>NC_136409.1:154650000-155890000 GCF_051521515.1 Lactuca serriola
AAATATAATATATTAAAAATAATATTTATTAATATATAATAATCCAATAAAAAATAATACAATAAGAAAAAAGTTACAAAAAATAATTAAAAGTTAACGGCCATGCTGTTAAATCCGTCATTTGTCAAAAGTTAACAGTCATGCTTTTAAACTTAACGAGGTAGGGACCAAAAGCATAACAAAACCACCAAATAAGGACATGTTTTGCTAATAAACTTTTTTTTGACCTTACTCAAAGAAATTGACAAACCACAGGGACCATTTTTGCAATTTTTTCTCTATAAAATTAAAAAACTACAAAGTATTTGAATTCAAGAAAAACATAAACTCTATATCTATATTAACAGTTTCTATCAAACAAACTAGAAGCTAAGAAAACAAATCCCAAAAATCAAAACCTAAGAAATCCTAACTGTTGGACACGGTAACACATTCTCGCCTCTCTGGTATCCGGTCAGTTCGGCACAATCAGAAAGTGAGAATTTTCGGCTTTTAGCTTCTTGATAATACCTTCCTGATCCGCTATCTCTAGCTCTTGGTCTCTTTCTTTATAGGTTAGTTTTTCTTTTACCCACAATCATCTCTTCACTCTTGTTTTCTTTTATTTGAAGTTGTAATCGACTCTTCCATCTCTTCACAGTTTGCTTTTATTTGAAATGGTAATCATCTCTTCTATGTTTTCTTTTATGCAATTGTGTGTTGCCAAATTAAATACGACAAATACTTTCTTGGGTATTGTACCAAGTAAATTACATATTATAATAATGATAAAGAAAGTAAATATGTTGTGTGTAAATATAGATGTGCAGATATGTTGTCAATTCTCTTTTCTATGTTAAAGCAAGTGGCAATATTATATAAAATTAATTTCTCTATAGCTAGAAAAGTTTACACATACAATATTGTAACAGAATATTAAAATATGATTTATGTTTTCAACTATTTTAATCTTGGTTGGTAATTATGATTATAGCTTTTACTGTTTTTCTATTTCCAGATTATTAATCGTAATAGTCTTTTTAGGTTAAATTTATTTTTGATGATAAAATGAATGAAGATGAAAACGAGTTACCAAAACGCAAGAAGAACCATAGGACATTAGATTGGTTTGCTAATGCTCAAAAGAAAATAAAAACTCAAGATGATTCTTTCTCGACGCCGAATAATATCACACATGGTAGCACTGAAGTTCCATATCGGGAGAGAGAAAGTCAATTCGATGTAAATACGCTTCCACATGATCCAGGCTTGAGAAAGAATATCCTTGATTATCATCCCAACGACCAAGATGCAGTATGGAGAGAATATATGCAAAGAGGCCCTTGCTAACCTCGTAGTCATCAATTTCCTCAAACAGACTTTGGAGGCTATATGTGTCGCTTTATTCTGGTAATTACTAGTAATATTACCCTATTTTAAATAGACTAAACAAAATATTCTTCAGTAAATTAACATTTTAGCAAGAAATGGTGAAAGAGTGGAGAGAAGTGAGATGAAAAGGCTCGACCAAAAAAAGGTCTCCAGGTGGGGTTGATGATTCTTCCCTCACCTCTTTCTTCATCTCCAATCTTCCCGGAGATGTGACGAAGTCTGAGTTATGGAAACTGTGCACCTACCTTGGAAAATTTACGGACATCTACATCATAGGAAGAAAGGATGTCACTGGGTCTTTCTTTGCTTCCATGAAATTCTCAAATGTTTAAAGACCGGAGGAAATCGAACAAAGGCTGAATAAAATTTCATGTAGGGGTAGGAAGTTGGTAGCTAACTTTGCTAGACATCCCTGCCACCCAGCTCCTAGGGTGGTGCCTTCAAGACCAACCATCGATGCTCCCAGAAGCATCCCATCGACCACTAAGGATTCTCGTTCATTTACCAATGTAGCTAAAGGAAGGGTGAACGCTACTCTACTGCCTTCTCCTCCTCCTATCATGCTTTCATGTATTCAAGAACTGTAGGATTGGGTTGGAAAACCGTTCTTGTGGGAGATGTCAAATGTTTTTACATGCTCTGTAACTTCCCCTCCATGTTGGTGTTGGATGGCCTCGATGTTGTTGAAACAAAACATCTTGGAGGCATGCAGATTATTGTCAAGTTCTATTCTAAAAAAGCGGCTGAAATTTTCAAAGAAAACAAACTTTTATGGCTCAAATTGTTCAATAGGATTGGTTTCCTTGGAGATAAGAGTGTTTGTTTTGAAAGGATTACATGGATAAGAATCACCAGTCTCCCGTTTCTTGTTTGGGATGAATCAAACTGTGCTGCTATTGCAGGGAACTTTGGAATGGTTCTGGTTAACATCAGTTCCTTTTAGAATAAGTCCGACATCTCTTAGGAGAAATTATGCATCCTTATTACAAATCGGAGAAAAATCAACGACAAAGTAAGCATTTAGTTTGCTGGGGCAACTCACAGAGTCGAAATTTATGAAATTGATGACGAATGGGTTTTGTTCAAATCTTTCTCGCTTGGTTCACATGTTGATTCTGAGGAAGATGAAGAGGATGTTGAAAAAGTTTCGGATACATGGCAATATGGCGGGATGAATTTAGAAGATGGCGAGATCGGATTGCATCCTAATTTTTAGGCCGGTGAATTGGAGATGGCCCCCATACCTCCGATCAACTCTCATGGTTGATGTGTATTGAATGTGTTTATATTTTTATTCAAATTTTAAATTTATAAAAGTTATTTCCTTTACTAGACTATTAAACACACTAGCCAGTGTACCTAATCGTGCAATAGTATAGCTATGGTAAGAACGAGTGTCGAACTCAAGGAACGATGTTTTAACTAACTTTATTCTACTATTAACTAAATAATAATTAAATTAGAAAAGGTTTTGGTTTCCTAGTTTTGCAAGACTAGATACTTCAATTATCAAACTAACTAATTATCACTTAATTAAGCTAACACTAACTAAAGCAAATTAGCAAGTATGAATTAACCAAGGTAAGTAAGAGACTTTCTTTTAGCTTTGGATTTATATTGTTATTATGGTTGATTTATGGAAGTGCAATGGATTTAGTTTCTTTAGTTACCGATTCCTAAGATGACCAAATTAGTATTCTCTAATTTAATCCTTTAGCAAACTAGCTTATTTATTCGGTGATCAGGCGGACAATCTTACAAGTTCACTAGTGTTCAGTTCGAATTGATTAGACTTATAATTAATTGACCAATTTAGTTTATTGATTCAATTTAATACATGATTTGTCGTCATATATTAGCTCCTATACCTTTTTACCCACTTTTCTACTTAAGCTGAGGTTTTGTTCAAAACTCTAGTCCTACAATTTTGCAAATCACAAGATCATAAGATTCAAATTTAACTAAGATAGATGGTCATACTAGCCTAATCAAATTCATCAATAAGTAGAGAAAATAGTTATCAAAAGTACTTGAGGTTCTTTAATAAGCTAAATCAACAATTAACCAAATATCCAAATCCAAACCATAGATCAACCACAAATACTTAGTTCATCCTAGGCTAAACGAAAGTCATGAGTATTTAGCTCATGACTTCAGCAAACAAAATCACAAAAATGAAATTCATAGTATTTAACATAGAAAAATCTAATAAAAAATCGAAGTGTAAAGTTTAATTGCCTTAATGCTCCTTCTTCCAAGTTTTGTGAATGAAATTCTTGCTTCCAAGCCTTAGAACCAATGTTTAGCCTTCAAAAGTGTCGAATTCTCTAGAGCCAATAGTTTCAATTCGGAGGTTAAGGTGATCTATTTATACTTTTCCCGAAATCAGAGCACCACGTCGTGGTAATCATGTTTATCCCCTGTTCTACAAGTCTTCGAAGTTGATCGGGATTCTTCAAGTTGCCACTCTGTGGGGAATTCACCACAACGTGTTGGGGTATATTTTCTTCATTTTAGAGCTTTGATTCAATCTCCCAACTTCCAGCATCCAGCTTCCAGCTTCCTGCTTCCTTTTTGCTCCAAGCTTGTCTTTTGGTCCCTACAACATGATTCATAGAAAATTAAGTATCTTTTTGTTCTAATAAGGGCATACAAGTAATGAAAATATTAAGATATGTTGTATAATTATGTGTATAGATATGCGCATGTCAAAATACCCCATACTTATTCTTTGCTTGCTCCCAAGCAAATTGATTTTTAATTTCACTAGCAAAGTATAAAACAATCCATTTCAATCCCAACCATTATCCCAAGACCTCAATGCATGTATTTGTGTCTATAATTCCTAAGAACTCCCTATTCCTAAATACTCACAATCCCTATGAACCTTCACCCCTTAGCTTATACGACACTCATTTCTGCAACCCTCCGAGTCAATCCTCAGAAATCTTTCTTGACCTCAAGGTATTTTTGGCTAAACAACCAAGCATACATAAATTCTATAAATTACAACTTTGATACCATAATGGAGCTCTTTGAATTCTTCACTTTGTTGTATATTTGATCTTTGATTTGTTTTAATTCACCACCTTCTTTGTTTGATTTTTGGTATCTTCAACTTTTCGGATTTCTTCAGAATTTTTGATCTTTTGATAGCTCCGAAATTCTTTTACTTTTCGGTAATTTCTCTCTCTTTTTTTACATGTATTCTCACTTTTTTTTTCTTGTTCACTCAAATCCTACATGCTTAAGCAAGGAGCTTAGCTTCAACCTTTATTGGTTAAGGTATTAGTCTAAGTGCAATGACTACCTAAGCTTTCCTGGATGGATTTCAGGTTTAGGCTGCAAAACATATTATGTCATATAAGCTACCAGATTACCTTTCATACTTCATGACTTTTCACTAGGAAATGGGAAGCCAGAAATACACTATAACATGTGTTGGCTCAAGTAAACATTTAGGTTCTCTTTGGATCATCCCATACTTCATTGGAAAAAAAATTTAATTATTAGCTAAGTTTCCTAAGTTATACTATTTAGAAACTATTAATGCAAAAATTTTAAAATCAAATGCTTTTTCTTATGCAATATACCCCCTATCCTACACTTATTTCATGCAATGCCCTCATTGCATGGTATGCAAAACATAAAATTAAAAAGAAAGGGAGAAAAAGGAACAGACTCCCCTGGGATAGAAGATGCATCTTGAAACGTGGGAAGGACTTCTAGCTTGCTGGAACGTGTGGAACCGGAAGTAGAAATTAGAATAGCAGCCTCCTTATGCTATGAAAAACTCCCCCACAACATAGGAAAGTGTCAACCATGTCGTAGCAGCCGGGATAATTCGTCATTATGGCGTGAAATTCTATGGCGTGGGAACAACTCATCCATACCATGAGAATGAATATAAGATAGGAAACACTACTCTTGATCATGTAGAATACTGAAAGTGCTAGAGCAGACTCGGAAAACGGACTCGAAAATCAACACGTCATGGTGGATATCACCACGTCGTGGTAACCCAAACAAAACATTTTTTGGTATTATAAATGCGACAACACGGTGTGGTGTGTAGTACCACGTCGTGGTGGCCTTGAAAGTGAAAAATATGGTGCCCTTAGGTACTTAATTGTGAACTATATGTTGCACCAATTCATGTATAAATCTATTGGACGTGACTCCTCACTCTATGACTCAAATAAACACCCGAAAAATGTGCTCAAATCTTGCTTCTCTCGACGTCTCCTAAGCGTGCTCTATAAAGAACCTTCGTTTGACATTAATACCCTTACTTGGACTCTAGAAAAATACCTGGAACTAAAACAAAGAAAAGTAATGCAAGAAGGAAACATTGTCTACAACCAAAACAAGAAATAATTTTTCAACACACCAAACAAACAAAAATAAAAACATAACGAAACAAGTCTTAAAAATAAGAAATCAAAAGGATAACTCTCAATCTTCCTCATGATCAGCTCCTCCACAACTACCACCAGCCCCATCTTGTTGCTCCCTCCATAGTTCCTCCCAACTTGGTGCATAAGGGTATGTAGGAGGAAAATGATTCGGTCGGGGAAAATGCAACTGCTCCATAAGATAATAGATACCCATATTGGTATAATTGCCACTCCTTGGCAAGTTATCTTCAAATCCCCGCCTAGCAACATTGTACGGGTCCATGGGCATCTCATCAACCTCGGGTACAACCGGTGGCTCGTCCTCTCCAGCTTCCCTACCTCGATGCCTTCCTCGGTTTCGAACTCGCTGCCATGGAGTGTCATCGAGAATGCTAAAACCATCCATTCCAAGATCAACAATAATATTCGCCCGCCTGTACAGAAGGACGGAAACGGGTTTTCAAGATTCCACAGTTAACCTGACAACTTCACGTTTTTCAAGAACTCCAAATGAGCGTGTGAGCCGTGTAATCAACATTCCACCATATAATGGGGACCCGTGCCTATCCTTGGCTACCCGAGCTGCAAGGAATTCAGCCAAGTGAAAAGGTAAATCAGTATATATATATATATATATATATATATATATATATATATATATATATATATATATATCGGTTGAAGTAATGGCCCTCAAGAAGTAGACATCAACAGTGGGATATTTATCTCCCTCCTGACGCTCGTTGATGGTGTTAGTGATGACACAGTGCAACAAGCGGTGAATGGGCGACCGAATGTCGATTTCTTGGGCAGTTCCCTTATCGTACATCCCATTGGCAATTTCATTACAATGCTCCTCAGCTTTAAATTCGTCCATATTTCTTATAGAAGCAACAATGTACTGCTGATATGACTCTGAATGAACCTCGGACAGAAGGTAAATTTCCTTCCTATGTGCAAAGTCGGCAAGGCTAAGAGAGCGTCATTCACTACCAAGGAAAAATGTTAGATTGTCATCAGCATATATCCCAGTTTTTCGTGCAAAGGAAACTATTGCTATAAACTCATGAACCAATTCCTTATACATGACCTCTTGAATTTCGAAAATCCGACGCCACGCCAAGCACATAAACTGGCCATGATCTCCATTAAAAACCTTATCAAGATAAGGTTCAATGGCTTCCATTAACCCCGTTTGTCCCATCCAATGCCAATCCACAAACGCGGGAACATGCACTTTTCGTTTCTTCATCAATTTAAGTTTAGCATTCCAACGGGCATGAATTTCAGCTGCAACATCCCTTGGGAAAGAATACCACAGAAACGTGGGGCGACCTGTGGGTTGGTTGCATCTTAAACAGTTAGTCGTGCCTGCAAAAATAACCACAAAGGACACCCAAAGAACCATATATATGATTACACCCAAAATGCAACATAATAAACTGGAAAAGACCCCACCACGACGAGGACCACGACGAGTCATCGTGTTTGACGCATTGTCGGGACTCTTGGTTAAATCGGACCATTTTTCACTCTAATTCAACTCAATACAAGTTCAGGGATTGTTCAAGGCATATTATGGAGTAGAATGGTAGCAAAATCAAGGTGTAAAACAACTAAAATTGGGTCCGATTTTTGCAAAAATTGGAACCCTAGGTTCCTAAAATTGGCCCTAAATTTGTTCTAATCAACAAATATATACCCTTTACTAACATAATAAATGATTAAGAGTAAAGAAATCACTAGAAAATCATACCTTTTAGTGAAGAATTGGAAAAAAAAAACGAAGGAGAAAGCTTGAATTCTTCGTGGAAGCGGCTGGAACGATAAGAGAGGTGGGTGAAGTAAAAGTGAAATGTTTTTTACTGAAGTTGAAAAAAAACCCTAATTTGACTGCAATTCTTTTGGCACCACGATGTGGTGGATTCACCACGCCGTGGTGAATCATGTATTCCTGATTTTACGTGTTCAGTCAAATTACCACCTCGTGGTGAGTTAACAATCATTCTTATTTATTAAAATCTTAAAAATATCCACCCCACTCTCGTATTATGCCATACCCCATGTCGAATTCACAGACAAATTAGAAGAATGAGAGAATAAAACCTAAATAAAAGAAATAAAAAGAAATAAAAGAAAAGGAAAGAAAATGCAAACTCAAAATCACAGGTTACCTCTTGCAAGCTCTTCTTTCTGGGGAGTCATAAGTCGGACTCCTTCCCGCTTCACGTTGTCCCAACTCGTGTGAATTTGACAATTTCCTCCTCTGTTTCTTTAACTGGCATTCCTTCTTCATAATGCTTCACTCTATATCCTTTAACTTTGAAAGGGATCCCATCTCTTGATATAAGCTCAATAGCTCCATGTGGGAAAACTTGTTTAACAACAAATGGCCCGTCCCACCTAGTTTATAATTTGCCCGGGAAAAGCTTCAACCTTGAATTGAAAAGTAGCACCTTTTGTCCTTCATGAAAATCCTTATTACCTTTTAGTCTCATGTCATGCCATATCTTAGTCTTGTCTTTATATATTAATGAACTTGTGTATGCTTCATTTCTAAGTTCTTCAAGTGCATTCATTTGCGTTAACCGGTTAGTGCGAAGTTCAGCAAGCTCAAAATTACATATCTTCAAAGCCCAAAATGCTTTATGCTCTATCTCAACTGGCAAGTGGCAATTCTTTCCATAAACAAACTTATATTGTGTAGTACCAATAGGTGTTTTAAATGCCGCTCAAAATGCCCAAAGCGCATCATCAAGCTTATCTGGCCACCCGTTTCTATTACTTCCAACCGATCTCTCTAATATCCTTTTTAATGCCCGGTTTGTAACTTCAGTTTGCCCACTTGTTTGGGGATGATAGGATGTTGAGAATCTATGGTGGACACCATATTTTTGCAACACCTTAGCCAATTGATCATTTGCGAAGTAGTTGCCCTGATCACTAATAAGAGCCTTAGGAACTCCAAACCTTGAAAATAACATTTTAAGGAAACGTACCACCACTCAAGCATCATTAGTAGGAAGTGCTTGTGCCTGTGCCCACTAAGATACATAATCGACCGCCACCAATATATATTTATTTCCTTTTGACATGGGGAAAAGTCCCATAAAGTCAATCTACCAAATATCAAATATCTCACAAACTTGAATGCTATTTTGGGGCATCTCGTTTAATGATGAAATGTTTCCCGTCCTTTGCCATGAATCACATTCCTTAACAAACTGAGTAGCATCTTTAAAAATTGTAGGCCAATAAAAACTGATATCAAAAATCTTCTTAGCCATTTATTTCGTTCCATGATGTCCTCCAGTGAGCCTGCTATGACAATGTTTCAGGATTTCTCGACTCTCTTTCCCGGACACGCATCTTATTATCATTTCGTCTGCACAGCTTCCAAAAAGATATGGCTCATCCCAACAGTAGTACTTTCTGAAAAGAATTTCTTCTTTTGTTGTCGGGTTAAATCTTTTGGAATGTATTCACTTGCTAGGTAGTTAGCTATATCTGCAAACCATGGTACCTCTCCTGCTATAACCATAAGATATTCTTCGGGAGATCATCACCTATCTTGTTTTCTTCCAATTCCTCTAAATGCAGGTTCTCTAATCTTGATAAATGATCGGCAGCCATGTTCTCCATTCCCTTCTTATCCCTTATTTCAATATCAAATTCTTGTAGAACAAAGACCCAACGTATCAATCTTGGTTTAGCATCTTATTTAGCAAATAGATACTTAAGGGCAGAATGGTCGGTAAAAACTATTGAATTTGACAGAACCAAATATGGACGAAATTTATCAACAGCAAACACCACCACTAGTAGCTCCTTCTTGGTAGTAGTGTAGTTTTCTTGAGTTGGGTTCAAACTTTTGCTTGCATAATAGATTGGTTGAAAATTTTTATCAACCTTTTGTCCTAAAACAGCTCCCATCTCATAGTCACTAGCATCACACATTACCTCAAAAGGAAGGCTCCAATTTGGAGCTATCATAATAGGGGTACTAGTTAACTTTTCCTTCAATAGTTGAAACGCTTCATGACATTCATTAAAAAATTCAAATGATGCATCCTTTAAAAGAAGTTGAGTCAATGGCCTTGTGATCTTTGAAAAGTCTTTAATGAAGTGGCGGTAAAATCCCGCATAGCCTAGAAAGCTTCTTACCCCATTTACATTTGTTGGAGGTGGCAATTTTGCTATAGTATCAACTTTTGCTCTATCCACCTCTATCCCCTTCCTTGAGACTTTCTGTCCCAACACAATTCCTTCTTTCACCATGAAGTGGCACCTTTCCCAATCAAGGACAAGGTTGATCTTTTCACATCTTGCTAGAATTAGATCCAAGTTGGACAAACAATCTTCAAAAGAGGATCCAAAAACCGAGAAGTCATCCATGAAAACCTCCATAAATTTCTCGATCATGTCGTGAAAGATAGCCATCATGCACCTTTGGAAAGTAGCTGGTGCATTGCATAACCCAAAAGGCATGCATCTATATGCGAATGTTCCACTTGGGCATGTAAAAGTGGTCTTCTCTTGGTCTTGTGGGTCAATTAGAATTTGAAAGTACCCCGAGAAACCATCAAGGAAACAATAGTAGAAATGACTGGATAGCCTTTCGAGCACTTGATCGATAAGTGGTAGTGGAAAATTATCCTTGCATGCAGCATCATTAAGTTTTCGATAATCAATACAAACGCCCCACCCGATTACTGTTCTTGTTGGGATTAACTCATTGTCTTCATTGGTGACTACCGTCATTCCTCCTTTCTTAGGTATAACGTGTACAGGACTCACCTATGGGCTATCGGAGATTGAATAAATGATACCAGCATCTAATAGTTTAACAACCTCCTTTTTAACTACTTCTTGCATATTTGGTTTGAGTCTTCTTTGGCGTTGTACTATGGGGTTAGCTTCTTCTTCTAAGTTGATCTTATGAGAACAGTAGGCTAGACTAATCCCCTTGATGTTAGTGATCTTCCATGCTATAGCACCTTGTCTTTTTTGTATTACCTTTACGAGGCTTTCTTTTTCATGTGTTGCAAGATTAGAAGCTATGATTACTGGGTTTGTTGTCCTTCTTCGAAGAATGCATACTCCAAGTGTTCGGGGAGGGCTTTCAGCTCGATTTTCTGCTTTTTGTCAGTTACCACAACGTGGGTATCCTGCCACATCGTGGTGTCGCAACTTTTAATTCCTGACCGTGAAAAAAGACTTTGACACGACGCGTTCTCCTCACTACGTCGTGTTGCCTCTTCTGCCTCTTTTATGGCTTCATCATAATCACTTTCTTCTCATAGCTTCTCCAACTCTTGTATATCCAGTTCGGGATCAAAATTATCTTCCATTAGACCATAAATCCCTCGGTCTCTTTTTCTTTCCACCCGTCTATCTCTTTTTCAAGTAATTCATCTTGCACATCAACAGATAATGTCGTATCGTCACTTATCCTTGAATGTTGAATTGCCCGATTGACTCCAAATGTAACCGCTTCTTCTCCAACTCTTAGAGTGAGTTTGGACTCTCTTATATCAACTAAATCTCGGACGGTACATAAGAATGGCTTTCCAAGGATGATGGGGACTTGCTCGTCTTCCTCCATATCCAACACAATGAAATCCACGGGAAAAACGAACTTGTCAACTTTCACTAGTAGGTCTTCACAAATACCCCTTGGAAAGGTCATAGTTTTATTGGCTAGATGGATAACCATGCGGATCGGTATTGGTTCGGGAAGATCAAGGTTTTTGAAGAATACGTATGACATCAAGTTGACACTTGCTCCCGAGTCGGCTAGAGCATGACTGGTTGCTAGATTCCCGAATTGGCATGGTAAAGTTATGCTACCTGGATCCCCCATCTTCTTTGGTAGCATGTTTAGTATTGCAGCAAAGCAAGTTTCATTTAGTACTACTTTTGATAATCCTTCCATTTTCTTGCAGTTTGTCAATAGGTCCTTGAGAAACTTGTCATACTTTGGCATTTCAGCTAAAGCCTCAATAAAGGGAATATTGATTTCAAGAGACTTTATGTGATCTAAGAACCTCCGATAATCTTCAGCATGCTTCTCTTGAATTGCTCTACTTAGGAACGACAATGGTGGGCGGTATGGATTTACTGGTTTCAGAGTTTTCTTTTTAGCTTCTTGCCATGCCGTGGCATCTGTACCATGTCATGGCATCTGTACCATGTCGTGGTGATTGTCGATATTTGTTTCCTTGGTTTTCCTCTTGAACTTCCTGATCCGCATCTGGCTTGTTTCTATCTATGGGAGTCAAATGAGTAATAATTTTTCCACTCCTAGTGGTGATGGCTTGGATGTGAGCTCCTCTCGGGTTTTTTTCGGTATTTTCCGGAAGTCCTCCCGGTGATCTTTCATTGAATTGCATAGCTAGTTGCCCAAGTTGTTTTTCTATATTGAGGATCGAAGCTTATTGATTTCTAAATAATGGTTGCTGTTTTTTCATCATCTCTTGTTGTTCCTTCATCATAGCTTGTTTCTCTTTCATCATTATTTTTTGTTCCTTAATTGCTGCTTTAGTTCCCTCATGCCTCTTTTCAGAAATGGTTGCAAATCGTGTGAGCATTGATTCAAAGTCAGATTTCTTTTCAACATGTGGTTCCCCTTTTTGGTAAAAAGCCTCTTCTTTTTGTTTATATTTTCCTCCTTGGCCTTTTTATACTCATCATAAGGTAACCATTTTTTCTTGGGTTTTCTCTAATCTTCATCAAAATGATCACCGCTTGAGTAGCAAGCTTGAAACCTCCGGTTTCCATTCTCATCAAGGTCAAAATCTTTAGTCAAACGTGGTCGGTTATAGTTTTCACACCCAACTCGAATAGCATGGATTGTTTGATCCATCTTAGTCATCCTCCTATCCATGTTGTGCAACATTGCCATAACCGCCAACATGTCTTCCGAAGTTGCATTAGCTGAACCCCTCGTTACATCAGTCCTTGGATTATGGTATTCTCTAAAGTGCTTAGAGAATTATTCAATGAGTTCCTTAACTTCTGCCATATTTTTCTTTGTAAAAGGGCGTTAAGAGTCAAGGAGTTTTCTAGTGGTGACGTTCACCCCACCATAAAATATCGACACTTCTTGTTGCACATTGAGGTCATTTTATGGGCAATTCCTTATCACGCCTTTGTAGCGCTCCCATGCATCGTACAATGACTCCCCCATTTGTTGTTCAAAATTGGTGATGGCCTTTTTGAGCTTATCCACCTTGGATGGTGGGCAAAACTGTTCCAAAAACAATTCTCACATCCTTGCCCATGTCGTTACCGTGCCTGGTGGAAGTGCCTTTAGCCAAGCCTTCGCGGCTCCCTTGAAAGTGGCAGGGAGCATCCTCAACAACACTGTTTCTCTTGGTACATTTGGAATGTTAAAGTAGTCGGCGATGTCGTTGACTTCATCTAGATGCTTATAGGTGTCTTCATGATCCTTTCCAGTGAAAGGAGTCTCTAGTGCTGTAAGGATGTGCCCCTTAAGTTCAAATGTAGTAGTGGCGGGTATGGTGGATTGCACAAGCCCCGGACCGGTGTCGTCTCGAATTCTCTTTTTGTACGCCTCCATAGAGAGGCCGACAATGTTCCCCATGGTGTTATTGGGTTCCTTATTTAGCTCGCTTTTTGTTTCAAATTTTGTTTGCTTCCTTCCTTTTCTGTTTCGTACTCGGTGTCTTCCTTCGTTGGATTTCTCTTTGTGTCTTCGTCCTTCAGTGTTTTGCTGGATTCACCCACTTTTCCCTTCTTCTTGCCAAAAATCGACTTGAGATTCTTGAAATGTGACTTCTTTGGTGTAGCGGGTTCTCCTTCGGTTTTGTCTTTGTTTTTGCGAAAAGCGGATCCCGGGTCTTCAAGTGGTGGGATCAAAGAGGAATTTGATCCATGGGTCATACACAATCTGCAAATAAATAAAGGAAATGTGTAAAAAGAACAAAATTGAAAGAAAAAAATCCTACTTTTATGATGCCACGACATGGTAGAAATTACCACGTCGTGGTGAGTAAAAAGCTAGTAAATCCTAAAATAAAAATAAATAAAAACTAAACGATAACTAATCCTAATAAAATAGCTGAATAAAGGCAACTAAGATTTCACCGTTCCCCGGCAACGGCGCCAAAAACTTGATGTGTATTTAATGTGTTTATATTTTTATTCAAGTATTAAATTTATAAAAGTTATTTCCTTTACTAGACTATTAAACACACTAGGCAGTGTACCTAATCGTGCAATAGTACAGCTATGGTAAGAACGAGTGTCGAACTCAAGGAATGATGTTTTAACTAACTTTATTCTACTATTAACTAAATACTAATTAAATTAGAAACTGTTTTGGTTACCTAGTTTTTCAAGACTACATACTTTAATTATCAAAGTAACTAATTATCACTTAATTAAGCTAACACTAACTAAAGCAAATTAGCAAGTATGAATTAACCAAGGTAAGTAAGAGACTTTCGTTTAGCTTTGGATTTATATTGTTATTATGGTTGATTTATGGAAGTGCAATGGATTTAGTTTCTTTAGTTACCGATTCCTAAGATGACCAAATTAGTATTCACAAATTTAATCCTTTAGCAAACTAGCTTATTTATTCGGTGATCAGGTGAACAAACTTACAAGTTCACTAGTGTTAAGTTCGAATTGATTAGACTTATAATTAATTGACCAATTTAGTTTATTGATTCAATTTAATACATGATTTGTCGTCATATATTAGCTCCTATACCTTTTTACCCACTTTTCTACTTAACCCTAGGTTTTGTTCAAAACTCTAGTCCTACAATTTTGCAAATCACAAGATCATAAGATTCAAATTTAACTAAGATAGATGCATGGTCATACTAGCCTAATCAAATTCAGCAATAAGTAAAGAAAATAGTTATCAAAAATACTTGAGGTTCTATAATAACCTAAATCAACAATTAAACAAATATCCAAATCCAAACCATAAATCAACCACAAATACTTAATTCATCCTAGGCTAAACGAAAGTCATGAGCATTTAGCTTATGAATTCAGCAAACAAAATCACAAAAAAAAAACAAAGTATTTGACATAGCAAAATCTAATAAAAAATCGAAGTGTAAATTTTAGTTGCCTTAATGCTCCTTCTTCCAAGGTTTGTGAATGAAATTCTTGCTTCCAAGCCTTAGAACCAGTGTTTAGCCTTCAAAAGTGTCGAATTCTCCAGAGCCAAAAGTTCAAATTCAGAGATTAAGGTGATCTATTTATATTTTTCCAGAAATCAGAGCACCACGTCGTGGTAAGTGATGGGATTTGAGCATTCTAACACTCCTTTAGTGTGCATGCAACCATATGTGCCTTAGATCTATGTTTTCACTATTATACATGCAAATATACAAAATTACAAAGCATCATCCTAACTAGCATATTATGGAGCAAATATACTACAAAAATCTAGTTAGATGACATACCTTTTGATGGAGCTTGAAGTCTTGAACCTTTAAGAGCATAGCCCTAATAGTTTGGAAGCCTCAAATGGAATCACACAACACCACAAACAAATGGAATAACTTGAGAAGAAGGTTACTTTGGTTCTCCTTATGAAAATCGGCCCTTGCCCATACTTTGTGTATCCATTAGTGCCATTTCATGAACCATGGGATCCTTTATATAGTATGGCTCATTAGGGTTACACCATGTAAACCCTAATGTGAATGACTTTCCATTTCCTTCATGATCCATGGGTTTTAACCTCCATGGAGTATCCATGGGTTACCACATGGGTTAAGCCCAACATGAAGGACAATGGATTACAAGCCCACATATATAAGATTGAATGATTTACATAATCAATCCTCATATATTTAATTAGTCTCTTTTGATCACAAAATTAATTCCAAATTAATTTTTGATCAATACTAATCACATAATATGATTTCATATTAATATATTAGAACTTATAATATATTAATATAAATCACAAATAACCTTTCTCACTTGTCTATCCAATTGTTCTGATGTCATGCAACCCAAATGGAGCATGCTACTCTCGGGTCGAGTACATACCAATAATAGTTATGGGCTTAGACATCTAATCCAACAGTCTCCCACTTAGATAAGTCTAAAACTATTATGCAAGTATGACTCCAAGATCCCGACTAGCAATCGTAGCTCGTAAAGCCGCTGTCGAACTCTGACCTAGTCAAATGACGCGTTCATTAGATAAGGGATCATATATTCCTCCATTCTAGATATCATATGGACTGAGACATGGATTATAATCATTCTCTCTATCCATTTGTTGTTCCCGGATTTCCGATTTATGATGACTGACTAATTGAACAAATCAAATCAGTCTAGGCTTGGCCAAGCACTTAGGGTGTCATCACTAAATCATTGAGGGGCCCATAAATATCGCTTTTATCCCTCCAAGGGTAAAAAGAATGGATAAACTTCGACCCAAATGCTCGGTTGTACTTACTCATCAAGTCACACACAACGATTTGTTTTCTAACAACCAAGTTACTGGTTGCGTTTACATATGTCAATGTGCAACCAACTCGCAACTACAACTCACACGTCTCCATTTGAAGAATATAAGATATTATCGTCTCATTATCACTCGTGATAAAATCCATGAAGTGATTCAAATGAGCGTGTGTTGAATCCAATACTCGAATCTCATTCTAGGAGTACTCATGGACACTACAGCCACTTTGTCCCAGACAAACTACAAACCCATTCATGACAGTCTTGCCTCAATAACTACTTCCAAAGTATGATCGACTGTGCATGGTTTTAATAACTTAGTTATTCGGGAAGTCAAAACAGGCAAAGTGAAACACAAGAATAATCGAGTCCAATATGGTCTCGGAACTTATGAATATAAATAAAACACCTTTTATTTAATCACCATATTGATTACACATTATTCATTGCATAATGTTTCAAATAATCAACTTAATACTTGAATTAAAACGATAGTTGTCCCATGCTCCAAGCATGCACACTATGTTTTCTAAACAATAGTTATATCATACTCCAAGTATGCATATTATGTTTGTCTACGATCCTTACTTTGTGAAATAGATCAATTGAACATGATTCCAATGATGCTCATTTCACAATCCCAAATCCTTACCGTAAATGTAAGAATATCAAATTTTTGTCATTTACTGTAATCTGTTAGATTTTAAACTCATATGCATTGGTCCTCTTGTAATGACTATGCACAAAAGTCACAAAGACTTGGCAACAGACATTACAAAGTATTCCAATAGAGATCAATTCCATGGAAGCGAAGTCTCACATTCAAAGTACATTCCTTTGAACATCCTTCTTGCATTAAGTTTTTCTAATCTTACACAGATCTGAAGAATAACTTCCTCCTATGGAACCATTTCCATATTCCCATTTTGACTCTTACTTCTGAACAAGATTTGCCTCTTTTCAGAATATATCAATATGGTCCCTCTCCAACATTTTACACCCTACTTCCATCTGTCCACGAGAAACCAATATTGGGTAAACCTCGGATTGTCCTCGACAATTGCTTAATCATCTCAGTCATATCTAATTCTCTTCCTTTTTCCCTCTTAATTCCCTAGGCATTTCGAAAATTTAGAACGGATAAGTATTATAGCACATGCAATCGATCCTATATCCGAAGCATACAAGACACGATTAATGATGTCTCACATAAAGACATCATACTTGACCAGTCTTTTGCTACAATATTTCTTATAATTTGCCATGTTCTCAAAATCTGAATTATGAAAAGGGATGTCGTAATCATAATCGAATTTTAGAATGCAAATAATGTAATCATGACTGAATTTGATTAAAATCTCACAATCTAAGCTTTTAGATTTGAAAGGAAGTATAATTTCCTCTCCCTTAATTATAGCAAAACAAAATTTTCAACCCCTGCAACTTCACGAATTGAACTTTTTGTTTTCTATAATTAACATTGCTAACTTGCAATATTGACATAATTAATTATGCTCCCACTAGCATAATAATTATTAGCCTACTAGCATAACACTTATGCTCCCACTAGCTCTGACACGTACTAAGAAATCAACTGGACTTCTAGAAATCGAGGCTTTATTGACTTTCATTACCAAAGTTCAGATTTCTGATACGAGATGCTTCGATAAAACTTTATCTATGCTTCTCAAAATCATACACCTTCCCTTAGATAGCTCACATGTATGTCTAAACGATTTTAGAACTATGAAGAGGTATGCCATAATCATAGGCTCAATTGTTTAGACATTTGCCATTCCTCACAAGTCCATGTTAGTGTGCCGGTTAACCACACACGTTCCACTAACGACTTTGAGAAGGCAAATATCACAATTGCTATCTACTTAAAATCTACTCAGTGAAAGCGTTTCCTCACCATCATTTTTATGAATCGGAGAGAAACCTTATGACACTTAGATTTTATGGTTTATGTGTTCCTATCCATGTGAATTTGTCAAAACCATAATCACAAGACAAGGATAGTGACATATTCAAACTCATATGGATTGAACTTGTTCAATCTTAATTTCTTGCCACCTGGTAGCATAAGGGCCTACCATCGCTTCCAGGTTGTTATACAACCAATTGAGAACTCGCAGAACTCATATGCAAAGTCAACTTTAACTGGAATGGGCACAAAAACTAGAATATGTCAACATGACAGGTCACAAACCTCAAGCTGTGTGCTGGTGTTCAACAATAGGTTTATTCTTGATTAGTTCTTGAAAATTGTCAAGATCTTTAAGACTCCCATTGACCTCTTGACATATATGATTCACTTTGTCAAGGAACATTACTTGACAAACAAATATTCAAGAATTAGTGTGGATTCTAATCAAGACAAACACTTCACCCAATTGGCCTTATTTGGCATTTGTTTTATCCAAAACATCACAACTTATCAATTTCAAATGTACAAGAGTAAAAAACTTTTACTCTACATTTGACAAGTGTTATAAACATTCTTTAAGATATGTCTCTCAAGTTACAATCTTGGAGTATGACTCTAAGAATTGTTTTGGAATGAAGTATGACTCATCTTCTTGATTTAACCACTTCAACAATTCATGACTCCTCTTATTAGACATAAGAATGCACTAAGATGTCCTTAGAGGATCAATTGTGATATGGTTTCATAATCATTAATATGATCATAAAACATGATACTAAAGTACTCTCCCATCTTTTCAGATTTGAGCAACTTTATCTTTCTACCTAATTTGATTCTTCTCATTCGTTCTACCATACATTGCAACTTTTCCAATGTTTTAGAACTATACTTAAGCTTGTAAGTATAACCATAGTTACTAAACTTTAGTAAATCATGACGAATAGTCTTACCGATCTTTGTGGTGGACCTTGACCAGTGCACAAGAATGTGTAATTGATCCCTTAGTCCTTCACTTGACCCATATATACATGTGATCAAGGAATTAGTCTTAATTTTCCAAAGACGAAAATTCTCATTCATCATACAATATAACTTGCATGATTCCAAGTTTCTGTCCAATTGAAACTTGGGTGGTGAGAATCTTTCCTTATTTGGTAAATTTAGACACTACCACAAATGAAAGAATCAAATTCATATTTCCAATATTGCTAGAAACATACAAACATCAATTTTTGATAAATGCCATTGCAAGGAGATATAACATAAAACAAAAAAATTTATTTATTTATAAAATGCGGAAAAAACTTTTCCTTACAATGCAATTACAAATGAAAACTATGTTATTACATGTTTCCTAGCAATCTATCATAAATCTAAGCATCAGCTCAACAATCCGATCTTCGAACTATGCAATTGAAATCCATCTTCGCGATCAGATTCAACATACTCTTCCTTTAAGCTTCCTTCCATTTGAATGATCCTATATGTAACACCCATAATCAGAAAGACCAAGAAAGGAAGGAAAACCCTAAGTCAAGGGGTTAACTCGTCAAGTCCAAGGAGGAAATCGACGAGTCGGAGCGTGATCCGTGTCGCGACTTAAGTGACCGACTCAGCGAGTCGGGGAGACTGACTCGATGAGTCTGGTATGGGTTGAGAAAACCCTAGTTTCAGGACTTGTACCCTATTTAAGCAGCTCATTCCTCTTCTATCAGCCTCATTTGTAGCCCCCATTTGTTGGATTAGTGTCTAAGTCCATAACTATTTTGGTATGTACTTGACCCGATGGTGCATGGTCCTTTTGGGTTGCCTTCACCTAAGCAACTTGATTGGAGAAATAAATAAAGAGAGAGAGATTATTATGATTTATTAATATGTTATAAGAATAATATATTAAAGGAGAAATCATATTTGTTTAATTAATATTGGTCAATAATTAATTAAGAATTAATTTTGTGATCAAGTGTAATTAATTAAACTAGAGGGGCTGAATTGTAATTATGTGATAGTTACAAAATAAGGTAAGGATTATCTTAAATATAGGGTGAACGAATTTAAGGAGATAATGCCTTAGAATTCAACTAGGATAAGGGTTTCTAAGACTTATCTTATGGTTGCTTGGTGGGCAAGCAACTAGATAAGGATAAGGACTAAAACCCTAATCTTTACACCTATATAAACCCCCTAAGGCTCATGAATTCGTCTAAGCCTTCCCAAGAAGTCCTAAGGACGAATTCCTACCTCTCTCCTCTCTCTTTATACCTTCTCCACTTGCTTATGGTGTTTGTAAGCCATTAGAGGAGTGACACTTGTGACTCTAAGCCTTCCAAAGTCAATTCAAGGAGGAATTGGGATTGTTATTACTACATAACAATCAAGGTAATGTCTTAAACCTAATTATATGTTAATATTGATTTCCATATGCTAGAATTAGGGTTTATAGTCTTGGATTCAAAGCATGTACAATAGAGAAACCTAGATCCAAGCATTAGGGTTTGTATGAGCACATAGGATGTCTTATGACCAAAACCCATCAGTGGTATCAGAGCCTTGATTGGTTTCTATTGTATTGATACTTGATGTAACTGAAAAACGTGTTTTGGCCTCATTGTTCAACCTGAATCGGCGAGTCACTCTTGGACTCGGCAAGTCAGCCGTACTCGGCGAGTTCCAGAGGGTGACTCGGCGAGTCGGTGCGTCAGACAGAGCTATATCCAGGATTTCTTGCTGTTTTTGCTTATGGATACTTACCTTATCATGTTAGATCAATATTAATCCGATTATATGATATATTTGACTATAATTTTGATCTAATTGAAGCTATTTATCAATTAATAAGATAATTGTTTCCTTATAAGATAATTGATTAATTATTTTAAGTAAATTGATAAATTGTTTTGCAAGAAATCATTAAATAAATCAAATATGGATAATTATGTGATTAAATGTTAACTTGAATTATTTGTTATTTGATCCTTGTTTTTATGAAAAGTTTCATATTTTGCCCTTTAGGTTTTATAGTTTAAATTTGAACCCAAAAGTTTTGTTGTTTTGAAATTTAAATAGTTGAAACCCTAATGTTTTGAAAAAGGTTTCAAAACTTGCCCTCAAGTTTTGGAATTTAAATTTTGATTAAATAGTTTAATTTTGATGTATATTTAAATTCTAAACCCTAATGTGTTGAAATGTTTCAAAACTTGCCCTCAAGTTTTGGAATTTAAAAGTTGATTAAAAGTTTAATTAGGGATGTTAAATTCTAAAACTCTAGTATAGTTTTGAAAAAGTTCAAATCACACCCTTATGGTTTTATTAATTAATTAAGGTGTATAATTAAAAGAAGTTTAATAAATCCATAAAAGTTTAGGTTTACAATTTAATTGAATTAAAAGTATAATTGTTAAATTAGACCACCTAGTATTTTAAAAGTATAAAATACACCCTATACTATATATATATAACATTAAAGGTATAACATTATATATATGTATGAGTAAAAGTCAGTCTTACCGTTAGTAGGCCTCATTCACGAAGCTGGTCTATAAGGGGTGTTTAAGGAAATTGCCTATAAAAAGGCGATTGAATGGGTATCCACTCTTACCCACCGCACTCTTGACTAGTGGAGGGTCGTTAGCCGAACGGGTAGGATAGGACAAAACCTTCCATTATAAGTATAATGAAGTATAAAAGTAACTAAATGTTTTCATAAAATTCCCAATCTTAGTTACTTAGGCAAAAGTGAATTGATGTAATTCCATGAAATTACACTTTGTGCCCTTGCGAAGACGTTAGTGGAGCGTGTGTGGTTTACCGGCACACTAAATGGTTCTAAGCAAAGGTAGCAAAGGGTGACTCAATGTTTGTCATAGTTCGGTGGAGCGTATGTGGTTTACCGGCACATCGAATAGGTGACTGTAACATATGAGGGCACCATGTAAGTTTGCATGGTTATTCACACCCGCTTTGTGATCCTCGGCATCCCAGTCACAAACTAGAGGGGCATATCGAGATTTAAACATGCCATTGAAAGTTCAATGAATCTCAAAGGATCTAGCAGTTTTCATAGATTTAAAACTTAAATTTCTTTTTCGTTTTTCATGGTGGAAATTAGTGAATCGTCATTCACTTACCTTCAAATATTCTGCAATTAGGGTTACGGCATCCCTCTTCCGAGTTGTAGAATATTGTGTTGGGTCCTAGCCTTAGTATTTCATTTGGGTGATTTACTAAGGACTCAATCTATCAACTAACTTGAATTCGTTTTTTTCCCGTTTTGTAGATGTCAAAGTTCGACAACTATGGTCTTCCCAAATCCAGTGGAACAAGCATTCCACATGAATATGATATTCCACGATTCGATCGAAGAACAAGAAATCATGCTTCACTTCCTCCACCTCCTCCTATTATTCTCCCTAACCCACAAGTTCGAAGGCTTGAAAAGTTCAAGCTCACTCAAGCCCTTTTGGCAAGTAAACATAAAGAAGGAAAGTCCGTGTGTGCACACGTCCTAGGGATGAAGTCACACATTGATAGGTTAAGAATGTTGGGATCCGTTGTCTGTGAGGAAATGGCTGTTGATTGGGTTCTTCAGTCACTTCCCAACTCATATAGTGAGTTCGTAAGAGAGTACTATATGATGAATTACGACGTGACCCTTATAGATCTCACCTATATGCTTATTGCTGCTGAATCAGTAATGGCTTGGCGCAATAGAAAAGCAAAGTTGATTGGTGAATCTGCCTTCAAGACCTCTATGGATATAGACAATGGCAATGAAAGACATGCAATGATCGAAAAGTTTGATCATAAGAGAAAGGCGATGTCTGAAGTAGTTCCATGTGTTGTTCCAAAAGAGTCAATTTGCTTTTATTGCCAAGAGAAGGGGCATTGGAGACGAAGCTGCCCCATTTACCTAAGAGATCTAAGAGATGGGAGAGTCGAAACGTATGGCTCTAATTTAGGTAAAATCCATTGAATAACTCTTTTAAGCTTCATTCTAGATTCTGAATACATAATGTGATAAGATTACAATTGATGTTTTTGTAGGATCGAAGAAAAGAAAGGAAGCTTAAGGGAAGAATTGAGCAGAATCTAACCGTGAAGGAATCGATCGCGTTTCTCGAAGATTAGATTCTTGAGCTACTACTTAGAGTTAGAATTAGATTGCTAAGAAAGATGTATTAGCATAAGTTTTTCAATGAGTTGCATTGTGAGGACAAATTTTTCCGCAATAAAATAAATTTTGATTTTAAATTTTATTTATTTATCCTTAAAATGGCGTGTATGAAAAATTGATGTTAAAATGTTTCTATTATTAGCAATAATGGATTTGGTTCTTATTATGGAAAGTCGAGAATTTACCAAATAGGGAGAGTTTCTCATCGCCCAAGTTTCAATTGGACAAAAACTTGGAATCATGCAACGTAGATGCACGATGAATGAGAAATTTCGTATTTGGAAATTAGACTAATTCATTGACAAAGTGTCAAGTGAAGGACTAGGAGATAGAGTACACAAAGTTGTGTGTTGATCAAAGTCCACCATAAGAGTAACGAGATATTCGTCATGATTTACTAAAGGTTTAGTGAATATGATTATACTTATAAGATTAAGTGTAATTCTGAATTGATTGAAAAAGTTTAAATCAATAGTAGAACGAATAACAAGAATCAAGTAGGCAGAGAGATAAAAGTTTCTCCATTCTAAGAAGAAGGGAGAGTACCTTTTATGCTTTATGATAGGTCTTAATGATTAAGAACCATATCTCAATTGATCCTCTAAGTGAGTCTTGGTACAATTGTATGTCCAAGAAGAGGAATCAAAGATTGAAGAAATGGTTAAATCAAAAAGGTCAATCATACTTCGTTCCAAAACAAGTCTTAAAGTTAAGATTGTGACATTGAGTGAAAAAGTATTAAGAAGGTTTATAACATTCATTAAATGTGGTAAGTTGTGATGTCTTGGATAAGACAAAGACCAACTAGGACCAATTTATGAAGTGTTTTGATAAAAGCTACACTAACTCTTGAATATTTGTTTGTCAAAGAAATGGTTATTGAAAAGAGAATATTATATGTCAAGGAGTCAGTGGGAGTCTTAATGGTCTTGAAAGGTTTCAAGAACAAATCAAATAAACCTTATCGATCATCACTAGCACACGAGTTAAGGTTTACAACCTATCGTGATGACATTATTTTGATTTTGTGCCAATCCAATCGAGTTAATTATGCATGAGAGTTCTATGAGTTCTCATTTTGAACGCATAAAAGGCAAAGCACCTTAATCAATGAAAGGTACATTGATAGGAAAGGGTGAGCTGCTTAACTACTTGGAAGACATGGTGGGCAGCTGTGCTACCATAAGGTAAGAAATCAAGACTAAGAAAGTTTGATCCATATGAGTTTGAATTTTGTCGTAAACTTTGGTTTTTAACAAATTCACATGGATAGGAACACATACACCGTTTAAATCTAAGTGTCATAAGATTTCCTCCTTCATGAAAATGATTGTGAGGAAATGCTTTCACTAAGAAAGATTTTAAGAAGATAGTGATTGTAAAATTGCATTCTTAAATTCAATTATGGTTACGGTATCCCTTTCCATGACTTGAATTGTGAGGTTTGGCAATTAGTCTTAAGTGTCTAGAAACACATATGAACTATCGAAGGCAAAAGTGTATAAGTTCAAGAAGCCTTGAAAAAAGATTATCAAAGCACTAAGTATTGGAAACATGAACTTAAGAAATTCAATAAGCATTGTTTTTCTGAAAGTTAAGATGTTTATGAATACATGTCGAAGCTAGTGGGAGCATAAGTGTTATGTTTTATAATAATAGTGGGAGCATAAATGTTATGATTGTATGATTATTAAGGCACATATTGCAAAGTTGGCAATATTAATTATAGAAAACAAGAGTTATACCTTGCAAAGTAGTAAGGGTTATAAAGTTGTTTTGCTATAATTAAGGGAGAGAATATTATGCTTCATTTCAAATATAAAGGCTTAGGTTGTGGAATGTTAATAAATTTAGTCAAATGTACATAGTGTGTTCTTAAAATTTCGATTATAATTACGGCATTCCTCTTCACAATTCGAATTTTGAGAACATAGCAAATAAAACATTATGCGTCGTGTCTCATACGCTTCGGGTATAGGATCGATTGCAAATGCTTTAATGTTTGACCATTCTAAAATTTTCCAAATGTCTAGCGCATTTAGAGGGAAAAAGGACTAGAATCGGTTTTGACTAAAATAATTAAACAACTATCAAAGGACAATCCAAAGTTCGACAAGGATTGGTCGCTTGTGAGTAGTTGGAAGTATAGTATTGGAAGATATGAAAATGTTTCCATACCGGATGGACCATATTAACATCATTACGAATAGATAACATTCTATTAAGAATGAGTTGTCATATGTAAAATATGGAAGCGTGTCCATATTGGGAATTGAATATTGAAAATCTATGTCTAGATTAGAAACTTTTATGCAAAAGGATGTTCAAAGGAATGTACTTTGAGTGAGAGACATCTAAGGAATTGTCTTGTAACAATCTCCGATAGAGGACTTTGTAATATCATTGGCAATAGTCTTTGTGACTTTGGTGCAGTGACATTACGAAAGGATAGTTGCATAGAATGATAGAATCTAGCATATTCTATAAGTAACAAGAATTTGATATTCTTTAACTTATGAAAAACGGATTTGGAGTTGTGAAATGAGAAGGATTGGAAATGTGTTCAATGTGATCTATTTCACAAAGTAAGAACCATAGGTAAACATTGTGTGCATGCTAGGAGCATGGGACAAGTGTTGGAATTCAAGTAAGAAGTTGATTACCCGAAACGACAAATAATGAGTAATCAATATGGTGATAAATAAAAGGCGTTTTATTTATACTCAAAGGTTTGAGGCCATATGGGATTAGTATTATTCTTGTATTTCACATTTGCATGTTTTGACTTCCAGAATAATTGAGTTTATTAAGAATAATCGAATTATTCGAACGGGCCATAGTTGTTCATATGTTGGAAGTAGATATGAATGAAGACTGTCGTGAATTGGTGTGTGGATTGTCTAAAGAACATTAGACATAAGCAAATGTTTGCTGCAACATTCATGAGTGCTTATGAACATGATTTGAGCATTGGATTAAACCCACGCTCACTTGGATCACTCCATGAATTGTATCACGAGTGATTGGTGAGACGATAACATCTTATATTCTTGAAACCGAGATGTGTGAGTTGTATCTTGTGAATCGGTTGCACATTGATAATATGTAAACGCACTAGTAACTTGGTGTTATAAAACATATTGTTGTGTGTAATTCGGTGAGTGAGTGCAAGCAAGCATTGAATCAAAGTTTATCCATTCCTTTTATTCAAAGTAGGATAAAAGCAATATCTTTGGGCCCTTCGATGGTTTAGTGATGACAAACGTAAATGCTCGGCCGGGCTAGGGCTAATTTGATTTGTTCAATTAGTCAGTCGTCATAAATCAGAAATCGAGAAGTAGTACAAAGAGAATGATTTGAAATCATGTCTCATATGATATCTAGAATGGAGGAATATATGATCCCTTATCTAAGGACACGCGTATTTGATATGATCAGAATTGACAGTGGATTTGGAAAGCTACGATTGCAGATCGGGATTCCAAGTCATAAGCATAATAGTTGTTAGACTTATCCAAGTGGGAGACTATTGGATTAGTGTCTAAGTCCATAACTATTTTGGTATGTACTTGACCCGATGGTGCATGGTCCTTTTGGGTTGCCTTCACCTAAGCAACTTGATTGGAGAAATAAACAAAGAGAGAGAGAGATTATTATGATTTATTAATATGTTATAAGAATAATATATTAAAGGAGAAATCATATTTGTTTAATTAATATTGGTCAATAATTAATTAAGAATTAATTTTGTGATCAAGTGTAATTAATTAAACTAGAGGGGCTGAATTGTAATTATGTGATAGTTACAAAATAAGGTAAGGATTATCTTAAATATAGGGTGAACGAATTTAAGGAGATAATGCCTTAGAATTCAACTAGGATAAGGGTTTCTAAGACTTATCTTATGGTTGCTTGGTGGGCAAGCAACTAGATAAGGATAAGGACTAAAACCCTAATCTTTACACCTATATAAACCCCCTAAGGCTCATGAATTCGTCTAAGCCTTCCCAAGAAGTCCTAAGGACGAATTCCTACCTCTTTCCTCTCTCTTTATACCTTCTCCACTTGCTTATGGTGTTTGTAAGCCATTAGAGGAGTGACACTTGTGACTCTAAGCCTTCCAAAGTCAATTCAAGGAGGAATTGGGATTGTTATTACTACATAACAATCAATGTAATATCTTAAACCTAATTATATGTTAATATTGATTTCCATATGCTAGAATTAGGGTTTATAGTCTTGGATTCAAAGCATGTACAATAGAGAAACCTAGATCCAAGCATTAGGGTTTGTATGAGCACATAGGATGTCTTATGACCAAAACCCATCACCATTGTCCAGAAGTTATCCCACGAAACCCTAGTGCTCTTTTTGAGTGTGTGAACCAATATTGAAGGATTTTGAGTGTTCTTGAAGCCTAGAAGGAGAAGAAGGAGTTGAGGGTTCAAGAGGAAGGTTGTGGATCCAGAAGATTCATCTCTTTTGTTGCTCATTTTGGTAACCAAGTTTCCTCCTTGCCTTGTTATTTGTTAGATCTCTTCATGTCCCTCTTTATGAGATTATGGACCAAGTATGTTGCATTTCGGGATTTGGACGTCCTCAAGATGGATCCCTTCAGCTCTAGGTGTGTCTTGGCCTAGAGACCCATAAAGTATCAGTTTTTGGTGTGTTGGTAAACCAACTTTGCCCTAAGCCCTAGCCCTAGAGTGTTTTAAGCCTATATCTCTTTGGTTTCACGTAAAGTTTGCAACTTTACGTGAGGAATAGTCTTGGGAAGACTGGATCTACAGTTTGGAGCCCCAACATGGATCGAGGAGTGGACTCGGCGAGTAGTATGAAGATGGGGATGAACTCGACGAGTTGGATGAACAACTCGACGAGTCTGTTGAAGATTGCCTTGGACTCGGCGAGTCTGTTCTTGGAATCGGCGAGTCAAGTCACGAAACCCCAAACCCTTCGAGTTAAGACTCGGATCAGTGAGTTGAGTGGGGACTCAGTGAGTTGGGCAGGACAGGATTCAGAAATCGGTAGACTCGGCGAGTCAGGGGCTGACTCGGCGAGTCGAGTCGCGAAGAAAAGGATTTTGAGCGCATGAACTCGGTGAGCCAGTAGGTAGACTCGGCGAGTAGGTTTATTAGTAGCTTGAGGAGCTAGTGGGGCAACGGTTTAGAGAGTTGACTTAGTTTGACTTCTAGAGTTCAGATTGAAACTAAGTGTTACATTGTTATTAGTAGCTTGAGGAGCTAGTGGGGCAACGGTTTAGAGAGTTGTCGGTCAGCAGCCAGAGGTTTATCAGCAAAGTTCAGCAGTGCGAGGTGAGTCTCCTCACTGGTTGTATGGGTCTACGGCCACAATGTCGGCCCATGTAGTTTTGCATGATAGGAAGAACCGGGGGTCAGCCTTAGACATTATGCATGGAAGACCCGGAGGCGGCTCCTGGCACACAGTATGTTATAATGTATGATAAGGAAGACCTAGGGGTTAGCCCTAGGCAATATGATAGGAAGACCAGGAGGTGGCTCCTGGCGCACTGTATGCTATTGTGTATGGAATACCAGGAGGTAGCTCATAGCACACTATATGCAAAGTAGTCTAGTAGAGTAGTATGTATAGTTGTCTTTGTGATACTTGCATGAAAGACCGGGGGGTGGCCCTTGGCACTTGTCTGTAAGACCCAGGGAGTGGCCCCAGGCTTAACCAGTAAGACCATGTGCGGCCCGTGGCATAACCACAAGACTATGTTTGGCACATAGCACCTTGGCAAGACTATGTTTGGCACATAGCACCTTACTTGATTATGAATATGTTGGTTATGTATGGCTCTTGGCTATGTATGGCATGTATGGATCAGTTGGTTTGTATGGTATGTCGTATCTGGGGAACTCACTAAGCTTCGTGCTTATGGCTTTCAATTTTGGTTTCAGGTATTTTGTTTTCAAGGAAAGGAGTTGGCTCGATCGCAGCGCATCACTATGTTTTCCGCACATGAGATCTTTGGGATTACACACTGATATGGTTTTATGACAATATGTTGTGATTACCGATACTTTGGTTTGTCACGAGATATTATAATGAATGTTTTTATACTGACGGTTGTATGTAATAACTTATTTAAAAATGAAATTTTTGGCCTTGAATTTTGGGATGTTACACTATAAAACATCAAAATGCAACCTAGTCACATTATGTATTAAGAATCAACAATTAGGAACTTAACATAGTTAGATAGTGGACTTACCTGAAGCAGAACCATACATTCTGACTAAAGTTCTCAGGTAGTCAGGATAGCTTCGATTCCAATGTCCCTTTCTTTGGCGATAGACACACATAGGCACATTTGGTACAATCTCAGTACTGGCCTTTCTCTTCTGATCAACACCTTTGATCATGGCCAATTCCTTTCCTTTAGGAGAAGGAATCATTTCTGGGATGTCCATGTTAGCTTGAGAGGCTGACCTTCCAATCAAATTTGCTTGACCATTGCGCCAAATCATTGCTGATTCAGCAACAAATAGCAAATATGTAAGATCTATTAGGGTCATGTCATGATCTGTCACATAGTAGTCTTTAATGAACTCACTATATGACTCGGGAAGTGACCGAAGAACCAAGTCAATAGCCAACTTCCTTCGGAAGATGACATCCAACATCCTTAGCCTGTAAATATGTAGCTTCACGTCCAAGACATGAACATATATATGCTTTCCATCTTTGTGTTTACTATCCAATAAGGATTGAGTGATCCTAAACTTTTCAAGTCTTCGAGCTTGTGGGTCATTGAGAATGATTGTAGGAGGTGGAGGAAGAGAAGTATGATTTCCATGATCCAACCATGGGACATCATCTTCATTAGGAAAGCTTGTTCCAAGAGATTTGGAAAGATCATAGTTGTCTGATCTAGACATCTACAATGGGAGAAATTCAAGTTAGTTGATTTAAGTACTTAATATCACACCCAATATGAAATATTAAGGCTAGGACCAAACACAATATTTTATAACTTGGAAGAGGGATGCCATAATCCAAGCTATAAAATATTTGAAGGTAGGCGAATGACGGTTCACCAATTTCCACCATGAAAAAATGAAATAGGTATTAGGTTTTAATTGGATTGAAACTCCTAGATCTTTTGAGATTCATTGAACTTTTCAATGGCATGTTTAAATCTCGATTGTGCCCTCTCAAGTTTGTGACTGGGATGCTGAGGATCAAAAACAAGGTGTGAATAACCATGCAAATTAACTTCGTACCCTTAACTTTATCACGTAATCGATGTGCCGGTTAACCACAATCTATGATAAAAATTAAGTTACCCTTTGCCACACTTACTAGTTCAAGTTAGTGTGTCGATTAACCACACACGCTCCACTAACGACTTGGTAAGGTACAAAGTGTAATTTCATGGGTTAGCACCATATACACATTTTCCTAAAGTAACTAAGATTGAGAATTTATAAGTGTTTAGTTACTTTATATTTATCATTATACTTTTAATGAAGGGAGAATTAGAGTCCAATTCTACCCGTTCAGCTAACGACCCTCCACTAGTCAAGGAAGCGGTGGGTGAGAGTGAACACCCATCAAACTGTCATTTTATAGGAAATAACCTTATAACCCCTTTATAGACCGACTTTGTGAATGATGCCTACTAACGATAAGATTGACTTTTACTCTTACACACACACACACACACACACACATATATATATATATATATATATATATATATATATATATATATTAAACCTATAATATTATAATAGTATAAGGGTTGAACTTTAAACTATTTAAAATTTTAGGGTTTGGAACTAAAGTATTCAAAAGTGTAACTTTACAAATTCCAAAACTTGAGGGAAAGTTTTCAACAATTCAAAAAACTTTTGGAATCTATAACATATGAATGGAAAGACTCTTGAAAGTCCATAACTTGAGTACAAGTTATGAATGTCGTAAAACAATTTATAGGAAAAAACTCTTTAAAAACATAACTCATGACTTTTAAAGACTCATTAACAAGAAAGACTTTTGGTTTTCCATAACTTGAGGACAAGTTATGGACTCCATTAAAGGCCATTTAGACCATCTAATAAACAAACAAACATGTCAAGAAAAAACTATGATCTAGATTAAACTCATATGAACAAGACAATTCAAATCAAAGAATTTTCATGTAATTATCCTAACCATTAAACTAATACAAAACATGAAACTTTTGACAATGATCTTTTGAATTGGATTAGAATGATCATTACCACATCAGAAACAGGTTTATAAGTTCAAAAACAGCTTAGGGTAATGACTCTAGTCCAATTCCAGCCTTAAAAGTCGAAAATCTGCACTCTGGGCCTCCAACTCGTCGAGTGTATGAACAAACTCGGCAAGTTGGTCAGTTTTTGCCTTGGACTCGGTGAGTCCACTGTCCAGAAAGTCAGTTTTTCGATTTTTTTCAGCAATTGCATCAAGTATAATTGAAAACCAAGCCTAGGATCTGATACCACTGATGGGATTTGAGCATTCTAACACTCCTATGGTGTGTATGCAACCCTATGTGCCTTGGATCTATGTTTTCACTATTATACATGCAAATATACAAAATTCCAAAGCATTCTCCTAACTAGCATATTATGGAACAACTATACTACAAAAATCTAGTTAGATGACATACCTTTTGATGGAGCTTGAAGTCTTGAACCTTTAAAAGCTTAGCCCCAATAGTGTGGAAGCCTCAAATGGAATCACACAACACCACCAACAAATGGAATAACTTGAGAAGAAGGTTAGTTTGGTTCTCTCTATGAAAATCGGCCCGTGCCCTCACTTTTTGTATCCACTAGTGCCATTTCATGAACCATGGGATCCTTTATATAGTGTGGCTCATTAGGGTTACACCATGTAAACCCAAATGTGCATGACTTTCCATTTCCTTCACGATCCGTGGGTTCTAACCTCCATGGAGTATCCATGGGTTACCACATGGGTTAAGCTCAACATGAAGGACAATGGATCACAAGCCCACATATATAAGAATGAATGATTTACATAATCAATCCCCATATTTAATTAGTCTCTTTTGATCACAAAATTAATTCCTAATTAATTCTTGATCAATACTAATCAAATAATATGATTTCATATTAATATATTAGAACTTATAATATATTGATATAAACCACAAATAACCTATTCTCACTTGTCTATCCAATTGTTCTGATGCCATGCAACCCAAATGGACCATGCTACTCTCGGGTCGACTACATACCAATAATAGTTATGGGCTTAGACATCTAACCCAATAGTAAGTCCACCACGCCGTGGTAATCGTGTTTATCCTGTGTTCTACAAGTCTTCGAAGTTGATCGGGATTCTTCAATTTGCCATGCCGTGGGGAATTCACCACGACGTGTTGGGGTATATTTTCTTCATTTTAGAGCTTTGATTTAATCTCCCAACTTCCAGCATCCAGCCTCCAGCTTCCTACTTCCTTTTTTCTCCAAGCTTGTCTTTTGGTCCCTATAACATGATTCATAGCAAATTAAGTATCTTTTTGTTCTAATAAGAGCATAAAAGTAATAAAAATATTAGGATATGTTGTATAATGATGTGTATAAATATGCACATATCAGTGGTCAGGTGGAAAGGGAAGAGTCGCAGTTTCATGTCGAGAATCTCAAAACGATGCATGAGCATATGGGTGCATGTGGTCTTGGTATTTCGGCGGGGATTAATTCCAAAGAAAATATTAATAGTATGTGTGAATCACCAGATGGTCTCACTATTATTATTCTTGTATCAAATAATCCCCACGATGCATGTATCAGGAATGATGGATCCTCTAATGTTGGGCGCGGTATTCCCGAACACATTTCTACCTCAATATCAAATTTAAATGCTAACAGCCTAGAGTTTGAGCCTAGTGACTTGGCTATTAAGAGACGTCACACCAAACAAAAAAAGATGGGAGATCAATTTGGTAGTTAATCTCGCAATCCACCTGCTTTAAGGCATGTTCCTCTGAATATCAATATTTACAAGGTGTCGGTTCCTCAAATCTCCATTGATCTTAATAAGTAAGCTTGGTCTTAACATTCGAACCAAGAAATGGTTGGACTAGACTCTCCATCACATTCTTGTTCCACATCTTCAGTTGAGCTGGATCACATGATTGAAATTGGTAACTAATAACATTGCCATATGATTATGATAGAGAGAAATTGCAAGGTTCTCAATGAAAAAGATAAAGGCTACAAAGAATAAAGCGGAGAATAAATACTAGCTAGACAAAACCCTAATGGTCTAAAGACTAATGGGCCCATAAACATATGGGCTAATAATATATAGGCTAACATTCCCCCTCAAACTCACAATGCCACAACAATAAGCATTGTGAGTTTGTCACACAAGAACCAAAACCGAAAAGTCGATAGAGCCTTCATAAAAATATCCTCAAGCTACAAGGTTGATGAAACAAACAGAAGCGATATGGTCTCGAGCTGTAAGTGATGACGGGTAAATTGACAATCAATCTCAATGCGCTTCGTCCTCTCATGGAAAACAAAATTCTTCGCAATTTGTATCGTACTTTTGTTATCACGACGCATGCGAGTATGTGAAGAAATGTGAACTTTCATATTTGAAAGCATCCATCGTAACCAGATAATCTCACATGTAGTCATATCCATAGCACGATATCCGGCCTTCATGGAAGATCTAGAGACAACGTCCTGTTTCTTGCTCTTCCATGAAATAAGAGACTCTCCAAGAAATATGCAAAATCCGGTGGTGGATTTGCGATCATGACGATCGCCATCCCAATCAACATCACTATAGGCACGTAACTCAAGAGAAGACGTCGAGGGAAACAAGAGGGTCTGAAACTGAGTGCCACGAAGATATCTTAGAATGCAGAGTACAACTCCCCAATGAACAGAGGTAGGAGCAGTAACAAACTGACAGACAATATGAACAGCATGAGCAATATCCAGAAGAGTAACTGTGAGATAAAACCAAACTTCCCATAATAGTGCGATAAATATTCGGATTGGACAAAGAAACACCATCAATAGGAGAATATCGTGCATTGGTTTCAAAATGAGTATCAATAGTCCGATTGTCCGAGAGGCCCGCCCGTGCAAACAAGTCAGATATATATTTAGTTTAAGAAAGAAGATGCCCTTTCTTAGACCGAGCTACCTCAATAGCCAAGAAATAACGCAGCAAGCCCAAATCCTTCATAGCAGATCAATAAGCTAGATCAAGCTTCAAAGACTCAATACCACCATGGTCATCACCAGTAATAATCATGTCATCCACATATAAGGACAAAAGAATCCGTCCTGCACTCGAGCTTTTAACAAATAAAGCCAAATCATGGTTACTCTGGACAAATCCAAGAGAGGTAATCATTGTGGAGAATTTCTCAAACCAAGCACGAAGTGCTTGCTTGAGACCAAACAAAGTTTTGTGAAGCCAACAAACCTCACCCGGCTGGTGCTGAATTCCTGGGGGAGGAGTCATATAAACCTCTTCATGGAGGTCACCATTCGAAAATGCATTCTTGACATCCATTTGAAAGATCTTCCACTCTTGAACGGATGCAACTTCAATCATAGTATGGACTGTCGTCATCTTTGCCACTAGGAAATATGTGTCCTCATAGTCAAAACCGTATTGTTGGGAATACCCTTTTGCTACAATTCTGGCCTTGTACCGCTCAACAGACCCATCAGGTTTTGTTTATGGAAGCTTGGTTGACTTGATAGGATGAGTAGATCTCCTGAGGGGTGGTGGTGGAGGTGGATCTTCAATTTCAACAATCAAAGGAGCACGCTCAGGAGCAAGAGGAGTTGCGAAACTCTCTGAAGAAGTGGGTGTGTCATGAGATGAAGGATCAGGTGGCATAAATGGGTCTCGAGCCTCTATCTCTTCATCAAAAGGATCAATATGCAGAAGATATGACTTCGTTAAATTGTGGGGTGTAGCAGGAATCAAGTAGAAATGAATATGTTCCAAAAAAGTGACATGTCGGGAAGCATATAACTTCTGACTCACATGATCATAGAAACGGTATCCTTTTTGTCCAACACCATACCCCAAAATACATAAATAGCAGATTTTGGCCCCAACTTGTTCCTCTCAACATGAGGAAGAAGAACAAAACAAGTACATCCAAAAACTCGTAAGGAAGACTAGTCTGGTAGGTGACCCTATAGCTTCTCAAAAGGAGACATTCCTGAATTCAATGAAGTAGGGATACGATTAATCACATAAACAATAGTTAGGACTGCTTCTCCCCAAAAGGCACTAGGGACCCATGCAGACAGGAGCAATGAGCGGGTGTCTCAACAATATGATGGTCTTTTCGTTTTGCCACATCGTTTTGCTGAGGTGTGTTAGTACACGATGACTGGTGTATGGTACCATCAGAAGCAAGTAACTAAGTAAAATCATTAGAGGTATATTCACCCCCTAAATCACACCTGAAGCACTTAATCATAACCGAATGTTGAGTTTTAACAAGAGCTCTAAAATTGTTGTAAATGCAAAGGAAATCAAATATGCGTTTCATAAGATAAACCCATGTATATCGAGTATAATCATCTATAAAAGATACATAATAGGTTGACTCACCCTTTTTGGATACTGGTGCAGGACCCCACACATCAGAATGAATAATATCAAAAGCAGCAGTAGAACAAGACATCCTTTTATTGAAAGGTAAAGAAGAAAATTTTGCCAGTTTACAATCACTACAATCAGTACTATCACAAGTGTTCAAATGAACCAAAACACCACTAGATGATAGAAAACTCAAAGGTGATACAGAAACATGTCCCAAACGAGAATGCCAAAGATAAAAATCAGACAACAAAGGACTCAAACGAAAAAAACACAAATCACTGATGGAGGCAGCAACAACAAATACTTTGAGAACCTCCAAGACATACAGTTCCCCCACCCTATAGCCAATCCCAATCACATTCTAGGTGTTTTCATCCTATATAACACAAAAAATCAGAAAAAGAACACCCAATTACCAGACTTACACAATTGACTGACTAAGGTAAGATTCAAAGTAAGTTTGGGAATGTAATAAACATCAGGGAGAGTGATATGAGAAATAGAGACAGAACCAACACCCTCGACTAACATAGATGTATCACTAGCAGACATAACAGAAATAGATGACACATGTGATAAAGAAGTAAATGATGACAAATTAGGAGTCATGTGATGGGTTGCACCAGAATCTGAAATCCACAAAGATGAAGGAATAATTGATGTACCGAATGAAGTACGACCAAAATGAGATATAGATGCAGACATGGCAGTGGGATTAGAGACCAAATACTATCTGAAACTGTCATAAACCTTGGGATCCAATGCAGATGGCGGCATGTTTCCAAAATATTTTGTGTCAACAGGTGGTGTAGCAACAACAACAAACTGTGGAGGGCGATGTGTCCATGGAGGAGTACCAGAGAAACGTGCCTGAAACTTCTGTTGGCCAGACCTATTTTGTTGTCCCGATTGAGGCTGACTAGATTTACCCTTGTTGACTGACAATGGACACTGAGCTTTCCAATGATTTTTCTGTTTGCAGAATGCACACTCATCATAAGCAACCATTAAAGTTTTTTGAGACCGCTTAGAGGAAACTACAAGCACAACAGGAGTGGAAGTAGGAATGGTGGTTGCTTTAAACCCTTTATCCACATGAGACTTGATAGGAGTCTCTTCAGAAACCAACTTATGAACAACAGAATCCACTGAGGGAAGCGGGAGCGATGAAGAATCGTTCCATGTAGGCATTCAAAAATCAAAATGCAAGGCCATCAAGAACTAGATCAAACGTTGTTCTTCCCTCCTAGAAATGCAAGGCTCAAAATATTTTAACTCTTTAGATTCAGTAAGATCCAATTGATCCCACAAATCATAGATAACAACATAGAAATCTTGAATACTCTGGTCATTTTGTTGAAGGGCACGAATATCATATTCAAACTGATACTGTTTAGCAAAGTTGGACTGAGTATATAGTCTCTCCAAGTGATTCTAGAATTCCTTTGCTGTGTGATAGTTAGCCAACTGCATACCAATACACTGAGTAACATAATTATTAATCCAAGTAATGACCTTTGAGTTATCAGTCTCCCAAGCATCAACCAACAAATCAAAATTCTCAGCTTAAGGCAATGATGGTTTGGCTTTAGTCCCAGTGACATAGCCCCACATATTCTTTCCACGAAGTAAGTTCTTCATAACATAACTCTAATACGTATAATTCTTTCCATTTAGACAAGTACTGATTGACTAAAGGGAATCATCCTTTACATTCATGTTGGCAACGAATAAATAACCACAACAACTGATAAGCAATATGGGAATGAGAGGACTAACAAACCAGTGGAAGTAATCAATCAAATAGTAAGAGATCAATCAGCAACAACGGACAGCAGAAGCAATCAATCGAACAACAAGAGATCGATCAGCAACAACGAACTAACAGCAACAACAAACGAATACCAAAAAAACAAATGAATATCAGCAATAAAGAAACATCAATATCGAACTCACTGCGGAGTTCGATCCGTGCCACAGATGACTACTACAAATTCTTCTAACAACATATCAAAACTCCACTCTAATACCATGATAACATTGCCATATGATTATGATAGAGAGAAATTACAAGGTTGTCAATGAAAAGCATAAAGGCTACAAAGAATAAAAGCGGAGAATAAATACTAGCTAGAAAAACCCTAATGGGCTAAAGACTAAAGGGCCCATAAACATGCGGGCTAATAATATATAGGCTAACAATAACAAGATTGGGTTCCAAGTTGATAGAGGGTGTGCTGCTCTATTGGAAGGTGTAAATGGTGGAGGTGATAAAAGGTACCCTCATGAACTTGCTCTCTCTAAATATAAAGGGTATGGGTTTGGGTAAATCCCATAAAATCGATTGTCTTAGAAGGTTAAAGATCGAAAACAAAATTTCTTTTTGTGGTATTCAAGTATCTAAACTTTCTTCTCATCCTCCGGACATTGGTATTTGATGGGGTTCCACAGATTTGGGCATTGGTTTTGTTGAACCAAATGGGAACTTAGGTTGTATTATTTGCTTCTGGGGGAAAATCCTTTTCTAGGACATCACAATCATCAAGGATCGACACTTCTTGGCTATCATTGGTTACTAGAATGGTATTGTCGGTGAGACTATCCTTGTCAATGTATACGCCCCGCAACCCCCCTTCATAAAAAAATTCTTTGGGCAAATCTTTTCAACTTTATGAACTCAAGACCTGACAATTGGGTGTTATTTGGAGATTTTAATGTTATGAGGAGACCTAAAGAATGTTTTAATTCGACCTTTTTCCCAAGAATTGCCGCTTGTTTCAATAAATTCATCAGGGACGCGGGATTACTGGGCCTCAATATGGGAGGAAGAAGGTTCAATTATTTTTGTGAAGACATATGCAAACTTAGCAAGCTTGATCGCTTTTTGGTATGCTCTAACTTCATGGTGGCTTTTCCTTCGACATTCCTTATTGACCTCCTGAGAGAATTCTTTGATCACTCCCCACTTGTTCTTCGTAATTCCTATATGGACTTTGGTGCTCCTCTTTTTAGGTTCTTTAATTATTGGTTATGTAGAGGTGATTTCGATTATGTGGTCAAACAAGCTTGGGATGACTTCAATGGAGGTGGTTCTGTTGACCGATATCTTTATGATAAACATCTTTTTTTCAAAGATTCTATAAAATCATGGACTATGAAAATGAAAACAAGGAATTAATTGATTTAAAAAAGAAACTTAGTGACCATGACATAACCGTTAAGGATAGACTGCTAACGGATTTAGAGATCATGAACTGGAAAGAGAGCAAGCAACGAGTTATTGAAATTGAGATAATGGTGAAACTAGATCTAATCCAGATGTCAAGGATCAAATGGATCAGCGATGGCGATGAGTGATATGTGCATATTTAGTGTGTATTTAGTATATTTTTTATTCATATATTAGCTAAATTATCGCATATTATGGACAAAAGGTACTTAAAAGTGTTAAATTATGTTTTTCAGTCCAAAGATGAAGCTCGGAAGCAAAAGGAAGCAAGAGAAGCGGTTAGGAGCTCGAGAGTGGAATGAAGAAGGAAAAACACTTAAAAAAGCTTCTACTCGGCGAGTCAGATAGCTACTCGACGAGTCCGGTCGAGGAATCAGAAGGATAATGATTTGGAAGGCCAGATAGTTATCGCAATACGGGGAATGTGAGAGGGACTCGACGAGTCACCACTTGACTCGACGAGTCGTATCGCTTATTTAAAGATAACTCCACAGATCGAGAGAGAGGAGTTCTGGGACGATTCAGAAGTATTTTGCTACGATTGAGAAGCCTGAAAAACCCTAGAAGACGACGAAGGAAGCTAGAATTCAATTCCGGAGAGTAATTAAGGCAAAATTTCATCATTCCATTTATTATTTTGTTTATTCATCATGACTAAGCAATTTGACTTTGATTGTTTGCTGTTATTTACTTTAATTATGAGCTAAAACCTTTAGACTTCTGTTTGGGGATACAAAGTTGACAATATGGTTTGATTGATTGGTAGGATTAATTCTAAGTTGGTGAATTTTTGTTATTTTAGCTTGCTAAAGAACCTTGTGTGTGAATAATAATTAATTTTCTGTTAATAGGAAGATAATTGATTAGAATGAACATCTATTGATTATTGTCCTCATATGATATATTGTGACCACATAGTTATATGTCTAGGATTAATGAATATGAAACTAGAATTAATAAGAAAATTGAGTAAATTCATGTGCAAGCTTGTAAGATGACCATCAAACAAGAGGTTAATTAAAAAGACTAAATTAGTTAACTATTGCAAGTCTAACTTAACCCGAATAATTAATCTAGTAAATATAATTAAATTAAGCAATTGGCCACTGTTTGAGTTAGTTTATTTGCTAAGGATTAGGGTAGTGAACACAAATCTAATCACTTGAATCGGTAACCAGCGAAAGAATTAATCCATTGCACTATTACCTTGAAAATCAACCATAGAGTTAACCAAGTTGAACTAAACAGAAGTTCCTTTCCAATTATTGAATCTAGTTAAATCGTTATTTTCTAGCTTTAAATTAGTAATAATTAGTAAGTTTCTAGTCTTGTAAAACTAGAGAACAACCCCTACTTTTTAATTAACTTAGATTAAATTAGTTTTTAGTTTAATTTGCCGTTCCCTGTGTTCGATACCCTGCTTATTTAGCTATACCACAATTGATAGGTTCACTACCTTTTGTGTGTTATTTGATAATTAAAAGTAGGTTTAAAACTAGTGGGTTTTACACACATCAATGAGAACTCAAGATTCTTCCATAACTCCATCAAAATTAAAAACAAGTGAAATAATTTGCATGGTCTTATGGTGAATGGAATATGGATTACTGATGTTAACATTATTAAATAGGAAACTTGGAATTTCTTTGCAACTAAATTTCATGAAGATTGTCCTGTTCGCCCCATTTTCCAAAACTCTAATTTTAAATAGCTTAGCGATGGAGATCGAAGTTTTCTGATTGCTCCTTTCAAATTGACTGAAATTAAAAATATCATCTGGAATTAAGGAAACGAGAAAGCCCCTGGACCTGACGATTTATCCTTTAAATTTATCAAACACTTTTGGCCCATTATGCAAGACGACATAATGAGATATGTGAAGCATTTTGAAAATTTCGCCTGTCTCTCTATGGCAAGTAACTCTTCTTTCATCACTCTTGTGCCTAAGATTAAGGATCCTCTTTCTATTAATGAGTTTCACCCTATTAGCCTCATCGGATGCGTGTATAAAATAATTGCCAAAGTACTTGCTTGTAGAATAAAAAGGGTCATTCGATCGGTTGTTGATGAAGTTCAAACCGCCTTTACTAAAGGTTGAAATATTCTTGACGGTCCCATGATAAAAATAAGACGTTTTTATTCAAGGTCGACTTCGACAAGGCTTTCGATTCTCTCAATTGGAACTATTTGATTTCGATCATGTCTCAAATGGGATTTGGTGAGAAATGGATTTTCTGGATAAATGGCTGTTTATCCTCCTCTAGAGCCTCGGTTTTGATAAATGGATCGGCAACTAAAGAATTCCCAATTACCAAAGGTGTGCAACAAGAAGAACCTTTCTCCCCATTCTTGTTTATTATTGCAATGGAGGGTCTCAATGCTACCATAAAATCCGTTTCTCAATTGTCGTTTTTTCAAGGTGTCAAGATTCCAAGGGAAGCCCCCATGATTTCTCATTTATTTTATGCAGATGATGCCTTATTTCTGGGAGATTGGACTTGCTCCACTTTTGAAAATTTAGCCCAGGTTCTTAGATGTTTCCACCCCTCATCCGGTTTAAAAGTCAACTTTCACAAATCTAAGGTTTACGGGATCGGTATCTCTGATAATGAAATCACTAGTTGTTCTCGTATTCTTGGATGTAATGCTGCTTATTTTCCTTTTAAGTACCTGGGAGTTACGGCTGGCGCCAATATGTTACTGAAAAGGAACTGGCAGTTGATTATTGAGTGAGTTCAAAAGAGACTTTCCGTATGGAAGGCTAACATGCTTTTCATTTGGAGGCCAGTTAACATTAACAAAAGTTGTGCTTGGTAGTTTCCTAACTTACTATATCTCTTTATTCAAGGCTCCTAAATATGTTCTAGATTACCTTGAAAAGCTTAGAAGAGTATTATTCTGGTGTGATAGTGAAGAAAAAGGTAAAATACGTTGGGTTGCTTAGGATATTGTCCTTGCTGTCAAAGAATCTAGAAGTCTCGGTGCCGGTTCTCTATATGCTCTAAATCGGGCCCTTCTTTTTAAGTGGTTGTGAAGATACAAGTCTCAACCTACTTCCCTTTGGAGTCGTGTGATTTGTGGAGTTCATAACCTAACCAGGAAACCATTCAAATCGTTAGGCATGAAGACCCTTCCTAGAATTTGGTATGATATTGTGAAGATTCTCCCTGAATTGGAGGAATTATGTATCTCGCTGCCTTCTATCTTCTGTTTTTGTATTGGGTTTGGTTCTAATATTTTGTTCTGATATGACAACCGATATGGGAATGGGCCTTTGACTTTGAAATTCCCTCTTCTTTTTGAACTGGACAAAAGGAAAAAAAATGCTTCATCTCTGAAAGGCTTTCGCAAAGCAACCCTACTTGGGCTTGGAAAAAGGTTAATATGGACCCACCGGAAACTATGAAGTTATACACTCTTAATGATATTGTCTCTTCGGTCCATCTTTCAGGTGATGAGGACTCTTTGTTCTCAAAGCTTTCCACAGATGGGCTCTTCTACGTGCACGACTTTAGAATCTTTATTGATTCAAAAGCGACTCGCCCAGTAAGCAACCCTACTGTCTGGATTCATGTGGTGCCCTTGAAAGTTAATTGTTTTGTTTGGCGAGCTTGCTTAGACAGAATCCCCTCGGCGACTGCACTTACAAGGAGAAGAATTCATGTTTCGAATACATCTTGTCATATGTGCGTTATGGGGAAGGATGGTACAAACCACATTTTGGTGGGCTGTGCTTTTATGACGGACTCCCTGAGATAGATTTTAAACTGGTGCAATATCCCTTTTTAGCTCTTCAATTATGTTAAGGAGCACATCTTATTTGCTGCTCATTGGGTCGGTGCCCGAAAAAAACGAAAAATCCTTCTTGCTATTACTTATGGTTTCTTGTGGTGTGGCTGGAAAGCAAGGATCGATAAATTTTTCAGTTAGATGCGAATTTCTGCGGTGAATTTGGCGGATAACATTATCTAATGTGTTTGGTTGGGTTAAATATATGGGTAACTATGGTATTGTAAGTTAGTGTTGTAACCCCTTCAACATCTTGTAATTTATTCTGTTTTTCTTGCCCAACTTTACTTCTTTTAAAGTTGTGGCTAATAATATTTTTGCTGCTTCAAAAAAAAAAATTTACTAGCCAAACGAGTACGAAAAAAAATTACCTCGGACAAAAATCAACTTTCCACTAACCCTTATTTTTGTAAATAAAATCTTAAACCGTTACTCTTTTTTCCATAATAAAATATAACATTATAAAATTTTTATAATGATAGATAATGTTTTTAAAAAATATATCTTAGTGGTCGACCACCTTTTACTAAAAATAGGTTTCAGTTATCCATCCAGCAATATATCTTTCAATAGTCGGTTACCTTTTACTTTCGGTTAAGTTTTAGTCACTACTTATGATTATGATTTATGTTAGACAAATGAAATATCCTTCTATCTTTACATTCACAATTTTATATTTGTAACTAAATAGGAAAAAAAATAAAAGAATATTTAAAATTTCATGTTAATATTGTTTTAATACTTTTCGAAAATTGCAGGCTCAAACAATACAGTTGACCAAATGTCCAAATCAATACTAAATTGGGTGCCTGCTTGCAAGTTGACAATTGCCAAAAATTTGAACTTTATTTGAAATTCCAGCACGCCTTCCCTACCAAATTTGGCCAAAACCCACGTCGCAAAGAATTATAAATCCTATATCTTTATCTTTATGTATTAAATCCTCAATCTAATGATTTTAATGAATAAATATACAACTATTTGGTTATTGTTAACTTTTATAAAATAATTATGTGATTTTGATTTTTGAGTTATAAGATGTATTAGATTGCAAAATAAGGTCCTATATTGATTAACTTGTTTCTTTCATGAACTTTATAATTTGTTTTACGTGTCTCATTTTTTGTATAAAATAGAACTTATATATCATATTACTTCATGTATTTTAAATAATGAAATGACATTTATATATTTGGTTTGGGTCAAACTAGTTTTTATAGGTCATAAAATAATTATGAGCCAAATTGACAAAATGGACCACAAGCTTTGGACCATAAAGGAGAGCTCACGTTATTAGAATATATATCATGTTCTTTTACCTTTTTGACTTTTATAAATATAATGCTATTACATAGATAAAAGAAGTTATTATACCTTTTAGAACTAAATTAATACATTAATACATATTATATAAAGAAAACTAACGTCGTTGTCGTAGATTATAAAGATTCTTTATCATCGTATCTTAAGGGTTGGGTCGTTCTTTACTCGGATCATTGGATTATTCTTGAACATAGTCATATAGGATGGAGTTGTAGTCCTATTGGAGATTGTAATCGAGTATGGGGACTTTCAAATCAAAAGTATACCATGTCGAATGGACATGGACGTTTAACAAAACTAGAAAGGAGGTTATTAGTAATGGGAAAGCTATGGACTATGGCCCAATAGTCCCAGGAATCGAATACGCACAATACAAGGAATCAAGTCATGGAATCGGTGGAGAAGGTATCAACTATAGTTTACGTAATGAAACACAAGACTTATGGAAAATATGTGCAAATCTAGGTCATGATGCAGATGTCTATATTACACTAAAATTGTCAAAATTGAGGAAACAATTTGCTTTCTTGTGATTTCTTAAAGTGAAGGACTTGAAAAAGTTTGTTGTAAAATTATGTAAAATTTGGATTGACAAATGACAATTACCATCTCTTTAACTTTAGTTGCAATTTTCACACGAAGTGATAAACACAAACAGTCACCAAAAGTGTTAGTGAAAGAAGTAGGCAAATGACCGATGGTTGTGAAGAAGAAGGTACCATTGAAGCAAACAAACATATATGTGAATGGTGTGGTTGTTTCTACGAATAATATTATGGAGAATGTGAATGTAGAGGGCAAAAACTCCATGAAATTATCAATAAGGCATTACTTGAGATTCCTAATCTTTATTGCATCATAATAGGGGAGGTGAAGGGTGTCTTGGTTTATCAATCATTTATATACTTTGTGAAAAATGGAAGGTTTCTTTGATTTGGAGATTAACTATGTTGGGGGGGGGGGGGGGGGGGGGGGGGGGAGGGGGGGGGGGGGGGCTTGGGTTTGGCTTTAATTCAAATCAGAAAGTGTGTGCCAAAAGTTTAAGCAATATGAGGTATTTAAGTCCTTATTTAAGGCATTTCGATAGGTGGATAATCAAATTGTTATAAAAGAAAGGCTTGTTTGGCCAGAGATTGATAAGGTGCGGCTATGTGTTTTCAACAAAAAAAATCGTTAACTACTGAAAAGACAATGGTTAATGTGGCTAGAAAAATGTACCCGGTATGTGTCAAAGAGAATTCATGTTGGACTCCTTCCATACAAAAAGAACAATGTAACTATGAAAATGATGAAAATACTCACGAGGAAATATTAAGCAACATGGAGGAAGTTAATGGGCTGAAAAATAAAATTGAGGATGGAGTTAGTGATTCACATGATGTAGAGATTATGTATGCTGAAAAAACTCCATCTCCTAATAAAAGAGATAGTAATTGTGTGATGGAAAGTGATAAGAGGGTGGGAAAAACGAATGTTCAGGCATATGGGTAGTGATATGGGTACTGGCGGATCCAGAACCAAATCTAATCAGAGTCCAAAGGATACACAAAATTATAAAATTCTGAAATTTTACTATATTTTTGGAATTGTATAAATTTCACTTTTTCCTAAAGTAACTAAGATTGAGAATTTTGAAAAAACATTTAGTTACTTTTATAATTCATTATACTTATTAATGAGGAAAACGTTGTCCTATCCTATCCGTTCGGGTAACAACCTCCACCAATTAAGGAAGCGGTGCGTGAGAGTGGACACCCAGTAAACGGTCATTTTATAGGTCATAACATTATACCTCCCTTATAGATCGGCTTCGTGGATGAGACATACTAATGGTAAGACTAGCATTTAAGTTATATATATATATATATATATATATATATATATATATATATATATATATATATATATATATATATTAATCTTATAATATTATAAAGTATAAGGTTGAATTTTAAACTTGTAAAATTCTAGGGTTTGAAATTTAAATAGTTCAAATTAAACTTTTAATCATAAAATTTAAATTTCAAAACTTGAGGACAAGTTTTGAATATTTCAAAACACAAAGGATCAAATAGCAAATCATTTAAATCAAACAATTAATTTAATGATTATCTAAATTTGACCTAATCAATTTATTTACAAGATAATTCAACAATTAATTCAAATAATCAAATATTATCAAATAAGGAATTTATTATTCAAACAATTGGTAATTATCTTTTGATTTGGTAAGGATAATCATCAAACAGTAATAAAATTCGGATTTTATTAGTCAAAAACGATTTAGGTAATTATCTTTAAGCAAAACAGCAAGAAATCCCGAAAATCTCTCTGTCTGACAGCTAAACTCGTCGAGTTCATCCAACTCGTCGAGTTCTCAATGGAACTCGTCGAGTTCATCAAACAGAAAGCCCAAAAATCGATTTTAAAGCATGAATGAACAAACAAGGCATCAATACAATAGAAACAAAACAAAGCTCTGATATCACTGATGGGTTTGAGCCAAAAGAACATCCTATGTGCTCATGTTAACCCTAATGCTTGGATCTAGGTTTCTCTATTGTACATGCAATTCATCCAAGACTTTCAAACCCTGGATCTAGTGTATATAATCGAAATTTACATACAAAGCAGGCCTAGATGTTTACCTTGTTATTGATTGAAGATCTTGAAACCTTGAGAACTTTAGCACCTCAAGTGTTGTGCCTCTAATGAATCACAAACACCAATAGCAATTGGAGGAAGCAAGAGAGAGAGAGAGAGAGAGAGAGAGAGGTAGGGAGGAGAATTTTGGCTCTATGACTTCTAGGGTTCAAGTGGCCGAAATTCCCATGCCCAGGGGTCCTTTATATAGGTGTAGGAATTAGGGTTTCAGTCATTATTCTTATCTGTTTACGTAGCCACCAAGCAGCCCATAAGATAATTCTAGAATCCCTATCATGGACGAATTCTTAAGGCTTTATCCCTAGAATTCGTCCACCCTATCTATTAGGGTTTCCTTGCCCAACTTTGTAATTATCACATAATTACAGTTCAGCCCCTTAAGTTCAATTAACTTATTTTGATCACAAAACTAATTCTTAATTAGTTATTGACTAATGTTAATTAAACAGATATGATTTCTTTTTTAATATATTACTCTTATAATATATTAACAAACCATAATCACCTATTTCTATATTATTCCTCCAATCAAGTTGCTTTGGTGAAGGCAACCCAAAAGGACCATGCACAACCAGGTAAAGTACATACCAAATATAGTTATGGACTTAGACACTAATCAAAAAATTATGTGGCAGTGGTAAGGGTGAAATAGTCCCCGTTACCGGTTGGAATGAGACCGAAGGGTATAGGTCAGCACCCAGATATGTTTGGCAGTATCTGATCAAGATAGACCGAATGGGTTGGTCGAGCATCCAAATATGCTCGGCGGTTTCCAGTTGAAATAGACTGGAGATGTAGGTCGGGCATCTAGATATGCCTGATAGTATGTTTGCATTATATGTGGTATTTGGAGAACTCACTAAGCTTTGTGCTAACGATTTTCAGTCTTTGTTTCAGGTATTCCAATTTTCAAATAAAAAGAGCTCGGGACGATCGCAGCGTATACACCTATGTTTTCTGCAATATATGATCTTTGGGATAAAACTCTGATATTTGTTTTTATTGAAATGTTTTCCAATGTCTTGAACAAAGTTACATCAGTGTTTTGGTTATAATAAAAATGAAATTTTTACTTTCGATTTTTGGGTCGTTACATGGGGCTTAATGGTGGCAATCCCTCGCCATATGGCCCCGCCGGCCGCAAGTGTGGCCCTTCTGATCCCCAGATCTGACATCAGCGGCCTTGAATTGCTTCGGCGCAGGCTGCGACTGCACCGGGGCTAGTCTCTTCTCCCTCGTCCGGAGCTCCATCTCAATCTCATGCTGCCTGGAGGCCTCCTGTAACTCCAACAATGAACGATAAATTTGGATGGATACAAACTACCTGATATCCGTCTTGATCATACTCAAGTAATGGGCTATCTAAGCCTGCTCAGAAGCAGCAAACTCAGGACAAAACATGGCCCTCTTTGTGAACATCTTGGTGATCACCGTCACCGCCTCTGTCCCTTGCCTCAAATTCAAATATTCCTGGGCCAACCTCTCATACTCCACCAGCGGCACATATCTAGAACAGAACATCTCCGAGAATTGCTCCCAAGACACAACAACTCTCTACTCAGAAGAATACAATCCAGTCATAAGTCTCCACCAATCCTTCGCTCTAGACCTCAGAAGGTTTAGAGCGCACCTGACCTTCTGGTCAGCTAGGCAGGAGCCAGTGAAGAAACATCCCTCAATGTCAGACAGCCACCTCATGGCTATGATCAGGTCCTGAACTCCATTAAATGTCGGGGGATTCGTATTGTCAAAGTCCTGATACTGGAAGACTCTCCTAGCACCAACTCCATCAACAACAACAACAACAACTGCAGTGGTTGCAGCAACAACAACCTTAGACAAAGCTGCATAGTGCTCGTTGAAATACTCCACCATGGCGGTCTTGATAGACCCAAACATCCCTGGCAACTGTACTTGAAAGTGAGCAACAAACTCCTCCTGAAGAATCTTCCTAATCCTATTTTCGGACACAACTGGCCCACCCTAACTGCCCGCTCCCGATCCCGATCCAGATCCAGCCTCAAATCGTCTCGTCATAACCATACTGGAAATAAACTAGGGAGATATCAAATAACACACATATCATATCAGGGGAACCAAATCCCAACAAATCCCTATGGGTTGTGACTTCCCTGTCACGCGTACGGGTCCTGTGCTTTCAGTAGTACAGGCTCATACTACCTTCCACACCCACCAGTATTTTTCTCAAGGACCATCACAACAACCCTAACAATACATACTAGCATACACATACACTCAATCCTCACACCTTATAGGAAGGTTAAACATCTCAAACCTGGTCGGCTGACCCCCACACAACTCATCCATGAAACTCCACCAACCCTGCAACACACGTATATGATAATCATACAAAACACTTGACCCTATAGACAGTCGAATATCTGATCCTACCCTAAGACCTTCATCAAACAAGAATAGGAAATAAGTCCAAACCAAACATTCTTGGGCTATAGAATCTTAATTATGTATAATCATGATTTATACACTAAGCAACTACAACAATGATGTGAATTTCATATAAGGAAGAACCCTCGGCTATTAGACATCATATAATCAGGCAATTCTATCATGCAGTTCCTGAAGATCCCTAGCCTATTAGTAGCGTATTGTTCTAACGTATCACAAATCAAATAACAATATGGTAATTTGGGGTCTACTTAATGGCTCCGACTGATCGTACACATCACATCCTCCTTGATTATTTTGAAAACACTTTGAAAATCATTTTAAAAATATTTTTCCTTAGTTTGAGACTATATTCACACGAGTTTTCTGTTAGATTAGGTGTCTAAGCGCATAACTATAATTGGTATGTACTTGATTTGATAGTAGCATGGTCCTTTTGGGTTGCCTTCACCCTAGCAACTTGACAATATCACTTTTGGAGAGAAAGAGGTTGAATTTATTATTTGGAATAATAAATTGATTTATTAATGTATTATGAAAATAATATATTAATTAGAATTCATGTTATTTAATTGATATTTAATCAAAAATTAATTTGGAATTAATTTTGGGATGAAAGGAACTAATTTAAAGAAAAGGGGATGTTTTGCAAATCATTGATAGTTGTAAAGCTAGGTTGGTGGACTCCTTAATTAGGAGTGGACGAAAATATATAGGAAGGCCCTATAGATTTCGTCCAAGCCTTCCTAGTAGGAGTCTATTGGCTGCTTAAGCCTTAAGCAGGAAATTAGGGTTTCCTCAAGAAATCCTAGCAGCTCTTAGCTATATAAACACCCCATAGGCTTAAGATTTTCGGCCAAAGCTTGTATCCAGAGAACCCTAGCCGAAATTCTTAGTGCTTTCCTCTTCTCTCCTCTCATCTTCTTGCTAGTGGTGTTTGTGAGCCATTAGAGTGCAACATTTGAGGCACTAAGCTTTCAAGAGTCAAGCATCTACAAGGAATTCTTGTTAGTACTACATAACAAGCAAGGTAAACATCAAAACCCTTTTGGTTATATGATTTTTGAAATTGTATGCTAGATCTAGGGTTTATTTCTTTGGTATTCAATTGCATGTTCAACTAGTGAAAAACTTAGATCCAAAGCAATTAGGGTTGCATGATCACATAGGATGTAGTTATGCTCATAACCCATCAGTGGTATCAAAGCCTAGGATGTTTTTAGTTGAATTTGATGCATATGTGAATTTTCCAAAGGAGGAGGGAACAGATTCGTCAATCTATTCATTAGACTCAACGAGTTCATAGTGGGACTCGACGAGTTGAGCCTACTCGACGAGTTCATTGCAATAACTCAACGAGTCGGGCTGTCAGATCCTTGATTTTTCGATTTTGATATCTTTGTTTGATTAGGATAATTTCCAAATTCGTTTTTAATGTTTAAAATTGAATTTTCTGGAATGGTAAGAGATTTTGTCAAATTTTAAGATAAAGACAAAATTATTTGATTAATTTAATTATTTAAATATTGATCTAGTATTTTTGAAAAGTTTTAAAATTACCCCTTTGGTTTCGGAATTTAATATTTAATTAAAAGTTTAGTTTTGAAATATTAAGTTCTAGAACCCTAGTATTTTAAAAGTTTAAAATACACCCTTATACTATTATAAAATTAAATGTTTAATTTATATATATATATATATATATATATATATATATATATATATATATATATGTATAAGAAAAGTCAGTCTTACTGTTAGTAGACCTCATTCATGAAGTTTGTATATAAGGGATGTTTAAGGAAGCGGCCTATAAAATGACCGCCACTGGGTATCCATTCTTACCCACCACACTCTTGACTAGTGGAGGGTCATTAGCCGAACGGGTAGGATAGGGCATTAATCTCTCATTAATAAGTCTAATGATAAATATAAAGTAACTAAATGTTTTTATAAATTCTCAATCTTAGTTACTTTAGGAACATTGATTAGGTGGTAAATGACATTGAGAGTACCAAGCTAATTTGCATGGTTATTCATACCTTGTTTGTGATCCTTGGGATCACAGTCACCAACTTGAAGGGAATAATCGAGATTAAACATGCCATCGAATAGTTTAATGAATCTCAAAGGTCTAGGAATTTCATTTCATTCAAAACCTAATTCATTTAAAATTTATTTTTCATGGTGGAATTGGTAAATCATCATTTACCTACCTTCAAATAATTACAATTGCATTACGTCATCCCTTTTCTGAATTGTGAATTATTGTGTTGGGTCTTAGCCTTAATATTTCATTTTGGGTGTTATATTAAGGATTTCCTATCTAATCTAAAACTTGTTCTTCGTCTTTTTCAGATGTCTACCTCAAACAACGCTTCTAGCTCCTCCTACAATAACTCCTCAAACTCTTTCTCGCTCTTGAACATTTTTGTGAGGGTCACATTTGATGGTTTCAATTTCAATGATTGGATCTGAAACATCAGAATGGCTTTAGGTTACGAGTACAAGGAATGTCCTCGATAAACAGTTGAATGAGATAGAAGAAACTAAATCTACTCCTAAAGAAATGTGTAAGTATCGGGCCTAATGCAAGGATTCTACTAAAGTGTCTTGTATTATGGTGGCGACTATGACTTGTGAGCTACAACGGTTTTATGAGGACTATTGGCCTTACGAGATGTGCTAGGACTTGATGGAAAAGTACATCAAAGTGCGCGTCAAGAAAGGTATGAAATAGTCAGGTCACTCATAACCACCAAGATGAAGGATGGAGAGTCCGTCACGACCCACCTGTAATGAATGCAGAGATATGTGGATCCTTTACTCAAGCTGAAAGTGAACTTCGATGAGGAGTTGGCTATTGACATAGTCTTGCACTCATTGCCTCCTTGCTATGATCAGTTCAATATGACTTGTCATTTGAGCAACGAGAAAGTTACATTGAGTAAACTTCAAGGCTTGCTGAGAACCACTGAAAGTGGATTGAAAGGTAAAGGTGTTGAATCCACTCCTATTGTTGCTGCTCCAGTATTGGCTATTGGACAAGGAAAAGGGAAAAAATGGAAAGCTCCCTAAAAGCAAAATTGGAAGGGAAAGTCACATGATGGGTCATTTAGTAGTGGATCCAAAGTGAAAACCAATTCTGCTCCCCCTGCCTCGGATCTAAAGGATACAACATGCTTCTATTGCCAAGACAAGGGGCATTGTAAGAGAAGATGCCCCAAGTACCCGCAAGACATTAAGGATGGCAAGATCAAACCTACCTTGGTAGGTATTTACACTATTTTGTCTAAAAATTCATCAAATTCTAATTCTTGGGTCCTTGATACAGAATCTGGTTTTCACATTTGAAATGACTTGTATGGACTAAGAGAAAGTAGGAATGTGGAGCTTAGGAACATGAACCTAATTGTAACATTCCGAAATTCAGGTGCATCTCTTAAACCGTTCTTCTTTATCAATTTGTCAAGTTTAGCCCCTAAAGGAAAAAGTATGGCTATTGAGTACGTTGGGCGTACTAAAGAGTACGTTGCGCGTACTCAAGTGCTTACTTTAGACGCGGACTCGCCTAGGTATGATGGGCGTACCCAGGGTTACGCTGGGCGTAGCTGGCCCATATGCAAACCCTAATTTGTGGGTTGTGGACTATAAAAGGAATGATATGGTCTTGTCCCCCAGCCACCATTCCTCAGAGAGAAACCCTAGGAGAGCAATATTATCATTCTCAAGCTAGTATGTGAGTGTTCTTGAGCTAGAAAGTGCCTTTGTGTGCTAGTGAAGAAGAAGATGAGGTTCTTGTGGAGGCTAGAATTTGGAGTACAAGCTTGGATCTGAGTTCTACAGAGGGAGGAGCTTCACTTGGAGGTAAAAAGCTCAAAGCTTTCCTTGTCATTTTGGTTTTGTGCTTCATGGACCAATTTTTAGGGTTTTTGGTCCCAAGGTGGAGACTTTATGAGTAAATGGTCTCCATAAGCTTAGATCTGCCATATTTCAGAGTAATATGAGTTGTAGGTTCATAAAAATCTAATCTTGGACGTGAATATTAAGTAATGCATGAGTTTAGGGCTTAATGGGGAAAGAGGTTATATGTTTGAAGTGAATGGTGACGTTTATAGCCATGCAAATGCTTAAAGGTTTGAACTTTATGGATTAAGTGACCTTAGAAAAGTCAGATCTGGAGTTTGATTTTATGTCTTAACCGTTTAAGACCAAAAATCTATAAGAGTATGAAACTAAGAGTTACGTTGGGCGTAAATCTCAGTACGCACAGCGTAAGGGTTTGAGACCCCGATTCTGGATCGTCGGAGTACGCCCCGCATACAAGGGCTGGTACACTCCACGTTGGCCCCTGTTGACTTTCGTTGACTTTTACAGTTTTAGTCAACATTTGGACTTTTGGGTCAAGGAGGGGTAAAATGGTCTTTTACCCTTCTGTGGGATTGTAGAAAGGGATTTAATCTAGCCTTTGAGAGCCATTATTTATTTGAGGATATTGTTTATGTGAATAGGCGGGGGCTAGATTAGTATATTCGTGTGCGAGATTATCCGAGTTACCCGAGGTGAGTCTTCTCACTATACATTACCTAGAGTGGTATCTATGTGTAGACCAAAGGGTCTTGTGTGCTATGTGTACGTATGAGATTATGTGCATTGTGATATATGTATGCTATGTGTTGTATAGACCGGACCGGATGGTCACACGATATAGACCGGACCGAAGGGTCCAACAATACAGACCAGACCGAAGGGTCCCGCTGAGACACATCGACCGAAGGGTCATACTGTAGCCTCGAGTGGCATATGTGTTGTATGTGGTATTTTGGGGAACTCACTAAGCATTTATGCTTACCGTGTTGTGTGTTATGTGTTTCAGGTACCAGTGAGGATCGCGGGAAGGCGTCGGCATGACCGTACACACAGATGGAGTTTTATTTACATTGAGATCTTGATATTTGTTTATCGAGATGATGTTGATACATGGATTTTGATATTATATATGAATTTTATTATATTTTGAAATGGAAATTTTTTTTTGAAAATTTACATTGTTACAAGTTGGTATCAGAGCCTTGGTTTAGGGATTCGGATGCACCTTCGGGCGTATCTGAACTCAAACTGAGGATTTGAGAAATTTTTCACAATAAAACAATTTAGGTAAAAGATTAAAAGGTTTTGAAACGAGCAGAACATTGAAGTGTGTACGATCAGCCAGTGCCCGAATGGTGATTTCCCAAAATACCCTTATATTATGTGTTATGAGATATGATATGATATGTTATGCATGCTAGAGTAGGCTAGGTATTCATATTAGGACTAGAGTGGCTTGATTTGTGATGCCTTAGCCTAGGAGATTACTGCTACTATAAGATGCTTCGAGAGTGAGTAGGTAGCAGTGAGGAGCTTATGAGAAGTCTACCGTAGGGTAGCCTATGCTTAGCAAGATATAGAGTACTTGTGATCTGGGATCCTAGGAGGAGGACTTAGAATGAATGATGATGCGGTGTGGAAGGTAGTATAGGGCCCGTACTACTAAAAACACCGGATTAGTGCACAGTCCAATAAAGAATCCTTAGGGTACTAAGGAACAAGTAGGGTTGAGTTATCGGGTGCGAGTATACTCGAGCGAGTCTCTGATATTTTTATGTTGTATTTCAGAGACATCATGGTTGGGACACGCCACAGACCAGAGACGAGCGACGTGAGTGATGAGGAGCTTCGTCAGATGATCCACAATGAGGTGGTTGCGGCTATCCGCACAGAGATACTGGGAATGTTTAGGTCTATCAAGACCACCTTGATTGAGACGTTTGAAGAGAGATACACAACGGTTATTGAGGCTGTGGCTGCTGCTAGACCTTAGAGGGGTGACTCGTTGCTGTACCGGGAGTTCAGCAACACGAAGCCACCAGAGTTCAATGGGACGCAGGATCCGATTGCTGCGATGAGATGGATTTCTGATATCGAGGGATGCTTCTACACCTGCTCATGTCCGGAGCATCTGAGGGTTCGGTTTGCACTGAACCAGCTTCACTTGGGGGCGAAGGACTGGTGGAAGTTTGTGACGGCGGACTTCACTATTGCAGAGCTTACCGCAGTGACCTAGGAGGAACTGAGTCTGTGAGAGTGATTACGAGGATGTTTCATGAGAAGGCATTTTTTTGCCCTGACTGGTGGACGTTTGTGACGACAGACTTCACTACTGTAGAGCTTACCGTGGTGACCTGGGAGAGGTTCACCATAATGTTTCGAGGCGAGTATGTTCCCCCTGTGGAAAGGGAATGTCTAGTCCAGGAGTTCTTGTCCCTCAAGCGAGGAACTGAGTCTGTGAGAGTGATTATGAGGATGTTTCATGAGAAGACATTGTTTTGCCCTGAGCACGTGTCTTCTGAGCAGGCACGTATGAGCCGGTATTTGAGCATACTAAGGAGGGATATTCGTGAGTTTGTGGTGAACTCGTCATACCAGACATTTGCTGAACTCCAGGAAAATGCCCGGAAGCAGGAGATTGAGTTGGAGACTCAGGTCAGGGAGGAGGCCGAGTCTCAGAGGAGGGACAGGCAACCAACGCAGGCTCAACCGACAGCCAAGCGGGCAAAGCCCGCTGATTCGAGATCTGGGGGTCCGAAGGGCCGCACTTGTGGGAAGTGTGGCAAGAGCCATGAGGGGGTGTATAGAGCTGGGGTATGTTACAAGTGTGGGAAGGAGGGGCATTTTGCGAGGGATTGCCCTAAGGGATTCTCGGTTTGCTTTCATTGCAACCAGACCGGCCATCGAAAGGCCGAATGCCCACAGCTACTGCAGGGATCTGCACCTGCTGCTAGAGCTACCGAGACCCGGCCAGTGAAGGCCGAGGCACCAAAGGCTCGCGGGAGAGCCATCTAGTTGATAGCAGAGGAGGTCCGCGCAGCACCCGATGTTGTGGCTGGTATGTATTCTTTCATCTATTTATTTTGAGGTTTAGATATTGTGCTTATATTATGGTATGCGTAGGTACTTTTCTTGTGAGTTTGGTACCTGTTTTGGTGTTATTTGACTCGGGTGCGAGTCGATCTTTCGTGTCTTTAGCATTTATTCAGCACATCAGTATCTGTCGACAGGCGTTGAGTCGACCTCTCCGAGTTTCCATAGCTGATGAGCGAGCGCTATATGCTACTGAGGTGATTCGGGGATGTATACTCGAGATCTTCGGTGTTGAGTTTCCGATAGATCTGGTCCCGATTGCGATGGGGGATGTCTGTGTCATCGTAGGCATGGACTGGTTGAGCAAATTTGGAGTGGTTATCGACTGCGAGCGACAGCTGGTGACCATACGAGACCCTAGTGGGGGAGTACTTATGGTGTACGGTGAGGGTACCCATTCTGGGTCAGCATTTTGTTCGGCTGCTAGAGCGAGGCAGAGTCTACAGCAGGGTTATAGTGGATTTGTGGACTATATGATGGACACACGAGTGACCGCGAAGAGACCGAGTTCGGTTGGTGATTTACCAATAGTGCGAGAGTTCCCAGATGTTTTCTCTGAGGAGTTGCTGGGTGTGCCTCCCGAGAGGCAGGTGGAGTTTCGTATCGATGTAGTCCCGGGAGCAGCGTCTATTGCCAAGGCACCTTATCGCCTTGCGCCACCAGAGATGCAGGAGTTATCCTCACAACTTCAGGAGCTGTTGGGGAAGGGGTTTATTCGACTGAGTAGCTCGCCATGGGGAGTGTCGATCCTTTATGTCAAGAAAAAGATGGTTCACACCAGATGTGCATTGATTACCAGGAGTTGAACAAGTTGACGGTCACGAACCGTTACCCTTACCGAGGATCGATGATTTGTTCGATCAGTTACAGGGAGCTTATTGGTTCTCCAAGATTGATTTGAGGTTTGGATATCATCAGATGAGAGTGGGGGATGAGGATATCCAGAAGACAACATTCAGAACTTGTTATGGGCATTACGAGTTCGTGGTGATGCCTTTTGGGCTCACCAATGCACCGGCAGCGTTCATGGATCTCATGAACAGGGTGTGTAGGCCTATGTTGGATCATTCGGTGATCGTGTTCATCGATGATATATTGGTGCTTTGAGATCCAGAGAGTAGCATGAGGAGCATTTGAGGGAGATCCTTGGAGTTCTAAGATCGGAGAGGCTTTAATACAAATTCTCCAAGTGCGATTTCTGGTTACGAGAGGTTCAGTTCTTGGGGCATCTCGTCAACCAGAATGGGATATTGGTTGATACGGACAAGATTGAGGCTGTGATGAGTTGGGAGGTACCGATATCCCCCACCGAGATCAGGAGTTTTCTGGGATTGGCCGGCTATTATCAGAGATTTATCAAGGATTTCTCCAAGATTGACGTTCCTCTCACCAGGTTGACCTGGAAGGGCGTGGCTTTTAGTTGGGTTCCTAAGCAGCAGGCCTCATTCGTGACACTTCGCCAGAGATTATGCGAAGCCCCGGTGTTAGCGGAGGGGATGGAGGATTTTGTGGTGTATTGTGGTGCATTGATATCGAGGTTGGGTGCGGTGTTGATGCAGAGAGGGCACGTGATAGCATACGCATTGAGGCAGCTGAAGCCTCATGAGACGAGGTATCCCACCCACAATTTGGAGTTAGGGGCAGTGGTGTGCGCCCTCAAGATCTGGTGTCACTATTTGTAATAGGTTCGGTGTACCATATAAACGGACCACAAGAGCTTGAAGTATTTGATGGATCAGCCCAACCTGAATATGCGCCAGAGGAAATGGTTGGATGTGGTAAAGGATTATGATTATAAGATCCTATACCACCCGGGCAAGGCTAAAGTTGTAGCCGATGCCCTGAGCCGTAGGGTGGAGAGTGCCCCGATACGAGATGTTTGTATGAGGTTGACGGTGATGACCCCGGTGTTGCACACCATCCGGGAGGCCCAGGAAAAGGTCGTGAGACCGGAGAATAGCAAGAGAGAGCGGGTAATCGGGCAGGTATTTGAGTTCGTTACCGATAGCTGAGGGTTATGACCTTTCAGGGTTGGATTTGGGTGTCGTTTATGGGCGGGGCACGTACCATTATGATGGAGGAGGCGCACAGGTCGAGGTTCTCGATCCATCCCGGGGCCACTAAGATGTATTTGGACTTGACGAGAGACTATTGGTGGCCCTGTATGAAGAGGGATGTTGCGGGGTTCGTTGAGAGGTGCTTGACCTGTCGCAGGATCAAGGCTAAGCACCAGCGTCCACATGGCAAGTTTCAGCCACTTGAGGTTCCCCAGTGGAATTGGGAACAAATTTCTATGGACTTTATCACCAAATTGCCAAGGACCGCGAGGGGTGTCGATGCAATTTGCGTGATCGTCGACCGGCTGACGAAGAGCTCTCACTTCCTTGCTATCAGTGAGAGCTCTTCTGTAGAGAGATTGGCAGAGTTGTATGTGAGGGAGGTGGTATCGTGGCATGGAGTACCGATCTCGATTGTGTCAGATCAAGATGTACGTTTCACTTCCAGGTTTTGGAAGAAGTTCCATGAGGAGCTGGGCACGAGGCTGTATTTCAGTATCGCTTACCACCCACAGACGGACGGACAGAGTGAGCGGACGATTCAGACGCTCGAGGACATGCTTCGAGCATGTGTGTTGGACTTCGGAGGAAGATGGGACACATATTTTCCGTTGGCTGAGTTTTCCTATAAAAACAACCACCATTCGAGTATTGGTATGCCTCCCTTCGAGTTGTTGTATGGGAGGAGGTGTCGGACTCCCAACTGATGGGGAAAGGTAGGGCAGCCAGTGATGGGCAACACTGAGATAGTGTTTCAGATGACAGAGCAGATACAGTAGGTCAGATAGAGGTTGTAAACAGCTCAAAGTCGCCAGAAGAGTTATATGGATAGATGACGGTCCGAGATCGAGTTCCAGCTAAGAGACTTCATACTCCTGAAGGTATCTCCTTGGAAGGGAGTGATCCGGTTCCGGAAGAGGGGCAAACTGGGACCCCCGGTACATTGGTCCTTTCAGGGTGACCGCTAGGGTGGGCAGGGTAGCATACCGTTTGGAGCTACCTGTGGAGTTGAGCCAGATACATGATACTTTCCACGTGTCTCAGTTGTGGAAGTGTATTGTCAACGAGACGGTAGTTGTACCGCTGGAGGATATTCAGGTGGATGAGAGCCTGAATTACGTTGAGAGACCAATCGCAATAATGGATCGGAAGATCAAGGTTCTGAGGAATAAGGAAGTGCCCCATGTTCAGGTCCAGTGGCAGCACCGGAGAGGGTCCGAGCTGACTTGGGAGCTAGAGTTGGAGATGCAGGAGCAGCATCCAGAGTTATTTACGACATGAGACTTCGAGGGTGAAGTCTGATTCTAGTGGGGGAGAATTGTAACATTCTGACACTCAGGTGCATCTCTTAAACCCTTCTTCTTTATCAAGTTGTCAAGTTTAGACCCTAAAGGAAAAAGTATGGCTATTGAGTACGCTGGGCATACTGAAGAGTACCCTGCGCTTACTTTGGACGCGAACTCGCCTAGGTACGTTGGGCGTACCCAGGGTTACGCTGGACGTAGCTGGCCCAGATGTAAACCCTAATTTGTAGCTTGCGGACTATAAAAGGAATGATATGGTCTTGTCACCCAGCCACCATTCCTCAGAGAGAAACCCTAGGAGAGCAATATTATCATTCTAAAGCTAGTGTGTGAGTGTTCTTGATCTAGAAAGTGCCTTTGTGTGTTAGTAAAGAAGAAGAGGAGGTTCTTGTGGAGGCTAGAAGTTGGAGTACAAGCTTGGATCTAAGTTCTATAGAGGGAGGAGCTTCACTTGGAGGTAAAAAGCTCAAAGCTTTCCTTTTCATTTTTGTTTTGTGCTTCATGGACCAATTTTTAGGGTTTTTGGTCCCAAGGTGGAGACGTATTGAGTAAATGGTCTCCATAAGCTTAGATCTGCCATATTTCAGAGTAATATGAGTTGTAGGTTCATAAAAATCTAATATTGGATGTGAATATTAAGTCATGCATGAGTTTAGGGCTTAATGGGGAAAAAGGTTATATGTTTGAAGTGAATGGTGACCTATACAGCATGCAAATGCTTAAAGGTTTCAACTTTATGGATTAAGTGACCTTAGAAAAGTCAAATCTGGAGTTTGAGTTTATGTCTTAACCGTTTAAGACCAAAAATCCATAAGAGTATGAAACTGAGATTTATGTTGGGCGTAAATCTCAGTACGCGCAGCGTAAGGGTTTGAGAACCCGATTTTGGATCGTCGGAGTACGCCCCGCGTACAAGGGCTGGTACACTCCACGTTGGCCCCTGTTGACTTTCGTTGACTTTTACAGTTTTAGTCAACATTTGGACTTTTGGGTCAAGGAGGGGTAAAATGGTCTTTTACCCTTCTGTGGGATTGTAGAAAGGGATTTAATCTAGCCTTTGAGAGCCATTATTTATTTGAGGATATTGTTTATGTGAATAGGCGGGGGCTAGATTAGTATATTCGTGTGCGAGATTATCCGAGTTACCCGAGGTGAGTCTTCTCACTATACATTACCTAGAGTGGTATCTATGTGTAGACCGAAGGGTCTTGTGTGCTATGTGTACGTATGAGATTATGTGCATTGTGATATATGTATGCTATGTGTTGTATAGACCGGAATGGAGGGTCCAACGATATATACTAGACCAAGAGTCCAACGATACAGACCGGAACGAAGGGTCCAAAGAGCTACGACCGGACCAGAGGGTCCAACGAGCTACGGGACTGGAGGGTCCATTTGAAACACATCGACCGAAAGGTCATACTGTAGCCTCGAGTGGCGTATGTGTTGTATGTGGTATTTTGGGGAACTCACTAAGCATTTATGCTTACCGTGTTGTGTGTTATGTGTTTCAAGTACCAGTGAGGATCGCGGGAAGGCGCCGGCATGACCGTACACACAGATGGAGTTTTATTTACATTGAGATCTTGGGATTTGTTTATCAAGATGATGTTGATACATGGATTTTGATATTATATATGAATTTTATTATACTTTGAAATGGAAAAATTGTTTTGAAAATTTGCGTTGTTACACTAATAATGGGTAATAGTAGATCGTCACCTGTTATCAGGATTGGCGTTTATTTTTTAAAGCTTAGTAGTGGATTATGTTTAGACTTGAATAATTGTTGCTAATTGTCAGAAATGACGAGGAATATTATTTATTTTCATGGTCTGTACATACAAGGTTTTAGATATTCTTTTAATAATGAGAATGGATCTATTAATGCTTATTATAACGGTGTATTTTATTTTGAAGCATTGCCTTGTGATTGTGTATATGAAACTATGATGGTTGTAGACAATTTAGAAAATAGTGTGTTGCACATTGATTCGTCTAATGGTTTAGACAAAGCATGCTTGTGGCATTAGCGTCTTGGACATGTCAACAAGAAGCGCATTGCCCAACTCTAAAAGGATGAAGTGTTGGAATAATTTGACCTAAGGTCAGATGATACATGCGAGTCTTGTTTTCTTGGAAAGATGACTGAATCACCTTTCACAGGTTTGTGTGAAAGAGGTGAGGGATTGTTGGATCTCATACACACCAATGTATGTAGGCCCTTCAGATCCATCACAAGGTATGCAAGTCGATTTTATGTGACTTTTACCGATGATTATAGAAGATATGGATATATCTACTTAATCAAGAATAAGTTAGAAACCTTTGAAAAGTTCAAAGAGTTTAAACATGAAGTCGAAAATCAATTGGGTAGGAAGATCAAGATGCATAGATTCGATAAGGGTGGTGAGTATCTTTGTATCGAGTTCCATGACTACCTCAAGGAGTGTGGAATTGTTTCACAATTGACACCTCCTAGGACATCATAGCTTAATGGTGTGGTTTAGAGGCATAATCGAACCTTTTTGGACATGGTTTGTTCCAAGATGAGTCGAGCTTCACTTCTGATATCGTTCTGGGTGTATGCCTTAGAGACTACCACCCATATCCTTAATCTAGTCCCGACAAAGAAGGTTACCTAAACACCTCACAAGATGTGGACATGGAAGGTTCCCTCGTTGTCACATATCAAGGTTTGGGTTTGTGAAGCTTTTGTTAGACGAGAGACTCACGAAAAGCTTAAATCTCGGAGTGAGCGGCATATTTTCATCGGCTACCCACAGAAGTCCTTCGGATACTTGTTCTACAGACCTATTGAGAATGTGGTCTTCGTAGCACAAAGGGGAGTCTTCCGCGAGAGGGAACTCATATGCAAAGAGGAGAGTGGGAGAATAATTGATCTTGAAGAAATTGATGAGTCAAGCAATGAAGGAACCTCTAACACTAGCACTCAACTTGAGGAAAAATTCTTGTTGAACCAATTGACGAATCCTTACCTCTTATGCATTCCACTAGAGTTAGAATGACACCGGAGTTTTATGGTTTTCATATTACTATGGATGGTGATACGTTTATCAGTGATAGTACACTGGTAAATTTAGATGATCCTTCTAGCTACAAGGAAGCCATGGTGAGCCCTGAGTCTGCTAAATGGAAAGAGGCAATAGACAGCGAGATCCAGTCAATGTATGACAATCAAGTTTGGAACTTACTTGAAAATGTACCAGGTCGTAAGACAGTTGGGTGCAAATAGATCTTCAAGACGACATGGATGGAAAGGTGCACATGTTAAAGGCACGACTGGTTACGAAGGGCTTTACTCAAACCTTGGGGGTTGACTATGATGAAACCTTCTCACCAGTGGCCAAGATCAAGTCTATCATGGTTATGTTAGCCATTGTTGCGTTTCATGATTATGAAATCTGGCAGATGGATGTCAAAACCACTTTACTTAATGGGAAGTTGGCTGAAGATGTTTACATAAGTCAGCCAGAGGTTTTGTGGATGCTAAGTAACCCAATAGAGTGTGTAAGCTTGAGAAATAAATTTATGGATTGAAGCAAGCTTTGATGGGTTTTGAGCATTCTAACACTTCCTAAGTGTACATGCAACCCTAATAACCTTGGATCTATGTTTGTCTAATTATCATGCGAAGTTGAATTTCCAAGGTTATATTCCTATCTAGCATACATGGGGAACAATTTTAACTTGAATGAAAGATAGAATAACTTACCTTGTTGTTGCTTATGTTCCTTGAAACCTTGTGAGCCTAGCACCCCAAGTGTGATGCCTCAAATGCTTCACACAACACCAAATGCTCTTGGAAAGACCTATGAGATAATACACACTTCTTAAAATCGGCCAAGCCCTCTAGTTTCTTATGTCTAGCCGATTTTGGTGGAGAATGGGATCCTTATATAGTGTTGACACATCTAGGGTTACACCATGTAAACCCTAATGTGTCATGACTCTTCATTTCCATGACCCATGGGTTTGTAACTCCCATGGAGCATCCTATGGGTAGAACCCAACTTGATAATCCATGGAGCCTCTTAGCCCACTATACAAGATATGAATGATTTACATAATCAACCCATATATTTAATTAGTTATCCTTTGATCACATAATTAATTCCAAGTTAATTCTTTGATCAAACTAATCAAATAATATTATTAATATATTAGAACTTATAATATATTAATAATCTCCAAGTGTTATTTCTCTCATTTAGTCTATCCAATTGCATGGTGCCATGCAACCCAAATGGACCATGCCGGGTCAGGTCAAGTACACACCCGAAATAGTTATGGACTTAGACACCTTATCCAACAGTCTCCCACTTGGATAAGTCTAATAACTATATCTCTAGTACTTCAGGAACCGACCGGCAATCGTAGCTCTTTCAAGGTCTCTCGGAACTGAGAAGATGATGGTACGCCATTTAAGATAAGGGATCATATAATCCTCCGTTCTAGATATCAGCCGGAAAAATACATGGAACAATGTCTTACTTATTGTCCAGCAGTTTGTTTCCCGATTTCCGATTTGTTTGACAAAGAACTTAATTGAACACATTAACTTAGTTCTGACCGGGCCCGGTACATAGGTCAAAACAAAATCATCGAGGGGCCCAGATATCAGCTTCTAATCCAAGAAGGAACAGATAAACTTCGACTCATATGTTTGTTCTACCACTCATTGAATTACACACAAAAGCACGTTTTATAACATCGAGTTACCAATGCGTTTTCGTACAGTCAATGCATAACCAACTTGTAAGTAACAAATCATATCTCTAGGTTTGAAGACTTATATGATATTACCGTCTCACGATCACTCGAGATAGAATTCCATAGTGATTCCAGTGAGCGTGGGTTGAGTCCAATACTCAGAACTTATGAGCACTCATGATTGTTGTAGCCTTGTCCAACACCTTAGACCTCTACAACCCATCATGACAATCTTGATTCATACCTACTTCCGACATATGACCGACTGTGGAGGTTTGAATAATATGTTATACCAAACAAAATTATTCTGGAAGTCAAAACATGCAAAAGAAATATAGTAAACGATCGACAAGAGATAGCAACACTTTACTCATAAATAAAACTCCTTTTATTCATCATCTAATGTCAATTACACTTTACAAATTTCTGGGTTATCTAACTATTGAATCTAATATCATCCTTCAGCCCTATGCTCCGAGCATGCTGGAGATGCTTAACCCGAGTCAGTCCCTTCGTGAGGGGATCTGCTGGGTTCTCATCCGATGATACCCTCTTTGCCACGAGGAGTCCTTCTTCTATCCGATGTCTGATAAAATGGTATTTTCTGTCGATGTGTCTAGATCTCCCGTGATCCCTTGGTTCTTTGGCTAAGGCAACAGCACTTTCACTATCACAGAAAATCTCCATTGGCTCTTTGATAGCTGGTACAACTCCAAGGTCTCCAATGAAGTTCTTCAGCCATATCGCCTCCTTTGCCGCTTCGCTAGCTGCAATATACTCTGATTCACAAGTTGAATCAGCCACTGTCTCTTGCTTGGAACTCTTCCAAGAGATTGCTCCTCCATTTAGGGTAAAGACCCAGCCCGACTGAGAGCGGAAATTATCCCTATCAGTCTGGAAGCTAGCATCACTATACCCTACAACTCTCAAGTCATCACTCCCACCGAGGGTAAGAACCCAGTCCTTAGTCCTCCGTAGGTACTTGAGGATATTCTTTACCGCAGTCCAGTGTGCCTTGCCAGGGTTCGCCTGATACCTGCTAACCATGCTCAAGGCAAAAGCTACATTGGGTCGAGTACACGTCATAGCATACATGATCGATCCTACAGCCGAAGCATAAGGTGTTCGACTCATTTCTGCTATCTCAGCCTCAGTGCTAGGGCTTTGTGTCTTACTCAATTTGGTGTTACTCTGGATGGGTAACTCTCCTTTCTTGGAATCCTGCATGCTGAATCTCTTCAGCACCTTATCCAAGTAGGTACTCTGACTAAGTCCAATTAGTCTTTTACTCCGATCTCTCAAGATCCTTATCCCTAGAATATAGGTAGCTTCTCCTAGGTCCTTCATAGAGAAACACTTCCCAAGCCAGGACTTAACTTCCTGCAGAGTTGGGATGTCATTTCCTATGAGTAGTATGTCATCCACATACAACACCAAAAAGCTAACTATACTCCCACTAGCCTTGACATACACGCAAGGCTCATCTTCACTAATTCCTTGACCTTTTCATCAAAGCAAAGATTCCATCTGCGAGGTGCTTGCTTCAATCCATAAATGGATTTCTCAAGCTTACACACTCTATTAGGGTACTCGTTGCTAACAAAACCCTCTGGCTGACTCATGTAAACATCTTCAGCCAACTTTCCATTAAGGAAAGCAGTTTTGACATCCATTTGCCATATTTCATAGTCATGAAATGCAGCTATGGCCAACAAAACCCGAATAGACTTAATCTTGGCTACTGGGGAAAAGGTCTCATCATAGTCCACTCCAGGAATTTGAGAGAAACCCTTTGCAACCAGTCTAGCCTTATATGTGTGTACATTTCCATCCATGCCGGTCTTCTTCTTGAAGACCCATTTGCACCCTACTGTCTTACGACCTGGTACATTCTCAACCAAGTTCCAAACTTGATTGTCATACATGGACTGTATTTCACTGTCCATTGCCTCTTTCCACTTGGCTGACTCAGGGCCTGCCATGGCTTCCGCATAACTGTTAGGTTCATCCAGACCTATCAGTGTCTCATCACTGATAAGTGTATCTCCTTCTGCAGTAATATGGAATCCATAGTAATGCTCAGGAGCATTCCTAACCCTTGTGGAACGCCTCAGAGGTACAGACATGTCAATTGGCTCAACAGGAGTTTCCTCCTCAAGTTGAGGGCTAGTGTTCGAAGTTCCTTCACCGCTTGACTCCTGAATTTCTTCAAGATCAACTTGCCTCCCACTGTTTCCTTGGCTTATGAACTCTCTTTCTCTAAAGAAAGCCCTCCTGGCTACAAAGACCACATTTTCACTAGGTCTGTAGAAGAGGTAACCAAAGGACTGTTGTGGGTAGCCGATGAAAATACACCTCTCGCTTCGGGGTTCGAGCTTATCATGAGTCTCGCGTCTCACGAAAGCCTCACAACCCCAAATCTTGATGTGGTCTAGCTTAGTTACTTTGCCAGTCCACATCTCGTGAGGAGTTTTGGCAACTTTCTTTGTAGGGACAAGATTAAGGATATGGGCGGCAGTCTCTAAGGCATACCCCCAGAATGAGATTGGTAGCGAAGCTCGACTCATCATGGAACGAACCATATCTAACAAGGTTCGATTACGCCTCTCAGCCACACCATTCAACTGTGGTGTCCTGGGAGGTGTCAATTGTGAGACTATCCCACATTCCCTTAGATAGTCAAGGAACTCTGAACTAAGATACTCACCACCACGATCGGATCGAAGCATCTTAATGTTCCTGCCCAATTGATTCTCGACTTCCTGTTTAAATTCCTTAAAACTTTCGAAAGTCTCTGACTTATGCTTGATCAAGTAGACATATCCATATCTACTATAATCATCAGTAAAAGTCAAATAATAACGATTAGCATCCCTTGTGGCATGTTTGAATGGTCCACACACATCCGTGTGTATAAGGTCCAACAAACCTTCACCCCTCTCACACGAACCTGTGAAGGGTGACTTTGTCATTTTTCCAAGTAAGCATGATTCGCAACTATCATCTGACTTTAGGTCAAATGACTCCAAGACTCCATCCTTTTGGAGTTGGCCTATGCGTTTCTTGCTTATATGTCCAAGACGACAATGCCATAATGATGCTTTATCCAAGTTATTATTATTCATAGAATCAATACACAAAACATTATTTCCTAAGTTATCTACAACAGATACAGCTTCATACACACCATCACAAGGTAATGCTTTAAAATAAAGAACATTATTAAAGAAAGCATCAATAGAACCAACTTCATTATTAAATGAAAAGGTAAACCCTTTTTTGTACAAAGCATGAAAGGAAATAATATTTCTTGCCATTCCTGGCGAGTAACAATATTTATTCAAATCTAAATTAAACCCACTACTTAGCGATAAAGTATAAACTCCAGTCTTGGTAACAGGTAAAGCTTTCCTATTCCCCATGATCAAGTTTATTCTTCCTTGCTCCACATTCTCACTTCTTCTTAGTCCCTGCAAGTCACAACAAATATGAATACCACAACCGGTATCAAGGACCCAAGATTTAGAATGGGGTGAGTTATTAGAAATGATAGTGTAAATACCTGCATGGTTGGGTTTAACTTTCCCATCCTTCACATCTTGCTGGTATTTTGGGCAGTTCCGCTTCCAATGTGATTTTTCATGGCAATAGAAGCATTCAGTCTCTTTTGGGTCAGAAGAAGGAGTGATGAAACCTTTCTTGGTTCTAGGACTGTTCACTATTCGGATAAAACCGAATTATCCAATTGGACAATTTGGATTGGACTATTTGGTTCGGATATTCGGATTTTTGGATTGGTTTTCAACAAAACCGAATTATTATTTTGGATTTCGGATTGGTTTTGGTTTTTAAAATAAGAACCGAATAGTCCAAAAAAACCGAATAAAGATTTATTATTTATCTATTTATAATATATATCTATAGTTATTTATTAATTTTGTAATTTATTTTTTTAAATAGGTTCAAAATGTTTCACCCGATAAAAAAAAACATTAATATGCAATATCTATAAAATATTTAACTATAATATATCTTTGTTAGTTGTTTATAAATTTCAAATCACAACTAAATTATTTGTTTTTGCTTCTTGTGTAAAGTTGGATAAAGTTATAATTATATGTTGTTTTAAAATGTTTCGGTTTTGAAAACCGAATTATAAAAACCGATCCAACCGAATTGTAATTGGATCGGATCGGATCGGATTTGAATTTAGTTTGGACAATTCGGATTCATGTTTTGAAAACCGAAATCAATTTGGATTTACTTGATTGGATCGGATCAAACCGATCCATCCAAACGAACACTCCTACTTGGTTCCACTTGAAGAAGAGCCATCAAGGGTCCGAGCCTTGGTACCCTTAGAAGAGCTCTTTCTCTTCTTCCCTCGACTTTTCCCGATTGCCAAAACCGGAGTAGAGTTTTGAGTAGGAGTGTTAACAACCGACTTCCCCTTAAGACCTGTTTCTGTGGTCTTGAGCATTCTAACACTTCCTAAGTGTACATGCAACCCTAATAACCTTGGATCTATGTTTGTCTAATTATCGTGCAAAGTTGAATTTCCAAGGTTATATTCCTATCTAGCATACATGGGGAACAATTTTAACTTGAATGAAAGATAGAATAACTTACCTTGTTGTTGCTTATGTTCCTTGAAACCTTGTGAGCCTAGCACCCCAAGTGTGATGCCTTAAATGCTTCACACAACACCAAATGCTCTTGGAAAGACCTATGAGATAATACACACTTCTTAAAATCGGCCAAGCCCTCTAGTTTCTTATGTCTAGCCGATTTTGGTGGAGAATGGGATCCTTATATAGTGTTGACACATCTAGGGTTACACCATGTAAACCCTAATGTGTCATGACTCTTCATTTCCATGACCCATGGGTTTGTAACTCCCATGGAGCATCCTATGGGTAGAACCCAACTTGATAATCCATGGAGCCTCTTAGCCCACTATACAAGATATGAATGATTTACATAATCAACCCATATATTTAATTAGTTATCCTTTGATCACATAATTAATTCCAAGTTAATTCTTTGATCAAACTAATCAAATAATATTATTAATATATTAGAACTTATAATATATTAATAATCTCCAAGTGTTATTTCTCTCATTTAGTCTATCCAATTGCATGGTGCCATGCAACCCAAATGGACCATGCCGGGTCGGGTCAAGTACACACCCGAAATAGTTATCTTGTCACCCAGCCACCATTCCTCAGAGAGAAACCCTAGGAGAGCAATATTATCATTCTACAGCTAGTGTGTGAGTGTTCTTGATCTAGAAAGTGCCTTTGTGTGTTAGTAAAGAAGAAGAGGAGGTTCTTGTGGAGGCTAGAAGTTGGAGTACAAGCTTGGATCTAAGTTCTATAGAGGGAGGAGCTTCACTTGGAGGTAAAAAGCTCAAAGCTTTCCTTTTCATTTTTGTTTTGTGCTTCATGGACCAATTTTTAGGGTTTTTGGTCCCAAGGTGGAGACGTATTGAGTAAATGGTCTCCATAAGCTTAGATCTGCCATATTTCAGAGTAATATGAGTTGTAGGTTCATAAAAATCTAATATTGGACGTGAATATTAAGTCATGCATGAGTTTAGGGCTTAATGGGGAAAAAGGTTATATGTTTGAAGTGAATGGTGACCTATACAGCATGCAAATGCTTAAAGGTTTCAACTTTATGGATTAAGTGACCTTAGAAAAGTCAAATCTGGAGTTTGAGTTTATGTCTTAACCGTTTAAGACCAAAAATCCATAAGAGTATGAAACTGAGACTTACGTTGGGCGTAAATCTCAGTACGCGCAGCGTAAGGGTTTGAGAACCCGATTTTGGATCGTCGGAGTACGCCCCGTGTACAAGGGCTGGTACACTCCACGTTGGCCCCTGTTGACTTTCGTTGACTTTTACAGTTTTAGTCAACATTTGGACTTTTGGGTCAAGGAGGGGTAAAATGGTCTTTTACCCTTCTGTGGGATTGTAGAAAGGGATTTAATCTAGCCTTTGAGAGCCATTATTTATTTGAGGATATTGTTTATGTGAATAGGCGGGGGCTAGATTAGTATATTCGTGTGCGAGATTATCCGAGTTACCCGAGGTGAGTCTTCTCACTATACATTACCTAGAGTGGTATCTATGTGTAGACCGAAGGGTCTTGTGTGCTATGTGTACGTATGAGATTATGTGCATTGTGATATATGTATGCTATGTGTTGTATAGACCGGAATGGAGGGTCCAACGATATATACTAGACCAAGAGTCCAACGATACAGACCGGAACGAAGGGTCCAAAGAGCTACGACCGGACCAGAGGGTCCAACGAGCTACGGGACTGGAGGGTCCATTTGAAACACATCGACCGAAGGGTCATACTGTAGCCTCGAGTGGCGTATGTGTTGTATGTGGTATTTTGGGGAACTCACTAAGCATTTATGCTTACCGTGTTGTGTGTTATGTGTTTCAAGTACCAGTGAGGATCGCGGGAAGGCGCCGGCATGACCGTACACACAGATGGAGTTTTATTTACATTGAGATCTTGGGATTTGTTTATCAAGATGATGTTGATACATGGATTTTGATATTATATATGAATTTTATTATACTTTGAAATGGAAAAATTGTTTTGAAAATTTGCGTTGTTACACTAATAATGGGTAATAGTAGATCGTCACCTGTTATCAGGATTGGCGTTTATTTTTTAAAGCTTAGTAGTGGATTATGTTTAGACTTGAATAATTGTTGCTAATTGTCAGAAATGACGAGGAATATTATTTATTTTCATGGTCTGTACATACAAGGTTTTAGATATTCTTTTAATAATGAGAATGGATCTATTAATGCTTATTATAACGGTGTATTTTATTTTGAAGCATTGCCTTGTGATTGTGTATATGAAACTATGATGGTTGTAGACAATTTAGAAAATAGTGTGTTGCACATTGATTCGTCTAATGGTTTAGACAAAGCATGCTTGTGGCATTAGCGTCTTGGACATGTCAACAAGAAGCGCATTGCCCAACTCTAAAAGGATGAAGTGTTGGAATAATTTGACCTAAGGTCAGATGATACATGCGAGTCTTGTTTTCTTGGAAAGATGACTGAATCACCTTTCACAGGTTTGTGTGAAAGAGGTGAGGGATTGTTGGATCTCATACACACCAATGTATGTAGGCCCTTCAGATCCATCACAAGGTATGCAAGTCGATTTTATGTGACTTTTACCGATGATTATAGAAGATATGGATATATCTACTTAATCAATAATAAGTTAGAAACCTTTGAAAAGTTCAAAGAGTTTAAACATGAAGTCGAAAATCAATTGGGTAGGAAGATCAAGATGCATAGATTCGATAAGGGTGGTGAGTATCTTTGTATCGAGTTCCATGACTACCTCAAGGAGTGTGGAATTGTTTCACAATTGACACCTCCTAGGACATCATAGCTTAATGGTGTGGTTTAGAGGCATAATCGAACCTTTTTGGACATGGTTTGTTCCAAGATGAGTCGAGCTTCACTTCTGATATCGTTCTGGGTGTATGCCTTAGAGACTACCACCCATATCCTTAATCTAGTCCCGACAAAGAAGGTTACCTAAACACCTCACAAGATGTGGACATGGAAGTTTCCCTCGTTGTCACATATCAAGGTTTGGGTTTGTGAAGCTTTTGTTAGACGAGAGACTCACGAAAAGCTTAAATCTCGGAGTGAAAGGCGTATTTTCATCGGCTACCCACAGAAGTCCTTCGGATACTTGTTCTACAGACCTATTGAGAATGTGGTCTTCGTAGCACAAAGGGGAGTCTTCCGCGAGAGGGAACTCATATGCAAAGAGGAGAGTGGGAGAATAATTGATCTTGAAGAAATTGATGAGTCAAGCAATGAAGGAACCTCTAACACTAGCACTCAACTTGAGGAAAAATTCTTGTTGAACCAATTGACGAATCCTTACCTCTTATGCATTCCACTAGAGTTAGAATGGCACCGGAGTTTTATGGTTTTCATATTACTATGGATGGTGATACGTTTATCAGTGATAGTACACTGGTAAATTTAGATGATCCTTCTAGCTACAAGGAAGCCATGGTGAGCCCTAAGTCTGCTAAATGGAAAGAGGCAATAGACAGCGAGATCCAGTCAATGTATGACAATCAAGTTTGGAACTTACTTGAAAATGTACCAGGTCGTAAGACAGTTGGGTGCAAATAGATCTTCAAGACGACATGGATGGAAAGGTGCACATGTTAAAGGCACGACTGGTTACGAAGGGCTTTACTCAAACCTTGGGGGTTGACTATGATGAAACCTTCTCACCAGTGGCCAAGATCAAGTCTATCATGGTTATGTTAGCCATTGTTGCGTTTCATGATTATGAAATCTGGCAGATGGATGTCAAAACCACTTTACTTAATGGGAAGTTGGCTGAAGATGTTTACATAAGTCAGCCAGAGGTTTTGTGGATGCTAAGTAACCCAATAGAGTGTGTAAGCTTGAGAAATAAATTTATGGATTGAAGCAAGCTTTGATGGGTTTTGAGCATTCTAACACTTCCTAAGTGTACATGCAACCCTAATAACCTTGGATCTATGTTTGTCTAATTATCATGCGAAGTTGAATTTCCAAGGTTATATTCCTATCTAGCATACATGGGGAACAATTTTAACTTGAATGAAAGATAGAATAACTTACCTTGTTGTTGCTTATGTTCCTTGAAACCTTGTGAGCCTAGCACCCCAAGTGTGATGCCTCAAATGCTTCACACAACACCAAATGCTCTTGGAAAGACCTATGAGATAATACACACTTCTTAAAATCGGCCAAGCCCTCTAGTTTCTTATGTCTAGCCGATTTTGGTGGAGAATGGGATCCTTATATAGTGTTGACACATCTAGGGTTACACCATGTAAACCCTAATGTGTCATGACTCTTCATTTCCATGACCCATGGGTTTGTAACTCCCATGGAGCATCCTATGGGTAGAACCCAACTTGATAATCCATGGAGCCTCTTAGCCCACTATACAAGATATGAATGATTTACATAATCAACCCATATATTTAATTAGTTATCCTTTGATCACATAATTAATTCCAAGTTAATTCTTTGATCAAACTAATCAAATAATATTATTAATATATTAGAACTTATAATATATTAATAATCTCCAAGTGTTATTTCTCTCATTTAGTCTATCCAATTGCATGGTGCCATGCAACCCAAATGGACCATGAGTCCTGTATATATGTCAAAGCTAGTGGGAGTATAGTTAGCTTTCTAGTACTGTATGTTGATGACATACTGCTTATAGGAAACGATGTTCAAACCTTGCAGGAAGTTAAATGGCTTGGAAAGTGTTTCTCTATGAAGGATCTATGAGAGGCTGCTTATATTCTAGGAATAATGATTTTTAGAAATAGGACTAGAAGACTATCCAAAGCATGGAGAATTCCAAGAAAAGAGAGTTACCTATCCAGAGCAATACCAAGCTGAGTAAGACTCAGAGTCCGAGTATTGATGCCGAGATGGCATAAATGAGTCGAGTTCCATATGCTTCCACAGTTGGCTCGATCATGTATTCTATGACAGGTACTCGCCCTGATGTGGCTTTTGCCTTGAGCTTGGTTAGCCGATATCAAGGGAACCCGGGTAAATCTCATTGGATTGCAATAAGAACATTCTTAATTATCTGCAAAGGACTAAGGAATAGGTCCTTGTTCATGGTTGCATTGATGTCTTGAGAGTTACCGGTTATAGTGATGCTAGTTTTCAGACAGACCGAGACAACTTCCGTTCTCAATCTGGTTGGGTGTTTACACTCATGGAGGAGCAATAACTTGGAAAAGTTCCAAGCAAGAAACCATGGTTGATTCAACGTGTGATTCAGAGTATATAGCCGTGAGCGAGGCATCGAAGGAGGCTATATGGCTGAAGAACTTCATTTGAGACCTTGGAGTTGTGACAACCATAAAGGAGCCTATGGAGATTTTATGTGATAATGAGGGAGTCGTTGACTTGACCAAGGAACCAAGGGATCATGTAAGATCTAGACATATTGACATAAAATACCATTTCATCAGACATCGGGTAGAAGAAGGACTCCTTGTCGTCAAGAGGGTATCGTCATAAGAAAATCCTACAGATCCCCTCACAAAGGATTAAGCATGTTTAGCATGCGAGGAGCATTGGTCTGAAGGGCGATACTAGTTTTAATGATTAGATAGATATTTTAGAAACTTGTAACAATATAAATGTAATTGAAATTTGATGATTAAGTAATGGAGATTTATTTATGAGTTTTGTTTACTATCTTTTGTCAATTGTTTATTTTGTGTTTCAACTTTGCATGTTTTACTTCCAGAATAATTGGATTATTCAAATTATCTACAGTCGATTATACTTTGGGAGTAAGTAGTGAATTAAGATTGTCATGAATTGGCTTGTAGATTGTCTAAGTGTTTAGACATAGCAATTGTTTGCTACAACGTTCATGAGTACTCCTGAAATGGGGATTTGAGTATTGGATTAAACCCACACTTATAGAATTACTTCATGGAATTTATCACGAATAATAATGAGATGATAATATCGTATAGTCTTTAAACGGAGATATATGAGTTTTTGTTTACGAGTTGGTTGTGCATTGATAATACGTAAATGCATCAGTAACTTGATGTTATAAAACGTATTGTTGTGTACGATTTGATGAGTAAATAGTATAAGCATATAAGTCAGTTTATCTGTTCCTTTTATCCCAAGGGGTAAAATCGATATCTTAGGCCCCTCGATGATTTGGTGTTGACTTATGTGTCGGACCCGTTCAGGACTGAATTGATGTGGTCAATTAAGTTCTTCGTCATAAAAATAAGAAATCGGGAAACAAACTATTGTAAAATGAGAATGATTATGTTCCATGTCTTTGTCCACATGATATCTTGCAAAAAAAAGGAATTATATGATCCCTTATCTTAAGGACATATAACTGACTGGGTCAAAGTTCGACAGCGGCTTTTCAGAGCTACGATTGTTGGTCAAATTTTTGAATTCATACTTGAAATTATAGTTATTAGACTTATCCAAGTGAGAGATTGTTGAATTAGGTGTCTAAGCCCATAACTATAATTGGTATGTACCTGATTTTATAGTAGCATGGTCCTTTTGGGTTGCCTTCACCCTAGCAACTTGACATGATGACTTTTGCAGAGAGAGGTTGAATTTATTATTTGGAATAATAAATTGATTTATTAATATATTATGAAAATAATATATTAATTAGAAATCATGTTATTTGATTAGTATTTAATCAGAAATTAATTTGGAATTAATTTTGGGATTAACGGAAGTGATTAAAAGAATAGGGTTGTTTCGCAAATCATTGATAGTTGTGAAACTGGATTGGTGACTCCTTAATTAGGAGTGGACGAAAAATATATAGGAAGGCCCTAAAGATTTCATCAAGGCTTCTTGGTAGGAGTCCATGGGCTGCTTAAGCCTTAAGTAAGAAATTTGGGTTTCCTCCAGAAACCCTAGGAGCTATCAGCTATATAAAGACCCAATAGGCTTAGGATTTTCGGCCAATGCTTGTATCCAGAGAACCCTAGCCGAAATTCTTAGTGTTTTCCTCCTCTCTCCTATCATCTTCTTCCTAGTGGTGTTTGCAAGCCATTAGAGGTGCAACATTTGAGGCACTAAGCTTTCAAGAGTCAAGGATCTACAAGGAATTCTGGTTATCACTACATAACAAGCAAGGTAAACATCAAAACCCTTTTTGTTATATGATTTTCGAAATTGGAAGCTAGATCTAGGGTTTTGTTGCTTTGGTATTCAAATTCGTGTTCAACTAGTGAAAAACTTAGATCCAAAGCAATTAGGGTTACATGATCACATAGGATGTAGTTATGCTCATAACCCATCACATTCCTCCAATTTACTCAAACCAAGACTCTGATACCAACTTGTAACACTCATAAAAATCATGATATATTTAAACTTTTAAAAATCCATCAATTTCACAAATTGTTTACAAACATAGGTTTCAAAAGCATTTCAACATCAGAGTTCCCAAAATCATAAGTCCAAAATAGGAGGATGTGTACGGTCACACCTTCCCCTTCCCACGGTTGTCTGAAGTACCGGAAACATAACCCAAAACTGTAAGCCAACGTTTAATGAGTTCCCCCAAAATACCAACACATAACCAAATAACATAAATATATGATAATAACATGCAATGGGTCCACAACTAAAAGACTAGATTACCCTTGAGCCCACAACATAAGTCTGGTTTGCCCTTAGGGCCCACATCTTATGTCTTGCTTGCTCCCCAACCAGACTAATCCTCGGACTGAATAACATAAATCCCTCAGTACGATTCTGGCATATTGCCCAGTCCTCAACTCGTATATGGAAGGCTCATGAGCCCTCAATATGAGTCCGGCATGCCTTACCTAGCCCTCAACTCATAGTTGGAATACTCTAGGGTTTGTTAACTACCGCATGGAGCAGTACAACGTCAACCCAACACAATATGTTGACATCTACCAGATCATAAACGTATACAAATAATCATGCAACAGAATCAGATGTAGTGCTACAAACCTACCAGACTAACATATCAATAACTAGCATAAACATGCATATCTATCCTATACTCAACATATCAGTGAATATCAACAAATGGGCCGGTCTTGGTACCTTTGACCCGTAAGTAAATAAGGAAAACTAACCTCGCAAACTGAACAAAAGTTGATGAGGTCTCGACTCTGAATCTCAGCTCTCTAACCGACAACTATTTCCACCAATTGACCAATTCCATCAAAATCCCGAAATACTCTCAAGTCAAACTTGCTCAAAGTTAACCGATTCAACCCAGCCGAGCCAACCCAATCGAGTCAACTCAGGGTGCGTACGCGGGGCTTACTCCTGAGGTACGTAGGACGTACACGAGGTATGACTTTACATGCCTAGTAAGAGCTTAACTCAAGGTATTAATCCATTGAGACCTTCTACAAGATGCATGGAGCAAAACTAACCAATGGGACTTCAAGAACATGCCATGCTCAAGAAGAGACAATTGGGACCAAAAAGCACATGAAATCAACATATACGCAAGATCTAGCAAACTAGCCATCAAGGTACGATCTTTATACATTAAAATGATGGAGAAAATGCAAAACTTCTAGATCCAAGCTTTGCCTCAAGCTTCCAAGCTTTACCACCACCTTCTTCTTCTTTTGGAACACTCAAAAACCCACACTCAACCTTCCAAAGACTCTAATGAGGCTAGGGTTTATAAGAGAACACGTTTTTGTTAATGAAGGCTGAAAATGGGGAAATAATAAGACTTAAGGACGCTTAAATACTAGCCAAACCCTAAAAACTAGGGTTTCTTAATCTGACAAGTACGCCCAACGTATGTTGATGTACGCCCAACATACTAGGGCACGTCCTACTACGCTCCGTGTACACCACGTACACATGGTATACTCCGAAGTCCCAAAAATTACCATAATGCCATTAGGGTTCCATTGCATACTTTCTTGAACTAAGGGACCAAAATGCAACATAAATAAATTAAAGGACTGCAACTATAAGTTCCTTGACATCGGGATGTTACATAATAATTCTAAATATGTATTTTTAAAAAAGAAGAGCGTCAGGCAGCTATAAAAGGTGTGATGATAGATGGTGAATGGGTGACTTAACTTACACGTGTGAAAAAAGAGTTTTGTCCATTTTATAAAATAATAAAAAAAAACTTTGGTAGGTTTGTTTGATGGTGTTAGAGCTTGGCCAAGCTTGATATTGGATTTTTTAATTTCTAAGAAGCTCAAGCTCAAGCTCAAATCGATTTGATCCTTAAGAATGAAGCTCGAGCTCGGATAGTGAACAATTCAGTGAGCTCGCGATCTAAACGAGTCTTGGATCCTTTAGACTCGCGATCTCACTAAATGAAGTTCAGGTCGAGCTCGTTTAATAAACGAGCTTCATATTTAGGCTCGAGCTTGACTCGGTTTCATTTAATTTGATATCGAGTCGATTTTTTAATGACTCGATCCTGAATAACTCATGAGTAGCTCGCTCACTTACACCCCTAAGTCCACTGGTAGATTTGGGTAAAATTTCCAAAGTTAGTATTGATAAAAAAAAAAGTTATTACTATATTGTAATAATAATAAAGGAAACTAAGATGCTATAATAAACAAATAAATGCAACTACATTGTAATAATAAATCAATGAAAGTAACATATTTTAATCGAAAGTACGATGCTATTGTTACAAGATGATACGGTCTTTAGGGAGTGAAGCAAGAAAGTTGGAAGATGCTTTTATGTTGTTTTAGGAAACTCAAGAATCTATTAGGCTATTGTTCTTGAGCTGTTTAGTTGATTTCACTAGTATTGAGAGGGTTATTTATGTCTTTTTATTTTAATTTTTCTGTTAACTTTTGATCAGTATGCAAATTATTAGGTTGATCGGAATATATTGGAAGCGAGTTTGGTCAAAATATATTTAATAAAGCAAACTCATCTTTTCAAATTGAAATGGGTATCATGATGATCTTGAAGAAAATTCATTTGATCATCTCCCTAGAAATGTTAAGAGTATACATTCAACAAAAATATTGATTAAACTTCCGCAACAATGCAAATGCAACCCTAATTTCTAATTAAAATAACAAAACTTAAAGTTACAAACTATCAATATACTTCCAAATCTCCTAAATTTTCAAATTTCATTTTATATAAAAATTTCATTCTTAAAGAGTTAATTATTATCTTCAAAAACACTTAAAAGCTTAAATTTTAACCTTTTAAATAAATATTTTTAATAGTCCTATTTTTTTAAACAGAAACTAAACTTATTAATTGAAATTTACAATTAGAAAGTTAAAATTTTAGACTTGAATTAGAAGTGTTACATCCAATTCCGCTACTTCCATATGTATAAAACAAGGTATCTTAAGTGAGCTTTTTTATGTAACGTCCCAAAAACCAAAGCTAAAATTTTCGTTTTTTTATGTAATATAACATCAATTTTTAATAAAGTTACATTCATGTTAAATCATTTTTTCATTAACCATTATTCAGAACTCAGAGTTATAATGAAGGCAGTGCAGAATCTAGCATCTTAAAGTTGTTGATGTGTATGTACACTCATGCATTCACAATCCGATAAGTACCTATAAAATTTTTAATCCACAACTATAAGCACAAAACTTAGTGAGTTCCCCAAAATATCTCATACATCACAACATAACAATCAGCTAAGAATTATCAGCAACCCTGGGGACTATGAATAGTTCTAGTGGGCTAACAGCACACCCTATGGATTAACAACACACCATCCAGGTTATCAACAACTCTAGGGACTATTAACAGTCCCATTGACTTTCAGCAGTCCATGAGTTATCAACAACTCAATTCACATATAGCAGTAATCGAAATATAAGACCCATCTGGTCAACATGCACATACTACCACACAGGAAAGTATAATGATGGGTCTCACCTGAACTACTCAATAGAAGCTTAATAGCTACCCCAACAACAGAACAACGAATCCAAGCTTCCTAGAGCCAAACTGATACCTGTCCTTAGTCAAGTACTCAATTCTTCCCAAGTTTGACCAAAAGTCAAACTAGTCAAAAAGTCTACGGCCAAAGTCAATATCAACGTCATGGTGTGACCATTCCTTGTTCACGTCGTGAGGATGCAAGGACAAAACAATCATGATTCTAGGCACCTTCACGTAGTGACACATCATGAGTCATGTCGTGATTTCTAGTCAGAAAGCCAAATATTCATTAAGTGCTTAATCTCTTTAGACCAAGGCCCATAACATCAGATCTAGATCCTAAATAACTTCATAATAAATAATGTTTCCAACTTTATCCATTAGGATAATCCAAACAACCAATATTTAGTCTTTAAGTCTCAAAAGGGCCAAGAATGCATATTTCTCAACTTAATTCATTAAGTCTAAGTCTCAAACCTTCATATCTAAATCAACATGATGTTTAGATGGATAAAGTTTCCAACTTTATCCATAATAATGTATCCAACTCTTAAGATCCAAAGTTTAATACACCAGAATGACCTAAATGACCAATATAAAAGGTATGGCTAAAAGGGAAGGCAAAAGATCATAAGTTTCCAAGTTCACGAGGTCCAAAAAGCATCCTAAACTGATCAAAAGATGTTGGATTCTAGATCTAAAACATACAATATTCTTGGGACCGTGGAGAGTAATAAATATACAAGCTTTATTCCCAACTCTCACTTAAAACTCATTAAAATGGACCAAAACACCAAATACGTACACTTAGATCCAAGATGAAATGCAATAAAGCTTGGAACTTTATAACTTACAAAGGTCTAGAAGGTAGATAAATGTTGAGATCTTCAATTGCCAAGCTTCGAGGATCAATCTTGCATGAAAATATTGCTCCAAAACCACCAAAAAAAACTCCAAAAATGGATGAAAGAGGAGAAGGGTGGCTCAAATCTTGAAAATGGATGCTAGGGTTCTCCCAAGGGGTTGTAGATATGATGGAGGCTAAGAAAATACCCTAAAACATGAATCCTTACCTTTAAATACCTTGAAAACCATAAAAATCCATGGGCTTGGGCTGCACAGTTGTCACATCGTGAAAATATACTTCTCACCTTGGGAGAACGAGTTTTCACCAAATTCCATTCCAACTTCAAATATTCATAACTTCTTTGTTTCAACTTCGTTTTCTGCGATCTTTATATCCACAGAAAGGTATTGAAGAGAACCACAACCCTATCAAATTACTTTTGACTTCATACATGTTGAAATAAAATCATAATCCATGCAAGAAGCCTGGAATATTACTTTTCCCATTTTACCCTTTTTTTCCAAGCACAAATCAAAGGCTTTAATCAGCTAACCAACATTATCATCATCCAATAAGGTTTAAACCTTATTCCTTTGAAGACCAAGGCCTTTAATTAATCCATTTATAGTCTACAGTCCCAAAATGAGAAACTTCTCGAAACAGGATGTTACAATTCTCCCCCACTTAAACTGGATTTCGTCCTCGAAATCCGTCTTGTTTAGGAAATCTGAAAACAACACTAACATATTCCATAAGTTTCCTATAACGACTTAGAAATGAAAGCATCTTATAAAGAAAATTCGAGAGACCACACGGAAACCCATAGCTTCCAACAACAACCCAATAACTTGAAAGTACTCAACCGAAATAACTATCATTCTCTCCCTAACTGAAAGTACCAAATTCCAATGAAAACCACTCAAACGGGAAATTCCATAACTGTATCTACTAACCATCTACATCTATGTACTACACAAAATCTAGAGCCCAACAGTCCAACCCTAGAGAGATACATAATGTTTGACGATCATCCACTCGTCATTCTTACCCCAAGTACCTAATCATGAACACCATTATACTGTATAGAAACTCTCAAAACATTCTGATCAAGAATTCCAACCCATTCTAAATTCAGAAATCACCTAAAGTTCCCAAATACACAATTGACTTCCTGACAAGTTGTGAATAACCAACTGTTACCACGAGCGTAACCATGGTCAATAAAAAGTCTCACGCGACACTCAAACTCCCAAAACATTCAGGTGCATAACAATTTTCCAAAACATCCAAGAGACTTATAACCACCTGCATCACTAATCTCCTATCATTCCAAATAGCACACCCTATACTTATGTCAATCCAAACAACTGTGGGTCATCAGCGACCTAAGGACTATCAATAGTCCTAAAAATACTTCCTAAAAATACTTAGGACATCCATCAGTTACTAAGACTCATATAGTCTAGCATGCACGCCACTACGACATAGATAATATAGGGAGAGTGATCACACAAAACCTCATCATAAAATTAACACAAGTCCACTAACAAGAATCCCGATAATGAGCTGCTAATATACCACCATGACTTTTCCAACAAGTCAACACCCTACAACTCCCCGACTCAACGTGCCGGTCACTGAGCCACTAGTTACAACACTATATCGCACAAATGTCCATCTATGCCACACGACTAAAAAACCAACACACGGTTCTTCACTACACAACTGCTTACCCACTCTCAAAGGTGCAATCCACAATGGCTCACAGCACGCCATGACACTATCCAACCATTGGGATGAGAAGCTCAAGGATCCTCACCATTCTCTCCATCATCCGACCACAAGCATAAACACTACCAACCAACATCAAATAGGCCTAAAGACACACTGCCATTATTCCATTGACTGGTACAAATCCAGTCAACATCCCACTCAGCACTTGCAAAAAATACAGGAGCCATACCATCCTGAAACATACATTATTTCATAATCCACTGTCATTGACACATCGCGAAACGAAACATGACCATGTACAACTAGATCTAGATAGATAATTGAATTCTTGTACCATCTTGAAAGCAAAATTTTTCACACCCTCTAGGAGGAAACACAATGCTCCCTAACCGAATGTGTTCCTTCTTAATCATAACTTTACCCAAAAGGTGACGTATTAACGAATCGGACAATGCGACGAATCTCAACCTCACACCTTGAGGGATCTGAAAAGATCCCATTAATGAGAAAAGAACGATAAAACTTCTAATCTCAAATAAGAACTCTAAATTTATCCAGAAATGCTGCCAAAATCCTAGTCGAATTAATCCAAAAACCAACCTAGCCAACGTGACCTGCCAAACCGAAATTTGTGTAACCACGATGATAACTGAAAAACTGAACATCATTGCTTCAATATCTAATCTTCCAATAACTAAGGCTAACTGCCATCTCAATCCTACTAGATGCTCAAAACACAGTCTGACAAACTAAACACCTCTGACATGGCCTTCACCTTGTCCGTCGAACCACAAGAATCATCTAGTCTCAAATATCCCTTCACTATGACATAGAGACGATTTACTACGAACCAGAATTCACCTTCCTTCAGGAAAATCGATGAGGAGATCACCATCTTCTATCTTAAACGTCGACTGACCCAGAACCGATCTCTCCACCCTTCAGCACATGTGCAGGAAAACAGAACCCTAATCCAACAACTAACATCCATTGCCATCGACAAACCTCTCAGATTCATGTTACAATCGTCGAGTTGATCATCACAACAAATTCAATTTTGAGTCCCTTGACTCCGACTGGAACTACTTCAAGTAAGTTCCTCGACGTCTTTGAATCAGCTAAACCTCATAGGTCTGCACCAACCAGACCCAAGATTCCACAAGAACTTAGGCCCGAACGATTACCAGTCTCAATCTGCACAATCCTAACCGACAGGACAACATTGACGGGGATGAATGCAATTAACATTAGTGTTATACTACACTATCTACTCTCTTCTAGCTTCTTAGAAACCTTTTCGACCCTCCTTGAACCATGTATGGATCCTATGCTTTCAGTAGTATGGACCCCTATTACCCTCCACACCTATCCATGCGTGTCCGAAGAAGTGTCTCAAAGTCCTTAAGTTGCTACGCCATATCACTATCAATCTCAGATACCCATGCCACCACAGGTACACACTACCGCTCATCCTAGGCTCTCTCCCTCTAAGATTCATCTCATGTATGAGCATACACTAGAATGCTTTTCTAGAAACCCTACCATTTCCAAGTGTATCAATACACCCAAAAGCTTAGAAAGTCATCATAAATTGCTTATATTCCCAACTTAGACTTCCTCATTCATAAGTGCTTGCATCAGCACACTCTAGCACTCCCCCATTATCACTAGGAATACTCACCCCCACCCTGCTATCAGCTGCGAAAGAAACTTCTACCAATGTCAACTAACTATCTTGCAAATACAATTACATACAGCAAGGATTAAACAGTCATTCGACTGAAAGATCCTGCACTACAACAGTTGGACTCAAACAAGAGCTGTGTGACAAGCCAAATAAAACATTCTAAAACTATTTAAATCTTGTGGTGTGTAAATTAACGTATTCGCTTAATAGCTAACAAACATCAATATAAGTTTCACATAACACAAAGCAAGCAACATTCAAGCAGAAAAACCAATAGGAAAAAAGGAATCATAAAGATCAAGCAATTCTAACACACAATTCATGAGGATCCTTGGCCTACACATGCATCACTAACAGCTCACATAGCACACATATAAATGCATCTCTCCTAGCAGGCACTTTATCAAGAAACCATGAGTAGATCCTTAGCCTATCTTATAGCATACACATCATACTATAACACATATAACAACAACTCAATCACAACATATAAAGCAAGTATGGATATTTTGGGAAATCACTTTATGAGCTCTGACTGACTGTACACATCACATTTTCTATTTTCTTATCTTGAAATGAATCTTTTCCATATTCTCTTTTCTTCTCTTGAAATGAATATTTTTCCAAAAATTCTTAGTAAAACTCTCAGTTCCATAGTTTGATTTTGGAATCCCACGAATGTTCATGTAAATCTCTCAAACCAGGGCCCTGATACCAACTTGTAACATCCCATATACTAATTCTAAAATTTTCATTTTTTACATAATATAACATACATTATTAATAAAGTTACATTCAAGATAAAACATTATTAAGAAACCAGAGTTACAATGAAGGCAATGCATAATCTCGAATCATAAAGTTGCTGATGTGTGTGTACAGTCACGCCTTCGCAATCTGATAAGTACCTGCAAAAGATTTAATCGATAACCGTAAGCACAAAACTTAGTAAGTTCTCTAAAATATCTCATACATCACTACATAACAATGAACTATGGGTTATCAACAACCCTGGGGACTATCAACAGTCCCAGTGGGCTAACAACATTCCTTGTGGATTAACAGCATACCGTCCGGGTTATCAACAACCCTAGGGACTATTAGCAGTCCCATGGGCTTTCACCAGTCCAAGAGTTATCATCAACTCAATTCACACATAATAGTTACCGACAGATAAGACCAATCTGGTCAACATGAACATACTATCACACATGCAAGTATAGCGAGAGGACTCACCTCAACTTCTCAATAGAAGCTCAACAGCTACCCCAGATACAGAACAACCGATCCAAGCTACCTAAGCCAAACCGAGACCAGTCCTTAGTTAAGTACTCAATTCTTCCCAGGTTTGACCAAAAGTCAAATTGGTCAAAAAGTCAACATCAACATCACGTCAGGACCATTCCTTGGTCACGTGGTGAGGTTGCAAGGAAAAAACAATCGTGATTTTAGGCACCGTCACATCATGACACATCCTGAGTCACATCGTGACTTCTGGTAAAAAAGCCAAATCTTCATTAAGTGCTTAATCTCTTCAGAAAAAGGCCCATAAAATCATGTATAGATCCTAAAGAACTTCATAATAGATAAAGTATCCAACTTTATCCATTTGGATGGTCTAAACAACCAAGATCTAGTCTTTAAGTCTCAAAAGGGCCAAGAATGCATCTTTCTCAACTTAATCCATTAAGTCCAAGTCTCCAACCTTCATAACTGAATCAACATGATATTTAGATGGATAAAGTTTCCAACTTTATCCCTAATAATGTCTCAAACTTTCAAGATCCAAACTTTAATACACCAAAATGACCTAAATGACCAAGATAACATGCATGGCTAAAAGGGAAGGCAAAAGATCATAACTTTCCTAGTTCATAAGGTCCAAGAAGCATCCCAAACCAATCAAAAGATGTTGGAGTCTAGATCTAAAACATAAAATGTTCTTGGGACCTTGGAGAGTAATAAAGGTGCAAACTTTATTCCCAACTCTCACTCAAAACTCATTAAAATGGACCAAAACACCAAATATATTTAGGTCCAAGATGAAATGCAATAAAGCTTGGAACTTTATAACTTACAAAGGTCTAGAAGGTAGATGAAAGTTGAGATCTTCAAATACCAAGATTCAAGGATTAATCTTGCATGAAAATATTGCTCCAAAACCACCAAAAACTCCAAAAATATTTAAGAGAGGAAAGGGGAGACTCAAATCTTGGAAATGGAGGCTAGGGATCTCCCAAGGGGTACTAGATATCATAGAGGCTAAGAAAATACCATAAAACATGAATCCTTAATTTTAAATACCTTGAAAACCCTAAAAATTTGTGGGCTTGGGCACACAGTTCTCATGTTGTGAGAATATACTTCTCACCTCGTGAGAACGGGTTTTCACCAAATTCCATTATAACTTCAAATATTCATAACTTCTTTGTTTCAAATACGTTTTCGGCGATCTTTATATGCATGAAAAGGTATCGAAGAGCCCCATAACCCTATTTAATTATTTTTGACTTAATACATGTTGAACGAAAATCATAATCAATGCAAGAAGTCCGATATATTACTTTTCCCATTTTACCCTTTTTCTTGCAAGCACAAATTGGAGGCTTTGATAACTTAACCAAGATATTGATCATCCAATAAGGTCTAAACCTCATTCCCTTTAATCTCAAGGCCTTTACTCAATCCATTTATAGCCCACAATACCGAAATATAAAACTTCTCGAAACGGGATGTTACATTTTATTTATTATTATTTTATTAATACTCGATATCATTAGATGATTTTTTCAACTATTCATTGATCATTTAATATTTTTAACAACTTTTTTTTTATCTATAATAATATTATATATAATTTTCCTACCTAGATAACATATTTATTTTATCCTCTTAATTATATTTTATATTTATATCTGTGTTATTTTTTAGATAATTAATTTAATATATAAAATATAAAACTAATACTTGTATGGAAAAAGTAATTTTAAAATTTTAAGTAGATTAAAATAACACAAATGTCAAATATGAAAAAACATATTGATTATAATATTAACATCATCTCTCTCCTTTTTTTATAACTATATATTTGATAAAAATAATAATACAAATATCACTTATGAAGTGTGCTTAAAATGAAATTTTAAAAAGATTTTTTTTTATAAAAAAATTCATATTTGTGAGAATAAGTGTTTAGTTATTCTATAAAAATATAAAAAAAAGTAAAAAAAAAAACATATATATTTTGGAAAATATTACTAAAAATGTTAACACTATTTTTTAAATAAATTATTATAAATATTTTCAAGCTGCCTACAAAACTAAAAAAATATTATAAAAAACAAATAATTCTAAGTTTTATATTTCCACGTGTACCCATAATAGTATGTCATACTTCAATCTTACACTTTTGATCCATGTTATTTTTTTAAAATTTGTTGTAAACATGATCAAAATTTTAAATTTTGTTAGGAATTGTGTCCATTTGATTTATAAATTCATCCTAAAATTAGTTTTTTTTTATAGATTACTCTTACAACTCTTTACAAACCTTTTAAAGATTTTTTTATAGTTTTTTCATCTTTTTGTTTTTTAGAGTTGTAACAACATTTTAAAAGCTTTTTTACAACCTTTTAATAACCTTTAAAAGAAATCATATATTTCTACATAATAAAGTAGATGGAAATATAAAATACTTATATATATATATATATATATATATATATATATATATATATATATATATATATATATATATATATATATATATGGTTATGTTATTTTGTTTTCATTATCTATTGTGTGCATGTATGATTGATTCTGGATCAATCATTTTAGTTATTTTAAAAAGCTAATTAATTCATATTAAAGGTTGAAGATATAATGGATATTAATTACATCTTCAGCATTTAATATGTATTAATTACTTTTTTAACATAACTAAAATGATTGGTCCAGAATTAATCATAAATGCACACAATAAATAGTGAAAACATTTGAACCTAACACTCTTTCTTTCTCTCTCTCTCTCTCTCTCTCTCTCTCTATATATATATATATATATATATATATATATATATATATATATATATATATATATATATATATATATATATATATATATATATATATATATATATATATATGGATTTGGTGTCAACTGAACACATTTTTAACAGTCGTTTTCTTTTCTAGAAAAACAATGTTATCACTTTTTAAAAAAGATAAAATTTTCTATACGGTAAAATAAATAAAATTTTGAGCGGTCAAGAAGGCTCTCTTAATTTCTCATCCCTCTTTGACAATTAGTGAAATTTCTATAATTTTTGCGAAAAATCACTCCCACTATTAATCCTTAAAAAAAATGGGTCTTAGGCTTCGCTCACATTGGGCTTTTACCCAACTCGTTTGGACTAACTATGGACAAAACCCAGTTATGTGTCCACAAATTTGTGTCAATAATTAATAGAACCGACTTATGCCATGCATACATTGATACATAGTTAATTAGTTACATTGAAATAAACTGCCGTAACTAAATTGATCGCGTATAAATCATCACTCTATAAGAAAATTGATGTTTTAAAACAACTTATCTTTAATGTTTTAAAAACCGGTTTTTTAGTTGAACCGGTATAATTTTCATCTTTTTTTTTTCCTATTTTTCTATGCATACATACGTATATAAATGAATTTGACAATTACAAGTTCAAACATTAAAAATACATATAAAAATAAGTTGTAAATCAATCGAAATACATTAAAATAACATATAATCATAAGTTTTAGTGTTTTAGATCAATCCATATACGTCAAAAAGAAAATAAAATATAATACCAAAACAAAATATAGTTTTAAATGAATACAAACATCAAAAAACTTTATAACATTTACTATATGTTTTTATTTAGAAAAAACTAAACAGATTTAAAAAATAATCACCAAAGTTTATTATATAAATAGTTTTTTTCCATATATTTTTTATTCGGTTTAACTGGTTGAACCGGTTTATTTTGACCGGTCCAACCGGGTTTTTCTAAAAACGCGCCGGTTCAATCCGGTTCAGAAATCGACGTAAAACCGATGATAGTTGAACCACTCTTTCCTCCGATTCCCGGTCCAACCGGTTCGACCTGCCGGTTCAAATCGGTTTTTAAAACATTGCTTATCTTTGGATAAAAAAGGTCAAACTGTTTTTTGTATAGACTTGATGAATGACGAGTTAATAATAGATTTGTTACTATAAAAAAGAAGGGTGACAATGAAATGAAAGTTTCAATACAATATAATGCAATTCATTTTCCACATGCACTCTTTGACTTATTACACAAGACTCGTACGATTGATATCGATGTAATATATAGCTTGATCACTTGTTTTAATCATCTTCTCTAAGTGATGAATCTTTTACCGCGTCTATTAAACAACACCACAAGGCTTGTTAGTCATCAATCTCTTCGTTCAAAAATAGTCACACTTGACTTACTTGACTTTTCACCTATAATAACAAATTACTTTCCACGTCTGATGAAACACAAACTTTTAGTGCAAGAAAGCATGAACGTACACAACAAGAACATGAAGTAAAGTTGATTGATCATGGCCCTTTTATCTGATGAAGTTGTTGGAATTGCTTTTGTGCTGCAATATTAGAAGAGGCGATGTTTATTTCACCAATACACGCGTCTTCTGACACGATGAAATGATGATGGTCATCGCCACAGAGTGAGGTAAAGAAAAGAGAAAGGGTGTCAAGAAAACAACTAAAAAGGGAAATCGAAGAACTTTGCATATTGCTATGCTCAATTTGTACTCCAGTTTTGAATTGATTAATAGTATTCATATTTGTGTGTGAAGATGGAATTGGAATGGGAAGATGGAATGGAATGGGCACTTGCTTGAGTGAAAAATGACAATGGAGTTGTCAATATATATAGGAGAGTGTTGAATAATTGGAGCTTGGTAAACAAGTCAAGTTGAATTATTAGGGTAAATTAAGGAAGGATCCTCTCCACTTCCCAACCCCTTCTTCAAGCAAAAAATCATTTCAAAAAAATCATTTCAGATTTATTGATGTGAAATATTAGAAATACCTTAGATTGATTAAGATTTTATTATATTTGCTATATAATGTTACAACTTCATACGTAATATGTGCAATCAATTTATAAACTATTGGTTGTGTTGCCCTTTTTTTCCCTCATTCAACCTTTGATTTCTACTTTTCTTAATTAAAAAAATGTCTTTTTATCCCCAAGTCCACATCCCTTTTAAAATTTATGGTAAACAATTCGTGGATACATTGAACACCACACACGATGCATAACTATGTCACACTTGCATCCTCAAAACACCTGCTAACTATTGATAAAAGCATTTATTTATATTTAATAAATGTACGTTTGAGATTTATAATCGTAATTTATAAACGTATCTTGTCGCAAGTCGCAACATACGCATAGTGTAATTTGGTAATAGTTATTAAAACTAAATTATAATATCATAGGAAAAGGATTCAACAATATAATAGGCTATAGCCTATAGGCCAAGCTATACAACCTAAATACGAACAAGCGGTAGGAGATAAAATGAAGACAGTGGAAGGATCGAGATATCTTTAATAAAAACCAATCTAAGTAGAAGCGCCACAGACACCAATCTAACCAGGGTGGAAGTAAATAACCCAAGCTACAGTACCCTGGTCAGGTACTGTAGCTAAGGGACGATAATTTTAATATATATATAATAATAATGACTAAATAGGCATGAGGTATTATTGGTAAATCTAACTATCATTAAAAGTCGAAAGTAATAATTTTTATGTGTTGCCCGTTTAAAAGCTTTCGTTGTCTGTTTGTCATCTTATTTGTTGCCTATTTACCATCACACAATTTGTTTTCCGTTGTCATATCACTCGTTGTACAATGATAACTAAGATATTTTATTAATATAATTATGATTTAACTGCAAAAAGAAGCTCTTAATAGATTGTCAACATACCCTTAATATTAAAGTAACATATATACAGATACCCCTAGTTGACAATGGAGTGAAGAGTGAATGCTCATATCGGAACGAAAATTAGTCAAAATGACAAAACTTTAGGGAAGATGTCTACATAAGGGAGGAGGGAGTCATTCCCTCCCAACCCATTAAACCCACTGCCACAACATTTTTTCTCTTTTATTTTTCTTCATCTTTTCGAACCCACAACACACGGAAACCCTATCTTTTTGAACCCACTCAACCCACTCAATTAAAAAAAATACAAAACAATCAAATGTAAAATCTTAATTAGCAATAGAGTTATCGGCGGTACCACTCCCACTTGAACGAGTGGGTTGATTGGTTTCACTAATCCACTTCATCTTTCCCTCCTCCCTAAAAAGGATAACATATGAAGACACACGAACATACCTGATTGCCGCTTTGCCTCATATATAGTGAATATTATATACAAAATGCAAATTCTCATATGTAAGTGTAAAACACTTAAAAATATGTTAGTTCAAATTTAATCCTTTAATTTTGTATAATCCATCACTTGCAACATTTTTTTATAAAATGATATTTTTCATCCCTTTACTTTTTAAAATATCACTTTCAACCCCTTCACTTTCAATTTTGTAAAATGTCACTTTCATCCCCTTCATTTTCTAAACTTTCGTATTTATCCGCCTTCCTCGTAGTGTGTGTGTGTGTATATATATATATATATATATATATATATATATATATATATATATATATTATAATTATAATAATAATAATTTTATGGAATATACTTTTTTATTACGGAACAAAAACACGTAAAAACTCACGGTAAAGCATATACTCAATTACTAGTCAATCACAATATTATGTTATCTAAATATGATTAAACAAAAAAGATAAACAGCAATTGTATTATCACAAAAAATAATGGTAACTTTACATCCATGTCAATATGATAATATAGAGTATTATGTATATTATCTGAAAAATGATTAAACAAAAAAGATAAACAACAATTGTATTATCACAAAAAATAATGGCAACTTTACATCAATGTCAATATGATAATATAGAGTATTTTTTCAAACCAAGTGGTGTCCATGTAACATCTAGAAAATTATAAAAATTTAAAATTTCCAAACACAACCATTATCTATAATTGTTTATGAGAAAATCTGTTGTTTCAAAAGTATAATCATATCAGAGTGTCCCTAAAGTCAATATCATGAAGATAGGAAGATATGCACGGCCAAACATTCGCTTTCCCACGATCCTCTGAAATACCTGAAATAATAAACAAAAACTGTCAGCCAAAGCTTAGTGAGTTCCCCCAAAGTACCATCACACAAAATAACCTTTGGTCAAATTTAGTCAGACTCAACAAACCAGTCGAGTCAACCCAACCGAGTTGACCTGGCCTCGTACGCGAGGCGTACTCTTTTTGATCGAGGAGTTGGAACACAGACCACGTACGCGCAGCGTACGCACCTGGTCAACAAGCCTTCTCAATAAAAGCTTAATGCATCAAATTTTTTTGTCCAAAACCAGATCTATGCCCAAAATAACATTAAAAGTCATAAAGTTTCCAACTTTATGACTTTGCATGGCTGGAAGTGCTTAATACTAACAAACCATAACTTATTAATCCATTAGGACATTCTAACACATGCATAGGGAAGAACTAAGAGGCAAGATCACATTTTTATGCTTCTAGACATCTTAAAACGTCTGAAAGGACAACTTATATGAGGTAGATCACACCATACTCATAAAGGTCAAGACTTTGGGACCAAAATACTCCATGAATTAAGACTAACAAGATCTAAGGAAATGCAAGCCAAGTTCAAGAATTTATACCTTCAAATGATGCCAAAAGATGATGCTATTATGGATCGAAAGAGACCCCCTCCTTCAAGATGTTCTTCTCTTCTTCCTTTCTCCTTCAAGGCTACCAAAACACACACACACACACATAAAGCTTAAAAAGGCTCTATATGGATTAGGGTTTGCTTTTAGAAGTAAAAGTGGGTTGGAGACTAAGGAGGGAATGAGCCTTGGGGAGATAATGTTGTATTTAAAGGGTCCAAACCCCAAAAATTAGGGTTTCAGGATGAAACACGTACGCTTTGTGTACGCCATATACGCTTAGTGTATGTGACCTCGGGTCAAAATTACAAAAATGCCACTATAGGCTATTTTGCAACCTTTCTTATACAAATGGGATAAAATGCAATTAATCTTCATACTTACGGTTAAAATTAGAAATACCTCGTCATCGGAATGTTACAATTATCCTCCACTTGAATTAGACTTCGTCCTCGAAGTTCGTTGCTACGAACAACTCCGGAAAATGCTCTCGCATCTCTGACTCGGGTTCCCAGGTCAATTCAAAACCATTTCGATGTTGCCACTAAACTTTGACTAAAGTCACCACCTTGTTGAGCAAGGTCTTTGTCTTCCGTTCCAGGATTGCCATTAGTCTCTCCACATAATTCAGGCGATCATCAACCTGAATATCCCTTATGGGAACAACTGCTGAATCATCAACCATACACTTCCAAAGCTACGAAACATGGAAAATGTTGTCGATCTAGCTGAGATCCTCAGGAAAATACAATCTGTACGCTACCTTGCCAACCCTAGCTACCACCCGAAACAACCCAATATATCAGGCCCCTGACGGAATTCCATGCCCTTCCTCGTCAGACAAGTGAGGGGTACTACAATCTTGGAGAAATCCTGAATAAATCTCCTATAATGTCATGCTAATTAAACCCAAGAAACTCCTGGTCTCGGAGGGAGACTTCAGAGCCTCCCAATGCATCATGGCCTCAATATTGGTCAGATCGACCAAAATCTCGTTTTGGTTAACGAGGTGTCCCAAGAACTGGATCTCTCATAACCAAAACTCACACTTCGAGAAGTTGACGTATAACCGTTCTCGCCTCAAAACTCTCAGAAGCTATCGAAGGTACTCCTCATTATGCTCCCTAGTCTTGGAATACACCAACATATCATCAACAAAAACAATAACTGATCGATTGAGCATCGTCATGCATACCCAATTCATCAAATCTATAAATGTCACAGGTGCATTGGTGAGCCTAAATGGCATAACCACGAAATCATTATGACCATATTGACTCCGAAACGTGGTCTTCTCCACATCCTCCTCTCTAACCCTCATCTGATGATATCATGAGCTCAGATTGATCTTGAAGAACCAAGATGCACCCTGCAGATGATCGAAGAGGTCATCAATCCGCAGAAGGGGATAATGGTTCTTCACCGTCAACTTCTTCAATTCCCGGTAATCAATGCACATTCGTTGTGAACCATCATTCTTATTGACGAACAAATCAATGCTCCCAACGATGAACTGCTCGGTCTAATAAAATGTTTCCCCAACAGCTCCTAGAGCTGATAGGACAACTCCTGCATATCCGGTGGTGCCAATCGATACGAAGACTTAGCAATTGGGTCCTCAAACAAAGCCAAATCAATCCTGAACTTGACCTGCCTCTCCGGAGACACACCATGAAACTCCTCTGGGAACACATCACCAAATTATCTGACAACTTGCACATCTGAAACCGAAACCTGCTTCCCAACTCGGGAATCAACCACATAAGCAAGATAACCTATACACCCATGTTGAATATACTGTCGATTTCTGGTAGCAGAACAAAAGGTTGACCCTCGCACTTGGGGTTCAAACGACTACCTACTGATCCTCGTAATCGATTATAGTCCCAAATCTACTCATCCAGTCCATTCCTACAAACACACACACGTCTCCCATGGGAATAGTGATCAGATCAATCGGGTAGGGCACCCTAAAAATCTCCAAAACACAATACCGAAAAACACTCGATGCAGAAATCCTGTGTTCGTTGGAGATAGAAACTCGTAATGGACGCTCCATATCTCCAAGGATCATATCGAAACCCCTCTTAAAAGACTAAGATACAAAGGACTGACTTGCACCTGAGTTGAATAACATAAGAGTAGACAAAGAATTCACTAAGAAGGTACCTAGCAGAAGCATAAACATAAGCATACCATAAAATAATTGACAAAATAATAAATGGGAACATACCAGTAACGACGTATGATGCCGCCCTGGCCTCCTCCGTTATGAGCTGAAAAAGCGCGACTTCCAGCCCTCGGGGGCTCCACCCTACCTCGGTGACCATCTGTGATCCTCAATGTAGCTAGTGTTGGATCCTGCGTCGGTACTAGGACCTGCTCGTTATAATCCTTGGCATAATGCCTCTCCTTGCCACATTTGTGGCATCCAAAACAAGATTAGCAAGCACCATCATGAACCTTGTCGCACTTTCCACAAGTGCGGACCCTATGAACCCCAAATCTCAAATTAGCGACATTAAACCGCTTTGCCACAGCCTCTATCTGCACCGGATCCTACCTTCGCTCCCTTGTGTGGAGCTCCATCTCAATCTCGCACCTCCTCGCGGCCTCCTGTAGCTCCATAAGTATACCATAGCATTAAGTGGACACAAACTGACGGATATCCATCTTGAGCATGCTTAAGTACCGGTTCATCTGAGCTTTCTCGGAAGTAGCAAACTCAGTACATAAAAGAGTCCTCTCATTAAACATCTTGGTGATCTCAGTCACCGACTCTGTCCCCTGCCTCAAATCCAAATACTCCTGAGCTAGCATCTCCCTCTCCACCACTGGAACATACCTCATTCAAAACATCTCAAAGAACTGCTCCCATGTCACATCAACACTCTACTCAGGAGTGTATGAGCCAATCACCAACCTCCACAGGTACTTCACCCTTGACTAGAGAAGGTTCAGGGCGCACTTGAACTTCTGGCCAGCAGGGCAGGAGCATGTAAAGAAACACCCCTCAACATAGGACAACCACCTCATTGAAATAATCGGGTCCTGAACCCCTTTGAACACCGAGGGCTTCTAATTATCGAACTCCCGGTACTGGAAGGCTCTCTCCCCACGAACCCCTATGTCGCAACATCCGTGATAGCTGCAGCAACAACAGCCTCAGAAAGTGCAACATAGTGATCATCGAAAAGCTCAATCATGGTGGTCTTGATAGACCCAAACAACTCCGGAATCGATCCTTGGACAGTAGTAACCACCTCAATAGAAATCATCTCCCGAATTTGATCCTCGGTCAACCCTGGCTTATCCAGGCCGCCCGCTTCGGCTCTTGAACCTGATCCCCTCGTGAGCACCATACTGAAAACAAACTAGAATATATCTAAAAAGATACATTTCATACCATACAAGCTATTCTATATAAACGAAACCCTAAGGGTTGTGACTTCCTTGCAACGCATACGGGTCATGTGCTTCTCATAGTACGGGCCCATACTACCTTCCGCACATACTTGTATTTGTCTCAGAGGGTCATCACAACCTCCCTAACAACACAACACCTAGGATAAACATAAATCCAATACTTGCTCCCTAGAGAATGGCTAGACATTCCTCAACTGGTCGGTTGTTCATGCATAAACTCATCCACGAAACTTCCACCTGTTGGATTAGTGTCAAAGTCCATAACTATTTTGGTATGTACTTGACCCGATGGTGCATGGTCCTTTTGGGTTGCCTTCACCAAAGCAACTTGATAGGATGAATTATGGAGAGAAAGGATTAATTATGATTTAGTAATCAATTATGAGAATAATATATTAAAGGAGAAATCATATTGTTTAATTAATATTAGTCAACAATTAATTAAGAATTAATTTTGTGGCTAAAAGAGATTAATTAAACTTAAGGGACTAGAACTGTCAATTGTATGATAGTTGAATATTGGGCTAATGACTCCATATTAGAGGGATGGACGAATTCTATGGGGAAACCATTAGAAATCGTCCAAGGCCTCTAAGTAGGGAGTCCATGGGTTGCTTAGGGCCTAAGCAATCAAATTAGGGTTTCCTTGTTAGATAACCCTAATAGCCTCACTATTTAAGGACCCCTAGAGCACCAAAAACGTGGCCAAGAGTTTCCTTAGGGTTTCTACACGTTTTTTTGGGTGCCTCCTCTCTTATCATTCTTCATCCTCTTGCTCTTGGTGTTTGTGAGCCATTAGAGGAGTGACACTTGTGACTTTAAGATTTCCAAAGCCATTACAAGGAGGATTTGAGATTGTTATTGCTACATAACAATCAAGGTAAGATCTAAACCCATTCTTATGTTAATATGATTAATTGTATGCTAGATCTAGGGTTTATAGCTTTGGATATTCAATTGCGTGTTCATTAGACAAACTAGATCCAAAAGCTATTAGGATTTGCATGTACACCATAGGAATGATGTTTTGCTCAAAACCCATCAGTGGTATCAGAGCCATGGCTGTTTGTTTGATGTATTTGATGCTATTGTGTATTATCCTTGCTTAAAGATCGAAATTTAGGGTTTCTGGGGGCTGAACTTGTCGAGTCCATAGATGAACTCGCCGAGTCCATGGTGAACTCGCCGAGTCCATGCCTGACTCAACGAGTTAGCTGATCAAAAAGAGGGAAAATCGGGATTTTGTGCTTCTTTGGCTGTGGGATAGTTACCAAAACGTTTTTTATTGATATAAATCAGATTTTTATGATATTGGGTGATTATCTTTGCCAAAATTAAAGATAACTTCATATTAGTTAAATAATTATTTCCTTATATGATTAGATTTAATTATTTGAATTATTTGGTGAATTATCTTGCAAGAATTTAGACTAGGTCAAATTAGATAACCACCAATTAATTGTTAATTGCCTTATTTGATTTTTTTGATCTAGAATATTCTTGATAATGTTTGGAAAAGTTTCAAATTAACCCCTTTAGGTTTTATAGTTTAAATTTGAACTTAAAGGTTTTGTTTTTGAAATTTAAATAAGTTAAACCCTAATGTTTTGAAATGTTTCAAAACTTGCCCTCAAGTTTTGGAATTTAAAAGTTGATTAAAAATTTAATTTAGAAATGTTAAATTCTAAAACCCTAGTATTGTTTTGAAAAGTTCAAATCATACCCTTATGGTTTTATTAATTAATTAAGGTGTATAATTAAAAGAGATTTAATAAACCCATAAAGTTTTGGTTTACATTTAATTAAATTAAAAGTATAATTTATTAAATTAGACCACCTACTATTTTAAAAGTGTAAAATACACCTTATACTATATATAACATTACAAGTCTAGTATTATATATATATGAGTAAACAGTCAGTCTTACCGTTAGTAGGCCTCATTCACGAAGCTGGTCTATAAGGGGTGTTTAAGGAAATTGCCTTTAAAATGGCGATTGAATGGGTATCCACTCTTACCCACCGCACTCTTGACTAGTGGAGGGTCGTTAGCCGAACCCTGTATAGGACAGAAACCTTCCATTATAAGTATAATGAAGTACAAAAGTAACTAAATGCTTTTACAAAATTCCCAATCTTAGTTACTTTAGGCAAAAGTGAATTGATGCAATTCCATGAAATTACACTTTATGCCCTTGCGAAGACGTTAGTGGAGCGTGTGTGGTTAATCGGCACACTAAATGGTTCTAAGCAAAGGGTGACTCATTTTTTGTCATAGTTCGGTGGAGCGTGTGTGGTTAACCGGCACATCGAATAGGTGACTGTAACATTGGGGGCACCATGTAAGTTTACATGGTTATTCACACCCTGTTTTGTGATCATCGGCATCCCAGTCACAAATCGAGGGGCATATCGAGATTTAAACATGTCATTGAAATGTTCAATGAATCTCAAAAGATCTAGGAATTTTCAATAGATTTAAAACTTAAATTTCTTTTTCGTTTTTCATGGTGAAAATTGGTAAATTGTCATTTACCTACATTTAAATATTCTGCAATTAGATTACAGCATCCCTCTTCTAGGTTGTGGAGTATTATGTTGGATCCTAGACTCGATGTTTCATTTGGGTGTCACATCGAGGATCCTAATAAACTTAACTTGAATTTTCTCCCGTTTGTAGATGTCAAAGTATGACAACTATGGTCATCCCAAATCCCGTGGAACAAGCTTTCCACATGAAGATGATATTCCACGATTTGATCAGGGAACAAGAGATCATGCTTCACTTCCTCCACCTCCTCCAATTATTCTCCCTAACCCACAAGTTCGAAGGCTTGAAAAGTTCAAGCTCACTCAAGCCCTTTTGGCAAGTAAACATGGGAAACCTGTTTGTGTACACGTCTTAGAGATGAAGTCACACATTGATAGGTTAAGGATGTTGGGTGTCGAGATTTCAGGTAAGTTGGCTATTGACTGGGTTCTTCAGTCGCTTCCTGAATCATATAGTGAGTTCGTTAGAGAGTAATATATGATGGATCATGACGTGACCCTCATTGATTTGACCTATTTGCTTATAGCTGCTGAATCAGCAATGATTTGGCGAGCTGGTCGAGCAAATTTGTCTGGTGAATCAAACTCCCAAACTTCAGTGGACATTGAAAATGGTGACATTGGAGATCCAGAAAAGGTAAATTTTGAGATAGTTCCTAGTGCCATTCCAAAAGAGTCCATTTGCTTCTATTGCCAAGAGAAGGGGCATTGGAGACGAAGTTGCCCTATTTACCTAAGAGATCTAAGAGATGGGAGAGTCAAAACGTATGACTCTACTTTAGGTAAAATCCATTAACTAACTCTTTTAAGTTCCTATTCTAGATTCTTAATACATGATGTGATAAGATTACATTTTAATGTTTTGTAGGATCGAAGAAAAGAAAGGAAGCTTAAGGGAAGAAGTGAGCTGAATCTAATCGTGAAGAAATGGATTTCGATCGCATTGCTTGAAGATTAGATTCTTAAGCTACTACTTGGAGTTAGAATAGATTGCTTAAGAATATGTAACAACATAGTTTTTCAGTTGAATTGCATTGTAAGGACAAATTTTTCCGCAATAAAATAAATTTTGATTTTATATTATTTATTTATCCTTGCAATGGCGTTTGTAAGTTTCTGTTATTAGAAATAATGGATTTGATTCTTAATTATGTTATTTGTGGAAATGTCAAGAATTTACCAAATAGGGAAAGTTTCTCATCGCCCAAGTTTCAATTGGACAGAAACTTGGAATCATACAACTTGGTTGCATGATGAATGAGAAATTTCATATTTGGAAATTAGACTAATTCTTTGACAAAGTGTCAAGTGAAGGACTAGGAGATAGAGTACACAAGGTTGTGTGTTGATCAAGTCCACCACTACAGTGACAAAGATATTCGTCATGATTTTCTAAAGGTTTAGTAAATATGATTATACTTATAAGATTAAGTGTAATTTCGAGTTGATTAAAAGAGTTTAAATCAATAGCAGAACGAATAAGAAGAATCAAGTAGGCAGAAAGATAAAAGTTTCTTTATTCTAAGAAGAAGGGAGAGTACTTTTTATTATGTTTTATGATAGGTCTTAATGATTAAGAACCATATCTCAATTGATCCTCTAAGTGAGTCTTAGTGCAATTGTATGTCTGAGAAGAGGAATCAAGAATTGAAGAAATGGTTAAATCAAGAAGTCAATCATACTTCGTTCCAATATCAAGTCTTAGAGTTAAGATTGTGAATTGAGTGACAAGTCTTCAGAAGGTTTATAACATTCATCAAATGTAGAATTTGAAAAAGGTTTTCTTATTCTTGCACATTTGAAATTGGAAAGTTGTGATGTCTTGGATAAGACAAACACCAACTAGGACCAATTTTGTGAAGTGTTTTGTCTTGATAAAAGCTACACTAACTCTTGAATATTTGTTTGTCGAGAAATGTTTATTTACAAAAGAATCTTATATGTCAAGGAGTCAGTGGGAGTCTTAATGGTCTTGAAAAGTTTCTAGAACTAATCAAGAATAAACCTTATCGACCATCACTAGCACACGACTTGAGGTTTACAACCTATCGTGTTGACATTATTTTGTTTCTGTGCCATTCCAATTGAGTTAATTATGCATGTGAGTTCTATGAGTTCTCATTTGAACGCATAAAAGGCAAGCACCTTGATCAATGAAAATTACATTGATAGGAAAGGGTGAGCTTCTTAACTACTTGGAAGACATGGTGGGCACTCGTGTTACCATAAGGCAAGAAATCAAGATTGAGAAAGTTCGGTCCATATGAGTTTGGATTTGTCGCAAACTTTAGTTTTAACAAATTCGCATGGATAGGAACACATACACCATTAAAATCTAAGTGTCATAAGATTCCCTCCTTCATGAAAATGACTGTGAGGAAATGCTTTCACTAAGAGAGATTTAAGAAGATAGTGATTGTGAAAATTGTATTCTCGAATTCGATTATGGTAACTGTATCCCTTTCCATAATTCGAATTGTGAGATTTGGCAATTAGTCTGAATTGTTTAGACACACATATGAGCTATCTAAGGCAAATGTGTATAAGTTTAAGAAGCTTTGATAAAGGATTATCAAAGCATTAGGTATTAGAAATATGAACTTCAGAAATTCAATAAGTATTGTTTTCTAAAACATGTCAAAGCTAGTGGGAGCATAAGTGTTATGCTTATATGATAATAATCATCATGATAGTGGGAGCATAAATGTTGTGCTTGTATGATTATTAAGGCAAGTATTGCAAGTTAGCAATATTAATTATAGAAAACAAGAGTTATACTTTGCAAAGTCGTAAGGGTTGAAAAGTTGTTTTGCTATAATTAAGGGAGAGAATATTATGCTTCATTTCAAATCTAAAGGCTTAGATTGTGGAATTTTAATAAATTTAGTCAAGGATACATAGTGTGTTCTCAAATTTCGATTATGATTATGGCATCCCTCTTCATAGTTCGAATTAGGAGAACGTGACACATAAAATATTATGGCAGAAGATTGATAAAGTATCATATTTTTATGTAAGACATTATGCATTGTGTTCCATACGCTTCCGGTATAGGATCGATTGCAAATACTATAATATTTGACCATTCTAAAATTTTCCAAATGTCTAGCGCATTAAGAGGGAAAAATGACTAGAATCGGTTTTGACTAAAATAATTAAACAACTATCAAAGGATGATCCAAAGTTTGCTGAAGATTGGTTGCTTGTGAGTAGTTGAAAGTATGGTATTGGATATATCATATCGACATTATTATGAATAGATAAGATTCTATTAAGAATGAGTTGTCATATGGCAAATATGGAAATGTTTCCATATTGGGAGTTGGATATTGAGAATCTATGTCTAGATTAGAAACTTTTATGCAAGAAGGATGTTCAAAGGAATGTACTTTGAGTGAGAGACATCATATCTAGAGAATTGTTTCTGATAGAGATTGGCCAAGTCTTGATGATTTTGAGCTATGAATTTACGAAAGGATCATTCCATAAAATGTTAGAATCTGGCATATTCTATAAGTGGCAAGAATTTGATATTCTTATGCTTATGATAAGGATTGGGAGTTGTGAAATGAGTATGATTGGAAATGTGTTCATTTTATCTATTTCACAAAGTAAGGACCATAAGTAAACATTGTGTGCATGCTAAGATCATGGGATAATTGTTGTTATAATTTAAGTAAAAATTTGATTACCCGAAACAACAAATAATGAGTAATCAATATGGTGATTAAATAAAAGGTGTTTTATTTATACTCAAAGGTTTGAGGCCATATAAGATTAGTATTATTCTTGTGTTTCACTTTGCATGTTTTGACTTCTTGAATAATTAAATTATTTCAGAATAATCAAATTATTCGAACGGTCCACAGTCGTTCATATGTTGGAAGTAGGTATGAATGAAGACTGTCGTGAATTGGTGTGTGGATTGTATAAAGTGTATTAGACATAAGCAAATGTTTGCTGCAACGTTCATGAGTGCTTATGAATATGATTTGAGCATTGGAATTAGGGGTGCAAACGAGCCAAGCTACTCGCGAGCTACTCGAGATCGGATAGTTAAAAGCTCGACTCGAAATCGATTTTAAACGAGCCCGAGCCGAGCTCGAGCTTAATATTAAGCTCGTTTATTAAACGAGCTCGAGCTTAAGCCTATGTCATTAAGCTTGATTAGGCTCGCGAGCCTAAACGAGCCTTATATAATATAATTTAATATTATTTATATATATATATATATTAAAATAAAAACATATTAGGGGAATTATGGATTTAGGGTATTAGTAAACGAGCTTCTTAACGAGCTCGAGCCAAGCTTAAGGTTATTTAGACACGTCAGATAAAAAATGAGTCGAGCCCGAGCTCGAGCCGAGCTTGTATAATTCTTTACGAGCTCGAGCCGAGCTCAGTACAAGGAAGCTCGAATCGAGCCAAGCTCGAGCTCGAGCCTTATATAACTTAAACGAGCCCGAGCCGAGCCTGACCAGGCTCGGGCTCGGCTCAACTCGTTTGCACCCCTAATTGGAATAAACCCACGCTCACTTGGATCACTTCATGGATTTTATCATGAGTGATTGGTGAGACGATAATATCTTATATTCTTGAAACCGAGATGTGTGAGTTGTATCTTGCGAGTCGGTTACACATTGATAATATGTAAACGCACCAGTAATTTGGTGTCATAAAACATATTGTTGTGTGTGATTCGGTGAGTGAGTGCAAGCAAGCATTGAATCAAAGTTTATCCGTTCCTTTTATCTAAAGTGGAATGAAAGCGATATCTATGGGCCCCTCAATGATTTAGTGATGGCACCTAAGTGCTTGGCCAAGCCGGGACTAATTTGATGTGTTCAATTGTAGTCTGTTGTCAGTCATCATAAATCGGAAATCGGGAAACGACACATAGACAGAGAGAATGATTTAAATCCATGTCTCGGTATATACGATATCTAGAATGGAGGAATATATGATCCCTTATCTAAAGGACGCGTATCTGATAAGATCAGAGTTGACAGCGGCTTTTGAAAGCTACGATTGCTGATCAGAATCTGAAGTCATACGCAGAATAGTTATTAGACTTATCCAAGTGGGAGACTGTTGGAATTAGTGTCCAAGTTCATAACTATTTTGGTATGTACTTGACCCGATGGTGCATGGTCCTTTTGGGTTGCCTTCACCAAAGCAACTTGATAGGATGAATTATGGATAGAGAGGATTAATTTTGATTTATTAATATATTATGAGAATAATATATTAAAGGAGAAATCATATTGTTTAATTAATATTAGTCAAAAATTAATTAAGAATTAATTTTGTGGCTAAAAGAGATTAATTAAACTTAAGGGACTAGAACTGTCAATTGTATGATAGTTGAATATTGGGCTAATGACTCCATATTAGAGGGATGGACGAATTCTATGGGGAAACCCATTAGAAATCGTCCAAGGCCTCTAAGGAGGGAGTCCATGGGTTGCTTAGGGCCTAAGCTATCAAATTAGGGTTTCCTTGTTAGATAACCCTAATAGCCTCACTATTTAAGGACCCCTAGAGCACCAAAAACGTGGCCAAGAGTTTCCTTAGGGTTTCTACACGTTTTTTGGGTGCCTCCTCTCTTATCATTCTTCATCCTCTTGCTCTTGGTGTTTGTGAGCCATTAGAGGAGTGATACTTGTGACTCTAAGCTTTCCAAAGCCATTACAAGGAGGATTTGAGATTGTTATTGCTACATAACAATCAAGGCAAGATCTAAACCCCATTCTTATGTTAATATGATTAATTGTATGATAGATCTAGGGTTTATAGCTTTGGATATTCAATTTCATGTTCATTAGACAAACTAGATCCAAAAGCTATTAGGGTTTGCATGTACACCATAGGAATGATGTTTTGCTCAAAACCCATCACCACCAACCCTGTAGCATTCGCGTATGCTAATCATACATAACACTGGATCCTATAGACAGACGGATACTTAATTCTACCCTAAGCCCTTCATCAGACATGAACAGGAAATAAGGCTAAACCAAACATTCACAGGCTATCAAATCTTAGTTATGTACAACTATGATGCATACACTAAGCAACTATAGTAATGATGTCACTTCCATACAAGAAATAACCCTAAGCTATCGGGCATCATATATCATGCAATTCCTAAAGATCCTTAGCCTACCAACAACATGCTATTATACCATAAACATAATATCAAATAACAATGTATGTAACTTGGGGTGTACTTTCTTGCTCCGACTGATCGTACACATCACATGCTTCCTTGGTTACTTTTGAAAACCATTTAAAAACTTTTTCAACTCCCTAGTTAAGTCTGGATTCACACGAATGTTCATCTAAATGTCTCAAACCAAAGCTCTGATACCAACTTGTAACATCCCAAAAATCATAAAATCTTAAAATTTCGAAAAACAGCCATTATCCATAATTATTTAAAAGAAAATCCATTGTTTCAAAAGCATAATCATATCAGAGTGTCCCAAAATTCAATATCATGAAAATAGGAAGATATGCTTGATTATGTCATCGCTTTCCCATGATTCTCAAAAGTACCTAGAACAATAAACTAAAAATGTAAGTCAAAGCTTAGTGATTTCCCCCAAGGTATCATCACACAACATAACAAACATAGCATGCAAATATGAGCCTTCAGCCTGACTGGACCGCCTCGCAGGGCTTACAACCTATCATGACTGCTCTACAGGACTTCAACCTGAATGGACCGCCTCACGGAGACTAAAGCCTATCCGGACCATCTCGGGTGTCTTGGCTTTCAGCACAAAGCAGGACCGCCTCAACCCAACCACAATATGTCAACATATATACCAAACAAACATAAACACAAAACTAGCAAATACAGATAACCATACAGATCTACTAATTAATCATATACTAGCATAACATTATTCTATAACCAGGATACACAATCTAGTGAGCCAAAATTGGTGCCTTCGACCTACGAGTACAGTGAGAAAAACTCACCTCTTAGTCCAACCACAAGCTGAATAAATATCTGCTCCGAAAACGGCTTTACCCAACACCTATTAATCAAAATATTGCCCAATTTAAAATTAATATCAATTTACCCAAAATACCCTTTAGTCAAAATTGGTCAAAATCATCAAACCAGTCGAGTCAACCCATCCAAGTCGACCCATCCTCATACACGGGCGTACTCATATGTACGAGGGGCATACTCTGTTTGACCGAGGAGTCATGATGTAGACCACATACGCGCATCATACCATTTGGTATGCCCAGCGTACGCACCTGGTCAACAACCCTTCTCAATAAGAGCTTAATGCACCAAGATTTTTCATCCAAAACCAGATCTATGCCCAAAATAACATTATAAGTCATAAAGTTTCCAACTTTATGACTTTGCATGGCTAGAAGTGATTAATACCAACAAACCCTAACTTCTTAATCCATTAGTACATTCCAGCACCTACATGGGGAAGAACTAAGAGGCGAGATCACATTTTTATGCTTCTAGACATCTTAAAACTTCTGAAAGGACAACTTATATGGGCTAAAGCATGCCATACTCATAAAGGTCAAGACTTTGGGACAAAAATACTCCATGAATCAAGACTAACAAGATTTAAGGAAATGCAAGCCAAGTTCAAGACTTTATACCTCCAAATGATGCCAAAAGATAATGTTATTCTGGATCGAAAGAGTCCCCCTCCTTTAAGATGCTCTTCTTTTCTTCCTTTCTCCTTCAAGGCTACCATAACACACACACACACAAAGCTCAAAAAGGCTCTCTATATGGATTAGGGTTTGCTTTAGGAGATAAAAATGAGTTGGAGGCTGATGTAGGAATGAACCTTGGGGAGATAATGTTGTATTTAAATGCTCCAAACTCTAAAAATTAGGGTTTAAGGATGACACACGTACGCCCCGTGTACGCTATGTACGTCCAATGTACGTGACCTTGGGCCAAAATTACAAAAATGCCACTATGAGCCATTTTGCAACATTTCTCATACACAATGGCTAAAATGCAATTAATCTTCATACTTAGGGGCTGTTTGGCAGGATCTGAATTTTTAAGATCTGAATTTTTAAGAGGTCTGAATTTCTAAGAGGGTCTGAAATTTTAAGAGCTGAATGTTTAACATGCTGTTTGGTTGGGACCTCTGAATTGTTCTGCTGAATTATTAAAATGACCATTTTACCCTTCTGTTTTATTTTTTTAATTAAATTCATCTGTTTATTTAGAAAATAACCTAATAAAAATTCTTAATTATGTATTAAAAAATATATAAACACCATATAAAATTCAAATTTAGCATAAATCAAAATTAAACACAAATCCAAATCAAACATAAATATTTTTAAATCCACAATATCATACTAAAATCCAAATAAAATCCTACAAATCTAATTTCATCCCAATTGATTCGCAATCTGGTCACGTAAATTATCCATGTATTCATTTCCTTGTGAACCCCATTCCATATCGTGTACGTTTTCGACATCATTTTGTCCCCCTTGTGGTTGAGCATTGTTCTCCTCGAACGCCATAAATAACTCATCATGAATATCGCATTTCCTTATGAAATTGTGGACTGCAAAACAAGCAACGACTATATCTCTTTGCACTGAAAAAGGAAAAGGAGCCATTCGCTTTAGAATTGGGAATCTCGCCTTCAAAACACCGTAAGCACGTTCAATAACATTTCTGAGTTGCGCATGTGCATGATTGAATTTTTCTTCCTTAGTTAACGGACGTCGCCGTCGATAGTCGGCTAACCAATACCTCGTGTTGCGATAAGGAGTCATAAATCCACGAGTGTTGGTGTATGCAGCATCGCAAAGGTAATATTTATCTGTACACATCAGTAAAGGAAGTATTATATATAGAAATTTAATATCGTATTTTAGAATAATCTTAAAAAGAATTAAAAACCTGGAAGAGGGAACGGAAAGCCTGAAGTCGGGTTACATGCAACTTCTTTCAAAACTCGCGAATCATGTGTTATACCCTCCCAACCGGCCCATACGAATGTGAACATCATATCAAAATCACAAATTCCTAAAACATTTTGAAAGCATTCACCTTTTCCTCTTCCCCTATAGCGAGTTTGTTGATCAGCAGGCACGACTGCATGTACAAGAGTTCCATCTAGCGCACCTATTGCTCCAGGAAAGATTTCTTTTAGCTTACGATGCCTCTCTGAGGAATTCACAGTTGCATTAGAATTCGTTGGCACTATAACTTCTTTTGCAAAAATCATCATTGCATTTAGCACCTCATGAAAGCATCTATGAACTGTTTCTGTGGAGTGTTGAAACCTTCGTTTGATAATCCTGAACCGTTTATTATGTGCTATAGTAGTTAAGAACATAGCCATCTTTTCTTCAACGCTTATATGCCTACTACTTTGCAACCAATTATTTCGTCTAAAATGATTGCATAAAAGTACATATGCTTCACGTGAAAGACGCATTAGGTCTTTACATTGTGTAGAAGTTCCATGTAACAATTCTTGTGTATGTTGATGACCACTCATTTCCGAATCATTATCAATTGCCCTTCCAATTCTGTTGAATGCTAGATTCAACCAATAGCAACATAGTAACATGAAAAATGCAATTTCTTCATCCGAATCCATAAGCAATCTGTTATTTTGAAAATACATAACAATTATATTAACAACATATAATATAAAAATTCATCAAGCCATTAATATCAAATAATCCAAAACACCAAGTAATCCAAAACATCAAGTAATCCAAAACATCAAGTCATTAATGTCAAGTAATCCAAAAAAAACCATCTAGTTCAAACCAAACATCAAGTAATCCAAAAAAAAAAGCCATCTAGTTCAAACCAAACATCTAGTTATCCAAAAAAAAACCATCAAAACATTCAAAAAATCTACTTAGCGAAACATTCCGTAATGTGCTCCAACAGTCTTGACCCAATTCTCACAAATAGCTGGATCAATGGTTAACCACACGTGCCTCTTATCCGCACTTTCACCAAAAAGAGCAACAGCAGTAGTGTATCTTGGATCAAATATTCCCCATCCTAACTTCTCCAATTTTTCCATACACGCATCCAAATTTGAAGAAGAATGCTTTTCCACAAATATTTTAGCAACTGTGGCAATATCTTCCCCGATTTCAAGCAATCTTGAATTGGATGCATCTTTACCCTTATCTTTGCCTTTATCTTTACTTTTATTTTGACTCTTTGTCGTATCCGTATTCTTTCTTTTTTTTGATTGAGCGGATGACTCGTCACTGAGACCTACAGTTTCTTGTTGAGTGCAATCAATGTCATCAAAGTCATGCAAACTATACTGACTTGACTCTTGAGTAGGACGGGGAAGGGTAGAAGTTGGCCCCCAACTATGAATGCCTGTCGCAGTCGCGCCTTCAAACAACTGTGTGCAAAGGTCGGGGTACGGTAGTGGCGTGCGTCTCAAAGAATCCACATGTTTGTTTGACTGTTTGGAACAAATATTTTATTATTTAAAGATGATAATATATTTTTTATAACTAAATAAAATACCTTCGATTCTAGTTCCCATTCTTCTTTGGAAAGATTGAACGTGTTGGTTGTTGAATTGTACACATTGCCGGTTTTGTTTTTTAACTTCAAAAAAGCACCAAATTTTGACTTTAGGTAGTCATAGCGGTTCTTCATTTGTTTTTGGTCGACAATGAAGTTATGTTCAATTTTTAATGTTTCAGCAACATTCCTCCAAGATAATGCTTTCAAACTACTCCCTTCCCTTCCATTAATCGTAACTTCACGTAAACAAGCTTCTAGAAACGTTTTTTCTACACCTTCAACCTTCCAACTAATCCTATCCTTCTTTTCTCCCATTGCTTTTATCAATTCAACAAAAAAAATGTATGTTTTAACAAGTTCAACATTGCAAATACACATTTTCAACAACAATTTAAACAATATAAAGGCACATTATCAATAATTACTTCAACAAAACGAATGCACAATAGCAAAAGTAATGGATATTTCATGAACATCAAAGAGAAGTAATAATTCAGCAACAAAATTTCAGCATAATTATCATGAAAACATTAAACATAACATCAAAATAACACTAAAATTCGGCTTATAACATCAAAACTCATCATATAACATCAAAATTCTGCATATAACATCTAAATTCAGCATATAACATCAAAATTCTGCATATAACATCTAAATTCAGCATCAACATTCAGCATCAACATTGAATCAAACATAACATCAAATTTCAGCATCAATATTTGATCATACTCATTGAACACATTCAAATTGAAACATATAACATCACTACCCAACATATAACAACATAATGAAGCATATAACATAATAATGGAGTAAACATCAAGTATTAATTTTGATTTAAGAAATCAGAAATATATAGCATAATAAATTCGATTTTTTACTTTCAATCTTGAAGGGAAAGAAGGAACAGTCGCAGGCGGAAGGAAGAAGGGAAGAATCGGTGTACCGCGGCGGAAGGAAGAAGGAGCAGTCGCTGGCGGCGTTGCTGGCTACGTCTGTACCGTCGTCGCTGGCTTCGTCGGTCGGAGCAATCGGTGGGAGCGAGCGCAAGGCGTCGGAGCTGGAGGGAGACGGTATAGGAAGGAAAGAAAGAGGCGATGTCGTTGTGGCGCAGCTATCGGAGAAGACGCCGGAAACAGAGCTGGAGGCGGAGAGGACGTCGGCGACTACGTGCGGGGTGGAGGTTTGCTATGTGCGGCGATGAGAAAGAAAATTGGAGATGTGATTTTGAGAAGAAAGAAAAGAGCGAGACCTACGAGGGCAGCGTCCGTCTTTTTATTTTTTCAGATGTGGATTGAACTCTTAATTTTTAAGAGGCATTTATCAAATTCAGAGGGGTTTAATAAGAGGGCACCAAACAAGCCACATCTGAATTTTTAAGAGCTTACCTCTTAATTTTTCAATTAAGAGGTAAACAAACAGGGCCTTAGTGTTAAAATTGGAAATATCTCATCATCAGAATGCTACAGTCCATGGACACACCTTGGTAAAAGGTAGTTTCGCCTATGTATTTAAATGTTAGATTTAACGACTAATAGACTAAGTATGCTTGATTTTGAAATCATATAGACTAGATTTGTAGCGAATTACAATGTTATCGTGAAGTTGATACTTTTCCGAAAAACCACAAGAATCATTTTTGAAAATTTGTTTAAAATTTAAATTTACAAATAAACAATTTGTTTTGGTGTCTTTTACAGGGTTGGATAATATGAAAGTTGCATATTTTTAATAATGTCACCACTCTCTAATCCGAATTGTAAAAACGATCCAACCGAATTATAATTTGGTAGGTTCGTATTAGGATTTGAATTTAATTTGGACTATTCAAATGCATGTTTGTAAAATCAAAATCACTTTGAATTCACTTAATCGGATCGAACTGATTCATCCAAATGAACACCCTTGGTTGCTATATCCTTTCAGTTTTGGACCTTTTCCGGAAGTTGTCAAAGTGCACCTTTGTTCTACATGAGAGTATTTTTGTTATTTCACATTACACGTTTCGTATCTTGTTTTTATAACATGTAAAATCTCAAAAAAAAATTATCTGTTTTTAAAACATGTTAATTTGGTTCCTATTATTTAAAAAATGTAAAAGTGAAGGTTCAAACGGTTCAATTGATAATAGGTATTGCATGCTTGCATTTTTTATTTAATGTCAATGTCAACTTTTCTATAAGAAGAAGCGGTAATCTAGAGTAGAAAAACATTACACAACCAACCATAAAACAACAAAAAAAAAAATCATAATAAGAAGTTCTCATACTTTCTTCATATTACAACTTGTAGCTGCTTTTCGCGATTGCAAATCGATGAAACGATAGCATCTGGATAAAAATTCAGGGGAAGACAAGGCTATAGACATTCTTTTAGGTATACCTTTTTGGAAAAGATCTACTCTTAATTTCAAAATAACTTTATTTGTCTTTTATATTTAATCTTATTAAAATAACACACTAGCCATCTACCTCTCTATATATAATGACAACTCTTGTTTCCATTTTCCTTTCAAGAGAAGTTCACTCATTCCATCCCATTTCCATACACCAATTTATGACTACATATTAATTCAAAACCGAAGGACTACAAACTGAAAGCAGCAACCATAGCAATATGCAAAGGTCATCGACTTCCATTCTTAGTTGTTTCCTTGATGTCTTCTTCCTTCTCTTTTCTTCAGTTGATGATAAAGATGATCATCATCTCATAGTGCCAGGAGTCACAAATATTGGTGAAAAGAGTGCGGTCTCTTCTAATATAATGGCACAAAAGCATTTTCAACAATTTCATCATATTAAAGGGCAATGATGCATCAACGTTTGTGATATAATATATCTCCATCATTCTTGCACTACAAGTTTTAATTTGTTCCAGTTGACTTGCAAAGTCATTTATAGTTCAGAGAACCGAAGTCGAGTGCAATTGTTTTTGAACAAATAGCTGGATGACATAGAAGTGTTGAGCTCGAATCTTGTTTATGGATTTTGTCTAATGAATATTTGGAGTTATGTACGAACGATATTTGATTTAATAAAAATATTGGTGTGAGCCGCCAAAGGGTATGTTTTACTTTTTTCAAGATAAAGCTCGAGTTTTACATAAAGAAATTATCATTTGTTCTTTGGTGTTAAATAGGGATGTGCTTCGGGCCGGAACCGACCCGAACCCGAATAATCCGAAACCCGAATTGAATGAAAAATGGGAACTGAAACCCGGACCGATTATACTAATGCGGGACCGGTTCGGTTCGGGTAATACGAGTTTCGGTTCGGTTATTAACCTGAAAGGACCGAAATAACCCAAATAAACATTTACACTATGTTTTATTTTTCTTGAACTAAATATAGAATTTCATTATTTTGGTTATTCCGGTCATTTCTATTTATTTGGGTCAATCGGACGATTTTTGGTTATTCGGTTCAAGTGACTATTCACTTTTCGGGTCGGTCTTTTTGGCCCGATTAAACCTTTATTCAGGTAACCCGAACCGAATAACCTGAAACCCGAATTTGACAAAAATAAATACCAGAGAACCGACCGAAATAACTTATCCGGTCCTAATTCGAGTCAGTCCAGTCTGAGTTTCGGTTTTGGTTCGAGTAATCGGTCTAAACGCACATCCCTAGTGTTAAATTTGCAAGGAGTTGTTGACAACAAATGTTGTTTAAAAAAATACTTACTTTTTTGTTTTTTGTTTTTTTTTCTAAAACCTGTTTGCTCCATATAATAAGTACATCTATTTTCATTTTTTCTAAAACCTGACGAAGTTATAAAACCTGTTTGCTCCATATAATCTTCCTATTTAACAAATGAAATATTTTGTCCACATGTCACTTCCGACAAACAGTTTACATCAAAGTGAATTTCCAGTTATACCCCCTTCATTCAATATTCAATTCAATTCGATTTTTTTTTGGATCTGAATCTAAATTCATTTGTGTACACATTATTATTTACAAAATAATTTTTTACTATCATGTTTTTAATAAACTATTTTAATAAAATTTTATAATTCTTTAATTTTCTATTATCATTTTTAATCATCAATATTTTTTTTCTTTCTTACCCGTGTTTTCTACGAGTTGTAACCTAGTAAGTACATAACCCTTAGTTTTGAAAATTGTAATTTTTGAAATTGTTTTACTAACAAAATAGTGGTTTTAAAATTATATTTTCAAGAAAAGTAGTTCGAGGTTTTCAAAATTGTTTAAAAATTTTGAACTTTTTTCGTGATTTTCGATCTTGTTTATGAGTTTCTAACTTGTTCTTTTGTGTTTTTGAATTGAGTTGATCTGATTTTTGTTTTTTATTTTAATTTATGAACATGTTGTCGAAGGAAGATGCTAGTGAAAAACATTTGAGAGAGAAAAAACAAAACTAACAAGAGTACTTCCAAAATGAAAAAGAGTTGTGAGAAAAATCATTTTTTTAACAATTGTTTATAAGAAAAAAAATTGCAAATTTTGAAAATTCATGGCTACATTCTCAAATTCTCAAACGATGTTGGAGCTTATGCTAAATGTGATGTTTTTTTATAACGACGTTGGAGTTTATATTATTTAACTGCGATGTTTTTTTTAACAAACAAAGTTGATATTTTTTATATTAAAAACATTTTATGTTTAATGTCGAAGTTTTTGCACCTTTAAAAATGTTCTATGTACAATAGTAGTTTTAATTTAAGATGACTAGAACTTTATGTTCAAAATGATTTGTATAATTTGTATAAATAACGTCAAAATATTTATGTTAAAAATAAATTAAAAAGGTAAAAAAGAATTGAAATAAAAAATAAAAAACTAATATTTAAAAAAAATAAAAATAAGAATAACCATAAAAAAGTAAACAAACAGATATTTAAAATTAAAAAAAATATAGAAATTTGAAAAATAAAATAAAATAAAAATTATTTTGATAAATAATTTTCAAACTACACTACACATTTTGATCAAAAACTCAATTTGAAAGTGGTAACTAATTTAATTGTGATCTTACCCATCAAGTAATGAATTTTCAACCCGTTATTCCAAAATTAAACTCAAATTAATCTATTATCATATTAAAGTCCCATCTCCCTTATAAGTTTTACACCATCTCAATTAGTATTTTATTTTCATAATTGTTACAATTTCAATGAAACGTAGAATATACTCCTTTGAGAGATATAATAATCGACTTTTCAAGCAACAATATGATTATTAACTGGAGGGCACCTATGTTGAGTCATGGATGCCTAAAGAAAAGATTCTGGTTGGAGCGTAGAAAGGACCAAAGAAAATTCATTAACAGCATATACATGACAAAATTTATAGGCCCAGAGATTTAATGATGGGTTAAATTAGGTCAAATTGGTTTGATCTAAACTACGTTTAGTTACTTTCTGGTTTATTATAATTTTTAAATAACTAGTTTTAAATATGAACTTCAAAATTTATATTATTGTAATAATTTTTCAACAAACCATTTTAAAACGTTGTATTAACTAAAATATATTATAAGACTCGTTCAACCAATTTGATCCACCTTTTTAGTTAATCATTTAATCTTCTTTACTATTTTTTATTTTGGAACAATGAGCACACACATATAATCAAAAAAAAAAAAAAAAAAAAAAAAAAAAAAAAAAAACCAACTTAAGCGAAAAGCTCAAGCCTAAGTACAACCAACGATTGAAATAGGAGACATATACCAACTAAACCAATCTACATAATTCAATTTGGCTCGGTGCTTCATCCAACTAAACGTGCAAATGTTAATGTCATTTGCTATAAGCATCACTGCTCGTCTTTTGTCCCGGAAAAATGTTTCGTTTCTCTCCTTCCATATCATCCACAAAGTTGAATACACAAGAGACATCTTCAACTTAAGCTTTTTCTTGTTTCCATCATTCGAGCTTATCATCTCCTTAAATCACTGCAAGAAGAGGGTTGATGATGAAGAATGACGACCAACCCACAAACCAAGCCCATAGCTCTGAAGCAACCTGGCAGGAAAAGAAAGTATGATCTATGACTTCATCCCGAACCATGCAAAAAGGACACATAGAAGACGAGATAGCAACTCCATGCCAGAGAAAATTTAGAAAAATTGGAAACCTATGTTGCAACAATCTCAAAATAAAACAATTTATCTTTTAGGGTATCCAATTAACCCAACATAACTTGTTATTATCACTCCTACAAGGATCTTCAATGAGCCTTTTCAAACCTTTCGTCGAGAATTTACCATCACAGTCATCATGTCACAACCATCTGTCACCTTCATTGTTGATTTGAAAATCAACCACTTTACTCATTAACACTGATAGTTGATTTACTTCTCCCCCCCCCCCCCCCTTTTAATATTCCTCGACCACTCCCACTTCCATGTAGAGTCAAGGTCAGCAGCTATACATCTTTTTTCTATAATCAAGCAGTTTTTATTTCTACCTAAAGCATACAGATTAGGACACAACTCTTTTAAGGTCTCACCACCACACCAAACATCTTTAAAAAAATGTCTTGTTCCCTATACCAACAACCCTTTTGAATTAAAGCATAAATGGAAATACATATATCACCAAGATCCATCTCAATTTGAGCTATACTTGACCACACCCCTCTTATCGATTTGTTAACCATTAGGTCTCCGTCAATTAATTTTAATTATGAATGGACTTAATACAAGAGAGTAAGAAGGAATTATACTCAACTTTTAACCTCCACTACCATTTTGCAAGTAGAGCCAAATTTGCCAACTTAAGACACCCTACCCTAAGACCTCATTTTTCTTTGGATTTTATAACCACATCCCATGCAACCCAATTTATTTTCTTTTGATCCTCATCACCACCCCACAAGAACTTCCTTCTAATACTCTCAAGCATGTTAATCACCTTCTTTGGAACCCGAAAAATAGAAAAATAAAAGAGTGGAAGGTTGTTAAGAGCAGACTTAACAAGCATAAACCTACCACCAAAAGACAACGATCTCGCTTTCCACATAGATAATTTGGATTTAAATTTCTCAACCACCGAAGACCAATTTTTAGCAAGTTTTGGCACGAACCGAGAGACCAAGGTACAAAAAAAGGAATGAAGAGGCCTCACAACAAAGAATACTAACAAGCCTTTCCACCTCCAAACCATCTAAGCCCACATCATACACCTTGCTTTTGTGCATATTAACTTTTAGAACCGAGGCAAGGAAGAAGCGACGAAGCAAACGGTTAAGATTGTTAAAGTTATCTTTCGACCATTCACCATTAAAAGTGGCATCATTGGCATACATGAGATAGGAGATAGAAATACCATAATACGAAAGAGAAATCCCTCGAAAATAGTGAAGATCACATGTTGCCTTCATAGAAACATGTAGACCTTCCATGGTGATGATGAAAAGAAACAAAGAAAAAAGGTATCCTTGCCTAACACCCCTTTTAATATCAAATTCTTTAGTTGGAGATACGTTAATCAAAACGGAGGCTCTACTAAATGAAAAACATCCCTTTATCCATCTCCTCCATCTCCATCCAAATTCCATTCGATCCATATCGAATCCAAAAATTCCCAACTTACCTAGTCAACGGCTTTGTCAAAGTCTACTTTGAAAATTAAAGTCTTTTTCTTTACCTTCTTGGACCAATAAAAAATTTCATTAGGTAAGAGTGGGTTGTCCAATATACTCCTCCCTCCAACATAGGTCGATTGCTCCATGCTAATAATTTTATCCAGAACCCTTTTGATACAATTGGCTAGAACTTTATAGAGCACTTCATAGAGACAACCCACTAGATTCACCGCCCTATAATCCTTCAAAATAAGAGGATCTCTAATTTATCAAGGATATAAATGAAGATTTGCATCCTCTAGCCAACATACCCGGACCTTCAAAATCCTTTATAAACATAAATATGTCATTTTTAATCAACTCCCAAAATTTCTTCAAAAACTTGAAAGTAAATCCGTCCGGACCCGACATCCTGTCAGGGTGAGAGGCGACCTATCAATGTTCGTCAAGAGACGGTGATTCATGTCGACGCCTAAGACAATGAACACAATTTTAAAAAGCAAGCGAGTCTCCTCTACTTAATTTGTTAAATATAAACATAACAAAAACAAACTCATAGGTGCTCACTAAAATGATTATATTTAGAAGTCATTTAAACCTAGATGACCACTTTTCAAATTTATGACAATATATCGATATGGGTAGTGATTTGTACATAACACGTTTTAGTCATACAAAACAATTTATGTATTAGATGGTTGTACTATACACGTATATAAAGCATAAATTGTTGTGTATGGCTAAAAATTGTTGTGTACGGATCATCGTCTGGTTGGTATTGCGAGAAAATGTCTTGCGAGTTTGAAAGACATATTTTCCCGATAAAGTCACATCTTCATGTTCTTTTAATTCACGGGTGATGATTCTTATATGTTAAACCATGATTTATACAAAAATTGATGACTCGTATAATAAATGAAAATTTTCCAAATCAACATATCATATATTATTCACATAAAAAATCTATTGTGAAGATGGCTAGCTATTTACCTATTCATAGTTGTTTACTGCTTCTATTTCACTAAACAAGAATGCATACAAACAACTTAAAATGACCTGTAAATGAAAATAAAGAGTTGGATGAATCGAAAATGTTGAAAAAGAAGACCTAAAATAACTAATAAGGATTAATTCATCCTTTGTAGTTAAAAAATTGAGTAACAATGAACTAAAACTTGCGATATGGAAAAGATGTCCAAAAAACAACTTACAAATATGTGATTTTAAGCGACCATGACTCTTGTCCTTGCGTTGGAATAAGTTGGGTGATGTGTAGAATTCCATAAAGTATGTATAGGGATCAAATTCTAACACACCAAAAGAATATTCGAGTCGTCCACCCGGGCAAGGCTAACGTGGTAGCTGACGCCCGGGCAAGAGTTACACATGAGGCAGCGAAGATGGGTTGAGCTGCTAAATGATTACGAATGCGAGATCAAGTACCATTCGGGCAAGGCTAACGTGGTAGCTGACGCCTTAAGCCGAAAAGAATATTCGAGTCTTCGTGTGAAAACTCTCTCAATAACCATTCAATCCCACCTAACCTCACAAATCAAGGAAGCCCAGCTGGATGCCTTAAAACCAGAAAGCACCGCAAGTGAATCATTGCATGGAATGGAGAAGAGTTTTGAAGTCAAAGAGGATGGAGCATACTATTTCATGAATAGAATCTGGGTCCCTAAACTTGGGGGATTCAGATATGTAGTCATGAATGAGGATCACAAGACACGATACTCCATCCATCCATGTTCAGATAAGATGTACCAGGATATCAAACAACATTATTGGTGGCCTAATATGAAGGCAGAAATTGCCACTTACGTGGGCAAATGTCTCACTTGCACTAAGGTGAAAGTGGAATATCAAAATCCCTCGGGATTGTTACAACATCCAACGGTACCCGAGTGGAAATATAAGAGGATTTCTATGGACTTCGTGACCAAATTACCCAAGACAACTGACGGGTTGGATACTATATGGGGAATTATTGATAGATTAACAAAATCCGCTCAATTCCTGCCAATAAAGGAATCTTACATGATGGAAAAATTGACTAGAAGCTACATCAAGGAGATTGTAAGACTTCATGGAGTACCTGTATCTATTATCTCGGATCGAGATAACAGATTTACTTCACGATTCTGGCAGTCGCTGCAAAAGGCAATGGGAACACAACTAGATATGAGAACTACCTACCACCCTCAGACGAATGGTCAAAGCGAGCGAACCATCCAAACGCTCGAAGACATGCTCCGAGCATGTGTGATCAACTTCGGCAAGTCGTGGGATACCCACTTTCCTTTGATTGAATTCTCATACAATAACAGTTATCACACGAGCATCAAGGTTGCTCCTTTTGAAGCGTTATATGGTCGCAAATGCAGATCACCTCTATGTTGGGCTGAGGTGGGTGACTCTCAGCTAGCAAAAGGGAAAGCACTGAACAATACTTTAACAGGGCCCATGATTATTCATGAAGCGACTGGAAAGATAATCCAAATCAAAGCTTGACTTCAAGCATCGTGAGACCGACATAAAAGTTATGCGGATAAGCGGCGAAAGCCATTAGAATTTCAAGTCGGGGATCGAGTGTTATTGAAGGTCTCTCCATGGAAATGGATGATCTGCTTTGGGAAATGGGGAAAAATGAACCCGCGATACATTGGACCATTCGAGATTCTTTCCCGGATTGGTCCAGTGGCTAATAGGCTGCAGCTACCTGCCGAGCTCAGCAACGTACACCCCATGTTCCACGTCTCAAATCTGAAAAAGTGTCTATCAGATGAAACTCTTATCATTCCTTTGGAAGAGATCGAGATAAACGAGAATCTCCTGTTCGTCGAAGAATCAGTCGAAGTTTTGGAGAGAGAAGTGAAGCGTACAAGGCAGAGTTGCATTCCAATTATGAAGGTTCAGTGGAACGCTAAGCGTGGACCGGAATTCACATGGGAACGCGAAGACTAGATGAAACAGAAGTACCCTCACCTATTCTATCATTCGTGAACCTATCTTTCGTAAGAATTTCGGGGCGAAATTCCCTCTAACGGGGGGATGATGTCACAACTAGCATTTTTAGCTAGGAAATTCTATTCTCATGTAATCATTCAATTGTTGTAAAGCATGTACTCTAAGTGAATATCACTCAATGCTCATTCAAATACATCTCTCATGTTCAACTAAGGGTTGGAAACCCTAGAATCCCTGGTTCAAATTTATTATGGACTAGGATCCTCTTATTGGGCCTTTTTGAGCCAATAAATCTTAAGTTAGACTATCTTGGGCTTAAAACCCTTAAATGGGCTCTAAATGGACCCATATTCATAAAACTTAACATTTTGGACCATAGGGGCCTAAAATGGATTGGTTTACTCCTAATGGGCCTTGTTGGGCCACAAATGATTTCATTTACCCTAATGGACCTTAAACTACCTAATGCACTTGTATTGGGCTGTGTGCCATCCTAAGGGCCCAATGGGCCGAAAAATATTATTAGGCCTATGAAATTCGAACAAAGCCAAGAGTTTGAGCCCAAAACCATTTCTCCTTCATCCCATTCTTGTCCCAAGGTAAAAAAAAAATAAAAAAATAAGAGAACAAATGAGCATGAGACACATCATTATTGCATGGAGGATCTCCATGCAACATCACTTTACACCCTCTCTCTTCTCACCTCTATTTCTCGGCCAACCACCCTCCTCACCATCTTATTTCTTTCAAAAATCCTTCAAGAACTCTCTCTAGAAAAACCTCCCTCCTCCGCCAAATTTTCGAAGATCTAGAGTTATTTTAAGAAGATTTTCACCAAAAATCATTAATCCTTAGTAAGTCACTACTCATCCAAGTTATATAACTTCATTCTTATGTTAGATCACTCCTCCTAAACATTTGTTTGTGATCACACTCTTAGAAACCTCATAAGCTTGAGATCTACTCAAGGAAAGCTTGCTAGAGCCGAAGCCTCTCTCTTTTCCTCACCAAACCGAGAACAAACAAGCAAGATGAGTTCATACCCCCTTGTTTTCGGTTTTTATATGTTTTTGGGGGAGAATACAAGTACTTATGTGTAGATCTATTTATTTATGCATGTTATGTGTGATTTTCTTGGTTTATGCTGGGATTATGTGATAAAACTTGATAAATCTTGAAAACTTTAACAAAAATGGGTGATATTCATAAACTAAATACTTTAGTCATCATATTACAAAGGATAAAAGTGATATACATGCTTAAGATGTGAAAAACCAAAACAAAAATCTTGTATAAGGATCATTCTTGACAAATAAATAAAAGTTTGAGACAATACTGACACTTTCGGTTTTATAAGGATCAAAAGGTCATATTTGTATAAAAATGAGTTTTTATAATAATCCTACTTTTCATAGGGCCAAAAGTGTAAAATTTAGCATTATGGGCCTTAATTTGGGCCTTACGGCTTTTTGGGCCCAAATTGCCAAAAATATCAATTTTTAGGGATTAAAATGATATTTAATCAAAACTTGAGCCAAAAATGAAAATAGACGAAACTAAGGGTAGAAAATGACTCTTACTCCAAAATTGGGCCGAATATGTTAATTTTAAAGAAATTGGGCCGAATATGTCATTTTACTCAAATAAGGGCGAAAAATGTCACTTTATTCAAATAAGGGCTGAAAATGTCAATATATGTATTTTTGGGCCAAATTTGTTAATTACTAAACATTTGGGCCGAAAACATAAATTTTTATAATTAATGGGCTAAAATGTTGTTTTTAATTAAAATAGACCAATAATGACATTTGATGTAAAAGTAAGCCTTTAAATGTTTCAACATAGTTCTTGAGGGACCTAAAGTGAAATTTTTATTAAAAATGAGTCCAAACAATAGAATTTTGAAGTAAAAATGTCATTATAACAAAACACTGGACTTTTTATAACATTACGGATAAATGTTTTCGACTAAAAGAACTATACTATAACAAACGAACAAAAAACAACAACACTACGACTATTGGGCCTAGTACTCACTATACATGCTTATTGGGCCTTGGTGATCCATTTGCATGTTTAGTGGGCCTAATATAACCATTTCATGTCTTTTGGGCCTTAGTGATCCAATTACATGCTTAATGAGCCTAAATTAGACTTTACATGTTATTGGGCCTTAGTGGCCCATTTACATGCTAATTTAGCTTGGAATAATTCATCATATGCTTAATGGGCTTTAACGTGTCCATTTGCATACTTAACAAGCCTGGAAATAACTTACATGTCTAATGGGCCACAGTTGTCTTTTTTTCATGTTTGTTGGGCCTTATCCTTTCACATTCATGTATTATCTGGTGTTCGTAATTCTAAATACATATAATGTTATACATATTCATGTGACAATAATTAGGATCTAGTGAAACTTGTCAGTTGACACCATAGAGTGTATGCCTATAGCCTGTAGTTATAATCAGAGTCTCTTGGAGGGAGAGTAAGAGTTTGTGTATAGATCTATACGTGGGTGACTCCCCCACACCTGAGTTGTTCGCTACAGTTAGACAGGCTAGTCTAGGGGTGACAAAACCTTGATTAGAACCGGCGTTTGGAAAAATGCCAAGACAAGCAAATTAGTCACTATCATGCATGGTTATAACGACTCACATAGAGATCCATTACCATCAATACATTACGGGAATCAAAGTGCTTAAATCATATTAATACGAAACAATTCATACGATAATGCAAGGACAACAACACTTTTATAAATAAGAAAATATCGGATTTTCTGGGGAATTGCTATTATTCATTACCTACTACTTACAAAAAATATAATGCAAGGAAATTTTGGATCGTTTACTTATACATGTTTTCACAAATGGAAATCACACATACATTTATACTTGATCAATACATCTTTTTCAGAGAATTTACAGAAAATATCGGATTTTTTGGGTTTCACGAACAATACAAATTCTTTCAATCAAACATGTTTATGAACTCACCAACATTATATATGTTGACCATTTTCAAAATAACTTGTATTCTCAGGTAATCGATAAGCTGAAGAATCATCAAGAGTATTTTGGAATTTCTTTTATGCGATGTTAATCATCGTACAATTTATGTTTTGGAATATGTAATATAAAACAATGTACTTAAGGTGAACGATACCAGTTGTATTATGTAATGTTTATGTAATATCCCAAATTTCGAGACCAAAAATTTCATTTTTGAATTAATATTTTATAAAACGTTTTACCAAAACATTGTCAATAAAACAACACGTTACAAAATCATAATGTTGTGTCCCAACCCATGACATCAAAAGTAATGAAAATCAGAGTACAATCTGAGAAACCCAATGCGGAAACCATGTGTGTGTGTGATGCGTTGCTACACCACCGACTTTTCCCCTTCAACGAAGAGGTACCTGAAACCAGAACCAAAGATGTAAGCACAAAGCTTAGTGAGTTCCCTCATCATACCACATACAATATCATATCATCGGTATCTTTCAACCAGTAACTGCCATCGGTATCTTTCAACCGGTAACCGTCATTGGTATCTTTCAACCGTTACCTGTCATCAATATCTTTCAACCGGTAACCAGGGACTATTTCACCCCCTACTGCTATCATACAATATCAAAATATAATCATAAAAACAGGCATATCTGGGGCACTGACCTACCCTTCGATCCAAGCGACCGATGTCAGGGAAAGACTATTCCCTACTACCACTAACATACACATTGCATACCATACAAGCATATCTCATGACCATATCACATAAACATACCAAGATAACTATCACAGAGACAATTATCCACCAAATACCCCTGATGGTGGGCCGACATTGTGGCCTTAGACCCACCCTTACTGGAAGGTAACTCACCTTGATGTCGTGCAGTGTCTGAACTATCTTCGGCGTACAAGTCGACTACCCTCGGCTCCTTGATCCCTACACGAAAACACTTCAAAGTTATTCTTTTGAGTATGCAACCCTAACCGAGGTCATACCAATCTATTCAAAGTCAAAATTGGTCAAAGTCATCTTCCAGTTGACCTGACTCGCCGAGTTGGTCTACCAACTCGTCGACTCCATACCTATCAACTCGATGCAAATCCTCGTCTCTACTCGTCGTCTCGTCGAGTCTGGCAAGAACTCAACGGTTTTTCCTTCGATCTTACCCTTAGGGCCAACTTCATCTGACTCGCCGAGTTCGCCTGGAACTCATCAAGCCCACCTCCCTCTTATGAACACGTCCAGTCTACAACTCGCCGAGTTGTATGAACAACTCGTCGAGTCCTTGGGAGATTCCCTTGGACTCGCCGAGCCTGCTCTAAGCACTCGTCGAGTCCCATGACTCCCAGGCCCCCTAACGAGCTTGAGCAACTAAGGGACCTTCCTTCCTCTCATCTGGTCCTTCGACAGAAGGATTTAATAGTCATTACACTCCAACCCGTCGAGTCCCAAGAACAACTCGTTGAGTTCACTCTTGACCATCACCATACAGTCGATCTAAAGGGGGTCTTAACACACCAAAACCATAGATCTGGCTTCCTAATGCCCATTTTACACGTAAAGTCCTGAACTTGATGCACATGCAAGGGGTTTTGTAACAGCCCGGAATTTCAAATATCGATATAACTATGATTTAGGGGTGTTTTGAGAAGGGACTCGGCGAGTTGGAGCCTAGACTCGCCGAGTAGGACCGCAGACTTGGTCGCGGGTTCGCGACTGGACTCGACGAGTCCAGATATGGACTCGGCGAGTCGACGCTGTTCAGCAGAAACCCTAGCCGTTTGGTGTTGGATCGTATATAATGCCTCTTAGGCCGTCATTGTCCGTCTTTTGGCCGATTGAGAAGAACCCTAATCGTTGTGGACGTCTAGAGAAGGAGAGAAAGCTTTTGGAACCTTGAAGAATTTGTTAGGCAAGAAGAAGAAGAGTTTTGGCCAAAGGAATATCAAGGGGATCGAGTTCCGAGGTTTGGAGACACAGAGAGGGTGTTATTCAGGTAATATTTCGGATCATTTCTGCTATATTGATGTGTGCACGAATTTAGGGTTTATGGAACCCATTTGGTGATTAGATGGATTATTATGTTGTTACCCAAGCGTTTGTAACCCAGTAATAGAATGGTTAGAGGTCCAGAAGGTCCCATGATTGTGTATTTCGGGACCATACGTATTTCAGGAAGCAGTTGCTCGGCTGCATGGCATGGACTCGCCGAGTTGTTCTTCAGACTCGGCGAGTGGCTTGAAGATTGACTGGGACTCGCCGAGTTGTTCTTCAGACTCGGCGAGTGGAGTCGGGGTGGCCCCGCGATTCTTCCAGGAGAAACTCGTCGAGTAAAAAGGGGATACTCGACGAGTAGGAAGGGAATCTTAAGGAATCGGTGAGTCAAGGACGAGTGGACTCAGAGTCGTTGAACTCGGCGAGTCTTGGGGTGACTCGGCGAGTTAGGTCGCGGGTTGAGTGAAGTTCTGAGTATGGGGACTCGGCGAGTCACAGGGTTGACTCGACGAGTAGGGTCAGTCAGGGGTTGACTTTGACCTTGTCTTTGTTCAATGATTGACCAGTGGTTCCAGGGGTATTTTGGTAATTGTTGTTTATCGTTTAAGTTCAGTGCATTGGCGGCTATTCAGGAGTGGAGATCGTATCAGTGATCGGTGCAGCTTGAGCTATCTGTTCAGTCGGCAGTTTCGAGGTGAGTTATCCTCACTATATCGCTAGGGTTTATGGCACCAATGCCAACCCTTTTATCGGATGGAAATCCGGGTAGTTGTCAGTTGTTATATGTTATGGGCCGGAAGGCAATATATGTTATGGGCCGGAAGGCATTACTATGTGGACCGGAAGGTCATGGCCTGGAAAGGCGTATGTATGCATTTAGTATGTTGACTGATTTATAGAGTAAGGTATGCTAGTGACCGGCCAGACCGGTATCTCGGTTAGAGTAATGCTATGGTATGTGATCTGTTGATTGATTGTTGTCTATGAACTGCTATATGATTATTTGTTATGTTATGTATGCATTGTATGCTTATGGGCCGGAAGGCAATATGTTATGGGCCGGAAGGCAAAATGTTATGGGCCGGAAGGCAATATGTTATGGGCCGGAAGGCAATATATTATGGGCCGGAAGGCGATTATGTTGTGTTGAGGACCGGAAGGTCAGGGCCTGGAAAGGCGTATAGGTGGTTGGTATTCTGGGGGTATCTCACTAAGCTTTCGGGCTTACAGTTGTGGTTTTATGTTTCAGGTTCTCAAGAGTTTGTGACAAGGCAAAGGCGTGATCGTACCGTTCCTCGCGTTGGTGTTTTATGTTTTGAACCTGGGAAATTACTCTGTTAAAGAATGTATTGAAAACCTTTTTGTAACAATGTTAATAAAATGGATGATATTGAAAAGTTTTAATTATTTTGAAATTTTGGATGTCACAGGTTTTTGGCTCAAAAAGCCATAAGAAGTGACCTACAAGAGGCATGGGGCTCTCATGGCCATAATGTAGCACCCGGTTCCTGGTACGTAAATGTTATTTGAGTATTTCCTTTCTTTTAGCCTTGGACTCGACGGGTCATAGGTCCGACTCGCCGAGTGGATGCGGGACCCGGGACACGTTTAAGTTGGTGACTCGGCGAGTCCATATCCCGGACTCGGCGAGTCACAGCTGGTGGATGAAACCCTAAGTTTCAGGGGTTTGCACCCTATTTAAAGGACTTATCAGCCCCAAGCCGGCCCCCATTGACCCTTAGAGCCCTGTATCTCTCGTTCTAAGCTATTCTTTGAGAGTTTGAGGTTAGTGTGTGTGTTTTTGAAGGCTTTGAAAGAGGAAGGAAGTAGATCCAGAAGAAGGGAAGCCATCCAAGCGTTATTTGTGTTCTTCCAGCAGTTCCTTTGAGGTATAACCCGTTTTCCCCTTGATTCTATGCTTAAAACTTCATTTGGGTCCTTCTTGATCAAATCCCCAAGCTTGTATGTGCCTTGTATGTTGTAATAAGGCGTTTGGCCTTTGAATCTAGGCAAGATTGAGCTCCAGGGGCTCAGATCTGTTAGCTTTTTGGCCCCATGTTGCTTATTAGCCCTAGATCTACCCTTTTGAGACATTTTGAGCCCTAAAATCCATATTGGTGAATATCCACACGTAAAGTTGGAAACTTTACGTGTGATTCGTGTCCTAGAAGTCCAGATCTATGAATGGCATGGACTGGAATCGAGCAAATCCGTGTATTCAGTAGGTGCATGGCAACGACTCGGCGAGTCTGTTCGTGAGTCTCCGAGTTTGTCCCCTTTTTCGTAGTATCGAGTGAGCAGTGAGTCACGGGGTGTGACTCAGTGAGTCGGAAGCTTAACTCATCTATGGAGGTACTCGGCGAGTCAATGCCCTGACTCGGCGAGTTCAAGGCAATCTCCTTAGATCAAGAACAAACTCGACGAGTTGTTCATACAACTCGGCGAGTCTTCGCATAAGTGTTCATCGGATGAAGATGAACTCGGCGAGTTGTTCATACAACTCGGCGAGTAGGATGAAGGACTTGAATATTGGTTAAGAAGGTGAACCCGTCGAGTCGTCGCCTAACTCGACGAGTAGGATCAGGATTCAGGACAGTCGTTTGCGTAGGGACTCGGCGAGTTGGAAAGCCAACTCGGCGAGTCGAGGTCAACTGAAAAGTTGACTCTGACTTTGACTTAGGGCAAGGTCAGGGGTAAAATGGCCATTTCACCCAAGGGTCAGTGAGCAGTGTTTGATTGAGTTTATTGTGGGAATTGCAGCCGGAGGGTTTCCGGAGCAGCAGCAGCAGTAGTAGGTGATCAATTCCCACACAGACCAGCAGCTATTTCGAGGTGAGTTTCCCTTCCAGTAGGAACGGGTCCAAGGCACCAAGGCCGACCCGTGTAGACGGGATGCTAGTACTAGAGTGTGGGCCGAGCCCGTATCTCTGGATTTAGTCAAGTATGATATATGTGTTAATGTGATAGAATTGCTTATACTTGTTGTCTGCGTGATACTTGTATGTTATGGGTTAGCGGTTGAGTGTGGGCAGGGCCCGTATCTCTCCGAGGTTGGAGTGTGGGCTAGGCCCGTATCTCCCAGATAGCGAAGTGTGGGCAGGGCCCGTATCTTCACAAGTGTAGGCGAGGCCCGTATCTCCCGGCTAGCGAAGTGTGGGCAGGGCCCGTATCTTCCCGAGTGTGGGCAAGGCCAGTAACTCCTAGCTGAACAATGGTTGTTATATGTTGCATGGTATGTGGTATTATGGGGGAACTCACTAAGCTTTGTGCTTACAGTTTTCAGTTTTGGTTTCAGGTACCTCCTCAGCTAGGGGAAAGGAGCCGGCGCGGTAGCGACACGTCACACACACACTCTTCGGTTTCCGCATTTACGAGCTTCACTGGGATTTGTACTCTGATATTTTGATTGAATGTAAGAATTGGCTTTTGGATATGGTTCACTTGTGTGATAACTTGATCAGACAATGTTTTAGCTTTTAATATTTTCTAAAAGTAATGTTTTTAAAACGAAATTTTTGGTCATGAAAATTGGGACGTTACACATAAAGTTGGCACCTTTATGCCATGAGACCCCTCCTAAAGCTCAGATCTTAAGTCAAACTCCATTCAATCCCTTCATAATCCTAGGTAATCCATTCTGATGACTGATTAGACATGTTTCATGTTGGCATTCCAGTCCGATGATTGATTGGGCCAAGGTATTCCATTTTGATGAGTGTGGGCCGTTATGCATGATAATACGTTTGTTGTATCGAGTATTTTAGGGGAAACTCACTAAACTTTGTGCTTACCTAGTTCTTTATGTTTTCAGGTTCTATCGTTGACCGTAGGAAGACAAATGCATGATTGTACACACTCGTCAACAGTATTGAGGATTCCGCGTTTTTTATATTACTTTGATTTTCGATAAATGTATTTTGAAATAAATGTTTTTTCTTAATAATGGATTAATAATTAGGGACTTTTGCCTTATTTAAAAATGAAAAATTTTGTTTGTGAAATTAAGACGTTACACATAAACATCAATAACCCCACACACTTCATCAATGATTGTCCCACGTAAGATATCGTGAAAAAAAAACCTAAAGAAATTAGTATTGAATGAGTATAAAAACAAAAATGACTTATTTTTAAACAAAAAAAATATATTAAAGACTAAATGTGTACAAAATGAAAAATATATCAACCTATTAAGTCATTTTTTCCGGCTAACTTTGAGTAACCGGTCATGGATGCCTTAAGCGTCTTATCCAGAAGACCGAGACTTCGTAAATTATTTTTAGTTTCACGTCTTAGTGTTATGGTGTTGATTCGGTAGGAAATGACATTATTTGAGAATCGAAAAGGGATTTGGGGATATATCTAAAGCTGCTCCATCGATTAAACAGAAAGTCAAAAGCTTTAACCCCTGAGCAAACTCACGAGGTGTTATTGGTAAGAAACTAGAACTACATATTAGACATAAAGTGGGTCTGTAGAATATATTAATGCATATCGTGGATATTTAACGAGGTCACTTTATCAGGAAAATGTGGAATATGTGACTTGCAAACTCACAAGGTATTTTCTTGCGATACAGATTGTTATCTTGTTATAAAATGTTGAAAAGTTGTCGTCTTTATTTAAGAGCCTTCCAAATATAATAATATTTTAGTGAATGGCTCATAAGCTTATCGTGAACAAATTAATCAAATTTGAAGCCATTAACTAACATCAATAATACGGTAGAAAAAATACATGTATCTAAAGTAAGGATGTATTTAAAGTAAGGTTGTAGAAAATGTTAGACGTTAGTTAGTCGGTGGACTGTGATCTAGATATTAATCGGTTAGACGGCGATTAATCGGGGGATTGATCAGAGATCATTAATTATTAAAAAAATTATTCAAAAATTTATAAATCGAACTTTAATCATAAGAATATAAATAAATAAGCATAAACGTTTAATAATAAGTTTAACAAGCATAACAATTTATCATCAAATTAATAAGAAATGTTATTCCAATTTTAATATATCTTAAAAAAAGAAGTAAATTTGGGTATTTGTATATTTGAAAACATAGAAAATTTGAAAATTTTGGAGAAAAACTTTAAAATTTATTTTTTTAAAACTTTTTGTATATATTAGTTGAACATTTAAATATTATGAACTTTTGAAATTTTCAAAATTTTGGTTTAAAATTTAAAATTTTGAAAATTTGAAAATTTGGCTGATTAGGCCGCTTAGGACCGATTAGGGCTGCCTAGGACCGATTAGAACCGTCTAGCTCCAGCGTTGACCCCTTTGACCAAAACCAATTAAGCCGACCAATTAGCCTTAATCCTATTCGGTTGAAGACCACCTAACGATTAATCCCCGATTAATCGGCCGCCTAAACCGATTTTTACAACACTAATCTAAAAGCGTGACCACCAAAGGGTTTGTGGTCTAGCATTTATCGGGAGTTGCCAGAAACATGCATCTCCATTAAAAATTGAGAGTTCAAAAGTTCCGTATGAGATGAAAAGTATAGATATAAGAGTAGAGTAGTGATATGACAACCATTCTAGAAAAAAAAAAAAAAAATCTAAAGCATGGTCTTATTTCTTATAAGAGCAAAGAAAAAAAAAGGTATCCAAAAAGTTTGATTAAATTTGTAGGTTAATCTTTTATTTTGTCTCTTATCTCCTTATCTCCTTTATAGAAAAGTTCCATAAGCATAATAAAAGAAGATAGATATGAGATTTTCTACAATTAAATAATTTATCATCTTCTTTGATGCATTATTGCATACAAAAGCCTGTAAAAGCATATTTTAGCTAGTCTTCCTTTCAATAATACTTATGTCACCAGTTATATGCAAGATTATTTACATAATTTCAACATCACAAACCAAATCTCTACGACTTAATCCCCATGTAAACCATATGTAAGGCTTATCTCACCTAATGATTTACCACAAACACTCAATTTATTTATATTGCAACAATGCCAAGATTTGCATATATATGATACGAAACTCATGTTTCAATTGTAATTAAGTATAGCTTCTGTCCATCTTTGGTAATATTTACATCAGGAATACTCTTACCAACATCTTCTGTTATGATACAAGAATTGAGAGAAAGGTCAAACTTCAAACGATTAGCTGATATTTTTAGGGCAAATACCATAAACCCATAACATTTTTACACGTATTTGAGAAAAGCCTTATTATTATTTTTTTTGGCTCTAGCCATAAATGTAAAATAGAATTCTCATTCTAGCCCTTTTACTCCGTAATTTTTTTTGCAAAATCGGTCGTAAAAGTTCAAATTTGGTCCCTGTAGCTTGCAAAAATTTACGCAACTTGTCCAAAACTCAGTTTTATATTTTTTAACTTTTTTATTTTCATTTATTTTTTATTTTTTAATCAAAGCTAAATTTGATTTTATATTTATTTTTTACTTTTTTATATTTTTTGTTCTTTTTTCGTTTTTTTTGTTTTTTTATATATATTTTTTTATTTTTTAACCTTTTTTTTTTGTTTTTTTTCGTTTTTTATATTCATTTATTTTTCATATGTTTTATATATATATTTTTTGTTTTTTTCTTTATTTTTTTTTTCGTTTTTTTAGAAAACCTAGAAAAAACTCAAACACCAAAAATATAATATACTCTAATATATTCATACACTTTACACTTTCTAAGAAGTATCAAAAGAAATTATCAAATTGACGAAACACAAAACATAACAAAAATATGAAAAATATAAAAAAAATATTCATACACTTTAAACTTTGATAAATATCAAAAGAAGTTTTCGAATTGACGAAAAATACAACGTAAAAAGGAAAAAAAAACTTAAAAAAAACTAAAAAAATGAAAAAAAAAAAAAACTAAAAATATAAAAAAGAATAAAAAAACGATAAAAATATAAAAACAAGTTTAGTTTTGACTAAAAATAAAAAATAAAGGAAAATAAAGAAGTTAAAAAAACATAAAACCGAGTTTTAGACATGTGGTGTAATTTTTTACAAACTACAAGGACCAAATTTGAACTTTTCGAACTGATTTTGCAAAAATTTTAATAGAGTTAACCATGAAAATCGTTAAATGGGCTAGAATGGTAACTCTATATCCCATTTGTGGCCAGAGCCAACAAAAAAATAATAGGCGTTTTTTAAAAAACACTTGAAAATGTTCTGGTTTTTATGGCATTTCCCATATTTTTATGAGTTCATCAATTAATGGTCTCTAGGACCCACAATACAACTCCATACTTGTTTTCATCCTTTAATTCGCTTGACATAAACGCATATACTATACACTAGGTTACAACCCGTGAAAACCACGGGTAATAACAAAATATTAGATATATTAATTTCGCAATCAACTAACAGATGATCATAAATATAATGTCTTGAAATTCGAATGGGGATTTGAAACAAGAGGAAGAAGAATTGTACTTGTTGAGCTTAAATTGATGTGTAGAGCACATGTTGAATTGTCGGTACAGAAGAATGATATCAATGAGTACAGTTACAAATGAATATAGTGGAGGTATATATCAAGCCGATACCCATCGAAATTAAAAATTGAAAGGATCAGATTCCTGAATTTGTGCTCCTCAATTGAATTCAAATATAGGATGATCATATTTTTGGAATACAATAAAGCGGTAATGAAACAATATTTGTTGAAGTTTTCTGGTGAAGGGCACAATTTTTCTATGCGAAGGACGCGCAAGAGATGGAGAATTATTTTAGGATGAAATTGATGCATGATAATGGTAAGTATTTGAATATGGTATGTATACCATATTACGTTAAAATACTATATCAGTTACATATATGTCCATATAAATGAATTAAAGACTAAATGGCAATGCTGGAGGGCAAAATTGGAATTTAACATTGCAGGGAAATGGAAGGTGTAAGTGACACGTGGCAGTTTGGTTTCTTTTATTAAGAGGTAGATTTCTTTAGTGACATTTTGTCCATTTTTCGTGAGAGCATGAAGGAAATTCTAACAACTGATGATCAAAAGATTTGGCTTCTTCTAACAATTCCATCAATACCTTGTTTCCAGATAATCTTGCTACATCAAAGTATTACCCCATCTACACATGTGACATGGACATAATTACATTTGATCATAAGCGTTGTTACATATGTGATAAATTTTAATAAAGTAAAAAAATTCTACCTGTTTTTGATAGAACATTTTCCACTGCTTCAACTAGCAACTTTGCTATTAATACATAAGATCCTTATAATGTGGCTACATGAAGTGGAGTTTGGAAGTCACAGTCTTTTGAATATGGGTCAATACCATTTGATAGAATCCTTTTCATAAAATCTATCTATCCTCTTGATGCAAATAAACACAAGAAACTTCCAACATGTTTTATCTTTAATGAGGCACCTTGTTTGACTAATTAGGAAGTAATGTTATCATGCTCGTTCTTGATCGTAAGAGGAGAAGTCAGGATTTTAGAATAATTGGGGCAAATCTAGGATTACTATTGTTAGTTCAAGCGTTAATTGCTCTTTGATATTACTCTTAAAAGTTGTAGTCATGTATTATTAAAACCTTCAGTATATTAATAAAATACAATTGTAGTTCATAAAAATCTTCTTTTCATTATGAAAATCCAAATAATCATTACACATTACACATAAGTTAAATGTGTAATAAGGAGTTAAGAATTACCTTGTTCTTAATTCTTGAATCTTAGATATGGAGAGCACAACGGATGTATATATTTAATGCACTAGTTTTTTATTTATAATTCCTAGTTTATCTCATCTAAACCACACCTTATAGGCAGTGAACCCGATCGAATATAGTACAACTTTGATAAGCAAGGGTGTCAAACACAAGGGGAAAGGTAGTGAATTAATTTAGAATGTTTTATTATAGGTTACACAAAACACATGAAAGTAGTAAAGAAAGATTTTATGGAATTACATCTCAAACAATTGATTAAACAATAAGTCTCGATAAAATGACTGACAAATCTCTTTAGGTACTTTGGTTTAGAAAAATTACATCTTAAAATCATATATAATTTCACACACAAATTTATTTATTCATGCTCACCGATTTCTAAAATGATTAGGTTCATGTTCACTATTACTAATCTTTTAGCAAACAAGTTAATTCAAGCAGTGGTCAGTTGATTAAACTAACAGGTTTCCTAGTGTTCAGTTCGAATCAAGCAAGACTTTTAATAGTAGTTAATCAAATTGGTTGGTTCAATTAACTCATATGTGGTTGGTCATCACACATGCTCACATATTAATTTACTTATTTCTAGTTAACCCTAGGTTATGTTCACAACACTAGGCTTATAATCTTGTTTTCACAAAACATAAGATTCAAGTAATCAAGCAGATGTTCATACAACTCAATATACTTAGTCATCAATAGAAAATAACTGTCATTAAAACATAAGGATCTTTTAACAAGCTTAACAAGTTTAATTAAACACGAATAAAACAATCCAAAAAGCAATTAATCCACAAAATCAAGGGTTCATCAAATCATAAACATAAAGCCAAGGGTTCTAACACCCAAATCAGAAAGTAATTGCATATAGAATCATATTTGAATGTTAATCTTGGTTAGAATAATGAACCACATGATTACCGACATGAATCTGCCCTCCAAACCTTCAGATCTTTGCTTCTGTCAGCTTAACCACCTTCTGACCGCCTCGTAGACCCTCAAAATGGCTTCTTGGGGGTCTATAATCGCAAGAATCAATCTAGGGAGTAATATCTCTCTTTAGGGCTAATTTTTGTCTCTATTAATAGTTTTCAACGTCAAATCAATGAGTTTGGACACCAACTCGACGAGTTCTTCATTAAAATCCCGTATGCCCCAAGTCAGCGTCAAGAACCGCGAAGCTTCTACTCAACACGACGAGTTCGTTGGGAATCACCATTTTCTCAAAACACGAACGGCGTCCGAAATTGTGTCTAGTTTTCTGAACAGTTTAAATCTCACCAATCGGAGTAATGAGTTATGAGATATAGCTAAAACACTGACGAGGGTTCAAGCTGTCCAACAACACCCTTTTTGCGTCTTTTTAGCTCATTTCTCATCCTTTTGCATTCCAGCTCCCATTTTAACTATAATTTAACATTTCAAAGCATATTAAGTATGTTTTAGTTCTAAATAGCATAAAAACATAGTATAAAATAATAAGAAAACGTCATAAATATATGCATAAAATAGACATGTGCTTAATTATGGTATATGGAATTAGGAGATAGTAGAGGATCTAAAAAACAAAAGAATATGCAGTCAATATATAAATGGGTCCAGCCCAACGTACATATAAATAGGCCCAACCCAATCATGAAAATGGTCCCAACCCAACATACACATATAAATAGGCCCATCCCAATCATGCAAATGAGCTCAACCCAACATACTAATATAAATGGGCCCAACCTAAAATATAAAATGTAACACCCCATGAATCAAAAAAAATTAAAATTTTAAAATAAGCCATTAACCAACATTGTTTACAAAAGAGTCATTATTCCTAAAGAATTATTTAAAATCAGAGTTTTCCCAAGACCCAGTAATATAAACAGGAAGATGTGCACGATCATGCCTTTACTTTTCCACGATCCTCAGAAGTACCTGAAACAATAAACTAAAAATGTAAGCCAAAGATTAGTGAGTTCCCCCAAAGTACCAACACACTACATAACAAATAAAGCATGCGAATATGATCCTTCAGCCTGACTGGACCGTCTCGCAGGGCTTACAGCCTATTTGGACCGCTCTATGAGCCTTCGACATGACTGGATCGCCTCGCATGGCCTACATCCCATCCGAACAGCTCTACGGGGCGTCGACCTGCCTGGCCCGCCTCGTAGGGCCTACAACCTATCTGGATGTCCCCGGGTGTCTTGGCATTCAGTACAAAGCAGGACCGCCTCAACCTAAACACAATATGTTGACATATGTAACAAATAGACATCAACATAAAGCCAACAAATACAAATAATCATACAGATATACTAACCAACCGTATACTAGCATAGCACTATCCTAACCAGGATAAATAATCTAGTAGGCCAACATTGGTACCTTCAACCCACAAGTACAATGAGGAAGACTCACCTCTCAATCTGAAAAAGATATCTGATATAACACAACTCCGAATGATAACTCAGTTGGTCATATAAACCCCAAATAATGACGAATCTCAAATTACCTAAAATACCCTTAGGTCAAACTTGGTCAAAGGTCAAAGTCAATAAACCAAGTGAGTTAACCAAGCCAAGTACGTGGGACATACTCATCTTTGCGTGGGGAGTATTCTGATTAACCTAGAAGTCGGGCCCTTGACCGCGTACGCGTAGTGTCACACCCCCGACCGCTGGAGGAAACGCTAACGTGCGACGTAAACTAGTAATCAAAGTTATTGAACATACATCGAACAATACAAATATAATCTACTATTATTACAGAAATAGAAATTACATTGACAAGACCATTGTTAAATCGAGAAACACGCCAAGCAAATTTGGCGTTTACAAGGGTATAATAAAGATAAGAGCGAGCCTTCAGGGCGAACACTTCTGACATGTTAAATAACTTGAGAATACATGCATTTAAAATACGTCAACAAAATTATTGGTGAGTTCTACAGGTATGGCACGAAGTATTTTATAACCAAAAGCGTTTTATAAAATTTATTTGGTTGACCTACTTTTATAAAATACATACCTTTCTATCAAAAGTATAAGATAATTAAGTTATAAAAATGTATTTGGTATCATTTAGAAACATAATGCGTTCAAATCCAAATTTTTAAAATTTGGCGAAAAATACATATAAGTAAGTCAAACTCTTATAAAAAATATACAGTTCTCATGACCAAAATTGTAACATCCCCTTTAAAATTGAATAATTAAATAATAAAACTGGAACCCCGAGAAAATGATTTTATTGTTACTTTGTATTATTATAGCTCAAATCGAATAATATTTAGTGGGGTATTGGTTTTGGGAAGCCAAATGACAAGACTTGAACCTCCTGGGGTTGAAAGTGTAAGTTCAGGATTAAATTAGAAAAGGATTTCGGAAGTCATGGTGCGTTTGGTAATAAATGGACTTAAACTGAGAAGAATTGAAGGCTTAGGGGCTGATTGGTAATTTCGGGACTTATGGTGAAATGATTTTTGAAAATAGGGGCCGTTAGGTAAGTTTTGGATTCAAATTGAAAGAACTTTGGAGTGATGGGGACAATATGGTAAAATTTGGATGTCATTTGAATAAATTTATGTAGGTAAGGGGCTAAAGTGTAAGTTTCAAATTTAAATTGGAAACAATATCATGGAGAGGGACTAATATTGGTTAAATGAACATAAGTTTGGATGGACACAGGATGAGACCCGATGCCATCCTTCCTCCCGTTCTCATTATTCGATCCTAACCCTAGGGCACCATTCAGCAGCCGCCACCCCTCATGAGAAGCTCCCTCAGCCGCCACTCGCATCGTCGGTCCGACAGCCTCCTCTCCGCTTTCCGCCTCGCTAACGAACACCACCACAACAATCCTTGATTCCTGAGACATCACATGTATCGCCGAAGACCTGCCAATGGAGTCGAAGCGCTGTTCATCGTTGCGTGGGTCGCGAATTTCTGAGGAAACGCCTAGTATGACCATCTACCACTTCCCTTCCTCCCCTCCTTCGTTCAGTTTGACGGTTTGTCTTCGGGTTTGTCGGCTGTGGTTACCGCCGCCCGATTGGCTACCGTTTTTGCTGTAACTCGCTGCCACCAGCCACCGTCGGAGGTGGCTATGTGTGCGTTTATAAGTGTATGTTCATATGTGAATGCTGCTACTGGTTTTATCGGGTTATATGTATGCTTTAGTGGCAGGAAAACCCACTACCACCACCTCACGGTGGTGGTTGCCACCCATTGACCTTTTCTGCCACCCTTGGCCACCACTAGTCACCATAGGAGGTGGGTGGTGCACGGCCTAGTAGGACCCTAAGGGACCTAAAAGCCTAATGTTGGACTTGGTTGGTTCGTTATTTGGCTAAAAACCCTAATTAGGGTTTAGAAAACCCTAATTGTGAAATTGTTGGATTGGGCCTATTGGGACTCGCGTTTGGACTAGAGGACTGAAGTTATGACTCATGCCAATTCCATTGTGTGATGACTTACTAGAATAATGGACATAATGGGTTTAGTGAGAACACTTAACCCTAATCATCATTTCATGTGAAAACCCTAATTTGTTAGGTTTGGAGTTAGGCCTAGATGTTTTTGGGCTATTAATGGACCATCCAGGAACAAGTATAAGGACTAGAGTATTGGACTGGGCTACAAGATAAGGCCCATTGGTCAGGCTTGGGCCCAATTTGGAAAATTGGGTCATAACTAGGCCTTGAAGATTATGAGGTATTGGACTATTGGATGGCCAAGTGTTTGGACCAAATAAATGGTAGGGCCTTTTAAGTAAGACTATGTGAGGGATTTGGGCCCAATATAGAAAATTAGGCCATAGTTGGGCTTTAGTTGATTATAAGACTATTGGGCCTTTGGATTGGGCCATGGGCTTGAATCAAGTTAAGTTAGGGGTAAAGTAGTCTTTTACCCAAGCAAGGACTTATGGATATATATTTGGGATCGAATTACTAATTGGGATGTTTGGATGTTGACAGCTTGATGATCTGTCAGCCAGCAGCCGAGATTTATTCGCGGGACTTCAGTAGTGCGAGGTGAGTCCTCTTCCAATAGGAACGGGTCTAAGGCACCAAGGTCGGCCCGTATATGAGATATGTTAGTAGCCGAGTGTGGTCGGGGCCTGTATCTCATTATTATCTGAGTATAGATATTAGTCAGATTATTGGATTGCTATACTTGTTGTCTATGTGATGCTTGTATATGTTGTTAGGAATGCGAGTGTGGGCGGGGCTCATATCTCATAGTAGCTGAGTGTGGGCGAGGCCTATATCTCATAGATATATGATATGGTATATATTTATATGCTAGTGATATTTGTTGTTCGTTTAGAGCTTGTATGTATCTTCATGACTAGTGAGGGTGGGCAGGGCCTGTATCTCATAGTAACGGAATATGGGCGAGGCCCGTATCTTTTATTAGTCGAGTGTGGGTGGGGCCCGTATCTCATAGTTGTACTTGATTATAATATATGATATATGACTGAACGATATATTAGTTATACATGTTGTCTGTGTGATACTTGTATGTTTTTGCATAGCAGCTGAGTGTGGGTGAGGCCCGTATCGCACAGTAGTCGAGGGTGGGTGGGGCCCGTATCTCAGAGAGAGCGGAGTGTGGGCGGGGCCCGTGTCTCCTAGATAGCGGAGTGTGGGCGGAGCCCGAATCTCCATGAGTGTGGGCGAGGCCCGTATCTCCTAGTTGCATGTTATATGTGGATGGTATGTGGTAGTTTGTGGAGACTCGCTAAGCTTCGTGCTTACGGTTTTTAGTTTTGGTTTAAGGTACTCAATTTTCAAAAGAGGAGCCCGAAAAGATTGCGGTGCACACACCATTTGTTCAGCCTGGGATGTTTATACTCTGATATACTTTGACATGTGAATTTGATACATGACTTATGATTTTCATATGATGAGTATATTTATGGTTTTACTAATGGTTTAAAACGAAATTTTTGGACTGTATTTTTGGGATGTTACAATAATGCTTTTTATATAAGGATTTTGATTGCCAATTTATATAAAATAAAGTCATATCACATCTTGTTAAAACATAAAATGGCCAACTGTACTATAGAAATATTGTACAAACGTTTGTATAGTTTATATGTAAAACTCATAAGTTTCGAATTTATAAACTTTATAAAATTGTGTCGTAGTATTATTTATGTATTATTTTACTTAATTTAAGAACTGACACTTAACCAGTGGGGAAAACTCCTCCCACATACATAGTGCGTTTTCGCACAAGAACAAATGGTTTAAATAAATAACTTATTAGTTGTAAGTTATTAAATCTTAAACAATCGTGTCATGATATTAATTAAATGTTATATAACTTAATTTATGGTATTAAAACTTATCGTTTTGGGTCACAAACTATTCCACTACCTACAGTCTCTTTCAACTACTATTAGTGAACAAAACTCCCGTATAAACCAAATGTCGATTTTATACGATAACAAAACAAAACTGGGATTTTATGATGAAATCATAACCGAAATTATGACACCACATTTTTACACCGACATCATAGTAGGGCCTACTTATATACCTTACCCTGTTATAACACGTGGTTATATACAATGGTACTAACGTCAACGCCAAAATCCGTCTCATCAGATGTAGTTATAACTAGCAACTCTCAGGCGGATGGTCGAACCGTACAAGATCAATAGTATGACACATATACATGTTGTTAGTCGTTCTATGAGGATTAACGGTTATGAAAATAAACAGTTTTCCCACTAAGACACATAGTCTTCGTATACCCAACAACATAGCTCAAACGGCTTAGGAAACGAACCTAACTCATATGGCTTTAGAAACAACATGACACCAATAGGGAGGCCCTGGAGTATTGGATCCTAACCATGTATCTAGGCATCCTAGTACTAAACTTCCCGTTATAAGATTATTGAATATTTATGATTTTGTTATTTAAGAATAATATTTTATTGAAGTCTTTTACTATTAAGATACGCAAGACTTAATGGATTTCCAAAATTTCTATTGTCTTTTATGATAAAATTTGGGCAGTATGACGGCTACTTTTATGATATTTTCTAGGTTTTAACTAATGTAAACCAACAATTTCCATGATATTCACGTGATTAATACTATACAATATTTCGCAAATAACAATTCTTAAGTCGTGAAGTCGATCATGTTAAATATTGCAACAAAAATCCATAACTTAGTCAATTTAGTTATATTTTTTATAATTGGTATTAAAATATATTAATGAATTTTCCATTCATTTTTACATAACCTTATATACTAAAAGTTAAATTTTATAATTTTAACTAATAATCATACAATTTCATAAACTGGGTCTTTCCATCAAATATGACAACGTACTTTCGTTTTATACACGAATAATATTTTTGGTCATTTTTATATCTTTTCATGCTTCTATGGATACTTTAACTTATACATATAAAATCATCATTTTTGTGAATTATAATATCAACTTGTGTTATTATAGCAATCTACTTATAATCTTGTGATTTTTCTTAATAATTCTATGCATATTTCAGATAAGGTATAAACATATCATCTTTTAATAATCTACTTTAACTTAATAGATTTACTAGTGATTTATCACATTTTTTATTGCTATTTCATAAACTTATGACCAATAATAAAGTATGATGCTATTTTATATATAAAACTTGAAAATCATTACAACTTTAATAGACATGCATATATTCCCCTCTAAGTATTAAAACCGTCAAAGAGGGGTTGTAGAAACTCACATTCGATGTGTGATCTCGATCTAGGTTCGTTTTGGCGAAGCTTTTCGTGAACAACCGCATCTTGACGTTTTTTTAAGTTAAAACAAAGTTCAGGACTATCTTTAGTAATGTTTTAACCAAAGAGACTTGTATTTAAATATTCTACATTTGAAAATTGTTGTTTTGTAATTTATTTAACACCAAGGGACCGTTTTTGTAATAGATTAATCAAACGGGACCATTTTTGGAAATGACTATTTCAAATGGGACTTGTTTTGATTAAATATCAAAACAAGGTTTGTTGTGTTTAATTTTTAGAAACCGTAGGGACTGATTTGGTCTTTCGTTACAAAATGGGGCTATTTAACCAGCAAATACAAATGAGGGTCATTAATGTTCTTTTAAAATTAATGGAGGGACTAGTTTGGTCCAACACGCAAACAATGGGAGAAGGGTCGTCCTCTTCGTCTCTTCAACTTATCAGGAACGAAAAACATGAAGGCAGTCGATGGGGAACTCCGATGTGGCTGAGAAATCGTGAGGATGGGCAGGCGTTGATCTCCGACAACCCTCGTGGTTTCGATCTATTTCTGATCGGGAAGGAGAAGCACGAACGGAAGTAGTCAGTTGAGTAGCACCTATCGTAGCTACATAAAAATCGTGAGCAGGGGAGGGGCAACCAACCTCCGGCGAGCTCCTCCTCGGTCCAATTGCTTCATCACCGGCGGTCACAAATCAAGAGGAAGAAGAACAGAACGACTGAAAATGGAGAGAGGGTCGTCTTATCGTGTTTGATCGAGGAAGGAAGAGAGGAAATAGGAGGTATCAGTCGGGTGGTTGTCGTCGACAGTGGTGGGGGTGATGGATTGTTCTGACAGTCTCTTGATCGTTCCTTTTCCGATCCGGTAGTAAAACACCAAGGGAGGCAAAGTAAATTGTAAAACATCGAGTGGGGTACTCGGTTGTTGCTATTCAACGAGGGAAAGGCAGAAGCATGTGCCAAGTATATCTAAAATTTAATGGATAAATCATCATTCGTGTTCTCGATTATCATGTTATCACACCATCTTATAAAATTTCTCTTTAAGTGCCTACTTATTGTCTCGGTGGCGGTGATTTCAAAAATGCACATGGAATTCAATTCGTCGTGATTAATTGTATCCGATTCGACAAATATTATGAATTTGATTTTGTTTAAGATTAAAAACGCGATAAAAATATAATAAAGTAATATAACATAAACTAAATTCAAAAACATGCTCAAAAATAGTTCATGAGACTCGTTGCTATTCCAAACGATGCAACGCACTGTTTGTTTCGGAAAAATCAGGTAAATATTGATTTTTACAACTTAAAAGAGGCGTAACTTCTTCATATGATCTCCGTTTTGGCTGTTCTTTATATCCACGGAACCAGGAGAACGTAATCTACTCAAAAATCTTATATATAACTCTCAGATACACTTACTACAAAAATTTTATTTTTAACGTCACAAATAAATTTAATATTTGGTGACTTTCGATTCGATCTTCAACCATAGAAGTTTTGAACATTTTGAGATGTTCTAAAAGTATACCTTTAATATAGATTATAAACACATAATTACACACAATTGGTCCTTAACAAATAGCGGTTCGCAATGGTTTGACCACCAAACACTAACCAATTTTTACCAATTGATCCCCCCGTTGAAAGGAATTTCATCCCGAAATTCAATGTGTAGATATAATATTATAAAATAATTGGTGGATTTTTCATTTTGCTTGATCCAAACATGATTCTTCTGTATCCGTTTTAAGTCACATAACTCAAGATTGGGTACTCAGTCGAAAGATGGCTCTATTCTAATCCCACTAAAAGAAAGGAATATGGAATTAGATTGAATTCACTATTTTAAAGGTTATTAAATCTTATATACAATTTTATTGCGTATACTTTCACAAATATGAAACGTTAGCATTATTTCTTAATACACTTCATTGAAAGATATAACCAGCGTGTTATCAGACAAACACTCTTTAAGATTTGGTGCAAGAAAAATGTCGTACAAGCTGCTTAGTTCTCAAGATAACTTGATATAAATATTATGACCAAATTTTGTTAAGAATTTCGAAGGTTCTTTGAGTCATGGTTTAACTTGACTCGTTCTCTAAGTCGAATCATTCCTCTTAAATGGGAAGGCTTTTAAAGCTATACAGTCTCTGATGTACATATTGAAAGACTTATGTTTTTCGTTTACACAGCTCTCTTGTCATTCGTGTACATTTTGTAATCGTTATCAGGTTCACATAATCTATTATGTAATCTCATGAGTGATTCTTGGATCAAAATGTAGCGTATCACATGCATGCTCTTTGTTCAGTTTCGTATCTCCAACAGTTGCTCAACATATCGAGTATTGGCGCTCACATACGTATAAGAACTTAAAGGTATAGCCTTTATGTTGGCGTGACAACTATTATCGTGGGAAAACTCAATTAACATCCATGAGTACCTTATGAAATATTCAAGTCCATCATACATGTTCAGAGCATATTACTCATGTTGAGATAGTTTTCTCGTTCTGACCATTGGAGATGATAAGTTATACTTATGTCTGAGCACGTACCTAATGATTTTTAATGACTTTCAAGATTGTTAGGTGAATCTACTATCTTAGTAAGAGATGATAGAGATTGGCACCTCGCGCAGTCTGACGATTTCTTTGGCAAGTTCTGGTCAGGTTTTCCATTTCGTTCGTTCCTTCTATTAGTGTGAAGTGGGAGGACTTAGTCAATATGTGAACCACTACCTGAATAGAATCAAAACCATTAGGTTTCTTGGGTAGCTTTGGTATAAAGTCCATTGATATTAGTTCCCACTTTTACTTAGGTATTTCTTTATCATTACCCTAGTCCTAGTGTTTCTAACATTCTATATTTGGTATAAGCTTGTTATTCGCCAACTTAAGTGGTATTCTTTTCTTTCGTGCATGATCACCATTTCAATTTCTTTAGATATAAGAACATTCATGTGTTTTATTATTTTACATGTTTGGATCTATCGATCTTATTAGTTTTAATCTTATCAATTGGTATCAGAGCAGGAGACTGTGTAAACTATACGCATCTCTTCTGTTAAAGAGCTATTAGGGTTTCCACTTTTATTGGATCTATTCTCTATTGGCTTCATCGTTTTTAACGACTGTTGACGTTGGATCTAGATCTTGATTCTACCCTAAACTCGATTTAAGTTTTACACATCTAGTTCATTACAGGTTTTTATTGAATCGACATCATGCACTCAAAAGATTCTCATACTCTTTCATTCAACCTATCCAAAGTATTGGTTCTACAACAAGAATCTCGATTCTTTTTCCACATGAATATGAGGTGTGGGCGTTACACTTCGAGGATTACGTTCTAGGGCTTAAAGATAATGGTTCCCTGATATGGGAATCCATGATCATTCAGACGTTTACGCATACTAGTACAAGAAGAACTATTAAAACTCAAGCCGATTATGACAAGCTTCTTATTGAAGTCATAGACATTCCACGGGATGAAAAAGACAAATTAATTAGTAATATAAAGGCAATGAGAATAATCAGATTCGCTTTGCCTCCAGACACGTTCCATCTGGTGAGTTCCTGTGAGACAGCAAAAGAGATATGGGACAGGCTAAAAGAACTCTATTGTAGTGATGCTTATCTTGAGCATTCTATTCAGACGCTGCTTATCTATGAGTTTGGAGCCTTTATCCAGAAGCCTGAGGAGGAACTTGATGAAACGTTCAACCAATACAACCATATTTTAAGTAGGATGGTGAAAAATAAGATTGAACAGGAACTGATTGAACAAAAGGTCACGTTCATGAACGGTTTGATGCCTGAATAGAAAGTTGTGGTATCAATAGTTAAAGCACACGAGCAGTTTAAAACCTATTCTTTAGAGAAGCTTGTGGAAATTCTTAGGTCACACAAGGATGAAGTTATAAAAGAAACAAATATTTTTTTGGGATGGGTTCTTTGGCCCTAGTTGCAAAGAGCAAGCAGGTTATAGAAGAAGAAGGTTCGGAGACTGATCTCTCGGATTGTGAACTCTCAAAGGAGGATTATGCACTGATGGTGTCAAACCCTAGGAAGTTTGCCTAAAAGAACTTTGGACGGAACAAAAATAGAAACTGGCAAGGAAGTTACAGCTCTGAGAAGACGAAGGGTGAGAGTGTCAACAACTCTCAAAAGGAAGAAGTGAAGAAAGATAGCAAGCTGGTGGGAGATTCTGGATATGACTGTAATTACTGTCATGGAAAGAATCATTACGCAAAAGAGTGTATGTTGAAAAGGCTCAATAAGAAGAAGGATGAAGGAGAAGAAAAAGATGAAGCTTACTATCTTCGGAAGATAAAGGAGCTCAAGAAAAAGAAGAATGCTGATAATGCTAAAACTGCTTTGATTGTGCAGGAAAATGACGACGAATTTCGAAGAGTTGAAATTTGGTCAACTGACTCGGAGGATGACGAGGTTCGTAGACTGACACATGGCAAATGCTTTGTTGTGAAGGATGGTGCTTCGGAGTACAAGAGAAAATGCTTCATGGTCAAGAATGATGTCTCGGGAGAAAAGGGGATATACTTTGGACAGTTGCTTCGCTGCGAAACCAGTCACAGAGCAAATCAGTGAGTGTGAGTAGATGATAAGCAAGGTAAACTATATTCTCAAATATTTGAATATTTTTGTCTCTTGGTATGAAATTGAACTAGAAGATTCAGAATTTATAGTTTCTAGTTTAAGTGATAGTTTAAAGAGAACCCGTTTAAGTAATACTAACTTAATTGATCAAATCAGCAGGGTAACATCAAAAAGTGAAGAGAGGCAGATGTGGATTGAGAAGTTAGAGTTGGAGTTATTGAGATCTAGGGATGATTTAATTTATTCGCAAAGAGACAACTTAGGGTTTTTGAAACAACGGAATATTTTTTGTTTAATTGCTGAATGTTTTTATTTTAATATCACTTAGTTGTAGATTGACTTTGAAATAGGGAAGAAAATCGATAAAATGATTTTGCCCTTTCTAGAAATGAGAGAGGACGAAATTAGTGCGGATTGTTATAGGTGTGAATCCATTGTCTCTTCTGATAATATATCTGATGCTTACAAAGTTGGACTGGATAAAATCAAAGCTTACATACAGTCCAAAGAAAATAAAGAAATGCTAGAACAACTTTTGAGTGAAGAAGATAAAGAACATATTAAATCTTATTTAATCAGGAAAAAATGGTAGAATAGGTAACGTAATGTGAGAGAGTGGGGTTGAGGGTGTGTTTATTTAAATAAATTGAAAAATAAAGGGCAAAATAGCCTTTTTAGTTAAGATAGGAACCAAACGTGTAACAAAAACAAACAGTAGGGACCTTCGAAGTTAAAAAATAAGTTAGGGACCAAACGTGCAAATTACCCTAAACCATAAGGACCATTTGTGTAATTAGTCAAAGTAAAATCCTTTTTATCACAAAAAATCGTCGCTAATACCCATCTAACCACTCATTCCGCGGAGAGGTTAATGCCTCTGCAGAGCCCTCGTCACAAGCTCCGCTTAGGTCCAAATTGTTGAATGTCACTGCGGAGGTAGCTCTGCGAAGAATCTTTATTTTGTACGTTATCGTACAAAAGTCATTGATCCGCAGAGATTTCGTCAATCCGCGGAGCCCATAGACTGGTTCTCTGCGAAATGCATGTCTGTAGCTGGAATTTTGGATTTTTGTGACTAAATTTTTGAAATACACCCCCAAGTGCAAGAAATAACAATGCACTTTGGTATTTCTTGTATTTAAGGTTCTTTAGCACAAAATAAGTAAATTGTTTTATTTCAAAATCTCATATATCTATATAATGATCAATAAATGTATGTTCATTTGGTAATTGTGATTGTAATCTTGTTTATGTTTCGAGTGCAAGAAATAACAATGTACTTTGGTTTTTTGTCCCTAGTCTAAAAATAATAGTGTATCTGAATAAATACATGTTGATTTAGTAATTGTCTCTATGTTCCAAGTGCAAGAAATAGCAATGTACTTTAGTTTTTTGTCCATAGTTTAAAAATAACAATGTACTTTGGCATCAATAAATGCATGTTGTTTTTGTATTTGTGTTTATTTCCCAAGTGCAAGAAATAACAATGCATTTTTGGTATTTATTGTATTTAAGTGTATGAAATAGCAATGTAGTTTGGTAGTTCTTGTTTATGTTGATAGTTCAACTTATAAGTTTATGTATGTTGTTATTTATTATGTAGTTGGAAAAATCTTCGTGCAATGCTTAATGATCCGGCATATAGGGAGGAACTTCATAAGTTTTTTTATTCGAGGAAACCAAGTGATGATCAAGGAGATGATGACGATGGTTCATCGGATGATTAGTTTGTGTTTTGTACGTTAAACTTGTTGTGACACTTTGGTATTTGTTGGAATTATAACACTTTGGTTGTTTATTTGGGTATGAAATTATAACACTTTGGTTGTTTATTTGGGTATGAAATTATAACACTATGTGGTACCTAATCGGTTGTCGTTATGTAATTTTTTCCCCGCATTTAAAGTTGTTGAGTATCGATTTTTTTGCACCCAAAAGTGTTGATTTAAAAAAAAAATGAAAAATGTTATTACCGGCGACAGGAGGAATTACCGGCGGCATTGTTATTACCAGCAACAAGAGCATTAACGGAGACAAATATCTTTACCGGCGGCACTTTGAGCAATAGTAATAGAGCAGTGCCGACGGCTTTTTAGCGGCGGCACATCGCTGCTATTGCCTTTACCGACGACATCAATGAGAAACCATAACATCTCTTTAAAATTATAAAATTAAGAAAAATAAACTCTTTGGTGCTATATAATTTGGGTCGTAAGGGTGTTTTTTGGGTTTGGGTTGTTAGCGATGGTAGCAAGCAGCAACGACACCATTGTACGAAAGTAGAAAAATGGGGGCGTGTTGAGTCGGGTTGGAATGACAGATGAGGTTGGTTGAATATACATTGAAATAATAATTGTTAAAATAAAAGCAAATATGTTAGAGGTAAGATAATATTTTTCATAGATTCAAGACGAAAATCTAAATTTTTGATGATATGGACTTGTGCTATTGATTTTTCACAAAAGTTAGATTAGAAGTATCAAATTGACTAAAAAAAAACATAAATTTAAAAATATTTCATCATTTCAATGGAAATGATATATATTGGAAATGAGATACAAAATCACGTTAGGTAAAGAGATTAGGTGTAGGCATGCATATGTATTACAAAAGAAAAGGAAGAAACAGCCCTTGTAAATTTTAAAACTAAGGGGCAACAATGTAAATACATATATTCAAGAAAAGCAAAAGCATGCAGTACCAGGTTCTCTCTCTTGGACAACTTTTTCTCTGACAAAATCGTCGCACAGAATCTTCTTATTCCTTTGGCAAGTTATCACACTACACCATTTTATAGGGTTTGTACTCATTGTATTCATCTGTTGCAGTTGCGCCCGTTATCGTATAAACTTATAAGCCAGGTATGTAAACTGTTCTTCATTCTGTGGGCTACGAAGGAAATCATGAATATTGAAGTGTTTGTGTTCTTTGTTATATGTATGATCTGTTCTGTTTTTTTATATTCTGTTCTTCTTTTCTTTCTATGTTTGATTCAACGGTCAAACGCGTAACCCACCTTCATGCGCTAAGTTCTTCATATTCTGTGTGTACGGACTAATTGAGTTCTTTGTTATATGTATGATCTGTTTGTGTATATTCTGTTCTGCTCCTTTTTTTTGTTGCTTGATTAGAGTTTTCGATGCGTGTTTAAGTATGTGTATATGTCTATATGATGTTTATTATCTTTATTTTCCTTGATCATTATACAATATTTGATTTAACGGTCAAACACGGAACCCACCTTCATACGCTAAACAATCTTTGATTCAAGCCACCTCCATGTGCTATAAACCTAACGAAATGTCCAAATCTGGAGTAAGGCAAACGTAAGTGACGGTCACTACTAGAAAAAAGGTCTTTTACGACGCTCATTGCGCGTCGTAAAACGCTCAGACGACGCGCAAATGCGTGTCAAGGAAGGCCCTGTCATAAAGAGAGACGACGCGCATTTATGACGCGCATTTACGACGCGCATTTACGACGCGCGGTTATGACACGCAATGCGTATCAAGGAAGGCCCTGTCATAAAGAAAGACGACACGCATTTGCGTGTCGTAACCTTACGACGCGCGTGTTTATGATACGCAATGCGTATCAAGGAAGCCCCTGTCAAGAAAGGCCATGTCATAAATAAAGATGGCACTCATTTTTGCGTATCGTAATTTTAAATGTTAAAAAAAATATTATTTATAGATTTACTAATTTTCAAATTAAATTTGCATTTAATACTAAATGCAAATTTAATTTGAAAATTAGTAAATCTATAAATAATATTTTTTAACAACATATTGAAATTATCATAAGAACGATAATTCATTTCAAAAAAATATCACATGTCAAACAAGTTACCTAAGCATTACATGTCAAACAACACTACATGTCAACACTAATAACACTTAAAAACATGTTTTTTCCTGCATTTGGAGCATCCACAATTCCTATATCAGCAACCAACTTTAGGTCCAATTCTAACCACCTGTAAAAGAACAACATTGTAAAAGAACATTAGAAGATCAACATTTGCTTGATTTGACGATTCAACATTACTTGCCCTTGGACCAATTTTAGGTGTAGAGTGTGGTGTAGCAAGTTTTGAAGGGTACCTTTTTGATGAGAACGCCCTTGCATTTTCGTTCCCCCTAAAGATAAACATGAAGCACAAACTAAGTTTGCTCTTGTCAGAAGCTGCAATTTCTGCTGTCATGAGTTTGTATAAGTTTTGAAGGGTACCCTGAGACATACAATCTCCTCCATCAGACCATCTCTTGTCCATTCTAAAAAAGAGATAATTCCAGTGAAATTCCTTCAACTATGCCCATGTAACTTATAATTCCAATGCAATTACTTCAACTATGGGTGTTTTAGTCTCGGGTGTCAGGTTCACTATTGGGGCATGTGTATCTGTGTTGGTTAATACCCGGGCAGATAGATCGGGTAGTTGTGATTCATTAGTTCCAAAAGTGGCAATTGGGCTGTGGCAAACTGGATACCACCTGAACACTATCACCGCATTCTTATCCTAATAAATATCAATCAGAAACTTATCAATAAGCCTAATCATTATCATTAAAGAGGGATAAAAGGAGGGAGGGGTAATTAAGTAAATAAACCTGGCACCAGTTGAAACTTATCAATAAGCCTAATCAGTGGCAGACCCTACAACACCATAACTGCCTTTTCCAACCATGTCTTGAACTTCATATCTTCCTGCCTCTCCATATTCGGTGAAGAACTCTCTTTCGAGCTGCATACAAGAAACAATTACTTGGTTTTTGTCAACAGTAACAGTCTTTAGTAAACAGTAACTTTAATTTTAAAATTAAATTTCACATTAGAAATAAAGAGATTTTACATCTTAAATGGGGTTGATTCAATATTCAAGATTCAAGGAATGGGGTTGATCTTACATTCTAAGGTGAAAAAGTTAATATTTTCAAAACATAATGGTTGTTTTCACATATAGGGTTGATTCAAAATTCAAGATTCTCTCTCTGCTCAGATTTATATTTACTTTTACTACTATAAAAACTTGTAAAATGTTTCTAAGAAGATAGTGTATGTGTGTATCAATCATTACTTTCCATGGATTCTTTCAGCAGAGAGACTATAAAATGTTTCCACCAATAGTAAATTGGGACAACATGGATTAGTCTACCAGGAGACCACAAATGGATTTCCCTGTTCAGGTATTGCACACTATATATATATATATATATATATATATATATATATATATATATATATATATATAGAATATAAGAAAACCATACCTCTTCAAGAAATCTAAATCGATGATAGCATGCAAAACGAACATTTCCAACAAAGATTATTTTGAGAATGTGATGCATGTCAATGAAAAAAGTTTTTGCACTGCTTGCAACAGGAAAGAGATCAACAGAATCTGAGAGTTGAAAACAAATGATTAGTATAAGTGTAAAATCATAATTTAATTTACAGACTTACCCTTTTCACTTAAACATGTATAACTCCATCTTCCATCTTGAAATGAGAGTTTGCAATCAAGTCCCATACAAGAATATTTCCATTTTGATCATCATATATCAGCTCAGTCTGCACACCCAAAAACAAACCAATAAACCAAATTATATATAGGTACATGGCCAAAAAAACAAATCTAATTTTCACAAGGAACAGAATCATGGACACCTGATTTGGATACAAAACCATAGTGTTAAAAGATTCAAAACTAGTAGAATTCAGCCAAACCTCTTCACCATCGAAGGCCAAACCAATAAACCAAATGAAACATATGGGATATGAAAAGCCATCGACTATTGTCTTAAAAGTTATAAGGGAACAAGTGGAAGGATCTGATCCCAGCTCAGAAACTAGGTCAAAAATTGCTGATTTGTTAAGCTTAAGAACAAATCAAGAACTTCTAATCGAAGCTGTTGCACTTGAAAACTTGAAGGAGAATGCTGAACAAGCAGAAAAGATTGGGGATTTGGAGTATATTGAAGAAATGATTGCTCTTGTTACACACATGCATGATTGCTTTGTGCAGGGCCGGTCCATAGGTTTTCCATGCCCTGGGCAAAAAGATTAATAATGCCCTTCTTTTATACCTTAAAATGCACAATAGACTTAAGTCATATACATCATATACTTATAAAAGAAAGGTGAAACCAATTTTTTATTTAAAAAAGCAAGGCATATACACACTAACACTTCCAAACATTATCTAATCAGTATCTATATATAGTCATTTGCAAAAAATCAATTACCCATAACAAAAACTCAATTGTAGGCAAGAAGTACAAAAAATCAATATATAAAATGAGTACTTGAGTGTTTACTTATCATAAAAGCTCATTGGTTTCAGGCATGTATCAAAAACAATGTATCTAGAAATATGCATAACTTACAAACTAAATCATAAAAAATCAAGAGGCACTACTTATGACATACTAAGATGGAACAAACACTAAAAGCTCTTAAGTGTATGTATGAAATTTTTAATACCCCATGGGATCTCCATCATATTCTCTTACACAGCCTGCTAATTACAAAAGGAAGTCGTTAAAACAACTGAATAACAAAAAATAAGGTATGGCGTTCTCTTTCTAGCCATATATTGAGTAAAAATCAATGGTACTCAAACAAACAAACGTCAAAATCTCAACTTTCTCATTGATATATTTGGTAAAAATCAATGGATATTCAATGATTTGGAGGGTAATAATAGAATATTCTCCTAGAATGACATAATCATACAATTAAAATAACTAAACAAAACAAAGAGATTTTACTATGTTGGATTTTTTTTTAATGAGAAGCAAATCATTAGAATAAAAATCACCTGCAGCTGCAGGAAGATGGAAAAGAGTACAAACACAAGGCTACTACCAACAAAACTACAAACGAGGGAAGCTACACAAAAGCAACAGAACACTAAAAATATATGATTTCAAATGAAGAGATAAAAGCGTCAAAATCCCTGAAACAGCAACACAATAGTAAGACAAAGCAAATGCATCATGTCAAAAAAAACCATGTGGACCTTCAAAATAGTTGTAGAGACTTGAAAGAGCCTATGGGCAAATCTGTCAAAAACCCAAAAAAACACTCACGAAATAAAACAATCAGAAAGCTCTAACCTTGTTCCAATTCCTCCAGACTTCTGTTGTCCACTGTCACTTGAATTGATGACAGACCATGTGATTGTAGCTTCTAGGCAGACATATGAGCGGGGGTATATTCGTAATTGGATCGATCTTGGACTCAATGTTTGCCCTAAAACAATGCAAACTCTTGTTCATAATAATTTGATTCCTAATTACACTGTGAAAGCATTGATTGCTAATTGGTGTGAATCCCACAATGTTAAACTCCCAGATCCTGTAAAGCAGCCATTAAGGTTAACCTTGAATCAACCTACTTCACCTAGATCGAATGGAATCCATCAGGAAGAAGCTTCTTCTCCAGTGCATCGTCATGTTCATTCATCTTCAGAAGATTCTGGAAAGGGGAATGAGTTTAATACGGTTGAATCCGGTGAGAAAAGTTTGGATTCTGGTGGACCTGGACCTGGACCATCTGGAGTGGATGAAGGATCACCACCGGAGGCACCTGCAATTGAGTCGTCTTCTTCAGCTCCGGCAACCGCTTACAACAGTGATGCTTCAGGGGAGCTGGCGGCAGAGCCTCAGGCTGCCATTGCTGCTTCCCAGCATGCAGTTTCACCTCGATTTGGAAACAGAGCACGAAACCAAATATGGCGGAGATCATCTTTTGGGCCGAGAGTTGTTTCTTCTGCTACTGAAGCGAGAACTGATCTCACGGAACTCGAAACGCAGGTGAAGAAATTGGTCAGCGACTTGAGCAGTGCTTCCATTGATACAGTCAGGAACGCCACCGGTGAACTCAGATTACTTGCGAGACAAATGAAATTGAAAGGTGAACTCAGATTACTTGCGGGATCAAAGATTTGGTGATATCGCGATTTTGTTGTGGGAGAAAAGAGGATTTGTGATGATATTAGGGTTTTTTTTTGGGTATTAGAGTAAGAGAGATAGAGAAAGAGAGAGAGTGAGTGAGAGAGAGAGAGAGAGAGAAGAAAGATGGAAATAAGATAGAGGATAACAATGGCGGCATTTCAAACTTTTGGGATTTTCTTTCCCCCCAGCTGCAAAAAAAGAGAACGCGCCTTTCATTCAAAAAATATAAAGCGACATTTCTAGACGACGCCCATTTTTAATTAAGTGCCCTCCGTGTTTTTAATTTTTTTTCTTGGACATTAATTTTAGGGCACGCACAAAAGCGTGACCTCTATCCTTCAAAAGTTTGAAGAGATGACATTATTTTTAGAGCGCGCGCTTTTGCGTATCGTAAATCACGGCGTGTCATTGTTTACGCGTCATTAAAGGCTGTTTTTCTAGTAGTGGGTGTACGGAAGCAGAAAACGTAACAAGAAAAGAGGGCAAAATGTTTTTTCGATTGTTACAATTTCGATTTTGAAGAGGGAGGAGGAAAATGGTTGATTAGGGTACAAATAGGTTTCTGGTTTGAAGGAGAGTGAGGAGTTTTCACAACTGAAAAATTGGTTATTCTATGGTACCCATCTATGTACAGAAACCAACATCAACAATTTAAGTCTTGGGAAGCTGATTATAAAGGGGTGGGCTTAAACTGCTGGACCTCGGAATGCCTTGGAAAACAAGGAGATTAATCAAAAGACGATGAAAGGGAGATTCGTCACTGAGAGTTCGTTCGGTATTAATTTTTGAAAGAGGGACTGTGATGATGTTGTATACACATGGGGACAAGATAGCTAAGCGTAACTCACTCTTTTTTTTTTTTTCCCGCCATGATAGTTTTAACCATTTGGATTATATTCCTATGATGAAAGTTCCTGGATTCTTCACTGATTTTATTGATTGGATTGTTGGTTTTCTTCTTACAAGAATGTACATCGCATGTATCTTTCTCTTGCTGGTTATGTGCATTGTGTATATAGCCAATAAATGACAAAGTGTGATGACATTAGCTAGTAGATCATATAAATTTAAATGATTTTAATAATTAAAAGCTAGCTGGGTGTTACTGTTACAGGTTTTTCATAATCCAAGCCGCATGGAACACGGGTAATTATAGTAACATGTTCCTATATATTTAATTTTAATAAATTATGAAAACCAGTAGTTTCTTATACATCCTATTAAATGAATGTAGAGTTGCTGCGATAGTCTTCAGTCATCTTTCGGACCAGGGTTGCCATTCGGAAGCATGGCTTTTTGCCGAAAAAGAAAGCTTTCCAGGATATGTTGCTGAAAGCGAGGAATGGTTAGTTCACATCTTATTTAAAGTTTTTGATTACAGATTTAGTTTTAATTCCCATATATGGTTATATTTCATTTTTTTCTTTTTCTTTTTTTTTTTTTGCAGTTTACACGAGCATATAATTATCTGGCTGTGGTTTAGTGGGCATGGAATATCAGCCATAAGATATGCAACAAAGCATGGCCTTAAAAAGGTTGTCGAAAACCTTGACGCAACTGGTGTTAATGTTCTGGCTCCATATGCAGTGGATCAAGGGTAATAATTTTGAATTTTGAAAAAACTAATTTTAATTTTGAAAAAAACTAATTTTGATTAATCCTATACATACATGAATATAGGTTGGCAGCCATAGTGTATTGTCTACTGAAGAAAAGAGATTCTGACTGGAATGCAAGTCTTTTTGCGCAAAACGCTGACTTCCCGGAAGATCAAACCGAAGAAAGATTAGTTTAACCATTATTAGGAATTAGTTTTCAATTCTCTTGTTTAATTATATATATTTATTTTATTTTTTTTGCAGTATGCATGAGAAGATACTTACATGGTTATGGAGAAACGGGCACAAGGCGTCGGCAACAGCATACTCCATACCCCGGGACCTCAGGGCCAATATTCAAGCGTTTATCGTGGATGAGTTTAACCATCCCAATTCATATATTTTGATCAACAAAATTTATAAATTATAAAGTTAACTTTTAAACGTTACCAAAATTCAATTAATATGATATAAAAAGGTTGATTGTGGTTCTGGGTTTTGAAATTAACAGGTCTTGATTAGGTGTAAATAATTATAATAAGCCTTTCACAAAAGTTATGAATTTAAAAAAAAAAAAAAAAATCAAAATTTAATCTTCAAATAAATTAAGACAAATTTACTAAAGATGTCTTGATTGTTGATCCTAACGATATTACTAGTCCCACTATTCTTGTTGAAATGAAAGTGTAAATCTTTTAACATTATTTTAGGAAGTTGACTTTAGGGTTGGTGCATTGCCCTTTACAAGTCCCTTTAAAACTTATTCTCGGGAGTAGTCATTTAATTTTCCAAGTCTAAAGTATTATTTTGTTATGTATTCAGATTAAGTACTTTTTGGAGATACAGAGCAGAGGAGCTTGGATTTAAGAAGACTTTTTGGGAGTGTAATAGCTAGTACTTTGACTATTGTTGTTGTGGTCGTAAACAACCTCGCACCTCCTAAACTTGTTTGAACATCACTTTTGGGACTTTAATTTCCGCATTAAACTTTTGAGATGAATTTAAATGATTTTAAAGCTAATAACTTCTGGCATGTATTTCATATATTAGACGGTTAGGGCCTAAAACTAAACTGTAACCTAACCAATTGGATAAACCATATGCTTAACCATTAATGGTTATTAGCGGTTTTGGTTAGCAGTTTTGTTGGTTAGTTCAGTTTGATTATTAGCGGTTTCAGTTAGCAAGTTTTAAATCTTAAACAAGTGAAACCTCAAATAGTAAAATTATTGTATTATAACGGTATACAATTCCATGCGTGATTAAGGTTTTTGACAACAAACATAGGACACATTTATTTCTTTGACTTTGATGTTTTGCATTTTCTTTCAAAATGTATGTTTGGCATACTATATTATTTTGCAAAAAAAAATGTATGTAATGTTCAAAAGTTAAACTAGGATTGTTTCCTGGGGCAGAGGAAGTCTTATTTTATTTAATTTATGTCATTTAGCCTTAGAAGTTGTTTATCTACACATCTACATTTGGCCTTATGTATGAAAATAGTTGAATGTTTAAACTGTATAAAGTATGACCAAAATCAAGATGTATTCAAATAGACAAACTTGTTGGCATGAACTTATGAGTCTTCGCATAATGGGGAGGTTCAAGTATGCAATCCTCAACTCTCGTATACTTTTAGGCCGGAGGGTATCATACTTGTTCTTAGCCTTACATCAGTTTTGTTTGCACACTTTTATGATTTTTTGGCATTTAAAGGTTATGATTTGCCATTTTGCCACAGTTTTTTTTTTTTTTTTTTTTTATCTTTTAAATTACTTTATTTTAACAACTAGATTTAGATAGAAATTATAATTTTCATCTAATGAAATAAAAGAAATACATAAAACCAATTAAAAACTTCATAAATATAAAACTTAAAATACACAACTAATAAAAACTACAAGTCTTAGTCCGAAAATTGACTTTCCAAATCGTCTAGGGGTTCCATGTTCAAGTCAATATGGTCAGTGGTCCAAATATTTTCCGGTCAGTCGCTACAAAGATTGTGATTTCTATATTAGATATCACCATATAGGTTATATGTTATTTTCAAGAAAGAACAATACTCGAGCCAAAGCATGAAGTTTTCGAAAAAAACAAACGATTGTATGCTATCATTGTTTCTAGGAGATCAAATATAATATGTAAGTTCAGATAGTCTCTGCCCATCAGATTTTTGTTCATGATCAATTTGATGCAAAATTATATTTATATGATGTTCTAAATGATCTTAATGTTTCATGTTTGCCGAATCATAAGTTACTTTTAGAAGCCGGACTTCTAGTTATGCTATTGAGAAACATTGATAAGAAAAATTGTTTATGTAATTGCACTACACTATATGTGATATTTTTGGAAAAACGTGTTATTGAAACAGTTATCATATTAGGAGGTAATATTAGAAGCCATACATTTATTTGAAGAATGTCTTTAACTCCTTTTGAAAAAAAGATCTTTTAAATTTCAAAAAAGATAGTTTTCATTAGTTGTATGTTTTGTCGTGACGATGTTTATCAAAGTTTGGTTTGTTTCTCAGACAAACTATTTTAAAAATGATAGAGTTACATATTCGATTTCCAATATTATTTATAAAGAAGTGTTAACAAATTTATAAAAAAAATAATAGAATTTTATTCTTTAGAAACACTTTTATTTATTAGTAGTACAACATAGTTTATTCATTATTTTAATTTGTAATTTATTTTCTTTTGTTCATGTATGTTTCATACATTACCTTTATAATTTCTCATACATCAAAGTTATTTGCATGATTGATTGTCTTTATTTTTTCAATCTATTCAATTTTATATTTTATTGTACAACATTATTATTTTATCACTAATATAGACGTATCTTCAAACCCCTTTTCATATTAATTTCAGTTGGTCGTTATAAAGTTACAGATAAAACCTTTAACCTTGTAAATACATAAGTGGTTGTAAATCTATAATTAATGATTATTTTTTTTTAAGTTTATATTGTTTTACTTTGTCAATTGTGTAGTACGAGTTATAATTATCGAAACATTAAAATTATAAATTTACTTTTTTGGTAAGTATTCAAACAAGTTATCTTTCTTGGTTCCTACCTACACAAGTATAAAAAACGATCAAGCAAATATAGTAATGACCATATATATTTTTTAACTATAGGTATGCACCTACGCAAAGCGATGGCGAAAGTTAGTTTTTTTTGGCAAGTTCCAAAGAAAATGCAATGCATCAAATGATTGAAGGTGAATAATTGAAAAGGACATTTTGTGCTTATTTGATGATATTTTCATCTACTGTTTTCTTGTGTGTTCGTTGGATGATTTGTTGCATGATTTTGCCTTTTTGAAGATGTGATATAATCCTCTGATCAAAACTGGGGATTTGTCAATGGAGATGAGAATCGACGATGAAAATGGAAGTAAAAAGAAGTGAGGGTTACGTAGAGTAAATTGCAAAGTAGTAATCGAAAATCTTAGCCATCAAAAATTTCTAATCGAAAATCTTAACTGAAGTAACCCAATTCTCCTGAAAACAAAATTATTTCATTTAAATATCCACTTTGTGTAACGAACCTACACATTTTAGTCATTGAAGTTATCATATCAAAATAAATTTAAATTAAAGTTTCTAAAGAAGTATTGTTTTGCTCCGGTTACTGAATGAAATGGAAATGTTATTTATTTAGAAAATGAAATGGAAAATTATAAAAATCAAAGTTATGTCAATGTTTAAAGAAGTAATTAATTATAAACTTATACATAAAATATACACCTACAAATTGAGGAGTTTTATGATTAATGTTAAATATGTCCTTAACTTCATGTCACTAAATCTGTTTCTAATGATATTATGTTGTTATTATGTTGTGTGGTGGTACTGTAGGGGAACTCATTACGCATTGACTTACAATTTTAGGTTATGTTTCAGGTACTTTGGATGACCGCAGGAAGACAAAGGTGTGACCGTACACATCCTTATGTTTTGACGTATGATATTGGGAGATTCTGATGTTGAAAATATTTTGAAAACTATGTTTGTAAAAAATTTGTGAATTTGGGTTTTATTTATTTATTTATTTTTGATTTCTTGTGATTTTTATGAGCGTTACAGTCATAAGTCGGGTTCTTACATGAAATATGGATTCTTGTTTGAGAAGTTTTTAGCCCAAGATATTTAAATAATATTGTAGAGCTCTTTAATATCTTTTAGTGGATATAAAGAACGTTGAAAATGGAGTTTGAACAAAGAAGTTACGACTATTTGAAGTTTTGACGATTTTCGAGTTAGCCGCGTACACTGGGCGTACTAGGTCAACCCTAGTATGTTAGGCGTACCAGGAGTAGGTTGGGCATACACAATCAGTGCTCAACCCCTATTTTTTGTGGTTTTAGCCATATTTAAGCTCCTTAACTCCCCCAAACCCACTCCATTCCCAGCCTCCACCTCGCCAACACCATATCTTGAAACCCTAACCCTAGTTTGAGCATTGTGAGCAAAAAGAAGGTGTTTTTAGGTGCTTTGGAGTGTTCTTGGTGCACCTTGGAGAATAAGGAACTCATTGAAGAAGTGTTGGTAGCATTGGAGCTTGTAGATCCAGACCTTGTAAACCTTAATCTTTCTTCTGGAGTTATAAAGTTTGAATCTTGATGATGAAATTGTTAGATCTAGCTAGTTTTGGTTATTATGAGCTTTTGGCCACTTTAAGTGCATAAAGTTTAGATCTTGGAATTTTGTGACCTTGTTATGGATAAAGTTGGAAACTTTATCCATCTAAACATCATATCGATTCAGATCTAAAGGTTGGACACTTGGAATTAATGGATTAAGTTGAAAAAGATGCATTTTTGGTCCTTTTGAGACTTAAAGGCTAGATCTTGGTTGTCGGGACCATTCTAATGGATAAAGTTAAAAACTATATCCATTATAAAGCTATTAGGAACCATAAAAATGTATCTTTGGTCCTTCTATCCCTTCCATGAAAGAGTTGTGATGTCTTAAAGAAGTAATATGTTAGCGTTTTAGCTTTTGGACCTTCCCTAGCCATGGAAAGTCATAAAGGTGGAAACTTTATGACGTAAGACATTTTTTTGAGGCTAGATCTGAGTTTGGGTGAAAAGTCCTTAAGAGAATAAGTGCTTAATGGATAGGATGGAACCAGCTTGAGTACGTTGGGTGTAATTTTCGTATGTTGGGCATACTAAGTCATCCCATGTATGCGCGACGTAAGTTGAGTATGTAGGGCGTACTCAACCAACCTTGGACTTTGACTTTTGTTGACTTTGTTGATCGTTGACTTTTTTACTAAGTTTGACTTTAAGTCAAACTTGAGGGTTTTGATTGGTGATTAAGATTTTATATATATGGTTTTGATGTTAGTGGATTTGTGGAAGTAAGCAGCATTGTAGGGAGCATATCACAGTGTTCTCGGGTTTCTTCATTTCAGGTGAGTTTCACCTCACTATACCCGTTAGTCGAAGGCACTAATGCCAATCCACTAGTTTTGGTTATCTGTTAGTAGAGGGATGCCTTAGGGACTGTATATAGTCATTTAGGATAGACTGAGGACTCTTGATCTAGGCTCTTTTACATGTTCCTTGTTTGGTTGTGGTTCCAGAGTAAGATCACCTCTCCAGGTGTCTATCTCACCTCTAAGTATATATGGTCATGCATTCCTTGGATTATTGATATTTAGTATGCTGCTATGTTGTAGTGATATGTTAGATCTGTATCCTGATATCGAGTATGCTACTATGCTGTAGTGATCTGTTAGATTTGTATCTTGGTATCGAGTATGCTGCTATGTTGTGGTGATCCTTTAGATATGTATCTTGGTATCGAGTATGTTGCTTTGCTGTAGTGATCTGTAGAATTGTATGTTATTTGTACTTGCTGGTTATCATATAGTGGAGTGCCTTAGGGACTGCCTGTGGTCATGTAGGATAGCCTGAGAGCTCTTGATCTAGGCTTTCTTACATGTTCCTTGTTTAGTTGTGGCTCTAGAGTGGTATCATTTGTTCAGGTGGCTATCTCACCTCTGGTTACTTATGGTTACACATTTCATGGAGGTTAGCCGGTAGCGAGAATTTATATTGTGAGAGGACTAGTAGGCGGTAATGAGTTGTATGATTGATGTTGGCATGTATTATGTGCATACTTGATCCTTGATTGTTTATATGTCGACATATGGTAGTGGTGGGTTGAGGCGGTCCTGCTTTGTACTGTAGGCAAGATACAGTGCGGGTCGGCTGTAAGCCGAAGGCATGGAGGCTCGGGAGGAGTAGTTGGGTTGAGGCGGTAGGCCAACAAACCTTGGTATTTCGGCCCGGATAGACTGAAGGCCTATGAGGCGGTCCAATTAAGCCAAACGCCCACAGAGTGGCCGTTATGCATGCTTGTATGTTTATCATATGAGGTATTTTGGAGGAAACTCACTAAGCTTTGTGCTTACCACAACTGTTTATTGTTTCAGGTATCATCGATCATCATGGGAAGGCGAATACGTGACTGTACACATTCATCAACAACAATGAAGATTTTGCACCTTAATATTACTCTGATTTTTATAAATATATTTAGAATAAACATTTTTCTCCATAATAGATTTAAAATTGGGAAGATTCACTTAAATAAAATGAAAATTTTTGGTTGTGAAATGAGACTTACAATAATGTTGTTTAAATAAGGTTCAAACCCTAAATTTTCAGGGTTTATCCCCTGCATGCTTACGCCCCGCATACTACAAGTTTTCTGGTAGAGATGGCAAAAAAAACCTATACCCAACGGGTACCCAAACCCCTAACCCGAGTTGACCGGGTAAATCCCCGACTTGACCGGGGATGGGTATTACCCGAATAGAAAAAGCGGGGATGGAGATGGGGATGGTTTTACCTGTCGGGTACCCATACCCGTACCCGAAACCGGCCCCGATGGGTACCCGATATATATATATATATATATATATATATATATATATATATATATATATATATATATATATATATATATATATATATATATATATATGTAACGACCCACTTTTCATGACCAAAAATTTTGTTTTAAAAACATTGCTTTTAGAAAATATAAAAGGCTAAAACATTGTCTGATCGAAATATCACACCAGTGAACCGTGTCTAAAAGCCAATTCGTACATTTAATTAAAATATCAGAGTACAAATCCCAGTGAAGCTCGTAAATGCGGAAATCGGAGAGTGTGTGCGTGACGTGCCACTACCGCGCCGGCTCCTTTCCCCTAGCTGAGGAGGTACCTGAAACCAAACTGAAAACTGTAAGCACAAGGCTTAGTGAGTTCCCCCATAATACCACATACCATGCAACATATAACAATCATTATTCAGCTAGGAGTTACGGGCCTTGCCCACACTCGGGAAGATACGGGCCCTGCCCACACTTCGCTAGCCGGGAGATACGGGCCTCGCCCACACTTGTGAAGATACGGGCCCTGCCCACACTTCGCTATCTGGGAGGTACGGGCCCTGCCCACACTCCGACCTCGGAGAGATACGGGCCCTGCCCACACTCAACCACTAACCCATAACATACAAGTATCACACAGACAACAAGTATAAGCAATTCTATCATGTTAGCACATTTATCGTACTTAACTACAACAGAGATACGGGCTAGGCCCACACTCTAGTACTAGCATCTCGTCTACACGGGTCGGCCTTGGTGCCTTAGACCCGTTCCTACTGGAAAGGAAACTCACCTCGAAATAGTTGCTGGTCTGTTGTGGGAACTGATCACCTACTACTGCTGCTGCTGCTCTGGAAACCCTCCGGCTGAAATTCCCACGATATACTCAATCAAACACTGCTCACTGACCTTTGGGTAAAATGACCATTTTACCCCTAACCTTGCCCTAAGTCAAAGTCAGAGTCAACTTTCAGTTGACCTCGACTCGCCGAGTTGGCTTTCCGACTCGCCGAGTCCCTACGCAAACGACTGCCCTGAATCCCGATCCTACCCGTCGAGTTAGGCGACGACTCGACGGGTTCGCCTTCATGACCAAGATACAAGTCCTTCATCCTACTCGCCGAGTTGTATGAACAACTCGTCGAGTTCATCTTCATCCGAAGAACACTCATGCTAAGACTCGCCGAGTTGTATGAACAACTCGTCGAGTCTGTTCTTGGTCTAAGGAGATTGCCTTGAACTCGCCGAGTCAGGGCATTGACTCGCCGAGCACCTCCATAGATGGGTTAAGCTTCCGACTCACTGAGTCACACCCTGTGACTCACTGCTCACTCAACACTACGAAAAAGGGGACAAACTCGAAGACTCGCGAGCAGACTCGCCGAGTCACATGAACGACTCGCCGAGTCGTTGCCATGCACTCCTAAAATATACCGATTTGCTCGATTCCAGTCCATGCCATTCATAGATCTGGACTTCTAGGACACGAATCACACGTAAAGTTTCCAACTTTACGTGTGGATATTCACCAATATGGATTTTAGGGCTCAAAATGTCTCAAAAGGGTAGATCTAGGGCTAACAAGCAACATGGGGCCAAAAAGCTAACAGATCTGAGCTCCTGGAGCTCAATCTTGCCTAGATCCAAAGGCCAAACATCTTATTACGACATATAATGCACATACAAACTTGGGGATTTGACCAAGAAGGACCCAAATGAAGTTCTAAGCATAGAATCAAGGGGAAAACGGGTTATACCTCAAAGGAACTGCTGGAAGAACACAAATAATGCTTGGATGGCTTCCTTTCTTCTGGATCTACTTCCTTCCTCCTTCACAGCCTTCAAAAGCACACAACAAAACTTCAATCTTCAAAGAACAAGCACAAACGAGGGTTGGGGAGCTCAGGGGAGAGAATGGGGGCTGGCCTGGGGCAGATAAGTTGCTTAAATAGGGTGCAAACCCCTGAAACTTAGGGTTTCATCCAACAGCTGTGACTCGCCGAGTCCAGGACATGGACTCGTCGAGTCGACAATTTAAACGCGTCCCGGGTCCCGCATCCACTCGGCGAGTCGGACCTATGACTCGCCGAGTCCAAGGCTAAAAGAAAGGAAATACATCAAATAACATTTACGTACCAGGAACCGGGTGCTACAATATATATATATATATATATATATATATACAGTATTATTTATGTTTTTATTTTTAATAATGCATAAGCAAATGTTCATTAGACAAAATAAGATTTTCTAACAATCAAACGTATAGTTTTAGGAAGAATTTTTATGTCTTTTTTTGCAAAGAATGATTTAATTTGTAACCTTGAATGTTATTGTTCGTGTTTGAAGACATTTAGTGATTATAGTGTTTTATATTAGTTCTGTTAGTTTTTGTTTTGTTGGTTAATATATAATTATGAGTTATTTTTCATAAAATTTCAAAACTTTGTAACGGGGAAAAATCCCCGATTACCCATTGGGGATGGGGATGAGGATAGATTTTTAATCCCCGATGGGGATGGGGTCGGGGATGAGGATTCGGGTATGGGGATGGGGAACACGAAAGCAGGTATACCCGTACCCATTGCCATCCCTATTTTCTGGAAATGGAAAAACTTCCCCCCACGGACCAAATCTGCAATGTATATACATGTCAAGGGTAAAAAATGAAAATACCTTGAATCGGGTGTTACATGTGATTTTGAGGCTTTAAGCATATCAAAGATAATCCCCGAAGTCAACCTATTCTGGTGAAACAAATGGCGAAATCTTCGATGGAGAATTAGCTGACGGTGGAAATCAGGGAGTCCGACGATTTGTAAGCGTCCAAAAATGTGGATCGGAAGAAATTGAAAGGATTACGATGAACAAAAAGAGGGACGACGACGGTTATGGATAAAGTATTGCAGTGTGCATGAAAGATTAACGTGCTGCCCTAGAAATGGTATGGAAATTAATGTGCTGCCCTAGAAATGGTAGGGAAATTTTTAATAAGAAAAAAAAGTAAAATTAAATCAAGCAACACTAGGTTTACAAATAGGCGTATAACCCTCTATTCCGAGAAAACGGAGGTACTCGGAGGTGTTAGGTGATGTTTTGTAGTGATCTCGTGCAGTTTTGCAGTAGAAGTATTGCAGTGTGCATGAAAGGCTTCAGCAAGATTTGCATCTTGAGATGAGGATTTCTGAGAGAAGGTATGTAAATCAGGGCATTGACTTGCGTAATGCCCTTCCTTCCGGCATAACTGGCAATGAGGTGGTTGCTTATGACCACAACCTCTACCCCTATTCGAGTAACCACGAGAGGAAGATCTGCCACGACCACGTGAGGAATCATAACTGATGCGAAAGGTGGTGGTGTTGAAAGCAACCTGAGCAACAGCGAAGGCGGTAATAGATTGAAGAAACATCTCGTAACTCTCAGCTTGGGAGATGAGATCACGAAACTTAGGCCTCGGGGTAATAAGACGTTGGGTGGTGGAGAAGGTTTCAAAAGCAGAACCAAGACCTCGAAGAAACCGGTGTGTTTTGTCATCTTCAGAAAGTGGGTGACCAATAGCTTGAAGTTGATCACAAATACCCCTGAATTTACGAGAAAATTCAGAAACAGTAGTAGAGCCTTTCTTAAGTTGATGAAGAGACTCAGTAAGTGTGTGAGTTCGCTCAAGAGAGTCATGTTGATAGATGGCTACAAGAGCAGACCAGACAGCGTGAGAGGTGCTGTGACCGAGAGTCTCAGCTATTGCCTCTTTAGATAGAGAGGACTGAATCAAGATTAGAGCTCGTTGATCAGCAGTCGTCCATGAGGCATAGGCAGGATTTGCTGAAGTCGTGTCACCAGTGGTAAGGGTTGCCGGCAGTGGAGGAATAGTTTCATCAACGTAGTCTGTAAGTTGCTGGTAGGCCAGAAGAGGAGCCATTTGTTTGTGCCAGAGAAGGTAATTGTTGGAGGAAAGTTTAATGGTGAGCATGTGGAGAACAGTAGAAAGAGGAAGAGGAGCATCAGTGGTGGTAAAGTCACCGGCCATGATTAGAATCAAGAAGAGAGAAAGGAGAATGGCGGCCAGAAAGATTAGATTGATACCATATTAGGGTTTAGAAATCTAACGTCAATGTGAGAGATGTATATTGATTAATATATATAATACAAGTATAACAAACTTAACTAAAATACAGGATATATACAATCTCCTACAATTTTCTAAGATTTGATTGAATCATTCCTATTATTTATCCTTGTATTGATATCTGTCCATACTTCCTACATCATCCCTCTTTGATCCTCATTGTGTTTTCTTCTAATTTTGATCGATACAAACACACATACACCATAGTGTGTTCTTGTTGTTTCCCAATCTAGAAAACCCACATTCACAGGGTTCTTCTTAATTTTTATTTTCAATTTAAGAAAAATAAAAAAGATACAAAGACATAAATTAATTTAGAAAAATGAAAAGAAAAAGAAAAGGCATGTAGATTAAATTTGATTTGTTTATTTTGAAAAAATTGAGAAAAGACCAAAGGTATCGTAAAACTCAAACTAAGTTAGAAGATTCTCCTATTTAAGAAGAAAAAAAAATTTGTTACATTTTAGGTCATATTCCCTTAAAAAAAATTAAATAGCAAAAAATTAATGTGCTGCCCTAGAAATGGTAGGGAAATTTTTAATAAGAAAAATAAAGTAAAATTAAATCACGCAACACTAGGTTTACAAATAGGCATATATATAACCCTCTATTCCGAAAAAACGGAGGTACTCGGAGGTGTTTTAGTCCATCGTTTTGCAGTGATCTCGTGAAATTTTGGTAAGAATCATTTTACTTGCTGCTGCGTTTAAATTGTTGTTCCGTTTAATTAAGGGATGGTTGTGTAATGGGGATGAATCCCCGATGTATGGACTATGGACGTGTTTGGGTGGAATATCCGATCGACCGTTTTTTGGGCCGCGTGTGGCGGTATCCCCGTGAGGATTAATGTTACTGATAAGTAGGAAACGCTGTCCCCTCAGTGCGTTAATTATATACATATTAATTAGTTTGAATGAAATATTTTTTATTTTTTATTTTTTTAAATGGAATTCAACATATGTTGAATGGTTTGTTCCTTCCTGACTCGATTTAGGAGTTAATTAATGGCTAGTGTATTACCTAATTATATTATGACCCTTGACATTATTAGGGAGAATATGAATTAATGTTCAGTGTTTAAACGTTACCTACCACCAGATAATTATCCCGTGATGTGGTTATATGGACTAAAGGAGTGCATGACCATACAACCTAAAAATAGTGAAAACAAACCGAGCTCAACATTACATATCTGCTATTCAGTTTGTATTTGTTATGATTATAGCTGTGTAAGGAGGTTTCTTGACTGTTTGTTTGATTCCCATAAAAAAAATGAGCTTATGAACGTGTTTCTGTGTGTGAACTTAAGTCATCCCATTCCCAGTTAAACAAGCGGTACGTATTCTGGTTATTATTAATTTATTAATTATTTGCAGTTTCTACTTTCTAGGATATATACAATGGACGCCAGCAATTTCTGGGAAATAATGGACACCAACGAAATTACGAAAGACGATATAGTGCTGTGAGTCTCTTAAATATTATTTTTGTAACCATATATATGATGATCAGTTACTTACTTGTTATGTCATACGTGTGAGTTTTATGATTTTGTTGTTTTATTCTTCAGGTTGACAAGGTACCTCGTGGATTCCTATAGGACAAATGGGTTTAGGTTGCCTGCTGATAACTTTTTCAAAGAAGCAAAAATCGAACAAGTTGGAGGTATACGTAATTCCTTTAATTTCCTGTTAATAATCTTGTTTCTATTTGACATGGTGAAGTGATTTGGGATGTTTGATTAATCTGATTCTTTTGTAATAGAGCTCAAAGGATCATACGTGGACTATCATGAGCCGTGCATGAAACAAGGTGCTGGTGTGGGTTTATGGATCTTTTTCTGTCAAGAAATCCTAAAGCACAAGGGAGTCAAAGAAAGGCCAAGGCTGATGAGACACAATGAAGACACTTCTCAGGTGATATAACTTATACAAACATACACACATTGGTTTTTCTTATAGTGGAGTTGGTGCTTCAACGTTCTTATATAATAAATGTCTAGACAACCACAAATCAACAACCCGTGAATGCTGATCAAGACCATGTATTTACCTTTCCTTGTCATGAAAGGCCATGGCTGATAACACATCAAGAGAACACTTCTCAGGTGATATATACATACACATACATTGTTTTTTTCTTAGTGGAGTTGGAGCTTCAAGGTTCTTATGTTTTCTACATAATAAATGTCAGAGTCAGACTACCACAAACCAACAGGTGGTGAATGTTGATCCAGATCATGGCACTATCTCTGGTGCAAAACAAAATGTATTAAGGAAGTGAGTTATCTAAATCTTGATGATGATTGCATAATAATTGATTTTAACAGATATTAATCAAGTTAGTGGTCATTTATTACTGTAAGAATATCCCTATCTATAGATTATGTAATTAGTTGTCATGTGGTTTTGTTTTTAATAGGCTGTTCAGATACGTTTATAATTACTTCAACAAAAATATGCTTTTGGCTGACTGTTTTGTCCAAAAAGAAGAAACTGCTGAAGAATCTGGTATATATATATATATATATATATATATATATATATATATATATATATATATATATATATATATATATATATATATATCTGGACACATTGCATTTAATTTCTTTGATTGCTTTCTTTTTTAAGTGCAGTATTTTCCGTATGCAGTTGGATCCAGAAAACGCAAACGCAGTTTTGAAGACGTCGAGGTTTGAGGAAAAAAGGGAGTTGAGACTGTTGAGTCGTAGAAGGGTGACAGCTGAATATTTAAAATGACAAATTAAAGTCTGATATCATCTTCTTGTTCTATCCTGGTAAGTCTAGATTTTTGTTTCAAGTCTTTATGGTACTTGTTAAAAATGTTTGTTTTGAGACCTCGTCACACTCCTTGTTGTCTTTTGCTTTTTAAAATGTTAAACCATGGACATGAATATGATTGCCATCACTCACTCTTAATTTCCTGGAATACTGCCCAACTACACCGCCTAGGGATGGATAAATGCAAGAAATAGCATACTACTTTCATTCATTTGTTTTCTTTGTTGTGGTTTCAAAATTTGTAACAATGTCATCAGAGGTGAAACATTGTGCCAGAAACTAGTGTAAGCAGGATGATGCTATAAGCTAACAAACACAATTATGTTTCCATCTATTGCAATTAGCTCGATATAGGTTAGATGTTAATAACGTGTTCCATCATTAAGACGTCATATAAACCCACTTTTCAAAGAAACAAGTGTAGACTTTTTAAAGTAAACATTTTAATAATGAAATTAGGATGTCGTAACACAACAAAACAATGAAAGTATGTTACCATTTCTTTCATTTTAATCCAAAAAAACCCAAGGCAACTCCTCCACGCCATTCAATGCATCGCAATTTTATGTCCAGATTTTACAATCAACAATGCACCATTCTTCTTGGTAAGAACTTCTTCCAAACCCAAAAGGGTATGGAATCAACACCTCTCCACACGTCTAGTTCCACCGTCAAAACTTGAAAGTGCTATTTTTTGTAAGCAACTCGATTCAAGGGTTTAGATTCCAAGTGGCGTCATTGTAATTTATTGCAGCTCCGGGGTCAACCATATTCATTATATTATAACTATTATAATCTAACGATCATCCTATAATTTCTCCTTCAATATACACGTCTTCTCAACTGTTTTATGGTATTCAAAGCATATCGAAATATCATTCTTAGTTCCATCATCATTTGGATACTTTGAATATCATAAGATATGAATATTTTTCCCACCATATTTCCGGTCATTGTATAAGGTTTTAGTAGAATATGATTTCAATCAACATTTCAAGATATTATCACATAGAGTACACATTCTAAAGTTCGTCGTTCAAGCTGAAGACTAAACCGATAAGGGTTGGTTAGTAAGATCTAAAAATCAGTTTCTAGCCACCTTATCCTATATGAAACAATTTGCAAACCGATCCAGGTAATTCTAGGTTTTATTTGTTGTAGATTATGAATTTAATTTACCAGAATGGCAAGTTCATTCTTATCTGTGTAAAAAAATACTTGTTCAAATGTTGATTTGGGACATTCTAATATGTAGAGTGTACAAATTAATAATCATTTAGAACGTGTTCGGCAAAAGTAGTTGATAGCGGGTAACGATTGTAGCTGGTAATGTTTTGTTAAACACTACGTGAAGTGACATTTGGATTTGGAGCGTTTTGGTTATACAAAACGCTAGAAGCTTTGTCAAACGCTCTACATGAAGTGCTAGAAAATCGAGAGTTTTGTCAAACGCTAGAAGCAATAAACTCTCAAATGCTACCAGCCGAACACGCACTTACTCGTTGAGGGTTTGTAACAATGTTGATATTAATTTCCATAAATTATATATATATATATATATATATATATATATATATATATATATATATATATAGAGAGAGAGAGAGAGAGAGGGAGGGAGTTGGGTTCATATATAAACCATATTTATTGTGTGAATGTATGGTCAATTCTAGGCCAATCATTTGAAAATAGTAATTGCATAATTTTATTAATTTAATTAATTGTTATCTAATATTAGTTTCCTAGCTAGTATTATGGTAACTAATTAGTGTTTACCTATAATTAAGGTTTATAGAACCCACACCCAATCAAACCCTTCTGTCACCAATCGCTAACCCACCATAATATAGAGAATGAGAAAAAAAGGTAAGATTAACATCACACTATCACCTCCATATATCTTCATCTCAACCAACATAATCTTCATCGACTATAATCACCGCCGCCACCACCACCACCACCACCACCACCACCACCATCATCATCATCATCATCATCAGAACTGTTACAACTGACGCCACCACTATCTTTATGCCATTTGTTAATGCATGAGACCTTTTGTTTCCTCACATTTAGTTTTTCACCTGTTTTAAATCTTTACTTTAAAGTTCTACATCAGTTAAGAAGATGTTAAGTTATGGTTTAATAAGAGACCTCTGAAATACTTCACATCAACTATAAATAATGTTCCTATTCAATTTGGTGTGATCATCCTTTCATGAAATAAAAAGAATAAAGCTTTCCTCTCTGTTTTCACCCTTCTTAGAATTGTCTAATTTCTAACAAGTGGTATTAGAGCAACAATGATCTTAAGGGCCAGGAAATCAATCCAGTTTGCAAGAATAGCTGGTACGTTTGCAATAACATTCTCTACGACATCACCACCTGTCTTTGATGGATAAAATTATGAATACTAGTGCATCAAAATGAAGCTCTTCTTAAGAGCGAATGCACTGTGGGAGATAGCGGAAAATGGCCTTCAACGAAAAGATGAAGAAGTCAAGTATACAGAAGCTCAATTACAGAAGTTGAAGGAGGGTGAGCTTAAAGACGCCAAAGTTGTGTCGTATATACTTAACGCTGATGAGTTCTTTGCAAGTACACAATTAAAAACTCAAAAAAGCAACAGAGAGTTCATCCAAGAAGCCTTCCGGTTCATGGATAAACAAAAGCAATCAGTTCCTAAAAACAACTCTTGGAAGAAGAAAAGTTACGGAGATTTCAAAGAAAATCATAAAAAACAAGCACCACAATCAAAAGGAAAATTTCCTTGTAACATCCCAAAAATCAAAGCCAAAAATTTCATTTTTAATTAAGTGGTTTATAAAATAACTTATCAAGACATTGCCAAAATCATGTCAATACATAAAATCGTAGTATCATGTCTCAAAACCATATCATCTGAAGTAATAAAATATCAGAGTACAATCCCAGAAAACTCTAAGCGGAAATCATGTGTGTGTGATGCGCTGCTACACCGCCGGCTCCTTCCCCTTGGACGAAGTGGTACCTGAAACAAAAACTGAAACTGTAAGCATAAAGCTTAGTGAGTTCCCCCATCATACCACATACCATACAATCACATAGCATACATACTACCGGGTAGTTCTGGGGCGCCCGTCCTACCCATGTCAAGCCATTATGGGGTGCTGACCTACCTAGGTCGAGCTATTCTGGGGTGCTGACCTACCCATGTCAAGCCATTCTAGGGTGCTGGCCTACCCATGTCAAGCTATTCTAGGGAGCCGACCTACCCATGTCAGGCTCTTCTGGGGTGTCGACCTACCCATGTCAGGCTCTTCTGGGGTGTCGACCTACCCGCTGGTCTATCTTAACCGAACATGGGGACTGTTTCACCCCCTACTACTAACATATAATATCATATCATAATCATCCTGTCGCACATATATGGGGCGTCCGACCTACCCATTGGTCCTATCGACCAAATCGGGGACTAGTCCCCTTCTACTGATACTATCTCACATAACATAGCAACTAGCAACTAGCATACTCACATATCCAGCAATCTAGCATACTCACATATCCAATAATAACAGACCAGACAATTATCACAAAGATAATCATCCCAACTAACAATTACTAGTGGGCCGGCCTTAGTGCCTTAGACCCACTCCTACTAGAAGGTAACTCACCTCGATATCATGTAGTGTCTGAACTGTCCTCGGCGTGAAGGTTGTCTCTCCTCGATTCCTCAATCCCTACACGACAATCCTCAATTCATCAAATAGAACATACAACCCTAACCAGGGTCAATACCATAACCAGTCAAAGTCAACACCCAGTTGACCTGACTCGCCGAGTTGGTCCACCAACTCGTCGAGTCCATACTCCATTAACCTGATCCAACCCCGACTCCACTCGTCGAGTCCAGCAAGAACTCAACGGGCTCTTCTTCATTCAACCCATCGGGACCATCTTCATCCGACTCGTCGAGTTCCTCTTTGAACTCGACGAGTTCATCTCCCTCATAAGAATGTGTCCGGTCTACCACTCGTTGAGTTGTATGAAAAACTCATTGAGTCCATCTTCAAAGATTGGGAGATTGCCTTAGACTCGTCGATTCTGCTCATACACTCGTCGAGTCCCATGATTCCCAGGTCCCTTTTTGTGTCTAAACATCTAAGGGACTTTCCTCCCTAACAACTGGTCCATCCACAGAAAGGATTTGGTGGTCATTACACCGCGACTCGCCGATTCCCAAGAATAACTCGTCGAGTCCATCCTTGAGCAACACTATACAGTCGATTTAAATGGGCCTTAACACCACAAAACCATAGATATGACCCCTAATGTCCATTTCATACGTAAAGCTCCAAACTTGGTGCACATGCATGGGGGTTTTGGCACAAAAGCCATAAAAGGTGCTCTACAAGATACATGGGGCTCTTATGGCCATAAAGTGGGCACCTTTATGCCATGAGACCCTTCCAATGACTCAGATCTGAAATCAAGACTCCATATAACACTCCACAAATCCGAAAATGGATTTGAAAGCCCTAAATGTGCCCAAAATCCAAGTCTAAAGATTAATAAACACATAAAAGACCAAGTCAGGGGCATTTTACCTTGATTGTGCTGAAAATGGAACTAGATCTCTGAATCTCTAAGCCCCAACTCGAAGTCTCAGGCTTCTTTCTTCTTCTCAAGCTTCACAAACCACTAAAAGTACCAAAATGGCCTTAGAACACACAAAAACGGCTAGGGTTTCGATACACACCTTTTTGGGAGTGATAAGGGCGATGGAGGCTAAGATAAGGTGTTTAAATAGGGTGCAAACCCTCAGATTTAGGGTTTCACTCAACCAGTACCTACTTGCCGAGTCAGTCCCCCAACTCGTCGAGTAGCTTACTTAAACTATCCGCGGGTCACAACTCTACTCGACGAGTTGGGCCTCCAACTCGTCCAGTCCTAGATAAGAACACAAGATACTTGCATAGAGGGCATACCAGGAATCAGGTGTTACAGATCTTCCCCACTTATCTTAGACGTCGGCATCGAAGCCTGCTGCTCGATCATGAAAAGCTCAGGGTAATGCTCCATCATCTCGTCCTCTGGCTCCCAAGTCCATTCCGAGCCGTTTTGGTGCTGCCACCGCACCTTTACCAACTCTACTCCCTTGTTCCTCAGATCCTTTGACTTTCTGTCAAGGATTGCCACTGGGCGCTCGATGTAGTTCAGGTTGTCATCAACCTGAATATCCTCCAAAGGCACCACCACTGAATCATCCACCAAACATTTCCGTAAGTGGGAGACATGAAAAGTGCTATGACTCTGACTGAGTTCGGATGGCAGATCCAGCCTATATGCCACCTTGCCCACCCGGGCCATAACCCTTAAGGGTCCAATATACTTGGGGCCCAGCTTGCCCCGCTTCCTGAATCGAATGACGCCCTTCCATGGCGACACCTTTAGGAGTACCATATCCCCGACCTGGAACTCCAGGTCCGACCGTCGCTTGTCGGCATAGCTCTTCTGCCGACTCTGAGCAGTCTGAAGCCTGCTCCGAACCTGCTGGATCCTCTCTGTAGTCTTGAGTAGCACTTTGGTACTCCCCATGACTCTCTGCCCAACTTCTCCCCAGCATATCGGGGTCCTGCACTTCCTCCCATACAACATCTCGAAAAGAGGACGGTCGATACTCGCATGATAGCTATTGTTATAGGAGAACTCCGCCAACAGAAGGTAAGTATCCCAACTACCTCTGAAGTCTAAAACGCACGCCCGCAGCATATCCTCTAGCGTCTGGATGGTCCGCTCACTTTGACCATCCGTCTGCGGGTGAAAGGCGGTGCTAAAATTGCAGTCGAGTACCCAACTCGTCATGAAACTTCTTCCAAAACCTGGAAGTGAACCGTACATCAGAGATTCGCTCGAGCATACTCGCACTCGATAACTCAACCCTACTTGTTCCCTGGTACCCCAAGGATTCTTACTTGGGTTGCGCACTGCTCCGGTGTCTTCAGTAGTACGGGCCCAATACTACCGTCCACACCGCATCAGTATTCATCCCAAGTCCTCCTCCCAGGATCCTAAGTCCCAAGTACTCCACTCTCTTTATACACAGTCTACCCTCTAGCAGATCTCTCATAAGCTCCTCGCTGCCATCTATTCACTCTCAAGCATCTCCTAGCAGCAAAATCCCTAGGCTAAGGCATCATAATTCAGGCCACTCTAGCCCTAATAAGAATACCTAGCCTACTCTAGCATGCATATCATATCATAACATATCGTATAAATCATAATGTAAGGGTATTTTGGGAAATCACTGTTCGGGCGTTGGCTGATCGTACACACTGCTCTGCTCTGCTCTTTCAAAAACCTTTTTCTCTTGAGAAAATTTTGTGAATTTTATTTTGAAAATCTCTCAAATCCTCAGTTTGAGTTCAGAAACGCCCGAAGGTGCACCCGAATCCCTCAAACCAAGGCTCTGATACCAACTTGTAACACCCAAATTTTCAAATAATTTTTCACATTGTTAAAAACACATTTTCATTCATAATTGCTATAAAACGTCATTGTATCACATAATCAATTCATAACAACACATCCCAAGATCAAAATATGTAAAATGCCCTCGAGTGTGTACTGATCAAGTCGGCGCTTTCCCGCGATCCTCATTGGTACCTAAAACACATAACACAACATTGTAAGCATAAATGCTTAGTGAGTTCCCAAAAATACCACACGCAACACATATTTTCCACTCGAGGCTATAACTCTGTTTTGACCCTCTGGTCAATGTGTCTCAGTGGGACCTTCCGGTCCCATAACTCTGGTGGGCCCTCTGGCCCTAACTCTGTGGGCCTTACGGTCCAAACTATGTAACATGCGTAGCATAAAACACATAGAAATCTCATCATGCAAAAACATACAAATACAGTATCACATAACTCTAATTACCACTCTAGGTAAGGTATAGTGAGAAGACTCACCTCAGGTAACTCGGTAAATCTCGAACTCGGTAAAATCCGATCTAGCCTCCGCCTAATCATATGAAATAAACACTCTAAATCAATACATTCCTCAAGGCTAGACTATTCCCTCTCTTAGTACTCTCAGAAGGGTAAAAGACCATTTTACCCCTCTCATGGCCCTAAGACCCTAAAATTGGCCAAACCCTAAAAGTCAACAAAAGTCAACTCTTCGGGTTACGCAGCGCGTACCAAACATGTACGTTGGGTGTACCCGGTGTCTTCACGGAAAACGGGGTGTGCGACCCCTTACGTCGCGCGTACTGGGATTACGCCCCGCGTAACTCCCAGTTTCAAACTCTAAGCTTTTTGGGGTCTTAATTAGTTAAGACCCACGTCCAACTTCTAGATCTGACCATTTATAACCCTCTTAATCCATAAAGTTGGTGACTTTAAGCCTTTGCATGGCTTGACAAGTCACTAACACCCATAATATTCCATTTCCTAACTCTAGAAAGCTCAATACTCAAGCATGACCTCATATCAACGACCAAGATGGAAACTTTATGGATCTATAACACAAATACCACTAAAAAGGGACAGATCAAGGTCCATGGAGCACTTTACACTCATAAAGTCTCCACCTTTGGGACTTTTAACCCTACAAATGGCCCATGCAACATCAAACCAAAATGAAGTGGAAAGTTTTGAACTTTATACCTCTAGATGCAGCTCCTTCCTCTATAGATCTCAGATCCAAACTTTCACTTCAAGCTCTAGCCTCCACAAGCTCCTCTCCTTCTTCTTCACTAACATACCAAGGCACTTTTAGCTCCAAAACACTCACTCTCTATAACGCCCGCGTTTCCAGGCTAGACATTTTCGTTGATGTAATAGTCTAGGTTAACCCTTGTAACTCTTTTGAAGTATTAATGATGAAATATTTGAATATTATGTGAATGATGTGAATTATGTGTTTATTTTCTTAATTATTATAATTTAATGAATTAAGAATAAAATAAGCGTCAAATTTGAAGTTTGGGATAAGCCTAATATCTTTGCATAAAGATGTAGTTGTCGAAACAAGGATTCCGAAGATATAAAGAATGCCGAAATCCGAGTTATAACGAAGAAGTTATGACATGTCAAACTTTCGCGACAGAACCGACAATGCTGAATGACGTAAAAAGTGAAATTTACGTTAGACCAATATTTAGCCTTAGTGATCTAAACGAAAGTCGTAGAGTTCGTTAAACCGTGAGCGTGCATAAAAAGAATGCCCAAATCTGACTTTGTATGAGGAAGTTATGATTTTTCGAAGTTTCGACTTAGCAGTATGCAGCCCGAATACTCGATTTGAGATTGAACGGTTTTTAGCCGAAACAATCTAAACGAGAATTGAAGATCTCGTTAATTTTAGTGAAACGATGAAAAGATAGGCGAAAACGGACGTCGGATGAAGAAGTTATGATTTTATAACGGAGTTTTCCTATCCCGGCCTACTAAAAATAAATAATAAAAATAAAATCAAAATTAGCCGACGGAATTTTCTCGCGTTATTTGCATCGTTTTTCGTGCAAGAATTATCCCGAAGCCCCGGTATCATTCACGAGCCCCGAAGCAAGTCCCGAAGCCCCGAAGATCCCGAGAAGTGTGATTCCTGAGCCGAAGCTCTGCCCGCGAGGAGTCCGGTTTTTGTGAAGATCTTCCAGATCTGCCGAAGAATACTACTTCTGTAAGCCGTAGTGTTGTCCGATCATCTTCTGATCAAGTGAGTGTGTGGTTACTTTCTTCTAACGCATAATTATAAAGTATTTTATACGAAATACGTGTTATGAGTATATTTTGTGTTATATGTGAATGTATATTCACTCTCTTCTATCTCATGGATCTGATTTGTCTTCTATGAAATACGTGTTATGTGTGTGTGCCTCATCTGTTATGTGGAATATGTATTGATTAAAGCATGCTATACAGGTTTTTAAACTATGTATAAAAATGTATATCTTTATCTACTAATATGTTGGGTAGAACATGGGTAGATAGTTGGTGGGTAATAAACAGATGAGAGGCCTCGTTGTTGTTTTGATTCAGTCATCTAGCGGAGTTTAGATGACGACCACAGACTTTTCTAGACAGTCCTGTGGAACGCTAGCAGGTTCGCCACCTGTAGGTGTTAATGAACTTGGGTGTTCATTCGCTGTACTCCATCCCCCTCATGGTTGCCTTATTTGACTTATATTGCTGAGAAACCCCCGAAGCATGTGTTGTCGCCCCGATGAAATATTCTTAGACTAGGTCCTTTGTGCTAGTTATTTTAGGGACATAAAGTGAGAATAACGGGAATGGGTAATTGGGTTATTGTTGGTTGATGAAAATTAATTTAATTATTTATTGTGGATTGAAAACCCTATATGCTCACCAGACTCTCAAGCCTGACCCACTCAATTTTATTTGTATTACAGGAAGTGGCGCAAGGGCATAAGATGGATGAACCATCAATTTGTTTTGTTTACAAGTCTGTATATGTATATATTTGTTGAATGACTTGTAATGTTATCGTTTATGCTTTATGGTCTGTATCGGAACATGACATCCCGAGTTTTGATTATATAATGAAAATACATTTTTTTTATGAAATGCTTTGGTAAACATTGTTTTATCACGTTTTGTTTTTGGGAACAAATTCCGCAACTCTTTCAAATCAAAAGGATTTACTCTGAAATTATTTTAAAAACATAAATGAAAATCGGTCTTTTTTGGCGGAGATTTTGGGGATGTCACAGTTGGTATCAGAGTATTAGTTTAAGCGAACTAGGAATTTGTAGGATTTCTATACTTAAACTTAGAATGCTAAGTGAAATTTTGAGATGTGTGTATGTTATGTTTTAGACACGAGCACTAGTTTTTTTTAGGAAAGTTGCCTAAAATGCTTTTATGTGCTAAATGTTATATGTTGCCATATATGATATTATTTGTTCGGATCTATGGTCTGTTGCCGACCGGATCTGGAAACCTTATGTGTGTAGGATTCTAAGCGTATGTCTACGATATTAGAACTAGCATGTACACGTTTTGGAGTGATAAGGATGATTTGAATATCTATCGTGAATGAGGATCTAATTTCACCTTATTCAGTGTGTAGATCAAAAAATGGTGAGAACAAGAAGTGGAGTTGGAATGCTGATGAAAACAGGAATCAACCACCAGTGATTTAACAATTACATGTTGTAGCTACAACACCGGAGCCAATAACAATGGCTGGTGTACAAATGATGATTCAAACAATGTTGGATCGTCAAATGGAGGAGACTAGGTGGTTGCTTCAACAGAATCGTGAAGAACTGTCAATTCATGTGGAAGAGCCCGAATTAAATGAAGGGCACTCTGAAGGTGGAAACTTCAGTGGATCTGTTGGTCAAGCCAACCCACCGATAGTTAGGCAAAACAACCATGATGGAAGGAATGATGGAATGGGATGCAAGTACAAGGACTTTCTAACTTGCAAACCATTGACCTTCACTGGAAAGGAGGACTCGATCGGAGTGATGGATTGGATCTCTGAAATGGAGTTAGCCTTCATGACTTGTGGCTGCAGAGGCAAGTTGCAGACTACCTATGCAGTGCGTCAGTTCCGAGGTGGAGTTGTTCGTTGGTGAAACACTCTAGGGAAGACTTTAAGCCCTAATGAGCCACTGCAATTGACATGGGCAGAATTCTTGGTGCAGTTCAAGCGCAAGTTCTGCTCGGCTCAAAATCTGTTGGAATTGGAGAATAAGTTTCTGACATTGACGAAAGGCAGCATGTCAGTCGATGAATACACTAATAACTTTACAGAAAAGATGGAGTTTGCTTTGCGCATCGTTCCAGATGAGCTGACAAAGGTTGAACGGTATGCAAAGGGACTCTCATGGGAGTACACAATGCCAGTTCGTCAGGCACCTACTCTAGAGGCGGCTATTTGGGCTGCCAAGTCTGTTGAGGACATGATCAAGGGAAGATCCGCCAGCAAGGTTGAAGTTGGCGAGAAGAGAAAGTTTGAAGGAACTTCAGGTTCCAATAAGAAAAGCAAATTTTCGAAGTCTGATTCGAAAAAGTTTGGAGGAAAAGGAGGCGAAGCGAAATGGTGTGATAAGTGTAAGAAAAAGCACTTTGGGAAATGTAGTGAGGTTGTAACCTGCTACAAGTGCGGAAAAATTGGGCATTTTGTCAATGAGTGTCCGAACAACAAAAGGATGTGTTTTGGTTGTAATGAAGAGGGGCACATTTTGAAAGACTGTTCGAAGAAGAAGGAGGCAGCTAAGCCCAACATTCCACCAAAGCCGAAGGCAAGAGCCTTCCAGATGACACTTGAGGTTGTGAAAGATGAAGCTGATGTCGCTTCAGGTACCTTTCTCGTAAACAAATTACCTGCTCAAATTTTGTTTGATTCTGGAGCCAACTACTCCTTTATTTCGCATGAGTTTGATAGGAAACTAGCTTTGCCTGTTGATAGACTAGATAATGCTTTATTAGTCGAAGTTGCTAGTGTCAAGTTTGTACCTGTTAGCCATCGTATGAAAAACATCTTAATCGACCTTAATAGGAATAAGTTTCACGAGGAATTATTGTCTATCGAACTAAATGGTTTTGAAATCGTTTTGGGAATGGATTGGCTTAGCGCCAATGATGCCGAAATATTGTGCAAGAAGAAGATAGTAAAAGTAAACTCGCCATGGAAAGAGTCATTTTTGGTGTATGGGGATAAACGCAGAGTGAATTCTGGAATCATTTCCCTAATGAAAGCCAGAAAGTGTTTGACCAAGGGATGTACATTATATTTAGCATTCGTGATTGATGCTAAGAAGGAAAAGAAGGTGATGCAGAGTATTCCAGTGGTGTGTGATTATCCGGAAGTATTTCCCGAAGATCTTCCTAGATTACCACCTGATAGACAAGTGGAGTTCAGAATAGACTTGTTACCAGGAACCACGCCAATAGCAAAAGCACCGTATCGATTAGCACCGGCGGAGATGAAGGAGCTGATGATGCAACTTCAGGAGTTATTGGACAAAGGTTTCATTAGACCTAGTTCATCACCCTGGGGAGCTCCGATGTTGTTCGTAAAGAAGAAAGATGGAAGTATGAGGATGTGCATCGATTACAGAGAGCTGAACAAGGCAACAATAAAGAATAGATACTCATTGCCGAGGATTGATGACCTGTTCGATCAACTTCAAGGTTCAAGTTATTTCTCAAAGATCGATCTAAGGTCAAGATATCATCAACTAAAAGTAAGAGAGCAAGATATCGAGAAGATTGCATTCAGAACTAGATATGGACACTACGAGTTCTTGGTTATGTCGTTTGGACTAACCAATGCTCCAGCAGCATTCATGGATTTAATGCATAGGGTTTGTAATCCGTTCCTTGATAAATCCGTGATAGTGTTCATAGATGACATTCTGATTTACTCGAAAAGCCAAGAGGAGCATGGCAGACACTTGCGAGAAGTGTTAGAAGTCTTGAAGAAGGAGAAGCTGTATGAAAAGTTCTCTAAATGTGATTTTTGGATTCGAGAAGTCCAATTCTTAGGTCACATGGTCAACCAAGAAGGGATAATGGTTGATCCAGCAAAGATTGAAGCTGTCATGAAGTGGGAACAACCGAAAAGTCCCAAGGAGATCCGAAACTTTTTAGGATTAGCCGGATATTACCGAAGGTTTATCCAAGGCTTTTCTTTGATTGCTACTCCATTAACAGCTTTGACCCACAAAGGAGCTACTTATGCTTGGGGTGATAAGCATAAAGAAGCATTCGAGAAGCTATGCGAGGCACCGATACTTTCTCTACCTGATGGAGTTGAAGACTTCGCTGTCTATAGCGATGCGTCTGGGGTTAGATTGGGTTGTGTTTTGACCCAAAGAGAAAAGGTGATAGCATATGCGTCTCGACAGCTGAAGGAGCATGAAAAGAATTACCCGACTCATGATTTGGAGTTGGCAGCGGTAGTTTTCGCTCTGAAAATATGGAGGCATTACCTCTATGGCACGAAGTGTAAACTTTTCACTGATCATAAGAGTCTCAAATATCTCTTTAATCAGAAAGAGTTAAATATGAGGCAACGACGCTGGCTAGATTTACTCAAGGACTACGACTGTGAGATACTTTACCACCCCGGTAAAGCTAAGGTTGTTGCTGATGCTCTCAGTCGGAAAGTCAATGTTGAGAGAAAAAGGCCAAGAGCGTTGAGTATTGAAGTTGTCTCGACAATTGTGGGGAATATAAAGAAAGCTCAAGAGGAAGCTTCTGAGAAGAATGACCGAAAGGAAGAACGTTTGGGCAAAACGTTGGTCTACGGTATAAACAGTCACGGACTGAAGGTGTTCCAAGATTGGATTTAGGTACCTAAGTCAGGAGGAATTAGAGATCTTCTGATGGAAAAAGCTCACAAAACCATGTACTCGATTCATCCTGGTAGCACTAAAATGTATAGGGATCTGAAACCCTACTACTAGTGGCCAACGATGAAGCTTGATGTTGCAAAGTATGTGGCCGAGTGTGTGACTTGTGCGAGAGTCAAGACACAACATCAGAAACCATATGGGAGTTTAGAGCCTTTACCTGTGCCTATGGGTAAGTGGGAAGACATTGCAATGGATTTTGTCACTAAACTACCCAGAACAAAGAATGGTCACGACATGATTTGGGTGGTCGTTGATCGATTCACTAAGAGTGCGCATTTCATAGCAGCTAATGAGAAATGGTCTATGGAAAAGCTTGTGAATTCTTACGTGAAGGAAATTATGAGGCTTCACGGTGTTCGGTTAACGATTGTATCGGATCGTGATAGCCGTTTCACCTCAAGGTTTTGGAAAAGTCTACAGGAGGAAATGGGTACCAAGTTATGTTTAAGTACAGCTTACCATCCGCAGACTGATGGTCAGAGTGAAAGAACAATACAAACACTTGAAGATATGCTGAGAGCATGTACCCTGGAATTCCTAGGTAGCTGGGATGAACATTTACCTTTGGTAGAATTTTCCTACAATAATAGTTTCCACTCGAGCATAAAGATGGCACCTTATCAAGCCTTGTACGGACAAAAGTGTCATACGCCGTGTTGTTGGCTTAAGGCTGGGGAAAAGCAGTTTATGGGTCCCGAGATGGTCCATCAAACTGCTGAGAAGTTGAAAGTGATCAGGGAAAGAATGTTAGCAGCTTAGGATCGTCAAAAGAGCTCTGCTGACAAGAAGCGAAGACCGATGACTTTTGAGGTTGGAGATTCGATTTTGCTTAAAGTCTCGACGTGGAAGGGACTTATAAGATTTGGTAAAAGGGGAAAGTTGAGTCCAAGGTTTATTGGACCGTTTAAAGTTCTTCAGAGAATTGGGAACCAAGCTTACAAGCTCGAATTACCCGAAGAACTGAATGGAATTCACAACACTTTTCATGTGTGTTATTTGAGGAAGTTCACGGGAGAAGTTCCCGATATAATTCCAATTTCTGAATTGAGAATTGATGAAAACAAGAGGTTAATTGAAGAACCAGAGGCAATTGTTGACCGAAAGACTAAGAAGCTTCGACGCAAGATGGTCGAATTAGTGCTTATCCGTTGGAAACATACGAATGGGTCAAATCTCACCTGGGAAACAGAGAGTGACATGTTGAGTCGCTATCCGCATTTGTTTGTCGATGTGTGATTCTGGGGACGAAATAATCCTAAGGGGGAGAGAATTGTAATGCCTGCATTTCCAGGCTAGGCATTTTCGTTGATGTAATAGTCTAGGTTAACCCTTGTAACTCTTTTGAAGTATTAATGATGAAATATTTGAGTATTATGTGAATGATGTGAATTATGTGTTTATTTTCTTAATTATTATAATTTAATGAATTAAGAATAAAATAAGCATCAAATTTGAAGGGTGGGATAAGCCCAATATCTTTTCATAAAGATGTAGTGGTCGAAACAAGGATTCCGAAGATATAAAGAATGCCGAAATCCGAGTTATAACGAAGAAGTTATGACCTGTCGAAGTTTCGCAACAGAACCGACAACGCTGAATGACGTAAAAAGTGAAATTTACGTTAGAGCAATATTTAGCCTTAGTGATCTAAACGAAAGTCGTAGAGTTCGTTAAACCGTGAGCGTGCATAAAAAGAACGCCCAAATCTGACTTCGTATGAGGAAGTTATGATTTTTCGAAGTTTCGACTTAGCAGCATGCAACCCGAATACTCGATTTGAGATCGAGCGGTTTTTAGCCGAAACAATCTAAACAAGAATTGAAGATCTCTGTAACACCCCATTCCTGGTACGTTGCTTCCGTGGCATTTATTTTGAGGTTTTTAAGAGGGACTCGACGAGTCTATGGCCCAACTCGTCGAGTAGGGACGGGATTTCGAGCACGTGTTAGTCGGCGACTCGGCGAGTCCATATTCGGGACTCGGCGAGTCTGCCTGCCAGGTAGAAACCCTAAATCCCCGGGTTTGCACCTTATTTAAACAACCTTATGAGCCCCCAAACTCGTCCCCTTCACCCTCAGAGCATCATTTAGCAAACCCTAATCGTTTCCTTGGTTATTTGTGCATTTCTTGTGTGAATCTTGAAGTTTTGAAGAGAAGAAGGAGGCTAGGTTCAAAGGAGAAGAAGAAGATCCAAGGTCTTGCTTCCATTTCAGAGTTCATTGAGGTATTTCTCGGAATCCTCCTGTTTTATGCTTAAAACCTCCATTAGATCATTTCTAGGGCTAGTTTGATGTATTTTCAAACCTTATAGTTGTATGAATGCCCTAACAGGTCGAGATATCCCTAGATCTGTTCATTTATGAGTTGTAGAGCCCGGATTTATTGCTTTTTTGAAGTTAATTTGCATAAGAGCCCTAGATCTAGCCTTTATCATGCTTTTTGAGCCTTATAATCTTCATTGATGCTTTTGGACACGTAAAGATAGAATCTTTACGTGTTAATCGGACTAAGGAAGCTCAGATCTATAGATTGTATGCGGTGGTTTTGATCAGAATCGAGTTTTTAGGATCTGCATGCTTGTGACTCGGCGAGTCGTTCTTCGGACTCGGCGAGTCCGGTCGCGAGTCCCCGATCTTTACCCTTTGAGTGATTCCGAGTGGAGGCCAGTGAGCTGTAGGATGGACTCAGTGAGTCGAAGGGTAGACTCAGTTATGGTGGGACTCGACGAGTTGTTCATACAACTCGGCGAGTCCAAGGCAATCTTCTTAGATCGAAGAACAACTCGTTGAGTTGTTCATATGACTCGGCGAGTCGGATGCAGATTGTCTGAGTTCTTGAATCGAGAGGGTACTCGTCGAGTCGATGCCATACTCGACGAGTAGCCACGAGTAGGGTTGAGAAGTGAGACTAGAGACTCGGCGAGTTGGCGGCCCAACTCGGCGAGTCAGGTCAACTGTGGATTGACTTTGACCGAGAGAGTTGACTTTGACCAAGGGTAAAATAGTCATTTTACCCCAGTACAGTGATTAGCATTTGATTGAGTGTGTCTTTGGATTTGTAGCCGGGGAGATACCGGAGCAGCAGCAGTTAGCTTCCAGAGCCATACACACAACAGCCAGTTCACGAGGTGAGTTTCCTTCCAGTAGGAACGGGTCTAAGGCCACAATGTCGGCCCGTTCAGTTAGCCGTAGTTTCTGGGCTTCGGTCCAATGCAGTAGTTAGTATGTTTGACGCCTCCGTGGCTCAGACAGGATCTATGTGCTTATGCTAATTGATATGTTATGCTATGCTCAGTCAGTCAGCTTCGGACTTCGGTTCGATGTAGGGGACAAGGTCCCAGCCAGTCAGCTTCGGACTTCGGTCCGATGTAGGGGACAAGGTCCCAGTCAGTCAGCTTCGGACTTCGGTCCTATGTAGGGGACAAGGTCCCAGTCAGCCAGCTTCGGACTTCGATCCGATGTAGGGGACAAGGTCCCAGTCAGTCAGCTTCGGACTTCGGTCCGATGTAGGCGACAAGGTTCCAGTCAGTCAGCTTCGGACTACGGTTCGATGGAGGGGGCAAGGCCCCAATATGTGCTTTATATGTTATTGCATGGTATGTGGTAGTTTGGGGGAGCTCACTAAGCTTCGTGCTTACAGTTTCAGTTTTGGTTTCAGGTACTTCCGCAAGCAAAGGGAAGAGCTCAGGATGATGGCATCGCACACACCACAGCTTTAGTTTTGTCCTGGGAGTTGATTCAGTTTTTGATATGTTTGGATACAGTTGTGATACATCTTTCTCACAGTATTTTATTATGGATTTTGAACACGCAGCATATGGTTTTTACTATGTGATACTCAGTTTCATGGTTTTGTTATAATAAAAATCGAAATTTTTGGGTAGTATTTTTGTGTCGTTTCAATCTCGTTAATTGTAGTGAAACGATGAAAAGATAGGCGAAAACGGACGTCGGATGAAGAAGTTATGATTTTATAACGGAGTTTTCCTGTCCCGGCCTACTAAAAATAAATAATAAAAATAAATTCAAAATTCGCCGACGGAGTTTAAACGAAAGTTGTAGATCGTAGTCTCACCTACGCGTGGATATAAAGAACGTCGAAAACGGAGTTCGTATGAGGAATATATGAACTTTTGAAGTTTATTAAATATTTTCGATATTTAATTTAAATATATATTAACCGATATTATCCATGGGGGGAGTCAGCGACCCTATCCTCATTACACCCAGCGTAATTTCATATTACGCCCAACATAATTCGAAGTTCCAGCCCCTATAAAAGGATGTCGAGGGCAACCGAGTTCTTTGCTCATTTCTTCCCTTTTTCTCGCGTTTTTTGCATCGTTTTTCGTGCAAGAATTATCCCGAAGCCCCGATATCATTCACAAGCCCCGAAGCAAGTCCCAAAGCCCCGAAGATCCCGAGAAGTGCGATTCCCGAGCCGAAGCTCTGCCCGCGAGGGGTCCGGTTTTTGTGAAGATCTTCCAGATCTGCCGAAGAATACTACTTCTATAAGCCGTAGTGTTGTCCTATCATCTTCTGATCAAGTGAATGTGTGGTTACTTTCGTCTAACGCATAATTATGAAGTATTTTATATAAAATACTTGTTATGTGTATATTTTGTTGTTATATGTGTGAATGTATATTCACTTTCTTCTATCTCATGGATCTGATTTATTCTCTATGAAATACATGTTATGTGTATGTGTCTCATCTGTTGTTTGGAATATGTATTTTTGACAACCCAAGTTTGTTTCGTTACATTTCCCCGTTACCGTTAACGGAATATTCCATTTTTGTAAAAAGTTCCGTTAATTAGAGGTCGTCAATTAAATAAATATTTCATTGTTTATATTTTATGTCGTTAAGTCGTGATAAGAGAAATAAAAACTTGTATTACACATTTCCATTTAGTTGGAAAAGTTAGTTTTTATTATTACGACCACTAAATCGGGTGCGACCAAAAGCTCCGCTAAACGACAGTATCGGATAGAATTCCACCGTGTCCAAAACTTAGACACTATATAAAGTGTTCAAAGCTTTCATTTGAAGCTTTTGACTTCATTTCATTACTCTCACTCTAACCTCTCTCCTCATCCAAGATTAAGGTCCAAAAACATAGATTTAAGGCTCTAAATCAAAGAGGTAACATTCCTAACTTGTTATCTAACCTCTTTAGCCTTCAAATTAATGTTTAAAATGAGATTTAGGACTTGGAACAAGTGTTTACGGCCAAGGCACATGCTTGGGCTGTAAACACATAAATATGGGGTTTTAGAGCCAATTAACCCTTCCAAATCATTGTTGGGACTTAGATACTGTAACGACCCAAAAATCTTTCGGTTAACGATGTTAGCTTTCCGTTACTCGAATATTTATTACTATAAAATTATTTTGGCTATTAGGTTGTAAGATGAAATAATAAAATAAAAATGGCGTTAATCAATATTTAACAGAATTAGTTATTGATTAAAAGGTATAAATAAATAATTAATTAAGGTGGGACTATTATATCATGGATTTGGAAGGACCATCTAGATGAAATTTTGATGAAAGATATAGGGGTTAAAGTTTAATGTGGAAAACTATATATATTTGTAATTGAAGGTCGAAAATAATTCAAATGATAGTGGAAGGATCTATTAGACAAAGGAATAGAAAGATGAGGGGTAAATGATGTAAAATAGGGTTTAAAGCCAATTCATTCTTATGTTACTTTTCCTTTCCTTTGACAGTCGCAAGATATTGAAAAGAAAGTTGAAGATGGGGGACCAATAATGTAAATTGGTATTTAAACAAATTGATGGTTACGTAACTTTTCCATGTTAACGTAACGTTGTCTATTAATGTCATAGAGGGGTCGAACCGATTCTGGCCCCTCATCCGTTTCCCTCTCGTGCGAATTAAGAAGTGATCCCACACCTTCGGTTCCCGCTTGGCGTCGACAGTAAACGAACAAAAAAAAATCCCGATACTCTGGCCATCGTTCCAGCAGGCGTCGATCAAGGAGAAGAAGCAAAAAAAAACACACACGATTGGCATTGAGGGGGAGGTTGCGATCGGCTTAGTAGGGGCTGTGGGCTCCGATTTTTGTTTCAAACTCGTTGGATCGATCACACACCTTGGTAATCTCTTGAATCTCCCTTGTGTTATGTTAATTCCTTAATTGGGTTGCAATTAATTTCGACTTTTAGGTTGAATTGCTCCTCAATTGACTTCTTGTACATGATCTCAATCATAGTCCACTGTATGATCGATTTTCAAATGTTCCCTCATATAGTGGAATCGGTATTCCTGAATTGATTCCAATCTTGGAGACAAATTGATTTGCTTCGGGGAAAATCTTGTTTTTTTTCTTGTCTTCAAATTTAGTGAATAATTTCCTGCATTGAATTCATGTTTTGAGTACCATTTATAACCCTCAAAACAGCCCCTAGAAGTTTTGATATGTGGGAATTTGTGTTGTTGTTTGGACTAGCAAAGATTTTATCAAAAGACTAGCTTGGAAGTCCTCAAAATTCTTGGTAGTATTGTTTGTATTTTTGGTCTTCAAAACCATGAATTGGAGGCTGAAACAACAAACTTGAAAACCACATAATGAGTGTATAAAGTTCACTAAAAGTTCATCCCTACATGTATCTTGATTTGAACTAAATGAAGTCTTTATTGGTGTATGTAGATTTTTGGTGTTGGTGCATTAGGGCATCTTACTTTCAATAATCCTTTAGTCAATTCTTGGTCTTTTCATAAACCACTTAATTTATGTCTTAATACCTTCATTCAAGCTTTTGGTGTGTTAAATCATGTGGCTTTAATCCTTTGTCCAAGGTCTTGAATCATACGTTGATTTTTGGCAATTATTGGAAATCTGCACAGCAACTTTGCCTCATCTTGCGAGGGCTGTAGCTTCTAATCTGAGCAGAATTGACCGATTCCCCTCTCTGGATAATATGTAGGAAATCGAGTCTAGTTTTCAGAAAGTCCAGATTCAGCTCAATCGGAGTTACAGATTTTGTTTTATGACCAAAACCCTGAACAATGGTCAAGCTGTGAAACTTAAAAAAATATGTAACCCAATAAGAAATTAAAGGTGTTAATGAAACTTGGACCCCATTTTGATGATTGCTTGGTATGTGTGATTATTAGGTGAAAACTTGACAACTTCAAGAAGGGTCAAGGCTTGAATTAGAAAGGAGAACTCGCTTCAAACATAAGGTGAGTCGACAATTTTTGTTGACTTTAGTGCATAACCGGAAACCACATCTCGTATGTAGATTGTTGATGCAAATTAGGATTCATGCTAGATTTTTATAAATGCTTGTGATAATTATTGAAAATATGTTGTTTGCATCTTGTGTGTGGTTATTCCTTGGTATCAGTTGCTATGGTGATATTCATGCTATGTGAACGTTGTAAGTTGCATGCGGATATGATGTTACATGAATTGGTAGTTATATGCTAATGTATGGTGATACCTTAATGAACTTCATTACATGATAATTACTCGTTTAAGTTGTAAGAGTAACATGATTATTATGGTGTATGCATGCTTTTGCAGGGTATAACGGTGACATGGGTAGAACCTTGCAAGTCTAATGGGTTGAAAGAGCTTAAGCCATAACGGTGATTAGTTACACGAACTTTTCTAGATGGTCGTGTGACACGTGGTTCATGTGCACCTCGGTGTACGGGAACTGGAGTGGTGTTGGCTTTATGGTGTGGCCAGATCAAACATCACGTGGGAATCGGGAGGTGTATCGTTGGAATTGGCACCGTTTGTACCGATCCTGAACGACACCATAAAGTACTTGTACTTTGCAAGTCGGAGTAGCGAAAGTGGAAGTCTTGGGGTTGGTGTATTCGGGTGGAAGTCATGAGCCACTTAGAGCACTAAACTGGCTGAGCACACGAGTAGTGAACGGGGTTAAGTTGTTGGGTAGACCCTCCCTAAGGAACCCCAAAGTAGTTAATCGGTTGAATTAGAAATTACATATAATAAACGGTGAATTAAATTATATGTAATAATCGGTTGAGTTAAGTTGAAAACTATATGATTGAAATAAATTATAATATCATGTTATTTGTTTTTCTTGACTATGTTATTATCACGATTTGCATGGATGACCCTTACGGGAATTGTGTGTTCTCTTTTTGGTTGTGTACAAGTTGTCGGCTCACGTGGCAGTTGCTAACACTTGTTTCTTTGTTGGATGCCTTTTGATTGGTACAGGTATCTTAGGAGCATGGCTTGGTGAGGTTGGGTTCCTTTTGGGTAGTTAGTTTTAATAAAGATGACACCTGAACACGTTTGGTTTTTATTTTCCTTTGAACTCCTTTTTGCAATAATTAAATGGTTTAATGTTGTTTATGAAAATGGTAACGTGTGGTTTTGAAAATGTTTTGAATTAAAAAGAAACTAAGTCTTCCGCTAACGTATTTTGTTAAATAAATGTTTTAAAAAGAAAAAAAAAATTATGGTGAAAATCACGACGTTACAAGTTGGTATCAGAGCCATGCTGGGAGTGAACTGAATGCCGGTGTTCAGACTCACAACTTAGTTGGCTCAGTTAGGACCTTTACGTACTTAAAGGGGGGAGGGTGTGTGTTGAGCGTTTTAGGATAATGCTTGTAAAATATTTCAATTCCTAATATTTGTTTATGTATAAAAGAAATGAAACTCTTTATGAATTAGGATAATGTCGAACGCTATGGAGAATGTGAATGATGGAGAAGCGGGCGGCAGCCAGAACAACCGCACTCCCGGGACGCCGCCGTTCATGTTTCAGACCCCACCTATTAACCGCCAGCCACGAGCCCAACCATCACGGAGTGCACGCAGCACATCAAGTGTCGCCATCATTGTTGATCTTCAGGAGCAGCTCCAGGAGCGGGATAGGACGTGCGTTGGAGCAGATGCGGCAGGCGATGCATGCCGCCGAACTCTTGCCACTTGAGGGCGTGAACGAGGGTGGAGATCAATCGTTTGATGATGAGGCACATAGTCGTTCCGTGTCAAGGCAGGAGGTTGTTGGAGCTGCTAGACGTCGAGGGAGTTCATTCAAAACCTTCATGGATTGTAAGCCGCCTACCTTTGAAGGAGGCGAGAGTGTCGTGGCGTGCCTTCGTTGGATTAGGAAGATGGACCAAACCTTCCGATCTGGTGAATTTAATGAGGACCAGAAGGTGAATTATGCGGTGCAAACATTTGACAAGGAAGCACTCGAGTGGTGGGACGCTATTGACGCACGACTCACTGAGGCTACTCGGAGGGCTATGACTTGGGAAATTCTTAGTAAGAAGGTGAAAGACCGTTTTTGCAGTGAGGGTAGCATACAACAGGCCCAACGAGAGTTTTGAATCTTCAGAAAGGAAGCATGACGATTGCTAAGTATAACACTACCTTCACTGAGAAGTCACAATTCGCTACTGATTACTGCCCAAGGTTATATATAATAAGGATCCCATAGGCTAAGAATGTGTGGTTTCGCTCTACTTCCTTTTCCTCGTTGGGATGTGGATATAGAGTAGTATCACATATTCGAAGGCCTGTCGGATCTAAGTTATATATGATTTGTATACCCTGTGTAATCGTAGCAGGACTCGATATGGATCATCCAGTGAAATGTTAATAATCTCTTAGGATTCTTTAGACATTTCCATTCTCGCGCGAACCCTGTGGACAACCCTAACCACTTCAGTACACGGCAGAAGAGTTGATTCAGACCTAGAAGAGGTTCATTGAGAAGATTTCCTATTCGGAAATAAATGAACTGGGTCGAGACTATTGAATGCACCAAGTGCCTATATTCTTCTAGGGACGCCGGTGCGAAATTTGCCTAAACTTCCGAGATTCCCAGTCACTCTTTATGAGGTGATGACACCCATTGTCGGATTCGGAAGTGAGGTAAAATAGAAATTCAATATGTCCATACGAGAAGAGAACCCTAGGAAACTACCCGAAGGAAACCAACGCCGATTCCAGTCAAAGATACGAGGCAGACCGAGGGAGCCAATACATGGAACCCGGGAAGTGTCTTTTCCTCGTGTTCGTCACGCTAATACACCCATAAAATAATACAATTTAGTGAGTTAGTGGTTACACTACTCATGCTATGTGTTAGGTAAATCGTCGTTTCCCGTTGCCAGATACACTATTAGGGCGGATCCCCGCACCTCTATTGAGAGTGTTTAGCCATGAACCTCTCCTTCCGCTATTTCGTTCCGAACCGTTCTCAAATCTCTCCAGACCGGAGAGTGAAACCTTTCCCAGTATAAAGGTAACGTAGTAGGAACGACTCGCATCTTATAGCCTTCTTCTGATACTCATACACCTACCTTGATTTCCAGGACTACATCATAGGCTCAGACAATCAGTACCCTAGGCACATAAAAAATTTATACCTAATACGGTCAGGACAGATAGGTCCATGGTTAGCCATCGTCTCTTATTATCTCGTATTCCTTTCCGTGTAGGAGAAACCATGCCACCGAAGAAGCGTAACCAGTCCACAAGCAAGAAACCTACTCTCTTATTCGATGAAGCTACGTTCCAAGCTGAAGTCTCGGCAGCCGTAGCAGCTGTCATGGCTCACCTGAATGCTAACAACGCCAATGTTAGCAAGGTGCCTGTCGGGGTTTCCGATTCTAGCAATGGACAGCAGCAACCAACACTTTCATACCCAGTCACCCAAGAACCTCAACCGAACCCACTAAAGAGAAAACTCAAGATTGAGAAGGGAAGTACCTCGGCTCAAGGACCTTCCGAAGGGCAACGAGCTAAGACGGCCAATGCTCCTGTAAATCCTTCCCTCCCGACTCCAAGAAGATTGTACCTAGGAGACCTTCCCCACTGCAGCAAGTGCAGCTACCATCATCATGGTGCCTGCCGGGAACTCTATTGTGCTAGGTGCAACATGAAGGGACATACTGCTCGCGTATGCAGAACTCCAGTGGAGCGTATTGCATCAATCACCAATGTGACGACCAATCCAGTTTGTTGTCTATGTGGTGAGAGTGGACACTTCAAGAAGGATTGCCCAACTGAAGGAAACAACAAAGACACAGAAGGAGCCTGACTCTACTGCTTAGGGAGAAGCGTCAAGGAACTCGGTAGATTTTGGTACGTCTCTCGATCTCAGATAACTAAACTAAATACATTAAAAAGGGCTAATTCAAATGTAAATATTTCCCAATAAGGCGAAAGTCGCAGCACTGTTATAAAACTTAAAATTCATTAGGTAAAACTATAATGGCTAAACATATACGTTACGGCCATGTATATTTAAGATGGACAGACCTAGAGTGAGCGAATGCCACCTCATTTCTTGTTCCTTGTTTGGTTGTGGATTTAGGGCGGGGTCGCTCAGTCAACAGTCCTCCCCGCCTTAAATATACATGACTAGTATATGTGAGGCGATTATAGAAATGCCTTGTGAGAATCCACTCATGAAAAGGTACTCTATTCGGAAACACTTAGAACTCTCTATAGTTCCGCGTCGACTCTATCGGTCCAAGTATCCGCGGTAGTGATACATAGGACGAAACCCGAGACGCCTAGAACTTGTGTGCCTGTTCGGCACATGAATTTATCGATCTTCATTATATATAATGTCGGAGTGTGCCAACTTCGACGACTCTATTGATCATGGTTTGACTTCGTGCAACCATGTGTACATCCTTAGTGCTGTGTAAAAAGAACTTTCTCCATAGCCATGTCGTCAAATAAAGGTTCTCCCGAATCTAAACCTAACACAAATAATCAAACCTAATGCGATCCGTCAATCGTCCCTCTTATCTCAAACCTTCCGAAGTACCCAAGAGAGGGTACCGTGCGCTATTGACCGACCCCTCGTAGTCAGATGGACACCGAAGTGAACGACACTACAGATACTCCAGAAGACGACAACCATCCGAAGCATACTTCGTAGATTCCCCAGAAAGACCCTTCGCACCTCGCACATCAGGTTTGTGAACCCAGAGAATAGAACTCATGAGACTGACCACTATAACCAGGTATATGCGTAAAGGTGGTATACAATTGAGATCAAAAAGATTTAAGGTGTGTGTTTCCTCCCTACTCCCTGTTCCTCGTTGGGTTGTGGGTTTGGGGTGGAGTCGCACAGCTGAACATCCTGCCGACCTCAATTGTATAATGCTTGCATACACCAAGTATTGGTGGTTAAGCCAAGCATGAGCTCTACCACGAACCTCTTCGCAAAACACTTTCACCCTATTCCATAACATAGGAGTCGGAGTCAAGAGAATCACTGCGGGTTGAGCTAGTAAAGTTCCGAGTGCTGAGACCCTATACTCACTAGAGTTGACCTAGACCGAGGAAACTCAAAACCTTCGGAAGAGTAGTTGCAGTAGATGCTCGCACTACTCAGGCACTTCGTCCACCCTGTTACAGACGAACAGTGCCTATCGTCCTCCACCCTCTTGCATGGAGGAAATCGTCGTCGCCCTGCAGACGATAAAATACATTCTCCGAAGTGAACACTAGGATACCGAGAACCACAGGATAACCTCCGCAGCTAAGAATACTTGATCAAAGTGCGAAAGTAGTTGCGTCAAGCCTCATGACCCAGATCCCGAAGAGGTTATAGACTTGACACCAGCCCTGGTGTTAGTCGAAGGGTTATGCAGGAGCATGCGCATTCCGCATTAAAATAAACCAAAGTCTTAGAGATTAATTGGACTATTAGGTGTTCCACGAATACTATCTAACGCAGGGAGAGTAGAACCACCTCCCGAAATAGTCCAACACTTGTCTGGTGAAACTCTATCTCCCCGACCCTCAGGGTTTCCGCATCTCAAGCTTCGTTAGTGCATATTCATTTTGCACAAGCTTGAGATAGACACTTTACAGCAAACTGATAACCATAGTCGCGCAACCCACTCGACGATCTAGAAAGTCTCTATCAGCCAGTTGATAGAAAACACGAAACCAAAGACCACTCGAGATTCCTAAGAACCAACCTGAAGGACTACACACACAGTACGAGTGAGAACATTAGGAACTTCGAATGGCGATCACGCCAGTGATGGTCTTGCCATAGAAGTACACTATGTTCTAAGTACTGAAAAACTCTACCAATTCCGAGAGCTTAGGACCATCTGATAATTCTCATGGAGACTTGGTCCAACCCTTTTCAGGCCGCTACTTCTTTCGGATATACCACAAGATTCACACCCGATCGATCCGCTTCTTAGACTTGATACGTGATTTCCCGACAACACTTTTCGTGCCTCACTCATCTTGATAGAATCCATTGAGAACCCTAACCTTGTAGATACACCAGTTGGAACACACTAGCCACACGAAACGGAATCCGCATCATGTACGTGGTCTGCTGGAATGACAAACACAGACTAGAGTTCACTTGGGAATGCGAGGACAACCATATAGGAAGTACTCTCTTACCTCTACTTGGCCATTCATACCTACTTCCTTGCCTAGTCCTGAATTTCGGGACGAAATTCCCTCTAACGGGGGGATGATGTGACAACCCAAGTTTGTTCCGTTACATTTCCCCGTTACCGTTAACGAAATATTCCATTTTTGTAAAAAGTTCTGTTAATTAGAGGTCGTCAATTAAATAAATATTTCATTGTTTATATTTTATGTCGTTAAGTCGTGATAAGAGAAATAAAAACTCGTATTACACATTTTCATTTAGTTGGAAAAGTTAGTTTTTATTATTACGACCACTAAATCGGGTGCGACCAAAAGCCCCGCTAAACGACAGTATCGGGTAGAATTCCACCGTGTCCAAAACTTAGGCACTATATAAAGTGTTCAAAGCTTTCATTTGAAGCTTTTGACTTCATTTCATTACTCTCTCTCTAACCTCTCTCCTCATCCAAGATTAAGGTCCAAAAACATAGATTTAAGGCTCCAAATCAAAGAGGTAACATTCCTAACTTGTTATCTAACCTCTTTAGCCTTCAAATTAATGTTTAAAATGAGATTTAGGACCTAGAACAAGTGTTTACGGCCAAGGCACATGCTTGGGGCGTAAACACATAAATATGGGGTTTTAGAGCCAATTAACCCTTCCAAATCATTGTTGGGACTTAGATACGACTTTGAGGATTACAAACCTGGACTTGGAACACCTTAAACTTGAATTTTGAGGGACAAAAGAGATTTTACGGCCAAGGCATGTGCTTGGGCCATAAAATCCTCAAACATGGGGAGTAAACACCTTTTTACATGTTAGAATGCCTTGAAACTTAACCAATAGCCTTGTGGTAAATCCTAGAACCATCGAAAAATAGTTTGGGGGCCTTAAACATATTAAAATGCAACATATAAGAGTCTATGGCCATAGAGCATGCTCATGGGCCGTAAACTCCTAAAAGTGTGTCAAATGATGCCCCAAAATCACCCCAAGGCTTGGAAAAATTACTAGAATCACATGTGATTGCTTTAAGTGCCTCAAAACAATTATTCTTGACCATGGGAGAGTTTACGGCCGTAAACTCCAAGTTTACAGCCATGAACTCCCTTTTAAATGGTATAAGTCCCATTAAATCATTCCAAGGCATTTTAGAAATTCATTCCAACAATCCCCAAGTCCAAACAAGCCATTAAACACTAAAAATCACACCAACATGAGTTCACGGCCGTGAACTCATGTATGTATATGTTATGTGGCTATAAACTCCCTTAAATGTTTACTCTTGGGGAGTAAACTCAAATCCCAAGTCCCTAGTGCCATTACACGTCCGTAGATGTCAGCCGGGTCACTCCAAACGCTAGTTTTGAGGTGTTTAACCTCGTTGGAGTGTAATGTTCCATATAATTAGTGAATGTATATCTAATTAATTATATATGGACATTATTACATTTTACATAGGGACATCACGAGTAATCAAGCCCCGAACCAACGTCTAGTGTCCGAAACCGTTGCATTTCCTCGTCTGGTGAGTTTATACCCCTGAATGAACCTTTCAATGTTTTTACATGTTTTATAGGGGGGATACAAGTTAAACATGCCAGTTATCACATCAATCACATGTGATTGATAACCCGCATGCACAAGATTTTACCACATTGTATACTGTTTTACCGAGTAGGACACTATAATTGGTTTTCTAAAAGGTTTTCACTTGTTCAAGTTCTTACTTTTACTGCTTTATCAAAGTTTCATTTCAAACTGATTTATGAAAGGTTTCCAAAGAATTTCTAAAGGTTTTAAATCAAACTTATTTCACAAAGGAATACCAAGTCGTGATTTTCTTAAAATATAAAGGTTTTCCAAGGTTTACGTCTATGTTTTTATACTTCTACTCGATAACGTTTCCACTTCGAGATACACTTATACTTGATAACGTTTCCACTTCGTGATACATTCATACGTGATGGATGCTTATACTCGTTCACACTCTTACTTAGTGATATCGCTCCTACTTCACTTATACTTGATATCACTTCTACTTCACTTATACTTGATACGCTCCTACTTCACTTGTTGAACGCTCTTACTTCACTCGTTAGACACTCCTACTTCACAAGAATCACTCCTACTTGTTACACACTCAGTTGTAGTTAGATGTATGTCTATGCTTGTCTAGATGCATATAAGTAATGAATTGAAGGACTTAGGAAGGCTTGTCCGCCCTATTTCCTTTTCTTCGTTCAGATGTGGTCTGGTGGGATCGGATGGCCGTCCGAAGGTCATTTGATTCATTAGTTATATATTATGTATACGAGTATGGACGTACAGGTATGCTCTAGTCAGTTCAGTTAAGAGTCTCTACCTCTAGTTCAACACTTACATTAAAAACACACTACCCACTATTTGGAAGTCTCTACCTACTATTTGGGATGCATCTTCAAGACACGGCCTTCTCCGTCGTCTAGTTGGTAACCAGAATCTCCTGTAGGGAGAGCGGACATTATGTGTATAGATCTATACGGGATTGACAACCCCGCACCCAGACTGCTAGCTACAGTCCTGGCCTACCAAGCCAACGGGTGACAAATGTCATATTTTAGACGCTTGTAGGGCGTCTAGTACTCTAGTCAGTATGGTTACGAGTATCCCGGGTTACCTTATAATTCATTGGCCTTAAGGTAACGGTATTTCACCAGCAATTTACACTGTATGCTGGTAACCCATTTTCAGAGTCACACTGTTTAGACCTTACTAGACGCATCATTCATTTGGTGTTGTCCGGGGTCTGTATCCACTGTATTCACTGTATCCAATGTATTCACTGTATTCACTGTTTTAGACCTTGATAGACGTATCATTCAGTTGGTATTGTCTGGGGTCTGTGTTCACTGTATTAGACCTTACTAGTTGTACCTTTCATTTGGTACCGCCTAGGGTCTGTGTCTCTTTCTGTTAGACTGAGCCAGGCGTGTCGTTCGTTCGATACTCTCCTGGAGTCTATGATTCCTTTGCCTTAGTCAGCAGTCCTCACTGCTGAGGCACATGTTATTTCCCTATTGTCTCTTGCTTTCTTTAATAATCAAATTTAGTATTTGATAATGATAGCAATTAAGGGAAAACTACTTTTTACCACATAACACTGACCAGTCTTGGTAGAAGGCTGCTTTTATTAAAGAAAATATAGGATTTTCTGGAAAGAACTCTAATACACTGCAATCTCTTAAACTACTACTTTTATTAAAGTTGTTTGAATAAAAACGTCACTAAATGCTTATGAACTCACCATCATTTGTAAAAATGTTGATACTCGCTTTTCAAATAACTTGTATTCTCAGGTTAGCATTAGACAGGTACATCCCCGGAGCTGTTGATGAAGATAGCTTAGTACCATGTTGTATTTATTCTATTACTTGTATTACTTTGATGTATTGTAATGTAACCATGTAAACTATTACTATTAATGCAATGCTTTGTTGTACTTTGATTACTATAATGCATGTGTTGTGATACTTGACATGACGTCATCCACCCCAGAACGTTTCCGCCATTCCGGTTTTGGGGTGTGACAGTATTGAATGAGAATGCTATACAAGTTTTTAAACTATGTATAAAAATGTATATTTTTATCTACTAATATGCTGAGTAGAACATGGGTAGATAGTTGGTGCGTAATAAACAGATGAGAGGCCTCGTTGTTGTTTTGATTCAGTCATCTAGTGGAGTTTAGATGACGACCACAGACTTTTCTAGACAGTCCTGTGGAACACTAGCAGGCTCGCCACCTGTAGGTGTTAATGAACTTGGGTGTTCATTCGTTGTACTCCATGCCCCTCATGGTTTCCTTATTTGACTTATATTGCTGAGGAACACCCGAAGCATGTGTTGTCGCCCCGATGAAATATTCTTAGACTAGGTCCCTTGTGTTAGTTATTTTAGGGACATAAAGTGAGAATAATGGGAATGGGTAATTGGGTTATTGTTGGTTGATGAAAATTAATTTAATTATTTATTGTGGGTTGAAAACCCTATATGCTCACCAGGCTCTCAAGCCTGACCCACTCAGTTTTATTTGTATTACAGGAAGTGGCGCAAGGGCATAAGATGGATGAACCATCAAGTTGTTTTGTTTACAATTCTATATATATATATATATATATATATATATATATATATATATATATATATATATTTGTTGAATGACTTGTAATGTTATCGTTTATGCTTTATGGTCTGTATCGGAACATGACATCCCGAGTTTTGATTATATAATGAAAATACATTTCTTTTATGAAATGCTTTGGTAAACATTGTTTTATCACGTTTTGTTTTTGGGAATAAATTCTGCAACTCTTTCAAATCAAAAGGATTTACTCTAAAATTATTTTAAAAGCATAAATGAAAATCGGTTTTTTCTGGCCGAGATTTTGGGGATGTCACACTCTCAAGCCAAGGACGATGGAAGGCTCTCTTAGGGTTTCACTCACTGATATGGAGGCTGGGAAATGAGCCTTAGCATCCATTATATAGTGCACAAGTCAAATATTAGGGTCTGCGTCTGGACCCATTACGCCCATCGTAACCATGGGTACGCCCAGCGTACCCAGGCGAGTCCGCGTCCAAATAGATGGATTTAATAGCTGGACAAAATAGATGGATTTATTAGCTTTACCTGGATTTTGGGATGTTACACCTTTAAACACTACCTATATAACTATATCTACATTGACATCAATTGTACACAATATAAGTTAAAAGATTTTATAAAATATTTAAAAGCATTTCCTAATATTTAAAAGAGTTTAATAACCATTTAAAAGCATTTTCCAATATTCAAAAGAGTTTATTTATATTTAAAAGCATTTTGATGACTTGATGTCATTTACAACATTTAAAGAGTTTTATTTGTAATAAACACAATTTCTTGTGTTTAGACTTGTATTCCCCCCCCCCCCCCCCCCCTCTTAAAAAAGTGAAAAGTGATAAAATGTAGGGGGTATGAACTCACCTTATGTTTGGTGATCTAAATGATTCAAGTAAGGATGAGAAGTTCCACGAATAAAGTCCCGATACACAAATGAGTCCTAAATGACATATATTGGTACATATATGTATATAATTAGTATATAACATAACTAATCATGAAGGGAAACAACCTAAGGGACTAAGGAACATTGACATGAAGTGTTGAATCACTTGTGATTCATCAAAGGAAAGTGAATGGCACTAACTTGGTGTTTACGACCATGGGTTTACAGCCAAGGGAGTTTACGACCATAAACTCATGGTCAAACATGCATATGTGTGTGTTTTGAGATCCTACAACATCCATTAAGGGTTCAAGGTCTAAGGCTTGGTCATTACACGAGTTTGCGGCCCTAATGTGCCAAGAAGATGGGTTTACAGCCAAGGGAGATCCATGGCCGTAAACTCATGATGTTTGTGGTAAATTGGTTGTTTCAATGATGTTAATCAAGGGCTTCTAATAGAGATCAAGTACATGGAAGAGATACTTATGATTCAGAAGCTAAAAGACTTGATTTCGGGCCCAAGAACTAGTGTGTGTTCTTGGTGTTCTTGGTGAAAGATGATGATCTTGAAGATCTAACCAAAATGAATGATTTCATGGATGAAATCATAGAATGATACTAGATAAAGAAGGATATCAACTAATCAAAGGATGAAATCACTTACAAATATGAAGATCAAAGTGAAAGTTCTTGATGATACTTGAGAGAGAATGGGAGTTCTTGGCTTGAAAATGGAAGGAATGAAGAATAATGAAGGAAATGAGTCTTTAAGGGAGGAGTTTACGGCCCACCTTGAGTTTACGGCCGTAAACTCAAGTGTTGTGGCCGTGAACTCCCTTAGGTGGTGGTTAAGGCTTCAAGGTTGTACTGTGATTCTAGCAGGTACTTCCTAGCACTCATTCCTTGAATGTATTGGGCTCAGAACACTCAAACAGACTCTAAACAGTGCTAAATGATAGCAGAAGTGAGTCCGACTTAAGGTTGATTGGACTGGCTTTTAAAGCAAAAAATTTTGGGTTGTCACACCATGGTCTTTCTTCATATGGTAGTTTGTCTTGAGCTTCCATTATACTTATTGATTGAGCAAGTTTTGTTATTTGTTGCTCTAATCTTTTGAGGCTAGCTTACATTTTTTTTTTGGAAAATTTGTGTAGATGTCGCAATGATTTTCACAATGTCCTCTAAGGACATACTTGGCATTTCAGGTTGTAGAGGAGGTAGAGGATATGCATGTTGGAATTGTGGAGTTGGTTGGTATTGGTCACTTCTCCAAGCTTGGTATGGGCTTTGGTATTGGTTGTATCCCCAAGCTTGGTTGTTGTCCCACAATTGATCATGTTGAGGTTGATCATAACTCCATTGGTTTGACTAGTAGTAGCTCCCCCTTTCTTACACTCTTCCCATTCTCTTTGTAAATATGGACACATATCGGAATGATGTCCATTTTGGGCGCAATTATCGCAAGGAAGAGTTGTGGGTTGCACACTTTGGTCACTTCCAATCATCATAATTAACCGAGTTAGCTCAGAAAGTTGGACTTTAATGCAAGGAGTGTTCATTTCCAAACCATACTTTTTCTTTTATTTTGGGGTTTTAAATTAGAGTACATGCACAATGAGATCTAGGCATAGAGAAACAAACTGATTAAATCAAAACCAATCCCCGGCAACGGCGCCACAACTTGATAACTGCTTGACAAGCTTATTAACCTTGATAAACACTCAAATCTATTCAATTGAATGACATAGACACAACCTCTTGTTTCAGTTGTCAAAATAGTGATTAACATCTTGAATAATTTTTGTTAGTCAATGATTGTCTTGTTCTATATTTCTCTTTAGAATAGAACTTATTGGCCTAACCTTCCAAACAAGCGATAGACCTTCTCTTATATGTAACAATTTCATAATTATTTCCTCTTTTATTATGAGTCAAGAGTCCTAATTATTTTTAGTTAATTTTGCCATTTTATGTGTTGGTGATTTTGTATCATCAGTGTGTATTTAAGTGTAATGGATTTGACTTGTTAACCAAAATCAATTTTGATGAATATTAAACAAGTAAGGAAGGTGCGGAGTGCACATTTATTTAAATTTATTCAAGATTCAAAGTAAACTGTCATTTAGGGGCGAAGCCCCTAATCGAATGGAGGTTCGGGGACAACGCCCCTGGCTGGGATTTTTGGAACAAACCCGACTTTTGACTTCGGTTCGACCCTTATAGAAGGAACCTGGATTAGTGACAGTTTTCAGACATCAAACTGTTTTTTGTGACAGTTTTCAAACATACAACTGTCTTGAGACAGTTTTCTGATGGAAAAGGTTTTAACTAATTTTGATCTTCATTTGATGGTACACTCGGAATTCATAACAACTAGATTTTTTGTTCTTGCTCTCAATTTCTGAGTCTTATCCGATTAAAGATTAGTTTTACCACCCAAATACTTTAATCTATACCCTAAATTTCTAACATTATGTTTTATACAGAGAAATTAAAATTGAAGATTGCTTTTGAGTACAAATATCTACAACAAAGCAATTTCTACAGGATTCCTGGGGTTAATGACGATGAACAGTTATGTATTGTAATGGTACTATATCCATAAATTTGAATAATTAACATTTTTACATTTTTCTTTTATTAAAAAAATATCATTCATTTTCACAATTGATTTGTTGTATGTTGGCAACGCTTGCAAACAGGTTTGTGGCTGTGAAATGCTTGCAACAGTTTTATGGCTGGGAAATCTAAATCTTTTACTTCTTGATGATAAAAGATGTGGAACCTGGAGTAATGAAGGTAATACATATATTTGGGCATTATACTTGAAATCTTTCATCCATTAAGGCATTTTAGTTTAATTTATTAACATGATGCCAATGAAAGTTGAGATGGCAAGTTATAGTTGCATTTACCTCAGTAATTAGCAGTGAATAGTTCTTAATGGGGTAATTTGGAGGTAACACATAAGTTTTTTATTTAACCGACAAAAACTTTTATGTGCTTACCCTTTTTAGTTCGCACATGTCAAACAGTTTGTAGGTTAATCTTTTTGTGGAATTGATATTGGCTTGTAGATTATGCTTTTTGGTACTTGTGATATGATCTAATTATTGTTGTTACTAATTTGTTTTGTTTGCAGTTTCTGGTTATAAAAGGCTTGCTTTAAACACCTTCAATAACACTTGCTTAGATTTAAAGATAATCTATTTGATGTGATGCAACATGAGAGTTTGGGGCAATTGAACCAGTCCATGTTGGAAGATCAGGAAGAGTTTTGGTGGCACCTAAGTGGCTACACGATTAAGTGATAAGCATGTAGTAGATTAAGATAACTATTATTTGAATTTCTAGATAATGTTTGTTTGCAATTTGAATTATTAGCTAGTTGTTAGATGTTACGTATTATATAAATGTAACTAGCTTTGTTAATAAAGATATTGAAAAATTAAGTCATCTTCTTTCACTCGAAGAGTGTAAGTGATTTACCTATTTTGATTATAGGGAAAATCACTTGCGAGGGCAATTATCTTTTTGTCTTGTTCGCCTTTTAGGCAACTTCATTTTTTTGGTATATATTTAACCATTTAACTTGTTAATTTGTTCACATATAACCATTATCACCTGCTATAGCTAGTGATATTGACAATATGTGAACACATATAACAAGTTAAATAGTCAATTATGTACAAAAATAAATAAGTTACCTAAATGTAAACAAAACGATAAAGATGATTACTTGATAAGTCATTCTCCCTTGATCATATCATGATGTTGCTGAAAGGGTACTCTTTTTATTCTTTAATTTTTATTCTTACCTCATCTAATTTATTTTAAAATGAAGTTTTTATTACCAAAGGGCTTGTAGCCTAGCGGTATCAGGTGGTGTCCTCCCTCTTTGAGGTCGAGGGTTCAAGTCCCGTTGTGGACATAGGTGAAATAGGTGTTGTTAGCTTAGGAGTAGATTAGATTTGCCGGTTAAAAAAAATGAAGTTTTAATTAAATTATATTTACATTAACAACATCACTACTTCATCGATAAATGTTTTTTGGAAAGTTGTTATAAATTATACAATTTAAAATCTTTTATTATTGAATCTTAATCCTCAATACGCTCTAGTTAATGAAAAATGTATAAATCTAGTTCATAAATGTATTAACAACATCACTACTTCATCGATAAATGTTTTTTGGAAAGCTGTTATAAATTATATAATTTAAAATCTTTTATTATTGAATCTTAATCCTCAATAGGCTCTAGTTAATGAAAAATGTATAAATCTAGTTCATAAATGTTACTTAGGACCATAGAGAGGAAATGAGGATTCAACTTCTTGCTATTTGAACCATAAAAAAATTTAGATAAATGACATAACTCTAACAAAAAATGGAAATGATCATCTAAATCCAATGAAAAAGACTTTTAATAAGCACATAACATTCCATGGAGACAACTTGATAAATAAATATCAATAGTATTTGAGATTAGTTTGAAAAAAAGAAAATTAAGTCTAAAACGAAAAAAAAAAAAAAATACAAAATATTGAGCCTTTTATGAAAAAAGAAAAAAATGAGTTTAGCTATTTATGACCACCAAGATCTGAAATAACAAATTCCGGATGAACTTTGGGTATTCTTAAAAAAAAAAAAAAAAAAAAAAAAAAAGTTTTAGGTAAAAATCAAAATATAGGGTAAAATAATCCAATTTTTTATGTCTAAAATTTAAAATGTGCCTCCAAAAAATACTGTATCTGTCCATTTCTCTTCTTTATTCCTTGGACAAACGTCTCCCACACTGATAGTGATACCTCAGTCTTCTCCTTCTCATCCGAGTCGATCGTTTCTTCTTACGAAGGTGCGGTTTCTCTTCACCGTTTTCTAGTTTTCGATCCTATTACTCACCACTGTTGAAATCTCAGTACATTTTTTATCATATACTTTGCATTTTCAGGCTCTTAAATACTGTAAAAACCCTAGAGATGGAGTGGAATCCAAAAACCGTACAGTTTCTGTCGGAATCTTTCCTTGGTACACTCTCCCCTCAACCAGAACCCCGCCGCCGTGCTGAGAAAAACTTATCCGACGCCGCCGAGACTCCTAACTACGGCCCTGCCGTTCTCCGCCTCGTTGCTGAAACTTCCGTGGACGAGCAGATCCGACAATGCGCCTCTGTTAACTTCAAGAACCATCTTAAAACCCGGTGGTTGCCCTCATCTGCAACCCGTATTCCTGATGGTGAGAAAGAGCAGATTAAGACTCTAATAGTCCCTCTCATGCTCTCAACTACCCCGAGAATCCAGGCTCAACTTAGCGAAGCCTTAGCTGTGATCGGGAACCATGACTTTCCAAAGTTGTGGCCGGATTTGCTTCCGGAGTCGACGACCAGTCTCGAAACGGCTATCAATGCGGATGATATTGCCTCAGTTAATGGTATTCTCACGACTGTTAATTCTTTGTTTAAGAAATTCCGGTATCAGTTCAAGAGCGATCCGGTTCTGCTTGATTTGAAATACTGCGTGGATAACTTCGCCGCACCGTTATTGAGCACCGTTGAGAGTATTTCAGGGAAGATAAATGCTGCTGCTAGGTCCGTTGCAACGGTCCGTCAATTAATTGAAGCACAGATACTCTGTTGTCGGATATCGTATTCGCTAAACAATTTGGATTTGCCCGCGTTTTTTGAGGACAATGCAGATAAATGGATGAATGAGTTTAAGAATTATCTCACTGTGAGGTATCCGGATATTGAGGATGGCGATGGAGATGGCCTTTCACTTGTTGACGAGTTACGAGCAGGTGTATGTGAAAATCTAATCCATTACATGGAGAAAGAGGAGGAACTGTTCCAAAAGTACTTAAAGGAGTTTGTAGAAGCTGTTTGTAGTCTCCTTGTAATTGCATCAGCATCGCCAAACCGTGAACGGTTGACCATGACTGCCATCAAGTTTTTGACCATGGTCAGCACAAGTGGTCACCATGAATTGTTTGCTGGTGATGAGATATTGCAGCAGATTACTCAGAGTATTGTTATTCCCAATGTGATGTTAAGGGATGAAGATGAAGAGATCTTTGTGATGAATTATATCGAGTTTATAAGAAGAGACATGGAAGGGAGTGACCTTGAAACAAGGAGAATTGCGTGTGAGCTTCTCAAGGGTATTGCCGGGAATTACAAACAGAAGATCACAGAGAGCGTCTCAACACAGATACACAATTGCTTGGCACTGTTTGCTAAAAACCCATCTGCAAACTGGAAATATAAAGATTGTGCCATTTACTTGGTTGTCTCTCTTGCCACAAAAAAGGCAGGTGATGCTTCAATCTCAAGCGATCTTGTTGATGTTGAAAGTTTCTTCAGATGGGTTATTGTCCCAGAGTTGAAGGAACAGGATGTCAATGCTTCCCCAATGTTGAAGGCAGGTGCACTGAAGTTTTTCACAATGTTCCATGTCTTGATACCTAAATCCATTGCCATGGCTCTTCTTGGTGATGTGGTCAGGTTTTCTGGTTCAGATTTTAATGTGGTTCATTCTTATGCTGCTAACTGTATTGAGAAGCTTTTGCTTGTCAAAGACAACAATGGGGTGCATTCACAAGCAAGATACACGCCAATGGACATCGGTCCCATTCTTCCAGTTTTGATGACAAATCTTTTTGGTGCGTTAGAGAAGCGTGAATCAGTATATTATGAGGTGTATCATGCGAGTTCTTGATGGATAGATTTTATATATATATATATATATATATATATATATATATATATATATATATATATATATATATATATATATATATATATATATATATATATACCGATTAAATCCTATTTTTAAACTACTTCGGACTTGAGTGATTAACCTCTTACAAAAAACGACACCTTTTCAATCACAATGACTCTAGAAGTCACCATTTTTTAAAAATAAGACAATGACTCTAGAAGTCTATCATTTTTGCAAAATAAATAGAGAAATTTTCGGATATAAGCAAAACATACATCCTAATGCCAAAAACTGACCAAAAAATAGAGTTTCCAAAAATGACCAAGGAATCTTCAGCGGGTCCTCTACGAACTCGACTTTCATACTGTTGACTTGTTTTAACAATCAAAATTTCGGAGTTTTTCATAATTTTGCTTAGTTCGTAGTACTCTCTGATCTTTTGCGAACTAAACAATATATATTTAGATAAATCATTTTTTTAATTGTTTTATTCCATTTTTGTCTATAGAATGCAGAATTGTTTAGGCAACAAGACAGATATAATGACGAAATCTAGATTTGTTTTTGGAATTCTTGTAATTTTTTTATTTATAGATATGATAGATATGTCACAATTCACTTGAAAAGTTAACAAATCAGGATATAGATAAATATTGTAGTTTTACATTTCCGTATATCATATCTATAAATAAACATTTACAACAAAAATTCCAAACAGAAATGTATACTTCATCGACATCTATGTCTCATTGTCTATATGGCTCGTTGCCTACACACATCTACATTCTAGAGACAAAAAATACCAGGATAAAAAAACGACTTGTCGAAATTTATACCGCTTAGTTCGTAGAAGATACCACGAGTCCGCAAAGAGATTTCTGCAGACTTAGGTGTCGTATTGTGGACTAAGCAAAGTTACGAAAAAGAATCCATAAAATTTGACGGTTAACACGAGTCTGCAATATGAAAAACGAGTCTACAAAGGACCCTCTGTGTATTCCTAGGTCATTTTTAGAAACCTTTTCTTTTGTATATTTTTTTCAATGTGTTGGTTATATTTGAAAATTCAACTAAATAAATAAATAATCAAACCAACTAAGGCTACCAATCACTTCATTTACTAATTTAAAATAGTAAGATTAATGTCATAAAACACTCATTTCATTTAATTCCTTTTTGTTTAAGGTTTAATTTTTATTTATGTGTTTACTCCCTTTAACAAATAGTGTAAAGAAAATATTTAATTGGTTTTTTTAAATCACAGTCGGACAACCTACATTGAACTTGTCTTAGGGTTATCATAGGAGGATAAATTACAAAACATTAAACCATTTCGCACTTTTCATAGTTTGAACTGTTGAACTTGTAACATTATGTTACGAGAAAATGACAGAAAAATGGCTATATGATTCATGTTTGAAAATTGTCACAAGACAGTTACAAATTGTCATAAAACCGCCAAACCTATCACAAGACAACTCAACCCTAGCTAGGGTCTCCTGTCCCTTAGACCCTGTCAAGGGCTGCCACCTCTTGGACCTTGCTCCCAGGGGCTACCCCCGACCCCCATTCGTTTAGGGGCTTCGCCCCCAAATAACAGTGTACTTTGAATCTTGAAAACTTGAACAAGTGTGCACTCTCGCACCATCATAACTTGTTCAATATTTAACAAGATCACTTTTGGTCAACAAATTTAATCATATTACACTTAAATAATATTAATGATATTAAATCACCAAAAAATTAGATTTGATGGATTAGCTGAGAAATATGCATTCTTGGTCCCTTTGAGACTAAAAGATTAGATCTTAGTTCTAGTTCTGTGGACCATCCTAATGGATAAAGTTAGAAACTTTATCCATTATGAAGTTATTCAGGAACTACATTTGTGGTTATGGGCCTTCATCTAAAAAGATTAAGCACTTAGTGAAGATTTTGGCCTTCTGACCAGAATTCACGACGTGACATAGGATATGTCACGACGTGGCGGTGCCCAAAATTGCGATTATTTTGTCGTTGCCTTCTGACGACGTGACCAAGGAATGGTCAAGACGTGATATTGACTTTGACTAAGCTGGCCGTTGGCTTTTTGACCAGTTTGAATTTTGGTCAAACTTGGGTAGAATTGAGTATTTGTCTAAGGATTGGTCTTGGTTTGGTTTTAGGAAGTTTGGGTTGGCTATTCTGATGTTGAGGTAGCTGTTGGGCTCCGTTCTGCCTTTCTCAAAATCTTTTACTCTTTTAGAAAAATTGTTTCTTTTATGAAAAAATTCCTCAAATCCTCAGTTTGAGTTCAGATACGCTCGAAGGTGCATCCGAATCCGTCAAACCAAGGCTCTGATACCAACTTGTAACGACATGAAAATTTAAAACAATTTTTCATTTTTTTTAAAAACAAACATATCTCACATAAACAACCCAAATATCAAAATGTATCAAATGTTATCTCAATAAAACATATCCCAGAATCTCAAATTACATAATTCCCCATCAGCGTGTACGGATTATGTCGGCGCCTTCCCGCGATCCTCGCTGGTACCTGAAACATATATCACATAACACGGTAAACATAAATGCTTAGTGAGTTCCCCAAAATACCACATACAACACATAAGCCACTCGAGGCTATAACTCGGTATGACCCTCCGGTCAATGTGTCTCAGCAGGACCCTCCAGTCCCGTGGCTCGTTGGACCCTCCGGTGCGGTCTAGCTCCTTGGACCCTCCAGGCCGATCTAAATCATTGGACCCTCCGGTCCGGTCTGATCGAGGACCTTTTGGCCTCATAAGTCATTGGACCCTCTGGTCCGGTCTATATAACACATAACATACATATAACGCAATGCACATAAGTCTCAGACATACACATACACATAACACATAAGACCCTCCGGTCTGCACATAGATACCACTCTAGGTAATGTATAGTGAGAAGACTCACCTCGGGTAAATCGGATAATCTCGAACTCGAATACTGATCTAGCCTCCGCCTAAGCACATAAACAATTTTATCTAATTAACAACAACTCTCAAAGGCTAGATTAATCCCCCTTTGTAAATCCTCAGAAGGGTAAAAGACCAATTTACCCTCCCCCAAGACCCAAAGTCCAATTGTTGACCATACCCTAAAAGTCAACGAAAGTCAACTCAGTCAACGGTCCAACTTTGACCAGACTCGCCGAGTGCACTCGTGGGACTCAGTGAGTTTATGTGCATCTTCTGAATCCTTCTAAGGCCTCACTTGGTCTCGTCGAGTTAACATTTCACTCGACGAGTTACCGCTGATCACGAATCGCGGGGCAACCCGACTCGACTCGTCAAGTCCCCTTATGGACTCGGCGAGTTTCCTCCATGGCAATACTCATATGACCTTCTGAGGTCAGATCTGCTTCTCTAACTTATAGATCTGACCTTCTAACACTCAATAATCACGTAAAGGTCCAATCTTTATGCTCATGAAACACTCATATGACCTTATTTGACGAAATAGCTCCTAAAATGGCAACCTAGGTTCAAATCTCTAATGGAACAGTAAAAATCTGGTAGTTTGGGACTCTCTGGACCTCTCAAGGTCCAGATCCAAAGTCTATTCCTCAATAGGGCCTCATATGCTTCGAATTCCAACTAAGGAAAGGGGGTAAAAGAGCCCTAGATTCAAGTAATCTACCATAAACACAAGAATAAGCATGGATTCATACCTCTAGCAGCACCTTCTGATGAAATGATAGCAAATCTGAGCTCCCCAATCAGCCTGGCTTGCACTCCCTCCTTCTTTCTTGTTAAATCACACTAAAAGTGGTGTAAATGGCTCCTTCTCTCACTCTCTATGCTTTATGGTTCGTAGGGATCTCTCAAGGGTGAAGGTGGCTGCCAATGAAGGCCATAATGACCCTTAAATAGGGCACATGCCCAAAGATTTAGGGTTTCTGTCTATAGCACGGACTCGTTGAGTCCATTCATTATTCCAGTCAGCAATCGCGATCCTACTCGACGAGTCTAGGCATTAACTCGTCAAGCCCCTCTTCTTAACTCAAGATAAATAATTAAAATATGATACCTGGAAATCCGGATGTTACACTTAAGTCAAAGAAAACCAATCTAAACTCATAACATTACACGATATTAATTGAAGGTTTTTTTTTTGTTCCAGGCTTAGTATGGATTTTGTGTTGGTATTTTAGAATGACAATTTTTTTTTATCAAAATTGCTACAGTAAAAAGTGGTTAAAACCAACCAACCAGACTAACCCAATTTATCTAACCCTTTTAACCCGAAACCCGATTAACTCGTACCTTAATAGGGTCGGGTTTAGGGTCAATTTTATTTTTGAAAAAACCCGACAAACACGACCCGATTGACACCCCTATATTTTTGTGATGTATTGGTTTAATTATTTATGTATTTGTTCAGATTTAGAAACAAATGTAATATCCTAATTATTTGTGCATTTGGGTGTGTATGGATGTATATTTTTAATAGATTTAGTATATACTCTTAGGTGTAATGATATTTTATTGGTTGAAGACATTTTATGACAATAACATGTACAAAAAATGTACACACTCTCATATTAAGAGTTTATTATGTATGTTTGTAAGATATATAAAGGATTCGAGGTTTGTACATAATCAGTGTTTAATTTGTCGTATATAGTATTAATTGGTATTTGAAAATGTTACATGACATATATAAATATTTATATATTTAGTGTTGTTATATAATTTTAATTATATAACATATATACATTGTGATTACACGATTGACTATTTGTCATATGTAGTGTGGGTTTACAAAAATTATAGCAAATACATAATAGATTTAAAAAAAATACGTTCCCCACACATATATGTATATAGATGTACATGATTAAAGAAATTTTGAGTTATTTCTTTGTTAAGATTCACAATAACTTGATTGGATAATAATATATTATTTCTAGGATATATTGCCAATAACTGAAATCATATCAAAATCAATAGTTTAAAGTTTCGCGATTTACTGATTTAAAACGTCTAATTTTTTTTATTTCTATAAATATTTTCCTAAAATATTTCAAGTATGAAATTAAATATTAGATTATGACCTGAGTCCAAAATCGTTCTCGGAATTTCCATCCGAGGCGTGTAAGTCCCTCAATGGATAGAAACATATTTGGTAGTTTTAGGAAAATAAATATTATACTTGTTTTGGATTTTTATAACGGTCGTATCTTATGCATACAAACTCCGTTTTGGACATTATTTATATTTTCGGAAATAGGGAAACATCTACTACGAGACTAGAATGTTTGTTTTGCTCGCAACCGCTTAATACGAATTTTTAGTTTTACAGACGTATTCTTAGGGTTACAGTTTGACCTGTTTTATTTGTTTGTCAGATTACATATTTGGAAATAAGATATTATTTGGTATCTTATAATAGTTGAAATGAACTCATTTATTTTACATAAGATGCACTAAAACTCTATGAGTCAAATTATCAAGAGATTACTGTGAACTTGACTGTTCATAGTGTTTGACCTAAATTTCGGAATGTCACAAATGGTAGAGACAAACCTAGTAAAAACTCAAATTTTTGGATTCAATTTAAAGAGATTAAATTTTTAGTGGCTAAGTCAAGTTAATTTTGATACTTTCATGGTCACATAAGTCAAAACTCTTATGAAAAATATGAGTACTCTTTTTTAGTTCTTAAAGATGCTATCAAATTATTGCCGAACTTGTCATCAGTTGCGTTGGACCAAGTTTGGTTTGGTCCTGACCCAATTAATATAAAAGATTATGGCCCAAGCCCATTTAGTATCTACACTTCTTGGATGGAAAACGATGGGTTTGATAACTCGCTCAGGAAAGCTTGGGCTCAATTTGATGATCCCGGTCGTTGCAACAACTTCATCGATCTTCTCAAATTCTTTGTTATATCTAAAGTTTCTTATTTTTATTTAAGTATGTCTTTCAACAATATATATATATATATATATATATATATATATATATATATATATATATATATATATATATATATATATATATATATATATATATATATATATATATATATATATAGGTTCAGGTTCATTTGAGACCATTCTAATTTTGTGAGACCGTGAGACCAAATATAAAAATAATTTTAAAATGCAAAATAAATGGAAAAATCCAAAAATTCTTTTTTTTAAATATTATTTTCGGAACTTGAATTAACTAAAAAAAATAAAAAAAATTCCGTTTTTTTTTTTTGAAAAATACGTGAAATATTCTAATAGAATATTACACTAACATATTCTAAAAAATAATTTTAAAATGCAGAATAAATGGAAAAATCTAAAAATTCTTTTTTTAAATATTATTTTCGGAACTTGAATTAACTAAAAAAAATAAATAAATTCCATTTTTTTGGAAAAATATGTGAAATATTCTAATAAAATATTACACTGACATATTCTAAAAAATAATTTTAAAATGCAGAATAAATGGAAAAACCTAAAAATTCTTTTTTTAAATATTATTTTCGGAACTTGAATTAACTAAAAAAAATAAAATAAATAAAAAAAATAAAAATAAATTCCATTTTTTTTTGAAAAATACGTGAAATATTCTAATAGAATATTACAATGTAAATATTCTAAATAAAAAAAATTTAAAATGCAAAATAAATGGAAAAATCCAAAAATTCTTTTTTTAAATATTATTTTCAGAACTTGAATTAACTAAAAAAAATAAAAAATAAAATAAAAAAATGCGTCTCACGGTCTCACAAAATATAGGTGGTCTCAAATGAACCTAACCCTATATATATATATATATATATATATATATATATATATATATATATATATATATTGATGGGTTTTAGCCATAAGAACTTTCCTATGTGCGCATGCAAAACCCTAATACTTGGATCTAGGTTTCTCTAATTAAACATGCTTTGAATCCAAGACTTCTAATGACTAATTAGGTATAAGAACAATACAAAATCAGATCTAGAAGTTTACCTTTGAATCTCTTGTTTGATCTTGTTGTCTTGGAGCTCTAGAGTCATAATTGTCACTCCTCTAATGGCTTACAAACACCAACTAGCAAAGAGGATGATTTGAGAGAGGAGAGGAGATGGAAGAAATCGGTCAGGGGTTCCTTTCTTTTTGAAGAGATGCCGATTTCACATGCCCTAAGGGTCTATTTATACTTGTAGGCTCCTAGGGTTTCACCCTTAAACCCTAGTTGGATAATCTTTCCTTAAAGCAATCCAAATCCTTACCAAAGATAAGCCTTGGACGATTTTGAGGCTATCCCAAGCCCTAGAATTCGTCCATCCTCTATCCAAGAAGGATTTACAACCCAAAGTGTAATTATCAAACAATTGACAATTTATACCCTCTTATTTAATTAATCTCTTTAAGTCACCAAATTAATACTAATTAATCTATGACTTATATTAATCAAATAACAATATTATTATTCCTTATATTATTCTCATAATATATTAATAATATTTATTCTTTCATAATAAATCATCCTATCAAGTTGCTATGGTGAAGACAAACCAAAAGGACCATGCACAATCGGGTCAAATACTTGCCTAATATAGTTGTAGCCTTAGACACTATTCCAACAGTCTCCCACTTGGATAAGTCTAGTAACTATATGCACAAGTACAATCCGATTCGCAATCGTAGCTCTCAAAGACGCTATCAAACTCTGATCTAATCAATCTTGTCCTTTAGATAAGGGATCGTACAGTCCTCTGTTAGATATCATGCTGAAAATTCTATGGAATGATTAGTCAAGCATTTAGGTTTCTCGATCTCCGATTTATTCGACATAGAACTTAATCGAACACATCAATTCAATTCTGACTGGGCCAGGCACATAAGTCAAATCAAATCATCGAGCGGCCGAGATATCGCTTTTATCCTCTTGGGATAAAAGTTACAGATAAACTTCGACTTATATGCATTTACTTATTCATTAATCAACTATACACAACAATGCGTTTTATAACACCGAGTTACCAATGCGTTTTCGCATTATCAATGTACAATCAGTTAACAAATAACAAACCATATATCTAGGTTTTAAGACTATATGATATTATCGTCTTGCGATCACCCTTTTATATCATATTCCATAAGTGATTCCAGCAAGCGCGGGTTTGTTCCAATGCTCAAAACCAGTTCATAAGCACTCATGAACGTCGCAACAATCTTTTGCTATGTCTAATACCATTTAGACAATCTACGCACCAATTCACGACAATCTTCATTCATATCTACTTCCAACATATGAACGATTGTGGACAATTTGAATAATCCGATTATTCTTAATAAACTCAATTATTCTGGAAGTCAAAACATGCAAAGTGAAACAGTAGTTAAACAATTAACATAAGACAGTAACATTACTCATAAATAAAACTCCTTTATTTAATCATCAAATGTTAATTACATTTATCTATTACACGTTTCTAATACTATCTAATCTATGCTAATATCATCCTTCAGCCCAATACTCCTAGCATGCTGCAAGTGCTTAACCCTACTCAGTCCCTTCGTAAGCGGATCTGCTGGGTTATCTTCTGATGATATCCTCTTCACTACGAGTTGTCCTTCTTCTACACGATGTCTAATAAAGTGATATTTTCTGTCGATATGTCTAGATCTACCATGATCCCTTGGTTCCTTGGTCAAGGCAACCGCTCCTTCATTATCACAGAAAATCTCTATGGGCTCCTTTATGGCAGGTACAACTCCAAGATCACTGATGAAGTTCTTCAACCATATTGCCTCCTTCGATGCTTCGCTCGCTGCAATGTAGTCTGATTCACACGTTGAATCAGCTACGGTTTCCTGCTTGGAACTTTTCCAAGTCACTGCTCCTCCATTCAGGGTAAAGACCCAGCTCGACTGCGAACGGTAGTTGTCCCTGTTGGTCTGAAAACTGGCGTCACTATACCCTCGCACCTTCAAGTCATCACTCCCCCCGAGGACTAAAAACCATTCATTTGTCCTCCGAAGGTACTTAAGGATATTCTTCACCGCAATCCAATGGGCTCTGCCAGGGTTCCCTTGATATCTACTAACCATGCTCAAAGCAAAGGCTACATCAGGGCGAGTACAAGTCATAGCGTACATGATTGAGCCAACTGCGGAAGCATATGGTACTCGGCTCATTTCTGCTATTTCAGCTTCGGTACTCGGACTTTGAGTCTTACTCAACTTGGCATTACTTTGTATCGGTAATTCTCCCTTCTTCGAGTTTTCCATACTAAAACGTTTTAGTACCTTCTCTAAGTGTTCTGACTAAGTCCTATTAGTCTCTTACTTCTTTCTCTCACTATCCTTATTCCCAAAATGTAAGAAGCCTCTCCGAGGTCCTTCATAGCGAAGCACTTTCCGAGCCAGGACTTAACTTCCTGCAGAGTCGGGATGTCGTTTCCTATGAGTAATATGTCATCGACATATAGAACGAGGAAGCTTACCATACTCCTACTGGCTTTGACATATACACATGATTCATCTTCGCTTCGTACAAATCCAAACTCTTTAACTTTCTCATCGAAGCAAAGATTCCATCTGTGAGATGCTTGCTTAAGTCCATAAATGGACTTCTCAAGCTTACACACTCTATTCGGATGCTTCGGATCCACAAACCCCTCTGGCTGAGCCATGTAAACATCCTCAGCCAACTTCCCGTTAAGGAAAGCGGTCTTGACTTCCATTTGCCAAATCTCATAATCATGAAAATGCGGCAATCGCTAGCATCACTCTAATAGATTTTATCTTCGCAACTGGTGAGAAGGTCTCATCATAGTCAACTCCGGGAGTTTGAGTAAAGCCCTTCGCGACCAATCGCGCTTTATATGTGTGTACGTTTCCATCCACGTCGGTGTTCTTCTTGAAGATCCATTTGCACCCAATGGTCTTACGTCCGGGCACATTATCAACCAAATTCCAAACTTGGTTATCATACATGGATTGGATCTCGCTATCCATTGCCTCTTTCCATTTCGCAGACTCTGGGCCTGCCATGGCTTCCTTATAGCTATTAGGTTCATCAAGGTTTATTAGTGTACCATCACTAATATACGTGTCCCCTTCGGTAGTAATATGAAATCCATAAAACTGGGGTTGAACTCTAACTCTTTCGGAACGTCTAAGAGGTAAGGACTCGTCAGTCGGTTCAACCAGAGTTTCCTCCCCGGGTTGAGTGCCAGCAGTAGAGGTTCCTTCATCTATCGACTCTTGAATCTCTTCAAGCTCGATTTGCCTCCCACTGTCTCCTTGGCCTATGAGTTCTCGCTCTCGGAAAACTCCTCTCCTCGCAACAAAGACAACATTGTCCTTCGGTCTATATAAGAGATATCCAAAGGATTTCCGCGGGTAGCCGATGAAAATTCATCGCTCACTACGAGGTTCGAGCTTGTTGTGAGTATCTCGTCTTACGAAAGCCTCGCAACCCCAAACCTTGATATGTGCTAACAAGGGAGCTTTCCCTATCCACATCTCGTGAGGTGTTTTGGCAACCTTCTTAGTAGGGACTCGGTTAAGGATATGGGCGGCAGTCTCTAAGGCATACCCCCAAAACGAGATAGATAGTGAAGCACGACTCATCATAGAGCGAACCATGTCCAACAAGGTTCGATTACGCCTTTCTGCCACACCATTCAATTGTGGTGTCCTAGGTGGCGTCAATTGTGAAACTATTCCACACTCCTTGAGATAATCGTGAAATTCAAGACTTAGGTACTCTCCTCCTCGATCGGATCGAAGCATTTTGATTTTCCTGCCCAATTGATTCTCCACTTCATTCTTGAACTCTTTGAACTTTTTAAAAGTTTCTGACTTTTGCTTGATTAAATAGATATACCCATATCTACTATAGTCATCGGTAAAAGTCACATAGAAGCGGTTCCCATCCTTCGTGGTTGATCTAAACGGTCCACATACATCGGTATGTATTAGGTCCAATAGACCCTCACCCCTTTCGCAAGTACTTGTGAAGGGTGACTTGGTCATCTTTCCAAGTAAACAAGATTCGCATGTGTCATCTTCCCTAAGGTCGAATGACTCCAACACTCCATCCTTTTGGAGTTGGGCTATGCGTTTCTTGTTGACATGTCCAAGACGACAATGCCACAAGGATGCTTTATCCATACTATTGGAAGAATCTATGTTCAAAACATCATTTCCTAAGTTATCAACAATCATAACAGTTTCATATATTCCATTACATGGTACAACTTCAAAATAAAAGACACCATTTAGATAAGCCAAAATAGAACCATTCTCATTATTAAAAGAAAATCTAAAACCTTGTCTAAACAAACCATGAAATGAAATGATGTTTCTAGCCATTTCTGGCGAATAGCAACAATTGTTCAAATCTAAACTTAAACCATTCCTAAGCACTAAAGAATACACTCCAATCTTGGTCACAAGCGACGATCTTCTGTTCCCCATGATTAGATTTATTCTTCCAGCCTCCACATCCCTATTTCTTCTTAGTCCCTGCACATTAGAACAAATGTGGTAACCACAACCGGTATCAAGAACCCAAGAAATAGCATGAGATGAATTGTTACATTTAATTGTGTATATACCTGCGAAAGACGGCTTGATCTTTCCTTCCTTGATAGCTTGCAGGTACTCTGGGCAGCTTCTCTTCCAATGTCCTATCTTGTGGCAATGGTGGCATTCTGCCTCCTTTGGGTTAGGGCAGGGCTTAGCAGGATCAACTTTGGTCCTACTAGAAGAGGCACCATCTCTGGCTTTAACCTTACGATAGTTCTTAGACGAAGCCTTCCTCTTCTTTCCCTTTCCTTGTCCAATAGCCAAGACAGGAGCAACGGCTGGATTGGGAGTTGGTGCAACAGACTTGTCCTTGAAGTTGCTCTCAGCGACCCTCAAGAGACCTTGGAGTTTGCTTAGGGTGACCTCCTATTTGTTCATGTGATAGGTCATCCTAAATTGATTGTAGCTCGGAGGCAAAGAGTGAAGCACCATGTCTTATCCTCATAGCAAGCAATGGTGCGAATGTATCTTATCCATTCGCTAAAGTTCGTCCCATCGAAAGTGACCTTTTGACAAAGGCTCATCAATGTGAAAGAACTAGCAGCAGCGTTGTTTGCGTTCGACATGTACAAATAGAAAGTACAAAGATAGATTAGAATATGAATCCCTAATTATCACCCAATAAGAAAAATTAGGGCTAGGATCCAACAACAATATTTACATATTAGAAAAAGGGATGTCGTAATCTAATATGCAAACAATTTGAAGGTAAATGAATGACGATTCACTAATTCTCCACCATGAAAACCTAACTTTAAGTTCTAAATGAATTTGAGAATTCCTAGGTTTAGATGAGATTCGTTGAAACTTTTCAATGGCATGTTTAAATCTCGATATGCCCCTCTTGTTTGTGACTGGGATACCAAGAATCACAAAGCGGGTGTGAATTACCATGCAAATTCACATGGTGCCTTCATTGTAACGATCACCTATTCGATGTGCTGGTAAACCACACACGCTCCATCGAAATATGATAAACAATGAATCACCCTTTGCCACCTTTGCTTAGAACCAATTAGTGTGCCGGTAAAACACACACGCTCCACTAACTTCTTTGCAAGGTGCAAAGTGTAATTTCATGGGATTGCATCAATTCACTTTTCCTAAAGTAACTAAGATTGGGAAATTTTAAAAAAACATGTAGTTACTTTGTATTTCATATTATACTTTTAATGAAAAGATGAGGTTGCCCTATCCTACCCGTTCGGCTAACGACCCTCCACCGATCAAGCAAGCGGTGGGTGTGAGTGTACATCCATTAAGCGCCGTTTTATAGGCCGCAACCTTATACCCACCTTATAGATCGGCTTCGTGAATGAGGCCTACTAACGGTAAGACTAGCATTTTAGTTATACATACATACATATATATATATATATATATATATATATATATATATATATATATATATATATATATATATTAATCTTGTAATATTATATTAGTATAGGGTTGTATTTTAAACTTGTAAAATTCTAGGGTTTGAAATTTAAATTGTCTAAATTAAAACTTTTAATCACAAAACATAAATTTCAAAACTTGAGGACAAGTTTTAAACATTTAAAACATGGAGCATCAAATAACAAATAATCTTAATTAACAATTAATTCCATAATTATCCATATTTGATTTATTTAAAGATTTCTTGCAAGATAATTACCAATTTAATCAAAACAATTAATTAATTATCACATAAGGAAATTAAATATTTTATTAGTTGATAAATATCTTTAATTAGATCAAGATTATAGTCATATATATCAAAAAATCGGATTAGGGTTGATCTAATATGATAAAGGCAAGTTTCCATAAGATAAATATCAAAAAATCCCGAATCTGGCCCTTCCTGACGCTCGGACTCGCCGAGTGCACCAAGGGACTCGCCGAGTCCACAATGGGACTCGCCGAGTCCATGAATCAGAAACATGAAAATCGAACTTTTCAAGCAAGATTCAAACAAACAAGCAACAATTTAATAGAAACCAATCTAGGCTCTGATACCACTGATGGGTTTTAGCCATAAGAACTTTCCTACGTGCACATGCAAAACCCTAATGCTTGGATCTAGGTTTCTCTAATTAAACATGCTTTGAATCCAAGACTTCTAATGACTAATTAGGTATAAGAACAATACAAAATCAGATCTAGAAGTTTACCTTTGAATCTCTTGTTTGATCTTGTTGTCTTGGAGCTCTAGAGTCACAATTGTCACTCCTCTAATGCGTTACAAACACCAACTAGCAAAGAGGATGATTTGAGAGAGAGAGAGAGAGATGAGAGGGAAGAAATCGGCCAGGGGTTCCTTTCTTTTTGAAGAGATGCCGATTTCACATGCCCTAAGGGTCTATTTATACTTGTAGGCTCCTAGGGTTTCACCCTTAAACCCTAGTTGGATAATCTTTCCTTAAAGCAATCCAAATCCTTACCAAAGATAAGCCTTGGACGATTTTGAGGCTATCCTAATCCCTACAATTCGTCCATCCTCTATCCAAGAAGGATTTACAACCCAAAGTGTAACTATCAAACAATTGACAGTTTATACCCTCTTATTTAATAAATCTCTTTAAGTCACCAAATTAATACTAATTAATCTATGACTTATATTAATCAAATAAAAATATTATTATTCCTTATATTATTCTCATAATATATTAATAATATTTATTCTCTCATAATAAATCATCCTATCAAGTTGCTACGGTGAAGGCAACCCAAAAGGACCATGCACAATCGGGTCAAATACTTGCCTAATATAGTTGTAGCCTTAGACACTATTCCAGCATATATATATATATATATATATATATATATATATATATATATATATATATATATATATATATATATATATATATATATATATATATATATCATTATCATTATATACTTATAAAGGAAGCATTTTTCTTTTCACCACATTCATTTGAAACTTTCATTCATTTTTTCCTTTCACCACATTAATTTGAAACTCCCATGACTTTTCAATTTCTTTCTAATAATAATTATATGTTGGTTAATAAGGTTAAATAAATATAAAACCTAGAGTGTACTCATAAATAAACAAAATTTCAATATTAAAAGAATATATTTTCTTCTACTTATAAAGTTATGTTTTTAACTTTTAACATATTATACTTAATTTATTAGGTATAATATGTTGTTGTATGTAAACAATTATCATTTTAAAACTATAACTTTTGAAAAATTTGTATAAAAAGCTTAAATTGTCAATTTAAATATAACCATACAAGATTAACTTAAATATAAATTTTAGTTCAATTTAAACAACCTAAAGAATATTTTGTAAATATTTAAAAGTAATAAATTGTAGTGTCTTTCGAATAGTGATTATAAGTTGGTTAACAAGGTTAAATAAATTTCAAACTTAAAGTGTAATCATAAATAAACTAAGTTTCAATATTAAAATAATATTTTTTACTTCTACTTATAAAGTTTTGTCTTTAAGTTTTAAAATATTATACTTAATTTATTAGATTTAATATGTTGTTGTATGTAAACCATTATTAGTTTAAAGCTACAACTTTTGAATAGTTTAGACAAAATACTTAAATTGTTAATTTAAATATAACATTACAGGGTAAATTTCAATATAAATTTTAGTTCCATTTAAAAAACCTAAAGAATATTTTGTGAATAGTTAAAAGTGATAAATTGTAGTGCTAAATGCAAAAACTAAATTGTAATATCAATTTAACTAAAATATTTCCCAAAGATATTTTATAATCATTAAAAGTTTTCAAATAAGTAGCTTAAAATGACTTACAATAATAACAGTTAAAAATAACTCTATATAAATTATTATAATGTTACATTTAAAATAAAATAAAAAATGTAAGGTCAAACCTTGAAATATGATAATGTTTAAAACAGACTCAGCATCAGCGCATATCTCAGTATCAGCATCAGCGTGTCAGCTGCTCTGTTTGTAATAGTTTAGTTTATTCAGTGCATCGTAACAGATCTTGTATTTATCTTATTTCCATAGTTAGCCTAATTAGTTAGCTGGTGTATCCCTGATTTGTAGGGATTGTCTAAAATAGCAGTATATAATCTTTTGTATAGGTTTGTGAATGGCTACGCCTTTCACAAACCCTAATCGCTGCTTTGTGCACACGATAATCTCTTTGTGAGATTATCTTTCTTAGTGAAAGCTTTTCTTCGTGAATTCCTCTTATTCTTATTTTCTGTTATTGTTTGATAAATTGATTGATCAAAAGGCCTATTCAATTGGTATCAGAGCAGGTTTCTCTTATCAAACAAATGGCTTCATCTTCTTCTTCGTCGAACTCATCAAATCATCCTTCCGCTAAAATTCCTCCTTTTGATTAAACAAACTTTGCTATGTGGAAAATAAAGGCTCTATATGCTTTAGAGTCAGTAGATGAAGACATGTTGGACATTGTCGAAAAGGGTCCATATGTCCCAATGTATCAGCCTCTAAAAAACAACGTTCCTGATGGTGCCATGAAGAAAACACCTAGAGAAAACTGGACGGCAGATGACAAAAGAAAAAATGGTTTAGATGTTCGTGCTCGTGCCGCAATCAGCTACGCTCTGCCATACAACATTTTTGGGCTAGTTCAAAATTGCATCTCAGCAAAAGAGATGATGGATACTCTGACTATATCTTTTGAAGGCACTGAAGAAGTCAAGGCTACTCAAATAAATGATCTTAACCGAAGGTATGAACATTTTTTTTGCTAAGAAAGGTGAAACCTTGACTCAAACCTTTAACAGATTCAATACTCTTGTTAATGATCTTCGGAGACTAGATCAGTTGAAGCATAGAACTGTTCTAGTGCAGAAGTTTTTGGATTCTCTGGGTGCAGGTTGGGAGAACCATGTTGATGTGCTGAAAAATAGTGAGAAGATCAATTCTATGGACTTACAAAGTCTCTATGGAAATCTTCGATACTATGAAGAATCTAAGCTTCAAAGAAAGGAATTGATGAAAGATTCTCAGCGTGAATCATCTGTAGCTTTGTTCTCAAACAAAAAGCTAGTGTCAGATTCAGACACTGAAAGTAATTCAGATACTGATTCCTCTAAAACTGACATTGATGATCTTGAAAAGGTTGTGGCTAGTGCAGCTTTGATTGTAAAGACCTTTGAGAAATCAGGTCGAAACTTCTCAAAGTTTCAGAAGAAGATGGGTGGAAAGTTTTCAAAAAGATCAGAAGCTGATAAAAAGCATGGTACTGATAAGAAAGAGAAGGCTTAGTGCTTTAACTGTGGAAGCACTGATCATTTCGCAAAGGAGTGTAAACAAAAGAAACAAGGCTCGGATGAATACTGGAAGCAGAAGTACAACAAGCTGATTGAGAAGCTGAAAGCAGAGAACTTGGAACATAAAGTTCTTGTTGCTGAAGAAGAAAAATGGAAGACTGATGAGGAGTCATCAGATGATGAAGTCAAGTGTCTAATGGTAAAGATAGAAGACACGGATGTTTCTGAAAAAGACAAAAGTACATTTGATGTTGATATGTCTGGTGCTGTTGAAAACTCCAGGAAGCACAACACTGACTCTTCTTCAATGTACCAGGTTAAAAACTTTGTTTCTTATTCAATGAATGAAAAAATCAAAATGGTTGAGTATTTGGGCATAATTAATTCTAAGAAGAATCAAACTATAAGAGATTTGCAAAATCAAATTGATCTTCTTGAAACTGATATATCCATGAAAAATAACATTATTGAGTCCACTCAGGAAAATCTTAGAATCACTAGTTTGTCAAATTCATCTTTGTCTGTTGAAATTGACAATATTAAAAATCTTTTGATCAAAGAACAAACTGTGCTTCATACTTGGGCAAAATCTCATAAGAATGCAAATTATATTATTTCTGCTCAAATTCCACATTCATGTGAGAAAATTCTTGGGGGTAATTTTGCAGAAGCTGAAAAAGTTCTTAAATCACAAGAAAAGGAATCTGAGTTTTATTCCATGAATGAGATGAAAAACAATTTTAAAAATAAGTTTGTCAGTAAATCTTTTATTAATCAGAGTTTAATTGATGAATATTGTATTACTAATTTTGATGGTATTACTGAGTGTAATGTTGAAATTACCGGAATTGATCCAACCTCTTACCCTGCGCATCTTGTAAGACCAACTCCACTCACTGAGAATATTATTGCTTTTCCTATCTCAAATGGAGTGTTTCATGCTGTTCATGAACAACTTAAGCATTTTCCTGATTGCAATTCATCTGTGAATAAGTCCAAATCAGACACTGATAGCTCATCATCTAACACTGATCAAATTCTTTCTGACACTGAATTCAGTTGTGACTCAATGATAAACAAAAGGATTCAAAGCTCTTTTGGTGAATCTTACATGTCGAAATGTGTTAAATCTAAAAATTTGCTCACCAAGAAGAACTTTGGTACTAGAGTTGGTTACAGATGTGGTGATACCTCTCACAAGATCAGTGAATGTTCATTTGATAAATCATCCTCTAGAGCTGACAATATTAAAGTTAGAAATGAAAAATGGACTCTTAAGTCAAATTCTTTAAACTGTCTTCCTAAGGAATGTTATAATCTATTATCAAATAACTTTGTGAATGACCCATCCTCGAATGGGTCAGTGTGTTCTAACTAGTTTCTCAGCACTGCAGGGTCAGGAGCATCTTTGGTACTTAGATAGTGGTTGCTCAAGGCATATGACAGGATCAAAGTCTCTCCTGGAAGATTATGTCAAGAAAACTGGTCCTGCAGTTACTTATGGAGACAATGGAAAGGGGTTCACTAAAGGATATGGAAATATCAAATGCAATAACGTTGTTTTTCAAAATGTTTCATATGTAAAGGGTCTCAAACACAACCTTATCTCCATCAGTCAATTGTGTGATGCTGACTATGAAGTTCACTTTACAAAGAAGGAAGGAAGAGTTGTCAACACTGACAAGAACATCGTACTTTCAGCAAGTAGAAAAGATGATATATATGTTCTTGACATGTTCTCGAGTGACAAGGCATTGATGCAATGCTTCTTTATAAAGTCTCAGACGAATCTTAGCTGGATTTGGCACAAAAGGTTCTCTCATCTGAACTTCAAGAACCTATCCAAAATATCCAATCAAGATCTGGTTAGAGGGCTCCCAAAATTCAGCGTTGTGAAAGACAAGATGTGCTCAGCTTGTGAACAAGGAAAACAAACCAAGTCCTCTTTCAAACCCAAGTCATGTTCCAGTATATCAGTCCCTCTTCATTTACTCCACATGGACTTGTTTGGACCTATTCATGTCCGTTCTCTGGGTGAAAATAAGTATACTCTAGTGGTTGTGGATGAGTTCACTCGATTTACATGGGTGGTTTTCCTGAAAAAGAAAAGTCATGCTGCATTGGAAATTATTTCACTGATTCGTAAAAATGAGACACTGACAGGTCTCAAAGTTAAGCAACTAAGAAGTGATCATGGTACTGAGTTTCGGAATTCGACTCTTGAAGAATTTTGTGATCATAAAGGAATTGGGCAAAACTTCTCAGCTCCTCGCACTCCTCAACAAAATGGAGTTGCTGAACGAAGAAATAGAACACTGATTGAGGCAAGAAGGACCTTGATGATCCATGCTGGTCTTCCTATGTCGTTTTGGGCTGAAGTTGTCAATACAGCGTGCTTTACTCAGAATCGATCTCTAATTCACAGGATTCACAAAAAGACACCATATGAAATGTTGAAAGATCGAAAGCCAGACGTATCCTTTTTTCACGTGTTCGGATGTATTTGTTATATTCTAAATCAGCGTGACCCAAGATCCAAGTTTGAACCTAAGGCTGATAAAGGTATTTTTGTTGGGTACTCATCTGTTTCAAAGGCTTTTCGTGTTTTTCATGTGAACAGGCAATGCATTGAAGAATCCATTCATGTGAAGTTTGATGAGGAATCATACACTGATGAAAAAGTCACTCATTTTTCTTCTATTTTTCAAGAGCTTCTCTCCTGTCCATTTGACGAAGTCCCTCATGCTGGAGATGAAGCTGATTCTTCTGATTCTATCGTTCCAGTTCCATGTTCCTTGAATCAAGATACTGCAGCTAGATCAGCAGATAATTCATTAGGTGCTGATGAAATCCTTGAAGCTGAAGACTCTCCTCCAACTGATAACTTGTCAGTGTCAAACTCTCCGAAATCAGCATCAGTTTCTGAACATCGATATCATCCAGTTGATCAAATTATTGGGAATATTCATGATGGTGTCCGAACCAGATCTCGTGTATCTAATAACTTTTGCATGTATGTTAATTTTGTTTCAATGATCTTACCTGACAAGATTCACACAACTCTTTAAGATACTGATTGGATCAAGGCCATGCAAGAAGAACTGAATGAGTTTGAAAGGCACAAAGTTTGGACTCTTGTCCCAAGACCATCAGGAAAGACTATCACCGGAACTCGCTGGGTCTATCGCAACAAGGTTGATAAAGATGGAATCATTACTCGCAACAAGGCAAGGCTTGTCGCTCAAGGATTTACTCAAATTGAATCCATCGACTACGGCGAAACCTTTGCTCCAGTTGCTCGCATTGAAGCAATCAGACTGTTTCTCGCATACGCATCCTACATGAATTTCATTGTCTATCAAATGGATGTTAAAACAGCCTTTCTTCATGGTGTGTTAGAAGAAGAAGTTTTTCTCAATCAGCCCCCAGGCTTTGTTGACAAAGATCACCCTGATTATGTGTACCGATTAGACAAAGCTGTTTATGGACTGAAGCAAGCACCCAGGGCTTGGTATGAGACGCTGACATCGTATCTTCTTGAAAATGGATACAGACGAGGAGCAATTGACAATACTCTCTTCATCAAAAACAAAGGCTCATATATGGTTCTTGTTCAAATTTATGTCGATGACATCATTTTTGGCTCTCCAAATGAGAAACTAAGCAAGGAATTTGCAGAGATCATGTCTCAAAGGTTCGAAATGAGCATGATGGGGAAGATGACCTTCTTCTTAGGTCTTGAAGTTCAGCAACAAAAGTCAGGTATTTCTATTTGCCAAAGTAAATATATTTCTGACTTGCTTGTTAAATATTCTCTCAGTGACTGCAAACCAGCCTCTACTCCAGTGTCCAAGACTGACAAGATACACGTTGATCCAACTGGAACTGATGTAAATCACTCTCTGTATCGAGGAATGATTGGATCTCTTTTATATCTCACGACAAGTCGTCCTGATATCATGTTTGGAACCATTCTCTGTGCTCGATTCCAAGCTAATCCCAAGGAATCCCATCTCATGGCCGTCAAACGTATTTTTCGATACTTGAAAGGGACTCAAAACCTAGCACTGTGGTATCCTCGCGACTCAACATTTGAACTTTTTGGATACACTGACTCATACTATGCAGGATGCAATTTAGACAAAAAGAGTACATCTGGTGGATGTCACTTCCTTGGAAATCGTCTCATCAGCTGGTTTAGCAAGAAGCAAACATCAGTAGCCATCTTAACTGCAGAAGCTGAGTATGTTGCAGCTGGGAGATGTTGTGCTCAGCTCCTATGGATTCAAAATCAGCTTCTCGACTATGGAATCAGGTTCTCAAAGACTCCCATATATTGTGATAACACCAGTGCCATTCAAATCACACAAAACCCTGTTCAGCACTCAAAGACGAAGCATATCGAAATCAGACATCATTTCATCAGAGATAATGTTGAAAAGCGAAAGGTTGTTCTTGAACATGTCAAGACTTCGGAGCAACTTGCTGATATCTTCACTAAGGCACTAGATTCTCAAACAACTGCTTACATTATTGGAGAACTTGGAATGATTACCTTGTAATTAATTTTGCTGTTTAATTGTGCTAATGTTTGGTATTGTCTTATAAGCTGATGTACATTGTGCTGATGATGACATGCTGATGATATTTGCATACTGAGTACTTGGTTTGATCTCCCATCTTTCTCTCTTCTTCAAGTCTTCTAAACTAAAGTTGAATGATTCACTGTACTAAACCATACACTGATAACAACTTGAAACTCTTTGCCGATGGTTAGATCAAAACACCAAGATCTATCACACGCAACTATCCCTTCTTACCAATCTTACACTGATTCTGTGATTCAGTGTGACAAAACACACGCTGATGAGAGTTTAAAAATCTTTGCCGATGGTTAGATCAAAACACCAAGATCTATCACACGCAACTATCCCTTCTTACCAATCTTACACTGATTCTGTGATTCAGTGTGCCAAAACACACGCTGATGAGAGTCTAAAAATCTTTGCCGATGGTTAGACCAAAACACCAAGGTTTATCACACGCAACAATCCTTTCTTTACCTTCTTCTCATTCAGTGTCTAATGATTCAGTAAGATAAACCACTCACTGATAAAGTCACAATACTCTGTGCCGATGGTTAGATAATGCAACTAGTATCTATCACACGCACCAATCTCCTTGCTAGCCTCAATTGAGCAAGTTGTACCTTGAATTGACGGAGATATACTTTCAGCATGTAATTTTTGTGACACTGATCTCAGCGCTTCCGCAAACACTGATTGACGTTTCATCTTCAGTCAACGGCTCTTTTACCCAACGACTACTTTTTAATGGCTACCTTTTATCTGACAGGTTGTTACGATACGCCGTTTTTCTTTTAAAGAAGATAATCATTACCTTTTTGAAAGGCCTGTTTAATTCCATATTTAAACCTCTTCTCTCCCTATTTCAAACTTTCCTTCCACAATCTAACCTTCTTTCACCTATACTCAAAACCCTAAAACCCTAAAAACTCTCTAATGGCTGCCTCTTTGTTCACATTCTCTTCTACTTCACGAAGGGTAATCACTGCCCCAAACTGTCCTCCTCTCCCAATATACATCAAAGCCACCAACGTTGTGTTCAACCCTGATATTCCTGAGGTTCATCGAGGTCTTGGACTCGATGATTTTGCTAATTTCTTAGCTTCTTGCCGCCTTCGATACGCAATCAGTGACGTTCCATCAGAGTTCTTCCCTAAACAAGTTTGTGAGTTCTACTACACTGCTACTGTTAATGACGACAACAATGCCATTACCGGGACAATTGGCCGTGGAAGACATTCTGTCTTTATCACCGCAGAACTTCTCAGTGCTGCACTAAGGTTACCTATTTTTGAACCCTTTTCTGAACCTCCTTCTATTGAACGATGTCGACGATTATTTGATCAACTAGGATATGATCACTCAAAGGCTGGTGCTCGATCAGCTCTTATTTTGCGCCAATCTATTTAGAGGATAGAAATTCTTCACCGGTGCTCTGTGCAAGTGTGTGGGTCACAAGTCTCGAAGTGGTGATCAATTGAGTAATTATGAGCAACAAGTCGTCTGCTCACTTCTTCTCAACAAAAGACTTGATTATGGGGCCCTATTCTTTGATCAACTTGTTCAGCTTCTTCGTGCAAATATACGCGCTGATCATGTTCCGTTTCCACGCTGGATTGCTCTTGTGTTCGACAAGTTTTTCGTTGCAGACTACTTCTCGCATTCTGGAAATCCCATCCAATGCCCTCGCATGTCTGTTCGCATGTATCAAGATGATCCCCTGGACACTGACATCGGAATCTCTGATAGGATGAGAGAATGGATTGCAAATCCATACACTGTTCCTTCTCTCACCGCTGACACTGATGAAGGAGGTGCTGATGGTAATCATGTAGATCAAGTCGGTCAAGAGGATGAACCACATGATGGTGGTCATTTCTCTCCTCAACTTTCTCATCATAACGTCTCGGCTGCTAATGTTCCCTCAGCTCAAAAGGATTCACTGAGTTAGGAGGAGCAACAATTTCAGGAGGAGCAACCATCTCAGGGGGAGCATCCCTCTCAGGGGGAGAATCCACCCCAGGAGGACCAATATTCTCCGGTAACGCCTTCTAGCTCTCCAGCAGCTCCAACTACTTCAGTTGTTCAAATTCCGGCCTCAACATTTACTGAAATTCTGACACTGACTCAGGACATGAGTCAGCGTCTTCTTCGCATTGAGGCTAATGTTCATCAGCTAAAGGAGGTTCTCCTGCATACTCCTCCCTCTAGTCCCCAATCTGATGATGCTCAAAAAGGGGGAGATACTGATGATGATGCTGATGCTGATGATAATGCTGATAATGAACCGAATGACAGAGACACCGAACCTGTTGACAACACCATTATTCAGCCTGAGTCACCAAAGCCAACTAACTCTGCGGGGCATAATAGTCCAGCAACTACTGAAAAGCTGATTGAAGATAGTGAGCATGATGAAGAGCATGATGAACCAGATGATGAATGTCAAATACTAGATATGAACTTCATTAATCCTCTTATTCCAGTTCAAGAAGAAAGTTCTGATGATCTTGATAATGAATCTCGAAGTCCAGACATGAAATCAGTCGATCCTGTTGTTGATCCCATTATTCCAGTCCAAGGAGAAGATTCGGACGTTGCCAGTGAAGAATCTCATCCGCTATCTCGAAAGCGTAAGGTAGCAGATACTGACTTGGCTCATTCTCAAACTGATACTTCTCTGCCTGGGAAGAAACCCAAGTCCATAGTCAGTATATCAAATATTGCGCTGAATGGAACATGTCTCCTGATCAAGTTAAGCAAATTCTTGATGAAGCTAATCAAGCTCAGCTTCTAAAGAACATTGCTCAAGCTGATGAATCTCTTATTCAGCACAAACTTCAGGCCAAAGGATCTTTTGAAGCTCAGATGCAGAAATTCCTGGAGTTTCAGTCCAAATCTCAATCTTCTCAACCTTCTCCTAGCAGTCGTAAGCCTAAGACTGACAGTGTTCTTGACCGGATCGATCGAAAGAGGTTTGAAGACGTTCTTAACCGACGAATGTGTGGTGATAAGATCATCAAAGTTAAAGCTTCCAAACCACGAAATGAGAAAATTCTTACGTTGCTGATCACTCGTCAAGGTCCTCAGCATTCATACACTGAAGTTGTCAAGAGGGATGAGCTGATCAAGTATGGATATTTTGAATGGATGGAACTACTCGAACTAGCATCCAAGCAAACCTCAGCTCACTCTTCAGAACTGACTTGTGCTCTTCATTTGCTGATCAAGAAAGTTCAGCGTTTGGATCTTGTTCCCAAAGAACGACCTCAACATCAAGGCTAAAGGTTATCTGTTCCTAGAACTCGAAGAACCAAGTTTCAAGTTGATGGTGAAGATGTATTGGTTCTAGACTTTGGTGCTGGTGGAATAAACAATTCTCTTCCTATCAGTGTTGATCCGGTTCAGCATAAGTTTATCTCAACTCCTGAACACGGGATGTTCTATCTTGATAAAAACAGAAAGATGTGTTTTCAGCGAACTGCTGAGATCCCAAAGGCTCCAACCACTCATCTTGTTGGCTTAAGGCAAATGCGCATGAGTCATCAAGATCTCTCCGGAGAGTTTCACATCCTTATTGCCATGGAGCTGCTGAACAGAAGACAGGAGTTGCTGGATAGTCCTTACTGGCTAGTAAAAATAGAAGCTGAAGCTGAGTATGAAGAGTTCCTGTCCAGAGGTGTTTTAATTTAGTTTGTTTTGAACATCATCATATTGGGGGAGATTGTAAGGTCAAACGTTGAAATATGATAATGTTTAAAACAGACTCAGCATCAGCGCATATCTCAGTATCATCATCAGCGTGTCAGCTGCTCAGTTTGTAATAGTTTAGTTTATCCAGTGCATCTTAACATATCTTGTATTTATCTTATTTCCATAGTTAGCCTAATTAGTTAGCTGGTGTATCCCTGATTTGTAGGGATTGTCTAGAATAGCAGTATATAATCTTTTGTATAGGTTTGTGAATGGCTACGCCTTTCACAAACCCTAATCGCTGCTTTGTGTACACGATAATCTCTTTGTGAGATTATCTTTCTTAGTGAAAGCTTTTCTTCGTGAATTCCTCTTATTCTTATTTTCTTTTATTGTTTGATAAATTGATTGATCTAAAGGCCTATTCAAAAAATTGTTTGATGTTTTAAATAATTTAAATGATAGAAATTAAAACGTTAAGCAAATAAATTTTAAAAAATTAATTAACAATAACAACAACTATAAATAACATTAAACCATATATTATATTTAATTTTATTCATGAGAAATCAGTGGGTAGAGGTCAATCAATAGATTTAGATTATGTAGTTTTAATAGGTGTATATATTATCATATAATTCAATATAATCAATCTATTATATCAACTTAGTATATGAATTACTATATCAAATTTAATAACAACGTTATTGTTATATTTCAAAAAACATATATTTGTAAAGATTCCAGTTATATAGATGCTTCTGCGCAATGCGCGGGCATTCGTCTAGTATATATATATATATATATATATATATATATATATATATATATATATATAAACCTTATTTTTGTCCTGCCTCCTAAATTAGATTTAAAGGGTTCTTTTAATGCCACGTATCCTACTTTTGAACGATGCAACAGATCTTGAAGGAGTGCAACTGGTCCGGTTTGATGTACATCTATGGGTACCGTCTCCTTTCTTTAAGACGCCATGTTCCTTCAGAGTGGATCTCCACCGTTTCATTTTGGACGCCCCTTATTTTTCTCCTTCCTTCTAAAACAATTTCACCCTGTTCTTTTCACGCAACGTAGCATGTCTTCCAAATGACACAACTAACATCAAACTCAATTCACACCGCCTCCTACTGCAAAGCGTCGTTAGCGACATTTTACTGTCTTCCAAGAGTCTCCACATTCCGGGTCATATATAGGACCATTTGGAGTTATCCGGGTTGAAAGGATGAGTATGATGACCACAATACACACTTCCAATCCATACTCGATAAGATTGGATCATGACACCGGTTCGGAGATGTTTCCCTACAAAGCAGTCCTTAAATTGTTATTCATCCATCCATCATCCATTGATTTTTCTTTTCCCCATCCCTATTCTTCATTTATGTAAAAAACGTTAAGCGTATAACCATACAAATTCAAGAATGTTTGAAAGTCCTGTCGTCATATTTTTCTAACCATTGAATCGAATTTTCCCAGACTTGAATACAACTAGGGGTTTTTCACACCAAGATTCTTCATTTATGTACTTTAGGAGATCTATTTAGATGATAGCATTAAACTTTTAAGTTACTAAATGTTAAGGTTGAAATCACCAATTGATGCGGAATGATTAATATCATTTTTTTAAATTTCAAGATGTTCATGTGAACCCTGGTGTTCAACAAAATTACTAAGTAGGCTCTATGTATCTCCTGTCATATCAAATATAGGACCAATACTTATGTTCAATTGATTACAAGATGGTCATATTTTTTCATGTTTGATTGCACGTGGGTGACCTCAAAAGTGTATTGCTCTCCCTCAATTGTGTTGGCTGCAAGGAGTGCCCATAAGTATTGCACTTTTACCTTTTTTGTTATGCACAAAATACTTTAGATAACAGTAAAAGAAATACCCGACTTACCCTCCATGGGTCGTGCTTACTGCTTAGCACGGGCCTAAAACTTTTCTAATATATATATATATATATATATATATATATATATATATATATATATATATATATATATATATATATATATATATATTGTCGAATTCAAGTATCCACTTTGATTGCAGACGCATATCCTTTCCCATTCGCGTCTTTTGTCTAAACTGGAATATATGGTGAAAGATCAACAGATTTTCAGGTATCGTCCTTTCTTCACTTGCCCATTATAGACAAGACTGGGAAAGATTGGTCGTCTAAGGAAGGAATACCAACTATTGATTTTAGAGCTCCCGTCTTATTCAATTTTCATTTGTTCAACCCTCAAAAAAGTTGATTTGAGAGATTAATTCAACCACTTTATACCAGTTAATTTTTATTACAACAATGATATTCATTTTGAGGAAGGAAAGATCGTGTCTAATGATGGATTGACTGCTCCTTTTACGATTTCCTTTAAAATGAATTTCGTTAATTTTTTTATATGGTATACGAAATCATACATGTTGATAATATATTTAAGTTATATTTTGTAGATCAGGAACAACAAATCTCACTTGTTATGAATGATTATAATTAGGTTTAATAATTTTCTTGCACCGAAGGGCTTTTGGCTTAACAATATTAGCCTACTAGGTGTGAAACCCTGTGTATTACACGGGTTGATTTAAAAAAAATTAAACATTAAAATATAAACAGAAAATATTTTTTAATGTATAACTTTAAAATAAAGAAGATACATATTTATTGCAATTTAATATGATATATATCATATTTAATACTTTACATATATAAATATATGACTTTAATTTTAAAAATTAAAACAAACCAAAAATTGACAAGTGGATAATATTTATTTCAAAAATACCACAAAATGACAAGTATCAAAATTAATGAGAGATTGACATGTGGCAAAAAAACCCTTCATTTATTAAGAAGGATTAGGAGTTGATAGATAATTGTTCTTCAGCCAAAAGTTGAGGGTTCAAATCCGTCTTAGGATAAAATAAATAGTTTAGAAGTAGAATTGTGTGTGGGAACAGCCCCCCTCCCCCCCTCTCTCTTTTTTTATCCCCTCCTCTATGATTTGACATTTTTTATCCTCTCTTTTTTTTAGCCCCCCTCCCCCCCTCTCTCTTTTTTTATCCCCTCCTCTATGATTTGACATTTTTTATCCTCTCTTTTTTTTATCATATGTTATTCTTTTAAATTGTAAATTATAAAAAAATAATGAATTAATTTTTGAAATGTGTAAAAGTTATATGGAAAAAATATGTATGTTTGTAGTTTTAAAATTTCAAGTTGTAAAAAGTAATAAATTGTCATACAAAAATAAATGTACAAAAACCAATTTATAAAAACGTTCAACTAAATACAATAAGACTATATAAAATTTGAGTTATTGTTTTGTATCAAAACTTAAAATACTTAAATGTGTTATAAAAGAAGTGTCAGAAAACACATCATTGAAAATAACCAGGAATGACGTATGCAATGACGATAAAAGACATTATTGAAGACACATGTCCTTTCAATGTGGAAGAGATTATTATATTTTTAATTATGTAAAGTATCGGTAAAAGGATTGTTACTTATATAATAAAAGTGTCGGTAGGATAATTATTAAGTGTCGGCTGTATTTTTTGTGATGTAACATAAAGTGTGTAACCCTTAATAGTCTAGGGGGCTATAATGTAAATATGTATGTCGTATTGCAATCAAACGATTGCAACAATAATTGTAACCGGCTCTCTTGAGCCTATAAATAGGGCCTTCGCCCAAATGAAATAAACAAGCGAAGTTTAAGTGTTTAAGACTTGAGTTGATCTCAATTGTCTTCTCTGTTGAAATAGTTGTTCTATTTCGGAATAGCAGAGCTCTATCCAAATTATCCATATAATCATCCAATCATTCAACACAATCCATCATCAATATAATCCAACGCATTATTCAGGTATAATCTTTTCCTAATACTCATTTATCCGTCATGTATCATCACGCATAGGCAATGGTAAAGATCAAAAGTCAAGAATCAGAGTGAATTACGCCAGTAAAACTTTCCTTATCTATTCGTTAACAGACAGTGAAATCACTCCGGAAGCAATGAAAGCAATTGAAACCTTCGAACAACCTTTCGAAAAGTTTTCTCATCAGTTAGCTGAATTACCTGCTGATATCAAAAAACAACTTTGTAAACATATTATGCATGCACCAAGACACAATTGCAGTTATTGTTCAGAAAACACAGAAGAAACACAATTCACGGAAGATTAACGATGAAAGAAAACATTCTTCAAAAATATGTCTTTTTGGAGGTGGAAGGAATGAGAATGACGTAAGCAATGACGAAAAAAGTCATAATTGAAGACATCTGTCCTTTCAATGTGGAAGGGATTATTATATTTTTAATTATGTAAAGTGTCGGTAGAAGGATTGTTATTTTTATGTAATTAAATAGAAGTGTCGGTAGAATAATTATTAAGTGTCGGTTGTGATGTAACATAAAGTGTGTAACCCTCAATAGTCTAGGAGGCTATAATGTAAATATGTATGTCGTATTGCAATCAAACGATTGCAACAATAATTGTAACCGGCTCTCTTGAGCCTATAAATAGGGTCTTCGCCCAAATGAAATAAACAAACGAAGTTTAAGTGTTTAAGACTTGAGTTGATCGAGAAAATGGAGAAACAAAAAGCGCGTGATATAATTTATAGGGGGGGGGGGGGGGGGAATAACAAGACCCTTGTGTGTGCATGTGTAAGCCATTTAAAAGTAATTATTTTCTTACCGAACAAAAAAATTCTCGTGTATAAGCCATTTAAAAAAAATGCCGAACAAAAAGTTCATTATTAGACAAATATTCATCAAATAGTAGAAATATCAACGGTTTAATATATTTTCTTGATGAACTTATGTTTATGAATTTATGTAATTGTTTCTAAAGTTGTCAAGATCAGGATTCTACATATGATCGTTTTTGGGTTTGTAAGATCAGGATTCTAAGATCCCACTGAAAATAACATAATTAAAAGTTTAAAACATGAAAAATATACTTTCATCAATCATTTACAGTTTACCGTTAATAAGAAACATAATCGTTAAGGGTAAGAAACATTATCAGTCAGTTTACAATTTAGAAAATAAGTATTGAATAAGGTTATTTTCGATTGACATGTTATTTGGGTAAGAAATCGATTGACATGTTATTTGGGTAAGAAAACCAGGTCAATTAGTAAATGGGTAAAGAAATGAAAATTCAGATTAATTTTTTTTTCCAATTTTCATAGAATGGTAAGATCGTATCGTGATCCTACACTCCCGTATGCGATATTACATATAAAACGATCTTATAATGATCCGACGCGATTTTCATAAATAAGATCTTAAGATCTTACAATCCTACGACTAGGATCGAGATCTTGACAACCTTGATTGTTTCCTATAATGTAGTTTTATTATGTATATGTGTTTATGATATATGTCAATATTTATTTATTTATGAGAAATCAATAAAACAAATATTAAGAATACTTGATAAAATTACATCGTAAAACACATCACAAAATACATAATAGAGGACACGTTTTTTTTTTGACGATAAATTTAACCTACTTCTAAATTCACCTATGTCTCAAAGGAGATTTGAACATTCAATCTCAAAAAGTGATGACAACACCTGGTATCATTGGGCTAGGCGTCCTTTGAACAGATGACATGTTGCCACACCATCTCAACAACCAAGTAGCTAGTAAAAAAATCCTAACAAACAGTAAAAGCACTTAAGAGAATGTAAAAACATAAGTCATTACGCACTTATTATAAAAAGAACTACATAGATTTTAATAATTATAATACACGAATATGATGGGTGCCTTGAACGTCTTACTCAAAAGACTAAGACTTCTTTAAAAAAAATCTTGGTTTTCTGTTTTAGTGTTATGATGTTAATTCTACAAATGATCCATCGAAAAAAAAAATCATAGTCACTGAAGATACTCTGTAATATTGCAGTTATGACCATCTGTACTTCATGGATACTAAATCGTGTTTTGATTACATAAACATTAATCTTCATAATTTTTTTGTTTATTTTGTTTGTGACATTAATAATTAATTAAATTTTTTAGATTCCTTATTTTCCTCTCCAATTGCCATTGGGTTTTTTTTTAAGCTAATTGTTTGTTTTCTGTAGACCTGTCAAAATAAACAAGGTTAGATATGACAAAAATATAAAAGTAAGGCCTAGTGAAGAGTAATTTGTTTCGCAAAGAAAAATTTACAAATCACATTATATATCTAAATTCTAAAGTTTTGTAGATTGTTTTGGTTCTTTTAATCATCTAATCATGTAACGAATACGTAAAACAACAAATCAAGAATGATGAGTACACTTGGGAGTGTATAGAAGTTATAAAAATAAAGCTTTACCAACTTTATAAACGAATTTAGTGAGAAATATGACTATGAACTAGACATAAAGTAGGTTTATCTTTTAATCCCCATGGAAACCATATGTTTTTATATTGCAACAATGACAAAACTTTGCAAATGATACAAAACTCATGTGTCAATAGTGATTAAGTATATCTTCTGTCCATCTGTAATCATATTCACATCAAGAATCTTACCTACATCTTCTGTTACAATACAAAAACCAGTAGAAAGCTCCAACTTCAAATGCTCAGCTGCTGTTTTCATGAGTTCATCAATGGTGTCCGGGACCCACAACACAACTCCATATTTTCTTTCATCTTTTATTTCCCATGGCTGAAACGCATATACTGTACATTTCTTTCGTGACATTTTATCTCTTGTTTCTTGAGAGCATGAAGGAAATTCAGACATCTGAAAAGACTTTCTTTCTTCTAATAATTTCATCAATATTTTGTTTCCAGATAATCTCGCTTCATCAACTGGAGTATTCCCCCATCTACACATTCACATAAATCATAAACGTTGTTACATATTTGATAAATTTTATCGTTAACCCTAAATTAATAATTCCACAAAAAATCCACCTGTCCTTTGATAAAACATTAGCCCCTGCTTCAACTAGCATCTTCGCTATTACATAAGATCCTTGTGACGTGGCAACATGAAGTGGAGTTCTAAAGTCGTAATCTTTTGAATTTGGGTCAACACCATTTGACAAAACCCTTCTGATAAAATCTATATCTCCTCTTGATACTGATGAACACAAGAAACTTCCAGCATCTTCTATTTTGAATGAAGCACCATGTTTCACTAATAACGAAGCAATCTTATCATGCCCATTCTTAATCGCTTCAAATAACGGCGTGTTCCCAAAATTATCTGCCATTTAGATAAAAATAATAAGGATTAGAATGTCAATTCAAGAAGTTGAAGGACTAGAATGTAAGTTTATTTACCAAAAACGTTGACTTCTACGCCTTGTTGAATTAGGAAAAGAGTTATATTTTCGTGCCCTTTTGATGCTGCGAGATGCTGTTTATGTCAAAATAACTTGTTATCAAATGTGTAATGATTTTTTTTATTATTTATGTTTTTATATGAAAATAAAATAATTTAAAATACCAGTGGTGTTCTTCCATCATAATCTTTTCTATTTGGATCAGCTCCAGCTCGAATTAAACTTTTTAAATGAGATAAATCTCCACTATAAGCTGAACTATTGACTCTTAATGCAAGTTCTGCTTCTTGCATTCCAATATGAATTTTGATATCTGTTACCATATCTTTCATGTGATTATCACCTTGTTTACCCTACAATTATTTTTTATTTTAAGTAATGGCATTTAATGTAAATATAAAAAAACAATTGATTAATTGATTACCTCTAGTAAATTGTTGAGAATTTTTCTTCCATCATGAAAATATATGTCAAGGATATTGGAAAAAGATTGTTTATCAATTCTCAAAAGTCGAGAAAGGTCAAGAACTCGAACTGTGTATAATTGGGCAATGTTGCATATAATTGAAACATCTCCAAAAGAATCATGAGGTTTTAGAACTGATACTATTTCTTCTGATCCATCTTCATGTATAACTACCTCTTCCTGTATTAAATTTCATTCATCATTTTTTTATAAAAAAACAACAAAAATTAAATATATGTATATACCAGGTTTCCATGGCAGACGAAATAAAGTTGATCAACAACAATCCCTTGTTCCATAATCACTTCTCCAGGAAGAAAAAACTCTTCATGCACTCGTGTTACGATATGATTGATGAATTCCAAAGAGCATTCCTTGAAAAGAGAAACCTTTTCAATATATGACTTATACAGAGTTGCCGATATCTGCAAGAAATCATGACTTAATTTCTTTAGTACTATAGAATATAACGAAGTTAAGAAATTGGAATTTGGTTTTGTGTATACTTTAGCACGAATAGAAGTCGGAAGATCTTGAATAACAGCAGAATCAGTGTAGTTGCTATCGTATTGTAATCGCATGTGATCTTTGATTTGATTACGAATATCTTTTCCTAATTTATTTCGATCCATATATTTAAGAAGATCCGCCATTCTATCTCTGTATCTTTCTGTGTTCGATCCTTTCACGATTAAAGCTGTCATGTTACCAATCAAATAAGCACCCAAAACCATGTCAAATGAGACATACACCATTACGAATATCATCTCCCTTAAATTCACCGCATGTATATCACCATAACCTGTAGAATCATTAATTCAAAGTCAATTAAGTCAAAAATCGAAACAATAACGAGCAATGAGAGCTTAATTTTAATTACCGACAGTTGCCATGGTAACAATTGCAAAATATAAGGATGTGATATATCGCGTCCAAAGATCAATGTGTCTGAAGTTGGAGTAGCTGTAGTCACCGAGTTTAAGGCTTCCAATCCATGTGTATTCTTCTTCATTAGGTGGAAGAGTTGTAGCTAAATAGTAGAATATGCAAGCTGCTGTATGTGTGCAGTAGAGTTCAACAGCAATGAGTTTTAGAACCCTAGAAAACAGATACTTGACGCGTATGTCCTTTTCCAATTTGGAAAAGAAATCTAGAACCTTCCGGGCTCTCACTAGTCTAATCAGCAAAAGGTATCTCACTTCTTCTTTTTTCCCAAATGCCTGATTAACATAATTGAAACTTAAATCGATCTATATATGTTCGTTATCGTCTTATTTTGGGATTTATATAAGAAATTTGGAGTGATGTATACCGTGTAAATATTATCCCAAGGCATGCATGCAAGTAAATCGAAGATGAAATGAGATTTTAAGTACCTGAATGGAAACATGTAAAACGTTTAATGGTGATTTTTTTTTTCTATTTTAAGAATAGTGTTTGGATTGGAGAAGAAACTGACCGAAGAGCTATTAGGTTTCGATTATAGATTAATTTGTGGGTTCGAGTGTCTCTGTAAGGAACGAAGAAGAGAAGGACAATGTCGATGAAGAAAGCTGTTTGACCAAATATGTCGAGTAAATAGAAGTGATTTGGTAATCCTCTGAAGAAGCCAAATTCCATGGGTGTGAAGAAAGAAGAGTAAATTGCCCATAGTAATATGAATTTCTCCCAAGTGCGATACCATCTGCATCAACAAAGTCTTATAATTGCATGTTATTGTTTGATAACAGAAAGCAATGAAAATATTCCTTTTGTTTATTATTTATCTGCATGTCCTTGATTTTGGTTTCCCTTTCATTGGTTTTACCCTTTTTGTTTACTCTAAGTTTGATTTTAATTATATATTATTAAAATAAAGTATATAGAAATAACAATAATAATTAAATTTTTGTAACAAAAATTAAATAAAAAATCATACAAATGTGATACCCACACCGCACATATATAGTATTATTGGAATCAGTTAAAGATCTTCCTTGATCTACTAAATTTCATATCATATAATAATAAAAAGATTTTTTTTTTATTAATGGTGTAATCTAAGTTGGAATCGCAATCACAACGAAAATAGTGAACAAGGATCGCAATTTGAAATAGCAGTTCTCACGATGTAATAGTGACGGTTATTTCAATTTATAGTTAGTGACAGTGATATCAGCTTAGATTACACCACTAATAAAAAAAAATTACTTTTATATTGGTATGACATTTAATATATGAAACGAAGATCTTTAAACGAATCCAATAATACTATATTTGTATCGTGTTTGTATCATACTTGTGTAATTTTTTATTAAATTTTTGTTTCAATATTTTAATTATTTTTGTTATTTATATATACTTCATTTTAATCATATATAAATAAAATTAAAGTTACAAGTAGAACAAAAGAAAAGGGGGAAAAAAAAAGTAAAACCTGTTAATGATAGGTTGTGAAACCAGAATTGAACGACATGAGTTTCCAAATTAAAGGTTTAGAAATCAAAAAACGTAGACAAAATTGGTTGAAATCAAGGTTTTGGTGATATAAGGAATAAAAATAAAAATACAATTTTATCAAGTGGATTTATAAAAAAGCCAAACGGAAGTATCAGCTCCGTTTTTTGTAACGTATAATAAAATTATTAAAAAATGTGGATAATAATTAATAAAACGTGGCATAACAGGTTGATTATTTAAATATAGAAATTTTTAGGTTGTTCTATGTTTGCTCTTTAAGAGGATATTTAATTTCTCTCTCTTGTTTTCTTTTATGTTTTAAACATAGGGACTAGGGCCATTGTGCCGATAGAACTTTCCCAAATTAAACCTTATAAAGTTTAGATATAATAAAAGTAGTATTTAATTTCAAGATATACATGTAACAAAATAATCCAGCTCACCCTTACATTCCTATAGTTAATTTAGAATCGTCCGATCATATGTTAGGAACGGACGGCCACGATTTTCCCTATTGTCGACTATAGTAGAATGCCCCTATCTCAATCACTCTCCTACTGCCACGTGTCATCACAAAAAGGCAAAAATCTTAGAAAGAGAAAGCAAGAAGAAAAACCTGTTTTGTGGATGGATGCAGAGATCTTTGATGCCATCGATGACTGTGTCTCTATTGAAATTGAAACCCCTGTGAGTCGAGTCCAGCTCCCCTGAGTCCCACGCCAACAATGTGAACACGCTGCGACGTCGTATTCCAAACCGCCCGTGATCCCTAACATCTACCATTTCGTACTCCTTATCTCCGACTTCATCGTCCTCAGTCGCCGCCGCCATCTTCCTCCGCTTCTCGTCTTCTCTCTCCTCCACCGTAGTCCTCCGCCCGATCTCGCTCCTCATTTGATATAATCGATCAGGACTATACTAGTCAGTTGATTCACTTCAATAAATCTGATCCATCTGTATCGTAGATCAAATCTGCTTGATTAATTGAGAGAATTCAATTTCTGCAGATATGAAGGGGTAAAGTTATATGAATCAATCGATGAAGACTCATATTTGTTTAGCTGTGGAAAAGTTGCTGAGATTTGCTAGAATCACGAGAAATAACAGATAGAATGTGTTGTGAATGGAAGAGATGAGTAGAGACTAGAGAGAGCCAGGAGACTAGGAGATGAGTGTTTATAATTCAAAATGGGACAATAAAGCTGTTCAAAATATATAAAATGGGACAATAAAAATTCGTAATCAATAATAGTTCATAGCTGTCTTAGAATAACAAGTTACTATTTATATTGATTTTTTTAAAATAAATTTCATGAAAATTTGGAGTTATCTCACACCCACAAAAATGCAAAACGATATTTATGTTAATTCTTGTAAAATCGTGATACTATTTTTTTTATCAAATCTTTTAACGATATCCTTATTGATACACCTTTGACACCAAATTTGCCAACAGATAATATTTCTACTATAATCTAATAAAGTTTAGGTAGCTCTAAGCATAAATTAGCCCAAATTTGCCAATAGATAATATTTCTACTTTAATCTAATCCTTCTTAATAAATGAAGTTTTTTTTTGCCACATGTCAATCTCTCATGAGTTTTAACACTTGTCATTTTGTGGTATTTTTGAAATAAATATTATCCACTTGTCAATTTTTGATTTGTTTCAATTTTTATAATTAAAGTCATTTTTATATATGTAAAGTATTAAATATCATATATATGATATTAAATTGCAATAAATAAGTTTCTTCCTTTCTTATTTTAAAATTATACATTAAAAAATATTTTATGTTTACATTTTAATTTAAAGTTTAATCTTTTTTTAAATCAACCTGTGTAACACACGGATCTCACACCTAGTCTACCCTAATAAATAAGAATGATTTTGCCACATGTCCTTCTCTCATTCAATTTGCCACATGTCATTTTGTCATAATTTAGAGATATATTTATTTTCCACTTGTCATTTATTTAATTTTCCATTTCTAATATATTATTAATTAGTTTCCATAAATTAAACCTACCATAATAATGATATTAATTTCAAATTTTAAATTTTAAATTTCAATTTAAATTTCAAATAAATTTACAGTTTAAACCTTTGTGTTTAACATTTTGTTATAATTAACATGTTTAGTATACAGGTCTGATAACTAAACAATAATTTTAATTTATTTATTTTTTGCATGTTTTTTTTTCTCATAATTTTTATTTATTTCAAATTTCAAATTCAAATAAACTTTTCATTTAATCGTTTCTATTTAACATTTTGTTTTAATCAACCCGTATAATATACGGGTTTCACAACTAGTGAATATCAATTATCAGGATATTAGTAAAAATAACCAATACAACATCTCAACATAATCCTTCCACTCCGTAAGCAATAATTGTTTTTAATCGTTTGAAAGTTTATTGAACTTAAAATTTAAATGCTAGACATCTATTAAAGAAAATTGCTAGAATGTTCCCATTGGTTTGTGATTTTTTATGGTTTTATTCCAAAACAGTTTCGACTTTCAAGGTAATCCAAAATATTTGTATGGTTTGGGCTCTCTTGATTTTCTTTTTGTTGGATATGGTCCATAAGAAACGTCTCCAAAATTTGGAAATTGTGGTTTTTTCCATGTCTCAACAAATTTTGGATTTATATATTCCTCAATACTCATACTATTTATATAATCTGAGATGATATAGTTTTCTCTAATTCACTACTAAAATAGATGAAGTTGTGACTATATGGATTACGGAAAATTGGTTTACAAACGTTTTAAATATATTTGAAAAAGTGTTTTATGAAAGACATCTATGATCCAAACGACTTCCTATGATTAAAAAAAATTAAGAATTGAAGTGTTGGGGTTTGATGTAATAAACATGTCAATTAAAAACAATTTCTAGAGTAGAAGTAACAAATTAAAGTTTTATCAACCCTAAAACAATGATCCAGTTAGACATGATTTTACAAACTAAAACAACCATAAAGAGTTCAAAAGTACATACCATTGATGTGTAGTAGATCAAAATCCATACAAATTATATCTATTATGTATCCATACAAGTCAATTCAGATGGCTGCACACACAAGAGGCTGATTTTTGGTCTTAGGGTGGGAAGGAGTAGGGTTTGACATTAATTGTTTGATTCCTTATTTTCCCTAATCCTTTTCTTATAAGGGATGGGTGTGAAATTTCAATGAAGGTTTGCAATCCATCAATGAAGAAAAGAGGTTGAATGGGAGATGGAGATGAATGTAAAGAGGGTTTGGAGGTTGGAGTTGTCTTTATTGACTTTTTTTTCCCGAATTCTATTTTTATTTTGTTGCAATCTATGTCATCTACGTTGTAGATGTGCAACCCATTGAAGAAGAAGAATATGTTGAATATGAAGATGAGTGAAGGGGTGATGAAAATGATGGAGTGTGGCGGAGAAAATAAGTCTACTCTATTGATTTGTTATTTTTGTAATTGGTAATCACTTAGAACACATAACTGATTGGGTCAGAGTTCAACATCAACTTTTGGAAGCTATAATTTGATGATTAGTTTAGAAGTTATACCGACAATCATAGTTACAGACTTATCCAAGTGGCAGATTGTTGGATTAAGTGTCTAAGTTCATAACTATAATTGATATAAACTTCAATTGATAGCAGCACAATCCTTTTGGGTTGTCATCAAACCTAGCAATTGGACATGATGATTTTTGGAGAGAGAGAGAGAGAGAGAGAGAGAGAGAGGTTGATTTATTATTTGATTAATATGTCACACTCCCGAACCGTCAGGAAAACAACGGCGGAAACGTCCGGGGGCGGGAGACGTCATGTATAGTATCACAACCATGGTACATAATAAGCATAGTAAACACAACCATTACATTAACATAAGAATATTTACATTTGTTTGAAAGCAAAGAAAACATATTTTATGTACATCAGTATAGGCAAAAGTAAAGACGAGACTTCTATATGCTCCGTCTTCTCCAAAAGTGAGCGAGGTACCTGTCTATTGTTGACCTGAGAATACAAGCGGTTTGAAAGAATATCAGCATAAAGCTGGTGAGTTCATAAGCATGTTTTTGTAATGAAAAATTGGTTACTAAATTTTGTGAAAATACTTCATTTTCATTAATAAAGAATGCCATTAGTATCGAAAACCATTGTTACTGAGTTATGAAATACATATGCATGTTTTCCAAGAAAATCCCATATTTTATAACATGTTTGTTGGTTTTTATATGAAAAGTACGTTCCGTTTGAAAACCCTGGTTACCACCAGTAAGTATAGTAGTTTTATTACTAAAAATAAAACATAAGTTGTGTCCTTGGAATACCCTCCAGTAAGTAGATATGTAGTTTTATTTCATAAAATAAAACCATAGAAAAAAGAAATCCCGTAAACAAGGTTAATATATACATATTGTGAGTCGTATAACCATACTAATTTGACCCGTGACCTCCTTGACGTTCTTCAGGCGTCGTACGATTACAAAATTTGTCACCCCAGGCGTGCCCGCCTAACTGTAGCTAGCAGTTCAGGTGTGGGATTGTCGGTCCCGAATAGATCTATTCACAAATTTCATGCTCTCCCTCCAAGAGACTATAGTTATACTACCGAAGAGGATTTATTGGTACCCCGAGGGGCATAACGAAGATAAGTCTCACAATCCTGTATTAATTAGTTTACGTTTTGTTCGGTTGTTCTCGAGTTCGAAATCGTTTGTAACGGTGTAGAGTATAGTAATTATACACAAGATAATTACTTAGCAAGATACTCTAGGTTAGTGATGGATAAACTAAATCTGACACAGTTTATATTTTTGACTTTGCATGAAAATTTGTAAACGAAGTAATGAAATCCCAAACTATACCCATTATAGTTTGAATGGTTTGTTAAATTCATGTGTTGTTTTGAAAACTATGTAATTATGTTTAGAAAGTGTCCCTTATGCTCCGCATATTACAAAAGGGATAAATATATCTAAATGTTTGATAGAAACTCGTTATAATTACATCAGTTTTTAAGTTACGAAATCCTTTATGATTAGCTTGTATTCCCTCCCCTGAAAACATGAAAAACTCGGAAAAGTGTAGGGGTATGAACTCACCTACAGTGGGTGGAATGGATGGAAGTGTCGGGTAGGATGCTAGGTGTCAAATAAGGACTTGAACACACACGAGGATCCTATGTAACATGTAGTGATACATAATTGTATCTAATTAGATATTTAATCACTAATTAAGTAAGTGAAGACACTCTAATGCGTGAAAACACTTTATTTCAAGTGCTAGGAGTGATACGGGTTGCATCTAAGGAGTGTGTGGCCTCACTATGGAGTTTACTCCTCAAGTTGTGGCCCTTAGGGGTGTTTACGGTTGGAGGAACATTTCCCCCATGAGTTTACGGCCGTAAACTCATGGGAATGGTGTCATTGGGTGCTCAAGGGTCTTAAACTACTCAAGGAAATATGCTAGACTCGAATCAAGGGCATAGGAAGTGACTAGGGCTCCAAATCGGCCCTTCTTTGGGGTTCACGGTTTTTGAACCACTCCTTGGGGAGTTTACGGTCATAAACACATGAGTTTACGGCCACAAACTCATGTTTGTCTCTTTCTTTCATGATTTGGTGCTTCTAGGGTAAGCATGCAAAGTTCTAGCCACTTATACAAGTCATAGAAGGTGTTAAGGGCATTTTAACACCCTTAGAAGGTGTTTATGGTTTTGGGAGATTCCCCAACCATAAACTCATGTTTACTCCTTTCATTTCATGTTTTGGGGTTCTTAGATCATTCATGCAAGTTCCTAGTTCATTAGCCAAGCATTGGAAGGAGTTTGGGGCATTAAAACCCCCTTTTGGGGTGTTTACGGTTTTGGGAGATTCCCAAACCGTAAACCCATGTTCTTGGGGTTTTTGGGTGTTTAGACCATGGATTTGCAAGTATGCTAAGCAAAACAACTAGCTAGGAGGGGTTTACTTACTTATGTGAAGCTTGAAGGAGTGTTTCTTGATCAAAACCCGAATTTGTAGAGAGAGAGTAGAGAGAGAAAGCTTCTTAGAGTGTGAAAAGGAGGAAAAGAAGGCCACTCAACCCTTATATAGGGTGAGTTTACGGCCAGGAGGTGGGGGTCCACCCAACACCGGTAGCAGACGGAGTTTACGTCGTACCCGATTTTATAGCCGTAAACCCGTCTTGGCCGTGAACTAGAGGCTTTCCAAAGGAATCGAGGGTTTTTCGCGTGATTTTATTGTTTTCCGACACATATGAAATTACAACAATAATCCTAATTGATTTACTTAACCCAAAAGTTAACGGAAAATTTTAATAAAAATAAATTTTATTAGCGGAAGTGGGTTACAATGACGGAATAAATTTCGGGTTGTCACATAATAAATTGAAATGAATAATTTATTAATATATTGTGAGCATAATATATTAATTAGAAATGGTAATATTAATTAATAATTAATCATAACTTAACTGTAATTAATTTTGGGATTAATGGAATTAACTAACAGTGTAAGGACTAAATAGTTGAGGAAAAGGCTCCAGAACCTTCCACCAAAAGGGTGGACTAGGGGTGTAAGTGAGCCAAGCTACTCGTGAGCTACTCGGGATCGACTCGTTAAAAGCTCGACTCGAGATCGAAATAAACGAGCCTGAGCGCAGCTCAAGCCTAAATACGAGGCTCGTTTATTAAACGAGCTCGAGCCGAGCTTCAATTCATGGGCTCACGAGCCTAAACGAGCTTATATATATATATATACACATACATACATACATACACACACATACACACACATACACACACACACACATATATATATATATATATATATATATATATATATATATATAGAGAGAGAGAGAGAGAGAGAGAGGCTCGTTTAGGCTCGATTAGGCTCGCGAGCCCACTATATTGTTAACGAGCCGAGCTCGAGCTTCATTTTAAGGCTCAAATCGAGCTCGAGCTTCCTCAAAATTAAACGACCCGAGCTCGAGCTTGGTCAGGCTCGGGCTCGGCTCGACTTGTTTACACCCCTAGGGTGGACAGTTTTAAAGGTCTTTTGTGGCTCTAGAATTATCCTTGGAGGATAATTAGGAAGCTAGATAATTACCAAAACAAGATAATATTATTATATTGGTTTGGGGCTTATATAGGGTTTCCTTATTGCACTATATAAAGGGGTTTACCCCTTGCATATTTCGACAACTCCTATTTGTAACACTTGGTTTTGAATTGTTTCATTATTCGGGGTCGTGACTCGATCATTGATTATCCTAAGGCTTAGGGTCTTGGGGAAAAAGGAATTGGCCCTTTTTGAGCGAGGGAGTTATAGATTAAGTGTTTCGAGTGTTCGAGTGTGTTTTGGAGCCTAAGGGTATAATCATAATTTGGCAGCTCAGTCCTTTATGAATTTTGGGTTCTTGCTCGGGAAGTTTTAAGGCAAGGGTGAGTTAATAAAAGTGTTGGGCTTCTCATCTCCTTTCCATGGATATAAAGTTTTTTGGAAATGGACTTAAGACGAAAGAGTTATGGCTAATTGAAGATCATGGCATTTGGAGCTTGGTCAAGTATGCGGGGCGTACTCACCAATTACGCTGGGAATAGAGGGTTAAATGATCTCATTCCCTTTTTTAGTACGCCAAGCATACTAAGGGGTACGCGGGGCGTACTCCCTTCAGCAAGAAACCCTAAATTTAGGGGTTGTACCTTATTTAAGCCTTATGTTGGCCTCGTGTTGCCTTGTCTAATCAGTATCCTCACCCTTGAAAACCCTAATGTGTTCCTTAGCCTATGTTTGGTGATTTTGAGCTCTTGTGAAGCTTTTGCGGAGGGTTTTGTGCATCTAGAGGAGGAAGGTGAAGCTTGAAGACTCATTCTCTGGAGGAGGGCTTTGCGATCCAGCTTAAGCACCTTATTTTGGTGGCTACTGAGGTATAAAGTTCAAACCTTGCTATTTCATTTCTTAGATCTACTTATTGCCATATTTTAGTCATTTTGGTACTTTTTGGTTGGTTGTTGGAGGTTAAGGCCATTTTTGGAGCTTAACCTTATAAATCTAGACATTTTAAGGGTTCCTTAGGCATAAAGGTGCAAACTTTATGGTGGTTTGGGCTCATGCATGTATTAAGTCATTTATTCTTTTGAGCTCTAGAGCCCCATTTAGCCATGCATGACATAAAGTTGGTAACTTTATATGATTAACCACCTTGTGGAAGCCAAATCTGAGTTTGGATCGAAGTCTTAATGGGTTAAGAGCTTAAATGGAAAAGTTGGCCATGCTAGTGAGTGCATTGGGCGTACAAGTTTGTACGATGCACATACAAGCCGTTTATGCAGTACGCTAGGCGTACAGGCTGAGTACGCCTCGCGTACTCAGCAGACTTGCGTTTCATTGTTTTGGGCTTCATCTTTGGGTTAGGATGGACTTGGTTGTCTTGGACCATGTTGGGTCATCAAAATTTTTAGGGTTAGACTATTGAAACTTTATTGGACTTTCTTAGGTGAGTGCTCATGAAAGGGATTGGGCCTAATTTGGAAAATTGGGCCATATTTGGGCCTTAAGTGCTTATTTCAAACTTTGGGCCTTTGGATTATTGTTTTGGGCCTAGGTTTGGGTCATGATGAGTAAAGGGGAAAAAGGTCTTTTACTTTAGTTTGGGCGCTTAGCGTGGACCAGATCCGATTATTGATGGATGATTATTTTGGTGATTTGTAGCACAGGGATTTTGGCTGGGCAGCAGCCAGCGGTTCTTTATGTGAGATTCGGTAGTGTGAGGTGAGTTTCCACATTGGGTTTAGCAAGTCTAAGGCACCAATTTCGGCCCTTGTTATTTATGTTAGGATGCTAGGAGTCTGCGTGACCCTTGCATGTAATATGCGCTGCTATGTATACCGGGTAGGGCTCGATGTCGGGCGAGGCCCGATGACTGTATCGTATGCTATGGTTTTATGATCATTGTATGTGTTAGTATGAATTTGTGTGTAACATCCAGAAATAAAAGGTATGACTTGACCCCCTTTAAATTAGAAATTGGACATTAGTAGTCCCTTAGTACGTTGGGCGTACTTAAGTGTACGCTTAGCATACTAGACCCCTTCCTGGCCGCGGGTGTTTGAAGGTACGTTGGGCGTTGTAACGCCCTGATCCTCAGGTATTAATATTAATACTTTGGTTTGTCTTTTAGAACCTACTCGGCGAGTTGGCCTCCCTACTCGTCGAGTAGTAGCGGGTTTGCCCGTGAAGTTTAATGATTTACTCGCCGAGTTCGCTATGGGACTCGACGAGTAGACGCTGGCAGATGAAACCCTAAACTTCGGGGCCTTGCACCCTATTTAAAGGGTCATAAGCCTCCCCTAGCCTCCCCTTTACAGTTCCTTTCCTCCCAAAAAACCCTGATTCGAGTGTGAGTATGTTTCTTGGTGGTTTAAGCTTGAAGGAGAGATTTGGTGAAGGAAGCACTTGAGGAAACAAGTTAGAAGAAGAAAAGGACTCGTGGGGATTCAAGATTTACCTCTGTGGAGCACTTTCTGAAGGTATTAAGTTGTTCCTTGACTCATTCCTTCCAAAACCATTTTGTGCATGGATTCTAGGAAAGGGCTTTTGTGTTTAAGCCAAGATCTAAAGTTGTAACTTCAGATCTGGACTCCTTTTGACCTTGAGATGCATAAAGTTATTCATTTAGCCTAGCATGAGCCTCCCCTAAAGTGTATGACTCAATTCCAAGCTTAGATTTGCTATTCTAAGGCCTTAAAGCCTTGCATGCACGTAAAGTTTGCAACTTTACGTGAAAAGGATGCTTCAGCAGCCTAGATCTGTAATTTGGAAGCATTGCATGGCTCCAAGGAGTCTGTATGACTCGAGATCTGATAGGACTCGGCGAGTGTCAAAGGGAGACTCGACGAGTCATATGAATATAGGCATGGACTCGGCGAGTTGGATGAACAACTCGACGAGCCTGATGAACATTGCTTTGAACTCGACGAGTTGGATGAACAACTCGGCGAGCCGGACAAAGATTGCCTAGAACTTGACGAGTTGAAGGAACAACTCGGCGAGTCAAGTAAGATTCCCCAATTGATTCGATGGTCATAAACATGTCGAGTGGCAAGCAAGGAAACTCGACGAGTGGACCTTAGATTATCTGTCAAGACCATATGAACTCGGCGAGTAATCTCGATGACTCGGCGAGTAGATGTTATCCCGGGAAACTCGGCGAGTCACTTGTTGTACTCAGCGAGTTAGGGTCAACATGGACTGTTGACTTGATCCTAATTGAAGTGGACCGGGGCGGACTTTAAGGTTAATGACTGGGTATTATATGTCACTTTTAGGTAGTGAGTTGGAGCAGTTCGCGGGGCATATCCAGTCGAAAAAGTATTAGTTCAGCATTCGTATCAGGTGAGTCTTCTCACCATACCTATGGGTCTAAGGCACCAAGGCCGACCCATTATGTGATTATTGTAGATGTGCTAGATACTCTGTGTTAGCTTTGCTATGAGATTGCATGTTTGTATGAAGACCCCGGGGGGAGCCCGTGGTATTGGATGTAAGACCATGTGGGGTAGCCCATGGCAGTCCTAAGTGAAGACCATGTGGGGTAGCCCATGGCACTGTATGTAAGACCATGTGGGGGAGCCCATGGCAGTCCTAGGTAAAGACCATGTGGGGTAGCCCATGACACTATTATAGATTTTATGTATGCATGGTTTATGTGTTATGTGTGTAGCCTTATGGCTATCAGGATATATGATTGTGTGTGGTATGCTCTGCAAAAATCACTAAGCATTTCGCTTACATGTTGTTGATTATTACAGGTACTTCGGAGCCTAAGGGCAAAGGCAAGGCGTGATGATGTCGCGTGTACTCTACCTCTCTTTTGGAAGTTTTGGGGACTCTTGATGATTTCATAAAAACGCAACGTTGGTGTAATGAATGTGAATTGGAAACAAATGTTTTGAAAACTTATGGAATATGTAATCGGTTAATTAATTAATACGAAAAATTTTCTTTGTAAAAATTTGGGTTGTTACAGGCGTACCAAGGATTACGCGGGGCGTACGCGCCAGGAACCAAAAACCCTAATTTCGGACGTGAGGCTCTATATAAACGACCTTAAGCCCTTGGGACTAAACCCTGGAGAGCCTACACTACCCTTGGACGTCATTTCACTACTGGAAGTTTTGAGAAACCATTTTTGAGCCTTAGAAGTGTGCTTTTGGTGTTCTTTAGTGTTCATTTCAAAGAGAGGAGTTGGCCAAGCAAGCTTGAACCAAGAGGGTGCTTCAAGATCCTGCATCATAATCATCTTACAGAGTTTTTAGAGGTAAAAGCTTGCACCTTTCCTTTTTGCTCTTAAGATCTAGCTAGGGTTTTTGTAGTTGGTCCTTTTGATGGATTTTGGGCCTCATTTGTTGGCTAGATCGTCCCCACTCGTGAATAAGGTCAGATCTGGGATCCTTAAGCCATTAGAGAGTATAAAAATAGGATCTTGGTGGAAGTCTTAACCTTGTGCATGAATGATAGGGTTGGGAAAGGTCTTAATGGTGACTTTGGGGACTTAATGGACATGCAAAGGCATAAAGTTAGCAACGTTATGCCCTAGGAGGTGTTAATGGACTTAGATCTAGATTTTGGACGTAAAAGAACGAAGTAATAAGCACTTAATGGAGAAAGTGCTTAACTGAGACTTACGTCGGGTGTACTCCAAGTATGCTACGCGTAACCCTTGAAGACCCGGTACACTGCGCGTACCTGAATTGTACGTTGGGCGTACGCGAGGCAGTTGGGATGTGCTTGTTTTGGGCTGTCGAACTGTTGGGCCTCTTTTGGGTTATTGGGCCTGATTAAATTCTATAAGTTAAAAGATTTCTATCAGTTGGACTTGGACTAATTGGGTGGGCCTCTTCGGCCAAGTGGGCCCATTAGGGATATTGGACTTAGATCTTGGGCCCATTTGCAACAAAAAGGTGATTGGGCCTTTAGGGTAGGGTTTATAGGTTGGACCCTCCCTTGGGATAATTTATGGTCCAATCATTGATGATATTATTATTATTGTTATTATTATTCAGTTCGGTAGGTTGCGAGTCATTAGGAGTGCAGTGTTCGTATTCTTCGGACGAAGGTGAGTCTTCTCACCGTACCCATGGGTCTACGGCACCAAGGCTGGCCCATTATGTATTTATGATATATGTGCAATTACTCTGTGTCTTGATATGTATTGTGATCGTATGTTTTGCATGAAGACCCTGGGGGAGCCCGTTGCCTTGGGTGTAAAACCATGTGGGTAGCCCATGGCAGTCCAAGTAAATACCATGTGGGGTAGCCCATGGCAGCCCAAGTAAAGACCATGTGGGGTAGCCCATGGCATCAGATGTAAGACCATATGGGGTAGCCCATGGCAGTCCCAGGTAAAGTCCATGTGGGGTAGCCCATGGCATTCTTGCTGGTTCTTTGTATGCATGGCTTATATGACTTGTACTAGTATTGGTGTATGTGTGGTGTGTGGTATGCTCTGGGGAACTCACTAAGCATTTCGCTTACGGGTTGTTGATTTGGTTTAGGTACATCGGACACAAAAGGCAAGGGCAAGGCGTGATGGCGCGACATGCACTCTATCTATCTCTCTTTTTACCAATATGTTTAGGGATACACTATGATATTTCATATAATGTAAAAGATGATGTTTTTAACCAAATGTGTGCTTCATGGTTTTATGTCATTATGTAATTTAAATTAAATGAAAATTTTCGTCGTAAAAATTAGGCTCTTACAAGTTGGTATCAGAGCCTTGGTTTGAGAGATTCAGGCACACTCTCGAGCCACGTAAGTAGTTTCCCCTATGTGTTTGCCATGTTATACTGAATTGAACCATGTTGCTTATGTGAAACTTGCTATATGTATGCTTTTAAAATTGTATACGGTTAGGAGCTTATAGCCTCAGAATGATTTATTTGGCCTTATTTCCTGTTCCTTGTTTGGTTGTGGCTTTAGGGTAGAATCTTTTATTCGAAAGTCTATTTGATCCCTTATCTGTGTCTAATTTGCATGTATAAGAGCAACCTGTTATGATGATGTGATTGCTATAAGTAGCGGAACCATTAGGAGGGTCTGAGATGGTGCTGTGTCATAAATGCGGAGTATGGTTTGATTATGGGTCAAATTGGAGTTGTCGAATCGAGCAGTGGGGAAAGGTACAGGTAGGTGTGGAAAGTAGTATTGGGCCCGTACTACTGGAAGCACATAACCTGTACCCAAACCACTGATTGATCCGACGACCCCAAGGGGGGAGACCAGTAGGGCAATATACCTTATATGGAAACCTTGATCTTTGCTATTTGTGAATTTCAGTGATCATGGTGGTGACACGATTTGGAGCAGGAGGGTCAGGATCGGGATCGGGATCCGGGGCAGGATCGGGAGACACTGCTGATGTCATTGATGAGAGGCTGCGAGAACTCATTGCAGTCGAGGTTACCAGGGGCATCCTTGACGCGACCCCAGTCATTTTTGGGACGGTCAAGGAGGGTATTATGGATATTATGGAGGAGACGCTCAGATCCTTCAGGACAGAGTTGGCAGCGGGACAGATTGGAACCCGAACTCCCTCCTTCCGGGAGTTTAAGGCGTGTGGGGCGCCGGAATGTTGCGGGGGTCAGGGACCCCATTGTCAGCCGTCGCTGGGTGGCAGATATCGAGAACGCTCAGTGCACGAGTTCATGCCTGGAAGTGGCAAAAGTTGGGTTTGCTTCGTGTATGTTGAGAGATAGGGCTCGTGATTGGTGGGGCGAGGTGGCTAGCCAGGTGGGGCCAGCCGGAGTGGCTGAGATGACATGGGCTGAGTTTGTTGGATGGTTTGATTTGCAGTTTGCACCGCCCATTGAGGTGCAACGGCTAGTGAGGGAGTTTCATGATTTGCAGCAGACCACCGAAACTGTGGCGGAAATCACCGCCAAGTTTCGGGAACGAGCCTTATTGATTTCGCAGTACGCTACCGATGAAGAAATGATACAGACTTGATACCATTCCATGCTGAGGGACGATATCCGAGAGTTTGTGAGTTTTACAGGGTGCAAGACCCTAAACGAGATGGTGGAGAAGGCCCGCGAGAGGGAAATAGAGTTGGATACCCGCACGAAGCGGAAGATTGATCAAGCACAAACTGCACGGGGTCAGGCTAAGAAACCTAAGACCTCTGATTCTTCGGGAAAGGGCCAGCAAGGCCGGGGTCGATGTGCCAAGTGTGGAAGGTTCCATAACGGGGCGTGTAGGGAGGTTGGGACGACAGGATGTTACTCTTGTGGCCAACAGGGCCACATCAGTAAGGATTGCCCCAAGAAAGGCTTGATATGTTTCCACTGCAACCATACGGGCCACAAGAAGTACGAATGCCCTAGGTTACAGGGGAGAGGAGGAGCAGTGGGGGCGCCCGCGCCCGCCACACTGAGGACTACTGATGGCCGCCCTGCCAAGGTGGACATCCCGACAGTGAAGAGCCACGCGTTCCAGATGACTACTGAGGAGGCTTGAGCTGCACTAGACGTCGTGGCTGGTACGTATCTATTACTTTACTGCTTATTGTAATTGTATGGCTTATGTTATATCATGGTTGTTCAGGAACCTTTTTAGTCAATGGTATGACTGCTCATGTTTTGTTCGACTTGGGTGCTACCCGATCATTTGTGTCACTTGCGCTTAGCATGAAATTTCGGGATACGTCGGGGATCTTGGACTCCCCACTCGAGGTTGAGATTGCAGATGATCGCACTGTTAGTGCTGCAAGGGTATATCAGGATTGTGTCCTGAATGTGCTTGGGTAGAGATTTCGAGTCGACTTAGTCCCGATACCGTTACTAGGGCTAAAGGTGATTGTCGGGATGGACTAGCTGGGGGCCAATGGGGCTATGATCGGTTGTTAGCGACAGTTGGTTCGGATTCGAACTCCCTGTGGGGGAGAGCTGGTTATTCATGGCGAGGGAGCCTTGTAGGGACTGATCCTCTGTTCGGCTGCGAGAGCAAGGAGGTTTATTCAGCAGGGTTGCATGGGATTTCTGGCTTATATCGCGGATACAAGGGTAAGGACCGTGATGGATGTAGGTAGTGTGCCAGTTGTTCTGGACTTTCGGGATGTTTTCCCCGAAGAACTGCCAGGGGTGCCTCCAGAAAGGCAGGTGGAGTTCCGTATTGACTTGGTGTCGGGTGCCGCCCCAATAGCAAAGGCGCCATATTGGTTGGCGCTACCCGAGATGCAAGAATTGTCAGTGCAGCTTCAAGAATTGTTAAATCGAGGGTCATTCGTCCGAGTAGTTCACCGGGAGGCGCACCGATCCTTTTCATGAAAAAGAAAGACGGGACACACCGGATGTGCATCGACTATAGGGAACTGAACAAGTTGACAGTAAAGAACCGCTACCATTTCCCAAGGATCGATGACTTGTTCGACCAGCTCCAGGGTGCGTCCTGGTTCTCCAAGATTGATCTTAGATCCGGGTATCACCAAATGAAGATTAGGGAAGAGGATATATCAAAGACAGCTTTCAGAACTCAGTATGGACATTATGAATTTGTGGTGATGCCATTCGGACTCACCAATGCCCCAGCAGCGTTCATGGATCTCATGAATAGGGTGTGCAGACCGATGTTGGATCGGTCAGTGATCGTTTTTATCGACCATATCCTGGTTTACTCCAAAACCAGGGAGCAGCACGAGCAACATTTGAAGGAGGTACTGGAGACATTGAGGGCGGAGAAACTTTATGCAAAGTTCTCCAAATGTGATTTTTGGTTACGGGAGGTACAGTTTTTGGGGCATGTCATCAACCAAAAGGGTATTTCAGTTGATCCAGCAAAGGTGGAGGCGGTGATGCGATGGGGAGTGCCGAGAAACACCTCGGAGATTCGTAGCTTCTTGGGTTTGGCAGGTTACTATCGGAGATTCATCCGGGATTTCTCCAAGATTGCTACACCATTGACCCATTTGACCAAGAAGAATGTGACTTTTCGGTGGGACGAGGGTCAGCAGAAGGCTTTTGAGACTCTAAGGCAGAGGTTATGCGAGGCTCCAGTCCTCGTACTGCCCGATGGGTTGGACGATTTGGTGGTATATTGTGATGCATCAATTTCAGGATTGGGTGCAATATTGATGCAGCGGGGTCATGTGATCGCCTATGCTTCAAGGCAATTGAAGCCCCACGAGGCAAATTATCCCACGCATGACCTGGAACTGGGGGCGGTGGTGTTTGCCCTCAAGATTTGGAGGCACTATCTGTATAGTGTGCAGTTTACCATCTATACCGATCACAAGAGCCTGAAGTATTTGATGGATCAACAGAACCTTAATATGCAACAGAGGAAATGGTTGGACGTACTTAAGGATTATGACTGCGAAATCCTATATCACCTAGGGAAAGCGAATGTGGTGGCTGACGCTTTGAGTCGCAAGGCGGCGGGGTCCCCGGTTAGGGACATGTGTATGAGATTGACGGTGTTGTCGCCTTTGTTAGATATGATTAGAGGGGCTCAAGTTGAGGGGGCGAAGAAAGAGAACTGGAAATCGGAAAAGATACAGGGCCAGTATCCACTGTTCGTTAAGGACAGTCGCGGCCTTTTGACTCTGAGTGGGCGAGTGTGGGTATTGTTAGCAGGGGGAGTGAGTCAAAGGTTATTGGAGGAGGCTCATAAGTCTAAGTTCTCTATACATCCGGGGGCAACAAAGATGTATAGGGACTTGAGACTCGGTTACTGGTGGCCCTGCATGAAGCGAGAAATCGCTTGGTTTGTGGAGCGATGCTTGACCTGCAGGAAGGTTAAGGCCGAGCACCAGCGGCCTCATGGGAAGGTCCAGCCGTTACCCATTCCCATGTGGAAGTGGGAGGAGATCACAATGGACTTCATTACGAAGTTACCGAGGACGGCAAGGGGAGTGGATGACATATGGGTTGTTGTAGACAGACTGATGAAGAGTGCCTACTTCATCCCATTCCCCGAGAGCATATCCGCAGAAAAGTTAGTGGACATCTACGTTCGGGAAGTGGTGGCCAGGCACGGAGTGCTGGTGTCAGTAGTTTCGGATAGGGATGTTCGGTTTACATCTAGGTTTTGGAAAAGTTCCATGAAGAACTGGGTACTCAGCTACATTTTAGTACAGCGTACCACCCTCAAACCGACGGATAAAGTGAGAGGACGATCCAGACATTAGAAGACATGATGCGGGCATGCGTGTTAGATTTTGGGGAAGTTGGGATACATACCTTCCACTGGCAGAGTTCTCATACAATAACAGTTATCACTCCAGTATCGATCGAGCTCCATTCGAGATGTTATATGGTCGGAGGTACAGGACCCCCATGTGCTGGGTCGAGGTTGGCCATCGGGTCATAGGGAGCACGGAGGTGGTACTCAAGACCACCAGGCTGATTCAGTAGGTACGCGACCGGCTGCGAGTCGTGCAGAGCCGACAGAAGAGTTATGCTGACCACCGGCGATCGGATCTTGAGTTCCAAGTGGGGGATTTTGTTTTATTGAAGGTGTCGCCCTGGAAAGGGATTATCAGGTTCCGTAAGAAAGACAAGTTGGGCCCTCGATTTATAGGACCGTTTAGAATCCTATCCCGAGTACGCAAGGTGGCCTATCGATTAGAGCTCCCTGAGGAGCTTAACCAGATTCACAACCAGCTTTGGAAGTGTATTGCTGACGAGTCCGCGGTTATACCTCTGGACGACATTCAGGTGGATGGGGGACTGAATTACGTCGAAAGGCCGATTTCCATACTTGACAGCAAGACGAAAACACTTCGGAATAAGGAAGTAAAGTTAGCAAAAGTGCAATGGAAACATCGAAAGGGCTCCGAGTGGACTTGGGAGCCAGAAGAAGAGATACGGGAGTATTACCCTGATCTGTTTTCATCCAGGGACTTCAAGGGCGAAGTCTAGTTCAAGTGGGGGAGAGTTGTAACATCCAGAAATAAAAGGTACAACTTGACCCCCTTTAAATTAGAAATTGGACATTAGTAGTCCCTTAGTACGCTGGGCGTACTTAAGTGTACGCTTAGCGTACTAGACCCTTTCCTGGCCGCGGGTGTTTGAAGGTACGCTATGCATACCAGGGATTACGCGGGGCGTACGCGCCAGGAACCAAAAACCCTAATTTCGGACGTGAGGCTCTATATAAACGACCTTAAGCCCTTGGGACTAAACCCTGGAGAGCCTACACTACCCTTGGACGTCATTTCACTACTGGAAGTTTTGAGAAACCATTTTTGAGCCTTAGAAGTGTGCTTTTGGTGTTCTTTAGTGTTCATTTCAAAGAGAGGATTTGGCCAAGCAAGCTTGAATCAAGAGGGTGCTTCAAGATCTCGCATTATAATCATCTTACAGAGATTTTAGAGGTAAAAATCTTGCACCTTTCCTTTTTGCTCTTGAGATCTAGCTAGGGTTTTTGTAGTTGGTCCTTTTGATGGATTTTGGGCCTCATTTGTTGGCTAGATCGTCCCCACTCGTGAATAAGGTCAGATCTGGGATCCTTAAGCCATTAAAGAGTATAAAAATAGGATCTTGGTGGAAGTCTTAACCTTGTGCATGAATGATAGGCTTGGGAAAGGTCTTAATGGTGACTTTGGGGACTTAATGGACATGCAAAGGCATAAAGTTAGCAACTATATGCCCTAGGAGGTGTTAATGGACTTAGATCTAGATTTTGGACGTAAAAGAACGAAGTAATAAGCACTTAATGGAGAAAGTGCTTAATGGAGACTTACACCGGGCATACTCCAAGTACGCTACATGTAACCCTTGAAGACCCGGTATGCTGCGCATACCTGAATTGTACGCTGGGCGTACGCGAGGCAGTTGGGCCGTGCTTGTTTTGGGATGTCGAACTGTTGGGCCTCTTTTGGGTTATTGGGCCTGATTGAATTCTGTAAGTTAAAAGATTTCTATCAGTTAGACTTGGACTAATTAGGTGGGCCTTTTGGGCCAAGCGGGCCCATTAGGGATATTGGACTTAGATCTTGGGCCTTGGGCCTTTAGGGTAGGGTTTATAGGTTGGACCCTCCCTTGGGATAATTTATGGTCCAATCATTCATGATATTATTATTATTGTTATTATTATTCAGTTTGGGGGGTTGCGAGTCATTAGGAGTGCAGTGCTCGTATTCTTCGGACGAAGGTGAGTCTTCTCACCATACCCATGGGTCTACGGCACCAAGGCCGGCCCATTATGTGTTTTTGATATATGTTCAATTACTCCGTGTCTTGATATGTATTGTGATCGTATGTTTTGCATGAAGACCCCGGGGGGAGCCCGTGGCCTTGGGTGTAAGACCATGTGGGGTAGCCCATGGTAGTCCAAGTAATGACCATGTGGGGTAGCCCATGGCAGCCCAAGTAAATACCATGTGGGGTAGCCCATGGCATCAGATGTAAGACCATGTAGGGTAGCCCATGGCAGTCCTAGGTAAAGTCCATGTGGGGTAGCCCATGACATTCTTGTTGGTTCTTTGTATGCATGGCTTATATGACTTGTACTAGTATTGGTGTATGTGTGGTGTGTGGTATGCTCTGGGGAACTCACTAAGCACTTCGCTTACGGGTTGTTGATTTGTTTCAGGTACATCGGAGCCGAAAGGCAAGGGCAAGGCGTGATGGCGCGACGTGCACTCTATCTATCTCTCTTTTTACCAATATGTTTGGGGACACACTCTGATATTTCATATAATGTAAAAGATGATGTTTTTAACCAAATGTGTGCTTCATGGTTTTATGTCATTATGTTATTTAAATTAAATGAAAACTTTCATCATAAAAATTGGGTTGTTACATTGTGATATATGTCTATGTGTATAATGGGCGGGGCCTATGATTAACAAATCTTTATACTGAGCAGGGTTCAATGTCGGGCGGGGCCCGAAGCCGAGTGGGACTCGATATCGGGTAGGGGCCTAGTATGTAATTTATTATGTATGATATGTGGTACTATGGGGAACTCACTAAGCTTTGTGCTTACGGTTTTCAGTTTATGTTTCAGGTACTTCTGTTTTCAAAGGGAAGGGCTCATGATGATTGCAGGGCACACACCACCTCGTTCATCATTTCCTTGGTTTATTCTGATATGTCATGATGATTGATACATATTTTTATCTGAATTTGTATGAAAATGTTTTGAAATACTGGTTTTGTTAATCTCAAAAAATGAAATTTTGAGTCTTATTTTTAGGACGTTACACTATTCCCTAAGGAAAACCAAAAATTCCTTCTCCCTCCTCTCTCTGTAGCCTCCTTTTTGCTAGCTTGGGTGTGAACCATTAGAGGCACGACGCTTGTGGTTCTTGCTTCAAAAGATCAACAAGAGGATTACTAGTTGTTTACTACAACAACTAAAAGGTATGTACCCCATTCTTTAGTATTTTCGAAAATACTCTAGGGATCCTATGGTTCTTATTTGATGTTCATAGTTATAAGTTCAATAGTGAAAACATAGATCTTGTTTTAGGTTGCATGCACACTTAAGGATTTTAAGATTGTTTTGTAATGTCTAAAACCCATCAACAAGTACCTACTAACACACAAGATGTCGAAAGTTTGATTTCTCTTATATTTTTCTCATGCTTGAGTAAACTTTTCTTGAATGTGGTATAATATGAAGATACTATTTTCAAGATTTTGATATGATGTTTGCAACATAATAAACCCGACCTTTTGCAGTTTTAGAACATACAAGACCTGGACCTACCTACAACCGACAATTTATATTGTTAAATATATTTGATTTGAATATACATGTTATAAATTCTTAACTTTAAAGTGGAAATTTTTTAAATGTACGTTTTATGTTAGTGGAAATGATCTAAATTTCACTTTGTTTCTTTACTATTTTTTCTAAAATTCACATCGATGTCCCCGAATTTTAGCATTTCAAAATTTTGTTTCATATAAGTTCTTCATATTTTGGATTATAAAGTTTAAAGTTTAACATCAACTTTTTAGGTATACTTTTGTGCATTTAATTGAGTAAATAAGTTTTTGGGATTTTCTCTAAGTGGCAATGTGACAAAATAAGGGTCATGGCGCGGCGAGTTCACAGTGTGACCTTTAACAAAGCTTGCGACGCAATAGGCCTGATGGTCTAAACCCTAGAAGTTTCGTGATTAGGGCCTTTTTAATTCATAATTCCTTAGGGTTTCGCCATTTGTCAACCTCTACCCCAGAGAACATTATCCCATCTAACCTTAGCCTCCTTTTTTATTATTCATGTGTTTTGGTGCTCTTTTGTGAGCCTCCAGCAAGAAAATCATCTTTTGGACCATTTGTGAGTGTAAAGCTTCCACCTTTATGTTTTTTATATTGTTAGATCTAAGTGTTTGATGACTTTATGGTCATTCTAGTCCATTTATCCTTGTGTTCTTGGAGTTTGGAGAACTCTAGAACTAATCGGTTTCATCTTGATGTTTATGGACCTTGATTCTTGGAGAAAAAGACCTTGCATGTGATTATATTTGAGCCATGCACTTGGTGTTGGCATTTTGTTGGACTTTTAGAAGTGGTTTGAGTTTTAGGATGATTAAGTCATTAGGATGGATAAAGTTGGAAACTTTATCTATTAAGAAATTTGGGAGTTTCAGATCTAAAATTTGGAACTCGTGTCTTTAAGGATTAATGTCTGAATAAGGAAGGCTATTAAGCTAGTATTTGCGACGCGACGTCAAGGGTTCGCAACGCGACATCTGAGTCTTTCCCGACTATCATGTCGTCTTGTGGTCATGACGTAATGACTGTTGACTTTTTGACTAGTTTGACTTTTGGTCAAAATGAGGGTTTTGAGTTGTAAAACGAGGTCTGATCTCTATCAAGTTTAGGAGGTTCGTGTAGCTGACATGGCGATACTTTGAGTTTTGGTCTTTCAACTAATTGATTCATGTGAGTTTCTCTCACTATACTATACATTACAATATGTGTCCTTTGTATGTTAGGATGTGGTTATATTGTAGTATGTTGTTAGGCAAGTAGACTAGTTTATTCAGTGGTATGTTGATGCGGTGAGTTTCTCTCAGTATATTATACATTACAATATGTGTCATCTGTATGTTAGGATGTGGTTATGTTGTAGTATGATGTTAGACAAGTAGACTAGTTTAGTCAATGGCATGTTGATGTGGTGAGTTTTTCTCGCTATACTATACATTATAATATATATGTTTTAGTATGTTAGGATATGGTGGTTATGGTGTAGTATGTTGTGAGGCAAGTAGACTAGTTTAGCCAGTAGCATGTTGATGTTGATTGTTTGTTTGCTTGTCTGTTATATATGTCAACATATCTTATGTTGAGTTGAGGGTGGTCCAGTTATGTGTTGTAGGCCAATACGCTCGGGGCAGACCAAGTTTGTGTTGAAGGTTGGGGAGGACCAGCATAAAGCTTTATGCTAAAGGCAAAAAAGGGCGGACCAGCTTTGTGCTGAAGGTCATTATTTGCATGTATTGTGTGTGTATATTATTGATATATTAGGGAACTTACTAAGCTTTGTGTTTACAGTTGTGGATTAAAATGTTTCAAATACTTCTGAGGATCGTGGGAAGTCAAATGCGTGACTGTACAAATACATCAGCAGATTATGTTTTGAGATTTCCACGTTATTTTTCTATTAACACTCTGATTTTGGAATTTGGTTAAGGAACAATGGTTTTATTTTGATTATCACTTTATGAAAATTGATATTTATTTTGTTTTAGAAATGAAAAATATTTAGTGTGAAAAATGAGATGTTACAAAAGTCCTATGTTTTAACTTGTGTATTCTTTAGTTGTGTTATACATGTCGGTAATAGTCGAAAAGGAAACTAAAAAAGTGGCCGATTACTAAGAAAGAATTTAAATAGTCATTATTTTTCAATTCTCCAAATCTTAGACCTAGTCTGAAATGTGCTTTCAGGAAAAATAGTCAAAGTCTATAGATTTTGGATTTCTTTAATCAAATATCAACTGTCTTATTACAGTTTAAAACAAAGCTAATGTAGACTTAAACGTAATTTTGGGTCGGATGATCATTTCAGAAAATGCTTAAATTTGGGTCAATTACCGACATTCCATATCAATATGTCGCTTTATCGTTTAAAGGAGATCGCAATTATAGAAGAATATAGATTTGAGAGTTGTAGAAACTGCATAATTATTTATTTTAATATATTGCACACAAAAGCATCTCAAAAAATTACTCATTTGATATCTTTTCAATAATATGTATGTCAATTATATGAAAGATTGTTCATATAATTCAATATTACAAACCAATTGTACACAACTTATACCCATGAGAACCATAAAATAGAAATGGAGAACCATGAAAAAAACATATACAAGTCTTATCTCACCTAGTGATCTATCACAAACACTCCTATATTTTATTTGTATTGCAAGAGTGGCAAAATTTGCAACATAGCATGCAGAAAACGATACATAATTACTCAGGCTTCAATAGTGACTAAGTACAGCTTCTGTCCATCTGTAATCATGTTCACATCAAGAATTTTACCTGCATCTTCTGTAACGATACAAGAAGTGGGAGGAAGGTCCGACTTTAAATGATCGGTTGCTGTTTTCATGAGTTCGTCAATGGTGTCTGGAACCCATAATACAACTCCATGCTTGTTTTGATCCCGAGGTTCCCATGGCTGAAATGGGTATACTGTACATTTCTTTTGTGTAGTTTTATCTATCACTGAACGCCAATAAACTCATAGTTAGCTAGCTCATTGTCCAGATTAAACAAAACTTGAAGCAAAAAATTAAGAGAAATGACAGCGTCCATAGCATGATTGATATATCAAAGAGAAATGACAAGTTAAAATGGGCAAACATGCTAACTATAGCATGCACAACTTTCTTGTTGTACGATGTGGGTGACTAATTTATCAAACCATCATAATTGATTTTTTGGGCACATATATATATATATATATATATATATATATATATATATATATATATATATATATATATATATATATATATATATATATATATATCATATATTTATATTTTTTGCGAAAACAAAAGAACTCTAAAGAGCTTCAAAAAAATAGGTGATTTTAGACAAACTGTCAAGTATGATGCCTTCTGTTTCTTTTGTATTTACATTTCCACAGTTTGTCCAAACTTTATTCATTCTTGCAACTATGATTTGTTTGACGATATTTTTTCTCTCATATTGTACTTGAATGTTTGAAAAACATGAGTATTGGACAGGTAACAATCTTTAGCACAAATTGATGTTTTGAGAAAGTTTATCACTCAAAGGAAGTCAATGATTTTGAATACCTGTTGTTTCCTGAGAGCTTGATGGGAATTCTGACAACCGAAAAGATTTGGCTTCTTTTAATAATTTCATCAATACTTTGTTTCCAGTTAATCTAGCTTCATCAAGTGGAGTGTTACCCCATCTGCACATTCACATAGATCATAAACGTATGCTATATATACTGTATTCTATCTTTAATTAATATTATCAGTTTAAAACATGGTGGATACAATCACAAAGTTCTACCTGTCCTTTGATAGAACATTGGCCCCTGCTTCGACTAGCAACTTTGCTATAATGTAAGATCCTTGTGAGGTGGCTACATGAAGTGGAGTTCTAAAGTCATAGTCTTTTGAGTTTGGGTCAATACCATTTGACAACATCCTTCTGATCAAATCTATGTCTCCTCTTGCCACAGATAAACACAAGAAACTACCAGCATCATCTATCTTCAATGAGGCCCCATGATTGATTAGTAAGGAAGCAATCTTATCATGTCCCCTCTTGATGGCTTCTAATAAGGGCGTGTTTCCGTAATTATCTATATGTAAGATGAAATGAAGTAGAGTAGTTCAAATTAGTGGAAAACCTCAAACACTAGAATAAAAAATCAAAATGCAAGGGAGTTAAGTTTACCTGAAATGTTAACTTCCACTTCTTGTTGAATGAGGAAATTCGTGATATTTTCATGTCCTTTTGATGCAGCAAGATGCTATTCATGCCAAAAACTTGTTAGTTAGCGTTTTACATGTTTCTTTAATTTATACTACGTGCATATATGATTTTGAGGGTTGTTAAATGAAAAAAAAAATACCAGTGGTGACCTGCCATCATAATCTTTCTTGTTTGGGTCAGCTCCAGCTCGAATTAAACTTTTTAGCTGAGATAAATCTCCATTATAAGCTGAATTATTGACCTTGAGTGCAAGTTCTGCCTCTTGCATTCGAATATGAGATGTGATATCTTTCACCAAATGCTTCATTTGAGCATCACTTTCTTTTCCCTGGTGGCATGTATTAGTTTAGATGGCACTCGACATAAATGTAAAGAAATAATGTAGATGTTAGCTAAATATTAAAGGCTATGCACGTTTAACTAAGTTATCACCTCTCGTAGGTTATTCAGAATCTTTTGCGCATCATGAAAATATATATCAAGGATATTAGAGAAAGATTGTTTATCAATCCGCAAAAGTCGACTAAGGTCACGAACTCGCACTGTGTATGATTGAGAAACGTTGCATAGAATGGAAACATCTCCAAAAGAGTCATGAGGTTTTAGAACTGATACTATTTCTTCAGATCCATCTTCACATATAACTACCTCTTCCTGTACCAATTTTGATTCATCAATCTTATGGAGTCCCAAATATTATGGTATAACCAATGATGTAGTGACGTCATACCAGATTTCCATGACAAACGAAATAAAGTTGATCAGCAACAATCCCATGTTCCATTATGACTTCCCCTGGAAGAAAAAATTCTTCTTGCACTCTAGTTACCTTAAAGAGGGGAGTGACTCATTAAGATGCATATGCTAACGAAATATGAAGAAGAAGCGACTAGTGTTCCAAAATGGCGTAGAAAAGAACTTACAATATGATTGATGAATTCCAAAGAGCATCCCCTAAAAAGAGAAACCTTTTCAATGTACGACTTATATAGAGTTTCTGATATCTACAAGAAATGATCATGACATTGTTTAATATAGATGACATGATTGACATCATGATAATAAACATAATTCGTTTTTTCCAAACCTTAGCACGGATAGAGCTTGGAAGGTTTTGAATAATGGAAGAATCCTCATAGTTGCTATCATATTGTAATCGTAGGTGATTTTTTATTTCATTTGATATGTTTCTCCCTAATCCGTTTCTATCAATATACTTAAGCAAGTCTTTCATTCTATCTCTGTATCTTTCTGTCTTTGATCCTTTGACGATTAAAGCTGTTATGTTACCGATCAAATAAGCACCAAGAACCATGTCAAATGAGACATAAAACATTACGAATATCATCTCTCTTAAATTCACTGGATGGATATCACCATAACCTGTACAACGAAACCCACATTCATTCAACCTTCACATTATCAAAGTAATTTTATATGCAAAAAGATTTCCATGGGGTGAAGAAACTAATTACCTACGGTTGCCATAGTAACGATTGAAAAATATAAAGATGTTATATAGCGCTTCCAAAGATCGATGTCTCTGAAGTTTGTGTAGCTATAATCACCAAGTGTTAGGCTTCCAATCCACGTGTATCCTTCTTCAGCGGCTGGTAGTGTTGTAGCCAAATAGTAGAATATACATGCTGCTGTATGTGTGCAATAGAGCTCAACTACAATTAGCTTTAGAATCCTTGAAAACAAATAGTTGACACGTATGTCCTTTTCCAATTTGGAGAAAAACTCTAGAACTTTTCGCGCCCTCACCAACCGAATGAGTATAAGGCATCTCACTTCTTCTTTTTCTCCAGATGCCTAATGAACAACAAATAGCTTCTTCGTGATGATGAAAATAATTGGTTAACTACATCAAAAAGCACTATCAGCGACGTCCAAATCCGTGTCAGAATTGTCTTTAAATATATGGTTTTAGAATTTGTAGGATTTATGTCGCTAAAAGTGCATTCTATTAATAGTGATCGATGTAATAAACTTGAAAATGCTTGTGGTGACGTGATCTTCTTAAGTAAAAGTATTTTGGAATTTATATGGAGTTTAGAGTGATACCCGATAAATATTATCCCACGGCATACATGCAAGTAAATCAAAGATGAAATGAGATTTCAAGTACCTGTAACAAGAAAGTTGAATGGAACGCCTAAAGTTATGGAGTGAAATACAAAACAATAACAAGACTCTATCATTATGTTATTAACGTAATTTCTATTTTGAGGGTTCCATTTTATGACCCGAAAAATAAGTAAAGAGTAAAGACTGTTAAGAACTTTCGTTTGGAGGATATATAAAAAGTGAAAACTAACCGAATAGCAATGAGGTCTCGGTTAGAGACCATCTTGTAGGTCTGGCTATCTCTAAAAGCAACAAAAAACTGGAAGAAAACGTCTATGAAGAAAGCCACCTGACCAAATATGTCTAAGAAATAGAGATGATTAGGCAATCCCCTAAAGAACCCAAATTCCATTGGTGTGAAAAAAGAAGAGTACACTGCCCATAACAATATGAATTTCTCCCATGCTCGATACCATCTGCATCATCGGAGTTTTATTGCATGTTATACATTCTTGCACTAAAAAGCTTCCATTTTTCTTTTATAATATGTGAAACGATTGGTTCATGAAACGAAGATTGGGAAATAAAATGATATTGATACAGATTAGAGAGCATGCACTAGTACAAAAGTGCATGATCCGGTGTCATATGATAGAAGACCACGTAAAGATATTTTAGATATGAAATTATATATAGAAAATAATAAAAAATGGCGTGTATGAAGTAGGATGATAGATGATGATTTAATGATATTGTAGGGTCTTTTTGCGACATACATACTATAGTTTAAGGTTAAGAGTGTAAAATTAGGAAAAGTCAAAGTGACGATATATATATACCATATTTAATTTAGATGATCGTAAAGTGAATTTTGGGCTTTAGTTTTTCCACAATTTATTTTCTTTTAAGTTCCTCATGGAAGAGATGATCGATCTGGAACAACATAACGTTCTATATAAGGTTCTTAACAGGTTGCAGAAGTCAACATGCTAATTAAATCGATAATGCAACCATCGATCTGGAACAACAGCCGTCTTTGTGCGTGCCTTGTAATATAATTAATATCTATTAAATGTTTGTTTTTGTTTTATTTTATCTGGTACGTGTATCCCATAAATTAATTAAATCATATATAACGTTGATATGGTTTCCAAAAAATATTTATGATACTATTAATTTAACGACCAAATAATTTTCATATATTAATTACACATAAAATCAAAGTAACATGAAAATCTAGCGGCAAATAATTAAAAACGTATAGTGTTTATAATGTCATAAGAAGTACATTTCATTTAAACTTATTGTCTAAATATATAAAAATTAAAACCCGTAATAAATTAACGCATGCTTTAATTATAAGCTTATATATAAGTTGTCAGTTAATTACTAATCAGCTTTCTTTTATATATTGTAATTATTTTTTTTATAATTTTATACATATAATAAACAATATAATCTACTCTATTTTTTGTTTATATCTGAAGATGATTAGATAATAAAACGTGGCATTAATTGTCATCACGTTTTGTACATTTGACTTTAGAACTTCATGTTCTATATCTACAGATTTGACTTTTTTTATATTGCAGTTTGCAGGTTTTGTTAACTTCTTGTTTCTTTCTTCCTTCATATGTAGCTTGTTTCAAGCATAAATTATTTCGCACATTAAAATATTTAAGTTATAATTTTTATATGATGAAAACTTTAGAGAGAGAGAGAGAGAGAGAGAGAGAGAGAGAGAGTACGTAAGAAAGAAACCTGTCTCGTGGATGGATGTAGAAACCTTGAGGGATGCCATCTTTTTCTCTGTTGAAACCCCTGTGCGTACTCGATTCGAACCCTATGTCCCATGCCAATAATTTGAACACACTCCGACGTCGTTTTCCCAACATCCCATGATCACTGACATCCTCCACTTCCACTTCATCCTCCTCCACCGCCGCCTTCCTCAGCCTCTCGTCTTCTCTCTCCTCCAATTCAGTCTTCTGCTGGATTTCGCTACTCATTTGATATAATCGATAAGGGTGACAATAATCAATGGATTGATCACTTAAATCAATAAGGATCACTTGTATCCTAGATCAAATCCGTTTGATTAACTGATTGATCACGAGATGAAGTTATTTGGAGCAATCGAAGATTAATATTCATGTTTATGTAGAAAGAGTAGAAGGAGATGCTTGCAGAATGCCATGCATCATGGCAATCGATCTAAGAGCTGTTTACCTTCACTCAAATCATGAGAATAAAAGAGAAACTTGATGTTGTGATCAATGGAAGAGATGATCGGAGAGAGCCATGACAATGAGAGTACAATTTATAAGTCAAATTGAGGAAATATAAATTCCTAATCAATCATATTTAGTTGATAGCTGTCTTAGAATAACAATATGACTCGCTTGATTTTCTATAAGGAAAATTTTAAATTGGGTTTGCTGAAAATGTCAAGTTATCTCCAACCTTGATATTATTTTAAATAGTTTTAAAAAACATTATTTTCTCTAACAACCCTCTTTTTAAATAGTTAAAATTTCTAAGTTTATGATGTTGTAAAAAACAAGGTCATTTATAACATAAATGGATAAGAAAGTTGAATGTTTTACTTTCGGATTTTCTTTACAAATGGGCAAGAGGGGAAAAACCATTTTCTCAAGTCAAAAACCATATCTTTACTATGGTGGAAATCATGGAGAAAATAAAGTTTAATAATAATCAATTTACTTTTACTCTTTGTAATTTAAATCAGTTATTTATTTACATCAACAATCAACTTCTTGCATTTTAATCATTTTCTTAAAAAATTATTTAACTATGCCATATTTTTAAAAATAAAATCTTTTATGATTAAAAAAAATTTTAAATTTATTAAAATACCAATATATTTTTGTCTTCTTTTATATTTTTCTGAATTTAATATTACATTTCTGAAATTATCTAAATAAAAAAGTAATACAAAGAATTAATTCAAAAAGCTCCTTATAATTTGCCCATGACTCTCGTACCTATTGATTGCCGGCAAAGTCGAATTATACATACAATTATTGTCCTGTTATATTTAATTTTCTTTATTAATCTTTTTCATTTTTTGAAAGTTACAGTTACACCCGTAACATCATATTTTTGAAAGCTTTTATATATATATATATATATATATATATATATATATATATATATATATATATATATATATATATATATATATATATATATATATATATATATATTATGCTGAACCAAATCATAGTAAATAAAGAATATAACTTGAATCTTTTAGTAAGTGTAATTTGTTAAAACATAAAATGATAAAGCTTTATAACAATAGTTAATAAAGAAAATATATGAAACACTTCTCCCCGGTTAGTTTGAAAATATATTTTTTAAATACTTTTAGTTTTAAAATTCAAAGTTTAAAAGTTTTGTGCATAACAAATTGTCCCAAAATACCTCAATGATTTAGTTATTAAAAAAAATATGAGGCATCAGTATAAGGTATCACAACATGATAATTTAAATACCACACACGGTGTGGCCTTTTAAAAGTCTTTGTCATCCTCAAGTTTATAGGTCTTCAATCTAAGCTTATAATCACGCATCAAAATAAGTTAGGTAATGGAATTGCCTAATGAGTTACCCAAGGTTGATCCATTTAAAGTGATGATAACAACCCATCTTACTCGAATCGAACTTCCAAAAATAAGTTTTAAAAGTATTTAAAAACCCATCTCAAAGTATTGGAATTCAATGATCCAAATCAAGTCAAAGGGGTTTGAGACCACCCAAGTTCCTAGTTTACCAAAAGGCTAAGCTATTGCTAGCAGATCGTCAAACAAAAATAAGGGAAAAATAAGGAATGATTTCCAAAAGATATGCAATGTATACAACTACACCCACCATTGTCCATCTCATAAGTCCAACTCACTAATATTGATGGTTAATAATCAAGAGTCAAGACTCATGAATGGTGTCATATTGCATGAAACCACCACCCAACTGTTGTCCAGTCATACGACGGTAGGCGGTTAAGGAGACATCATCATATACCACATAAGTGGTAGCGAGTTCACATGTGTACATGAGGATTATCTAGAAATATACTCACAACCCTCAAGTTGGGTATTCATTTCTCGTTTGTGGTGTCCTAGGGTCTTGTGGCCACTCAAGTCACCCACCCTAACATGAATGCAACAAGTAGGATGCTAAAACTCTTTTTACAAAAATAAGCAGTTTAGTTTTATATCAACCAAAAGCATTTCATAAATTATGATGCCATGAGTGCACATATAATCCACATTGTAGTCAAGGTTTAAATATAATATTGTATAATGAAAAGCAAACAAAACGCATCAAAACACATGAAGTAAGATTTAGGGATGTGCAGTCTTGATAACATCACACCAATCCTCAGCTTAAGAAGTAACTCCCATCCTTAGTGAAACCCTTCTTTAATCCCCACCTATAAGATATAATATAGGTTACTAAAATGACTAAAATACCCTTATAGGATCACCAAACTCTTTTAATGAAACACTCATCGCATGGTCCCATTTGAAATAGCCTTTAATAAAATCTTTTAAAAATATTTTCGGATTTTTAAGTTTATGGGAAACGATCCCAAAGATTAAATAATACTATTTTTCAAAGTTCAAATGTAGATTACGGTCTCAAAACACAAGTTCCAAGATAAAGCTAAGCTGGAAAAATCAAAACATACGAGAATGTCTCAACATATATCAAAACAAAGGTTTAAGAAGTCAATACAACCAAAAGTCTTCTAAACGTCCAAGCTTGTAAGTCTTTTTTTTTTTTTTTGACAAGATCGACTAACCTACAAAAGTTTATCAACAAGTGGTTAGACTTTGGGGAGCCTAGTGGGCACAATCCTATGGTTTAACATTATAAAACTCAAATATGATTGAACACTTAAATTGTATCTACATATAAAACTCGTACCTTATAAAAATCACCAAACAATAGAGCTTAAATTCAGGGATAGATATAACACAATCCAAAATACATTGATATACTTTTTAAAAACTCATAAATTTTCAATAGTATCATAATAAGGCAATCCTCAATAATTCAGATACTATCAAGTATGACAATTACTACTCGTAAAATTCACAATGTGAATCTAAATTCACTCGGTGAATCCGAAAAATATATAAGCATTCACAATGTAAAGTTATGAATTTAAATATTTTTAGTTTTTTTTTCGATAAAGACTAAGCTCTAAATTTTGAGAAAATATTTGGTTCCTTGGACAACCATTGATAATGGTTCTCTAAGGAACTTATATATATATATATATATATATATATATATATATATATATATATATATAGTGTTTATAATCTTTATTTATTATTAATTAAGTGACTCACGCATTAGAGATACGAAGGGCCGAAGTGAGCCTGTTATAAATCTTTTAGTGATTATACACACACATAAAAAAATAAGTAAGTAAATAAATAAATAATATTATTATACACACACATAAAAAAGAAATAAATAAACTATTATTATCATACAGAACAAAAGTAAAATTATATGGATAGTGTTTATTATTTTGGTTAATTTTGCAATCATGGGAGGATCGAGTAAGAGGAGAGACAATAGTTGAGTGTTATTGATGCAGGTCTAAGATGAGCGGTATCACTATGTGAGATATCAACTGTAGAGGACATAACATCGTGGAGAGTCCTTGATTTCAACCCCATACATATTGATTGGATGTGGGCACTTCGAAAAGGCGTACCGGTGCGACGAGTCAGTTATAATCATAAATGATTATATACTGTCACCCGTTCCTTTCTCTTCTGCAACCATCCCTGCCACCTTTACTGTCACCGTCACCACCACGCCTGCCACCATTCGATCTCACAACTGCCTCCTTCACCACTTATATCACCACCACCTCTGTCATCACCATATTTTCTGTTGCTAATTGTCATAATTATATATGATTAATCAATTTGTGAGCGGACATATATGTATAATTATTTATAATTAGGTCTACCCCGCTGCTATTGTTTGTACGTTGGAGCGCTAGAACGACATATTAAAAATATGTAGCTGAAGTTTAATCTCAAGATCTCTAATTTTTTTAATCTCAAGTGAACCCTCCAATATATATATATATATATATATATATATATATATATATATATATATATATATATATATAGAGAGAGAGAGAGAGAGAGAAAAGAAAGAGAAAGAGAAAGAGAGAGAGAGAAGTAAGTTCAAATAAAAACAGTAAATAGTGTGAGAACGTAAAAACATTATGTTTATATTATTATTCTGTAATGAATATTGTATATTTGTATTGTTAAAGTAATTCAAATATGAATATTAACGTTTAATTATTCATATATGTATTAGAATGTTATTATTCTATTATAAATTTATGTATGTGTATTTTTGTAGTAAATTTTAATTTTAGTTTTAACATGTGACTATTTATTTATTCATTGTTGAATAATGACATAAAGCTATTAATATAAAATTCACTACAGAATAATAACATAAAAATAATGTTTTTACGTTCTCACACTTTATATATATATATATATATATATATATATATATATATATATATATATATATATATATATATATATATATATATATATCAGTGTTGCAAAAATTGGCCTAGGCGGCCGATTAATCGGCGCCTAGGCGCTAGGCGTACCTCGACTGAAGAGATTTATAGGTAATCGGCTTGTGTAATCGTAGGGGTCAAATTTGGTCAAAGACAGAGATAATTGGACCTAGGCGGAGCTAGGCACTCAAATCGGTCAACTTAGGTCAACCTACTTTAAAAAAAATTAAGGGCAAAATTGTCCAAATGTAACAACTGATGTTAGGGTTCGTTCCATTTCTCATTCAATCTTATGTGCAGTCAAAGAAAATTCATAATCCCTCTCTCAACTCAACGAATGAAGTGAAACGTTGTCGAGCTTAGCTTCTCTTCCGATCATCACGGCGACAGCTTCGGCTCCTCTTTCGACGACGACGACTTCTGGTTCGTCATCCCGTATCTGATCCTCGGGATCCCATTGAAACCTAAAACGTGATCTACAAAGGTTAGTTGATTCTTCTGTACGTTGTTTGTTATTAATCTTTGAGTATTGATTTCAGTGTTTGTTATCAATGCTTCCAATCTCTCCTTCAATATGCAAATCCTCTACACCGTCGACACTTAATCTTTAAAGGTTGGTTATTCTCCTCATCGATCTGTAAATCCTCTACACCATTGCTACTCTCACTACCTCTAACAACCCACCATCAACACTCTAACCCTATATCACCTAGATCAAAACACCACACTCACCGAAGCTTTCTTCTCCGCCACTCACAACAAGATAACAGAAAACCCCAAACCGTTATCGGTAATTTGGCCGCTATTTTTCTAATATTTGATGCAAAAGGTTTTGATTTTTAGGTAGGAACCTGATTTTGTTTACTGTTTTGACAAAAATGAAATGAAAGGCATTTTTTTTGTATTTTTAGAAATTTATACGAATATGATGTGTTCAATTTTCAAATTTCAATTTGGGGCTTGTATGGTTTGATTTGAAGATCATGGAATGAAATTTCACAAATTTGGGTGTATTTATGTGTGCAGGTATGTTTGTGTGTATTTATGTGTGTAGATGTGGTTATACATATTCAAATGTATCTATTTTAATCTCTGTGTAGATGTGTATGTGTAGATGTGTATCAGTATGTGTAGATGAAGTAGCAAGAACAAGAACAAGATAATTGAGGACCAAATAACAGAATTTTTAATTGAATTCATACATGCAATGTATATTTTTACTAACATTATATAATTTTTGTTTGATTTGTTCCAGATCTTTATATGTGTTTGATATCTTATATTATTTAGTTTTTCGTTTTGGTTAACAGATCTGAGATTGTCTAGGAGATTATCCAGAGGAAGACATATTTGATAATTTGTTGGTTTTTATTGAATGTTTATTAGAAATAGCTTATTAACTCAATATCTTTTTTTGTTTAAGATTTTTTGATTGGGTGCATCGAAACTATGAAAAGCACCCCACATGTTAACATTGTGTTGACAAATGTTTGCCGCCTCACTTTTTTACATTTTCCCGCCTAGTTTATTTTGGTGGAGCTAAAAAAGAAAAATATGTTGAAATTTGTGTATTTAATTTAATATTTCTGAATTTTCTTAATAATTAATGGTCTCTGATTAATCTCCGCCTATCCGATTAATCCCTTGACCCAGTCCGTCGATTAGCCTACGTCGAGCAATTTCTACAACCTTTATATATATATATATATATATATATATATATATATATATATATATATATATATATAGGTTTACGTTCTATGGAAAACAAAAAACCCTAAAAATCATAAAAATGCATAAAAAAATACTTAGAGATCACAAAACTTTTTTAGCTTTTTCTTAAAATTCTCTGAAAAAAAATAAAAACAAAAAAAAATTTCAAAATTTTCTTCAGCGAATTTGTATAGAAATGTGCGATTTTTTATAAAAAAGTTCAAAAAAAAAAAGTTTTGTGATCTCTAAGTATATTTTTTTATGCATTTTTATAATTTTTAAGGTTTTTTATTTTCTAAATAACTCTTCCCTATATATATATATATATATATATATATATATATATATATATATATATATATATATATATATATGTATGTAAAGCCTCTACATTGAGAGCTCTTCGTTTGAAATGAGGAGGATTGTCGTGAGCGCGTGAAGCACAATCGTTAGGCCTTTTTCAACCATAAGTCTCTGGCGCGTGAAGCTATATGTAGTTCCACAACTGACGCTTCTCTATCTTCTTAACAACTGTATACCACCATTGGCTCATCTTCCAAAGCTTGGGACACATGCTTCCTTCTCCCTTTCTCTCGGGATATGTGTTTTCCAGGTTTGTTATTCCTACATTCATGTTTCTTCCATTAGACGCTTCATTTCTCAACCTCTATCCAATCCCCATTTATTTCATCGTTTCCTCTCTCCGACCACGAAGACATTTCTTCCTCAATATACTACCATTCCCCTTTCCATCGTTCCTTATTTTCCTCTTTTTTAGACACCATATCTGACTAGATATTTCTATCTTCACCGTACCATCACTTTCTTTTTCTCTAACAACATGCCTACTTCTTCCTCACCAATATTAGAGGCTGAAAAAGTGGGACGCCTCATGTAGCACCTGGTTCTTGGTACGTATTCTTTTATTAATTCTTTAAAATGTTTTGCATTTTGGCCTTGGACTCGGCGAGTTGAAGGACCAACTCGCCGAGTAGAAGCGGGATGAGACGCGGGGTTTAAGCAATGGACTCGACGAGTCGGGTCCCGGACTCGGCGAGTAGGCCCTATCTGGACAAAAACCCTAACCCGAGGGTTTGCACCCTATTTAAACACCTTAACTCGGCCTCCTTCGTCCCATTTGCTCCCAGAAGACCCCCATAGCAAACCCTAGCCGTTATTGAAGCAATCTAAGGCATTTGGAGTGATTTTGGTGCTTTTGTGACCTAAGGAAGGAAGGAAAAGCTTGAAGGATCAAGAGGAGGCTAGAAGGATCCGATTTTGAGCATCATTTGCAGTCTACAGAAGGTATAAAGTCTATACCTTGTTTGTTCTTTTGATAGATCCCATTTTGTGGAGTTCTAGGGCTTTTCTAAGCCATTTTGGTCACCAAGCATGATTGCAAGCATGGTTTGGGGTTGATGTTTCGGATCTAGGTCCTTAGAGAGGTTACAAGGCAGAAAGGAGTGGCTCTTGCACTCAAAGAAGGCCCCATGCATTGAAAGAGCTTGTTTAAGGACCTTTTGAGCTTAAAGTCCCATGCAAGCACGTAAAGGTTGTAACTTTATGTGCTAGATCGATTGTAGAAGCATAGATCTATCTTTTGATCAAGGGTTGTACATCAAAAATCGAAGATTTAGTGAGTGGATGTGACTGACTCGACGAGTCCATTCTTGGACTCGGCAAGTCCAAGGTTTCTGTCCCATATCAGTTGAGGGTCAAAAGGACCCAGTTGAGTGTGGAAAGGTTTTAGGGGGTCCGGGGAGTGACCCAACGTTCTGGACTAAGCCATTGTTCTGGAAATTCATGGGACTCGGCGAGTGCATGAGCAGACTCGGCGAGTCCAAGGCAATCTTCTAAGGATGAAAATGAACTCGATGAGTTGTTCATACAACTCGGCAAGTCAAGGACAAGACCTGTGTATCAGTTGAAGATGAACTCGACGAGTTGTTCATACAACTCGACGAGTCGGATGAGGATTCAGTCGATGTTCAATTAGAAGGAAAACTCGTCGAGTCATCGCCTAACTCGACGAGTAGAGACGGGTATAAGGACAAATGGAAGGATAGGGACTCAGCGAGTTGGCGAGCTAACTCGGCGAGTCAGGTCAACTAGAAGTTGACTTTGACTTTGACTTGGTCAGGGGTAAAATGGTCTTTTTACCCTAAGAACAGTTAGCAGTGTATGACTAAGTGTTTTGTGGGAATTATAGCCGGAGGATTTCCGGAGCAGCAGCGGTAGCAGTCAGAGGATTCTTGCACAGATCAGCAACTACTACGAGGTGAGTTACCTTCCAGTAGCGGTGGGTCTACGGCCACAATGTCGGCCCACCAGTAGGAGTTGTATGTTAGATGATTGTCTTTGTGATATCATCTAGGTTTGCTACTACCTGATATGTTATATGCTGGCATGATATGTTATATGTGATAGTAGTAGAGTTCGGTTGTTAGGACCGAAGGGTAGGTCAGGCACCCCAGATATGTCTGACATTATGCGATTATATGTTATATGCTGACATGATATGTTATATGTGATAGCGGTAGTAGGAGGGGAATAGTCCCCAAGTTCGGTTCTTAGGACCGAAGGGTAGTTCGAACACCCCATATATGTCTGATAGTATGTTTATGTTATGATATATGTGATAGTAGCAGTAGGGGTGGAATAGTCCCCGAGGGTCGGTTGTTAGGACCGACGGGTAGGTCAGCACCCCAGAATGGCTTGACATGGGTAGGTCAGCGCCCCAGAATGGCTTGACACGAGTAGGATGACACCCCAGAATGGCCGCATGGGTAGGTCGACACCCCAGAATGGTCGTACGGGTAGGTTGGCACCCCAGAACGGTTGTATCGGGTAGTTCGGGCACCCCAGAATTGCCCGACAATATGTATGCTATGAGATTGTATGTTATGTGGTATAATTGGGGAGCTTACTAAGCTTCGTACTTACAGTTTACAATTTTGGTTTCAGGTACCTCTTCAGCGAAGGGGAAGGAGCTGGAGCGGTAGCAGCACATCATACACACACTCTTTGTTTTCCACACTATGTGTTATTTTGGGATTTGTACTCTGACATTATTATATTTTTACGATTCGGTTTTCAGATACGAGACATGTTTTTATTAAATGATATGATCGGATGATATTTTGTTACAAATGTTTGCAAATCACTTAATCAAAAATAAAATTTTTGGACGTGAAAATTGGGTCGTTAGACCTCATGCTTGTTTAAATGATGATTCTGCATATTGACGCATATGGTTTCAAAATTTTCTCTTTCTCGATCCCAGTTCAGTATAATCGAGTTAATGTGTGAATACACAGCATCAGGTATTCAAGATTATAACAACCCTAAAATCAATTTCCTTTCCAACAATTGCACACCAAATTTTCTTTCCCTTATCTTTGTTATTTGTCCATGGCAAAAAACGCTCCACTATGATACCATCGTTCACTTTCTCTAAACTATTTCTGCCACTCCATTTGTATTAGCAAAAGGAGAATCGAAATTGATTTCATGTTTAGCCTCTGAAGAAAAATGGTAAGTTGCGGTGTCAACACATTTTAGTTTCCATCAAATATTGGTATGTGTTTTGTACGATGAAGTTCTTTTTTAACGGTTCCTTACAATAGAGTTTAATATAACTTAATCAGAATACTATAAAGTCAAAATAGTATTTGGTGATGGCGTGCAATGGTTGATGGAGATGAGAAGTTCCATTTTTAATATGCTTCCTCATACATGTATATTCTGACACTTTCATTTTTAATTGATTTTTTTGCTGCAATATAGGTTGTTAAGGGGTTATATTTGTTAATTGTAGTATTTGTGCTTTCATCTTCTTGACCCGGTACCCTATTTATTTTTTATTGTACAATATCTTTTGTATTTTACTTTTAAAGATGAAGATTTAGATACAATGTTTGTTGATATCAAAAGAAACCATGTGCAATTAGCAACTTTTTTTTTGAAAACTATGATTTATTTTAATTATCATCGTACAATGAGTGAGATTGCAAAAGGGCAACAAACTATGTCGTTAAGCTTTCTTGTATGGTAAAACTAATTTTTTTAAAGACTACTTCTTTCATGTAGTGGATGGTGAGATACTTTGTTTTTGTTTTATTTTTGAATGTTCCATGTTGTAGTTGGTAGTAAAATAATTGTTTTTTTTTCTATTTAGAATCCAAATTTGTAATTTAATGATTTTGTTCTACTCAAACTGTAGGGTACGTGTATAGAAAATTACTAACTTGTTAATGTCCATTTCAATTGTTTTTTCGGCAGGGCCGACTAGCAACCACATAAAATTTTAGGCTAAATTCTTTTCGATTAAAATGATAAAGATACTACTTTTTTTTTTAAAATTGTGCTCAGTTCCACATAATAAATGTTTAGATTTCTCCTTTATGTAGGTTGATGGACATGAGAAGTTTCAAAAGCTTAGTGGGACACATGTAATTGACAAAAAATAAAAACAAAAAAAAAAAGTTGGATGAATTTTTTTTAAAAGTATGTTGCTATTTTATGCTTATTGCCACTGCATACGCAAACTATTTTGCCTTATTGGTTTTCATGATCGATAATGCATTTCATGACACTCAACTTTCAAAGGTTTTAATGGTAGTAGAAGCCGATGTAGTATAGTTGCAGTTCCATTCGGAAAGTACCTTGCTACCTCCTGTTCCTTGTGGGGTGGATTATTTCTTCATCAATGATCCTTAAAGTTTAATGTTATTTTCCTGGTTTCTCAAATTCAGTATGGCCAAGACTAAGGTTGTAATGGATCGAAGACTTTGTCAATGTAGATTGATATTTTTAGCTTCTTCGTAGAATGATAATGTCTTTGAAGCCCCTAAAATTTTAACCTGGAACAAATTTTTTACCCATATATATTTTTGGTAGTTACTCCATATATGTAAATTGTAAAGGTCATTCTAGGTTTAGTTTCAACGATTTTAACTTTAAGGAAGAAGCACACACGCATGAATAATGGTTGACTTTTTTTTATATATAATTTTACCCTCAAATATAAAAAATATATGATATTGAAATGGGAAAAAGCACATAGGTTCTTTTTGCAGTTTTTTACAATGCTCAGCTTCAAATGCAAACCATTTTCTCAGACAACTTTCGTACTTACAATATTGATTATTATTATTATTATTTATTTTTTTTGATTCTTATGCACCTAATGAATGAATAAAATGACACCCCGTTGTGGGGTTATGACCATGTTGATAATGAAATGTATGTTGCTACTTATCCCTATTTATCTCTAATTTTGATGTTTGTGGTTAAGTTTTTGATCGCTGGATAATAACAACTTGTTTTGATGTAGGCTGATGAAACTTGTTAAGTTTTGTTGGTCGGTATCTCGGTTCACCAGTATCCTCGATTTTTGTCATCCATTATCACTTCAATGTCGATTTTTACTTCTATTTTCATATGATTTGATTCTAAATATGAGTTATATGTACCTAGTGAGTTACTTTTTTCTTAGTTTTAAGCCTCTTATATGAAGTCTAACTATATCAAGTCTAACGGAGCCCATTGGGATGTTGGTCACGGAATAAGAAGACGGACAAGGAGTAGGTATGTGAAGTTTAGGTCCACCAAGTGGCCATTAGCTTCATAATATCAAAGAATGGTGAGCTTGTCCCTTCTTTTTTTTATTACAATCACGTATTTTTAGTGTCATTTGTATTCTTGTAAAGGCAAATGAAGATATTTATAAGAAACACCTTACTTTTTTTTATAACATTCTTCTTTCATTTGTTCTATTAGAGCATTGGAATTAGCTTTCACTTTTTTGCTCCATGACATTTAGAAAATCATTTGGTAAAAATATTAAATAGTGGACAACTATATTTATAGAAATTCCCAAATTACCCTTCGTGGGTCGTGCTTAGCACGACGCTGAAACATTGCTAGTATATATATATCTATTATACCTTAATATACATATTTGGTCAAAGGCTGAAATTTAAGAGGTATAAGCCTTAATGCATTATGTACACTCATTTTATGCATCATATAATCCTAAATCTTAATTTGGTCAACATTTGAAAAAGTCATAATCCATATTTTGAATTTATAAAATTTAAGATAAGATTTGACCCAGAATTGCTATTGAATCGGTCAACGTATAGAAAAAGTCAAGATAAGAATGGAAGAATGATTATCAGCTTATCTACCGGGATTTTGACCAAGTCCCCTGTAATCCCTAAGTTGAATAATTCATGCCTTCCCTATATTTCAGCCGATCGAGGTTATAAAATACCAAAGCTTCCCATCATCCTTTATTTGTGAAACCCTAATCGATTCTAGCCACCTATTTCAACCGTTATCCACCATCTTCACCCAATTCTAATTACCACCTCAACCACTATCGCACTTTATCTCACCACCATTCACCACCGCCTCCTTCTATTCTCTCTAACTCCATCGGTTAATCTGGAATTAATGTTTCTCCAGCAGCTACTACCAAACGACAACAATGTCCATCTTTTCTACCTTCTCCCCCATTGGTATTCAACTTGCATTCACGATTTCTCACTATTTAATTCCCCTACATATTGTATGTATCTCTGCCATCCCAGCGAAGTGTTGTTACAATTGGGAGATTTTGAACCCTAAGAAAACAGGTACGTTAATCTTTTTGATCTCCAATCAACAAATCCTAAGTTTTGACTATTTTCCCTATTTTTTATATGATTTGTGTTTTTTGTTTCCCCCTTTTTCGCTCATCTTCTTTGTCACATATTAGTAACCACACATGTTTTGAACATTTGTACATTGTTAACAACGTAAAACATCCAACTATTTGTGCAAAAGAACTAATAATCTCTAAAAACTAATTTCTGAAAAAACTATTTTCACCCGTCGCTTGGCGCGGGTAAACGGCTAGTATATATATATATATATATATATATATATATATATATATATATATATATATATATATATATATATATATATATATATATATATATGCTAATGAGCGAGGAGAAAGAATTATTATTCCTATATTTCTGATGCAAAATAAAATAATTACATTTCATATACCTCTTTACTCCAAAATGGTATCATTTGGAAATAAAAATACCATTTCATTAAACTTATAAAAATTTAATCATTTTTCAACATAGAACAAAAACATGTGGTATTTTAATAATCAACCCAAAAAACCAACAAAGCCTTTAATAATATTTTGCTCAAAAATGGAATTTTGTTAATACTTTTGATTTTAATTGTTTAAGACATCCAAGACATGCCACCTCAATCTGGTCAATATTGAACACGTCTCTTTGGGATTTGTCTGCTAGAAGAAAATCTGGTAACTTTCTTTTAAACCTTCACTTCCAGTTTTGCATCGATCTATTTTGAAGAATAATCACTACATATTGAACACCGAAATTCCTTTTTATCTTTCTACAAGTATTCACAATAAGGGTTTCAGTTGATACAAAGGGCATCAGAATCGAAACCCTAATTGAGCAACAATCACCAATCGCAGCTCATATCTTGATTGATGATCTGTAAACGACTATCTTCTTACCTATTCTTCTCTATAATTGCAGATTAAATCGCCTAAATAGTATAGAACAGAGATAGAACCTGCAACAAGATGAATCCGGAGATGGTGACACACAATGGTGGATGCCACTGTAGAAATGTGAGATGGAGAGTTCAATCTCCGGCGACTGTTGTAGCGTGGCAGTGCAACTGCTCCGATTGCGCCATGAGAGGAAACACTCACTTCATTGTTCCTTCTGAAAGATTTGAGCTTTTGGGGGACTCTGACAAGTTTCTTACGACATACACTTTTGGGACACACACAGCAAAACACATGTTTTGTAAAGTGTGTGGCATAACTTCGTTTTATAGGCCAAGATCAAACCCAGATGGAATAGCGATAACATACAAGTGTGTTGATCCTGGAACCCTAATTCATGTGGAGATTAAGCTTTTTGATGGACTTAATTGGGAGAATTCACACAAGTCAACTGGCATTTCTTCGTGTTCTAAGGAGTAAGATTGAAATCTAAAGAGACTTAATTGGTATCTTTTTGAAATATGAGTTGTGGTTGATGCATATGGATCAAGCACAATGTGTTATCATGTTAATCACTCGATGAATGTTGTTAAAATCTCTTATGCTTAACTTTGAATGTATTAATTTTGATTGCATGTGTTCCCTATCAAAACTATTTTATTACCAAAAACTATTATGTTTTTGATATATTAAATGGAAATACATTAAGGTTTCATGTGATGTTTATGCTTGGAAACAATAGACATCATCGAATATCAAATGCATTAAGAAAACAATGGAACAAGAATAATGATAATATCATAATACGTTTTTGTGTAAATTGTTTTTTTTTTTTTTTTTTTTTTTTGTTAACTACAAAAGTATAATAGAAGCTGTTTTAAATTGGATACTCGTAATTTTGGATATGTATAAAGGATAATTAAATTTCAATATATATAAATCTAGAGTTCTTTGTATTGTACCTTAAACATATCGGGTATTGATTCTATCTATTTATATCTCTTTTTTTTTATCACAACCATTTGATTGAGGGATACCATGTAAACGGCCTGAATGAATACGAACGAGGCTTATTCATGTTCGTTCATTTAAGTTAACCGAACAAATGAATGAACATGAACGGTTAAACGAATGAGTTTTCTTATTTATGTTCGTTTGTTTAACAAATTACATTGTTCATGTTCGCTCATTTATGTTCGTGAACATGATAAACGAACATAAACGAACAAAGATAAACAAACATATATTAACATAAATGGACATATAATATAGTAATATAAAACACAATTAAACATATATGAAGATAAAATGAACTTATATGAACGAACATAAACAAACGTAAACGAACATAAACGAACGTTCACGAACATAATTAAACGAACAAGACAATTGTTCATGTTCGTTCGTTTAACTAAACGAACGAGAATTCGTATTCATGTTCGTTCATTTATTAAATAAACAAACATAAATGAACTTCCCGTCGAACGGTTCATGAATAATTCATTGAACGTTAAGTTCGTTTACAACCCTAGATATCATGCAACATTAGATATCACTAGGTTAAACTCATTTGGTATTATTTATATTTCATGTGAGATCAATTTAGGAGAAGTACTTGTCACTTAAAAACCAACAACAATGCACGTGAATTATACAAGATATGGGTTGATTTAGTGGATCAATGTAGTTGAGAGTGGGCGGGACGACCAAAAAGAGGTCATGAATCTAACTGGTTGTCGGCCCTGGTCAATAGCTTGAATGCTTCCATTTGTGCGGTAGGTTGAGAGAGGTGGAGAGGGATTTATGATGGTAGTGGGGTGTTCTCGATCAAAACTACATGTTTTGTTTGACATACTTTCAAGAACACGATCTCTATTTTTTCGAATCTGATTATACGTGGTATCACAGTCTCATCCACTTTTTGTCCCTTTTGTCGAGTTGTGGAGGAATGCATCAATCACATTTTCTTTTCATGTCACTTTGCCTTGATGATCTGGAAGTGGTTGGTGTCGTTGTCCTCGATCTTCCAAGACAACCTAGTTCTTGTAGTGAGCTAACGGATTTGTTATATTCGAATGATGGTAGTAAAATGATTCTGAAGTTAAGGTTGTCCTTAGCTTACAAAGCCTTACGATCGATTTGAAAATCACGTAATTCTATTGTCTTCAGTAATGAAAGACGGGCTGTTATGCTCACGATGAATGGTATCAACACTAATACTTTCAATTGGATTAGAAATAGTTCTAAGTTCAATTACATTACTTGGTCTGATTGGTATAACTCCATAATGTTAAACTACTTTTTGTAATTTGTTTCAAGTTTCTCACTTGGAAAAATACCATTATAATATAGATCCACTAATTTCTCCGATTATTTCATCAAAATATCCAAAACATAGCCAAATAAAACAATAGAAGGAATACAAATAACCAGAAACAAAAATTGAAGGGCTCAAGAAACTCATAAGAATCTATTATCTATGTAATCTTTTATTAAATGCATAATAAAACTAAATTCAATTAAACTTAAAAACATTAACAAATTTTAATCCTTAAAAAAAATGTATAGTTTCAATTTTAGAAAGGGATAATGTCACTGTAGCACAATGAACTTTTGTGATTTGTCCGACTTAACCAATTATGTTTTTTTCTTGCTCATAAGGTCATCTAACTTTTACTTTACATGTCAATTTGGTCATTATTGTTAGTTTTTAACCATTCCTCCGTTAACTAGTTATCAAAATTACACGAATGGCCCATATGGTTTAAATTGCTTTCGTAATTGGTCGTTATTAGCCATGTTTTAAATCACTCGACTAAAACTACTACAATCCTGAAACTCTAGGGACCAAAGTGTAATATTGTTATTATTCTCCCCATTAAATCTGGTTGAAACTCGAAGCATACCATTGGATTTCATAAGCACCAAACCAAATAATAGGCAAAAAAAAATAAATAAATTGATGTAGTAGTTTTTAGTATTGTAGTAGTTTTAGGTGGGGATTGTGGTAGTTTTAGTATCTATCTTCGAACCTTTTCTTCCTTCCATCGATCCTTGCTGCCAAACCGTCCCCACCTGAAATATCGCAACTTGCCTTGCCCCATCAAAAAGCTCCTTATGATTCTGCCTTCGTTCTCCCTTGCGAACGGTCAAAGACCAGAAATCCTTTGCCCCTCGCTCCCTTCTATGTTGTTCCCATCAACCCAATGCCCCAAAAGTCTCGCCTTGCTGCCACCACTGCTTGCAAAGCCGTGGCTCACACCTCGTAGCCGGAAGAGACGAGGAAGGCTTCGCAGCTTTCCCCTTTCCTTCTCTTTGGTCTCACCTGACCCTCCTCTTCGCACCCTACTGACGGAGAAGCAAGAGCGCAGCCCCGCTGCTCCTTTCACTTCGTTGCGTAGGCTCGTAAAACCTGGAGACGATCTCCCTCGTTGCTATCAATCGACCCATGACCTACGGGACTAGCCGCTTGCGAGCCTTTCTTTCCTTCCCCTCGCGAATCGCCAACCACCGTCAAAACCCCAAATCAGATTCTCCTTCGATTTCATTTTTGCCTCAACGACTGCTTCGTGTTCCTTCCGATCGACTTGCCACTGCTTTCATTCATCTGTTGTATACCCGATCAAACAAAAGAAATGGGGTCTTAAAAGCCCTAATGTTACACTTTGGTCCCTAGAGTTTCAGGATTGTGGTAGTTTTAGTCGAGTGATTTAAAACATGGCTGATAACGACCAATTACAAAAGAAATTTAAACCTTAGGGGCCATTCGTGTAATTTTGATAACTAGTTAACGAATGAATGGTTAAAAACTAACGATAATGACCAAATTGACATTTAAAGTAAAAATTAGATGACCTTATGAGCAAGAAAAAAACATAATTAGTCAAGTCGGACAAATCACAAAAGTTCATTGTCCTGAGGTCATATTATCCCCTTAAAAGTCATCACATCACCACTATTGCCGATACGCCAACGGTTGTGGTTGCATTAGGGTTTTAGTTAACCGACCCATTTTCATCCTTCTAGGGTTCTAGTAGTAACCATTTCTTTCCCTCCATTTCACCTCTTTCTCAATTCACCACAATTTTGATTTCTCATTACCTTCGTATATTCTGTATCTTAGTATCTATCTTCATTCTTCGGTTGTGCATATTATGTAATGCTATTGCTCTTTAATCGCAATGGCAAGAAATCCTGCAACACGCCTTCTCCGCATTTGTTCTTCCCAATTTAAGGTCAGATATATCTCATCTTCTAATCGGTTTACTTTATCTTGCAATGAATTTCATAATCCATCGACGCAAATGCACCAATCGGTTGGTTTCACTAACCCCGAAAGAACCCAGCTCAATAAATGTTCCTCTTCCTCTTCCGGTTTAGATTTTAGGGTTCTTAATTCCAACAAGAGATTGTATTGTACATCCAATGAAACTGGAAATTCTAGTTCTAGTTTACAATCTACAGAGCCTATTGCATCAGAACATGGTGACGACAACAAAATCAAAGATCAAGTATCTCCGTCAACAAACGAGGGATCTAAACATGTTTCAGCTCTCGATCCTGAAGAAATTTACCGTCGGCTTCGTGATGCCCCCATTTCGATAAAATTAGGGCTAGAAGAATGCGAGGAACTTTCAGAAATCTTCCGCTGCTTTGCAAGATCTGGTTGGGCTTCAAACCAAGCTCTAGCTATCTACGTCGGTGCATCCTTTTTCCCAACAGCAGCTCATCAATTCCGAAACTTTTTCTTCAAGAAATGTGATCGTGATATCGTCGATCACTTGTTATCTCTGGGCCCTGGTACTGAATCCGACAAATTTCTTTTCCCAATCTTCGTTGAATACGCTCTAGAACAGCATCCAGATGAAATCAAAAAGTTCAGAAGCATGATTGCCTCTGCAGACTTAACAAAACCCGAAACCTGGTTCCCATTCGCTAGAGCCATCAAACGCAAAATCATCTACCATTGTGGCCCAACCAACAGTGGTAAAACCTACAACGCATTACAAAGATTCATGGAAGCAAAAAAGGGTATCTATTGTAGCCCACTTCGCCTTCTAGCCATGGAAGTTTTCGATAAAGTAAACTCTCTAGGTGTCTACTGTAGCCTCCTCACAGGTCAAGAAAAGAAGTATGTCCCATTTGGAAATCACACTGCTTGCACTGTAGAAATGGTGTCCACAGAAGAACTATACGAAGTAGCAGTGATAGATGAAATCCAAATGATGTCAGATTTATACAGAGGATACGCATGGACACGCGCTTTATTAGGTCTACAAGCTGATGAAATCCATCTATGTGGAGACCCAAGTGTTCTATCAATTGTAAGAAAAATCTGTAAAGAAACAGGAGACGAATTAATCGAAAACCATTATGAAAGATTCAAACCTTTAGTAGTTGAAGCCAAAACCTTATTAGGCGACATAAAAAACGTTCGTTCAGGTGATTGTGTAGTTGCATTTTCAAGACGCGAGATTTTCGAAGTGAAATTAGCAATCGAAAAACATACAACCCATAAATGTTGTGTTATTTACGGAGCATTGCCACCAGAGACACGTAGACATCAAGCTAATCTTTTCAATGAACAAGGTAATGAGTATGATATATTAGTAGCAAGTGATGCAGTTGGAATGGGGTTAAATTTAAACATAAGAAGAATCGTTTTCTACTCTCTTTCAAAATACAACGGGGACAAAATCGTCCCGGTCCCACCTTCACAAGTGAAACAAATAGCCGGGCGGGCGGGTCGAAGAGGAAGTATATATCCAGATGGACTTACAACAACTCTACATTTAGATGATTTAGATTACTTAATCGAATGTTTACAAAAAGAATTCGATGAAATTACCAAAGTAGGCCTCTTCCCGTTTTTCGAACAAGTCGAATTATTCGCGGGTCAAATTGCTGACATCACCTTTTCACAACTTTTACAAAAATTCAGTGAGAATTGTCGATTAGATGGGTGTTACTTTTTATGTAAACATGATCATATAAAGAAAGTTGCTAACATGTTGGAGAAAGTTGAAGGGTTATCTTTGGAAGATCGGTTTAATTTCTGTTTTGCCCCTGTGAATATACGGGACCCGAAAGCAATGTATCATTTGTTAAGATTTGCTCAGTCATATTCTATGAATGTTCCTGTGAGTTTGGCTATGGGGGTTCCTAAATTTTCTGCTAGAAATGATATGGAGTTGTTGGATTTGGAAAGTAAGCATCAAGTTGTGTCAATGTATTTGTGGTTATCGAATCATTTTAAGGAGGAGAGTTTTCCGTATGTGAAGAAGGCGGAAGGAATGGCATCGGATATTGCGGAGTTGTTGGGGGAATCGCTGATTAAGGCGGATTGGAAACCGGAATCAAGGAATCAAGGGAAGAAAGGGGAGGATAGGGAGGAGGGGTATCAGAGGCCGAGATCTATGGTTAAGATGCAAGAGAAGTAAGTTGTTTTGGAGTAAATTACGTTTTTAGTCCCTGGGTTTTGTTGATTTACTAAAGTTTGGTATCGGAAAGTTTTCTTTTGCAATATTCGTCCTCTTTTTAGTCCCGGTTTCTAGTTTCTTGACTATAGTTTGGGACCAAAATTGAAAAAATCAGCTATACCCAGGGACCAAAAGTGTAACTTACTGTTTTTTGTTAACATGATTGCTTTTTCTTTTGGTTTAATTTGTAACTTGTGTGATTTTGGTGCAGGAAAAGGCAAGAAAAAGAAAATTCAGGGTCTATAGAGAAGGTAACTGTATAAGATATGGACAAAAGAAGTGAGGTGATGATTCATATAAGTTCTAAAACTTTATTTTTTATTTTTATTGTAGTATTAGTTATTGTGAAATTAGTTATTGGAATGGGCTTAGTGTTAAAATGAGATATGATGTGATGTTTACAATTTAATAGTTATTCTGGTTAAATTTTGGTAGATTTAGATATTTGTTTGTAACACCCCAAAATGCGAAAAGTTATCAAGAATACTTTGTGCTATGAAAGCAATTACAAATCTTGAAGGGGTATAGCATTGCAATTTTTTACACTAAATGGTAATTTAAAAGTTAAATTGATCAGGAAAAACATGTAAACATGTTGCTTTGCTTTTTGTTATAGTTTGCTCTAAAAATATAACGAATGAAATGCAGTTCTTGAATATGATATTTTGGCTCCTTGACAATGCAATTCATATTTGCAGCAATATTTAGAAGTGGTGATATTTGATCCATTTATCTGAATTAGTTAATTTAAGTTGCATTCTATTTTTAATGGAGCAGATTGCTAGAAAGAAATGTGTTTTACGCTTATCAATGTTGACAACGTACTTTATTTGTGTCAGATGATGGCAATCTATCTACATTTCTTTACCCATAAATCTATAATAGCATATATATATATATATATATATATATATATATATATATATATATTACCAATAATAGCAATAAGTAACCCATAATTGCAACACACTTACATTTCTTTATCAATAATAGCCATATGTAAGAAACAAAATAAGTTACTCATATTGGTAGTGAAATGTAAGTATGTTATCATTATGGGAAAATGACACTATAACACATTAAAGTTTCGTCAATTGTCCAATTTGATCACTAAAGTAAATTTTCTTGCACAATAGCACACTAAAGTCGTATTTGACCTGTTAATGAAGCCATTTTTCCCAATTTTAAAAGGTTTGCCGACTGTTTTGAGTAAGTGTCATTAATAATTACTTTTTGAGAGAAAGATATTCCACGTCATCTTTACACTTCTAATAAAATTATATATTTGGTCCTTCAACGACCCACCGTACACCCATTCTTTTACATCTCATCCTCTCTTCTTTGTGAGCTGCTAGCCCTTCCTATCTCGATCGTTGGTGGCTCAATCCATAAGGGGACTTCTATGTTTCCGGTTGATCTCTTTCCTTCATCTCCCCCTTACTAACCATAAGTATATGTAGCTCTCTTTCCTCTGATAACCCTCACCCTTCTAACTCTTCCTCTTCTGATTTCTCAATGAACACGACAACCCACAGGTAGACTCCCACTGTTCCTCGTCCTACTTTCGATTGTAGGATTGTTTCCTATTTGACTTTCCCTTTATTCTGGAAACTCCAAACCACCCTCATCTAAAAGAATACCGTCCACGCATTGAAAAAATGATATGGGTTTTTTTTGTGGGTGTAGGTCTTAGACAGAGTTAAAGATGCACACTTGACATTCCTTTTTTGTGAATGTAGTTTGTAGACAGAGACAAAGATGCAAACATGGGAAACATTTTTTTTTCACCGAAGATAACTATGGAGCTTAGGATGAAGTAGACGAATGGATATGATGAGTATCACAATTCTCATGAATTACAGTTCAATTTCTCACATGAATTAGGGCTTTCCGGAGATCTCAAACTAATGGTGACCTATTCACTCGTTGGAAAGTACACACACTTCAAGCAAAAATGGAAGCAAAATCCCTAAACAAAGCAACACCAGTGAATTTAGTCCAACACACGTACTGGAATCCTAGAGACCACAACAATGATGAACCAATTCGTTGACCATGGAAATTTTTAATATAGGGTTCAATATTTAAGAGAAAATAAAAAAGCCACGTTTTAATTTTTTATTTAAAAAAAAAAAGCCACATAGACTAAAAGTATAACCGGTGAAACCGGAATCAAATCCCATAATTCCCCTATTTAACATGTAAAATGATATTTTAGGGATCTACTGCATAAGAAAATTACTTTAGTGACCAAAAATGTGCTATAGTGACACTTTCCCTTTCATTATTGGTAAAAGATAAAGTAACATTATTATGGGTAAAAACGTACATGTACATTGTTATTATGGGTAAAATAGTATATGCAAGTTATTATGGATCAAAATAAAATACATTGTCCATATTGGAAGCAAGAGAAAAGTATGTTGCTCTTCTCTACAATTTGCCATTTTTATCAAGTGAAATAGTAACAAATTACATCAAGATCAAACGAAGCAGCCGAGGACGTGGTGGTTATAAGCATCAACAATAATGAACACATCATTAATGATTATTCCACGTAGGATACTATGAGAAAAAACTTAAAAAAACTGGTCGTAAGTACTGAATATGTACAAAAATAGACTTATTTTGCAACAAAAAATTTTAAGGGTTAAATGTGCAAAAAAATATTAAAGACTAAATTTGTACAAAGAGAAAAATATATTACCCTATTAAGTCATTTTTTGCTGTTTGCAAAGAGTAGCCGGTCATAAGGATTGAATGTGTATAATTAAACAAGTTGAAGGAGCAAATGTGGACAAAAAAAATACTCAGTGACCAAGTGTGTACAAATCGAAAAGTATATTATTCTTTTAAGTCATTATCATTTTTCTTATTTCTGTCATATCTTTAATAGTGAGTTGGTTACACCTATAACCGAAATGGAAACCGAGTGTTTCAAAAATGTAGAATCATTAGGCCTCCCTCTCTCACTTAGCTTCATGGGTATGGATTAGAGGTGTCAATCGTGTCGTGTCGTGTCGGGTTCGTGTCGTGTCGGGTTCGTGTCGTGTCGAAACACTAAACGGGTTGAAAGTGCACGACCCTAACCCGACCCATTTATTTAGCGTGTCGTTTCGTGTCAACCCGTTTATTTCCATGTCGAGTTTCGGGTTAGGGCTATACCTTGAAATATGTCATGTCATGTGAGGTTAAAAGATTGAGCATGTTGAAAAAGTAGGAGTTGGGTAGGCGGAAAGGAAAAACTAATAGTTTGGAGGCAGAATAGATGAAATCATAGCAAGTTCAGATGACAAAATTAAAAGAGTGGGAGTTGGGGAGGCGGATGACAAGGTCATGAGGATGTGAAAGTGTTGAAAGAGACTGTGTAGTTTAGGAGAGAATGAAAAAACTGAAATGAAATCTTGATCTAGACGGTTAAGTCATTTCAACATTACAAAACAATTCAATTCGAAGGTTTTATTTTGCTTATGGTTTTGGTTTTGTATCTTTCTAGATTATTTAAATAATTCAAAAAACATGCATATAAATAAACGGGTCATTTTCGAGTCATATTCGAGTTGAAATTTTCAACCCTAACCTTACCCATTTAACTTTCGTGTCGTGTCGTGTCAACCCGTTTATTTAAACGGATTGAAATATCTTACCCAAACCTGTTTATTTCGTGTCGGGTTTCATGTCGTGTCAAATTTTTGCCACCTCTAGTATGGATACAGGACTCGATTGATCTATCCTCAGCAATAAAATATAGTTTAGTGCACATATAAACAGAGCGATTGTCAATGTTTGTTACTATTGAGTATCGTTTTCCCTTATATTTATGTAAAACTTTACACATTTTATCTACTTATAAGCATTAATCAACCATGACATATATAAGCTATGACTGACGCTATGTTACACTGTACAAAAGCTTCTTTAGTCATTCATAAATTACATGAAAAAAGATGCAAACAACGTAATCCAAATCTCCAACAAATCCAAATTCCAGTTATCTTATGTATATACAAACAAAAACAAAAACAAAAACAAACTCAAATCTTTCTTTAACTTTATGCTTTTATTATTATTAATGTAAACCTAAAAACATTCTATTTGCTTAATTCCTTTTCAAGCTCATCAAATTCCCAATCACCTATCTCTTCCTCCGTGTACTCCCGATTCACCTTCCCGAATTCCGATTCCAACCTTTCCAATTCCGACTGTGCGTCCATCCCCTCACCACTTCCGGAATCACTCTTTCCACCCGGCGATTTCACCTTCACCTTCTCATTCGTCTGTGTCTGTGACTGTGGTTCAGTTTTTTCCTTTGAAGGCAATGTACTTTCAGTTTCCTTGGTGCTTGTTTCAGCTTCTTCTAATATCTCCTCTGGATTCTCCATTTCTAGATTTGGTCTCTCAATTGAATCAAATTTCACCCTCAACTTTTCAATATTGTCAAAAACTTCCTTAACTTTTGCATTTTCTATCCTGCAACAAAATTAATATACTTATTATCTTATTACAATTTAAATGGGATTGGGAACTTTATTAATATTATACCTTGAAGTTTTCCCTTGTTGAGTATAGAATTGTTCTTTCATGTTATCCACCACACTAAATGTTGTAATTATCTGAAATAAAAATAATATCACGAAATATATAATTCGTATTAATTATTTAAAAAAAAAAACAAATTATTATTTTTCGATACCTTGGCTTCATAGTCCAGGTATTCCTCCTCTAGACTTCTTCGAGGATTAATAACTTTGGAATCTTCTTTATCCACATTAGATGGTTTATCTTTATTTGACCTGTAAAAAGAAAATTAAAATAATTAAATAATCATATCATAAAAAATTTAAAAACTATATATATAATTATTAATTTATAATTTACCCTTCACTTAAGCTCTTCAAGTTTTTGACATATTTCTCGATACAATCAACAGATGGCTTCAATCCTTCCTGAACACAACAAAAATAAAAAATAAATATTAGTGATAAATTTCACAACTGTTAAAAATAAATAAAAAATATATATATATACCTCATAAGCTGAAAGCAACTTAGTGACCAAATCCACAAAATAACTCTCATGCTTTTCCAAATCATCGCTTGAGAAATTAGATTGAAAAAGTACACATCATTATAAAATGTTTCAAGAAATAATATTTATAAAATATAAATAAAGATTTTCATTTTTCAATGATGGAAAATCAAAAAATTTACCTGATTTGCTTCTCTTTAGTTTCTGTATTTGCACGTTGAAGAACCCATGTGTCTTCTAAAAAGTTGACCCAAGTGTTTAAAACATTGACTTCTTGTTTACATGACCCTATGGATTTCACTAGCTCATCTTCCTATATAATAAGAAAATAAAGTTTATTTAAGAGGAAAAAAATGTAGAATTGATTAAAATGATAACGGAAACAAAAACAAAAAAACAAAAAAACACCTTTGTTTTCAAGTGAGCAACAAGCTGATCATTAGCTTCATAAAATTGATCCCTTTCTTCCCTGACATTTTGGAGTCGTCCATTAGCAGCTGCCAATGATATGTTGACCTAAAACATAAGTCAAACTTATTATTTATTACTTATTTTAATTTTAATTACCATAACAAATCATTTATATATATTAAATAGATATACAAACCCTTTTTAATTCAGCTTCAAGATCGTTTCTTTGTTTCTCAAGACCTGCCACCTCAGCAGCTAACTCCTACAACAGAATCAAAATAGTGAGAGAAACAGATATTAAACAATATATTTATATTATATAAAATGAAGAAAATATTTTCAACTGAAAAATACCTTCTCCAATTCACTAACTTCACCAGCTTTAGACACACGGAAATTTAAAGCCTCCTCTTTCTGAACTCTGCAAAAGTTGTAATCAAAACAACACAATTAAGAACATATTAATGTATAAAAATAAATAAATAAATAAATAAATACCTGTTATCAGAAATACGCTTCTCAGCTTTAGTGGAGGAGCTAACAAGAGACTCAGCTAACACTTTCAGTTTATCCACCTTGTTTGGAATCAAAAAGACTAAGAATTTTAGCAAAACATTTTAAAGATAACTTTCTAAAAGAATAAGAATCAAATGATTAAAAAAAGGTACTTTTTGATCATGGATTTCAGGAGTTTCTCCACCATAAAGCAACTTCTTTTTCAATAGAAGGCCTTCTAGTTTAGAACAAACTCGAATATGAGCTAGAGCCTTCTTCAAAGCCTACTAATAAAACATTAAAAAAAATTAGATTTTGATTATAGATTATAAATCTTTAACAAAACAAAACAAGGTTCTTCACCTCTATTGTAGCAATGGTTGCTTCTTTGGAGGCTGTTTCATATCCATCACCAATAAGTTCTCCACCTGCTTCCATTCCTTCAAGCTTCTCCTTCAGTATAGAGGCTTCAGCATCTATTCTGTGAATACCATATGAAGGGCAATAAGGGAATATAATTATATAACTCACCATATATGCAACTATGTGATAAATCATAAAACACACATTTTGACTTATTACCTTCGAAGCTCAGCATTGACTTTTAGCCCAGTGATTGCACCTTGTGCAAACTGCAGTAACTCCTCACGTTTGACCTACAAGGAAAAAAGTGAAAAAATGTAAATCTTAAGCTTATAAAAAATGGAGATATTTTATACATGTAGTACCAAAACTTCATCTTTGTAGCTTGAAAAAGCTTTTGCCAAATCTTGAATGCTGCTGACTATGGCATTATGAACTTCTTTTCCTCCAGTAAGACAGCAACTACAAACATGAGAATGAGCATAAGTTGTAAATTTGAGGTAAAGCTAAGAGATTATGTAAAATATAAAATATAAAATAGGTAATATCTCACCCGAAAAATTCCAGAAGTAGAGAAACCTCTTCCTCACTTGGTGGTTCAAGAATCTATGAATTGGAATCTTGATTTTAGTTCATGAGAAAGATAAACAAATGTCAATAGATATAACAGAAAGCATTTGTTGTTACCATAGATATTGTGATGCCCTCCAAAGCTTGACTATAGAGAAAAACATCACGAAAGTTCATTGGATCTCCCACCATATCAGAGTCATAATACAGAACCTGTAAATTGGAAGGTGTTAATGTTATGGTGGCAAGAGGGAAAGGTATAAAAAAAGGTAAATTTACTCACTAGAGATGGCTTTTTCTGATTGTCTTTTAGTTCTTCAGGATGATGATTTTGTTCATGATTCTTCTCATCATCTTCAAAAGAACCACCTGATAGTTTATCAGTTTCTTTCAGAGCAGCAAGCCATCTTCTCATTAAGTGTATCCTTTCTGGACCTCTGACAGAAATCGATGCTTCTTCCAATCTTTTAACAGTCAGTTTAAAGCTTTTGAAACTTCGAGCTCCCTGTAATGCTTAGCTTCATCATAAAATTGAAAGAAATAGCTATAGAATAACAGGTCCTTATATGCTTAATGGCTTATATACCACTATTTAAGCCCAAATGGAACTCAATGGGTCCAGCCAATCATTTTTCAAATTGATAATTGATTACAATTTATTCACTTTCTTAAAGCATCCAACACAGTAAAGAAAACCATGTTTCCTCTTTAGCCAACTTAAGAAACTTTAATCCAAGAGTATTTTCAAATGTCCGTGGAAATGATTACGATTTCATTTTGTTGTAGCATGATTCTACAATGACATGCGATAGATGTTTACCAAATGTGATTCCATCTTAATCGCATACAAAACAAATTTGAAACCTAATCAAATTAGCTTTAAATAGAACAGTTTTGACTATCCAAAATTTAACTTATTTCAGCAGCAAGATGACAATAAGTCTATACCAATTCGGCAAACAAACACTCCGATTGCCAGTTCTTAAAATGCAAAGATATTAAAAACCGAAAAATTGCTAAAAATACCAAAGGGAGATTTAGAAGCTAAGGAAGAGCGTTACGATTCGGTCTTGGAAGATTTTAGCGCCCTCGGCTACCGCTTGACCGGCATGTTGGACCACCGTATCAGCGTAATTCTTGACGGTGCGAGTAAGGTTGTTCTTGTTCCCGACCTCCACGGCCTTGTTGACTGCAGATCTCAACCACGACATTGCTAATGACGGCGATTCGTGTTCACTGCCACAGAGCGTTTGGGAGATGCTGAGATTGGAACTGGTAGAGTGTCAATTTCTAGGGTGTGAAGGGTTTTTGTTTTGGACAGTTTGTGTTTCGTGATCAACGACTATGGAACGCAACCAGGCCGTCGGTGAAGACTTGAATTGGGGGAGTGAGAAACAGTAAATTACAGGTTCAGTCCCTTAACTATAATTTTGTCTCACTTTTGACCTATTGATTTTTTTCCTTTACACTTTTAGTTCATTCATGTCGATATGTAATGAATTGGACATGACTTAAAGGGTAGAAGAAAGAGTATTGTTTTAAGGAGTTTATATTGAGTAGTGAGGATACGGAAAAAGAGGGAGCGAAGGAAATATACAATGAGGTCAAACGAGAGGCACATAGAGATGTAGAACAGATTGGATACAAAAGAAAGGGACTGAAGCTTTCTAAAGTCATAAAGAGTTTGAAAACATACATAAATAACATGATGTTTATTAAGGATGAGAATTGTTGAGTTCTAGTGAAATATGGGGATAGTAAAGGAAATGAGATAATTAATTACATTCTATATTTAATGAGGCTACCTTGGTGAAGGATTGAAATATGGAGGGGATTTAAGGGTGTTGACAATTGTTCAATGATTGTCCCAACTTGGAGATTAAAAGTAAGGAAGTGAAAAGGGCATTAAAGAGGATAGGTAAAGCCAGAGGTGTTGGTCCATATCAAATCCTTGTCATAATGTGGTTGTGTCTATCGAACAAAGGCGTACGGTGGTTGACGAATCTTTTTAACATCATCCTAAAGGCATCCAAGATTCCATACAAATAAATATCAAAATGTGTGATATCGACATATAAGAACAAAGATGATGTATAATGTTGCAACAACTATATAGGTATTAAACTACTTAGTTTATGTCATGAAGCTAAGAGATAGAGAATAATGGAAGGTAGTGTAAGGAAGGAAACAACAGTATATGAAAACCAATTGACTTCATGCATAGGAGGTCGACAACTCACGACAAAATGACTACATTGATGCCTTTTGGATAAATATAAAGAAAGAAATAAAGAGCTCCAAATATTGTTCATTGACTTGGAGAACGTACATGATAGTGTCCCAAAGGATGCAGTATGGAGGAATCTGGAAGCTAGATAGGTATATGAGAGTTATGGCATATCTATTTGCAACATGTATTTTCAGTCTTAAGATACATGTACATACTAAAGTAGGCAACATAGTCATTCCCTTTGGAAATCATGTTTACCATGGATCGACGCTTAGCCCTTACATATTTGTTGTGATCATGGAGGAGATTTGTCAAGATATCCAAGAAGATACCATGGTGTACACTTTTTTCGACAATATTGTTTTGACGGTAGAGACTCGGATTGGTTGCATGTTATGTTAGTGTAACATCCCACTCTTCATAAGGTAAATTTTTCATTTTTAATTCAACCCAAAACATCATTTCTTCTTATCAACCATTCAGAAGTACGTCAAAGTAAAAATAGTTATCAGAGTACAATCCTAAAATCATAAAGTGCGGAAATATGGGTGGATGCGTTGTGATCAAGCTAGGCTCTTCCCTTTTGTACTAGAAGTACCTGAAACCATAACCATAAAACTGTAAGCACAAAGCTTAGTGAGATCCCCAAAATACAGCATACCATACATATACGTCAACTCAAGGCCTAGCCCAACATACCATGCAAGCGTCACAAAGACAGCTAACACATAACAAATCCTAGTAGGCCGACATTGGCGCCTTCGACCCATGGATATAGTGAGGAGACTCACCTTAATCTGAGATAATCGAAACACACACACGCTACTGCTACCGGGATCCTCACACTGAACACATCCAAAATATCCTTAATCAATGATTAATACAATTTCCATAATCCAATGTCTAATTCATATCTTCTCATACCAATGGGTAAAAGACTATTTTACCCTTCTTATTTTTGGCCCAACAAAGTAAGACCCAAACCCTAAAATGACTTAAGGCCCAAAAATGGCCCGAAATCCATTCAGGTGCGTACGCCCCGCCTACCAACCTGGTACGCCAAGCGTACGACGCTGATGTCCAATCTCTACTCCAAGCTCTTAATGCTTCAGACCAAATCGTTCAAAACACAAATCTAACCTCTACGGGATGTCTTAAGTTATAAAGTTACTGACTTTATGACTTTTCATGGCTTAATGGGGTCTAAACCAAAGCCCTAGATTCATAACTTCATCAAAAGGTCACTAGCTCGTGCATGGAAGGATAATACTCATCAAGATCTAATTTTTATGAGTTAATGACCTCAATAAGAACAAAAATGAGGCTCAAAGGATTTGGAGCAACTTCTACTCACAAGAACCACAACCATGGGACCAAAACATGACAAATTATAACCCAAACTAGATCTACATTAGAGACTCTCAAGATTAAAACTTTATACCTACAGAAGCTAGATCAAGGTGAACAAGGCATGGATCTACAAGCTCCAAGACAACCAACACTTCTCCAATGATTTCTTCTTCTTCCAAATGCATCAAAAACCCACCAAAATCCCTTAAAGGCTCAATAATCTTTCAAAGGAGGCTAGGGTTTCGAATTTAAGGTTAGAGAGGATGGAGACTGAAGATAAGAAGGGTTAGGAATGAGTTAAGGACTTTAAATAGGGTCCAAGACCCAAAATTAGGGTTTGAGTCTGGGTCGTATACGTCAGCATACTCCTGGTACACCCGACGTACCAGGCTGGTCATCTACGATCACTCCTGCCCAGTACACCCAACGTACTCATCATAACCTAAAGTATTTATAACTTCTTCTGGCCATAACTTCCACATCCCAAATCCATTTTAAACATTCTTTATTTGCTCGGAAAGGTACGAAGAAGCACTACACTCCTATCAACTATCCTTTGCCTTAAAACCTTCCAAACTTAAATCCTTAATTTATGAAAGGCCTAAACCATCAGTTTTTGTAACACCCATAAAAACCAGGCCAATTTAAAACATTTTCAAATATTTGAAAGCCACTAGTTATTACAAAATGTTTTCAAAATAGTTTAATATCAGATTCTCCCAGAAACATAGTCATAAAATGTGAGGAGTTGTACGATCACGCATTTGTCTTCCCGCAATCCTCTGAGGTACCTGAAACCAAAAGTGAAACTGTAAGCACAAAGCTTAGTGAGTTCCCCCAAAATATCGATACAAGACAAATAACATATATACGAATAACAGCATGTACTGGGTCCACAACTTTACAGACTGGATTACTCGTGGGCCCACAGTGTGAGTCTGGCTTGCCTTTCTGGGCCCACATCTCACATCTGGATTGCCACCGAGCCCACAATACGATTCTAGTATGCCCTACCCGACCCTCAGCTTGTATGTGGAATGCTCCCGAGCCCACAGTACGAGTCTGGCATACCCTACCTAGCCCAGCCCTCAGCTCGTATCTGGAATGCTCCCGAGTCCTAGTATGAGTTTGGCATGCACCGTCCGGCCCTCAACTCATATATATAATACTCTAGGGTTTGTTGGCTACTGCACAGAGCAGTATAACCTCAACCCAACCCACATAATATGTCAACATATAACATAACTAATGCACATACAGGTAATCAGATAGTAACACAGGTAGTCCTGCAGATCTACCAACCTGGCATAGCACTATCATGCATAACTAACCCATACTCAAAATATCACTAACTACTAGAATATCAGATCTAATGGGCCGACATTGGTGCCTTAGACCCCTTAGTATGGTGAGGGTAACTCACCCGACACTGCTGAAAGTCCCGCAGATAAACCTACAGTTGTTGGTTGACAGATTCCCGAACTGCCAACATCAAACAATACCCCAATTAATAATTGGGTCCCAATCCCAAGGTCCAACTCACACTCCAAAGACTCAATGGTCAATTATGAGTCAAAGCCCATCATATGGCCTAATTTTCCAAATTGGGCCCAAACCTCTACATGGTTTTCCTCTAAGGCCCATCCGTTTATTCTAGTCCAAACTCTTGGTATTCAAATGGCCCAATATCTCATAATCATCAAGGCCCAAATTATGGCCCATCTATGGCCCAATTTTCCAAATTAGGCCCAAGTCCTTCACATGGACCTTATCCTAAAGCTCATCCAATTATTTTGGTTCATTTACTTGTTCTTGGATAGCCCATCAATAGTCCAATCACCAAAGCCCAATAGGAAGGCCCAACTCAAGGCCTAAGTCAAATTAGGGTTTTCACATGAAATGACGATTAGAGTTAAGTGTTCCTACTTAACCTATTAAGGACTTAATCCATTAATTCCAATATTGCCTTAGGTTAATTGCAGATAATTATTAATTAATATTTTAGGTTTATTAAATAATTCTCGTGCATGCCCCGATCAATCCCCAAAATTAGGGTTTCATGACATTAGGGTTTTCCAAACCCTAATTAGAGTTTCCTACCCAATACTAGTCCATTAGTCACATGGTTAGGCTTTTAGGTCAATTAGGGCTTTATTGGGCCCATTAGGGTTTCATTAGGCCGCTAGGGTTTCATTAGTCGGGCACCACCCACTACCACCTCGGGTAGTGGTGGTCAACGGCGGCTTACGACGGCGGCCACCACCTCATGGTGGTGGTTAGGGTTCTAGTCCAATCGTGCCCAAGTACTCCAAAAGCAATCCAAACACAACTAAGCACACTGCCACCCAACACGTCGGTTGGCGGCGGCAGCCACCACCCTACGGTGGTGGTTTTTGAGTTTTTCTTTTGATTATTCCTACCCTATTACAATTTTACAATGTAAATCTCAAATAACACACACACTAAGCTACACACACAGCCGCTCTGTGGCGGCAAGTGGTGGTCGGAGGTGCTAGCCACCACCTCACGGTGGTTGTGGTGGCCCTCTTGTGCTTTCCGGACATGCATCACCCATACACACACTCTTCTGTTCGTAAAAAGGAGTCAAGCCACCCACCTGGTAGCATACGGCAGCGAATGGTGACACAATAAGGCGGGCAACAGCGGTAATAGCTTCGTCTTTGGAGGCTGCCACCTTGGCCAGCTGCCATGGTGGTTCTTCATGGCTTTTTACTCGACCGAAAACCCACACGCCCGATCATCTGCATCACAAGCCACGAGTGTTGCCGCCATCTCGTTAGAACAGTCAGCAACGACATCAACAACGACGCTACGACCGGCAACGATGGTAACAGTCACCTCTTCAATGGTTTCGGCGCAACGGTGGTAACCACCTGCTGTGGAATAGAGTTGAAGACAAGGATCGTTGGAACAGCACCGACAATGTCACGAGCGGCTACAGACGGTGATATAAAGAAGGAGATGGAGAAAGGTTGACCGCGACGACAGCAGCGATGCTAAACGGTCAGGCGACCCACAAAACCGACGTCACGTGAGATTCTTCATCGCTGTCGTGGTTGCACCGGTGGTTGGATTCGATGGGTGGCACCATTTGTATTCGTTGGTCGTAAACACGAGAGGAATGAGTGGTGGTGCGGCGCCAGAGTTGGAGAAGGAGGGTGGTGGCGGTTGTCATCTCAATTAGGGTTAGGGTTTGTATGGGGTGTATTATGAATATATATGTAGGCTGAAAGAGGGTGACGGGTTCAACCCGTGTCCACCATCAAACATGTGCATATTAACACATTTGGTCCCTCCCCATAAGAATCTTTTCAACTTGATTATGAATTTTACTCCTTTAGTCCATGTCTTTTAAAAATCCTTACAAACTAAGTTCGAATGATACCAAATACATCCCGATTTCTGAAATCATTTTCAAAATAAATCCCGACATTACACTTTAACCCCCGGAGATTCAAATCTTGTCATTTGGCTTCCCGAAACCAACACCCCACTAATTATATTTGGTTTTAGACAATAATAATATAAAATAATAATAAAAATTACTTCTCGGGGTTTCGGGTTTATTATTTAATCATTCTATTTTAAACATGATGTTACAACTCTCCCCCGCTTAAATTTGATTTCGTCCTCAAAATCGTTTCTTATCATTCCTTACACGCCAGACAACTTGAACTACATGGCCACAACAACCAGCATACCCTAGCTCTCTCCAAGGCAGCCGTATCCAACCTTCGCAGGGTCTTGAAACCAAAAGATAAACGAACTCCTTGCAATATGATCACATTTACTCAATCTGAAATCTGAAGTCTTGAGACGTTCTGGCTCCCTGACAGACCGCCCACACTGGATCATTGTCGAATTCATTGCAACAAAACTATTACAAAATATTATATTTTCAATTACCTAATACTTTACTTAAGTCTTTCCTATGGTTTGTATCCATATACTTACAATGAATATGTTCATATATTGAACTTTTGACGGTTTAAGTCTAAATACCAATCAGTGGAATTTAGTTCAGTTAAACTACTGCTCTGATACCATGATTGAAAGACCCATAGTTTCATATGATTGAGAGAACCCCTCTCTAAAATTGATCTACATCATATTACTCCAAAACATGCTACATGCATATTTATAAACAATAATTTTTACATTGATAATTTGATTACAAAGACTGGATACAAACAGACTATTAAGAATATTACAAAATATTATATTTATTACATAACTATCCAGGATATTATAGTTTTATACATACATGAACACTTATTACAAAAGTATTAGTATTATCTATTCAAAATCTTCTAACAATATATGTCTATACTGGATCCTTATTGGCCTATACTGGATCCTTATTACCTGTAATTGTTAAACACTGAAAGGGATAAGCGGTGACGCTTAATGAGTTCAATAATAGATACAATGTAACATTATGGCATATATATACTTCAATATGGCAGAAGCAAAGAGGAACAAGGAACAACAAAGGCATATGTGAATAATGTGACAAGCTTTACATATCAATCAATTATTTGATTCAAAGATATACAATCAATGAGATACAATAATTTCAACTTGAAATACATCAATAAGACTTCAGCCCAAGTGGCACAAAAAACATACAATTTCTGATTAAATATTTTGGTAGATTTCAGGATTTTAGCCCTATCTAACCTTCTGCCAATGCCATAGGGGTAGAAGTTATTCTCTTACGAGGCATGGTCTACACGGTCAGAGGCTACATACTAATACCATCATAAATCTAAGTCCTTTCACTGATCACATGGTCAGAGGTACAACTTTGCTACCATAATAGCATGAAACAATAACACGAGATAATAACACGGAAAAGCACATAACACATATAACACATAACATACAATTGTTCCTATATATTGAACTCACTGTGAATTAACCGGAGGTTAAAATAGTAATTTGGGCAGCACTGTGTTCTAATAAATAAGTTTCTTTGATGAAAACTGGAAGCTTTATTGAAAATCGGGCCTTGCGAGGGTTGAGCTTCAAAACCGAAAAGATAAATTTTTTGGGGTCGTCAGGCACTTTGGAATGTTTTTCGGGTGTTTGGTATGATCCCGGGGATTTTAGGAAGTTGAAATAGCAAAAATAAAGGTTTAAGGGTGAAAAATGTGAGAATTTCTAACTTAGCCGGGAGGGTTCGCACATCCCTATTTATAGTGCAAGGTTCGGCCGAAGGGGGGGAGCATGTGGCTCGCATGCGAGGGGGGAAGGGCAAGGTGTCGAACGTTTGCAACGTTTGCAGGCTACACGCGTCGAAGTCTCGGACGCAACACGCGGCGGTCTCGGATTGGGCCGTGCCTTCGGGTGCGAGGGGTTGTGACACGCAGCTCAAACACGGGGCAAGCTGCGAGGACCCGGGTGACGTGTCCGAATTTTGACCTTATCTATGCGAGATTTCTTGGTTTTTGTTCCTCTATCTTCAAAAATCCATAACTTTTGCATACGAGCTCCGTTTTTGACGTTTTTTATATGCACGCGTAGGTGAAATTATGCTCTACAACTTTCGTTTAGACTTCGTCGGCTAATTTTGAATTTATTTTTAATATTATTATTTTTAACAGACTGGGACAGGAAAATCCGTTAAAAATTCATAACTTCTTCATCCGACGTCCGTTTTCGTCTGTCTTTTTACCGTTGTATTGCTATTAACAAGACATTCGATTCTTGTTTAGCTTGTGTTGGCTAAAAATCATTCGATCTTCATTTCGAGTTTTTAGCTGTCTATTGCTATTCTGAAACTCATAATTTCCTCATACGAAGTAAGATTTGGACGTTCTTTAAAATTCTCGGTTAACGAATAGTATGAATTTCGTTCAGATCACTAAAGCCAAAAAATAGTTTATCGAAAACTCACTTTTTACGCTAAATAGTGTTTGCCGGTTTTTTCGCGGATCTTCGATTGGTCATAACTTCTTCGTTATAACTCAGATTTCGATGAGGTTTTCGCCTAAATGTTTCTAACGAGATTCTTTACAACTTTCAATAATAAAATTATACTTATTTTGAATTTTATATTTTCGTTAAATTTCAATATTTGACTTTTGTTTGGAATTTCATAAAACTTCCAAAACATTCTGAATGATTCTAAACATAGTTTTACTTCATTTCAAGTAAAAACTATCTGTTAGAACTCAATACTCAAATTCATAAAATATTTCATAATATTATTCATTATAAAACACGATAACTGAACGTGTATATTACAAATGGAAAGTGAAGGTAAAAACTTTTTACCTCCAAATGAGTGCCAACACGATGTAGATGCTTGATCTACAAGCTTCTTCCCGTTCCAAGCCTCCAAATCTTCAAACCTCCTTCAAGAAATGCAACAAACACGCTCTTTTAGCCTTACACACACTCAAATAGGGTTTAGTTCGCTTAGGGTTTGCTCTCTGGACGTGAAAGTGGCAAGGGTGGTTGGGGGAAAGGACTTAAGGTCCTTTAAATAGAGTGCAAACCCTAAAAATTAGGGTTTTCATGCACAGCCTCTACTCATCGAGTTGGGTCCTCCAACTCGTCGAGTAGGTTCCCTAAACCACGCGACTTGATCGGTCTCAACTCGACGAGTTAGGGCAGTCAAGTCGTCGAGTAGGTCTCTAATAATGAATATAAAAACTTTAAAATTTATACATGGGAGTCGGGGTGTTACACTTTTACATTTTTTATAATTTTTACCTATGAACTAGGGTATGGTGATGGTTTCACATATGATTTTTTTTTTTAAATTCAAAAATATAAATATCACATAAAACAAAAAAATAAATATCAATTACTTTTAATACTTGTAAACATAAATATTAAGTATTTATCCTAAATACTAGCTTTTACATTGTATTAATATATAAAATTTAATTATTCCAAAAAATAATGTATACATATTTAGTTTTGCTCAAAATTTCATATAAGATTCCATAATAATAATATATTGAGATATCCGATTGTTTTTATGTATATATTCTATAGAATTGTAAAAGAAATGTATAAGTATATTACAATGGCATTGTTTTACTTTCAGCATAATAAGCATGAATTTCAAATAAAACCGCCTAATTAATTCATTCATTCAGGTAAGCCTAGTAGTGCAAACACACCGGTGGTATCTACCGTCGGCAAAAAAGAAAAAAAGAAAAAAAAAAAAAAAAAGGCGGTGTTCACCGCCAGTAATAGTGTCCATGTCGGTTTGCCATCATAAAAAAAATGCACCACACAGTGCCTTCATAGGGGAAACCATTTATGATTGATATGATCGACGGGGAAAAAGCAAAATTATCGTATGGATATCCATAATTATAGAGGGAAAAATTAGATGACAAGTGATTGTTCTTATGTATCATTTTTTAAGTAATGCTTGTATTTCCTTATGTTTAAGTACTTTTGTCTTAAAGACACTACCTTAAAATTATTTTTCTCTCACAATTTAGGTTTACCTATTTAAATAAATAACAGCATTAAATAATAGAACACTCGAAAATTATAGATTATAGTAGGGGTGGTCAAAAATATCCGCATCCGAACATCCGATCCGAAAAATCCGAAAATTCGATCCGAAAATACCCGAAAAATCGGATATCCAAAAATTCGGATACCCGAAATTCGGATATCCGGTTTTTCGGATTCGGATACGGATATTAAAATGTGAAAATTTCGGATATTTCGGATATCCGAAATCCGAAATATATAAAATAAAAAATTATTAAAAATAGTTTTAATGCATTGAGTTTTTTCATTTGAAATTCAAAAAGACAAATTATTAACATTTTTACTTGGTACGCAAAGTGACAATGGTATAAATGTTACCTTTTTTATGTTGATTTTAGTAATTTGAGTTTGATTTCTCAAGATCTTTAGGTATCATGAGGTAACTTGCATTTAACCGGACCAAATGAAGTCTTATTATACCTAACAAATGCACGGAAACGTTCTTGTTCTTGGAGGGTTTATTTTCTTTATTTAAAACTAATGAAATTCGGATATCCGGTTTAATATCCGAATCTATATCCGAAATTTCGGATATCCGAAATTTCGGATACGGATTCGGATATCAATAATCAACTATCCGAATTTTCGGATATCCGGTTTTGAACACCCCTAGATTATAGTACTTCAAAACTACTAATATTTCAAAAATATTTTTTGCATTATCGAGAAATCACTACAAATGGTATTTGAAAATACTGTCATTTCGAAAATACCCTTAGATAAAATAGTTTTAGATTCTCAAAATGTATAATTTGAAATTCATGGTCATTTTAAAAAAATAAAATAAAATTGGTCAAATGATCAATCGTTATGTTCTTTAATTATGTATATAAAAATCAAATATTACATTTAAAAATATTACATTTAGAAGTCAAATGGTGAACACTTCGTAACTACATATATGACAGGTACGGTTAAACAAATCTTAATCGAATTGACCCCCTTTGACGATCCAAAGTCATTGCCTGTCATATTATTAAATCTGGACATTCCAAGAGCTGCCAAAGCATGGGTATTAATGACCTAGCCCTTCACTCCTGCAATCCTGTTGAATCACTCTAACACTAATCCAACACTCTCGGTCCCGTCATGTCAGATGCTATTGCCAATACAGTTTGGTCCTGTCATGCCAACTAGGTCCAAGCAATACTATTCGGTCATGTCATATCGACTCGGTTCAACCAATACCATTCGATCCAACTGATCTGATTTATTCTATTGAGGATGTTTGCACCTTCCTAAGACAAAAGTTTCAACTTTGTGTTCCTTCCCAACGAACAATTGTGAGGCTCCTTCCCAAGGTAGAAGGTATTTCCCTCTTAGACTAAAGGGTATGATGATTTTTTTGCCAATGGTAAATGAATGTCATATAGGTGTCAGTAAGATTTTATCATTTTTGCTAATTTTTGCCGATAGCCATGGTGAGGTGATGAATTTGCCTATGATTTTTTTCTTTTTAATTTAAAAATAAGATTTAAAAAAAACTATAATCATGTTAGTTAAATAAAATATAAATTTCATTTGAAATCCTAGAAAATTAAAACAACATGAAATTTAAAAAACTACATTCCGGAAAATCTAGAAAAAACATAAAATTAAAAATAATTAGAAAAATAAAACATCAAAATTCCTTTTCCTCTTGCTTTTGCTTTGTCCCTTCTCATGGGATGACGAGGAGCTTCAATTTCTTCAATGTCATCATTATCATCATTAAGATCAACACCGATGTGATCATCCGATTTGCTTCTTTTTGAAGGTCTCAGAATGTATTCATATTTTCCATGTTCCTTCCACCGAACACTATTTTTAACAACATCCCAAACATGCATGAATTTAAAAGGTTTTACCATGTCATCTAGGAATGTTGCATGTCTTTTTCGCAATAAACTCGCCTCATTTTGTCCATTAGCCTATTGGTTTTGAAAGTTTGTGTAGATTATGTTCCAGTGCGTGACAAGTTTGTTTACATTAGTGATAGCTTATTTTATTTCCTTATTTTTATTAGCTTATTTTAGATTTTTAGATCTTTTTATTAACATTGCATTGTATTTTATTTATTTTCTTTATCATGGATCGTATCAGGGACTTTTTATGTTGCATGAGGTATTTTGCAGGGTTTTGGAGCTTGTTGCGGTTATGGATTAGCTTGGAAATGGGCTTTGTGGGCTTCCGAGACATTATTGGGCTTTGCGGATCCATTAAAGGAGATTCGGGCTTAAAAGGCTAAAGACTTAGATGAAGTGGGCTAGTGAAGATGGATCATGGATTGTTATTTTGGGCTTGGAGCATCCATATTTGAAGCTAAAAGATGATTGGTTAATTTGAATCATGTGTGATATGGAGGGGCCCAAGGGAATCTGTGGTAGTGGGATGGTTAGTGGAGGAAAAATGAGCTAATAGCATTCCAGCAGCACTTGCGTGGGTGGAATCTCTGTCGCGTGGGTACCCGCGCAACTGCCTAGTTTTAGGCATTTTGGTCATTTGGCTTGCCATTACCTTGGGGGATTGGATCTTTTAGCTATCACTTCGATTTTCCACCATTAGAGACCATAGGAGGCGATTTTGGGAGCTTGGATACACATCCTTCTTATCTTCCAAAGTAATTCTTAGTTTCTTAATGCAATTAGACTTTTGTGATTGTTATTCTATTGCCATGAGTGGCTAAATCCTATATTTTGGTAGATATTGGCTAGAACCTTTGAATGTTTGTGGGTTTTTGAAGGATTTATGCTTATTTATCATTTATCTTATGTCTATGATTCTAGTTCATATTTCGTATGCTTGTTTAATGTTTTGATCATGAGCTTGGTACTTTAATAAGCAAGTGTTGATTTATTTCTTTGGTTTAGCATTGAATCATTGAATTTACTGAGAATAAGGGCTTTATGATGGTAGAAATCATCTCTAGCTTATGAATCATAACTTCTTTATGGATGTGTAAGAATTGACATCCTCTAAGAATTGGGGATTCCTTCATTCTTAAGGCTAATCAACTTCTTGGGTTCAATTGCTTCAATTGGATCTTTGATTTTGATTAAGAAGGTGTGTTGTGGGCTTCCCCAACCTCCATACAACTTATGAGGGATCTTGACATATCATGCTTCATGATTGCTATAATCAATTTGGGATGAATGATAAGCTTCATATTAAATCCTAATGATAAACACACAAATGTTCATTGTGTTGAATTTCCTTGGTTTACCAATTCTCTCAAATATTTGAGCATCTCATCATCCTGCTTAATTGCAAGCTTTTTAGTTATTCAAGTCTTTTAGTTTTCATGCAATCACAACACCCCCCCCCCCTTTTAGTTTAATTATAGTTAGTTAGTTTATTTACACTAGTTCTATTAGATTGCATTAGTGATTGAATACAACCATTTTCTCGAGGATCGATACCCCTTTTTACTGTTATATTACGTTTTATTTGCAAAAAAAAAGTGTAATTTGCTTGGTGGACTTGACAACCCACCAATTAGTCCATTTTGAGTTGCATTGATCACTCGTCCGATAATCCAGATCTCGAACCATACCCCTACAAAATCGCTCCGTAACATGCAACCAAAATTGATCGCATGATTGGTTCTTATAGGTGCCACCGTCTTCGGATATGTCAACTCGTGCATTCGCTAATTCCGTTTCTTCTTTTTGACTCCATCTTCTTGGATCAGCCTTCTCTTTTTTTTTTTGAACTTCTTGTTCGGGTCCGAAATCATAAACATGTTCCGATGAGGGTGTGAAAGGCGGTTGAGATTAGAATTGGAATTGAGTTTGTGTTTCGGTTGAAGGTGTTTGTCGTGGTGGTTGGGTTTAGAATTATTGTGAAATATGGAACGACGAATAGTAGGTAGGAACACCACCTACAAACATTTGGTTTTGTTGTGGCATTTGTGACCAGTAAGGTGGTGGTGAAGCCATATCGTAACTGAAAAACGCAATTGGATTGGAAGAGTTGGAAGCATTTTAATTGTTTGATATTTTGAGAGTAAAATGGTTGTGTTTGGTGTGAACTAAAGAGATGATATGTATGTGTATTTATAATGTTTTTGGTTAAAAAAAATTAATCAAAAGCCCCAACAGTCGTATAGCCAACTCTTATATTCTTTCCAACGTTCCTTTTTCTTACCGGTATAATCTCACCAATGATAGAAAACTGTTGGCAAAATTTGTGTCACAGGCTGGTGTTCACCGGCGGTAAACCAAGCCATGTAGGCTTGTCGGTGGCAAATAAACCATGATGCCGTTTAGCCTTATAAATATAACTCTCTAACAAACCTAAAAAGGGGATGCCAAGTAAGCTTTATATACTCTTTCACATAGATCACACCCATGCACGCCCGATATGATTCTCTTCCACTCGAAGGAACCGGTCCTATTTCGTATCGATTCTAACTATATCGTTGGAGGTTGTTGGCAGGACTTAAGTCCTGGGCATCTCTAACGATCCTATTGATAAGTGTAGCATGTATTAAATCAAGGCTCGTTAGCGACATCAAAGTATAGATCCGATATCATAACCCGATTAATCCCATAACGATTTTCATTATTATATCGGTAACAATTTACATTAATATTACGATCGGACAAATTTGTATATTAAATTCAAAGGTTACCAAAGGGCTTGTAGCCCAGCGGTATCAGATGGTGTCCTCCCTCTTTGAGGTCGAGGGTTCAAGTCCCGTCGTGGACATAGGTGGAATAGGTGTTGTTAGCTTAGGAGTAGATTAGATTTGCCGGTTAAAAAAAAAAAAAAAAAAAAAAAAAAAAAAAAAAAAATTCAAAGGTTAGTAAATACATCATAATAATTTACATGTTAAGTGCACAAGAAACTAATTCAATGAAACACTAAGATCGTTATGACACCAAAGTTTTAAGGATAACATTTTTCATCGAAGTGACATAAATATTCTTTAATAAGGTACATAGTTGTTTACAAAGAAAAATGTTTTCACAATCCCAAAAGTATACTTTTTAATAAGTGGTCGTGAATAAAACTTTAATGCGTAACTCGGTCTAAAAAACGATCATTTAAATTTTTTCAGATTTTCAAATAAAAAATGATAAACACATTGTACACAATATTGTAGTACACTTATAAAAAGTTCCTTTAGAAAGGAAAACAGTAATACTGTTGTTCTAGATTAGAAATTATAAATGGTTACTCTCCATATCTCATAGCTCTATGATCCTCGTGTACACATCTCTTCCATACACAACACAAATTCAGTTTTTCGTTTGTCGTGATTTGAGCCGATGTTAGTGGATTTGGATCGATATCTCGCTACTAGCTAGTTCAAATGCATAGTGTTCTAGAGTCATACTCATTGATATATACATTATCATTTGATCAAGTAGCTATGATCTAGGACATACATAGATATAGTTCGGATCCAGTCCCAATCAAGTAACTAATACATTTATCGATTATACAAGATGAGGAGTGAGATCGGCCGGAGGACTATGGTGGAGGAGGAGGAGGACAGAGAAGATGAGAGGCGGAGGAAGGCGGAGGATGGAGCGGTAAAGGAGTATGGAGTCGGGGATCATGGAGATCTCAGGAGGTTAGGAAAACGATGGGGTGCATTGGACTTGGGGCTCAATGGAGACAAAGTCTCTAATGGCAAAAAAGGCTTTTCTCATGGTTTCATTATTCACCCTCGAAACAGGTTTCCTTCAACCTTCTCTCTATAGGCCTTTATAATTGTCTCTCTACAATGTAAGAGTGAGCATTGGTATCAAAGTTTTTATCTATGTGTACAATGTGAGGGGTTCTGGTTTCGATTGCTGAAGTTTGGAATTTTGATTAAGACCGGTTCCAGTTTCAGTTCTTAATATATTTTGAAAGCATTACCCACTAGAATTGATTTCGATTTCGATTTCAATATCATAGTATATTAATTTTTTCATCCATAATTATCTTAATCAATTTGGAAGATAATATTAAAATTAAAATTCAGTAACTATTAATTTTGTTTTTAAGTTAGATCGTTAATGCTTTTTTTTTTGACTTTGTGATGATCAAAATGGAACACAAGTTCATAATGCAATCGACTAGTTACTCTTTCAAAGGAGATAATAATATACTACGTTAGTTACCTTCTTCTATTCTCTATTCATTAAAAAACATCCAATATTTCATAAATAATTAAAGCATCTAATCCATTGTATGTAACTAATGTTCTAAATAACGTGAGGAGCGAGTTTGATGACAAGGTCAAAGTTAAGCCACGACGAATCAATACATTTTTCAAGGCGTGACTATTTTATATACATTAAAAAAGATAAATCATATAATTATTGAATTTTATCAAATATATTAAGTTTTTAGAAGTATTATATTAATATTTAATATAAAAAAAGTTAACAAAAACTCAATTATTTTAGGCCCCATCAGAAAAATAAAAATAAAAAATAAAAAAAACGGAGCCTTGAAAAAAATTTGCATCATAACGTGATAAGACACGCATTGACAAGTTATCTGGATGACACGCTTAACAAACACATCTTGAATGTTTTCGTAAGGACTACACCATATATCACGTCATTACAAGCCTTGAGGCATGCCATGCCGCATTTTTAAACCATGTATGTGACTATGTAAGTAAAGTTTTTATTATGATGTATAATCACTAACGAATTTGTTTGAAAAGATAATATTGGGCTCCAAATATATTTATAATATTTGATAAATTTTAGATATTCATTAATCCGACCAACATTTAAATTATGTTATTAACTATAAACTGTAACAAGAACGTGATTGATAAAATTTTAGATATTCATTAATCCGACCAACATTTAAATTCCTTTATTAACTATAAAATGTAACAAGAACGTGATATTTATTCATATCGAATCGATCGGTACATTAGTGGTGTATAAAATTTTATCGTTTAAAATTTAAAGTAAGTAAATTATACATGATAATATCACATAGAGTAAGAAAGAGACAACGTGGAGTAAAAATTTACTCCACTGAAATATTACTTTTAAAACCTATCATTCAAATTTCACTTAACCCCTTTAACTCAGATAAGTGTTTTGAAATCATTTTATTAAAAAAAATTACCTCGAAAAATTACCCTACAAGGGATAATGGTGGGATATCTGGATAGCACATACCTGTAAAAATTGTTATGACAGAAGTATACAATCAACAAGATTAACAAAAATAAAACTAACGAAATTGAAATATATATATATATATATATATATATATATATATATATATATATATATATATATATATATATATATATATATATATATACAAGAATCAGTTTACAGAAAACATACTTGATGGTTTATGCTTACAATAGAAACACAAAAAACGAAATTATGTAGATTGAGGCCTGCAAATTGCAGTGTCCTAAGACAGAAATTTCCCTTGTAGGATCTGTCTAGAGGATACAACAATCAACCAAAAACTTCTCTTGATTCTGACGAAATTCTCTATGTTTCCTTCATTGTATTTGGAGTACGAAATTATAAGAGGAATCTGTATGCAATTTTTCTGAACCCGAAATCTGGTCTTTGGTGATCTATTTATACATATAGATTGACAGGTTTTTTCCCTCCAAAACTACTAATCGAAAATAACTGTCAAAACAGTTAAAACGAATTTAACAGATTTTTAATATATAATAAAAGTCAAAATCGGAATTTATATATATATATATATATATATATATATATATATATATATATATATATATATATAATATTGTAACTAGTCAATGAGACCCCAAGGCCCAAGGCTAATCTTTGACCATTAAATATATATATTAATATAAGCTTTCAAGACCAATTTGACTAGCCCAATCACCAAATCCAACCCAATCCTTCTAGTCCAAGCCTTTGATCTAATTAGTAAATAACTAGTAGGAGGCTTTTTAAGGGAGTATAAGTTTCCTCTTTCTTCCAATGTGTCCCAAAGAGAGTGTTTTCCATTTAACAAAGTTCCAACAAAAATCACACTAGATAGGATAATTTCTAAAAAAAACACACTGCATCGAAAATTTGAGAGCTAGCATCCGTTTTATTTAGGGCTGTAAACGAACCGAACGTTCAGCGAACTGTTCGTGAACCGTTCGGAGGGAAGTTCGTTTATGTTCGTTTATTTAATAAACGAACGAACATGAACACAAATTATCGTTCATTAAGTTAAACGAACAAACATGAACAATGATCTCATTCGTTTAATTATGTTCGTGAACATTCGTTTATGTTCGTTCATTTTATGTTCACATATGTTTAATTGTGTTTGATTACATTAGTGTCTTTGTTTATTTATGTTCGTTTAGCATATTCACGAACATAAATGAAACGAACATTAACCATGTAATTTGTTAAACGAACGAAAATGAACAAAAAAAACTCGTTTGTTTATCCGTTCGTGTTCATTTATTTGTTCGACTAACTTAAACGAACGAACATAAACAAGTTCCGTTCGTGTTTGTTTACAACCCTAGTTCTACCCGTACAACCTCTTGGGTTTACAATTTGTTTGCACAACCACAACATTTGTAAAATATCACAGTTAATCAACTCTTCTACTTTTACCACAAATGTTAGATTGAAATTATATTATTATTTACTTAAAGAAAATAACTATTTTTTTTAATAAAAGTAACCATTTTGGTCTGGAATGGGTATTCCAGGCTAAGAAAAAACATTGTTTTTGATTGATTCCGGTTCCAGAACAGTATTCCGAATTCCAAACCAACATTACGGATTCGAGACTAAATTTTGGATTTCGAAAAAAAACAACTCCGAAATTTCAAGAACAAGTTTGATATCCAAAGAATAACTCCAGAATTTCAAGAAAAAATCCGTTTTTTTTAACTTAAATTGAACAAAAAGTTAAACAAACATATGAACTATATATGATATCAATGGATAAAATCATACACTTTATTGAAAAACGGTGACATTAAACATTTTGAAATGTTACATTCAAAATAAAAAAAATAAAAATAAAAAGTTTTCTTTGAAAAAAACTCAGAGTATGAATATGAATAGTATTCCGGAATGAGGACATTCCGAAAAAAAGTGATTATTTTTCCAAAACTAAAAAAAAATAATTATTTTCTTTTAAAAACCACATTTATTTTGGTTAGTTTACATAATTTGCTTGCTAAATATAATTTTAATGATCATTATTGAACAAATGGTTCTAACCTCAAACTCTAAAAATATATTTAATCGGTCATGAAATACACCAAACATAATATAATATGTAAAAACTATTCAATAAATATTCTTTCTATTTAAAGTCACACAAAAATAGCTGTCCGATAAGAACAAGGCTTCATTCCACCACTCCGTCCACCTAAGATATTCTTCTCACTCTTGATGTTAGAAGCTATGTTGATTCGGCCGATTCAACGAGTTGGATTTTAATTAACGAATAGAACGGGTTAATCATAAATGAGTTTTTGCCTATGCGGGCAACAAGTAAAAATAAATTCCATGTAAATTAAAAGTAGAGTAAATTACACGAATGGTCCCTATGGTTTGGGTTAATTTGCGTGTTTGGTTCCTAACTTATTTTGTTAACTCGGAAGACCCCTACTATTAATTTTTGTTATGTGTTTGGTCCCTACTATTTGTTTTTGTTACGCTCTTGGTCCCTGTCTTACCTAAAAAAACTATTATTTAAATAGAGAAAAATAGCGGGGTAGGCAAGGTAAGGTTAGAAGAGTGGGGTTGGGGGTGTGTTTATTTATTTAAATTAAAAAAATCACGAGAAAATAGTATTTTTAGGTAAGACAGGGACCAAACGCGTAATAAAAACAAATAGTAGGGATCTTCCGAGTTAAAAAAAATAAGTTAGGGACTAAACACGCAAATCACCATAAACCATAGGGACCATTCGTGTAATTTACTCTTAAAAGTATTTTCAATTAATTGTTGTTTTAATTAAAAAAAGGTTAAAATGAACATTTAAAAATCTATATTATAACAAATATGTCGTTTACCTTTTTTTGTATTATTTCATGCTTTTCAAATCCCTTTGTAATAATTGGGCACTATATCTTAAAAGTTTGATCATATTCTTTGTAATAATCATGCACATTCTTGTTGTCCAACATACATCACAAGTGTACATGCTTGATTACGCAATAAACTCACCACCAAATTACGACGAAAATGGAGTAGTCCCAAAGTAGTTGTGTAATCTCATTATTTTGATGCAATTGTAATCGCAGGTGGTATCGAGCTTGGGAGAAATTCATATTGTTATGGGCGATGTACTCTTCTTTCTTCACACCAATGGAATTTGGGTTCTTCAGGGGATTACCAAATCACCTCTATTTATTAGACATAATCTGTCAAACGCTATTCTTCATCGACATTGTCCTTCAATTCTTTATAGCTTACAGAGACATCGACACCGAGAAGATGATCATCAACCCAAACCTAATTTCTCTTCGGTCAGTTTTACTCTAATCCTGATTTCATCAAATTCGTCACGAAGTTCTAATTTCTTCTTGTTGCAGGTATTTGCAATCTCATTTCATCCTTGATTTACTCGCCTGCATTCCATGGGATATTATTTACAAGGTATCACTCCAAACTCAACATCAATGCTCATAAGATCGATCATAATCCCATATGCATTTTGTTCAAATTCTTCATATTAACCTAATCAGGCATGTGGGAGAAAAGAAGAAGTGAGATACCTTTTACTGATTAGATTGGTGCGAACACGGAAGGTTCTAGAGTTTTTCTCAAAAATGGAGAAGGACATACGTGTCAAGTATTTGTTTTCAAGGATTCTAAAGCTACTTGTTGTTGAACTCTATTGCACACATACAGCAGCTTGCATATTCTACTATTTAGCTACAACTCTTCCAGCTAATGAAGAAGAATACACATGGATTGGAAGCTTAAAACTTGGTGATTATAGCTACTCAAACTTCAGAGACATTGATCTTTGGAAACGCTATATAACATCCTTATATTTTGCAATTATTACCATGGCAACAGTCGGTAAGTTTCATTTTACCCTTTTTTCATACTGTTAACATCTAATATGAATGTGGAGTACCTTCTTTGTACAGGTTATGGTGACATTCATGCAGTGAACTTGAGAGAGATGATATTTGTTATGGTTTATGTGTTATTTGACATGGTTCTTGGTGCTTATTTGGTTGGGAACATAACAGCTTTAGTTGTGAAAGGATCAAAAAGAGAAATATACAGAGAAAGAATCAAAAATCTCCTTAAATACATGGATAGAAACAGATTAGGAAGAGATATACGTGATGACATCAAATATCACTTACAGTTACCATATGATCGAACCCACACTGATTCTGCTGATCTTAAAGACCTTCCAACCTCAATTCGTTCCATGGTATGTAAAAAAAAGTATTCTTAATTTCTTATTTCACTTCCTTCCATGTCAATTTACAGATTTTTAGTGTTTTTGACTCTTTTTTTTTCATACATTTCTTTAAGATAACAGAGACTCTTTATAAGCCACACATTGAAAAAGTTCCTCTTTTCAAAGGATGCTCTTTGGAATTCATCAATCAGATTGTGAGTAGAGTTCATGAAGAGTTTTTTCCACCTGGGAAAATAATAATGGAACAAGGGAGTGTTGTTGATCAAATTTATTTCATTTGTCATGGAAAATTGGTATTAACTTCCTTCTTTATATTTAATAAATGCAAGATTCAATTCAACAACATATTATAAAGATTGATGAATAAAATTTGATATAGGAAGAAGTGGTTGTATATGAAGGTGGGCCCGAAGAAGAAATATCAATTCTAAACCCTCATGACTCATTTGGAGATGTTTCCATTTTATGCAACATTCCTTTGCCATATACAATTCGAGTTCAGGAAAGTTGTCTAGTTTTGAAACTTGATCATCAATCTTTCTCCAATATTCTCAAGATATATTTTCATGACAAACAAAAGATTCTCAACAATCTACTAGAGGTTATAACTTATAACTAAAACTAATTACATATACTACTTTCTTTAAACTAATTTTTAGATAACTTGAGATATATTTAAATGCTCGTAGGGTAAAGAAAGTGATGTGCATATGAAGGATATGGTGAGAGATATCAAAACTCATATTGGATTCCAAGATGCTCAACTTTCACTTAGAGTAAATATTTCAGTTTACAATGGAGATTTATTTGAGCTTAAAAGCTTAATCCGAGCTGGAGCTGATCCAAATAAAAAACTCTTTGATGGAAGATCACCTTTGGTATGTTTGTTGACTTTTTGACTTTTGACAACTTTAAAAACTCGTTAATGAAATAAAACATGATACAGCATCTTGCTGTATCGAAAGGACATGAAGATATTGTTGCTTTTCTTATTCATGAAGGTGTTGATGTTGACATTTCAGGTAATTAAACTTGTTTCTCTTTTCAACTTAGATTCTGACATTCTGTTGTAATTTGAAGTTTTGAACTTTAATTATTTGGTAGATAATTTTGGAAATACGCCTTTGTTAGAAGCCATTAAGAGGGGGTATGATAACATTGCATCCTTACTAATTAAAGAAAGTAACTCATTGATGATAAACTCAAAAGACTATGACTTGAGGACCCCACTTCATGTAGCCACTTCACAAGGATCTTATGTTGTAGCAAAATTGCTACTTGAATCTGGTGCTAGTGTTCTTTCAAAAGACAGGTATTATAATTTAAATATAATAAGTTTGTGATTAAACCAGTTAATTAAAGGTGATGAATTCTAATTTATTACATTTATGGTGTGAATGTGTAGATGGGGTAACACTCCACTTGATGAAGCAAGATTATCTGGAAATATGATATTGATGAAATTATTAGAAGAAGCAAAATCTTTTCAGATGTTAGAATTTCCTTCATGTTCTCAAGAAACAAGAGATAAAATGTCACGAAAGAAATGTACTGTATACCCGTTTCATCCATGGGAATTAAAAGATGAAAGCAAGTATGGAGTTGTGTTGTGGGTCCCGGACACCATTGATGAACTCATGAAAACATCATTTGATCATTTGAATTTGGAGTTTTCTACCAGTTTTTGTATTGTAACGGAAGATGTAGGTAAGATCGTTGATGTAAATATGATTACAGATGGACAGAAGCTATATTTAATAACTATGGAAGCATGAGTTGGAGAATTTGATTAAACTGTTTAATGTTGCGTTTTCAATTCAAGAAATAAAAGAAAAGATTTATTTAATCCATGTTGAATGTTTATAGAGTGCTATTTCAGGTCATAATTTTGAAGAAATAATGTTTTAATTTAATTTTTTTATATTTGAAATTACGCACCTCAAACGGCTAAAGTCTCATCGTAGAGCTTATCTATCAAGTAGTGTAACACAAAAAAAAATTGAAAAAAATGAATCTAAAGTTTTAAATCTTAATGATTCAGACCAAAGTTTAATACGTGATTTGTAAAATACGAAAATTAACAAGTCTTCTGTCTTTATTTTTACCTCGAATGCAAGATTTTCAAATTATATTTTTATTTTTAACTATATTAAATATAATTTTAATGATCATTATTGATAATTAAATGGTTTAACATCAAACGTTCTATTAGAAAAATGGGGGTAAATGATTGCTTGAAACCCACTGAAAGTCATAAAACACTATCGAATTAAAGTATTTTGATAGTACAAATCGAAAGTTCAATTAGATAAAATTCAGTCATTTCGAACAGAAAGAATGGTGAAGTTATGATCTTTAGAATATACTAGAATTAAGACCAAAAAACAGGTATAATACCCCGCTACCAGGGTCAGTGCAGTTTGTTAATTTTGAAGGCTCGGTGTGAAGAGTAAAATATGGGCCCTGTATATACAAATACAATTTTTTTTATAATATAAACAAAATTTATTAATAGATAATTGTTATACCAATAATAAAAAAAAAATAGTGATAGTTCTCACAAGGCTCTTCTAGTATTATGAATCACAGTTGTCTATAAGAACTTTAGGGAAAAACATTGTTTATGCAGATTGAAAAAGTGTTTTGGATAAGAGACAACATAGCGGATCCATAATTTTTTTATCAGTGTCATGACAAATATATATAGAGTGCTATTTCAATTATGATTTTTTTAATCCATGAATGTTTTAAGAGTTTTATTTCAAGTCATATATATATATATATATATATATATATATATATATATATATATATATATATATATATATATATATATATATATACTTTACTATAATAAATGAAGTTTTTTTTATACTTGTCACACTCTCATTCAATTTGTCAAATGTCATTTTGTGGTTATTTTGAATTAATTTTTATTCCACATATCATTTTGTGGTTATTTTGAATTAATATTTAAATGCAATAATAAATGTATATTAATTTTCTTAATGAACTTTCTTTTTAATTTCAAAATTACTAAACTAAAGCTTCATTAATTTTCATTATTTATTTATTTAAATTATTTGTTTAAATTTAGAGAAAAAAACACTTTAATTTTTATAATTCAATATTTTTCTAATTTTTCTTGTAAATTCAAACTTCTCAAATGTTTAGAATTTTATATTGACAAAATTGCAAAAATGGTCCCTGCGGTATGCATTTTTTTGGGGTTTCAGTTCAAACCTCGATTTTTTTGAATTCATGGTCCTTTTGGCCTAGTTTGTACGTAGAATTGGTCCCCCGACTTAACTTCCGTTAAGTTATTGTTGTTAACCCCCTCATATGCCTCCCACATGAGGGTATATTTGTCTTTTCAATTATAAGAGACCATTTTTTCAGCTAAAAAAAATATATCCCTCTTTTTAAAAAAAATTAATACCTATTAATTTATTTTAATAATTAAAAAATAAAAATGTCTCTCTCTCTCTCTCTCTCTCTCTCTCTCTATATATATATATATATATATATATATATATATATATATACCAAAAACACAGTTAAGAACATATACATACATATTCCATTTTTTCTTGATGATGGTCCCTAGAATCGATTTGTGTATGGGTTTTGTTTCTGCAAATCGATTTATGGGTGTATATTCATCTACAATTTTGATTTGTGTCTATGTGTGTTTTCATTTTTGAAGGTGTGTTTGGGTTTTGTTTCAACCACCATCTCCAACCCTGGTTTTCAGATTTGTAGTAAATGTGGTTTTCAGATCAAGTTAGGAAAGAAACGAGTGAGGCAAACGATTGGAGTCTCCGGCAGTGGCTGGCAGTTGTGAGGAGGGGTGACGTTGATCTCCGACGAGCCCTCCTTCACTATTATATAACTCCCGTAGATCAGGGCTAGTCAATTTAGAGACGATGAACGTCAAAAATGACCTTTTGATGGAAGATTATTTAGAAATAGTAATCTTAACTAAGTTTTAGTATAAGTTACGAGGTTTCCGAATATATAAAGAACGCTGAAATCCGAGTTATAACGAAGAAGTTATGACCTGTCGAAATTTCTCGACAGAATCGGCACAACGCTGTGCGACGTAAAAAGTGAATTTACGATAAAGTGCTTTTTAGTCTTAATGATCTAAACAAAAGTCGTAGAATTCGTTAAACCGAGAGCGTCCATGAAAAGAATGCCCAAATCTGACTTCGTATAACGAAGTTATGATTTTTCTAAGTTTCGGCTTAACAGTATGCAGCCTGAATACTGCATTTGAGATAGAGCGGTTTTTAGCCGAAGCAATCTAAATGAGAATTGAAGATATCATCATTAGTAGTGCAACAATAAAAAGACAGACTAAAATGCACGTCAGATGAAGAAGTTATGAATTTATAACGGAATTTTCCTGTCCCGGCCTACTAAAAATAAATTCGGAACCAGCCTACAGAGTCTAAACGAAAGTTGTAAAGCATAGTCTCACCTACGCATGGATATAAATAACGTCGAAAACGGAGTTCGTATGAGGAAGATATGAATTTTTGAAGTTTATTAAATAATTAAAGTATTAAATTTAAATATAAATTCGGATAATATCCGAAGGAGTGACGAGGCTGGTCTTATCCGAAGCGTACGCCCAGCGTAGGGCTTAGTACGCCCAGCGTACTCCGAAATTATGCCCAACGTAACCCTGAAGTTCAGCCCCTATAAATAGCATGCGAAGGCAGCCGATTCCATTGCTCATTTTCTCTTCTCTCTCCCGTTTTACCTCGATTTTCGTGCAAGAAATATCCCAAAGCCCCGATATTAATCCCGAGCCCTGAAGCAAGTCCTGAAGCCCCAAAGATCCTGAGAATTGCAATTCCCGAGTCGAAGCTCTACCCGCGAGAAGCCAATTTTTGTGAAGATCTTCCAGATCTACCGAAGAATACTACTTCTACAAGCTGTAGTGCTGTCCGATCATCTTCTGATCAAGTGAGTGTGTAGTTACTTTCTTCTAACGCATAATTATGAAGTATTTTATATGAAATACATGTTATATGTATATTTTGTTGTTATATGTGTGAATGTATATTCACTTTCTTCTATCTCATAGATATGATTACTCTCTATGAAATACGTGTTATGTGTATGTGTCTCATCTGTTGTTTGGAATATGTATTGAATGAGAATGCTATACAGTTTTTAAACTATGCATAAAAATATATATTTTTATTTACTAATATGTTGGGTAGAACATGGGTAGATATTTGATGTGTGATAAATAGATGAGAGGCCTCGATGTGATTGTGATCTAGTCATTCAGCAGAATATGGATGACGACCACAGACTCTTTCTCGACTGTCCTGTGGAATGCTGACAGGCTCATAACCTGTAGGTGTTGGTGAAATTGGGTGTTCATTTGTTGTATTCTATCCCCCTCATGGTTGCCTTTAGGATATCTATTGTTGAGGAAACCCCTCCGCAGTAATGTCCGTCCCGATGAAAAATACTAGATTAGGTCCCTAGTAATAGTGATTGGCATAGGGACGTAAAGTGAGGATAACGAGAATGGGTAATCGGGTTATTGTTGATTGGTGAATTGAATATAATTATTTATTGTGGGTTGAAAACCCTATATGCTCATCAGGCTCCCAAGCTTGACCCATTCAGTTTCTTTGTATTACATGTAGTGGCGCGAGAGCATAAGTTGGTGAACTTGTGAAGATATTTTGTTTATAGACCAGTAGTTATATGTAACTGTGTAAGGTCTATGTTCTGTTGTTTATGCTTTTGTGTCTGTATCAGAACATGACATCCCGAGTTTTGATATATAATGAAAATACATTTCATTAAGAAATGCTTTGATAAACCTTATTTTATCATGTATTGTTTTGGGGACAAATTCCGCAACTCTTTTAAATCAATGGATTTACTCTGAATTTATTTTAAAAGCATAAATAAAACCGTTCTTTTCTGGTCGTGATTTTGGAGATGTCACAGTTTTTTATCCGAGCATTAGTTTAAGCGAACTAGGAATTTGTAGGATTTCTAGACTTAAACTTAAAATGCTAAGCGATAATTGTGAGATGAGTGTCTACCATATTTTAGACATGAGCACTAGTATATTTTAGGAAAGATGTCTAAAATGCTTTTACATGCTAAATGCTAAATGTTTGACATATATGAAATTGTTTGTTCGGATCTATGGTTTGTTGCGACCGGATCTGGAAACCTTATGTGTTTAGGATTCTAAGCGTACGACTACGATATTAGAACTAGCATGTAAACGTTGCGGAGACGACAACCCGCAATCTGAGCCACAAATGCTTGGGAGTGCACTAGAACTAACAACTGCACCTGAGCCAATCACAATGGCGGGAGTATACGCAATGGTGCGAATGATGTTGGATCATCAGATGGAAGAAACAAGGCGTTTACTTCAACAAAGTAAGGACGAACTTACTGTGCCAGAACGCCAGACGCCTACTCTTGAGATAACTATCGGGGTTGCTAAGTCAGTTAAAGAAGTGATCTACAGTAGTATCGCCAACAAGGTTGAAGTTGGCAAGAAGAGGAAATTTGAGGGGTCATCAAGGTCTGACAATAACAACATGTTCTCAAGGTATGGAGGAGTAGGTGAAGCAACATGGTGTGACTAGTATGGAAGAAAACACAACGGGAGATGCCCTAAGGAAGTGACTTGCTTCAAATGTGGGAAGACTGGTCACTATGCCCACGAATGCCCAATCGAGGAAGAAGTTTGCTTTAAGTGTGGTAAAGAGGGACACTTCAAGCAAGAGTGCCCTATGAGAGTTACAAAGCCAAGTGTACCGCTAAAGAAATATGAGAGATGCGACGAAGATGTGACTTGTTATAAATGTGGAAAGACAGGCCATTACGCCAACAAGTGTGCATCCAAAAAGAGTGTAACATCTCAAAAATTAGGTATACCTTGTGAACCTTCTTCTTTGAGTAATTGTCATATTCAACCCTTGATAAGAAGATGCTTGGTTGACAGGTACGCGAGGCGTACTGGGGTGTACACTCAACGTACTTGTCCGCGTTCTGATCGTGAAGGATTTCCAAGTACGCGGGGCGTACCCGGCCCAGAAAAGGAACCCTAATCCTTTGAGTCTCCCTATTTAAAGAGCATTATGGCCCTTTGTTGGCCACCTTTCTCCAAATCCTTATCTTCTCAAAACCCTAGATCTCGTTCATATAGCAAGGAAGTGCCTTGGAGAGCTTGTTGGTGTGTTCTTAGCCATTGGAGTAAAGTGAAAAGCTTTGGAAGAGGAAGAGTTAGAGCTCAAGCTTGTAGATCCAAGTTTAGCAGTGGGAAAAGCTCCAGTTTTAGGTATAAAGCTTCATGTTTTCCATCTTTTCTGTTTGTTTCATAAGAAGGATGTTTTAAGGTTTTGGTCCCCCCAAGTTTATGGCTTTATGAGTTGTTGAGTTCTTGGAAGCCGAGATCTGCCCCATGCTAGCTCATTTAGGGTTGATATGCGATAAAAATCCAGTCTTGGTTGTCAAAAGTTGTTAATGCATGAGATATGGACCTTTAAAGGTTGGAAATGGAGTGGGTTGGGTGTTGGTGACTTCCACAGCCATGCAAAGGCTTAAAGTCACAGACTTTATGGATTAAGTCGTATTAGAGAAGCGAGATCTGGAATTTGGATGCAAGTCTTAACTGATTAAGACCCAAAAATCAAAGAAGACTGAAACTGGGAGTTACGTCGGGCGTAATCCCAGTACGCGGAGCATAGGGGTCGCGTTCCCCCGTTTCTATGAGGTTGTCGGGTACGCCCACCGTACATGTTTGGTACGCGCAGCGTAACCCGGAGAGGGTTGACTTTTGTTGACTTTTGTTGACTTTTAGGGTTTGGTTAATATTTGGGTCGTTGAGCCATGAGAGGGGTATAATGTTTTTTTACCCTTCTGAGAGGCCAAGAGAGAGTTTAGTCTAGCCTTTGAGAGTGGCATTGATTAGGGTGTTTAGTCCATGTGATTAGGCGAAGGCTAGACCAGATTTTACCGAGTCAGAGATTTACCGAGACACCCGAGGTGAGTCTTCTCACTATACTTTGCCTTGAGTGGTAATTAGAGCCATGTGAGGGAGTTATTGTATGCTATCTATATGATGTATTGCAATGCATTATTTCTATGTGATTTATGTTGTGTGTATATCAGAGTTAGGACCGGAAGGTCCACAGAGCTAGGACCAGAGGGTCCACAGAGTTAGGGCCCAAGGGCCCATAGAGTTATAGCCTCGAGTGGCTAATATGTGTTATATGTGGTATTTTGGGGAACTCACTAAGCATTTATGCTTACAGTGTTTTGTGTTATGTGTTCCAGGTACTAGTGACGATCGTGGGAAGGCGCCGACATGATCCGTACACACACACACGGAGTTTTATACGTTCTTTAGATCTTGGGATATGTTTTATGAATTGAGATGTATAATAATTATGAATGGAATGTGTTTTGGAAATGTGAAAAATTGTTTAAATTTTTACGGTGTTACAAAGAGGGTGTGCTATGAATGCCGAGGAGAAGAGCATTTATCTAGGGACTGCCCGAAAAAGAATGAGGGAGCAAAACCAAATGCACTGCCACAGCCAAAGGCAAAAGTATTTTAAATGATCCTTGACGAAGCAGATAACAAAGCGAGGAATCAAGGATGAAGACTTCGTATCAAGGTATGGCTAGTATCAGGAAGTGTAGCCTATTAGAGGCATAATATAGGGTGAACTTGAACTTTTGTGTAATAGTTTCAAGAATTAATATAAACCCTGGTTTTGTTATCTGATGTGTTGAATGACACCTATCGAAGGATATCGTAAGAGTGGTATCTTGCCTTTAGAATATGTCTGATAAAATAAGGTAACGTTTAGAGGAGTACGATACGTCTGAAGTACACCTGCGATTGGCAAGATGATGGAACGATTGGTGTAATTCTTGAAGTTGTCCCATCGTCTGCTCCCTGATGATTCTCGTTGTGGTTTCTTTCTCGTCATCGATAGCAACGATTCAGAAGGGAATCAGAGCAACTGAAGCAACAACGATTGAGGTGGGGTGTTTGGGGTTGTGCTTTTTCGACTGTAGGAGGGTTGACGAGGTGTTGAACATCGATTGCAGTCGTCGAGAGGGTTGTAGCTCCTCTTGATCTCTCTGGAAACAACCATCCACGGGCGTGTTTGTTTGTTTGATGCTCGACAGGGGATTTTGGGTGATGATTCTTCAATAATGGTGTTTGGGAAGAAGAAAAGGGAAGAGAGAGAGAGAGAGTGAGTGAGTGAGAGAGAGAGAGAGAAATATGGTCCCTTAGGTATTAATTTTTTTTTTCAAAAATAGGTATTAACTTTTTAATTATTAAAATAAATTAATAGGTATTATTTTTTTTAAAAGGGGGATATATTTTTTTAGCTGCAAAAATGGCCCTTATAATTGAAAAGACAAATATACCTCATGTGAGAGGCACATGAGGGGGTTAACAGCAATAACTTAACGGAAGTTAAGTCGGTGGACCAATTCTACGTACAAACTAGGCCAAAAGGACCATGAATCCAAAAAAGTCGAGGTTTGGACTGAAACCCAAAAAAAAATGCATACCACAGGGATCATTTTTGCAATTTTGTCCTTTATATTTAACAAAACTACAAATTTGGTCCCTGTGGTATTCAAAAGCTTTGGATAGGGTCCAAAAAGTTTTCAACTTACATGGAAGGTCCAAAATCAAGGTTTTTCTGAGTTTTTGGTCCAAAAAAACTTAAAAAGACGGTTATGCCCTTTTTATTTCTTTTTTCCTTTTTTCTATAAGTATTTTGATGCTATTTTGATTTAAAAACAAAAGAAAAAAAAAGAATTTTCCACCCTACCCCCACCATACTCTCTCTCTCTCTCTCTCTCTATATATATATATATATATATATATATATCCCCTCCCCCTCTCTCTCTTTGACTCTTTCTCTCTCATTTCATTGGTTACTCCATCGATTTCTGATGAATATACATACACATAAAAATCTCTCTCATAAAAGAGAACCCACACAATCCAATCTACAATCGATTTATATATGTGTGTATGTGTAGGTATCCTTCTGGAAATTGTTTTCTATATGTTCATCCCTAAAGTTCACCGGATCCCCCATAAGATCCAAATCAAAAAGCTTTGTCTGTCTCTTTCTGAAATTGAGATCGAAGTCAACACCCACCTCCCATCCCTTATATCCACTTCTCCTCTTATTCTGATCTGAAGGAGACTGAATCGATGTCGTCATTAAAGCACTTCAAGTGGGAGTTTTCAAAGGATTTTGTTGTTATAGGTTGGTTCTTGAAAAATCGAGTTTTCTAATGATTCTGATTTCTTGGATATGCTGCGATGGGCTAGAGCTTCAAATTTAGGGACAGCGTTTCTTTGTGATCAGGACAGAGCATTGGGGAGACAAGCTGATTTGTGGGTTCTGTTCAATAGGGTGAAGAATGGCGATATTACAGTAGAGTATTTGGTACTCAAAACAAGAAATGTTTTCATATGAATTTGTATGTTCATACCTAGAAATCTAGAGAGATATAGAGGCTATGGTGGGTTTAGGTGGGGTCGAGTGGGCTGTGGAAATCGACGATAAGAGAGGTGGATGGAGATTGGCGAGATTGTTGGAGGTGGGTGTTGATGGATCTGGTCTGTTTTTTCATCTAAAAATTGCAGGTGAAATTTCGGGATGAAGACGAAGATATGGGGGGGGGGGGGGAGAGAGAGAGAGAGAGAGAGAGTAAAAAAAGAAAAGGAGAGAGAAAAGGGGATGAGTATGATGGAGAGGGATGGTGGTGTTGTTTTATTTTATTTTTTATAATTATTTAAATTTTGAAATAAATAAAAAATGTAAAAAAGAAATAATAAGGGTAAAATAGTCTTCTCATATTTATTTGGACCAAAACCACAGAAAAGTTTTGATTTTGGACCTTCAATGCAAGTTGGAAACTTCTTGGACCCTATCCAAAGTTTTTTGCAAACCACAAGGACTAAATTTGTAGTTTTGTCTTTATATTTTATTTTTTCTTTTAAATAAACTCATATAATACATGGGTCTCATACCTGATATATAATGGTTTTATTAAACAATAATCTTAAAGTATATAGACTTTCTAAAAATAAACTCTTATAAATATATTTAAATAGTAAAAAAATCAATTGGATGTTTATCTTCTTTCTTTTCAATCTTCCAACATTTGGAATGAAATATCTCGAGAACAAATTATATAATTTTTTTTCAACAAATTATAAAAAGACAAATAGTTGATGTCTTGTGCTGTCCAAAAAAAAATAGTTGATGTCTTGTCCTCTCTTTTCCAGAAAGAGACAGAAAATTTAATTGAATGTTTATTTCCTTTCTTTTCGAACACTTGGAGGGAAATATTTGGTGAACTAATTACAAAAAGTTAGTTGTAATAAATACTCTTTAAAATGAAATTATCTAACAAAATACACAAGTTTTTAAGGATGTTTACGTGTGTTTAATTTTCTGTAATGTGTATAACAATAACAAAACTAACCTAAAAAAGATGAATATGATTTTTGCCACTTTCTCAACCTTTCTAGGAGACTAGGACCATCTTTAGAGTCAGCCGCATCTCTATTCTATCACAAGGTGCTCCCAACTAATTGCAATTAGCCTTTAAAAAAATTTGCATATGTAACAATAAGGTAAAGGCGCATACAAGTGTTCCAATAATAGTTAAGAGAATAAAGATGCTTTAATCGAAGGTAGATAGACCATGGGTGCAACCAATTTAAGCCACCAACCCTTATATTTCTACAAAGGGTTCAACCACTTTGGTGGCTACACCTATATATACCTTCACACCATTTTTACCTAATTCACTAAACTCATCAAATACCATGACCACTTCACCATCACCACATTTTTCCTTTGGGAACCCGACCTACAAATACGAAGATGAAGAGTCACTCGCCCTAACAATTAGATTAGGACAATGTCAGGACATAGATCGTTGGCATAGTAGAAGGGAGTTTCTCAAGAGCTATCAGTTTTCGTATGCACGCTTGAGTCTGAAGGAAAAGATGAAAAAGGGTGCTCGAAAGATCGGTATCAGGGTTTACAAGTTGACATTAGCATGGCCAAGTGTGTTTATATTAAGATGTTATGTGCCAATTCCATGCATAGAAGAAGTACATGACATACCTCAAGATCAGATGCATGATGATCATTATGTGTTTCTTGAGCATGTATCACAAGGTTTTATGCATCGCAAGAGTTTGGGGGTTTCTTAGTAAATTGCTAGGGACACATATATCAATTTGCAAAGAATTTCTAACTCTTAAAAGAAAACTGAAATTTATGTTTTTTGTTTTGTTTCTATATTGATTGTGAATTTAAGTTATTATAGTATGTTATTAGTTGCATATTTTATTTAACCTATATATTTTGATCAAAGACAAATCAATCATGTCGGGAGCATAGCATATTAACGCTAATCAGAACAAAAGATACTATATTGCATAAATCACATAAACACTTTATTGAAGTAAAATAACTCAACAACTCCGATCTTTAAAATTAATTACAGGAACCTAACATCTATATATATTGAATAGAAAAACACTTCAGAATATATATATATATATATATATATATATATATATATATATATATATATATATATACCGAATAGAAAAACACATCAGAATATAACTAAGCACGTCAATGCACCTAGAAATATATATATACCGAATAGAAAAACACATCAGAATATAACTAAGCACGTCAATGCACCTAGAAAATTGATACCAACATTCTTTCAGACAGAAATCATATATCCGTTCTGGTTCATTTTTCGGTACATCTTCAAGAACATTTACACCAACATTCTTTCATTTTGAAAAACTCTGAAGTTTAACCAATTGAGTGTTTAATTTCTACCATCGAAATACTTCAATTGATAGTGTTTTACGACTTTCAGAGAATCTAAGCAATTATTTTCATCCTCGATTTCGAACATACGAGAGGTGTTTCTCCCAAGAAGGTTGCAAACTAACCATGTCAAAAATTTAAGGTCCAAAACCACCTAAAAACTTCACGATTCCTTGTTTCTCTTCTTGGATTGCATCACACCTCATGCATAAAATATCTGACCAATGGAGTGTATTTGGGAAATTATGATAATCTAGGGAAGACTTAATGAGAAAAATTAGTGGGCATAAAATTCGTATATATTTTTGCATCTTTTCCAAAGTTGCGATCGTGGATTTTCCTTCCATACGTTATTACTTTTTCAAGTGATCCTACCAAAGTAAAGCGTATCCTTCGAGCTTAATGTCATCGAACTTGACCTTGAGGTGATTGGGAACATCATATATCTAAAAAAACACTTAACGATGCTAATCCATTCATTGAAGTTGCCAAGAATTATCACGATATATAGTACCTTGACGCCTCTCATCCTATTTATAAAAATCCAACTTGATAGAAATCCTAATGAATAAAGGAAGCAAATTAAAACAAAGGAAATGGTAATCTCTTAGCCTAAACAACAACTCAACAAGTACATGGAATTGGGAAAAAAGAAAAAAAAAATTGACTTGAGAGTTGAGACTGAGATTGCAAAGGCATATTTAAAGCCACTGGGCCTCTAACTTTGCAATTCTCATGGTGGTCTGGTTATTGGGAGCCCATCACTCATTTTGAGTCACAAAGGATGAAATACCAGAATCTAGATGCCCACCCATTTCTACGTATAAATATCCATGTTTAATAAATTTTTTAATACAAATTAATAAACTACAGAATGTTCATTTCCTTTTTTACGGACTTTCTGGTTCCACTACTAATTATAACCAATAATATAGACATGAAAACTATAGTTTATTCCAACACCACCTTTTTATGCATGCTATTCTTATCATCTTCTTGATCGAAGGAAAATTGTTTTGTAATAACTCCCACCTTTCATCCAAGACTTTGTCATTGATTATTGAAAACGAAAATCATGTATTGATGAATGTACTATAAGAAAAAAAACAGCAATTAGGTTATTCAAGTTTAAGGCTAGTTATTGAGCCGGTTGACAATACAATCACTATCATTTACGCCATTAATTAATAACCAGGGAAAACAACTAAAGCTTTTCTTGAGTCAATATGTCCATAAGATATTGCCTGGCATGTACTTTTTAATCTTTATGTTTAGTTTAGGTCTTTGGGTTTTAATGGCTTTAACAAATTTAGTTGTTATTTATTTATAACTTACAATTTGATGGGTGTAATTTAACTAATATAATCATCAGTTTGTTAAAACGCCACTAATTTTCATGATTTAACAACTTGATGGTGGAATATTTTTAGGTTATGTATTAATTTTTTTTAATGCACCCCCAAATTCCTCGTTCATATGCCGATTTTTCGTCTTTTTCGTTTTTATTTATTTATTTACTTTTGTCTTTTTTGTTGTTTTTTTAATATTTTTAGTAAATACATAATATTTTTTTTGTTTGGACTATCTTTATATTTTTTTATTTATTTTTTTTATTTTTTGTTTCCATTATTATTATTATTATTATTATTATTATTATCATCAAATATATATATATATATATATATATATATATATATATATATATATTTCGTTCAGATTATTTATATAGATTATTTATATGCTATTTTTATTTTCATTTAGATTATCAGTATGTTAGATTTTTTTTTTTCGTTCCGACTATCCCTGCGTTGTTTTTCCGTTTTGAATTTTTTTTTTGTTTTTTTTATGTTTTTTTGTTATTAATATTTTTAATAAATGCATAATATTATTTTTTTTGTTGGGACTATCCTCGTGTTTTTTATTTATTTATTTATTATTATTATTATTATTATTATTAAAAATATATATATATATTTTTGGTTCGGATGATTTTTGTGTTATTTTTATTTTTCATTTAGACTATCAGCATGTTACTATTTTTCGTTCCGACTATCCATATGTTGTTTTTCCATTCTAACTATCTATGGGTTATTTTTCCATTCGGAATATTCATATATTATTTTTTTCATTCAGACTATTAAAGAAACATCTAATCAAATCAATTTTTTAAAATAATAATGATAATAATAATAATAATAAAAGACAACAAAAAGACAAAATACAAAAAAGACACAAAAAAAAAGACAAAATATGTCTAATAAAAAAAGGTTTTAAAAACAATAAAATTACAAAAAAATATGGATGCTTGTAGGAATTCTATGAATTATGGACATACATATAATAACATCTTAAAAAAAATATACCAAAAGACTTATAGTCCAACCATATATAATGTTGAGATGATGTCCACCCATTAATATCAAATCTAAGATTCAAACTCACCTGTATCCAATTTAAAAAATATGACAACATAAATCGTTTGAAAAAGTTTTGTAATACCATCACAGGTAAACGTCGTTTAGAAAATGCTAGTAGTGACTTAAAACTGTTCATAATAGTTGATCTAAGAGTCGCCTACATAAAAAATAAAATAAAAAAGAGATAAAGAGGATGAAGCATATGAAGATGGGGACAAAATATAAATTATTTTGGATTTAACGTCCATTTTCTAATGTCGCTCAAGCCAGAGGCAATAGGTAATGCAACGAAATTACGTTTCACGGATCACAAAAAATAAAACATCTACATCGAATTCATAACTTCTCAGGAAGGAATCACATGCATAAAATTTATAATTTATTATATTTTTAATGTCAACAAAGTAATTTGATACGTAGTATTTAACTAAATTTCTGAACAACTTTAACAGAAGACAACTACATTTTTTAGTCTTCTAGAAGACTTCATTTAGTCCCTCCATCGCTTTGTTGACTTTGCCAATCGAAACCGGTTACATGTGAAGTGGGCTGACTTAATAAACCCGGAAGGAAAAGGAAAGACTCATGAGTCATGAACCAGATGAACCAGACTTAATTAGTTGTAGACATGGACCTACGCCCATGCCAGGGTCTTTAAATGCATGGGCAGATACAATTAGGAGCCTGTGATATCTATCTATAATCTAGCTACCTAGCCACGGCCAAACCCATGCATGGCCAGCTTGCGCCCTACTTGCCAAGTTGCCCATGCAATTATCCAACTTAATTGATGATGGTGATGAGTTAGATATTTAATTATACAGCATTCAAAAATCTTTACTTTCCACTTTCCATATCATATTTTGGACTACAAATTAATCTGTCTTGATCTAAAAATGGACGAAGCTTGAAATTATATTTCAAATCAATAAACATGATTTCTAGTTTATTTTTTGCCAAACACTACAAACAAAATTACTTGTTATTTGACACAATCTGAAGTTGAAATAATATATGTACATATACACATGGTAATAATTCAAAAAATGATAATAGTGCAATGACAAATATTTGACCATTTATCAAATGAAATATGAGATTTAAAGTTTTAATTTTGTATAAAAGAAAATAGGTGGTGATAAATTCATAATAAATATCAGTTATTTGAAATTTTCCAGAAAATGTCTACCATGTCACTCTCTTTGCAAAGCTTAGCAGGTTAAAATAAGATGGAGGAGGAGGTGACTTCAATACGCCTTGATACCATTCCTCTGAGGAGAGTGTCTACCATGTCACTCTTCAAGATTAACAAGTCGCAGCCAATCATTTGCTGTTTCTTATAATTTTTTTAACATTTTGTATTTTAATAATATTTTTTTGTAAAAGAACTTTAAAACAATGTTATTAATATGTTCTTCTCTATAAAACAAACTAAATAATGAAAAAAATGATGTTTTTTTTCTTAAAACCTATAAAATATTGTCTCCAAATATCATTAAACTTAAGTTGGGTTATTTCTGATGGTGACCAACATATGCGACCGGGCTCATTCTTTTAAGAGGGCCCAAAAGTATTGGCCTTTCTGTAGTAGCAACCATATATAAAACATTTTTTCTATTTCTCAAGCCCAAAATTATGTTGAGAACCAATAAGATAATAATTAAAAGTCAAACAAAAAAAGAAAATGGGAATAAAAAAGAAACTAGAAATTGAATAATCTCTATAACCCTATAGAAGCAAGCAATGTTTTGTAGTTAATGGTAATAGAGCATCTTCAAGTCCAACAAGCACATTTGCAATAATGGAGCTCCTTCTCTCTACCATAAGCATCTCTACTATACAATGACATTCTTAAAAGATAATAGAGCATCATGATGCTTAACGTATTCCATGATGCTCAGCACGTTCTCGAAGTTGATCGAGAATACTCAAGTGAATTCAAGACTCAAGATGTGGATGGAAACTTAATGGAAACTTAACAAAATTGGAATGTACCATCCATTAGCCGTAAGTAGGGCAAGGTGTGAATTGATGACTACATGACGACGTGGCAACACCTAATTGATCAAACTATGTCATGAGCTTTTCCAACCCCTATAAATAAGCCCTTTGTTTCAGTTTTTCAACACTTAGATTCTTTAAGTCTAGGTTTATTGGTTTCCAGTTTTCATCGGTTCAATTTTTTTTGGATATAGTTTAATCATTTAGATTGTATGTTTTTATGTAGTGGAGTTTTCTAAGTAGTTTCAAATTAATTTCATAAAGATTTGGATAGGACGATAGAAAGATGAACTTATGGTAGTTATTTTATAATATAATTATTTTTTAGAGTCTTTATATAAGCAAATTAGAAAGACCGTTTTTGTTGATGGAGAATAGTGCCTATAGCCATAACAATCCCAACAATATAACTATAAATAACAGTGTCATTTTGGGTTACACGCACAGACAAAATTAAGAAAAACTGAAAAGATAGTTATTTGAGGGACTTATTTTGTAATTAATTATTAGTTTAATTAATTAATAGTAAGTAAAGGAATATGGAATATTCTACAATGATTTGAATACCATAGATAATTATTATTATATTTGGTAATTATCTCTGGTGTTTCAAATCACCTCCCTATAAATACAGGGCTCCAAATATGGTTTTAACACATGAGAAATATACATTTCTACTACCAAAGTTTAGAACCCTTGAAAAAACCCTACAAAAATCGAAGTCTTGATACCATGTCGTGGCACCTCTTCTTCCACGGCGTGGTGATGATCAAATTCATCGTTTTAGATCTGTTTCGTGTCGGTTCTCAGTGGTACTTTCAAATCTGCTTGTTTTTGCTTCTTGGGTGTGATTATAAGAGATGATCTCTTCGTTGGGCTCTCTAGTCCATATAAATGGATCGTCAAAAGAAGAAACCTACAAAGAAGTCAAAGGTATGTTTTTTGTTCTATTGAGTTATAATAAGTTGTATAGATTAGTTGAATTTAAATAAATATGTTTCAAGTGTTAGATCAAATTATTTGTTGTTTTTACTGCCATTTTGTTTGTTCTAATGAGGCTTGAAATCCTTAAGTGGTATCAAAGTCGATTGCACTTAGACTTTGTCCTTTAAATATGTTAGGGTTTGAATATGTAGGGTTTATGTTTTAAATTGTTTTAAAAGTCTAGAAATTTGCCTTCATTGAAGTTAATTTTGTTTATTCTTGAAAAACAACATATTTGGTCGTTCTGCCTCTGCACCACGTCGTGGTATCTACTAGGTGCCGAACTTGGATCGCGATTGTTTTCGAATCCACATCGTGGTCGCTTCTTGACCACGTGTGGTCTGCTGCTGAGAACCTAAAAATAATAATTTAATAAAACACGTGTTTCCGTGTTCCATGACATGGATGTTCTTTTCCCACGTCGTGTAACATGATGTTCCTGATTCTTCTAGTTTTTTTTTTTTTTTTTTTTTTTTTTTTTATATATATATATTTTTGGTTTCTTATCCTTTTCAAATTTAATCACATACTGTTGAGAGAAAAACTTGAGTAACACACTTTAACAAACGTTAGTACAAGTAATATTGCGGAATAAAGTTTAACTCAAAGGATCATAAAGCTCAACAATAATAAGTTAGAATTAGATAGTTAGATAGTTAGGTGCGGAAATATAAGGAAGTATAAATGACAACGAATATTGTATCAAGTAAACACTTAGGCTGATTCGTAACAAGGAATGAAATAGAACCCAGTTAATGAGTGTGATCAGCTCAAAGTGATTAAGTAAACACTTAGGCTGATTCGTAACAAGGATGACATCAATTCATTTTGCGGTAGTTGAATCCGTAATGCTGAGGGGGACTTCGGATGTGAGGTTCAAGAGGGTCACTTATTGCTTCAACAATTTCCCCCTAAGTGACCTCTTTAACCTTCTCACTTATTGAGCTTTAAAAAACTTTATCAGCAGCCACCAGAATTTTCTAACTTCTCTTATCCAGTTGATCCTTCGGGTGATCTCGAATTTAACTTCATCCGTTGTGTGTTTTGATCTTTGCACGGAAGTCAAGGTGACTTCTAGTTGCCTACGAGTCATGTGGTGCATGGCAGTGACAGGGACAAAGTATTTGACATTGTTGTTCACCCTTTTGTATATAACTCCTAACTCTGGAAAGTTAGTTGCACCCAAGGATCGTTCTTCATATCCTTCAGTGTAGACTGGTGCGGGATCAAGGGGAGGTAGATTGAACTTCTGAACTAGGACCGGGTGAATGTCAACATCTATTTTAGCAAAGTCGCATACTGCACACCGTAGATGCTCGCAAGTTTTTTCATACACCATCTTCATTTTGACATGTTTTCGGATTTGAGTTGAAACACCCTTGCGATAAAAAACAATTCTTCCGGATTCATACACAGAAAGTTAGCTTGAGTTCGGATGTAATCACAACCTCCTCTTGTCTACGTGTATTGAATAAACTCGGACTTCATGAATTTGCGTACCTTGTAGTTCTTGACTCTGGAAGGCTTATCACTTGACCACATGTCCTCAAATTTGGATCCATGCTTTCCACGTAACTTGTTGAGATGTTCAAACTCCAGAGGCGGTCTTTAGTCATCAGGGAGACTTATGTGAAATGGTTTAAACACTGTGAAAAACATGGCATTCGGAGAAATGGGAATGTCCCAGTAGCCATCTTCCGGGGGCTCAACATATGTCAGTACTGGCCTGTAGTCATCATCCAGCAGCTTACGGTTTGGATTAACCCATGAGTTAATGAGAGTTTCATCCATGGTAGTATCAAACCCATGGTCTCTCCATATTTGTTCTGCGAACTTGGCTGCCTTCCAGTCCTTCTTTATTTGCTTCGTAGCAGGGGAGTCATTTGAGTGCTCTGATGACATATTTGGTGCCAAGTTTCTGAATTGAGGTGGGGTTTCTTGGCGGGGAGGAGATTCATGTTGCTCAATTTGAAGTTGTGGAGGGGATTTTAGAGGATAAGGGACCGGAGTGGGAGGTTTAGCTTGACCATGAGTTAAAATGGGAGATTGGTGAGCTCCAGGGGTTGCAATTGGTTATTTTGGAGCGAAGTGAGATGGACTGAAGTCTGGTGTGGCCAGAGATTGATGAAGCTGCAGATTAGAGTGCTCACTTCCCCCTTTTGAGGAAACAACCTGTTGATCCTCAAGTCACTAACAGAGTCCATCAATCTTTGTGAATACATTGTTGAATTGGGACTTCAGAATATCAGATAGTTGCTGATTATCGGGAATTTTGGTGTTGAGCTGAAATTGATGAATATCTTTGGTGAGCTTGAGGATCTCCTGACCATGAGAGCTTGCGGTCAGGGATCGACGGAGATTGTTGATCATTGATTGGAGTGTTGAAATGGTTGACTCGTAAGCATTGTGAGTTTCCTCAACAAGCTTTTTAGATTGGATTGCCTGGTCAACAATTGTTGATTGAAGTTCTGTTTTGAGTGCGGTGACCTCTTGAATGAGTCTTTCAGCAACGGCTAAGAATTCCTTGTGGTATGCGGTCTGGTTGTTATCAAGACCTCAGATTCCCACTTCGACTTTCAGTGCTATCCTTTTAGCTGTCAGACGTTCTCTAGTTTCCATTCATTCAAGTCGTTCAACAATAGACTGAGGACCAGCAGCTTTGGATTGAGGAGGGGTTGACACTGCAACTAAAATCTTATCAACCTTTTCTTGGAGACTTAGAAACTCTTTGCACGTCACAACCATTTTCTTCTTTTTCTTCTTCTCTTTCGGTTTGGAAGTTGAGTGCCGAGAACCGCTAGAATCTTCATCATTGAACATCATCATGAAGTCATCTGACTGAGGTGATTGATTAACTTCAGTCATATCAGTATCATCCAGACCAAAGGTCGGTCCGGAGCTGACTTCTATCGCGGTACCATCTTTGTTGGATGCATGAGTTTCAACAGGTTGAGTGGGCTTGGAAGGACATGCACCACTTTGAAGAGCTTGAGCCTTTTGAATGGTTTCAGCCATTGAGGCCATCCAATCTTGAACTTTAGTGATTGTGGCCACGGTGTTTGCATTGTTGATCGCATCCACCTAGTACTTGGCTACAGTCTGAATCTCCTGCTCCTTCTGTTGTTGCTTCTTAGTCTCTTGATCTTTTCGGGCTTGGAAAGCCCTTCTGAAAGCTTCATACTTCTTGACTTCGGATTCAGTCTGAGGTTTATACTGAACCCAAGAGTCATCAGAATCATTACCGTCAAATCTTTTTTGTCGCACCGGGGTGTCCCCCGGGTTTATGGATCCTTGCATGTTTGTGCTCACCATGCCTAAACCACCTGATTGTATGGTGACCAGAGTAGGATTTCCTGAGCTTCCTCGGTCTCCTTGACATGTAGTCAAGTTTGGCCTCGGCTCAGTTCTGGCTAGGGCTGAAGAATTGCCCTGCGGTGGGGGGAATATCTTCAATATCTAAAGAATCTGTGGTCTCTGGCCACCCCAGACTTTGGTCCATCTCACTTCGCTCCAAAACAACCAATTGCGACCCTTGAAGCTCACCAATCTCCCATTTTAACCCTTGGTCAAGCTAAACCTCCTACTCCGGTCCCTTCTCCTCCACAAATTCAAATTGAGCAACATGAATCTCCTCCCCACCAAGAAACCCCACCTTAATTTAGAAACTTGTCACCAAATCTGTTATTAGAGCACTCAGATGACTCCCCTGCTATGAAGCAAAGAAAGAAGGACATGAAGGTAGCCAAGTTCGCAAAACAAATATAGAGAGACCATGGGTTCGACACTGTCATGGATGAAACTCTCATTAACTCATGGGTTAATCCAACCCGCAGATTGGGAACCGCTAGAAACTTCACCATCGAACACCATCATGAAGTCATCTGACTGAGGTGGTTGATTAACTCAGTCATATCAATATCATCCAGACCAAAGGTTGGTCCGGATCTGACTTCTATTGCGGTACCATCTTCGTTGGATGCATGAGTTTCAACAGGTTGAGTGCGCTTGGAAGGACCTGCACCACTTTGAAGAGCTTGAGCCTTTTGAATGGTTTCATCCATTGAGGCCATCCAATCTTGAAATTTAGTGATTGTGGCCACGGTGTTTGCATTGTTGATCGCATCCGCCCAGTACTTGGCTACAGTCTGAATCTCCTACTCCTTCTGTTGTTGTTTCTTAGTCTGTTGATCTTTTTGGGCCTGGAAAGCCCTTCTGAAAGCTTCATACTTCTTGACTTCGGATTCAGTCTGAGGTTTATACCGAACCCACGAGTTATCAGAATCATAACCGTCAAATCCTTTTTGCCGCACCGTGTGACATCCCCAAATTCACGGCCAGAAAAGACCAATTTTTTATGCTTTATTTGAAAATTAGAGTATATTTTTAAAGAAATATATTGCGGAATTTGTTCCCAGAAAACATGGTAAATACTTTATCAAAGCATTTCCGAAGAAATGTATTTTGTTTATATTAAAACTTTGGGATGTCATCGTCAATATAGAAATATAAGCATAAATAGACCTTACATTCATTTACACTAGTGATTTAAATCTCCTATAATCTCTTAGTGTAATATAGCTTTATATCAATACCTGTGATACACATATATTGAGTGGGTCAGGTTTGGGAAACCTGGTGAGTGCATAAGGGTTTCAACCAACAATAATATAATTGTTATGTTTAATCATCAAACAATCAACCCAATCACCCGTCCCCATTGTCTTCTTTATTTCTTAAGGATCTACCCTAAGAATCATCTATTATTCACTTTTTCACTCCTAAGGATTCTCCTAAGGAATAGGCACAAAGTCCATCATTACCAGGGTTTATAAATTATAACTGGTGACCACATAGTTCAAAACATCTGGTAAACACGTAATTCAATAATACCTGGTGAACACTTAGTTCAAAAATACTTAATGAACACCTATTGGACACTTAGTTCAAAAATACCTAATGAGCACATAGTTCAAAAACACCTAGTGAACACACTCAGGTCAATTATTTACTTTTATCACTTATCTAAGATTTGGTCGATCCTAGCTCTAGCAATTTAATAGTCACTAAACTAGTAGGTAACAAGTTTATGTAATTTAATGATCACTAAGCTACACAGAACCTGAATGCAAGCAATAAAAGTATCAAATATTAACATGCTAGGTAAAGATAATCGAACACAAGCTCAAAACTAACTAGTAAAATCCATAATTCAATATACTAAACCATAGAGTTAAAGCTTCATCTAACTAAACGAAAGTAGCTAAATTCAGCTACTCATGGCTGAAAACACAAACACAAATCCAATTAAAATCGACATGATTATAGTGTATTAAACCAATATGTGAATGTGTTCTTCAATCTCTTGATATTCAAGCTAATCTCCTTCCTAGAATGCTTCAATTTCGGTTCCTCTTAATAATTCTCCTCCAGAAATCTCTCTAAAAACCTCTCAAAATCGTAAAAGTGAAGGAGTATTTATAGTTTTGGAAATACGCTGCTCACGTCGTGAGCTTTGATGTCTTACGTCGTGAGTTGGCTAGTTATCCGTAATGAACACGGATTCTGACTTCCCGTATGTTAATCTTCTTGAACTTGATACTCACGTCGTGAGCTTTGATCCCTCTGGTCGTGAGATTCACTTTTCAACTAGAATTTCCTTCGTTTAAGCTTCAATCCTCCAAAGTTCCAATTCTTGTCAATTTCGGTCCTTTATCTTCAAGAGTGTTCCTTTTGGCTGCAAAATTCAATTTAATCTCATAAGTACCACATATCTTTTCAAATAACCAGAATATTAAATAAAAATGTATTAAATTATTGTCTAAAAATGTATATAAATATGGCAATATCAAACCTCATGATTTTTCATCCAACATTTTTTATTTAAAAAAAAACATTTAGCAGAATATGCAACAAATGTCTTATTAATAGGTTATTTGAAAAACCTCTCAAATGTCATTTAAATATCTAAAGAAACCACTTTCAGAAGTTTAAATTCACCAAACCGACACCAACCAGTTTTTAAAACCATGTGTAGATAAAATCTCAATGACAAGTCAAAAGTGGTATCATCACTAAAATACACTAAATGTAACTACCCCAAAAGCCCCATCCTCTCCAAGGCATCATATCATACTACATGTTCCAATGCAATAAAAATAACAAGCAAAGAAACTAGTGTTAGCGTACACTAAGTGAGTCAATCATTATATAATGTTATAGAACGCATATATCCCAAATGGGTCAAACGAAACCTCACATAAACATGCATTTAATCACTCACATAGCATAACATCAAATACATCACATAACCATAACAATAATGGTCATTGTAATAATTATTTGTTAGAGCCTTTTAGTTACTTTTCATTATTGAACTTTGTAACTAAATATTACTTCATTCATCACTATAATATTATGGGATAATATTAATCTTTATTTTCATCATTAATAATTACTCTCCTCCAATCACCTTTATAATTATTATAATAATATTTCCTATGATGGGTCTATATGTTCATCACAAACTCCAAGACAAGTATATTGTTCGCTACTAACATGACCGACATGACCCAATGCACTAAGTGAGGCACGAATCTCACCCGTAACATTGCTTCTGATTCAATGTGCTCGCTAATCCGACGTTTCATATACTAGTACGTGTGTTGTTATTAAGGATACAAGCGATGCTAATTCCACCGTGTTACACCTCCCAAATCCCACATGATGCTTGCTTTGGCCCCACTGCATAGCCAACATCACTCCAGTCCACCCACCGTAAGGACCATGTCCCGAGCGATTGTCTAGAAGAACCACTCGACGCCTATTTTGGCTTAAGCTCTTATCCTATAGGTATATTCCAACCTATTAGGCCACCTCACAAAATGGATAGCTTACACACCCATGTCTAGGTTGCTACCCTTAACCATTCTAAGTGTATTCCTATTTTTATTAATATATTATTAACTTTCTACTCAAGGAAATATGCTATAAACCTCCACTAAGTAATCATGCTAATTGTGATTATAATTAAAGACATTACATCCAAAGTTACTGCTTATGTAAACATGAAAACTAGTAAATACAAGTTAAAACATTTTACATCACATATAGACTCATGCATAAATCATCATTATGGATTATCACATCACTAACAGGATTTGTTCCTAATCATCAAAGATAAGTAACTCCAAGAAATCATAGAATGCATACATCACACATAATCAACACAATACTCTTTTTATATTATGGACCTAACACACCTCTCATATCAAAATAAGAATTTAGCATATGTGCATCCTAAATTCTCATACACAATAAGGAATTCAACAGTACTATTAGGAAATCAGACAATACTTGTCAAAAATCAGAACAAATTTGATGCCACTTGCCATGTTCTAATGAACTTTGATAAGAAGTAATGTGGATAACAAGCAAAAATAAAATCACACAAATACATTGTATTTATGCGGTTCGGTCAAGGTGACCTACGTCCACGAGCAGGAGGGGAGTTTTCTTTATTTCAGAGTTTTCAAACAAAGGTTACAAGTACAACTCAACAGAGATTTGTTTTCTTACTAAGTATACAAGATACAAGCGATTTAAATTCCCTATTTATATTTGAGGGATCAGACCTAAAACCCTAATGGGCCAAGCCTATTGGCCTATAGACCCATGAATTGTGACAACCAATCATATTCCGCCATGTAGCATCTTCTAGAACATTCTTCCATGTCATACAGCCCATGATTATCGGCGACACACATGATAGAGAACCTTGATCATAGTAGAGGATCATAATGCATAGGTAGCTCATCATGATCACTAATGGTGCAACATCCATCATGGTGGCAGAACATGGTGTATTTCTTGAGCATGATAATCTTCTAAGCATATGTGGAATAACATGGAACATCAAAGGAATCAAGATGGCATATCATGTACCAAGATGGTCCGTGATGGCGCAACATCTACTCCATGGTACAACTTCTCCTCTGAATGGCGTAAATTCATCCTCTTGGTGTAACTTTTCTTAGATGTGGCACAACATCTCCTTCATGAATTCCTTATAGAGAAACATCTCCTATATGTGGCACAACTCCTTCCTATATGGAGCAACATGAACCCAAATGGCATAAATCCTCCCTTCATGGCGCAACATCCCTAAGGATGGCGCAACTTTTCTCTACATGGTGCAACATGATTCTCCATGTTTCTCCATGTTGACCCAAACCACTCCAAGTTGTTGCATACCACTCCAAGTTGCTCCAAACCCACTTTTGGAAGATCCGTTCCTTTGTCACTTGATTCGTTCCTTTGTCAGATGATCCATTCCTTTCTCAGACGATCCATTCCTTTGTCACATGCTCCATGAACCTCAAGTGCTCCATTGAAGTCAATTACTCCATGAGAATGCTCTAAATGCTTAAGCTCCATTTAACAATCTCCACCTTGACTTGAGCATCCTCAAAACTCCACCTCAAATAAGAGCTTCCTTTTCCTTCCTACCAACAAGCTCCGAAGGGGCTTACCTCCTAAGAACATCAACTAAGTCCAATCAAATATTGAACTTCTCTTTGGGCAACGACCTTGTCACCACGTCTTCCGGATTCACCTTGGCACCAGACTTTTGAATGTGTAACCTGTCATAGAACATGATAGGTTTCTCCACCTTCAAAAGAAGACTCTGAACGAGACCAACCACCAATGATGTTCTTATCTCCAGATCACTTTCTTGGTCCAAGGCTATCAATCCAACCAAGTTCGTATGTCGTGAATTAGCACCATACACCAGACAAACATCAAGTGTTCCCTTCAAGTGTTGCAAGATCCACTTGACCACTTCCCAATGAGCTTTTCCCCGATTGCCTTGAACCACAAAAAAAGTACCAACACGTTTGGACTGATAACGATAGAATGACCGCAAGACTTTATGAATATATAGAGAAATGTATAATCACCCTGCCGTTCTATCACTCCAAATCTCTAGCCCTGTTATCTTCTTTTCAGCTCCTAAATCATTCATCATAAGATCATTCTCAAGAAGCTTCTTCAAGTTGTCTTTCCTGGCATCAACATCACCAGACACTTCTTCCTTGGGTTGATCAAGCGATTCCTCACGTCTATGTTGATCCATGCCACCCTGCTATCCCACATTTATCACAAAACTGTGTGGGGTTTCTGTTTCAAATTCCACCTTCTGGCTAGCATCCAGATCGTTCTCTATAACAATTGAACCACCTGCTCTTTGGTTACACATAGCAGATTCGAAGGTCACATCTCTACTAATAACGAATTTTGGAGTCTTTCCTTCGTTTGTACACCACAGACGATAATCTTTGCCTCCAAATGCATATCCTAGAAATATGCACTTCTTTTCCCTCAACTCCAGTTTACCATCATTCACACGAGCGTAATCAGGGAATCCAAACATTCATAAACTAGAATTCTCAAAGGGTATTCTAGACCACACCTCTTGATGAGTCTTACAATCAATTGCAGTTGATGGATATCTACTCTACAGATAGAAACCAGTATTGACTGCTTCCAGCCAGAATTGCTACGATAAATCAGCAGAATATTGAATGCACTGAGCATGCTCCACCAGTGTTTGGTTCATCTGTTCTACCACCCCGCTTTGCTATGATGTTATCCGTACACTACGATGCCTCACTATACCTTATGTTTTTTTATAGAATTTGTCAACTGAATTCTTTCAGAACTCCAACCCATTTTCTGTTCTAAGTGACCTGACATGGTTTCTGGTCTGTTTCTCAACCATCGTCGCCCACTCCTTGAATTGCCCAAACACTTCATCGTGGTCCTTTGTCTTCAGAGAGTACACCCATGTCTTCCTTAAGTAACCATCGATAAAAGCCACAAAGTATTGACATCCACCATGAGACTTCACAGGAGAGGGACCCCATAGATTTGAGTGAGCACAATCGAGGATCTCCTTGCTTGAGTGTTGAATCAAACTGAACTTCACCCTGCGTTTTATTTCTTGAACACAAGCGTCACCAGGTTTAACATTTCCAGTTGCATCTCCACGAAACAACCCTTCTCGCTAATATGCCACAACTTCCTTTCATCCTCATACTAATCCAAGGATTGGGATACAATCGTCGTTTATAACTACAAGAGCACCCTTGGAGACTCTTAACTAATCACCCTCTCCAAAATGCTTCATTCCATTCTTTGCCAAAGTGCCAAGAGAAATCAGATTCTTTCGAAGCTTTGGGACGAACCAACAATCCAGTTTCCTGACCATACCATTGTGCATCTTGATTTGCACCGTGCCACTACCCTTGATACTGCTCATCCAATCATCATCCATCTTGAATGTGCCATTCCACTCTTTGAAGGAGTCGAGCCAGTCATGATTGCATGTCATATGATAAGATGCTCCAGAGTCCAGGATCCAAGCATCAACAGAACTTGATGTACATACTGTCAAAACTTCACCATCATCCCCTTCATCAAAATTTCGTTGAAAACAGAAACATTGTTGTTACTTGGTCCAACACCATTATCCCCTTTCTTCAACAATGGACAATATCTTCTGAAGTGCCCCTTTTCCTTGCAGTTATGAAATTTGATGTTGGCTTTATATTCGGAACTTGATTTCCGTTTGTTACCTCCACCTCTATCAGATGTTCTTCCTCTGCAACAAAACTTGAAATTTCTTCTCCAGTTGAAACTTTTCTTTTTTCGGTTCCATGGACATCAAGGAATCCATCAAATCATTCACAGTGATCGTTGTCCTACCATACAACATGGTATCAACGAAATTCTCAAGGTGTGTTTGGTTCGCTGGAATGGAATGGAATTCAGGGGAAAAGGATTCCAATTCCACCACATTCCAGTGTTTGGTTCAACTTTGTGTGATGGGATTGAAATCCTAAATGCAAAAACTTTCCTTCAAATAAGGGAAAACACTTTCCTTCAAGAAGATGATGGAATAAATTCCATCCTAGGAAAGAAAGTGACCTTTTACCTTATTACCTTTATTTTATTTCACAACATAACCACGACCCCCATTACCTACCACTACCACCGCACCAATACCCACCACCACCACCACCACCTATCATCGCTACCGCCACTACCACCACCACCACATACCACCGACATCGCCTCCACCACCACCTACCACCACCACCACCGCTACCACTACTTACCATTGACCACTAACACTGTTGCCACCACACCTACCGTCATCACCACCACCACCTACCACCGACACCGATACTACGAACATCTACCACACCGCCAACACCACCAACCACTGCTACCACCACCACCTACCACCCACCACATGCTACCATTACCGTCATCGTCATTGCCACCACTAACCACTTATCCTCATTGTCACCACCACTATCACCTAACGCCACCGCCACCACCACCACCACCGCTTACCATTGACACCACCGCCACCACCACCTACCACCGACACCGTCACCACCACAAAACATCTCCACCACTAACACTACCACCCACCATATACCACAAATACCGTCATCGTCATTGCTAGAACCAACCACTTACCGTCACCGCCACCACCACCATCGTCAACTACCGCTACCAATACCACCTAGTGCCATCGTCACCTACCACCTGCCACAACCACCACCACTACCTATCTATGCCACCATCAACCACCACCGCCACTACCACCTACTGTCACCACCACCACCACCTATCCCTGCTATCGTTACTGCCAACACCACCACCGCCTCCACCACTACTATTACCAACCACCAACCACCACCTACCACCGCTGCTATTACTACCACCACCACCCACTTCTCGTCACCTGTGCAGATTCACACTATTGAATCTAAACAAATCAAAAAGGTAAAAATTTAAATGAATGATTCTAATTGAAGAGCATATATATATATATATATATATATATATATATATATATATATATATATATATATATATATATATATATATATATATATATATATATATAAAAGGATACATCCAAAATTGAAATGAGTGATTCTAATTGAAGAGTAAAAGAGTTATTGAGAATTTTCTAGATACTAGAAAATGTAAGTCTCATTTTCCTGAAAGTGTTGCCTTAATTTATAACTTTTTATGAAAATTCAAAATAATATTTTAACCTTAATGATCTTTGTGTTACAGTTAGCAGTCAATCATTATAAATTACTAATTTCATTTTTACGTTAATAATATATATATATATATATATATATATATATATATATATATATATATATATATATATATATATATACACACACACGGGAGAGCATGTAAAAATACAAATAATTTACGAAAATGAGAAAACAAAGAAAACCTATGAGACTGTGCCACATCAACCTTATATTTTGGATAATAATTTTTCCAATTTTTGAAGTGAATGATGATAATCGATGATATATGAGAAATAATTTTATATTAGTATAATATTTTATTTTTTTGACTTTTTTCTTATGAAAATATGAATTTAAAAGTAGTTTAGGGCGTGAAAAAAAAAAGAAACGGTTGTTAAAACCACCTTTAAATCTGTATTATCATAACACTCTTCCATATAAACTTATTATATTTTCTAATAAATTTAATTTCTATAGTATATGTGTTTGATTTTTATAAGATAAAATCTTTTTTCGTATTTTCGCAAAATATTTATGTTTTCGCATGAACCTACTTGTGTTTTTATATATATATATATATATATATATATATATATATATATATATATATATATATATATATATATATATATATATGGTACATTGAACTTGTGGTAAATTTTGGATTTTGGTGCCACATTGTGTGTTTGAGTGAAGCAACAATTGGACCCACCAACATTTAGATTTGTCATTTTTACAAATTATGTCTCGTGAGAAGGGTGGTCTCATGCCATCTCATCTCATTTACAAACATGAAACAACCGAAAGGTATCTATTAATGTTTATTTATTGTAACAGTTATAAGTTAATTTGATTCCTAATCAAGTTCTACGCTAACAACTAAAATCCTGTTTATAATTTCTATTTCACGACAAAAGTCATGGTCTTACTTGATTCCTGCCAAAAGAATAAAGCAAATAAAATGGAAATTTGAGATAAGGTTTGCATAGATTATATTAGTAGTCCATCACTTTTTATAAAATAGCCGTTCCCATTTCGGAAAGAAGTCCAAAATATTATGGTTAATTATTATTATTTTTCTAGGAAAAATTGTTTAAAAGGTTATGGGTTCTGGGCCAGCTAGCTTTTATGTCGGTCTTTTATTACACATTTATTGTTTTGCTAGTTTGCTTCATGAAATTATTTGTGTTTTAAGGTTCGTTGCCAGAAGCAAAAAATAAAGACCCATGGAAAATGTCGACGGTGGAGATATTGGTGGAAAAATGATATCGTACCGTGTTGGAAGCAATAAAGCATGTCTTTCATCCCTGCTATGATTGATGTCACTATGTATAATACAACAAATGATCAAAAGAAAACACGTAGTTGAAACTAGCATTCTAATCGGAAAGTTTTGAATCGTTATTTCACTAATAGATATGACTCATCAACCTCACACAAACACGGTTCCTTGGTTTGGTTCTTGTCAAGGAGCTCGTCACGAACACTAAAAAGTGCTCATATTCGTGCTCTCTAATTTATTTTATTTTTATTTTTTTAAAATTTTTTATCTATAAAAATCAAAAATATTTTAAATGAGATCACTATCTCTCCCCAATAATTACAAGGTGATTTGAATATAAATTTAGACCATCTTTAATCGAATATATATTCAAATGAGAACATTTCTTAAATTGAGAACAAACTTGGTTCATATGTATCTTTTAAGTTTTAGTAATTAAAGTGATTATGTATAATTTAACCTAACGATTACATATGCTTTGCTTCTTCTCGTAGAAAATCAACGACACCCACTCAGATCTGCCCTCCGCCCAACACCGCCCCCTCCTGCTATGCCCTTCTGACAATTTCCTTTTCACTCTCCTTATCATGCTGATGACAAATTGTTGTTCCGATCAAAAGTTCAAAGCATATATCGTCATGCTGATAACAATTGCAAAAGAAGCTAACTTCTTGGTTCACTATTCCTGGTTCTCTCACTTATAGTCGACCTTATTGACAACATTACTCAATGGTGATTAACTTGTTGGCTCAATAATTGAAAAGGATTAAACTTAACTACTGGCTATCGGATGCAGTCGAAACTCAGTTCATGACACTGGTTTTGAAGCAATTCCTTGAGACATTTCAATAAGCATTTTGGCGGACTGTCATGCATTACCAGGTTTGGATGTTCTTACCTGTTGCAATCACCTCAAATGTAAACCAATTTGGTTCTATCCATCCCAACCTCATCAGGTACGTCCAATGTTTTTCTCAATAAAATTGATACGAATTCGATTCAAGGGTTTAAGACCTGACAGTTGTGATCATGTATATAAACGAGACAATGAAGCTTTAAAGAATAAAATAATCTAGGTTATCTTTTTTCTTTATATAAAAGGGTAAAATAGGAACTAACAAGTCATCAAGAAAAGTAATTATCCCCATATTGTTTCTCACTTTTAATACTTGCAGCTAAACAGAAACAATTATATTTTGGAAACGAAGTGATAGGAGACATGACGAAGTTCCTAAAAGAAAATGTGACTCTTTTTCTATAAAGGTGGGCTCGTCAAGCTTCAGTTCATTTGTTGGTGGAATGAACATACATAATATGTCTTTTTTAGTAATGAATTATTATTTTTTAACACACTTTATAAAATGTAATTTGATTTTTGGTCATGGGCATATGGTTCAAAACATAATATTTGTCAATTTGGAAAGCATGTGGATGAAGGGTCATCGGATGAGCTTTTTGATGGTAGTTATAAGTGTCCTGATTCCATTAAAGACAAGAAAAAAAAAACAAAAGTTCTAAATGGAAGTATTTTGCTATGATCTAGAGAAGCTTTCTCAATTCGTCAACTTTAGAAGCCTGGTCAAACTAGTCAAATCCCAAATGTGACACCTATAGATGGTAAGCATACCATAATGTTTCTTCTTCCTTACCGAATGCTGTCATTTCTAGAGCCAACATGAATGATAAAAATAAAGGAGATATAGGAAATCCATCTTCTTTTGACAAGGTTAGCCCAATTTTACTGTTTTTTTTTATTCTAGTGTTGTATGGTTAAACAGAAAATTAAAAATTTGGTCCCTTAGTATACTCATTTGTTTTTGTCATAAATTTTGCTTTGTGGTTTCATTTTGTTGCAGTTTTGGTCATTGTGTCATGAAATCGAACTACTTAAGTATTAGTTCCCGTGGTTTCTATTTTTTTTTGACAAAATTAGGTGTTACCTACATTTTCTATCTTCTTATTATTAGTACAATTAAAAACAAATTTGTTAGTTTTATATGATTAATAAAAATTTACTGATTATTTTAAAATAAGATTGCTAATGTAAAAGATTATAAACTATTGCAATTAATTTGTCTATAAAAGAAAAAAAATGTAGCTTAATAATAAAATTGACTAAATTATGAATTTGGTGGTGTGCTTTTGGATTTGATCCAAGTGGAAAATGACCTTTTAAAACTAACTATATCTTATATGTAATACAATAACATTAGTAAGGTGATTAAGAAACAAAATTATTTTTTTAATGATGACAATCGTTCTATTATTACACGAAAGCCTTACTAATTAATAATTACTTTATTTATTGGTTATTTAAGGTTGAGAATTCATGCACGGTTGTTACTAATCACACAAATATATATATAAATCATATGTGATTAAATACATATAATCACATGTGATTAAATACACAATACCAACTATTGAATCGAAAACGCAAAATTGATTATTCTCCGTATAAATCATATGTGATTATATATATATATATATATATATATATATATATATATATATATATATATATATAAAATCACATTGATTAAATACACTAAAACAACTATTGAATCAAGAACGTAAAATAAATCTTGTACTCATAAATCATATGTGAGTAAATATAATCACACGTGATTAAACACATGAGACCAATTATTGAATCAAAAACACGAAAATAAATATACTTCAATAAATCATATGTGATTAAATACATATAATCACATGAGATTATATGTATCCAGTCACATATGATTTATGTGAACAATATTCATTTCCACGCTCTCGATTCAATAATTGTTATGTGTGCACTTTAATCATATGTGTTTAAATACATTTAATCACATGTGATTAAATGCATCCAATCACATACAACTTTATTTGGAAAAAGTGAATCATATCCATATAAATCATATTTGATTAGATGCATATAATCACATATGATTATATATACGAGAACAACTATTGAATTAATTATGCGAAAACAAATCTTTTCGATATGAATCATATATGATTAAATACAAACAATCACAGGTGATGATATTTATCCAGTCACATATGATTTATGTGGACAAGATTCATTATCACGTTATCTATTTAATAATTGTTCTGTGTCAATTTTAATCATATGTTATCAAATACATCTAATCACATGTGATTATATGTATCTAATCATATATGATTTATATGGAGAAAAAAGAATATTGTCAATATAAATCATACATTATATATATATATATATATATATATATATATATATATATATATATATTTATAATCACATGTGATTATATACACAAGAACAACTATTAAATCAAAAATACACACAAAAAAAAATCTTTTTCCAAATTAATAACATATGATTAAATATTATATAATCATATATGATTAAATACCACCCACCATGCACCATCCACCACCCAACTCCCACCATCGCCACATATCAGCTACCACTACCCACCCAATACTTTCAACTACCCAAAATTCGTTTTTCCATTCTTGATCCAATAATTTTTTCTGATGATTTAAATCATATGTGTTTTATATCAAATGTGAATAAAATGGGTGGTGGTGCTTGGTGGTGGGTAGTGATAGGTGGTGGTGGGTGGGTGGGTAGTAGGTGTTTGGTTTAATCACATGTGATTATATGTCTTTAATCATGCATTCACATGTGATTAAATATATAAGAATAATTATTAAATCAAAAATGCAAAAATGAATGTTGTTCATATAAATCATACATGATTGGATACATATAATCACATGTAATTATATTTATCTAATCACATATGATTTATCAGGACAAGATTCATTTTCGCGTTCTCGATTCAATAACTGTTCATTATCCCTTTTAATCATAGGTGATTAAATACATTTAATCACATGTAATTATATGTATTTAATCATATATGATTTTATTTTCAAAAAAGAATATTGTCTATATAAATCATATGTGATTAGATACATATAATCACATGTGATTATATACACTCGAAAAACAATTGAATCAAAGACGCAAAAACAAATCTTGTCCATATAAATCATATGTGATTAAATACATGATACCAGTTATTAAATCGAAACCACGAAATACATATTATACACATAAATCATATTAGAATATATATATATATATATATATATATATATATAATTACATATGATTATATGTATCGAATCACATATGATTTATGTGGAAAGATTCATTGCCACGTTCTGGATTCAATAATTGTTTTTTGTCAACATTAATCATATGTGATTAAATAAATCTAATAACATATGATTATATGTATATACTCATATATGATTTATATATACAAAAATGAATCGTATCTATATAAATTTTATGTGATTAGATACATATAATCACATATGATTTATATGATTATATGTATTGAAATACGCAAGAGTAACTATTGAATCACATATTATTTATGTGAACATGATTCATTATTGCGTTCTCGATTCAATAACTGTTCTTTTTTATTTTTAACTTTAATCATATATGATTAAATACATCTAATCACATGTGATTATATGTATCTAATCACATATGATTTATGGGGACAATATTTATTTTCGCATAATCGATTCACTAGTTTATCACGTGTATTTAATCACATGTGATTATATGTATTTAATCACATACAAATCATATGTGATTCGATACATATAATCATATGTGATTCAATACATATAAGAACATATGATTATAAACACGAGAAAAACATTTGAATCGAAAAAAAAAACACAAAAACAAATCTTTGTCCATATTAATCATTTATGATTAAATATTATATAATTAGGTATCATTATATACATGAGAAAAATTATTGAATGAGGAATATTAAAACAAATCTTGTCTATATAAATCATATGCGATTAGATACATATAATCATATGTGATTATATACATATTTAATCATATATGATTTATGTGATTATATGAATTTAATCACATATGGTGGTGGTGGTGTAGTAGTGCATGGTGGTGGTGGGGTGGGTGGTGGTGGTGGTGATGTTAGTGGGTGGTAATGGTGGTGGTGGTGGGTGGTGGTGATGAGGGCCGGTGATAAATGGTTGGGCGGTGGTCATTAGTGAAGGATGGTGAGTGGTAGTGGTGGTTGGTGGGTAGTGGGTGGTTGTGTTGTTGATAGGTAGGTGGTGGCGGTGGCAGTGTGTAACACCTGAAATTTAGGTATGTTACCTTTTTGCCCTTGGGATAAGATTATTTTTGCAAAACAGTCCCTCCATAAATTGGGTGTACATATGCGTACGCTTAGCGTACTGGGGGTGTTTTGGACATGGGCTTGTACCACGTACATTGGGCGTACTAAGGTGTACGTGGGGCGTACGTGGTTTGAGAAAAAGCCCTAATCTTAGGGAATGAGCCCTATTTAAGCTCAATTATGACATTTGGACCTCACTCTTATCAGCCTCCACTGCCTCTAAACGTCACTAAAAACCCTAAGTTACCATTAGAGATGATCTTTGAGCTTAAAGTGAAAAAGTAGCCCTTTTTGGTGTGTTTTCAAGAAAGAGAAGGTGGTGAGAAAGTCTTGGACGTGCTTGAGCTTCTAGATCTTGCATCTACTTCACCTTGAGAAGCTTTTGGAGGTAAAAAGTTCATACCTTGCTAATCCTTTTGCTAGGTTGAGTTAGGGTTTGGCAGTGAGTTCAGTTTTTGTCCATGGATCCTCTTTTGTGAGTTTGAGCAACTTTAGAGGTTGGAAATGTTAGATCCAAGTCCCTTTGGCATGTTAGAAGCATAAAAATGCTATCTTGATGGTTGATATCGCACCATGCATGGGATTAATTTCTTAAAGTAAGTCTTAATGGACAAAATGGGATGTTGGGCTCCCATGAAGCATGCAAAGGCATAAAGTTGCCAACTTTATGCCCTAGAACCTTTAAAATGACCAAGATCTAGAATTTGACGAAGTGGCTTCATGGACTAAGCTCTTTATGGTTGATTATGCTTAGTAGCCTGGTACGTTGGGCGTACTAGGATGTACGTTGCGCGTACTGACTTAAGAGCAAGTACGCTAAGCATACCGATGGTGAACATTACATGTACGTCCTCTAGGTTGATGGGGCGAGTTTTGGACTTTTGGGACTCTTGGGCCTTATCTAGTTTTGGGCCTTGTCCCGTTTGGATAGGTGGGCCCAATTTTCTTTTGTGGGACTTGTGTGTCATGGAATGGACCTTAGGTGGCATTATTGGGCCTTTTGGGCCTTATGTCCCGTTATTGCTTTTGGACCAAGGATTGTTGAGCCCATTAAAAGAGAAAAGCTTTAGGCCTTGTTTGACGGGTTTGGACTTAGGATTTTGGGCCCATGATTGGGTTTGTGTCATAATTCTAATTAAGGTAATTTATATACATTCACTGTGAGATTTCTGGATCGGTTGCCGAGAAGTATTATTTATCAGCAGACTGAGGTGCATCTTCTCACTGTGTCTATGGGTCAAAGGCACCAATGTCGTTGTATTACTTGACATGTGGATTGGTAGTTATTTATGTATTTGATTGTTTGAAGACCCCGAGGGTAGCCCGTGACACTTGTATGGAAGACCATAAGGGTAGCCTATGGCATGGAAGACCATGGGGTAGCCCATGGCACTTGTATATCAGACCATAGGGGTAGCCCATGGCATTCCAGGAAAAGACCATAGGGGTAGCCCATGACAATTATATGTATGTTGCTTGGTATTCTGTGATTGTATGTTATGTGATATTTTGGGAACTCGCTAAGATTTTGCTTCCAGTTTGTATGATGGTTTCAGGTGCTTCTGGTACTAAAGGGAATGGCCCGTCTTGATGGCGCAACACTCACTCTCCAACATTTTCCGCACTCATTGATTTGGATACTCTGATAGTTTGACATGTTATGATGTAATGGATTTTTGGAAACAAACTTTGATTGCAATTCCTACTTTTTAAAATGAATACTTTTATCTGGTTTTTGGGCTATTACAAGTTGGTATCAGAGCCTTGGTTTGAGGGATTCGGGCACACCATCAAGTGTGTCAGAACTCAATATGAGGAAATGATAACCTTTTCAAAAGAAAAGGAATCTAATTTTTTTTTCTGGAAAAGGGTTTTCTTAAGTAAAAGGGAGAGTGCAATGCGTGCAACTAGCCGAGCTCAAGTAGATGTTTCCTAAAATTAACCATGTTTATGTATTGCAACTAGTATGTTGATATGAGAAGTGTATGCTAGTGTAGGGCTAAGGATACCTTCAAGGATTATCTGAAAAATTGCATGTTCTGTGTGATGCCTTATAACCTAGGAAAGTGTGACATTATATATTCTTTAAATGAATATTGACTTTGTTATTGCTAAGTGTATGATTTTAAAGTTATATATGCTTAGGAGTACATAGCCCTAGAATGATGGATTCTCCCTCATTTATTGTTCCTTGTTTCGTTGTGGACTTAGGGTAGCAACTTTATTTGACAGTGTATGTGATCCTATTTTTGTATAACTTGCATGCATAAGGAAACCTGCGGTGTTGATTGAGGTTTCTGGTTAGATGAGGATTGAAAAATCCTAGAAGAGTCTAGAATGTATATGTGCTATGTTATATGATCTACATATTCGAGTATAGTTGGTTAAATTAGAGGTATCAGGTATAACCTTGAGGAAGGTACAGGTAGGGGCAGAAGGTAGAATTGGGCTCATACCACTGGAAGCAGAGGACCTATACCCAAGACAAGAGCAGACCTGGGGAATCTAAGGAATCCAGTGGGGAGAAATCCCTTCAAACTTCTTTATCGATTGTTTTCATGTTGTATTTTCAGTTTGAGGATGGTGATGGCTACACGTGGAGGTTCTGGTTTGGGATCGGGTTCTGGTTCAGTTTTGGGTTCCGGCGTGGAATCGATTGATGAAAGGTTGCACGAGCTTATCACAATCGAGCTTATGTGTGGAATCCTTGACACTACCCCATTGATTTTTGGTACCGTCAAGGAGGGGATTATGGAGATCATGGAGGAGCGTCTAAGTTCTTTTTGAGTCGATTGATGAAAGGTTGAACGTGCTTATCACAGTCGAGGTTATGTGTGGCATCCTTGACACTACCCCGTTGATTTTTGGTACCGTCAAGGAGGGGATTATGGAGATCATGGAGGAGCGTCTAAGTTCTTTTTGAGTCGAGATTGCTGCGGGCCAGATTGGGATTCAGACTCCTTCATTCCAAGAGTTCAAGGCGTGTGGAACGCCTGAGTTCTTTGGGGTTAAGGACCCCATCAAAAGTCGTTGCTGGATCATTGACATGGAGAATGCTCAGTGCATGAGCTTTTGCACCGAGGCGAAAAAGGTGGGTTCATGTCCTGTATGCTGAGGGACTGGGGGCAGGACTGGTGGGAGGAGGTTACCTATGAGGTAGCGACGGTAGGTGTGACGGTAATGACATGGGAGGATTTTATGTGGAGGTTTAATCGGGATTTGTACCGGCTATTAAGATACAACAGCTGGTGAGGGAGTTCCAGGACTTTCACCGGACTATAGAGACTGGGGCAGAGATTACCACCAAGTTCAGGGAGAGGGCATTACTTGTTCCACAGTACACTGCGGACGAGGAGATGAGAAAGGAGAGATATCATGCTATGCTGAGGGATAATATCCGAGAGTTCGTGAGCTTTTCAAGGTGCAAAACCCTGAACGATATGATTGAGAAGGCCCGTGAGCGGGAGATGGAGTTGGTGCTCCGGACAAGGCGGAAGCTGGAGCAAGTGCAGACAGCAGTGGGCCACCTTGAGGATTACTGATGGCCGATAAGGTAAGGCGAAGGCTCCTGCGGTGAAGAGCAAAGCATTTTAGTTGACCACTGATGAGGCCTGAGCAACGCCGTACATAGTTACTGGAATGTGTCTTAACCCTATCTTTTATTGTTTCCTTGTTATGCTCATATTTGTTATAATTTTGTATAGGGACCTTTTTGGTCAGTGGGTTGTCGGCTCATGTATTATTTGATTCGGGGGCTACCCGATCCTTTGTATCTCTTGCACTCTTCAAGAAGTTTTGAGACGCTCCAGGGACTTTGGATTCCCATCTGGAGGTGGAGATTGCGGATGATCGTACTGTGAGCATTGCGAGGTTGTTCCGAGGATATATTCTGAACATGTTCACTGAGAGGTTTCCTATCGACTTGGTACCAATTGCCTTGAGGGGATTGAAGGTGATCATTAGGATGGATTGGTTGGGGCCCAATGTGGCCATGGTTGATTGTGAGCGGCAGTTGGTGAGAGTTTGAACCCCAAGTAGGGGAGAAGTGGTTATTACTAGTGAGAAAGCTTCGCATGGGCCAACTCTTTGTTCAACTGCGAGGGCTAGGAGGTTTCTTCAGCAGGGTTGTTCTGGATTTTCGGCTTATGTTTCAGATACATGGGTTGAGACCATGACAGAGTTGAGCGGGGTGTGTAGGATTTTCCCGATGTTTTTCCCGAGGAGTTGTCGGGGGTGCCTCCCGAGAGCAATGTTGAGTTCCTGGTTGATTTGATGCCTAGTTTGGCTCCGATCGCCAAGGCACCGTATTGCCTAGCCCCACCTGAGATACAAGATTTGTCTATTTGGCTACAAGAGCTTCTAGACAAGGGTTTTATTCCCCCGAGCAGTTCCCCGACTGATGCTGCTCGTGAAAATGAAGGATGGGTAACACAGGATCTGTATCGATTATCAGGAATTGAACAAGATGAAGGTGAAGAACCGTTACCCACTTCTGAGGATCGACGATTTATTTGATTAGCTTCAAGGTGCATCTTGGTTCTCCAAGATTGATCTTAGGTCAGGACACCATCAGATGAGGATCAGGGATGAGGATGTGCAGAAGACGACCTTCGTAACTTGTTATGGGCATTACAAGTTCATGGTGATTCCATTCAAGCTCACTAATGCACCAGCAACGTTCATGGATCTCATGATTCATGTTTGTAGGCCAATAATGGATCTGTAACACCCAAAATACTAAGGAGAAATTTTTGGGAGTAAAGCCTCTTTTTGGGTTGGACATGGAGTGTTGGAGGAACTAACACGGCATGTCTAGAATGGAATAATCGCGAAGATTAAATAACGCAACATGGCGTGTTGGCAGCTGGGAGGAAAATCCTAACTTTTTAAGGGAGTGACACCCTATTTAAAGGCCTTATGTCCCTTTTTTTGGCCTCCTTATCAGCCCCCATTGTTGTCAAAACCCTAAATCAAGTTGTATCCTCCACTATCAAGCATTTGAGCCTTGGAAGAAAGTTTGGTGTTCATTTTATGCATTGTGAAGGAGTTAGAAGATCTTGAAATTTCTAAGCTTGGAGAAGGAAGTCTTGGATCCATAACAACTACCCATTTTGGAAGGAGCTTGAGGTATCAAGTTCTTATCTTGATTGCTAGATGCTTAGATCTCTCTTTTGGGTTAAATTGTTATGTTTTAGCCATGGGTTGGAAGGATGTTGGGATTAGGGCATCCCAAGGCCTTATTCTTTCAGATCTAGGGGTTTCATGGACTCCTTTGGCAAAAAGGTGCAAGCTTTATAAGATTCTAGGCCTCTTATATGCATTAAGTCCCTTGTTAAGCCCTTCTTGAGCATTTAAGCTTCTCCTAGGCATTCATGAACATAAATTTGGCAACTTTACATGGTCTTCCAGGGCTAGGGTGCCAGATCTGCACTTTGGCGGTTTTGTCTTTGAATATTAAGTGCTTAATGGCTAAGCCCTCACTCTTTTAAGTCTAGGGTTTGGGTTATGGACCCATTTCGATGGTTCCTAGAGGTAAAGTTGGAAACTTTAACCTTCTAGATCTCATTTTGGTCGAGATCTGATCTTTGGAGCTCTTGGAATCGATGAAGGCAGCTTAATGTATTAAACTGTTGGGTCTTCGGCGAACACAACGTATTTGTTGGTTAACACGGCGTGTTGGCTTGGGTTTTTCCGATTTGAAGCTGATGGAGAAACACGACGTGTTGGGTCAACATGGATTGTTGATCTTGAATTTTGACTTTTGTCCTTGGCCAAGTATGCCCTAAGCGGTTCTTGAGGTAATTTGAATTGTAACTAAGGAAATTAATAGGCTTAGGATAAGGCCCATATGGGGTTGGGCCCAATTTGGAAAATTGGGCCATTAGTGTGCCTTTGTGGATCTTTTGGTTTTGAGCTTTTTGGTTATTAGATTTGGGCCCCAATTTTGGTTCATGTTGGGTCAGGGGTAAAATGGTCATTTAACCCCAAGTATGGATGGTGGGCCTTAGAATGGAACCCAATTGCTAATTGGGTGTTATTTGATCTAATAGGTCGGAAGTGTCGTCAGTGCAGCAGCTAGGGATTTCTTTCAGTGAGCTTCTGCATTCAAGGTGAGTTTTCCTCCGTGTACTTTCGGGTTGAAGGAACCAAGGCCGACCCCTTTGGGTTGATAACCTGATATCGCTAATATGTTGAGTATGGAATAGATCTGCATGATTATGCTAGTTGCCGATATGTTAGTATGGTGGATCTGTAGGACTACCTATGATTCTGTCTGCATGATTACCTGCATATGTTTGTTAGTTGTCGGTATATGGTGTTGAGTTGAGGTTGTACTGCTTTGTGTTATAGCCAACAAACCCTCGATCAATCCAGATATGGATAAGGGCCGGGTTGGGCATGTCAGACTCATCGTGAGGGATCAATAGCATTCCAGATACGAGCTGAGGACCTAGTTGGTATGCTAGACTTGTATTAAGGGCTTGAGGGTATGGAGGCAATCCATATATGAGGTGGGCATGCCAGACTCATACTGAGGGCTTAGTAGCATTCCTAATACGAGATGAGGACCCGAATGGTATACTAGACTCATATTGAGGGCTAAGCATTGGTTTTCCAGTCCGATGACTGATTAGTTTGGAGCAAGACAAGCATAAGCTGTGGGCCCCGGGGGTAAGCCAAAATTATGATGTGGGCTCAAGAGCAGGCCATATATGAGCTGTAGGCCCGTTAGGCAAGCCAAACTCATATTGTGAGCTCAGGGGTAATCCAGTCAGTTAGTTATGGACCCATTCCATACTGTTATTTATATATGATATTTGCTTGTGTGTTGGTACTTTGGGGAAACTCACTAAGCTTTGTGCTTATAGTTTTGTTTGTGGTTTTAGGCTATTCAGATGATTCGTGGCAAGGCCAAGGCATGACCGTACACATTCTCGGTTTTACAACGGATCAAATCTTGGGAAACTCTGATTTTTAAATCATGTTTTGTAGATAATGTCTTTCTAAACACTTTTGTTAATAAATGGGTTGTTTTGAAAAGTTTAGATTTGTTGAAAATTGAGTGATGTTACAGGATCGGTCTGTGATTGTTTTCATTGATGATATTCTGGTCTACTCTAAGACTAAGGAGCAACCTGATAAGCATTTGCGAGAGGTTTTGGAGACCTTGAGGAGGTAGAGGCTTTATGCCAAATTCTCCAAATGCGATTTTTGATTGCGTGATGTGCAGTTTCTGGGGCACATCATCAACCTGGGTGGTATCTTGGTGGACTCGACCAAGATCGAGGTTGTGATGCGTTAGGAGGTCCCGAAAAACGCATGTGAGATTCGGAGTTTCTTGGGTCTTGTGTGGTATTATCGGATATTTATTTAGGACTTCTCTAAGATTGCAGTGCCTTTGACCCGCCTGAACAAGAAGAATGTGACCTTTCGGTGGGGTTCAGATCAGCAGTTGCCTTTTGAGACTTTGAGGCAGAGATTGTGCGAGGCCTTGATTCTTGCGTTACCCGAGGGATTGGATGATTTTGTGGTTTATTACGAGGCTTCTATTTCGGGTTTGGGAGTTGTCCTTATGTAGAGAGGACATGTGATTACTTATGCCTCGAAGCCGCTGAAGCCTCATGAGGCGAATCACCCCACGCATGATTTGGAATTGGGGGCGGTGGTGTTTGCCTTCAAGATTTGGAGGCACTATTTATACGGGGTCCGATGCACCATCTAAACCGATCACAAAAGATTGAAGTATTTGATGGATTAGCCGAATTTGAATATGCAGCAACGAAGATGGATAGATGTGGTGAAAGACTACGATGGCGAGATTTCGTATCACCCTGGGAAGGCCATTGTGGTGGCCGATGCTTTGAGCCGTAAGGCGGTGTGCTCACCGCTTCAGAATATTTGTTTGAGAATGACAGTTACTTCACCCTTGATGGATTTGATCAAGGAAGCTTAGATAGAAGGAAAATTGGAAGACTGAACGGATTAGGGGGCAAATTCCATTGTTTGTTAGAGAGAGTCAGGGATTATTGACTCAGTATGGTAGGATTTGGGCACTGGAATCAGGTAGGGTGAGACAGATGATTTTGGCGGAGGCACATAAGTCCAAGTTTTCTATCCATCCGGGGGCCATGTAGATGTATAAAGATTTGTGGTTGAGTTATTGGTGACCATGTATGAAGAGGGAGGTTTCTTGGTTTGTTGAGCGGTGTTTGACTTTCAGAAAGGTCAAATCCGAACATCAGAGACCTTACGAAAGTGCAACTGTTACCCATCCCTATGTGGAAATGGGACCAAGTTACCCAAGACGGCGCGCAATGTTGATTCTATATGGGTTATTGTGGATAGACTGACCAGGAATGCGCTTTTTATTCCGATGGCCGAGAGCATATCCGTAGAAAAGTTATCAGATATTTATGTTCGGGAGGTGGTAGTTAGGCACGGGGTGCTAGTATCTGTGGTCTCGGATCGAGATGTTTGTTTCACCTCCAGATTTTGGAGGAAGTTCCATGAGGATTTAGGTACTCAATTTCTTTTGAGTACCGCATATCACCCCAAGACCGACGGTGAGAGCGAGCGGACGATCCAGACACTTGAGGATATGCTTAGGGCTTGTGTGCTGGATTTTGGAGGGAGTTGGGATACTTAGCTGCCACTAGCAGAGTTCTCCTACAACAACATTTATCATGCTAGTATTGATTGACTACCATTCAAGATATTTTATGGAAGAAGTTGTAGGACCCTGATTTATTGGGGTGAGGTCGGACATCGGGTCATGGGAAGCACTGAGATAGTGCTTAAGACCACCAAGCTGATTTAGCAGGTACGCGACAGAATGTGGGTCGCACATAGTCGGAAGAAGAATTATGATGACCGATGCCGTTTGGATCTTGATTTTTAGGTGGGATGCTTTGTGTTGTTTAAGGTGTCACCTTGGAAAAGTTTCATCAGTTTTCGGAAGAGGGGCAAGTTGGGTTCCCGATTCATTGGTCCATTTAGGATTTCTGCCCGGATCGGCAGGGTTGCATATTGGCTGGATCTTCCGGATAAGCTTAGTCAGATCCATAACACTTTCCATGTATCTCAGTTGCAGAAATGTGTAGCCGATGATTCTGTAGTGATATCGTTAGATGACATTCAGGTGGATGAGCGCCTGAATTATGTGGAGAAGCCCATTGCGATTCTGGATAAAAAGACTAATACTCTTCGTAACAAGATGGTGAGTCTAGTGAAGGTGCAATGGCATCACCATAAGAGCTATGAGTGGACGTGGGAACTAGAGGGAGAGATGAGAGAGCACTACCCAGAATTGTTCACGACAGCAGACTTTGAGGACAAAGTCTAATTCAAGTGGGGGAGATTTGTAACACTCAGAATCCAGGTATGTTACCTTTTATCCCTTGGGATAAGATTATTTTTTGCAAAGTGATCCCTTCGTACATTGGGCGTAAATGTGTGTACTCTTAGAATACTGGGGTGTAGTGGACGTGGGCTTGTACCACATACACTGGGCGTACTATGGTGTACGTGGGGCGTATGTGGCCTGAGAATAAACCCTAATCTTAGGGAATGATCCCTATTTAAGCTCACTTATGACATTTGGACCTCACTATAATCAGCCTCCACTGCCTCTAAAGGTCTCTAAAAATGCTAAGTTGCAATTGGAGGTTATCTTTGAGCTTAAAGTGTCAAAAGTAGCCCTTTTTGGTGTGTTTTCAAGAAAGAGAAGGTGGTGATCAAGTCTTGGACGTGGTTGAGCTTCGAGATCCTGTATCTACTTCACCTTAAGAAGCTTTTGGAGGTAAAAATTTCATATCTTTCTAATCGTTTTGCTAGGTTGAGTTAGGTTTTGGTAGTGAGTTCATTTTTGGTCCATGGATCCTCTTTTTGGAGTTTGAGCAACTGCACAGGTTAGAAATGTTAGATCCAAGTCCCTTTGGCATGTTAGAAGCATAAAAATGCTATCTTGATGGTCGATATGGCACCATGCATTGGATTAAATTCTTAAAGTAAATATTAATGGACAAAATGGGATGTTGGGCTCCCATGAAGCACGCAAAGGTATAAAGTTGCCAACTTTATACCCTTGGACCTTTAAATGACCAAGATCTAGTATTTTACGAAGTGGCTACATGGATTAGTGGTGAATGGTGGTGGTTTTTATAGGTAGTCGGTGGGGTGGCAAGTGGTGGTGATGGGTGGTAGAAACGGGATAGTGGTGATGGTAGGCGGTGGTGCATGGTGATGGGTAGTGGTGGTGAGTGATGGTGGTAGTGGTGGGTAGTGTTTTTAGTAGGTGGTGGGTGGGGATAGTGGTGGGGGTGGTAGTGATAAGTGGTGGAGGTGGATGGTGGTGATGGGTGGTGATCTAAATCGTGATTCAGATAGTTAGCCTCATGAGGACTTAACTGCTTCGAAGAATACGCAATGACTCTCCTCGGCTACATAAGCACAACTCCTAATCATGTGATCAAAGCATCACAATAGTCCACGAAATCCTTAACATCCTCAAGAAGGATCAAATCCGGTGCCTCACACAACTTCTCTCTCAATGTCTCAAACGATGCCTCCTGCTCATGCCCTCACTGAAAAATCACACTATTTTTCGACAACCGGGTAAACGGTACCACGATCTTCGAAAAATCCTAGATAAACCTTCTATAATAATCAGCCTACCCAGTGAAACTTCGAATCTCGGATGGAGATATCATAACCTTCCACTGCATCATTGTATTAATCATAGTCGGATCTACTAAGATAATGTTTTGGTTGATGAGGTGCCCCATAAATTGGACCTCACGCAACCAAAAATCGCACTTGGAGAGTTTGGCATAAAGCCTCTCCCTCCTTCGAGTCTCAAGAACTGCTCTCTACTGCACCTCTTATTGTTCATTGGTCTTTAAATAGACCAATATATCATCGATAAAAACGATCACTGACTGATCAACCATTGGCCTGCACACATGATTCATGAGATCCATAAATATTGTCGATGTGTTGGTGAGCCCAAATGGAATCAACACAAACTCGTAATTCCCATAACAACTAGGAATTATTGGGGATTGCACCATCTGTGCCGACCATGTGATTCGGTCTATGACGGTAGCTCTGATACCATTTGTAAGGACCGTTACTAGCCCAACCATACTTAACATAAAAGAACAATGTCACACCCCTGAACCAGGACGATGGAAACGTCCGGGGTAGATGACGTCATAGTGTAATATCATAGCAGTTGAATATAAATGATACATAGTAACTAAACATCATACATTACAATATACCAAAATTGATTGTTTACAAATTGTACTTGTTCTTCAATTACACAAAAATAACAATAAGTATGATGTCTCAAAAAGATGGCAAAATATCCAAATCTAAGGCTCGAGTACCTGTTCACCGTGTCCCTGAGAATGCAAGTCATTTTTAAAAAGCGTCAACATAGAATGTTGGTGAGTTCATAAGAATTGTTATAAGAAAACTTGGTTATAGTTTGTAAACTTCCAGAAAATCTAATATTTTCTATAAAAGTAGTTCCGGAATCATGTTCCAAAACCGTGTGTATTTGCATGCATGTTCTTTGTTTTTCTTTGTTTGTATTTAAAAAGAGTATGACTCCAGAAAATCCTATATTTTCTGTATATAAAAGTGTTGTGGATCTTCAAACCCTAAGTCCGGAGTGGTGAAATTAGTTTACATAATAGATGAAACATGGTTGTGTATTTTATAAAACTAGTAGAGTGCATATTCTTCGTAAATTCAAATAATATTGTTATTCTCTATGTGAGTCGTTATAACCATACTAATATGACTAACGTGCTTGTATTGACATTCTTCAGGCGTCAAGTTCTAAAGATACTTGTCACCTTAGACTGACCCGTCTAGCAGTAGCGATCAGCTCAGGTGTGGGGGTGTCAACCCCGTATAAATCTATACACAATTATCTCGCTCTCCTGCCAGGAGACTTTGGTTAAAACTTACAGGACTTACAGTGTATGCTAGGTAGGTACGGTGAAGGAGTGTCTCTGAAACGACCCAAAAATACGACCCAAAAATTTCATTTTTAATATAACCGAAAATCATAAATCTGAGGATCATATAATAAAACCATACACTATGTATCTCAAACCATACTCAAATACTGTGAGAAAACTGAGTCACCACTGTATCAAAACATATCTAAGAAAACTATCAACTACCAGGACAAAAACTGAAGCTGTGGTGTGTGCGATGCCATCATCCCGAGCTCTTCCCTTTGCTTGCGGAAGTACCTGAAACCAAAACTGAAACTGTAAGCATGAAGCTTAGTGAGCTCCCCCAAACTACCACATACCATACAATACATATAAAGCACATACTGGGCCTTGCCCACTGACTGGGACCCCGTCCCCTGCATCAGACCGAAGTCCGGACTAACTGGCTAGGACCCCATCCCCTACATCGGACCGAAGCCCAAAGCTGACTGGCTGGGACCCCGTCCCCTACATCGGACCAAAGCCTGAGGCTGACTGGGACCCCGTCCTCTGCATCGGACCGAAGTCCGGACTAACTGATCACAGCATAGCATAACATATCATCTGAGCATAAACACATAAATCCTGTCTGAGCCACGGAGGCATCAAACATACTAACTATTGCATTGGACCGAAGTCCACGACTACTGCTAACTGAACGGGCCGGCATTGTGGCCTTAGACCCGTTCCTACTGGAAGGAAACTCACCTCGTGAACTGGCTGTTGTGTGTATGGCTTTGGAAGCTAACTGCTGCTGCTCTGGTATCTCCCTGGCTACAAGTCCATAAACACACTCAATCAATGCTAATCACTGCACTGGGGTAAAATGACTCTTTTACCCTTGGTCAAAGTTACCTCTCCTGGTCAAAGTCAACCTACAGTTGACCTGACTCGCCGAGTTGGGCCGCCAACTCGTCGAGTCCCTAATCTCATTTCTCAACCCTACTCGCTGCTACTCGTCGAGTATGGCATCAACTCGATGAGTCTCCTTTCGAATCTAAAACTCATGCAATCTGCATCCGACTCGCCGAGTCGTATGAACAACTCGACGAGTTGTTCTTCGAGCTAAGAAGATTGCCTTGGACTCGCCGAGTTGTATGAACAACTCGCCGAGTCCCTCCATTACTGAGTCTGACCTCAAACTCGCTGACTCCACTCTACCACTCACTGGTCCCACTCGACATCACTCAAAAAGGGAAAAATCGGGGACTCGCGACTCGACTCGCCGAGTCGTTCTTCCGACTCGCCGAGTCGCTTGCATGCAACAACTCTAAACTCGATTCTGCTTGAATCCAGTGTATAAAACTTATAGATCTGGGCTCCCTTAACTCGATTAGCACGTAAAGATTCTATCTTTACGTGCCCATATGCATCCATGAAGCTAAAATGGCTCAAAAAGCATAATAAAGGCTAGATCTAGGGTTTTCATGCAAAGTATTTTCAAAAAGGCAATAGATCCGGGCTCTACAACTCCTAAATGAACAGATCTAAGGATATATCGACCTATTAGGGCATCCATACAATCATAAGGCTTGAGAAAAGCATCAAACTATTTCTAGAAGGGTTCTAATGGAGGTTTAAAGCATAAAATGAGAGGAAATCCGAAGAATACCTCAATGAACTCTTGTTTGCCCTTGGATCTTTGCTCTACACTTCCTCTCCTTGCTCCTTTCTTCTTCTTCTTCTTCAAGCCTTCAAAATTTCACACAAGAACACTTAAATCACTCAAGGATGGATTAGGGTTTTCTCATAGCTCTCTGAGGGTGAAGGAGGCGAGATTGGGGGCTATAAGGTGGTTTAAATAGTGAGCAACCTGAGGATTTAGGGTTTCTTCCAGGCAGGCAGACTCGCCGAGTCCCGAATATGGACTCGCCGAGTCGCCGACTAACACGTGCATAAAATCCCGTCCCTACCCGGCGAGTCAGGCCATGAACTCACCGAGTCCCTCTTGCAAACTTCTAATTAAATACTATGGAATCTTCATACCGGAGACGGGTCGTTACAATTCTCCCCCACTTGTCTCAGACTTCGTCCTCGAAGTCTGCTACGGCTGAATCTGTAAATAACTCCGGGTAGTGCTCCCTCATCTCCTCCTCAGCCTCCGACGTCCACTCAGACCCCTTCCGGTGCTGCCACTACACCTTTACTAATTGAATGTCCTTGTTCCTCAGGGTCTTTGTCTTCTGGTCCAGAACCGCGACTGGCCTCTCAATATAATTCAGGCTGCTATCAACCTGAATGTCCTCTAGGGGAACAACTGTGGACTCATCCACCAAACACTTCCTCAACTGAGACACATGGAAAGTGTTGTGGATCTGACTAAGCTCCTCAGGAAGATCCAACCGATAAGCAACCCGACCCACCCGGGCCAAAACCCTGAAAGGACCAATAAACCTGGGACCCAACTTGCCCCTCTTCCGGAACCTGATGACACCCTTCCAAGGTGAGACCTTCAGAAGGACCATATCACCTACCCGGAACTCCAAGTCTGAACGCCTCCTATCGGCGTAACTCTTCTGCCGACTCTGCGCAGTCTGTAGTCTACTACGGACCTGCTGGATCAACTCGGTCGTCTTGAGCACCACCTCTGTGCTCCCGATGACTCGCTGGCCGACCTCGCTCCAACAAATCGGGGTCCTACACTTCCTCCCATAAAGCATCTCAAAGGGAGGTCGATCAATGCTCGCATGATAACTGTTGTTATACGAAAATTCCGCTAACGGAAGATACGTATCCCAACTGCCACCGAAATCCAGAACACATGCCCTGAGCATGTCCTCGAGGGTCTGGATCGTCCTCTCGCTCTGCCCGTCCATCTGAGGGTGGAAAGCGGTGCTGAAATGGAGACGAATACCCATCTCGTCGTGGAACCGCTTCCAGAATCTGGATGTAAAACGGACATCTCGATCTGACACCACCGATACCGGCACTCCATGACGTGCCACAATCTCACGCACATAGATATTGGCTAACTTCTCTGCCGATATACTCTCCTGGATCGGGATAAAATGAGCACTCTTCGTCAATCGATCCACTACTACCCATATCGAATCTACTCCTCGTGCGGTCCTGGGAAGCTTGGTGATAAAATCCATGGTGATGTCCTCCCATTTCCACACGGGAATGTCTAATGGCTGCATCTTGCCGTGAGGCCTCTGGTGCTCCGCCTTGACCTTCCTGCAGGTCAGGCATCTCTCCATGTACCAAGCGACATCCCGCTTCATGCAGGGCCACCAATAATCGGGTAGAAGATCTCTATACATCTTCGTCGCACCTGGGTGGATAGAAAATCGAGACTTATGAGCCTCGTCCATCAACACCTGCCGTACTCCACCCCACTACGGCACCCACACCCTCCCGTGAAGCGTCAGCAACCCCCGAATGTCATAATCAAACGAGGCTACTCGGCCCACTATCCTCTCGCACTTTTGCCTCTCCTCCTTGAGGCCCTCAACTTGAGCCTCCTTGATCCGCTCCAACAATGGAGTGATCACTGTCATCCTCAGACAAAAATATCTGATAGGGGCTGCCGACACTTTGCGGCTTAGGGCGTCGGCCACCACGTTGGCCTTCCCTGGATGGTAAAGGATCTCACAGTCATAATCCTTCAGCACATCCAACCATCTCCTCTGCCTCACGTTCAGACTCGGCTGATCCATAAGGTACCTCAAACTCTTGTGATCTGTGTAGATAGTACAACGGGCCCCATAAAGATAATGCCTCCAAATCTTGAGGGCAAACACCACCGCCCCCAACTCTAAATCATGGGTAGGATAATTAGCCTCGTGGGGCTTCAACTGTCTCGAGGCGTAGGCTATCACATGGCCTCGCTGCATCAACACTGCTCCCATACTTGTGATCGAGGCATCACAGTAAACTACGAAGTCCTCTACTCCCTCTGGCAAGGTAAGAATCGGAGCCTCGCACAATCTCTGTCTGAGGGTCTCGAACGCTGCCTGCTGCTTAGGCCCCCAACGAAATACCAACGACTTCTTGGTTAGTCGAGTGAGCAGCACCGCTATCTTGGAGAAATCCTGAATGAATCTCCGGTAATACCCTGCCAACCCTAGGAAGCTCTGAATCTCGGATGGAGACTTCGGGACCTCCCACTACATCACGGCCTCTATCTTGGCCGGATATACCAAAATACCCTTCTGGTTGATGAGGTGACCAAGGAACTGCACCTCGCGCAACCAGAACTCACACTTGGAGAACTTTGCGAAAAGTCTCTCCCTCCTCAAAACTTCCAGCACCTCCCTCAGGTGCTCCTCGTGCTGCTCCTGCGTCTTGGAATACACCAAAATATCATCTATGAATACTATCACTGACCGATCCAGCATCGGCCTGCACACGCAATTCATGAGATTCATGAACGCGGCTGGAGCATTGGTGAGACCAAATGGCATCACCACAAACTCATAATGACCATACCTGGTCCTGAAAGCAGTCTTTTGCACATCCTCATCTCTAACCCGCATCTGATGATTACCGGAGCGTAGATCGATCTTGGAGAACCAAGACGCTCCCTGAAGCTGGTCAAAAAAATCATCTATCCTCGGGAGTGGGTAACGGTTCTTCACCGTTACCTTATTCAACTCCCGATAATCTATACACATACGATGCGATCCATCCTTCTTCTTCACAAACAAGATCGACGCTCCCCAAGGCGAACTACTCGGCCGAATGAAACCCTTTTCTAGCAGCTCTTGCAGCTGCGTAGACAACTCCTGCATCTCAGGGGGAGCTAGGCGATACGGTGCCTTGGCTATCGGAGCCGCACCAGGAATCAGGTCGATCCTAAACTCAACCTGCCTCTCAGGAGGTATTCCCGGTAAATCCTCGGGAAATACATCCGGGTAGTCTCGCACTACCGGAACATCATCTATTGCTACCTTACCCTTCTCCCGGGCGTCTACTACGTAAGCTATATACCCAGCGCAACCCTGCTGGAAATAACGTCTCGCTCTCGCGGCGTAACAAAAGGTCAGTTCGCGCTGTGGCCTCTCGCCCTGAATCACTAACTCTCCCCCACTGGGAGTGCGAACCCTCACTAACTGCTGCTCACAATCAATCACCGCCCCATTGGGGCTCAGCCAATCCATGCCTACTATAACCTTATTCCCTCGCAGGGGAATAGGAACCAGGTCCACCAAAAACTGCTCGTCAAACAACTGAAGCGAACACCCTCTGTATACTCTGTCGACCCTCACGGTCCTGTCGTCTGCTATCTCAACCTCTAGTGGACAATCCAGCTCCCCTGGATCTCTACTAAATCTCTTGCTAAGCGCAAGTGATACGAATGATCGGGTAGCCCCCGAATCGAATAATACCATAACAGAAATGCCGTTCATAGAGAACGACCCTATACAAAACATATAATCATAAGCAACTATCAATCAGTAAAAATAGAGATGAAGGGAAGATACATACCCGTCACCACAGCAGGAGTCGCTCGCGCCTCCTCTGCTGTCATCTAAAACGCCCTGCTCTTCGCCACTGGCGCCTCGGCTCGGCCCTGCCGGCCATCTGTAATCCTCAAGGTAGCAGGGGCAGGTGCAGCCACCTTCCCTGCTGCAGCTAAACTCGGACACTGGGACCTTTTATGTCCCCTCTGATTGCATTGAAAGCAAATCAGATCTGATGCTGCAATGGCAGTAGCAGGGGTCGTACAATCCCTGCTTAAATGCCCTGTCCGACCGCACTTGAAGCAGCCGAAACTCCCTGCCTTGCACACCCCATCGTGCATCCTCCCACACTTGCCACATCGACCGTGGCTCGGCTGAATCCTGGACCTGTGATCTGAAACCTTGGGCTTTTTGCCCGAACTGCCTGTACCCGAAACCGCCTCCGGTTTCCTCTTCTTCTCCATCTCGAGATCAATCTCCCTCTCCCGAGCCCTAGCAATCATGTCATCCAGCGCTTTACAGCTGGACCGGCTCACAAACTGGCGGATATCGCTCCGCAACATCTCATGATAACGGGCCTTCTTCATCTCCTCATCGGCTGCATACTGAGGAACGAGAAGAGCCCTCTCCCTGAACTTGGCGGTGATCTCTGCCACGGTCTCTGTAGTCTGGGTGAGGTCCTGAAACTCTCTAGCTAACTGTTGCACCTCAATAACTGGTGCAAACTCCGCCCTAAACCTGGTAGAGAAGTCAGCCCAGGTCATGGCATCCAATGCTGCATCATCTCCAGTGGTGTGTCCGACCTCCTCCCACTAATCCCGTGCCCTGTCCTTCAGAAGACAGGACGCCAATCTAACCTTGTCGACCTCGGGACACCTGCTAGTGCGGAACGCGTTGGCCACATCCGCCAACCATCTAGTACTCGCTATGGGGTCCCGCGCCCCATGATAGTCCGGAGCTCCACATGCCCTGAACTCCCTGAACGTAAGCGTACGCGACCCCATCATGGCCACCACCTCGGCACGGAAGGTGCCCAATCTCTCATCCATCAGCTCTAGGATACCCTCCTTGATCGAACCGAAGATCACAGGAGTCTGCTCTACAATGATACGAGTAATCAATGAAGAGAGAAACTCTCTGGTTTGCTCATCCATGCGCTCGTCCCCCGAGCCTGAACCTGATCCCTCCCCGGCACCTCCACTGCCGGCTGTTGGTCTCGAACGCAAAACCACCATTCTGAAACACATCACAACGACATCAGAAAACTGAAATATCTCGAGGGATCATTGATGCTGCAACTAGCTTCCTGGTCTCGTCTCGACCTTCCTTGATTCGAGTACGGACCCTCTGCTTTCAGTAGTACGGGCCCATACTACCTTCCACATCTATCCGTACTTTCCTCCAGAACTGCCTTGACTCCACCAAGTCACTTCTACTACTACTGATCTCTGCTACTCTCATCCTAGGCTTACCCTAGGGAAATCTCTGACTCCACTTAACCAGTCCTCAGCTGCTGAAGGCCTCCTTATAATGCTAATTAGCCACCACCTGAATACCATCACATGCGACGAGGCTCAGATAATCCTTCAAGTAAAAGACTCGTCCCTACAACGGTTGGACTCAAACAAGAGCTGCGCAATATGGCCAAATCCAGCACTCTGAGATTATTCAACCCTGATCGCATGTGGTGTGACGTATTCACCTAATGGCTAACTCCCATCACTCAGAGTCCCACAAAGCATAAAGCAAGCAGCATTCGGACACAAGAACTACTCAAGCAATTCTATCCCCATAACGAGGAAACTGTACTAGCATACAATGCTAAGCTCATACTATCAGGCATAACCTAAACATGCTATCCTACTGCTGTCTACTCAATACTAGCATGCAATACTCATAAAGCTGAAACACATATAGCAGGCACATAAGGCATCCTCCTAGATCCTTAGTCCTATACTAGCATGCTGTTCTACCGAAACTGAAACTGAAACTGGAACTGAACAATTAACTTGTATGGGTAATTTGGGAGTACTTACTTGAGCTCGGCTGATCGCATGCACCACACCCTTATCTTGTTTAAAAATTTCTTTCTTTCTAAGCGCTTTCAAAATTCTTTAGAAAACATTTTCCTTTAAAAAAAATCTTTTTATCTTCCCCTTAGTTTGAGTTCAGATACACTCGGAAGTGTATCCGAATCCCTCAAACCAAGGCTCTGATACCAACTTGAAACGACCCAAAAATACGACCCGAAAATTTCATTTTTAATATAACCGAAAATCATAAATCTGAGTATCATATAATAAAACCATACACTATGTATCTCAAACCATACTCAAATACTGTGAGAAAACTGAGTCACAACTGTATCAAAACATATCTAAGAAAACTGTATCAACTCCCAGGACAAAAACTGAAGCTGTTGTGTGTGCGATGCCATCATCCCGAACTCTTCCCTTTGCTTGCGGAAGTACCTGAAACCAAAATTGAAACTGTAAGCACGAAGCTTAGTGAGCTCCCCCAAACTACCACATACCATACAATACATATAAAGCACATACTGGGCCTTGCCCACTGACTGGGACCCGTCCCCTGCATCGGACCGAAGTCCGGACTAACTATCTGGGACCCCGTCCCCTGCATCGGACCGAAGTTCGGACTAACTGGCTGGGACCCCGTCCCCTACATCGGACCGAAGCCCGAAGCTGATTGGCTGGGACCCCGTCCCCTACATCAGACCGAAGTCCGAAACTGACTGGGACCCCATCCCCTACATCGGACCGAAGCCCGAGGCTGACTGGGACCCCGTCCCCTGCATCGGACCGAAGTCCGGACTAACTGATCACAACATAGCATAACATCTCATCTGAGCATAAACACATAAATCCTGTCTGAGCCACAGAGGCGTCAAACATACTAACTACTGCATTGGACCGAAGTCCACGACTACTGCTAACTGAACGGGCCGGCATTGTGGCCTTAGACCCGTTCCTACTGGAAGGAAACTCACCTCGTGAACTGGCTGCTGTATGTATGGCTCTGGAAGCTAACTGCTGCTGCTCCAGTATCTCCCCGGCTACAAGTCCATAAACACACTCAATCAATGCTAATCACTGCACTGGGGTAAAATGACTCTTTTACCCTTGGTCAAAGTCAACTCTCCTGGTCAAAGCCAACTTACAGTTGACCTGACTCGCCGAGTTGGGCCGCCAACTCGCCGAGTCCCTAATCTCATTTCTCAACCCTACTCGCTGCTACTCGTCGAGTATGGCATCAACTCGACGAGTCTCCTTTCGAATCTAAAACTCATGCAATCTGCATCCGACTCGCCGAGTCGTATGAACAACTCGACGAGTTGTTCTTCGAGCTAAGAAGATTACCTTGGACTCGCCGAGTTGTATGAACAACTCGCCGAGTCCCTCCATTACTGAGTCCGACCTCAAACTCGCTGAGTCCACTCTACCACTCACTGGTCCCACTCGACATCACTCAAAAAGGGAAAAATCGGGGACTCGCGACTCGACTCGCTGAGTCGTTCTTCCGACTCGCCAAGTCGCTTGCATGCAGCAACTCTAAACTCGATTCTGCTTGAATCCAGTGTATAAAACTTATAGATCTGGGCTCCCTTAACTCGATTAGCACGTAAAGATTCTATCTTTACGTGCCCATATGCATCCATGAAGCTAAAATGGCTCAAAAAGCATAATAAAGGCTAGATCTAGGGTTTTCATGCAAAGTATTTTCAAAAAGGCAATAGATCCGGGCTCTACAACTCCTAAATGAACAGATCTAAGGATATCTCGGCCTATTAGGGCATCCATACAATCATAAGGCTTGAGAAAAGCATCAAACTATTTCTAGAAGGGTTCTAATGGAGGTTTAAAGCATAAAACGAGAGGAAATCCGAAGAATACCTCAATGAACTCTGGTTTGCCCTTGGATCTTTGCTCTACACTTCCTCTCCTTGCTCCTTTCTTCTTCTTCTTCTTCAAGCCTTCAAAATTTCACACAAGAACACTTAAATCACTCAAGGATGGATTAGGGTTTTCTCACAGCTCTATGAGGGTGAAGGAGGCGAGATTGGGGGCTATAAGGTGGTTTAAATAGTGAGCAACCCGGGGATTTAGGGTTTCTTCCAGGCAGGCAGACTCGCTGAGTCCCGAATGTGGACTCGCCGAGTCGCCGACTAACACGTGCATAAAATCCCGTCCCTACTCGGCGAGTCAGGCCATGAACTCGCTGAGTCCCTCTTGCAAACTTCTAATTAAATACTATGGAATCTTCATACCGGAGACGGGTCGTTACAGTCTCACAAGAGCCTCAACCAAATTTACGCGAATTTATGGAATAATGTATACGATGTTCTGAAAGTAAGTTTATAACTACGGTTTTATGACTCGCGTTTTACAACTTTATAACATACAATTTAACACTTGTATTTTAACAACTTTTTGATAGTCAGGTTGTGACACATGCATAGTTTTGTCGTAAAAACTCTTCTTTGCTTACCGGTTATATTAAATTATTTATAACGATAGTTATGAATGCTTTCTAATATCTTGATAACCTTCAAAGGTGTAAAAATAACGTATTACCTTTGGTTTTAAACAATAATAATAATAATTTTTACATATCTCGATTTTTCCATAAAACATATATAATTTAAAGTTTTATTTTATTTTATGTATTTGTACAACTTTTGTGGAAAAAGATGAATTTTCCCATTTTTACTACAATTGTCAAAAGTAGCCCGTTTTGCCACAATTGTCATAAATAACCAGTTTTTACCAAAATTGTCATAAATGACCCATTTTTACTGAAATTGTCATAAATGATCCATTTTTACCAAAATTGTCATAAATGACCCATTTTTGCCAACATATTCACAAATAACCCATTTTTACAAATGTTGTGGTAAAAATATCTATATTAAAAAATTTACCATTTTAAGTGTAAATTTCCATATTTTTCCTTTTTTTCAAGCTTTCATGACCAACAAATTTGTTCTAACATTTTCCTTGACAACATGGTGATTTTATCACACATTAAAGAAAACATTTTAACATAACAACAAAATATGTAAGGTACACAAGATAACTTTGTTTCAACAACTTGAGACTTGTACAAATCTTAAGTTTGTGGATTTTTAGCATGAGATCACAACATTTCAACACACATAAGCACATAAAATATACACATACAGGCAAATATTCAAGGATTTAAACAAGATTTTGACTTGTATTCCCCCCCCCCCCCCCCCAAAAAAAAGAATGAAAACTCGAAAACATAGGGTATGAAGTTCACATTGGGGCCTTTTTCGAGATGTAGAAGGAAGAAGATGAAGGATTTTAAAATCCTAACTTGTGCCTTGAAGAGATTTCGAAATGATGGTTTTTCTAAGATCCTTATTCACGAAAACAAGAGAGTAAGGGAAAGATCTTACATAACCTTGAAACAAAGCAAGGGAGTTTAACTTATTACTTACCAAGCTTATGATCTTTGAAGAAAACTCCTTGGAAGAACATACACACAACCCACAAATTTTCAAAACAAGATGCGAGATTTATTGGGTGCTTGAGAGAAGATGATATGAAAGTGTGAAGTTTGAAATGAATTGTGGAGAGAGGGGAAGGAGGGGGGGTCGGCCGATGAAGAGGAGAGGAGAGAGAGAGCTTAACCTTGAAACATGTTGGATATTAATCTCTTGCATGGAAGTATTTAGGGTAATTAACATGGTTACATGATATGTAATATGGAGGTGGCATGCTTAGGTAATTCCTCTCATTTTCCTTTTTTTTTGTTTAACCAAACCCTAACCGGCCCAAGGGGGGTCTCGGCCCAAGGTTGGCCCAAAAGAATGTTTGTGGGCTTTTAACTTGACTTGGTCCAAGGAGTTTGTGGCCCAATAATGTTCTAGAAAGGGCATTGGCCTAGTTAAGGGGTTTTCGGCCCAAGTATGAGTTTATGGAATTTCGATGAGAACTTTTGACCCAATAGGGGGCCCAATAATGGTTTTCGGCCTTACAAGGCCCATTAGAGGGTTTTCGGCCAAATGGAAAGTCCAATAGTGAATTGTCGCCCATTAATGCTAAAAATGAGGTTTTCGGCCCAACAGAGCCCAAAAGACAGTTTTTGGCCCAAAAGGTCCAATTTTAGAGGTTATCGGCCCATTAGGTCCCAATAAGAGAGTCTTGGCCCAAATAGGGCTTGGGACGAGAAAGCTTGGTCTAATGCCCAAAGTTGAGTGAACTTAGCTTATTGGGTTAGGTTTTTGGGCTATACGAGGTGGTTTTGATTTGAATCACAATTCTTGGTTGTATAAACTTAAATAGTATTGAAGTTTGATTTATACTAAACGTAGTGTTACAGGGTTACACAAGAAGTTATCTTGTACAAGGATAGAAATCTTAACCCTAATTTGCTAGTTGTGACAAACAATGATGTTATAAATTCCAAATTCAATTAGTGATAGAAGGGATTACCCATTGTCTTATATGCTGGCGTCTAGTTTCTTTTTTTACCGATGTGGAATTGAAAATGCTCCCTAACACCCACCTTTCCTAATTGATTTTAAAAATTTGGAAGATAACATATTTTGGACAACACCATCACCATCACCTATTCACTACCACCACTGGCGAACTACCTCCAACTTACCATTTCCATCGTTGGACCGACTCCATATTAAAATTCTATAGGTAAGAAGACCATCACTGATAAACATTCCATTGAATCTCTCTTTATTCTTTGTTTTGCCGGAGCTTCGAAACCACCACCACCACAACATGTGCCGTCCTTCATTACAACCCCTACACAACCTTATAATATTGAAGCTTCAAATCTGCATTATCAGAAAGTTCTGGTGACAGCTTAGGTGGTTTGAAAACCCTATATCTTACATTGTCGACATCGATGACGGTGTCGGTAATGAATGGTCAGATGGAGGCAATTTCTTTTCAAGGATTTGTTGCATATTATGTGGGTAGTCGACCGGTGTAGTTTTCGTAAAAAATGCCCGATTATATGCGACGATCGGAGTTTTATGGTGAGATAATGCGGCGATGCAAGGTGCTAGAAGGAAACAAATGGAAGAATTGACCTAGAGTGTTTTGATCGGACCTCCTTGTCGTACGAATGATAGTGGTTGTAGCGTAAAATAGATAGATTAGTGGCATATATGGAGGTTTCCAGCGGATTGTGAAGAGATTCCCGCAGGTGTCTTCTGGCGGCATTGGATGGAACAGGTTGGTGGGGTTTCTGTGGGACCTCCGATGAAGGCGATTAGCAGTGGTCGCAATGATTTTTGACGATGGGAGGCATCGTTTTTGCGCATTACGACGACTTTGTGGTGGAACCAATAATATTAAAAAAAGTTAATATTATACATTAAAAATAAATTAAATATCCAATAAAATGTTATTTATTATATAAAGAAAATAATAAATTAAAAATGATAATCCAATATAAAAAGAATTATTCCAATATTAAAATAAAAAAATTAATTAAAACAAATTAATAATTCAATAAAGTAATATATATATATATATATATATATATATATATATATATATATATATATATATATATTGTAAATAATATTTGTTAATATATAATAATTCAATAAAAAATCTAATCTAATAAAAAAAATTAAACAAAAGAATTAATATATAATAATTCCATAAAACTGAAATGAAAAGAAATGTTCCTAGAAATAGTTTCTAAAGATAAATTTATTATTTTAAAAATGATAACTTCTATATATTAACGAGATAAGGACCAAAACAACAAAACAACCAAAAATGATTTTTTTTATAGTAACTTTTTTTTGCACATTTCCCAAAGGAATGAGCAAACCGTATAGACCATTTATACAATTTTATCTTTTGACAATTTTGACATCGCATGTTCTAACTCAACATGGCTAACGAAAGTCCCGATAAAACAATAAAAATCAAACTGAAAAATATAATTTTCTTTTCAAAAATAAAAAATAAAAAAATAATACAATATTAAAATTGAAAAATAACATACTATTTTTAGTGATTTTGTCTATTTATTATCCCTTTCCCTAACACCTCTAAGGGAATGCAACAAATGTTTGCGAATCGGGTACACAATGACTATGATGGTAAATGAACTGAACGAACACATAAGAGGGCTTGTTTGTGTTCTTTCATTTAAGTTAGCCAAACAAACGAATGAACACGAACAAATAAACAAACAAGTTTTCTTGTTCATGTTCGCTCGTTTAACAAATTATATTCTTTATATTTGTTCGTTTAACAAATTAAATTATTGATATTCGTTTGTTTATGTTCGTGAACATGTTAAACGAACATAAGAGAACGAAGATAAAAAACCATAATTAAATATAATGAACATATAATATAGTAATGTACTAAAAACAATTGAACAAATATGAACATAAAATGAATGAACATAAACGAACTTGTTAGAACTAAATTCAATTAGGATCGTTAGATTCTATGCAAGCAAACAATTATGAACGTAAATATGAACACGAGTTTGGCTTTGAATATGTCGTATGATTAATACTTCAACACTTCAGAAGAGCTCGATTAAGAACTTCGACTGTAGAGGTTTTTAGGGTTACAAAAAAACAATAAACGTAATAATCGACATCGTATAATGCATACATGCATGCATACTTATAGTATAACCCTACTAGATAATCACGGATGGACAGGCCCAATCCGGATACAAAATATAAAGCCCATGACGCAACACATTTAAACTCAACAATCTCCCCCTTTGCGTCAATGGAACCGAAAGCTCACTTTGGTTGAGCTGCAGAAGACTTCTTTATTGTTTTGAACACCTTCGGAATGATAGCCAAAAGATGATAACGGAACGTTATGTACCACTGAAGAATGTCCGTGAAGTTCTTTTTGTCCTCTTCTGAGTTCTGCTTGCACCGATGAATAATGTTGATGATGTGCTCCAAGCAGTCAGTTGAAAATAAATGTTTATCAACAAGAGCGAATAAAAATCTGTGAGCTTCGCCTTTGATAAACATTACAGTGAGATGTGTTGAATCTATTTGGCCCATCTTCATATTATTTACATCTCCTGGTTTTGGTGTTGGCTTGACACTACTAATTCACATTCTGCTATGACCTCATCCTCCTTAAATTCAAGGAAGGGTAAAATCATCTGATGAATCTTCTTTCCTATCTCACAACTTAAATATAATTGAGCAATATTAGTGTATAAACGCTTAGCAATTAAACAAAAAAACATTCCTTTGTTTTAAAAATTTTAAATTGTATCTTTGCAAATAAATACTTTCATCCCTAGCCCTAATTAACTCCGCCTCCTTTAGCTTAATCCACATCCTTCTCTTCTCAATCTTTGAAGACACCCTGTTGAGTTGGTCAGTTAGGTTAGAATTCGCTAAGCGAGTTTGCATGAGACTACCACTTAAGTTAGAAAATTTAAATTTTAATTCATTTAATTCTTCTTCATAATCTGTTATTGGAACTTTAAGTGATTCAAGGATGGATTGTACCTTTTTGATCAACCGATCGCAGTCATTGATCTTCTCACTAACAAGCTTGGCTGCAAAACACTTTTCCTCAGTTAGGTTCAGTTCCTCATTTGCACTTTCGGTTGATGAACCAGCTGTGACAATTAAACACTTTCTAGCCGAACCTACTTCCTTTGCCACATAAGCGTTTCCATGAGTGGGCTTTCTTACCTCTTCATGTTCAGAGTCGGTTAACCAAACTTCAACGCCACCAAACTCATCTTCATCTGCATTCTCCTATACAATCAAGGCATTCATAGAACTGTTTGTTGCCTTCTTTTTCTTGATCTCTTCCAACTTGCGCATATAGTACGTCTCATCATCTTCACCATTTCTTTTCTCAGCCATTTTCCTTAACATGCAATCTTTGGCGAAGTGGTTCTTGCCGTGACAGTAATTGCAATCGAACCCAGAGTCTCCTGCAAGCTTGCTCTCCTTCTTGTCTTCATACTTTTGAGAAGAGATTTTCGCTTCATCCTTCACCTTCTCAGAACTATAACTTCCTTGCCAGTTTCGGTTCTTGTTGACAGGAAATTTTCTTCGTGCAAACTTCTTTGGATTGGTGACCATCATAGCGTACTCTTCGCTTGTAAGATCACACTCAGACATATCAGACTCTTCTTCTTCTTCAGCAATGCTTTTTTCCTTTTGATACAAGGGCCAACGATCCCACACAAGAAACTACCTTCGCTTATTTGGTTACTACACTCTCATGGGACTTAAGTATTCCCACAAGTTTCGCCAGCGAGTAAGACTTAAACTGTTCGTGTGCTTTCACGGTTGAAACCACAGCCATCCATTCCAGTCTCAGTCCGTTCATGAAGGTCACCTTCTGCTCGATCAACTTTCTTTCTATTCCATGCTTGATCATCTTACTTAGGAGATGATTGAACTGATCGAAAGTTTGAATGAGTTTCTCCTCCGATTTCTGTTCGAAAACTCCAAATTCTGACAGCAGTAAGGTTTGAATGGAGTGTTCTAGATCTTCATCAGTTGAATAAAGTTCTTTCAACCTATCACAGATTTCTTTGGCAGTCGTGCATGAACCAACCAACCGAAAAGTGTTAGATTGTAAGGCGAATTTGATCATTCTCATAGCCTTCACATTACACAACAACTTGTCTTTCTCGTCCCGTGGCATCTTATCTACGTTCGCCACCAGCTTGTTCTATTCGTTTTGAGACTTAATAGTTGTGTAACACCAAAACTTCCAAAACTAAAATTTTCATTTAAATGCGCTTAATTCTTAAAACACTTTTCGTAAAAAAATCTCATTTTGTTTAAATTGAAAAACATAACTCCAAAATCAATTAAATAATAATCCAGGATCCTCTAAACATAACTCTTCCTCTGGTGTGTACAATCGAGTCGGTGCCATCCCGTGATCCTGAGAAAAACCTGAAACACATAACATATAACACGGTAAGCACGAAGCTTAGTGAGTTCCCCAAAATACCACATTCAACACATATTAGCTACTTGAGGCTATAACTCTGTTGACCCTCTGGTCAATGTGTGTCAGTGGGACCCTCCAGTCCCATAACTCTATGGACCCTCTGGTCCTAAGCTCGTTGGACCCTCCAGTCCAGTCTGCTTGAGCCTTCCGGCCTCATGAATCGTTGGACCATCCGGTCTGGTCTATAAACTTCGCATAACATAAATCACAAAGACATAATGCATAGCATGTCACATACAACAGGATAACATAATACTCAATGTAAGCACATAAGACCTTCCGGTCACACATAACTACCACTCAAGGTAAAGTATAGTGAGAAGACTCACCTGGAAGCAGAAAGCAGTTATCCTTACACTTGAATCTCGAACTCGCCACCGCTTAAAACATAAGGCAAATATCTCTAATTAGATCGAAAATTTCTCTTTTCCTCTCTAATCGGGTAGTGGGTAAAAGACCATTTACCCCTCTATGATCTCTATTACTTATGTTGACCAAAACCCCAAAGTCAACAGAAGTCAATTCAAGTCAAAGGTCAACTCTGACTAGACTCGTCGAGTGCACAAGAGTGACTCGGCGAGTCCATGCGTTTCCTCTGAATCCTCAAAAGCCTCACTCGACTCGTCGAGTTAACCTTTCACTCGACGAGTTACCACTGGTCACGAATCGCGGGGCAACCCGACTCGACTCGTCGAGTCCCCATATGGACTCGGCGAGTTCCCTCCATGGCAACAATGAAAAGACGTTCTGAGGTCAGATCTGTTTCTCTAACTTATAGATCTGACCATCTTACAACCAATAATCACGTAAAGGTTAAATTTTTAAGCTCATGCTGTTGGATTAGTGTCTAAGGCTGTAACTATATTTAGTAAGTACTTGACCCGGTTGTGCATAGTCCTTTTGGGTTGCCTTCACCATAGCAACTTGACAAGGTGATTTATATAAAGAAAGGATATATTATTATTAATGTATTATAAGAATAATATGTTATAGGAATAATAATATTATTTAATTGATATAAGTCATAAATTTATTAGGAATTAATTTGGCGACTTAAAGAGATTAATTAAATAAAGGGGCATAAACTGTCAAATGTGTGATAGTTGTGTTCAGGGCTATGAATTCTTATGGATATGGGAAGGGACGATTTTAAGGATATGGATATCTTAAAAATTGTCCAAGGCCTTATCTAGAAGGATCTTTGGATTTCTTTGAGGCTAAGTTATCCAATTAGGGTTTAAGGTGAAACCCTAGGAGCTCATAGTATATATATAGACCCTTAGGGTTGGAGAAATCGGCCACTGAATCTTTGTGGAAACCCTGGAGCCGATTTCTCACCTCTCTTCTTCTCTCAAATCATCTTCTTGCTAGTTAGTGTTTGTAAGCCATTAGAGGAGTGACAATTGTGACTCTAAGCTCCAAGAAGAAGAAGTACCAAGCAAGTAATCCAAGGTATTGTTCTAGATCCTAATTCATATGATTAGAATCAATTGTTTACATTAGATCTAGTATTGTAAATCTTGGGTTCAATGCATGTTCAATTAGAGAAACCTATATCCAAGCAATTAGGGTTTGCATGTGCACATAGGAAAGTTCTTGTGGCTTAAACCCATCAGTGGTATCAGAGCTTTGATTGATTTCTATTGAAATGATGTATTCGTTGATTGCTTGTAGCTTGAAAAAATTCGATTTTGTGATTCTGCCCGATGAACTCGGCAAGTTCCACTGTGGACTCAAGGAGTCTATAGTGGGAACTCGGCGAGTTCGAGCGTCAGAAAGAGGGAGTTTCGGGATTTCTTGCTGTTTTACTTGAGGAAACTTACCTTAACTGCTTTGGGTCATTAAAATCCGATTTTAAACACACACACTGTAACAACGCAAATTTTCAAACAATTTTTTTCATTTTAAAAATATATTTATTTCCATTCAAAACAAGGCATAAATAGTTTAAGTATTATGTCAAATACAATTAATCAAAATCCCAAGATCATAAAAGCATTCTTCAGTGTGTATCGATCACGCCGGCGCCTTCCCACGGTCCTCGCTAGTACCTGAAACACATACATAACAACTGTAAGCATAAATGCTTAGTGAGTTCCCCAATATACAACTTACGCACATACGCCTTTCCAGGCCCTGACCTTCCGGTCATCAACACCACGCCTTCCGGCCCATAACATATTGCCTTCCGGCCCACATATCATACATATCACATATAACAAATATCTTACCATATATAGCATACATATCACATATCGTATCTGACCTTCCGGTCACACAGTCAAACCCTTCCGGGTACAGTATAGTGAGAAGACTCACCTCGTGAATGCTGAAAGCTAGCGAATCCTGAAATCACTCGTGCACAATCCGGCGAGCTACAACCTCCCTATAACATCACATATCTCATTAACACTTATATCTTCTAAGTGTGACTATCCCTAAGAAGTCAGACTTAGGTCAATTCTGGTCAACGGTCAACGGTCAACTCGACCGGACTCGGCGAGTACCATGGCGACTCGGCGAGTCTAGACGTCCTCCAACTCTCTGGGATTCCCTATCTACTCGTCGAGTATCCTACTTGACCCGACGAGTTACTCCTGGAAGAATCGCGGGGCCACCCCGACTCAACTCGCCGAGTCTGAAGAACAACTCGACGAGTCCCAGTAAATCTTCAAGCTACTCGCCGAGTCTGCTCATCGAACTCGGCGAGTCCATGCCATGCAACCGCTCAAACTGCATCCTAAGGTCAGAACTGCTTCGACCATTCCTAGGTCTGGCCTTCCTAGGATGATCTACCACGTGAAGTCCTCATTTCAGTGCTCATGATACACCATGTGATTCATAATTTACATTTTGACCTAAGGCATAAGGATTCCAATCCAAAACCTTCATCAATTCCCGAAATGCATAGACATGGGACATTCTGGACCTCCAAGGGTCTCAATACAGGGTTACACTCGTTTAGGGGACTAGGGTAACAGTCAATCTAATCACACAAGGGTTCCATAAACCCTAAATCCATAAATACATCAATATAGCAGAGCATACACGAATCCTTACCTGGATGATGTATTCTCTGTGTCCCCAATCCTCAGAATGTGACCCCCTTGCTGCTCCTTTAGCCAATCTCTTCTCTTCCTTGCACAATCACTCTTCTATAATCAATAATGGCCTATGATCCTTGCTCCAGATGCACCCAATCGATTTAGGGTTCTTCTCAGAAGGCTAAAATGAATAATGACGGCCAATAAGTCTCCTTTATACGTCCCAAACCTGAACGGTTAGGGTTTTCGCTAAACAGCGTCGACTCGCCGAGTCCATATCTGGACTCGTCGAGTCCAGTCGCGATCCCGCGACCAAGTCTGCGATCCTACTCGGCGAGTCTAGGCTCCAACTCGCCGAGTCCCCTCCTAAATCACCCCAAAACATAATTTAATAATACCTGAGATTTCGGGCTGTTACAACTCTCCCCCACTAGGATTAGACTTCGCCCTCGAAGTCTCACTCTGCAAATAGTTCCGGATGCTGCTCCCGCATCTCACGTTCCGGCTCCTAAGTCATTTCCGAACCTTTCCGGTGTTGCCACTGGACCAACACTAGAGGTAGCTCCTTGTTCCTCAGAACCTTGATCTTCCGATCCCTGATGGCCACTGGTCTCTCAACATAATTCAGGCTCGCATCCACCTGAATATCCTCCAATGGAACCACTGCCGACTCATCGGCTATGCATTTCCTCAATTGCGACACATGAAAAGTGTCGTGGATCTGTCCCAACTCCGCTGGCAACTCCAACCGATAGGCTACCCGACCTACCCTTGCAATCACACGAAATGGCCCAATATACCGGGGCCCCAACTTGCCCCTCTTCCTGAATCGAATCACTCCTTTCCAAGGAGAGACCTTCAGGAGAACGAAGTCGCCGACTTGAAACTCAAGCTCGGATCGGCGCCTGTCTGCATAACTCTTCTGTCGGATCTGGGCAGTCAATAACCTCTGTCTAACTTGCTGAATCTGTTCTGACGTCTGGAGCACGATCTCCGTGCTGCCCATCACTCTCTGACCCACCTCTCCCCAACAAATGGGGGTCCGACACCTCCTACCATACAACAGCTCAAAAGGTGGCATACCAATGCTCGAATGATGGCTGTTGTTGTAGGAAAACTCTGCTAAGGGCAAATATGCATCCCAGCTACCCCCGAAGTCTAACACACACGCTCGAAGCATGTCCTCCAGCGTCTGAATCGTCCGCTCGCTCTGACCGTCTGTTTGGGGATGGTATGCGGTACTAAAATGCAATTTAGTACCCAGCTCCTCATGAAATTTCTTCCAGAACCTGGAAGTGAAACGCACATCACGGTCTGAAACAATCGAGATCGGTACCCCATGCCGAGATACCACCTCTCTCACATATATCTCCGCCAACTTCTCCGCTGAAGAACTCTCATTGATGGCAAGGAAGTGCGCACTCTTCGTCAACCTATCCACAATCACCCAAATTGCATCAACTCCCCTGGCAGTCCTCGGCAATTTGGTGATGAAATCCATAGTGATTTGTTCCCACTTCCACTCGGGAATCTCCAATGGCTGTAACTTGCCATGCGGTCTCTGGTGCTCGGCCTTAACCCTATGGCAGGTCAAACACCTCTCAACGAACCATGCGACGTCCCTCTTCATACAGGGCCACCAATACTCCTTCCTCAAATTCAAATACATCTTCGTAGCACCGGGATGGATCGAGAATTTCGATCTATGAGCCTCTTCCATCAAAGTAATACGTGTACCGCCCACGAACGGTACCCAAATCCGGCCCTGAAACGTCATAAGCCCTCGACCATCCTTAACGAACTCTGAAATTAACCCCACAACCCGCTCTCTCTTCTGCAGTTCTGGTCGCACCGCTTCGGCCTGTGCCCCACGAATAGCGTCCAATACAGGAGTCATCACAGTCAGTCTCAAGCATACATCTCGCAATGGAGTGCTCTCCGCCCTTCGGCTCAACGCGTCGGCTACCACATTAGCCTTGCCTGGGTGGTACAGGATCTCACAATCATAATCCTTGACCACATCCAACCACCTCCTCTGACGCATATTTAGGTTGGGCTGATCCATCAAATATTTCAAGCTCTTGTGGTCCGTGTATATCGTACATCGAACCCCATACAGGTAGTGACGCCAAATCTTGAGAGCGAACACTACTGCCCCCAACTCTAAATCATGCGTGGGATATCTCGCATCATGAGGCTTCAGCTGCCTCGATGCATACGCTATCACATGGCCCCTCTGCATCAACACTGCACCCAGTCCCGAAATCGATGCGTCGCAATATACTACAAAATCTTCCATCCCTTCCGGGAGAGCTAATACCGGGGCTTCGCACAACCTCTGGCGAAGTGTCTCAAAGGAGGTCTGCTGCTCGGGCCCCCATGAGAATGCAACACCCTTCCGGGTCAATCTGGTGAGTGGCACTGCGATCTTGGATAAATCCTTAATGAATCTCCGATAATACCCTGCCAACCCAAGGAAACTCCTGATCTCAGAGGGTGACTTCGGCACCTCCCAACTCATCACCGCCTCAACCTTCGCCGGATCGACCAATATCCCTTTCTGATTAACCACATGTCCTAGAAATTGGACCTCCTGCAACCAGAAGTCACATTTGGAGAACTTTGCATAAAGCTTCTCCGACCTCAATATCTCAAGGACCTCCCTCAAATGCTCCTCATGCTGCTCTCTAGATCTCGAATACACCAGAATGTCGTCGATAAATACAATCACTGACCGATCCAACATCGGCCTGCATACCCTGTTCATGAGATCCATGAACACCGCCGGGGCATTGGTGAGCCCGAAAGGCATCACCACAAACTCATAATGCCCATAACGCGTCCTAAACGCTGTCTTTTGGACATCCTCATCCCGCACTCTCAGCTGATGGTACCCTGACCTCAGATCGATCTTGGAAAACCACGATGCTCCCTGCAACTGATCGAATAAATCGTCGATCCTCGGTAACGGGTAACGGTTCTTGACCGTCAACTTGTTCAACTCCCGGTAATCAATGCACATCCGGTGTGAACCATCCTTCTTCTTGACGAACAGAATAGGTGCTCCCCACGGCGAGCTGCTTGGCCGAATGAATCCCTTCCCCAGCAACTCCTGGAGCTACGAGGACAACTCTTGCATCTCTGGAGGTGCAAGACGATAAGGCACCTTAGCAATAGGCGCGGCCCCCGGAACCAGGTCAATACCAAACTCTACTTGTCTCACAGGAGGTACTCCCGGCAGCTCCTCGGGAAAAACATCTGGGAACTCACGCACCACTGGGACCTCCTCCACTGACCTCGGTCTCTCGGAAACCTCCCGCGTATCCATCACATACGCCACAAAACCCTTACAGCCCTGCTGTAGACACTGCCTCGCCCTAGCGGCCGAACAAAAAGCTGATCCCGAACGGGTACCCTCGCCGTACACCGAAAGAACTCCCCCGCTATGGTCTCGTATAGTCACCAACTGACGCTCACAGTCGATGACAGCGCCGAATCGGCTCAACCAGTCCATGCCCACGATGACACAAACATCACCCATCGCAATAGGAATCAGGTCAATCGGGAATTCAACCCCGAAAATCTCTAGTACACATCCCCGAAGAACCTCCGTGGCACAAATCACTTTCTCGTCAGCTATAGAAACTCTCAAAGGTCGACTCAACGACTCACGACTAATGCTGATATGCTGACTAAAGGCTAAGGACACAAAGGACCTACTCGCACCCGAGTCAAATAACACTAAGGCAGGCACAGAGTTCACAAGGAAAGTACCTACGCATATAATAACATAAGCATAACATCTCGACATTAAAATAAATACATGAATTACACATACCTGCCACGACATCGGGCGCAGCGCGGACCTCCTCCGCAGTCAGCTGAAAGGCTCTCCCATGAGCCCTCGGGGCCTCGACCTTCACCGGTCGAGTCTCAGTAGTCCTGGCAATAGGTGCAGATCCTTGACGAAGCTGAGGGCACTCGACCTTCCGATGGCCGGTCTGGTTGCAATGAAAGCAAACCATAAACCCCTTGGGGCACTCCCTAGCAATGTGCCCCTCCTTGCCGCATTTGTAGCAAGCACCGGCTCGACACGCCCCATCGTGACCCTTTCCGCACTTTCCGCAAGTGCGGCTCTTCGAACCTCCCGTCCTCGAATCGGCGGACTTGATCCGCTTGGCTGCCGGCTGGGACTGAGCCGGCCGCCGGTCTGCCTGCTGAGACTCGGCCTCCTCCCTGGCCTGAGTCTCCAACTCGATCTCACGCTTCCTGGCATTCGCCTGAAGCTCAGTAAAAGTATGATAGGTGGAGTTTGACACAAACTCCCGGATCTCCCTCCTTAGAACACCCAAGTACCGGCTCATCCGAGCCTGCTCTGTGGACACCAGCTCGGGGCAGAACATCGCCCTCTCATGAAACTTTCGCGTGATCACCGCAACAGAATCAGTACCCTGCTTGAGGGTTAAGAACTCCTGAACCAATCGTTCCCTCTCCACCGGGGGAACGTACTCGTCCCTGAACATAGCAGTGAACCCCTCCCATGTCACCGCTGTAATCTCTGCCAAAGTGAAGTTCGCCGTCACGAACTTCCACCAGTCCTTCGCTCCCAGACGGAGCTGGTTCAAAGCGAACCGTACCCTCAGGTGCTCCGGGCATGAACAAGTGTAGAAGCACCCCTCTATATCCGCGATCCACCTCATCGCAGCAATCGGATCCTGCGTCCCATCGAACTCTGGTGGCTTCGTGTTGCTGAACTCTCGGAACAGCAACGAGTCACCCCCCTGTGGCCTGGCAGCGGCCACGGCTGCGGTTGCAGCCTCAGTCAATGCGGCGTACCGCTCATCGAACGTCTCCATCAGGGTGGTCTTAATAGACCCAAACATCTCTGGGATCTCAGCCCGGATCGCCGCCGCTACCTCCTCGTGAATCATCTGACGAATCTCCTCGTCACTCACACCGCTCGAACTCGCTCCGTGGCGTGGTCTAACCATGATGTCTCTGAAATACAACATGAAACTATCAGAGACTCCATCGAGTGTAATCGCACTCGATAACGCAACCCTACTCAGTCTCCGATATCCAGGGATTCTTACTTGGACCTCCCTCTGACCCGCTGTCTTCGGTAGTACGGGCCCAATACTACCGACCACACCGCATCAGCATTCATCCCAAGTCTTCCTCCCCAAACCCCGGATAGTGAGCACTCTACTTCTGATATGCACTATCTACCCGCACTCTAGTAAGCATCTCATATCGGCAAACTTCCCTAGACTAAGGCATCACAGATCAGGCCATTCTAGTCCTATCATGAATACCTAGTCTTCTAGCATGCATAACAATTCATATAATATTGTAAGGTATTTTGGGGATCTTTACCGTTCGGGCGCTGACTGATCGTACACATTGCTTCTTTCTTGTTTACCACAAAACCATTTACAAAAGTTTATGCCTTTATTTAAAAAGTTTCCTCAAATCCTCGGTTTGAGTTCAGTTACCCCCGAAGGTGCACCCGAATCCCTCAAACCTGGCTCTGATACCAATTGTAACAACGCAAATTTTCAAACAAATTTTTTCATTTTAAAAATATATTTATTTCCATTTAAAACAAGGCATAAATAGTTTAAGTATTTTGTCAAATACAATTAATCAAAATCCCAAGATCATTAAAGCATTCTTCAGTGTGTATCGATCACGCCGGCGCCTTCCCACGGTCCTCGCTAGTACCTGAAACACATACATAACAACTGTAAGCATAAATGCTTAGTGAGTTCCCCAATATACAACTTACGCACATACGCCTTTCCAGGCCCTGACCTTCCGGTCATCAACACCACGCCTTCCGGCCCATAACATATTGCCTTCCGGCCCACATATCATACATATCACATATAACAAATATCTTACCATATATAGCATACATATCACATATCGTATCTGACCTTCCGGTCACACAGTCAAACCCTTCCGGGTACAGTATAGTGAGAAGACTCACCTCGTGAATGCTGAAAGCTAGCGAATCCTGAAATCACTCGTGCACAATCCGGCGAGCTACAACCTCCCTATAACATCACATATCTCATTAACACTTATATCTTCTAAGTGTGACTATCCCTAAGAAGTCAGACTTAGGTCAATTCTGGTCAACGGTCAACGGTCAACTCGACCGGACTCGGCGAGTACCATGGCGACTCGGCGAGTCTAGACGTCCTCCAACTCTCTGGGATTCCCTATCTACTCGTCGAGTATCCTACTTGACCCGACGAGTTACTCCTGGAAGAATCGCGGGGCCACCCCGACTCAACTCGCCGAGTCTGAAGAACAACTCGACGAGTCCCAGTAAATCTTCAAGCTACTCGCCGAGTCTGCTCATCGAACTCGGCGAGTCCATGCCATGCAACCGCTCAAACTGCATCCTAAGGTCAGAACTGCTTCGACCATTCCTAGGTCTGGCCTTCCTAGGATGATCTACCACGTGAAGTCCTCATTTCAGTGCTCATGATACACCATGTGATTCATAATTTACATTTTGACCTAAGGCATAAGGATTCCAATCCAAAACCTTCATCAATTCCCGAAATGCATAGACATGGGACATTCTGGACCTCCAAGGGTCTCAATACAGGGTTACACTCGTTTAGGGGACTAGGGTAACAGTCAATCTAATCACACAAGGGTTCCATAAACCCTAAATCCATAAATACATCAATATAGCAGAGCATACACAAATCCTTACCTGGATGATGTATTCTCTGTGTCCCCAATCCTCAGAATGTGACCCCCTTGCTGCTCCTTTAGCCAATCTCTTCTCTTCCTTGCACAATCACTCTTCTATAATCAATAATGGCCTATGATCCTTGCTCCAGATGCACCCAATCGATTTAGGGTTCTTCTCAGAAGGCTAAAATGAATAATGACGGCCAATAAGTCTCCTTTATACGTCCCAAACCTGAACGGTTAGGGTTTTCGCTAAACAGCGTCGACTCGCCGAGTCCATATCTGGACTCGTCGAGTCCAGTCGCGATCCCGCGACCAAGTCTGCGATCCTACTCGGCGAGTCTAGGCTCCAACTCGCCGAGTCCCCTCCTAAATCACCCCAAAACATAATTTAATAATACCTGAGATTTCGGGCTGTTACAACTCTCCCCCACTAGGATTAGACTTCGCCCTCGAAGTCTCACTCTGCAAATAGTTCCGGATGCTGCTCCCGCATCTCACGTTCCGGCTCCTAAGTCATTTCCGAACCTTTCCGGTGTTGCCACTGGACCAACACTAGAGGTAGCTCCTTGTTCCTCAGAACCTTGATCTTCCGATCCCTGATGGCCACTGGTCTCTCAACATAATTCAGGCTCGCATCCACCTGAATATCCTCCAATGGAACCACTGCCGACTCATCGGCTATGCATTTCCTCAATTGCGACACATGAAAAGTGTCGTGGATCTGTCCCAACTCCGCTGGCAACTCCAACCGATAGGCTACCCGACCTACCCTTGCAATCACACGAAATGGCCCAATATACCGGGGCCCCAACTTGCCCCTCTTCCTGAATCGAATCACTCCTTTCCAAGGAGAGACCTTCAGGAGAACGAAGTCGCCGACTTGAAACTCAAGCTCGGATCGGCGCTTGTCTGCATAACTCTTCTGTCGGATCTGGGCAGTCAATAACCTCTGTCTAACTTGCTGAATCTGTTCTGACGTCTGGAGCACGATCTCCGTGCTGCCCATCACTCTCTGACCCACCTCTCCCCAGCAAATGGGGGTCCGACACCTCCTACCATACAACAGCTCAAAAGGTGGCATACCAATGCTCGAATGATGGCTGTTGTTGTAGGAAAACTCTGCTAAGGGCAAATATGCATCCCAGCTACCCCCGAAGTCTAACACACACGCTCGAAGCATGTCCTCCAGCGTCTGAATCGTCCGCTCGCTCTGACCGTCTGTTTGGGGATGGTATGCGGTACTAAAATGCAATTTAGTACCCAGCTCCTCATGAAATTTCTTCCAGAACCTGGAAGTGAAACGCACATCACGGTCTGAAACAATCGAGATCGGTACCCCATGCCGAGATACCACCTCTCTCACATATATCTCCGCCAACTTCTCCGCTGAAGAACTCTCATTGATGGCAAGGAAGTGCGCACTCTTCGTCAACCTATCCACAATCACCCAAATTGCATCAACTCCCCTGGCAGTCCTCGGCAATTTGGTGATGAAATCCATAGTGATTTGTTCCCACTTCCACTCGGGAATCTCCAATGGCTGTAACTTGCCATGCGGTCTCTGGTGCTCGGCCTTAACCCTATGGCAGGTCAAACACCTCTCAACGAACCATGCGACGTCCCTCTTCATACAGGGCCACCAATACTCCTTCCTCAAATCCAAATACATCTTCGTAGCACCGGGATGGATCGAGAATTTCGATCTATGAGCCTCTTCCATCAAAGTAATACGTGTACCGCCCACGAACGGTACCCAAATCCGGCCCTGAAACGTCATAAGCCCTCGACCATCCTTAACGAACTCTGAAATTAACCCCACAACCCGCTCTCTCTTCTGCAGTTCTGGTCGCACCGCTTCGGCCTGTGCCCCACGAATAGCGTCCAATACAGGAGTCATCACAGTCAGTCTCAAGCATACATCTCGCAATGGAGTGCTCTCCGCCCTTCGGCTCAACGCGTCGGCTACCACATTAGTCTTGCCTGGGTGGTACAGGATCTCACAATCATAATCCTTGACCACATCCAACCACCTCCTCTGACGCATATTTAGGTTGGGCTGATCCATCAAATATTTCAAGCTCTTGTGGTCCGTGTATATCGTACATCGAACCCCATACAGGTAGTGACGCCAAATCTTGAGAGCGAACACTACTGCCCCCAACTCTAAATCATGCGTGGGATATCTCGCATCATGAGGCTTCAGCTGCCTCGATGCATACGCTATCACATGGCCCCTCTGCATCAACACTGCACCCAGTCCCGAAATCGATGCGTCGCAATATACTACAAAATCTTCCATCCCTTCCGGGAGAGCTAATACCGGGGCTTCGCACAACCTCTGGCGAAGTGTCTCAAAGGAGGTCTGCTGCTCGGGCCCCCATGAGAATGCAACACCCTTCCGGGTCAATCTGGTGAGTGGCACTGCGATCTTGGAGAAATCCTTAATGAATCTCCGATAATACCCTACCAACCCAAGGAAACTCCTGATCTCAGAGGGTGACTTCGGCACCTCCCAACTCATCACCGCCTCAACCTTCGCCGGATCGACCAATATCCCTTTCTGATTAACCACATGTCCTAGAAATTGGACCTCCTGCAACCAGAAGTCACATTTGGAGAACTTTGCATAAAGCTTCTCCGACCTCAATATCTCAAGGACCTCCCTCAAATGCTCCTCATGCTGCTCTCTAGATCTCGAATACACCAGAATGTCGTCGATAAATACAATCACTGACCGATCCAACATCGGCCTGCATACCCTGTTCATGAGATCCATGAACACCGCCGGGGCATTGGTGAGCCCGAAAGGCATCACCACAAACTCATAATGCCCATAACGCGTCCTAAACGCTGTCTTTTGGACATCCTCATCCCGCACTCTCAGCTGATGGTACCCTGACCTCAGATCGATCTTGGAAAACCACGATGCTCCCTGCAACTGATCGAATAAATCGTCGATCCTCGGTAACGGGTAACGGTTCTTGACCGTCAACTTGTTCAACTCCCGGTAATCAATGCACATCCGGTGTGAACCATCCTTCTTCTTGACGAACAGAATAGGTGCTCCCCACGGCGAGCTGCTTGGCCGAATGAATCCCTTCCCCAGCAACTCCTGGAGCTACGAGGACAACTCTTGCATCTCTGGAGGTGCAAGACGATAAGGCACCTTAGCAATAGGCGCGGCCCCCGGAACCAGGTCAATACCAAACTCTACTTGTCTCACAGGAGGTACTCCCGGCAGCTCCTCGGGAAAAACATCTGGGAACTCACGCACCACTGGGACCTCCTCCACTGACCTCGGTCTCTCGGAAACCTCCCGCGTATCCATCACATACGCCACAAAACCCTTACAGCCCTGCTGTAGACACTGCCTCGCCCTAGCGGCCGAACAAAAAGCTGATCCCGAACGGGTACCCTCGCCGTACACCGAAAGAACTCCCCCGCTATGGTCTCGTATAGTCACCAACTGACGCTCACAGTCGATGACAGCGCCGAATCGGCTCAACCAGTCCATGCCCACGATGACACAGACATCACCCATCGCAATAGGAATCAGGTCAATCGGGAATTCAACCCCGAAAATCTCTAGTACACATCCCCGAAGAACCTCCGTGGCACAAATCACTTTCTCGTCAGCTATAGAAACTCTCAAAGGTCGACTCAACGACTCACGACTAATGCTGATATGCTGACTAAAGGCTAAGGACACAAAGGACCTACTCGCACCCGAGTCAAATAACACTAAGGCAGGCACAGAGTTCACAAGGAAAGTACCTACGCATATAATAACATAAGCATAACATCTCGACATTAAAATAAATACATGAATTACACATACCTGCCACGACATCGGGCGCAGCGCGGACCTCCTCCGCAGTCAGCTGAAAGGCTCTCCCACGAGCCCTCGGGGCCTCGACCTTCACCGGTCGAGTCTCAGTAGTCCTGGCAATAGGTGCAGATCCTTGACGAAGCTGAGGGCACTCGGCCTTCCGATGGCCGGTCTGGTTGCAATGAAAGCAAACCATAAACCCCTTGGGGCACTCCCTAGCAATGTGCCCCTCCTTGCCGCATTTGTAGCAAGCACCGGCTCGACACGCCCCATCGTGACCCTTTCCGCACTTTCCGCAAGTGCGGCTCTTCGAACCTCCCGTCCTCGAATCGGCGGACTTGATCCGCTTGGCTGCCGGCTGGGACTGAGCCGGCCGCCGGTCTGCCTGCTGAGACTCGGCCTCCTCCCTGGCCTGAGTCTCCAACTCGATCTCACGCTTCCTGGCATTCGCCTGAAGCTCAGTAAAAGTATGATAGGTGGAGTTTGACACAAACTCCCGGATCTCCCTCCTTAGAACACCCAAGTACCGGCTCATCCGAGCCTGCTCTGTGGACACCAGCTCGGGGCAGAACATCGCCCTCTCATGAAACTTTCGCGTGATCACCGCAACAGAATCAGTACCCTGCTTGAGGGTTAAGAACTCCTGAACCAATCGTTCCCTCTCCACCGGGGGAACGTACTCGTCCCTGAACATAGCAGTGAACCCCTCCCATGTCACCGCTGTAATCTCTGCCAAAGTGAAGTTCGCCGTCACGAACTTCCACCAGTCCTTCGCTCACAGACGGAGCTGGTTCAAAGCGAACCGTACCCTCAGGTGCTCCGGGCATGAACAAGTGTAGAAGCACCCCTCTATATCCGCGATCCACCTCATCGCAGCAATCGGATCCTGCGTCCCATCGAACTCTGGTGGCTTCGTGTTGCTGAACTCTCGGAACAGCAACGAGTCACCCCCTGTGGCCTGGCAGCGGCCACGGCTGCGGTTGCAGCCTCAGTCAATGCGGCGTACCGCTCATCGAACGTCTCCATCAGGGTGGTCTTAATAGACCCAAACATCTCTGGGATCTCAGCCCGGATCGCCGCCGCTACCTCCTCGTGAATCATCTGACGAATCTCCTCGTCACTCACACCGCTCGAACTCGCTCCGTGGCGTGGTCTAACCATGATGTCTCTGAAATACAACATGAAACTATCAGAGACTCCATCGAGTGTAATCGCACTCGATAACGCAACCCTACTCAGTCTCCGATATCCAGGGATTCTTACTTGGACCTCCCTCTGACCCGCTGTCTTCGGTAGTACGGGCCCAATACTACCGACCACACCGCATCAGCATTCATCCCAAGTCTTCCTCCCCAAACCCCGGATAGTGAGCACTCTACTTCTGATATGCACTATCTACCCGCACTTTAGTAAGCATCTCATATCGGCAAACTTCCCTAGACTAAGGCATCACAGATCAGGCCATTCTAGTCCTATCATGAATACCTAGTCTTCTAGCATGCATAACAATTCATATAATATTGTAAGGTATTTTGGGGATCTTTACCGTTCGGGCGCTGACTGATCGTACACATTGCTTCTTTCTTGTTTACCACAAAACCATTTACAAAAGTTTATGCCTTTATTTAAAAAGTTTCCTCAAATCCTCGGTTTGAGTTCAGTTACCCCCGAAGGTGCACCCGAATCCCTCAAACCTGGCTCTGATACCAATTGTAACAACGCAAATTTTCAAACAAATTTTTTCATTTTAAAAATATATTTATTTCCATTTAAAACAAGGCATAAATAGTTTAAGTATTTTGTCAAATACAATTAATCAAAATCCCAAGATCATTAAAGCATTCTTCAGTGTGTATCGATCACGCCGGCGCCTTCCCACGGTCCTCGCTAGTACCTGAAACACATACATAACAACTGTAAGCATAAATGCTTAGTGAGTTCCCCAATATACAACTTACGCACATACGCCTTTCCAGGCCCTGACCTTCCGGTCATCAACACCACGCCTTCCGGCCCATAACATATTGCCTTCCGGCCCACATATCATACATATCACATATAACAAATATCTTACCATATATAGCATACATATCACATATCGTATCTGACCTTCCGGTCACACAGTCAAACCCTTCCGGGTACAGTATAGTGAGAAGACTCACCTCGTGAATGCTGAAAGCTAGCGAATCCTGAAATCACTCGTGCACAATCCGGCGAGCTACAACCTCCCTATAACATCACATATCTCATTAACACTTATATCTTCTAAGTGTGACTATCCCTAAGAAGTCAGACTTAGGTCAATTCTGGTCAACGGTCAACGGTCAACTCGACCGGACTCGGCGAGTACCATGGCGACTCGGCGAGTCTAGACGTCCTCCAACTCTCTGGGATTCCCTATCTACTCGTCGAGTATCCTACTTGACCCGACGAGTTACTCCTGGAAGAATCGCGGGGCCACCCCGACTCAACTCGCCGAGTCTGAAGAACAACTCGACGAGTCCCAGTAAATCTTCAAGCTACTCGCCGAGTCTGCTCATCGAACTCGGCGAGTCCATGCCATGCAACCGCTCAAACTGCATCCTAAGGTCAGAACTGCTTCGACCATTCCTAGGTCTGGCCTTCCTAGGATGATCTACCACGTGAAGTCCTCATTTCAGTGCTCATGATACACCATGTGATTCATAATTTACATTTTGACCTAAGGCATAAGGATTCCAATCCAAAACCTTCATCAATTCCCGAAATGCATAGACATGGGACATTCTGGACCTCCAAGGGTCTCAATACAGGGTTACACTCGTTTAGGGGACTAGGGTAACAGTCAATCTAATCACACAAGGGTTCCATAAACCCTAAATCCATAAATACATCAATATAGCAGAGCATACACGAATCCTTACCTGGATGATGTATTCTCTGTGTCCCCAATCCTCAGAATGTGACCCCCTTGCTGCTCCTTTAGCCAATCTCTTCTCTTCCTTGCACAATCACTCTTCTATAATCAATAATGGCCTATGATCCTTGCTCCAGATGCACCCAATCGATTTAGGGTTCTTCTCAGAAGGCTAAAATGAATAATGACGGCCAATAAGTCTCCTTTATACGTCCCAAACCTGAACGGTTAGGGTTTTCGCTAAACAGCGTCGACTCGCCGAGTCCATATCTGGACTCGTCGAGTCCAGTCGCGATCCCGCGACCAAGTCTGCGATCCTACTCGGCGAGTCTAGGCTCCAACTCGCCGAGTCCCCTCCTAAATCACCCCAAAACATAATTTAATAATACCTGAGATTTCGGGCTGTTACAACTCTCCCCCACTAGGATTAGACTTCGCCCTCGAAGTCTCACTCTGCAAATAGTTCCGGATGCTGCTCCCGCATCTCACGTTCCGGCTCCTAAGTCATTTCCGAACCTTTCCGGTGTTGCCACTGGACCAACACTAGAGGTAGCTCCTTGTTCCTCAGAACCTTGATCTTCCGATCCCTGATGGCCACTGGTCTCTCAACATAATTCAGGCTCGCATCCACCTGAATATCCTCCAATGGAACCACTGCCGACTCATCGGCTATGCATTTCCTCAATTGCGACACATGAAAAGTGTCGTGGATCTGTCCCAACTCCGCTGGCAACTCCAACCGATAGGCTACCCGACCTACCCTTGCAATCACACGAAATGGCCCAATATACCGGGGCCCCAACTTGCCCCTCTTCCTGAATCGAATCACTCCTTTCCAAGGAGAGACCTTCAGGAGAACGAAGTCGCCGACTTGAAACTCAAGCTCGGATCGGCGCCTGTCTGCATAACTCTTCTGTCGGATCTGGGCAGTCAATAACCTCTGTCTAACTTGCTGAATCTGTTCTGACGTCTGGAGCACGATCTCCGTGCTGCCCATCACTCTCTGACCCACCTCTCCCCAGCAAATGGGGGTCCGACACCTCCTACCATACAACAGCTCAAAAGGTGGCATACCAATGCTCGAATGATGGCTGTTGTTGTAGGAAAACTCTGCTAAGGGCAAATATGCATCCCAGCTACCCCCGAAGTCTAACACACACGCTCGAAGCATGTCCTCCAGCGTCTGAATCGTCCGCTCGCTCTGACCGTCTGTTTGGGGATGGTATGCGGTACTAAAATGCAATTTAGTACCCAGCTCCTCATGAAATTTCTTCCAGAACCTGGAAGTGAAACGCACATCACGGTCTGAAACAATCGAGATCGGTACCCCATGCCGAGATACCACCTCTCTCACATATATCTCCGCCAACTTCTCCGCTGAAGAACTCTCATTGATGGCAAGGAAGTGCGCACTCTTCGTCAACCTATCCACAATCACCCAAATTGCATCAACTCCCCTGGCAGTCCTCGGCAATTTGGTGATGAAATCCATAGTGATTTGTTCCCACTTCCACTCGGGAATCTCCAATGGCTGTAACTTGCCATGCGGTCTCTGGTGCTCGGCCTTAACCCTATGGCAGGTCAAACACCTCTCAACGAACCATGCGACGTCCCTCTTCATACAGGGCCACCAATACTCCTTCCTCAAATCCAAATACATCTTCGTAGCACCGGGATGGATCGAGAATTTCGATCTATGAGCCTCTTCCATTAAAGTAATACGTGTACCGCCCACGAACGGTACCCAAATCCGGCCCTGAAACGTCATAAGCCCTCGACCATCCTTAACGAACTCTGAAATTAACCCCACAACCCGCTCTCTCTTCTGCAGTTCTGGTCGCACCGCTTCGGCCTGTGCCCCACGAATAGCGTCCAATACAGGAGTCATCACAGTCAGTCTCAAGCATACATCTCGCAATGGAGTGCTCTCCGCCCTTCGGCTCAACGCGTCGGCTACCACATTAGCCTTGCCTGGGTGGTACAGGATCTCACAATCATAATCCTTGACCACATCCAACCACCTCCTCTGACGCATATTTAGGTTGGGCTGATCCATCAAATATTTCAAGCTCTTGTGGTCCGTGTATATCGTACATCGAACCCCATACAGGTAGTGACGCCAAATCTTGAGAGCGAACACTACTGCCCCCAACTCTAAATCATGCGTGGGATATCTCGCATCATGAGGCTTCAGCTGCCTCGATGCATACGCTATCACATGGCCCCTCTGCATCAACACTGCACCCAGTCCCGAAATCGATGCGTCGCAATATACTACAAAATCTTCCATCCCTTCCGGGAGAGCTAATACCGGGGCTTCGCACAACCTCTGGCGAAGTGTCTCAAAGGAGGTCTGCTGCTCGGGCCCCCATGAGAATGCAACACCCTTCCGGGTCAATCTGGTGAGTGGCACTGCGATCTTGGAGAAATCCTTAATGAATCTCCGATAATACCCTACCAACCCAAGGAAACTCCTGATCTCAGAGGGTGACTTCGGCACCTCCCAACTCATCACCGCCTCAACCTTCGCCGGATCGACCAATATCCCTTTCTGATTAACCACATGTCCTAGAAATTGGACCTCCTGCAACCAGAAGTCACATTTGGAGAACTTTGCATAAAGCTTCTCCGACCTCAATATCTCAAGGACCTCCCTCAAATGCTCCTCATGCTGCTCTCTAGATCTCGAATACACCAGAATGTCGTCGATAAATACAATCACTGACCGATCCAACATCGGCCTGCATACCCTGTTCATGAGATCCATGAACACCGCCGGGGCATTGGTGAGCCCGAAAGGCATCACCACAAACTCATAATGCCCATAACGCGTCCTAAACGCTGTCTTTTGGACATCCTCATCCCGCACTCTCAGCTGATGGTACCCTGACCTCAGATCGATCTTGGAAAACCACGATGCTCCCTGCAACTGATCGAATAAATCGTCGATCCTCGGTAACGGGTAACGGTTCTTGACCGTCAACTTGTTCAACTCCCGGTAATCAATGCACATCCGGTGTGAACCATCCTTCTTCTTGACGAACAGAATAGGTGCTCCCCACGGCGAGCTGCTTGGCCGAATGAATCCCTTCCCCAGCAACTCCTGGAGCTACGAGGACAACTCTTGCATCTCTGGAGGTGCAAGACGATAAGGCACCTTAGCAATAGGCGCGGCCCCCGGAACCAGGTCAATACCAAACTCTACTTGTCTCACAGGAGGTACTCCCGGCAGCTCCTCGGGAAAAACATCTGGGAACTCACGCACCACTGGGACCTCCTCCACTGACCTCGGTCTCTCGGAAACCTCCCGCGTATCCATCACATACGCCACAAAACCCTTACAGCCCTGCTGTAGACACTGCCTCGCCCTAGCGGCCGAACAAAAAGCTGATCCCGAACGGGTACCCTCGCCGTACACCGAAAGAACTCCCCCGCTATGGTCTCGTATAGTCACCAACTGACGCTCACAGTCGATGACAGCGCCGAATCGGCTCAACCAGTCCATGCCCACGATGACACAGACATCACCCATCGCAATAGGAATCAGGTCAATCGGGAATTCAACCCCGAAAATCTCTAGTACACATCCCCGAAGAACCTCCGTGGCACAAATCACTTTCTCGTCAGCTATAGAAACTCTCAAAGGTCGACTCAACGACTCACGACTAATGCTGATATGCTGACTAAAGGCTAAGGACACAAAGGACCTACTCGCACCCGAGTCAAATAACACTAAGGCAGGCACAGAGTTCACAAGGAAAGTACCTACGCATATAATAACATAAGCATAACATCTCGACATTAAAATAAATACATGAATTACACATACCTGCCACGACATCGGGCGCAGCGCGGACCTCCTCCGCAGTCAGCTGAAAGGCTCTCCCACGAGCCCTCGGGGCCTCGACCTTCACCGGTCGAGTCTCAGTAGTCCTGGCAATAGGTGCAGATCCTTGACGAAGCTGAGGGCACTCGGCCTTCCGATGGCCGGTCTGGTTGCAATGAAAGCAAACCATAAACCCCTTGGGGCACTCCCTAGCAATGTGCCCCTCCTTGCCGCATTTGTAGCAAGCACCGGCTCGACACGCCCCATCGTGACCCTTTCCGCACTTTCCGCAAGTGCGGCTCTTCGAACCTCCCGTCCTCGAATCGGCGGACTTGATCCGCTTGGCTGCCGGCTGGGACTGAGCCGGCCGCCGGTCTGCCTGCTGAGACTCGGCCTCCTCCCTGGCCTGAGTCTCCAACTCGATCTCACGCTTCCTGGCATTCGCCTGAAGCTCAGTAAAAGTATGATAGGTGGAGTTTGACACAAACTCCCGGATCTCCCTCCTTAGAACACCCAAGTACCGGCTCATCCGAGCCTGCTCTGTGGACACCAGCTCGGGGCAGAACATCGCCCTCTCATGAAACTTTCGCGTGATCACCGCAACAGAATCAGTACCCTGCTTGAGGGTTAAGAACTCCTGAACCAATCGTTCCCTCTCCACCGGGGGAACGTACTCGTCCCTGAACATAGCAGTGAACCCCTCCCATGTCACCGCTGTAATCTCTGCCAAAGTGAAGTTCGCCGTCACGAACTTCCACCAGTCCTTCGCTCCCAGACGGAGCTGGTTCAAAGCGAACCGTACCCTCAGGTGCTCCGGGCATGAACAAGTGTAGAAGCACCCCTCTATATCCGCGATCCACCTCATCGCAGCAATCGGATCCTGCGTCCCATCGAACTCTGGTGGCTTCGTGTTGCTGAACTCTCGGAACAGCAACGAGTCACCCCCCTGTGGCCTGGCAGCGGCCACGGCTGCGGTTGCAGCCTCAGTCAATGCGGCGTACCGCTCATCGAACGTCTCCATCAGGGTGGTCTTAATAGACCCAAACATCTCTGGGATCTCAGCCCGGATCGCCGCCGCTACCTCCTCGTGAATCATCTGACGAATCTCCTCGTCACTCACACCGCTCGAACTCGCTCCGTGGCGTGGTCTAACCATGATGTCTCTGAAATACAACATGAAACTATCAGAGACTCCATCGAGTGTAATCGCACTCGATAACGCAACCCTACTCAGTCTCCGATATCCAGGGATTCTTACTTGGACCTCCCTCTGACCCGCTGTCTTCGGTAGTACGGGCCCAATACTACCGACCACACCGCATCAGCATTCATCCCAAGTCTTCCTCCCCAAACCCCGGATAGTGAGCACTCTACTTCTGATATGCACTATCTACCCGCACTCTAGTAAGCATCTCATATCGGCAAACTTCCCTAGACTAAGGCATCACAGATCAGGCCATTCTAGTCCTATCATGAATACCTAGTCTTCTAGCATGCATAACAATTCATATAATATTGTAAGGTATTTTGGGGATCTTTACCGTTCGGGCGCTGACTGATCGTACACATTGCTTCTTTCTTGTTTACCACAAAACCATTTACAAAAGTTTATGCCTTTATTTAAAAAGTTTCCTCAAATCCTCGGTTTGAGTTCAGTTACCCCCGAAGGTGCACCCGAATCCCTCAAACCTGGCTCTGATACCAATTGTAACAACGCAAATTTTCAAACAAATTTTTTCATTTTAAAAATATATTTATTTCCATTTAAAACAAGGCATAAATAGTTTAAGTATTTTGTCAAATACAATTAATCAAAATCCCAAGATCATTAAAGCATTCTTCAGTGTGTATCGATCACGCCGGCGCCTTCCCACGGTCCTCGCTAGTACCTGAAACACATACATAACAACTGTAAGCATAAATGCTTAGTGAGTTCCCCAATATACAACTTACGCACATACGCCTTTCCAGGCCCTGACCTTCCGGTCATCAACACCACGCCTTCCGGCCCATAACATATTGCCTTCCGGCCCACATATCATACATATCACATATAACAAATATCTTACCATATATAGCATACATATCACATATCGTATCTGACCTTCCGGTCACACAGTCAAACCCTTCCGGGTACAGTATAGTGAGAAGACTCACCTCGTGAATGCTGAAAGCTAGCGAATCCTGAAATCACTCGTGCACAATCCGGCGAGCTACAACCTCCCTATAACATCACATATCTCATTAACACTTATATCTTCTAAGTGTGACTATCCCTAAGAAGTCAGACTTAGGTCAATTCTGGTCAACGGTCAACGGTCAACTCGACCGGACTCGGCGAGTACCATGGCGACTCGGCGAGTCTAGACGTCCTCCAACTCTCTGGGATTCCCTATCTACTCGTCGAGTATCCTCCTTGACCCGACGAGTTACTCCTGGAAGAATCGCGGGGCCACCCCGACTCAACTCGCCGAGTCTGAAGAACAACTCGACGAGTCCTAGTAAATCTTCAAGCTACTCGCCGAGTCTGCTCATCGAACTCGGCGAGTCCATGCCATGCAACCGCTCAAACTGCATCCTAAGGTCAGAACTGCTTCGACCATTCCTAGGTCTGGCCTTCCTAGGATGATCTACCACGTGAAGTCCTCATTTCAGTGCTCATGATACACCATGTGATTCATAATTTACATTTTGACCTAAGGCATAAGGATTCCAATCCAAAACCTTCATCAATTCCCGAAATGCATAGACATGGGACATTCTGGACCTCCAAGGGTCTCAATACAGGGTTACACTCGTTTAGGGGACTAGGGTAACAGTCAATCTAATCACACAAGGGTTCCATAAACCCTAAATCCATAAATACATCAATATAGCAGAGCATACACAAATCCTTACCTGGATGATGTATTCTCTGTGTCCCCAATCCTCAGAATGTGACCCCCTTGCTGCTCCTTTAGCCAATCTCTTCTCTTCCTTGCACAATCACTCTTCTATAATCAATAATGGCCTATGATCCTTGCTCCAGATGCACCCAATCGATTTAGGGTTCTTCTCAGAAGGCTAAAATGAATAATGACGGCCAATAAGTCTCCTTTATACGTCCCAAACCTGAACGGTTAGGGTTTTCGCTAAACAGCGTCGACTCGCCGAGTCCATATCTGGACTCGTCGAGTCCAGTCGCGATCCCGCGACCAAGTCTGCGATCCTACTCGGCGAGTCTAGGCTCCAACTCGCCGAGTCCCCTCCTAAATCACCCCAAAACATAATTTAATAATACCTGAGATTTCGGGCTGTTACACACACACACACACACACACATATATATATATATATATATATATATATATATATATATATATATATATATGAGTATATTCTTGACAAAAAAAAAAGATAATTACCAATTAGTTGAATAATAATTTCCTTATATGATAACAATTGATTATTTGAATTGAATTGGTGGATTGTCTTGCAAGTAATATTAAAAAGATCAAATTGAGATAATCTAATTAGTTGATTTATATTATTTGCTATTTGATCCTTATGTTTTGAAAAGTTTAAAACTTGTCCTCAAGTTTTGAAATTTAAGTTTTGTAATTAAAAGTCTAATTTGAATAATTTAAATTTTAAACCCTAGAATTTTACAAGTATAAAATTCAACACTGTACTAATATATTATTACAAGCTTAATATATATATATATATATATATATATATATATATATATATATATATATATGTATGATTAAAGATGCTAGTCTTACCGTTAGTAGGCCTCATTCACGAAGCCAGTCTATAAGGTGGGTATAAGGTTGTTGCCTATAAAATGGCACTTAATGGGTGTACACTCACACCCACCGCTTGCTTGACTGGTGGAGGGTCGTTAGCCAAACGGGTAGGATAGGGCAAACCTCTTCTCATTAATAAGTATAATGAATCTATTTAAAGTAACTAAACTATTTTATAAAATTCCCAATCTTAGTTACTTGAGGAAAAGTGAATTGATGCAATCCCATGAAATTACACTTGCACCCTTGTTTAGATGTTAGTGGAGCGTGTGTGGTTAACCGGCACACTAATTGGTTCTAAGCAAAGGTGGAAAAGGGTGATTAATTGTTTGTCATAGTTCGGTGGAGCGTGTGTGGTTTACCGGCGCATCGAATAGGTGATTGTAACAATGAAGGCACCATGTAAATTTGCATGGTTATTCACACCCGCTTTGTGATCCTCGGTATCCCAGTCACAAACTAGAGGGGCATATCGAGAGTTAAACATGCCATTGAAAAGTTCAATGAATCTTAAAGAAATCTAGGAATGCTCAATATATTTAAAACATAAAGCTTTTATTTTTCGTGGTGAAGAATTAGTGAATCGTCATTCACTTACCTCCAAATTATTTGCATGTTGGATTACGGCATCCCTTTTTAATAATGTTGTTGGGTCCTAGCCCTAAATTTCCATTTTGGGTGTTAATTAGGGACTTAACTCTAATCAACTTTGTTCCTTTCTATTTGTAGATGTCTAACGCAAACAACGCTGCTGCTAGCTCATTCACGCTAATGAGCCTTTGTGAAAAAGTGACTTTCGATGGATCGAACTTTAGCGAATGGATAAGATACATTCGCACAATCGCTCGTTACGAGGACAAGGAGTATGTTCTCGATGAGAAGATCGAAAAGATCAATCCAAAAACTGCCGCTCCTGAAGAAATGGTTGTGTTTGAGACACATGAGTGTGATGCAACGAAAGTCCATTGCATCATGATAGCCACAATGAACTCTGAATTCCAAAAGTCCTATGAGGACATGTATCCTTATGAGATGCATCTAGACTTGATGGAGAGATATCACCAAAGCACGAAGCAAGAGTGCTATGAGATCATAACGAATATGATCACTGCTAAAATGGGAAGTGGAGAGTCTCTAACTGTGCACTTGCAAAAGATGCAAAGGTATGTCGATCGTCTTCGGAAGTTAAATTTCAACTTTGGGGAAGATTTGGCTATCGACATTGTTCTTCACTCCTTGCCCTCATGCTACAACCAATTTAGGATGACCTACCACATGAACAAGGAAGATGTCACCTTAAGCAAACTCCAAGGTCTCCTAAGGACTACTGAGAGCAACCTAAAGGACAAGTCTGTTGCACCAACTCCCAATCCGTCTGCTGCTCCTGTTTTGGCTATTGGGTAGGGAAGGGGAAAGAAGAGGAAGGCTTCTTCGAAGAACCACCGCAAGGGAAAGTCCCAAGATGGTTCCTTTTCTAGTGGGACCAAGGTTAATCCTGCTAAGCCCAACCCTAACCCAAAAGGGGCAGAGTGCCATCATTGCCACAAAATAGGGCATTGGAAGAGAAGTTGCCCGGAATATCTGCAAGCCATCAAGGATGGAAAGATCAAGCCATCTTTTGCAGGTATATACACAATTAAATCTAATGATTCATCCCATGCTATTTCTTGGGTTCTTGACACAGGGTGTGGTTACCACATTTGTTCTGATTTGCAAGGACTAAGAAGAAATAGGGATGTGGAGCTTGGAAGAATAAATCTAATCATGGGGAACAGAAGATCGTTGCCTGTTACCAAGATTGGAGTGTATTCTTTAGTGCTTAGTAATGGATTTAATTTAGATTTAAATAATTGTTGCTACTCGCCATATATGGCAAGAAACATCATTTCTTTTCATGGTTTGTTTAGACAAGGATTTAGATATTCGTTTAATAATGAGAATGGTTTGATTTATGCTTATCTAAATGGTGTTTTATATTTTGAAGCAATGCCTTGTAATGGAATTTATGAAACTGTTATGATTGTAGATAACCTAGGAAATGATGTGTTGTGTATGGATTCTTCAAATAGTATGGATAGAGCATCCTTGTGGCATTGTCATCTTGGACATGTCAACAAGAAGCGCATAGCCCAACTCCAGAAGGATGGAGTGTTGGAGTCATTCGACCTTAGGGAAGACGACACGTACGATTCTTGTTTACTTGGAAAGATGACCAAGTCACCCTTCACTGGCACTTGTGAGAGGGGTGAGGGTTTATTGGATCTCATACACACCGACGTGTGTGGGCCCTTTAGATCTACCACAAAGGATGGGAACCGCTTCTACGTGACTTTCACCGATGATTATATCAGATATGGGTATATCTACTTAATCAAGCACAAGTCAGAAACGTTTGAAAAGTTCAAAGAATTCAAACATGAAGTGGATAATCAATTGGGCAGGAAGATCAAGATGCTTCGATCCGATTGAGAAGGAGAGTACCTAAGTCTTGAATTCCACGACTATCTCAAGGAATGCAGAATAGTTCGCAATTGACGCCACCTAGGACACCGCAATTGAATGGTGTGGCAGAAAGGCGTAATCGAACCCTGTTAGACATGGACCGTTCTATGATGAATCGTGCTTCACTACCTATCTCATTCTTAGGGTATGCCTTAGAGACTGCCTCCCATATCCTTAACCGAGTCCCTACAAAGAAGGTTGCCAAAACACCTCACGAGATGTGGACAGGGAAAGCTCCCTCGTTGGCACATATCAAGGTTTGGGGCTGTGAGGTTTTCATAAGACGAGAGACTCATGACAAGCTCGAACCTCGTAGTGAGCGATGTATTTTCATCGGCTACCCGCAGAAATCCTTTGGATATCTCTTCTATAGACTGAGTGACAATGTTGTCTTCGTTGCGAGGAGAGGGGTTTTCCGAAAGCGAGACTCATAAGCCAAGGAGACAGTGGGAGGCAATCGATTTTGAAGAGATTCAAGAGTCGAGCAATGAAGGAACCTCTAATGCTAGCGCTCAACCCGAGGAGGAAACTCCGGTTGAACCGATTGACGAGTCCTTACCTCTTAGACGTTCCGAAAGAGTTAGAGTTCAACCCCAGTTTTATGGTTTTCATATTACTACCGAAGGGGATACATATATTAGTGATGGTACACTAATAAATCTAGATGAACCTAATAGATATAAGGAAGCCATAGTAGGCCCAGAGTTTGTAAAATGGAAAGAGGCAATGGACAGCAAGATTCAGTCCATGTATGACAACCAAGTTTGGAATTTGGTTGACAATGTGCCCGGACATAAGACGGTTGGGTGCAAATGGATCTTCAAGAAGAAGATCAATGTGGATGGGAATGTGCACACGTATAAGGCACGACTAGTGGCGAAGGGCTTTACTCAAACTCCAGGAGTTGACTACGATGAGACCTTCTCAGCAGTTGCTAAGATAAAATCTATTAGGGTGATGCTAGCCATTGCTGCATTTCATGATTATGGGATATGGTAGATGGATGTCAAGACTGGTTTCCTTAATGGGAAGTTGGCTGAGGATGTTTACATGGCTCAGGCAGAGGGTTTCGTCGATCCGAAGCATCCCAATAGAGTGTGCAAGCTTGAGAAGTCCATTTATGGACTTAAGCAAGCGTGTGTCGCAGATGGAATCTTTGCTTCGATGAGAAAGTCAAAGAGTTTGGATTTGTACGAAGTGAAGATGAATCATGTGTATATGTCAAGGCCAGTGGGAGTATAGTTAGCTTCCTCGTTTTGTATGTCGATGACATACTGTTCATAGGAAACGACGTCCCGACTTTGCTGGAGGTTAAATCCTGGCTCGGGAAGTGCTTCGCTATGAAGGACCTCGGAGAGGCTTCCTATATTTTGGGAATAAGGATAGTGAGAGAACGAAGTAAGAGACTAATAGGACTTAGTCAGAATACTTACTTAGATAAAGTACTAAAACGTTTTAATATGGAAAACTCGAAGAAAGGAGAACTACCGATACAAAGTAATGCCAAATTGAGTAAGACTCAAAGTCCGAGTATAGATGCCGAGATAGCTGAGATGAGCCGAGTACCCTACGCTTCCGCATTTGGCTCGATCATGTACGCTATGACTTATACTCTCCCTGATGTGGCCTTTGCTTTGAGCATGGTCAGTAGATATCAAGGGAACCCGGGCAAAGCTCATTGGATTGCAGTTAAGAATATACTTAAGTACCTTCGGAGGACCAAGGAATGGTTCTTAGTCCTCGGAGGGAGTGATGACTTAAAGGTGCGAGGGTATAGTGAGGCCAGCTTCCAGACTGACAGGGACAACTACCGTTCGCAGTCGGGCTGGGTCTTTATCCTTAATGGAGGAGCAGTGACTTGGAAAAGTTCCAAAAAAGAAACCGTAGCTGATTCAATGTGCGAATCAGAGTACATTGCAGCGAGCGAAGCGTCAAAGGAGGCAATGTGGTTGAAGAACTTCATTGGTGATCTTGGAGTTGTGCCTTCCATAAAGTAGCCTGTGGAAATTTTCTGTGATAATGAAGGAGCGGTTGCCTTGACCAAGGAACCAAAGGATCATGGTAGATCTCGACATATCGATAGAAAATATCACTTTATTTGGCATCGAGTAGAAGAAGGACACCTCGTAGTAAAGAGGGTATCTTTGGAGGATAACCCAGCAGATCCGCTTATGAAAGGACTGAGCAGGGTTAAGCACTTGCAGCACGCTAGGAGCATTGGGCTGAAGGATGATATTAGTTTAGATTAGATAGTTCTAGAAACATATAATAGATAAATGTAATTGACTTTTGATGATTAAATAAAGGAGTAGTATTTATAAGTAAAGTTACTGTCTTATGTTAATTGTTTAACTATTGTTTCAATTTGCATGTTTTGACTTCCTGAATAATTGAGTTATTAAGAATAATCGAATTATTCGAATGGTCCACAATCGTTCATATGTTGGAAGTAGGTATGAATGAAGATTGTTGTGAATTGGTGTGTAGATTGTCTAAAAGGTATTAGACATAGCAAAAGTTTGCTGCAACGTTCATGAGTGCTTATGAATAAGTTTTAAGCGTTGGAATAAACCCGTGCTTGCTGGAATCACTTTTTGGAATGAGACACAAGTGATCGCAAGACGATAATATCATATGGTCTTAAAACCAAGATATATGGTTTATTGTTTATTAATTAGTTGTGCATTGATAATGCGAAACCGCATTAGTAAATTGATGTCGTAAAACGTATTGTTGTGTATAATTTATTAGTAAATAGTAAATGCATATAAGTCGAAGTTTATCTGTTACTTTTATCCTAAGAGGGTAAAAGCGATATCAGGGCCCCTCGATGATTTGATTTGACTTATGTGTCGGGCCCAGTCAGGACAAAATTGATGTGCTCAATTAAGTTCTATGTCAAATGAATATGAGATCGAGAAACCAATTACTGGACAATAAGTTCCATAAGATTGTCCGCATAATATCTAAACAGAGGACTGTACGATCCCTTATCTAAAGGACAGGATACTGATAAGATCAGAGTTTGACAGCATCTTTGAGAGCTACGATTGCTAATCGGATTGTGTTTGCATATATAGTTACTAGACTTATCCAAGTGGGAGACTGTTGGATTAGTGTCTAAGGCTGTAACTATATTTAGTAAGTACTTGACCCGGTTGTGCATGGTCCTTTTGGGTTGCCTTCACCATAGCAACTTGACAAGGTGATTTATATAGAGAAAGGAGATATTATTATTAATGTATTAATTATAAGAATAATATGTTATAGGAATAATAATATTATTTAATTGATATAAGTCATAAATTAATTAGGAATTAATTTGGCGACTTAAAGAGATTAATTAAATAAAGGGGCATAAACTGTCAAATGTGTGATAGTTGTGTTCAGGGCTATGAATTCTTATGGATATGGGAAGGGACGATTTTAAGGATATGGATATCTTAAAAATCGTCCAAGGCCTTATCTAAAAGGATCTTTGGATTGCTTTGAGGCTAAGTTATCCAATTAGGGTTTAAGGTGAAACCCTAGGAGCTCATAGTATATATATAGACCCTTAGGGTTGGAGAAATCGGCCACTGAATCTTTGTGGAAACCCTGGAGCTGATTTCTCACCTCTCTCCTTCTCTCAAATCATCTTCTTGCTAGTTAGTGTTTGTAAGCCATTAGAGGAGTGACAATTGTAACGCCTGTGTTTCCGGGCTTGCCACTTTTAGCAATGTAATAGTCTAGGTTAACCTTTGTAACCCGTTTTGAAATAATAAGATTGTATTATTTGAGTATTATGTGTTTTGTGCTTAATTGCTTAATTATGTGGTTTGATTAATTAAGAATAAAAATAAGCGTCGAAATTTAAGTTTAAAATAAACTTGACATCATTGGATAAAGTTGTAGTGGTCGAAACAAGGATTCCGAAGATATAAAGAATGCCGAAATCCGAGTCATAACGAAGAAGTTATGACCTGTCGAAGTTTTACGGCAAAACCGGCACGGCACCGGGAAGCGTAAATAGTGAATTTACGATAGAGCGAGATTTAGCCTTATCAATCTAAACAAAAGTTGTAGAATATGTTAAGATAAGAGCGTCAATAAAAAGAACGCCCAAATCTGACTTCGTATGAGGAAGTTATGATTTTTCTAAGATTCGGCTTAGCAGTGCACGACCCGAAACTCGAATTTTAGTTCGAGCGGTTTTTGGCTTACGCGACCTAAATGAGAGTTGAAGGTCTCATTAATAGGAACTCAACGGTAAAAATATGGACGAAAACGGAGTTCGTATGAAGGAGTTACGAATTCTTCGTGGTCGTTTAACAGTCTAAACGCCTCCTACTGTTAAATTTGAGATCGGTCAAGATTTAGCCGACGGAGTCTAAACGAAAGTTGTAGATCTTGATTTTACCTACGCGTGGATATAAAGAACGTCAAAAACGGAGCTCGTATGCGAAAGTTATGATTTTTCTAAGTTCGAAGGCTAACACGCGATAGGGGTGACGTGGCACCACCCAAAATTTGACACGTGGCACCACCAGAAAGCCGCCACATGGACCAACTCGGCGAGTAGGTGTCCCCTACTCGGCGAGTATGGACCAACTCGGTGAGTAGGTGTCCCCTACTCGGCGAGTACATCAAATATTTTCACTATAAATAGGATGCGAGGGTTCAGGGTTTATTTGCTCATTTCTTCTCATCTTTGTGCCGAAGCTCTGCATTTTTATACCCCGAAGCCCCGGTATCATACTCTAGTCCCGAAGCAAGTCCCGAGATCCTGAAGATCCCGAGAAGTGCGGTTCCCGAGCCGAAGCTCTGCCCGCGAGAAGTTCGATTTTTGTAGAGATCTTCCAGATCTGCTGAGGATATCTACTTTTGCAAGTCGTAGTGCTGTCCGATCATCTTCTGATCAAGTGAGTGTGTAGTATTTTCTTTCTAATAAAATAATACGAAGTATTTTATATAAAAATACGTGCTATGTGTATATATTTGGTTGTGTTATATGTGAATGTGTATTCACTCTCTTCTATCTTATAGATCTGCTTATTTCTTTATGAGATATGTGTTATGTGTGTGTGTGCCTCATCTGTTATGTGATATATGTGTTGATTAAAGCATGCTATACAAGTTTTCTTTAAACTATGTATACAAATGTATATTTTTATCTACTAATATGTTGGGTAGAACATGGGTAGATAGTTGGTGTGTAATAAACAGATGAGAGGCCTCGTTGTTGTTTGATTGAGTCATCTAGCGGAGTTTAGATGACGACCACTGGCTATTCTAGACAGTCTTGTGGAAACATTAGCAGGTTCGCCACCTGTAGGTGTTAATGAACTTGGGTGTTCATTCGCTGTACTCCATCCCCCTCATGGTTGCCTTATTTGACTTATATTGCTGAGGTACCCCCGAAGCATGTGTTGTCGCCCCGATGAAATATTCTTAGACTAGGTCCCTTATGTTAGTTGAATTAGGGACATTAAAGTGAGAATAACGGGAATGGGTAATTGGGTTATTGTTGGTTGGTGAAAATTAAATATGATATTTATTGTGGGTTGAAAACCCTATATGCTCACCAGGCTCCCAAGCCTGACCCACTCAGTTTTAAATTGTATTACAGGAAGTGGCGGAAGGGCATGAGATGGATGATCCATCAAGTTGTTTTGTTTACAAGTCTGCATATGTTTATATTTGTTATATGACTTGTAATGTATTCGTTTATGCTTATTGGTCTGTATCGGAATATGACACCCCGAGTTTTGATTATAATGAAAATACATTTCTTTTATGAAATGCTTCGGTAAACATTGTTTTATCATGTTTTGTTTTTGGGAACGAATTCCGCAACTCTTTCAAATCAAAAGGATTTACTCTGAAAATATTTAAAAGCATAAATGAAAATCGGTCTTTTCTGGCCGAGATTTTGGGGATGTCACAACAATTGTGACTCTAAACTCCAAGAAGAAGAAGTACCAAGCAAGTAATCCAAGGTATTGTTCTAGATCCTAATTCATATGATTAGAATCAATTGTTTACATTAGATCTAGTATTGCAAGTCTTGGATTCAACGCATGTTCAAGTAGAGAAACCTAGATCCAAGCTATTAGGGTTTGCATGTGCATATAGGAAAGTTCTTGTGGCTTAAACCCATCACATGCAACACTCTTATGCCCTTAAATAAAGAAATAGCTCCTAAAATGGCAACCTAGATCCATAACCCCAAAGGGACTGCATAAAGCTAGAAGATTGGGACTCTCTGGACCTCTTAAGGTCCAGATCTAAAGCTTCTACCACATTGGGATCTCGTATGCATCATATACTATCCAAGAAAGAGTAAAGAAAACCGTAGATTCAAGGATTTTTACACAAAACAGAAAGAAAGGGCGAAATACTACCTCAAAATAGAGATCCTTGCTTAGATGTCTCAGAATAACAACCTCCATTGGTCCTTCAAGCTGAATCCCTTCACTTCACTTCAAAAACCACACCAAAATTACTTGATTTCATCACAAGAACTCTTCCTTGGCTCCAATGGCGATTTAGGTTTTCTTACAGGAGATATGAGGCGCACCCAAGGTCATAAGTTCCTTTGAATAGGCTCCAACCCCGAAATTTAGGGTTTTCTCTACCCAGTACCTACTCGGCGAGTCCATCCTAGGACTCGTCGAGTCCGCTCATTAAATCCACGCGGCAAATCTCGACTCTACTCGGCGAGTTGGTCCCTCAACTCGTCGAGTCCCTCCTCAAATATCAAGATTAACATACCCAATAATGTCCCTGTAAATCCGGATATTACAATTCTCCCCCACTTGAATTAGATTTCAGCCTCGAAATCACTCCTTAACCACTTATAGATTGAATTATCAACCCGAAGGCACTACTGAAATGATCTTCATACTACACCGATATCTTTCTCTATGGACACGCGAAACCACATAAAACCTCCAAAACCGAAATTTAAACCAACTCTTTCATCGCTAAAATACTCCTTCCCAATACCCGAAAACTCTAGTGGCTTGACCCACCGCTTGGCCGCCTACTCGAGCGATCACCATGATATTCGCTCCTTGAATATCAACCCTGTTTACTCACTGGCTCACTGATTCTCATAAGACCACATCCAACAACCGGCTATCGCCCTCCCTAACCGATCATGCTAAATCATACGAATCACGCCCCACGACTAAAAGGGGTCACACTCCACCGGGGCACATCTACTAAACTGCAATCAGAAACCATCCGATCAAAGAATCCCAACACTTTGCCCTCAGGCACAAAAGCATAACCATGCTTGCTCAAAAGTGTCCTGAAACGTCACATTCATAAGTCTCGGCTCCAAATTCCATATCCCCTTCAGCACCACACAAGGTCTGACCACTGAATCTGCTCGGTCGTCTGAAGCACCAACCCTGTACTACCCATCACACGTTGCCCTACCTCTCCCCAACAAATGGGAGTCCGACACCTCCTCCCATACAACAGCTCAAAGGGTGGCATACCAATGCTCGAATGATGGCTGTTGTAATAGGAAAACTCAGCCAAGGGTAAGTACATATCCTAACTCCCTCCAAAATCCAATACACATGCCCGAAGCATGTCCTTGAGCATCTGAATCATCCGTTCACTCTGCCCGGCTCTCCGCAGAAGAGCTTCCACTGACTTCCCCTTCGCATTAACTATCTCGGCCCTGTGACACACAAGTCACAAAGTTCTCAAATGAAAACTACAATCCAACCGGAAATCGACTTAGCCCTGATAGAGACGGAGACCCCAATCTCGCCCCTGGTTCAACCACCAGGCTCCAAAAACACAATAATAAGGCTACTCAAGCCTAAAACTGTTCTACATCATACTCTGATTGGAGATCCTTTCATCATCACATTCTCTTATCGTCTAGTGAGTATAATTGTTCCCTGGAGCATCATGATGACCTCTCGACGACTAGTGAGTACTACGGCTCCTCGTAGCATCACAACAGCCTTTGACTAGTGAGTACTACGGCTCCCCGTAGTATCACAACTCCCCCCCTCTGACTTGTGAGTACCACGGCTCCCCGTAGCATCACAACACCTTCTAACTAGGGAATAATACGGCTCCCCGTAGTATCACAAGTCCCTTTCTCTGACTTGTGAGTACTACGGCTCCCTGTAACATCACAACACCATCTGACTAGTGAATACTACGGCTCCCTGTAGTATCACAACTCCCCCTCTGTGACTTGTTAGTACCACGGCTCCCCGTAGCATCACAACACCCTCTCTCATCACCCCATAATCTCATTCTCACTACAACACCACACTACGTCCACTAACTCATGCTCCGCAGACTATCATAGATAGCTACACACACTTGACCCAAATATGCATCACAGACTCTGACGGGTGACGACGACCGCCATAACAAAATACCTTCCCCTGCTGAGATCCATAACCTTAAATAATCCCTCTCGTTGTCAATACCCGAAGGGCTCCCACTGGAACCGTAAATACATGATACACCACTAGTCGTTTCAAACTCAAGATTCTAAATAACTCCGAAATCGGGACATTATACTCGGTCACCACGGAACACCATTACAGAACATCACGATGTCCTGCCTCAACCACTGATCTCCTACTCCCAGCACCATACGATTACAACAATACATTTCCTCTGAACTCCATGAATAATTCTTCTTTTTACCCAATGCGCAACTTCAGTGTATCCAAACACTCAATTGGAATACAAAGAAAGCGCTAGCGCTTCAGAACACGCTAATGATCCTCCGAAACCCTTTCCCCTACTGCTCAAAATCCAAGCAAGAATACACATACCGACCCGGGAGTTGGTTGCTTGATAATCTTCTATCCACCCCAAAAAGGGCATATACAATCCTTACTTCGACCCAGAAGTTCTCAACTGCCCATACCATCATAACAAGTCTTCCACTTGAAACGGCCCTGACCACCACCAGATTCTTGACCATTGGCCACCTGCCGAGGAGACACCCATCTTTTCTCAGACACATACCACATGCATTATCTCGCTCTGCACCTTTCCTTGATCACCAATGACCTTGGCCTCATGAATTCGAGCCGCAGGTTTCTGTATCCAACCCTTAACCGCTCTTACACAAATTTCTGGTTCCCTCAATAAAATACCCGGTTCTCCCCCACTTAAGGTTTGAACCATCACCAATTGATGCATCAACACTCTACCCCACAGGCGGTTTCTTCCAGAAACTTCGCACCTACGCTTGGAAGGTGCCACACAACGCCCCATGATCTCCCCACGTAGAGATCAAGAAAGCTCAAATACCCTAAATCTACGAAGAAATCCTCAGGAACTTCTCATCACAACTGCCTCTAACCATTCGAAGTCTTATACCATCCCAATACTGGACATCCCAACTGTTCAGTACTATCACTGACTCTTAGACTGAAACAATAAATCATCATACTCCTCATCCTCGACTTCTCAACCCCCGTTCCAACACGTGAATCATCACGAGAATAAGGACTCCACTACCATACTCAAAGCCCATCAAAGACAGAAGATCCACCGCTCTGATATACTCGACTGGATTACCTGCTGATACTGCTACCACATGCCCTACTATACTCAATTAGGGTGTAATGTGGTCTTTGACCATCTCAGTCCCCACTGACTACCTGCTCATGGTAGATCATTTCCTCCCGGCAGACATGCTGCCTGATACTCTGGTGGAAAAATCGTCATCAATGTCAACCCGTAGGGTTTACTCCTAAACCCAAAACTGAAATCTCACGCCTCTCCTACTTCCCATTGGAAACATAAATAGCACCCAACAAGTCACAGAAGGTGACATCTCCTCCATCAGCTGATTGGTCACTCAGACCGCTATCCCCCATAAAAGCCTTCTCTACTAATCCCTGAGTCTTGCGACTACTTCTGACATCTTACCAAGGTACTCTGAAATGCTCTCGACCTCCCTCTCAAGGGATGCCTTTCGAACTCAATCATGGCCCTTAGGCCTAAAACCCCATCGCGTCCAAACTCCACCAATCAATCCTAATCAGACAACCAGAGAATCACAAGCATCATTTGCTAAGAACTATGGTACTCAGCCCCTGACATCTCTTCTCAATCTGCTACAATGCATGGCACTCGAACTATACCATCACCCCTCAATCTGCTAAGATGCATGGTACTCGAACCATGGCATCACTTCCCAATCTACTCCGATGTATGGTGCTCGAACCATAACATCACTCCCAAATCTGCTAAGATGCATGGTACTCGAACCATACCATCACCCCTCAATCTGCTAAGATGCATGGTACTCGAACCATAGCATCACTTCCCAATCTGCTCCGATTTATGGTACTCGAACCATAACATCACTCCCCAATCTGCTAAGATGCATGGTACTCGAACCATGGCATCATTTCCCAATCTGCTACTTAGAACCTTCAGAATACTCCCTGTATTGAGTATGGGTCCTCTTCTTTCGGTAGTACGGGCCCATACTACCTGCCACATCTACCCATACTTTCCACACGGACCATCCCAGAGCTCCTAAGTAACAGCTCAACCCTCTCGTTCACCAATCCCGTCACGCGTGCTCGCTCCCAGCGAAATGCTCTACTCTGCCAGGGTACTCATCTGACTAAGGCTACTCCCTAGGCTCTTCCTTGGTTCTCACACTTCTCCGCCATCAGCTACTGAAGAACTCCTAATGATGCCAGCCATCTACCTCCTGAATATCGTCATACTCACTTAGTAGCTGACTCCCATCGTTGAGAGTTCCACAAAGCACAAAGCAAACAACATTCGGGCATCGAAGCATCTCCTTCAGCACGTAAAACCTCCTTAGGTTATTATCCACTCACTTTCCTCATACTCGAAGGATATCACCGAACTCTAACATCTTCGCCCCACATGGCCTCTGGCTACCCTCTCGGCAGACTCCTCATATGCTCATATAGATACCTTTTCTAGATTACTTCTCTACTTGAATCCCCTAAAGGATTCCAACTGAATACTCTCACTCATACTCAAAAGCACATCACATATAACAACTCCTAGGCTAAGGCATCACAAATCAGGAAACTCTTGTCCTAAGATATGAAATACCTAACCTATCTCTTGCATGCATAATATCTCATAAAATGTATCATAAATAACTCATAACACAAAAGTAAGGGTATTTTGGGAAATCACCGTTTGGGATCTGGCTGATTGTACACACTGCTCTTTCTCACTTTCTCTTTGAACTCTTATTCACTTTTAGAAAATCATTTCTTTGAAAACTTTTCTTACTTCCTCAGTTTGAGTCCAGATTTACCCGAAGGTGCATCCGAATCTCTCAAACCAAGGCTCTGATACCAACTTGTAACACCAAAATTTCCAAAACTAAAATTTTCATTTAAATGCGCTTAATTCTTAAAACACTTTTCGTAAAAAATCTCATTTTGTTTAAATTGCAAAGCATAACTCCATAATCAATTAAATAATAATCAAGTATCCTCTAAACATAACTCTTCATCTGGTGTGTACAATCGAGCCGATGCCGTCCCGTGATCCTGAGAAAAACCTAAAACACATAACACATAACACGGTAAGCACGAAGCTTAGTGAGTTCCCCAAAATACCACATTCAACACATATTAGCCACCCGAGGCTATAACTCTGTTGACCCTCTGGTCAATGTGTCTCAGTGGGACCCTCCAGTCCCATAACTCTTTAGACCCTCTGGTCCTAAGCTCGTTGGACCCTCCAGTCCGGTCTGCTTGAGCCTTCTGGCCTCATGAATCGTTGGACCCTCCAGTCCATTCTATTATAAACTCCACATAGCATAAATCACAAAGACATAATGCATAGCATGTCACATACAACAGGATAACATAATACTCAATGTAAGCACATAAGACCTTCCGGTCACACATAACTACCACTCAAGGTAAAGTATAGTGAGAAGACTCACCTGGAAGCAGAAAGCAGTTATCCTTACACTTGAATCTCGAACTCGCCACCGCTTAACACATAAGGCAAATATCTCTAATTAGACAGACAATTTCTCTTTTCCTCTCTAATCGGGTAGTGGGTAAAAGACCATTTTACCCCTCTATGATCTTTATTACTTATGTTGACCAAAACCCCAAAGTCAACAGAAGTCAATTCAAGTCAAAGGTCAACTCTGAATAGACTCGTCGAGTGCACAAGAGTGACTCGGCGAGTCCATGCGGGTCCTCTGAATCCTCAAAAGCCTCACTCGACTCGTCAAGTTAACCTTTCACTCGACGGGTTACCACTGGTCACGAATCGTGGGGCAACCCGACTCGACTCGTCGAGTCCTCATATGGACTCGGCGAGTTCCCCCCATGGCAACACTGAAAAGACCTTATGAGGTCAAATCTGTTTCTCTAAGTTATAGATCTGACCATCTTACACCCAATAATCATGTAAAGGTTCAATTTTTAAGCTCATGCAACACTCTTATGCCCTTAAATGAAGAAATTACTCCTAAACTGGCAACCTAGATCCATACCCCCAAAGGGACTGCATAAAGCTGGAAGATTAGGACTCTCTGGGCCTCTTAAGGGTCATATCTAAAGCTTATACCATATTGGGATCTCGTATGCATCATATACTATCTAAGAAAGGGTAAAGAAAACCCTAGATTCAAGGATTTTTACACAAAACAGAAGGGAGGGGCGAAATACTACCTCAAAATAGAGATCCTTGCTTAGATGTCTCAGAATAACAACCTTCATTGGTCCTTCAAGCTGAATCCCTTTACTACACTTGAAAAACCACACCAAAATTACTTGATTTCATCACAAGAACTCTTCCTTGGCTCCAATGGCGATTTAGGGTTTCTTACAGGAGATATGAGGCACACCCAAGGTCATAAGTTCCTTTAAATAGGCTTCAACCCCAGAACTTAGGGTTTTCTCTGCCCAGTACCTACTCGGCGAGTCCATCCTAGGAATCGTCAAGTCCGCTAATTAAATCCACGCGACAAATCTCGACTTGACTCGGTGAGTTGGTCCCTCAACTCGTCGAGTCCCTCCTCAAATCTCAAGATTAACATACCCAATAATGTCCCTGTAAATCCGGATTATACAAGTTGTGTTCGTTCTTGAGTGAACAAACGGCCCAAGTGTGATAGCTTCCCAGATGAGATAGCCATTATCTTCTGATCCAACCACCTTGTCTTCAAAGTGATGTGCCCATACTTCATAATCTTGAGTGTAAAGAATGGGTATCTTGGTTGTAGATCCAATGTTGTTTTAAATGTTGATAGGATTTGTTTGCGAATCTTCGTGAGACATGGTGAGCTGCTAGAATCAAACCTGTAAACTTGAGATTAAGGTTTTATTTGAAACAGAGTTGTCGTTGATACAAAGAAGATAGCTTCTATTTATACGATAAAAGCGAAAACCCTAAAGAATCTGAATACAGAAGGAATGTGTATTGATCACACAGTCTCCTACTCTGATACCAATTGTTAGAACTAAGTTCAATTAGGATCGTTAGATTCTATGCAAGCAAACAATTATGAACGTAAATATGAACACGAGTATGGCTTTGAATATGTCGTATGATTAATACTTCAACACTTCAGAAGAGCTCGATTAAGAACTTCGACTCTAGAGGTGTTTAGGGGTACAAAAAAAACAATAAACGTAATAATCGAGAACGTATAATGCATACATGCATGCATATATACTTATAGTATAACCCTACTAGATAATCACGGATGGACAGACCCAATCCGGATACAAAATATAAAGCCCATGACGCAACACAATTAAACTCAACAGAACTTTCACGAACATAACTGAATGAACGAGACAACTATTCATGTTTGTTCGGTTAACTAAACGTATGAGAATTTGTGTTCGTGTTCGTTCGTTTATTAAATAAATGAACATAAACGAATTTCCAGCCAAACGGTTCACGAACCAGTTCGTTGAACGTTCGATTTGTTTACCGCCTTAACAATGACAAATAAAAGGTTTATGCGGTGAAATCATTCATTAATGAATTTTGTAAATTAAAATAATCTTACAGAGCACTTTTTATTTCTTTTCTAAAATAAATGTTAGTTTATCGTATTCATAAAAGTTATGGACATTTATCTTCCATTATAGTATTTTTATTGAACTGCAATACAAAAAACTGATAATTTTATTTTCTTTCTATATAAATCAATGCATGTTATAGAATAATTTAAAGACACGGGCAACCAAAGACATGAAACAAACAAAATTTCTATTTACTATTTTTGGGTGAAAGGGTAAATACCACGTAAGAAAATATTCTGCACATTGAACAAATGCAAATTAAGGAACCTTAAAACATTTTAGTAACAATTCATGTCACCCACCCATCCACTTATGGATTAATTTAAAGATTGAAAGCTTCATTATTAAATTCAATAGATGCCTCAATCACAATTCTATGTCATTAATTAATTATTAACCTATAACTTAGAAACCATATTCTAATCTAAACTTTTAATTAAGTGAATGGTTGATTGTTCCCAATTGAAAATGACCCTTTTGATGATGAATTTGAGTTCCAAAACTAATGAATTGTCATCACCAATAAGACACCTTATGGAGATTATGAACCACCACTTTTATCATCATAATCATTATTTTTATGAGGCTCTGCTTTTTTCTTTGTACCGCTCTTAATTTAATACATAGCTTGTTAAAAATATTTATAAAAAAAAATTAACAAGGAAAACTTCTAAAGATAAAATTAACTGGTTCGTGAAAACTTCTAAAGATACATAGCTTTTTTCTTTGTACCGCTCTTATTGGTTTCATTTTCTAATAATAATTACTAAACAAATAAACACGGTGAAATACATAAAAAAATATAAATGAAACCAATAAAATAATTTATTTGAATTTTAGTGGTATTTACTATTTAGTGTCGTATTGTATGTATCAGCATTGAGAGGAAACATTATCACCATTAGCCAAGATTAAATCTATTAGAATATTACTTGCCATAGTTGCTTTCTATGGTTATTGAATATGACAAATGTATGTGAAGACTCTTTCCTTAACGGGAAATTGATAGAGGATGTCTACATGACAGAACCCGAATGCTTCATTGATCCAGAGTACCCTAACAAAGTGTGTCAGCTTGAAAGATCAATTTATGGACTTAAACAAGCATCGGGTAGTTAGAATCTTTACTTTCATGAAAAGGTCAAGGAACTTGGATTGTTTATAAGTGAGTATGAGTCATGCGTATATGTCAAAATCAGTGGGAGCAATGTCGTTTTTTTAGTATTGTATGTCGATGACATACTCCTTAAAGGAAACAATATTCCAACATTGCAATGTGTGAAGACTTGGCTTGGAAAATGTTTCAATATGAAGGACCTAAGAGATGTGGCTTATATATTGGGCATAAGGATCTATAAACGCAAATCTAAATGTTTAATTGGATTAAGCCAGAGTATATATTTGGATAGAGTTTTGAAAAGATTCAAAATGCAAGATTTTAATAAAGGGTATATACCCATGCTACATGTAATATGATTAAGTAAGGATAAATCACACAGTACACCCATGCTACATTTCATATGATTGAGTAACGATAAATCACCCAGTACTGAAGAAGAACTGGAAAGAATGAGTCGATTCTCATATGCTTTAGTTATAGGATCAATCATGTATGCCACGACATGTACTAGACATGATGTCTCATATTTGTTGAGCATGGTGAGTCGACATCAGGACAACCATGGCGGTAGTAATTGGACAGTGGTAAAGAATATCATCAAGTATCTGAAAAGAACTAAGGATTTGCTTTTAGTACATCGAGGTAGAGAAGAGTTGTGAGTTACAAGTTATACTGATGGGAGTTTCCAGACTGACAGGGAAAACTTATGTTTGTAATTAGGATGGGTGTTCTTGATAAATGGATGAATTGTTACATGGAAAAGTTCTACGCAAAAGATAATGGCAAACTCGACATGCGAGTTAGAGTATATTGCAGCCAGCGAAGCTGCAAAAGAGGCTATATGGTTAAAGAAATTCATCGGTGATCTTGGAGTTGTACCAATAATCAAAGAGATTTTGTAGATCTTTGGTAATAACGGGGGTGCTTCCTTTTGACTAAGCAACCCAAGGAACAAGGTAATTCTAGACACATACATAGAAAGTACCATTTTGTTCAACATAGAGTTGAAGACGGAGACATCATCGTGAACAGGGTATCATCAAAAGCGAATCTTATTGATCCGTCCACGAAGGCATTATCAAGAGACAAACATGATGATAATGCTAGGACCATTGGCATGAGACTCAAGATGATATGATGTAATAGTTTAATTGATTAGTTTGATTTATTTTGAAACATATAACAATATGAATTGTAACCGTTTTGATGTTTATTTCGTGGTGACTTAATAAAGAGCTTGTATTGTTATCATTTTTTTTTTTTCATTTCCATGTTTCAGTTTTGCATGTTTTGAACCCACTTCTAGACTATTTAATTATATTCAAATCTCTATAGTCGGTCGCACACTGAGAAGTAAGTGAATTGTTTATGATTGTCATAAGTATTAGTGTTAGGTCTTGTAGTTTATAGGTATTGTGTTTGAGTCATAGTGTCAAAGGTTTTGCAATTATATATCATATGTCGTCTTTGTATTGATGCGAATGTATAGTTTGTTTTGGAGTTTATGAATCTAAGTTTCACAATTTTTATAGGTTGTCCTGTCAAGATGTCAGTTTGTTATTGGTTGTTTCTCTAACCGAATCTCTGGGTATCAACCTATATAAAGAGATGTTAGTTTGAAAGTAGTGGATAATTTTTGGAACAGTTCTTACGATCAACATTGTAATCGAGCTTCATATACTCAACTCAAATCAAAATCTTATTTACCTTATGTGTGTTAAATTCTTAATCTGTTTTAAGCATGATTTATATCTTTTAGAATCTATTCAATCCTACAAGTAGTATCGGAGAAATGATTTATTTTAGTTAATTTCAAATCTCTAAATACTTTGATTGCGGTTATTTTATGTTGTGTCCATTTTGTATTGTATTTTTATAGTCTATTTGTAACAGGTTGGGCCTGTCCACCCATGTTTTAATGTGCTAGGGTTAGGCTATATATAGTGCATGCATGCACCATATTTAGAGTCGATTGCTTGTAACCATATTGTGCCTTTACAGTAGCAGTTCTTAATCGAGCTCTTCTAAGACATAGATTATAATCATTCAACACGACTTTGATCTTCATTCTTTGTGTTTGATTCTTAATCTTGTTCTTGAATCTATCGATCTTATACTTTTATTTTTAACAATTAGTTTTATTCGAGCAGGCTTTCAATGGGAACTCGTGTTGGGAATCGCGAGTGGGTTCGTTCCAGGGTTGTATTCAGGTTAATATGAGCTAAGAAATCTATGTCCAAGACTTCAGTTGGCGGGTTCATGATTTAGCTTTTGGTGTCTGTAGTCCAAGATTGTTCTACTATTGTGAAGTCGGTAAGTGCGGAGGTTTTAGGCTCCTAATATCAATATGTTGGGCAGTATCATAGTTTCGAGCAGTGTTAGTGTTTCAAGCAGTATTAGTGGCGTGGGATTTGACGTTTGTGTGAGTATCTGGGTGATTGGGAAATGATAAGCCGCTTGTAGCGGGATTAAAATAATCTCAAAGTAATTGATTTGAACCTGTTGTGCAGCTCTTGTCTGAGTCTAACCGTTGCAGGGATGAATCTTCTACTCAAAGGAGTATCTGAGCCTTCTATCAAGTATAAGTGTTTTGTCGTTATGATCAGTGACTTTTTTTCCCTTTGAAGTTGTATGTGATCAGATTTGGAAGTGTTATGTTGGCCCATTATTCGTTGAAAGTTTGGTATGGGGTTGTTTCAGTGTGGACAGTCGGTTAGAAAGTTAGACCATAATAGATTGCAGGTCTCAGAAAGGTAGAAGTGGGTTGCATGGGCAGAAGGTTTAGATGTTATCCTTGGGATAGAAGTTTCCGTTTGGGTTTCGATTGTCTTGGGAAGATTATTTTGAGCGCAGAATACTCGATTAGGATCATCAAAGGTTGGATGGATTGTTCGACGGATAAGTGTTACGGTTTTAGCAATCGGATCAATTTGGGAGGTCTGTCAAGAGTCGGACTAGCTCGTTACCCAAGTGTGGATAGGCAAGGTTGGTTCTTTGCATGGGATCATGGGTTTGTTCTTCTTCAGGTTTGCAGTTTCTATTCGGGATGGATTGTTGGAAAGGTTGTTTATGTCCAGAATTACGGGTGCGTTCCTCAAGTTTGTTTTGGTTATGAGTGAGAGTAAGGAGCGATTTCGAGGACGAAATCAATTTTAACTGGGGGAGAGTTGTAACATCCCGACTTCCAGGTATGAGGTTTATTTATCAAACAGAAAATTCCCCTTGGAACTCGTCGAGTTTTCAGAATAAACTCAATGTGTTGAAGACTTTTGGGCCGCGTATATTTTTAGACCAACTCGGCGAGTTGGATCGGTTTTCCCCAATATTTTTAGATGAATAGAGGAACTCGACGAGTTGGTGGTTAAACTCGGCGAGCTGACCTAGGTTTTCTTGATCTGTGCAGATTGATGGTGGAACTCGATGAGTTGGGTCAACTTGGACCGTTGACTTTGAATTTTGATGTATGTCTTTGACCAAGTTGTCCTGATGTGTGTTTGTAATTACCTGATCTGGATTTAAGGAAAATATGGGCTTAGGATAAGACCCATGTAGGGTTGGGATCAATTTGGAAAATTAGGCCATTAGTGGACCTGTGAAGATCTTTTGGATTTGAGCCACATTTTTGGTGTATGTTGAGCCAGGGGTAAATGGTCATTTTACCCCATGTTTGGATATTGGTTTATGGCATGGAGCCCAATTGCTAATTGGGTGTATTGTTGGTATTGATAGCTCGGGAAGCTAGCAGTGCTGCACCTGGGGAATTCTTTCGGGGAGCTTCTACATTCGAGTTGAGTCTTCCTTACTATATTTGCAGGTCAAAGGCACCAATGTCGGCCCAGTGGATTGATGTTCTGTTATGCTTGTTGTTATGATGTTATGATCTGTTAGATCGGTATCTTGGTAGTTAGGATGATGTTATGCTTAGTGATCTGTTAGATCGGTTTGACTGGTTGTAGACTGTTATGTAATTATCTGTTATATGTGCATATGGTGGCTGAGGCTTCTCTGCTTTGTGCGTAAGCCAACAAGCCAATGGTATTCCAACCCGATGGTTGAGGTCCGAGGGTATTCCAGCTCGATGGTTGATTGGACCCATAGTATGATGGCATTCTAACCCGATGGTTGAGGGCCAAGGGTATTCTAACCCGATGGTTTATTGGACCTATAGTACGTTGGCATTCCAACCCGATGGTTGAGGGGCAAGGGTATTCCAACCTGATGGTTGATTGGAACCATAGTATGTTGTTTTGTATATGTGCTATTGTTTGTGTGTTGGTACTTTGGAGGAACTCACTAAGCTTCGTGCTTAAAGTTTTGGTTTTTGGTTCCAGGTAGTTCAGTGAATTGTAGTAAGGTGAAGGTGTGATCGTATAAAGGGAGGCATCCCAATGCTCGCATGATAACTGCTGTTGTATGAGTTACAGGTTGGAGATCACGTGTCAATTCACCGGTCTCACCTAGTATATCGAAGTCTGACATCTCCTCCCATAAAGTAGCTTAAAGGGAGGCATCCCAATGCTGACATGATAACTGTTGTTGTATGAGAACTCTAATAAAAGAATATAAAGATTCTAACTCCCAGCAAAATCAAACTCTGTGACAACCGTCACTTTCTGGTCAACTCAACTAGTGCTAATATGTTAGGAATTTCTTTATGTTTATTAATGTGTAACTCTAAATCTTAATTCAAAGTAACATTTGAAAGTTTCAAATGTTCAGAATTCTAAACCCTAATCAGTTTGAGGGAAGTAACAACTTTATAAAACATTATTGCGTGCCCTTCGGGGGTGTATAACACTCAAAATGGGATGTAACTAAGCCTACGGTCTTTGATCTATGAAGAAAAAACATTAATAAAGGCCCCTGACAAAGTCTTTCTCAATCTCTCCCATTGTATCTAAATCTCTCCCAAATCTCTCCAAACATGTGAAATCTCTCCCAAATCTCTCCAAGTATGTGAAATCTCTCTCAATCCCTCCCACTGTATCTAAATCTCTCCCAAATCTCTCGAAGTATGTGAAATCTCTCCCAAATCTCTCCAAGCATGTGAAATCTCTCTAAGTATGTGAAATCTCTCCCAAATCTCTCCAAGTATGTGAAATATCTCTCAAATTTCTCCAAGTATGTGAAATCTCTCCCAAATCTCTCTATGTACCTTCCTCAGTCAGAAACAACCCAAAACTGATGGAGAAAACCCTCTTGGTTCGGAACCCTCTTGGTCCGCAACCCTCTTCGTCCGCAACCCTCTTAACTCAGAACCCGCTTGGTCCGGAACCGGACAATTTCACATCCTCTCTCCGCTTTGGAACTCCTTCGCTCCAGAAAGTAGCTTCGGAATGCTTCACTTCGGACCGACTCACACGCGATAGGAAGGCTTCGCCGGACAGCCTCGCATCTCGGAAGAACAAGTCTCGCTTCGGAAATTCAAGTCGGTTTCGGAACCCTTCGGTCCGGACCTTCGGAATTGAGCAAATGGCTTCGGATTGCCCAGTTGACTTCGTATTTTTGCTAAAAAGCTCCGGAACTCCCCTAAGCACTCGGAACCCTCGCATGTTCGCTCCTCACCTCCCGGTTTTCGATCATTTTCGCGTTTTAAGCCCGTTTTTCATGATTTTAACGTGGGATTTTCACCCAAACTCATATTTTGACATATAAGACCCTAAATATTCATAATTTAAACACATTTTGAGGGAAACCTTTGTCTAAGAATAATATCTAGTGGGTAAGATATTGAGGTGGAGTGTTGACTTTGCCTTAAAGTTAGAGAAATTAAATATCCTCCTACCATTTGTTCCTAATTTTCATCCTACCATATCAAATGACATGTGTCACTTTTAACTAGACTTTTAATGAAATTAATAATCATTTAATCCACTTGTGAACATTTGACATGGTAGGAGGAAAAGTAGGAACAAATGGTAGGATGATATTTAATTTCTCTTAAGGTTATGACACAAGCTATCCTCCCATACCCACTCCATGACATCCTAATGTCACTATTCACATCAGCCTTATCTACTCATTGTACCCTTAAACCTTCCTCAACAAGTTTCACTAAACCCCACACAACCAAAGAGTCCATATTCTTCTCACATCTCCTAACTCTCTTTCACTCACACATTAAGTTACACAATTTTCTCTCTCCACCTCTCTCCAAGATTTTTAGATTCTCCAGGAAGTTTTGAACTTCTCATCCACTCTTGGTAAGTAACTTCATTCTACACTTGATTATCTTACACTTATTCACTCAAGTGATGGATTTCTCACACAAATATCATCATATTTGTTACTAGATCTTCAAATCTTCAAGTATCTCCCCGATGTGCTTGACATGGAAACTTCTTCTCTTCAACATCCATCCTAAGAAATCACTCAAGGTGAGTTCATACCCCTACATTTTCATGTTTTCTTCAAGTTTTAAGGGGGGGATACAAGTTAACACACCTTAGAATAACACAAACTCATACATCAACTTTTCACTGAAAAGTTGAGTCCTATTCACAGTTAAAATGACGACTTGCACATCTCCATACGATTTTTCTACAATTTATGGTGATTTTTAAAAAACTGCCTATCATTTCAGAATTGAATCCGAACCAGTCTGTGAATATGAACATTTTCACACAAGTTAGAGACTTCTAAAAATCATAATAAAATTTTTTGAACAAACTAGACACATTTTCTAAACTCTCCGAGTTTACGGATTCAGTTTTTGACATTGTATGATTTTTCTAAAACAGTGCAGATAAGTTAAGGCTACTTACATAGTTTACAATATTAACAACACTTTGTAGTATGTTGAGCAAAGAGCATAACAATAAGTTTCTAATTGTTGATGCATTTCTTGTTAGTTTATCATCATAAATATAAATTAGTCGTTCATGATAAGGATTTTCACTCATTTCGAACACATACAATAAACCACAATAAGTATAGTTTATAGATTTTACAATACAAGCATACTACATGAAAAAGGTTTTACTCTCAATACAAATGAGTCTTTCATATACTACATGATAAACTATAATAGTAATAGTCTATGGATTTCACATCATGAATTTACTAAATAAAAGGGTGATTTCACTTCCACCACGGAAAAGGTTTTATATTCAAACTATATGTAAACTAGTTAACAAAAGTTGTGAGACAATTTTTCAATTGTACTCTTAGAGTACGGGTTAAAATTCCTGTAAGTTATAACCAGAGTATCTTGTAAGGAGAGAGTGATAATTATGTATAGATCTATATTGGGATTGACACCCCACACCTTGCTGCTAGCTACAGCAGGACCTGCAGGTCTACGGGTGACAAAAGTCATATGATCTTGACGTCTGAAAACGTTGTTGCAGGTTAATTCTATTTATAGTATGGTTATAACGACTCACATAGTGAGTTAACAACCTTTCAAGTTTACGGGAAAATTCCACTTTAAAAAGGGGTTTTATCTATCTAAACTGCATACTCTCAGTCTTGGGATTTAAGACTACACAACTTTGTATAAAGAAAATACTGGCTTTTCTTTGGAAAGACATTACCATTATAAACAAAACATAAGTACAAAATACGCACCTACTCCTGGCCTTGGGATTTAAGGCTACATAACTTTTTATATGGAAAATAACGGATTTTTCTTGAAGCATACGTTGCCATTACAAACAAAGGTTTTCAAACTGTACATCCAAAAGTTTATGAACTCACCAACTTAATTGTTGACACTCTTTCAAAACTACTTGTATTCTCAGGAAACCAGTGAAACATGAAATCAACAGCTTTTGAGGATGGGACGTTCAATCGTCAAACTTTTCATTTTTGTCATCATAGTGTAATTGATTTGAAACTTGTAAACTCACACTATGGTGTAACCTTTTCAATTATATTTATGATGGTTGTATTTACTTTGAGCACTATTATACTCGTCGTTGTGATACTATACATGAAGTCCACCACCCCCGAACGTTTCCGCCATCCTTGGTTCGGGGGTGTGACAAACTCACAGGCACACAACATATCTTCAAGTGTCTGAATGGTTCACTTACCCTGACCGTCAGTCTTTTGGTGGTAAGCGTAACTAAAAATAAATCGAGTACCCAACTCCTTGTGGAACTTCCTTCAGAACCTATAAGTGAAACAAACATCATGGTCGGAAATAACCGATACAAACACTCCATGTCATGCAACCACCTCCTTGATGTAGATCTTGGCTAACTTCTATGCGATTAAACACTCTTGAGTTGAGATGAGGTAGGCCTCTTGATCAAACGGTCAACAATAACCAATACATAATCATCCCCACGTGTCATTCTTGGAAACTTCATTATGAAGTCCATAGTGATCACTTCCTATTTCCACATGGGAATGGGTAATGGTTGCATCTTGATGCGGCAACTCTGATGTTTGGCCTTGACTTTCCAACAAGTCAAGCACAACGCTACGTACGATGCTATCTCCTTCTTCATATAGGGTCACCAATAGGTCAGTCTCAGGTCTCTATACATCTTCGTATCCATTGCATGGTTAGAAAACTTCGACTTGTGAGCTTCCTCCAACAAATTTTGCCTAATCCCACCAAAATCAGGAACCCATACCCTGTCACACTAATTCAACAAGCCTCGAATATCTTTGGAAAATAAAGGAATCTGACCCCTGATCTTCTCTTTCATCCAATTCTCCTTCTTCAACCCCTCAACATGCACCTCCTTGATTACATCTAACAATGATGAAGTGATAGTCATCCTAAAACCTAGGTATCAGATATGAGTAGTGGTTTCGTTGTGACACAAGGCAATGACAACTACCTTGTGCTTCTTAGCATGATACAAAATTTCACAATCATAATCCTTCATTACATCCATTAAGTATCTCAACTCTTGTGATTCATGTAGTTGGTACACCAACACCATATAATAATGCCGCAAAATCTTGAGGGAAAAAACTACAACCCCCCAACTCCAGATCATGAGGTTTCAACTGCCTCGAAGCGTAAGCGATCACATGGACCCTCTGCATAAGCACTACACCCAACCTGATGAAGGAAGCATAGAAATACACCATAAAGTCATCCTTACCCTTCGAAAGGATTGGTATCAGAGCCTCTCACAGTCTCTGACTCAAGGTCTTAAATGTCGCCTGCAGCTCAGGCCCCAACAAAAATTGACATTCTTCTTCATCAATCAGTTCAAAGGAACAATGATCCTAGAGAAATCATGGATGAATCTTCGATAATACTCTACCAAACTCGGGAAACTATAAATCTCATTTGATGACCACGGGACCTCCCACTGCACCCAGCCTCAACCTTGGCCAGATCAAGTAAGATACCATCTTGATTGACGAAGTGACCTAAGAAATGCACCCCGCACAACCAAAAATAAAATTTGGAGAACTTTTCATAAACCCTATCCCTCCTCAAACTCCTTAGAACCTCTCACAAATGCTCCTAATTGGTCTTAGGATAGACAAAGATATCATCAATAAATACAATAAACAATCAGTCCAACATCGGCTTGCACACCGGGTTGATGAGATGCACGAACACAACTGTTGTGTTGGTCATCCTAGAAGGCATCACCACAAACTCGTAATGACCATAACAAGTCCTGAAGGTTGTCTTTTGCACATCCTCATCTTTGACCCTAATTTGATGATTACCCAACCTCAACTCGATCTTTGAAAACAAAGATGCATAAAAAATGTCGATCCTTAGAAGTGGATAACGGTTCTTCATCGTTAACTTGTTTAATGCCAGATAATTGACACATATACTATGTAACGCCCACATTTCCAGGCTAGGCATTATTGTTGATGTAATAGTCTAAGTTAACCTTTGTAATTCTTTTGAAGTATTAATGATGAAATATTTGAGTATTATGTGTTTTATGCTTAGTTGTGTGGCTTAATTGAATTAAGAATAAAATAAGCGTCAAAATTAAAGTGTGAGATAAGTCCGATATCTTTTCATAAAGTTGTAGTGGTCGAAACAAGGATTCCGGAGATATAAGGGATGCCGAAATCCGAGTTATAACGAAGAAGTTATGACATGTCGAAGTTTCGCGACAGAACTGACACGACGCCGAATAACGTAAAATATGAATTTAAGATAGAGCGATATCGAGCCTTAGTGATCTAAACAAAAGTCGTAGGGTTCGTTAGACCGAGAGCGTGCATAAAAAGAACGCCCAAATCTGACTTCGTATGAGGAAGTTATGATTTTCCGAAGTTTCGACTTAGCGGTATGCAGCCCGAATACTCAAATATGAGATCGAGTGATTCTTAACCGAAACAATCTAAACGAGAGTCGAAGATCTCGTCAATAGTAGTCCAACGATAAAAAGACAGACGAAAACGGAGTTCAGATGAAGGAGTTATGAATTTTGAACGGAGTTTTCCTGTCCCGACCTACTAAAAATAATATATAAGTAATATATTTATAGTATATAAAAAATAAAATCAAAATTAACCAACGGTGTCTAAACGAGAGTTGTAGAGCATAATCTCACCTTCGCGTCGATATAAAGAACGTCGAAAACGGAGTTCGTATGCGAAAGTTATGAATTTATGAAGTTTGGGGCGCGAACCCCAAAGTTGTGTCAGAGACCACGACGTGGCAAGCAGTGCCACGACGTGGCAGGTCTTCTGACACCTCCGAGAGTCCCCCAGACGCAACTGCGATGACGCATGTAGTGACAATCAAGCCCACGATGTGGAAAAAGGTGCCACGACGTGGCAAGGGCAGATTTTGCCCTATAAATAGATTTGAAGGGCCAACCGTTTAAGGTTGCTATTTTCTCTCCTCTCTCTCCCATTTTTCCTCGATTTACGTGCAAGAAATATCCCGAAGCCCCAGTATCATCCCGAAACCTGAAGCAAGTCCCGAAGCCCCGAAGATCTCGAGAAGTGCAATTCCTGAGCCGAAGATCTACCCGCGAGGAGTCCGGATTTTGTGAAGATCTTCCAGATCTGCCGAAGAATACTACTTGTACAAGCCGTAGTGCTGTCCGATCATCTTCTGATCAAGTGAGTGTGTGGTTACTTTCTTTTAACGCATAATTATGAAGTATTTTATATGAAATACGTGTTATGTGTATATTTTGTTGTTATATGTGTGAATGTATATTCACTTTCTTCTATCTCATAGATCTGATTTATTCTCTATGAAATACGTGTTCTGTGTGTGTGCCTCATCTGTTATGTGGAATATGTATTGATTGAACATGCTATACTAGTTTTAAACTATGTATAAAAATATATATTTTTATCTACTAATATGTTGGGTAGAACATGGGTAGATAGTTGATGTGTGATAAACAGATGAGAGGCCTCGATGTTGTTTTTGATTCAGTCATCTAGCGGAGTTTAGATGACGACCACAAACTTTCTAGACAGTCTTGTGGAACGCTAGCAGGTTCGCCACCTGTAGGTGTTATTCGTTTTACTCCATCCCACTCATGGTTGCCTTATTTGACTTATATTGCTGAGGAACCCCCGAAGCATGTGTTGTCGCCGCGAAGAAATATTCTTAGACTAGGTCCCTTATGTTAGTTGTCTTAGGGACGTAAAGTGAGAATAACGGGAATGGGTAATTGGGTTATTGTTGGTTGGTGGAATTAAATATAATTATTTATTGTGGGTTGAAAACCCTATATGCTCACCAGGCTCCTAAGCTTGACCCACTCAGTTTCTTTGTATTACAGGTAGTGGTGCCAGAGCATAAGTTGGATGATTTGTCAAGTTATTTTTGGATTATAGACCTGTTGTTGTAAATAATTGTTGTAAGGTTTGTACTTCAGAATAACACTTAATCTTATAAGCATAACTATATTCACTAATTGTTTAGTAAAATATGATGAATAGATTTCATTTTTATTTATGGTGGACCCGATCAGTACACAACATTGTGTACTAGACCCTTTAGTCCTTCACTTGACTCACATACTTATGTGAACAAGGAATTAGTCTTAATTACCTAAGTACCAAGATTTCCATACATCACACAATACAAGTTGTATGATTCCAAGTTTCTGTCTAACTGAAACTTGGGCGATGAGAATCTTTCCTTACTTAGAAAATTATGACACTACGATAAATAACATAACTAAGAATCACATCCATTTCAATATTGCTTATAATAGAAATACACAAACATCAATTTTTCATACATGTCATTGCAAGGATAAATAAATAAGACAAAATCAAATTTTATTTAATTGTGGAAAATTTTGTCCTTACAATGCAACTCAAATGAAAATTTTGTCCTTACAATGCAACTCTAAAGTAGCAGCTCAAAAATCTGATCTTCGAATCCAGTCGATCGAAATCCATTTCTTCACGATCAGATTCAACACGCTTCTTCCTTTAAGCTTACTCTTTTCTTCGATCCTACAAAACATCAAAATGCAATCTTATCACATCATGTATTAAGAATAAAAAATAGGAACTTTCCAGAGTTAGATAGTGGATTTTACCTGAAGTAGAGTCATACAGCTTGACTCTCGCGATCCTTCAGATAATTAGGGAAGCTTCATAACCAATGCCCCTTCTCTTGGCAGTAGAAACATATGGACTCTTCTGGAATGTTACACGGGACAATCTCAGACTCAACCTTTCTCTTGCGTAGAGAAAACTTTTATGGACTTCCAATGTTGCCATCAATGTCCACAGAAGCATGGGAGGTTGACTTACCATACATATTTGCTAAACCAGTGCGCCAAATCATTGTTGATTCAGCAGCAATAAGAAAATAAGTCAACTCAATAAGGGTCACGTCATGATCCATCATATAGTACTCTCTAACGAACTCACTATATGATTCAGGAAGTGATTGAAGAGCCCAATCAACAGCCAACTTCCCTGGTAAAATAGTACCCATCATTTTCAACTTGTCAATGTGTGACTTCATCTCTAAGACATGTGCAGACAAAGACTTCCCATCTTCATGTCTTTTTTCCAACAGGGCTTGAGTGATCTTGAACTTTTCAAGCCTTCAAACTTATGGGTCAAGGAGAACTATTGGAGGAGGTGGAGGTAATGAAGCATGATTCTCATTTCCATGATCCGATCGTGGAACATCATCTCAAGTGGAAAACTCTTTCCAATGGATTCAGGAACACCATAGTTGTTAGAATTTGACATCTACAAAACTGGAGAAATTCAAGTTATTTGATTGGAATCCTTAATATAACACCCAAATCAAAATATCAAGGCTAGGACCCAACACAATATTCTACAACTTGGAAGGCGGATGTTGTAATGCAAATTGCAGAACATTTGAAGGTAGGTAAATGACGATTTACTAATTTCCACCATCAAAAACATAAATTGAAGATTTAAGTTTTAAATGAATTGAAACTCCTAGATCTTTTGAGATTCATTGAACTTTTCAACGGCATGTTTCAATCTCGATCGTTCCTTTCGTTTGTGACTGGGATGTCGAGGATCACAAACAAGTTGTCAATAACTAGGCAAATATACATGGTGTCCCCAATGTTACAGTCACCTAATCGACGTGCTGGTTAACCATACACGCTCCATCGATCTATGATAAACATCGAGTCACCCTTTGCCACTTTTGCTTAGAGCCCAATTAGTGTGCCGGTTAACCACACACGCTCCACTAACGTCTTAGCAAGGGTACAAAGTGTAATTTCATGGAATAGAACCAAATCCACATTTTTCCTAAAGTAACTAAGATTTGGGAATTTTTAAAACATTTAGTTACTTTGTATTTCATTATACTTATAATGGAAAGTTGTATCCTATCCTACCTATTCGGCTAACAACCCTCCACTAGTTAAGAATGCGGTGGGTAAGAGTGGATACCCATTCAATCACCATTTTATAGGAAATTTCCTTAAACACCCCTTAAAGACCAACTTCGTGAATGAGACCTACTAACGGTAAGACTGACTCTGTAGTCATACATATATAATATTAGATCTTTAATTTTATATATAGTATAAGGGTGTATTTTACACTTTTAAAATACTAGGTGGTTTAATTTAATAAATTATACTTTTAATTTAATTAAATATAAACCATATCATAATGGATTTATTAACTCTCTTTTAATTATACATTTAATTAACTTAATAAAACCATAAGGGTGTAATTTGAGTTTTTCAAAAAACTAGGGTTTTAGAATTTAATATTTTAAAACTAAACTTTTAATCAAAATTGTAAATTCTAAAACATGAGGGCATGTTTTGAAGCTTTTCAAAACACATAGGATCAAATAGCAAATAATTTAAATTAAACATTTAATTTAATGATTATCTAAATTTGACATATTCCTTTTATTCACAAGATAATTCATTAAATAATTTAAATAATAAAATATTATCATATAAGGAATTTATTATTCAAATAATTGGTGATTATCTTTTGTTTTGCTAAGGATAATCATATAATAACAATAAAATTTAGATTTTATTAGTCAAAAATGATTTTGGTAATTATCCTTCAGCAAAACATCAAGAAATCCCGAAAATCCCTCTGTCTGACTCCCCGACTCGCCGAGTCATTAACTAGACTCGCCGAGTTGGGGCGACTCGCCGAGTGCAGATAGTGACTCACCGAGTCGGATCGGGCAGAGGGCAAAAGAACAGCCTATGTGATCATGCAAACCCTAAAGCTTGGATCTAGGTTTCTCTATTGTACATGCAATTCAACCAAGACTTATAAACCCTAAATGTAGCTTTCATATTTCGAAATTAACATAAGAAATCAAATCTAGATGATTACCTCTTCAAGAATGGCTTAAATCTTCTTGTCTTGGAGCTTAGAGTCACAAATGTCACTCCTCTATTGGCTACCAAACACCACAAGCAAGAGGATGATCTTGGAGAGAGGGAGGAGGCACTAAAAACGTCCTAGGGTTTCTCTTAGAAGGTTAGGGACGTTTTTGCCTTGCCAAGGGTTCCTTTTATACTTAGGCTATTAGGATTGTCAACCAGGAAACCCTAATCTGACGACTTAGTCCCTAAGCAGCCCATGGACTCCCTCCTTATAAGCCTTGGACGAATTCTAATGGGTTTCCCCATATATTTTGTCCATTACAACTTCTATGGAGTCCATTAGCCCAATATTCAACTATCACACAATTGATAGTTCTAGTCCCCTTTATTTAATTAATGTCTTTTAGCCACAAAATCAATTCTTATTAATTCTTGACTAATATTAATTACACAATATGATTTCTCATTTATTATATTATTCATATAATATATTAATAAACCATAATAACCTCTCTTTCTCCTTGAACCATCATATGAAGTTGCTATGGTGAAGGAAACCCAAAAGGACCATGCACAATCGAGTCAAGTATATACCAAATATAGTTACGGGCTTAGACACTAATCCAACAAGATGTGGAAGTTAGTATGGGCCTGTACTACTGAAAGCAGAGGATCCGTACTCGAGTCAATGAGGGCCAAGATAGAACCACGGAACATGTATAGTGTGTGAAATACCTCTCGAGATTATGTATGTCCCCGACAATTAGATGCTTTATTTTCAGAATCATGGTGACACGTCACTGAGCAGGAGGTTCAAGGTCTGGGTCAGGATCAGGTTTAGGTTCGGGTGCTGGATCCGAGTCGGTTGTTGACTGACTATGCGAGTTCATCGCATTAGAGATTATGAGAGGCATCCCTGAGGTGACCCCGGTGATTTTCGGGTCGATCAAGGAAGGGATTATCCAGCTGATGGAGGATCGCCTCAAGGCGTTCAGGAGCGACATGTCATCTGGCCAGGCAGGGACACACATACTCTCCTACAAAGACTTCAGGGGATGTGTTGCGCCAGACTTCCATGGGGTGAAGGACCCCAATGTTTCCAGGAGATGGATTACAGACATTGAGTATGCACAGTTGTCGAGCTTCTGCCCTGAGGGGTTGAAGGTCCGATTTGCTCCAGGTTGTTTGAGAGACAGAGCTAGAGACTGGCGGGAGGCGTTCGGTGACTCATTGGGAGCCCGAGACATTGAGGCTATGACTTGGCCAGACTTTGTGACCAGGTTTAGGGTTGAGTTTGCGCCAGCTGTGGAGATCCAGTAGTTGGCACGTAGTTTCTCGATATGAGAAAGACGACGGAGTCGGTGGTGGAGATTACCGCCAAGTTCAGCGAGAGGTCCTTACTGGTGCCACAGTATGCAGTGAATGAGGAGATGAGGAAGACTCGGTACCACAACATGTTGAGGGATGACATTCGGAAACATATTAGCTACTCGGCATGTCCGACATTGGATGACATGATCGCGAGGGCGAGGGAGAGGGAGATTGATATAGAGCACCTTAAGAAGAGGAAGGCAGGGACTAGACAGGTTATTGGGGTTTCGGGGAAGAAAACCAAGGGATCCGACACTAGGTCGAAGGGCCAATACGGACGGGGCCGATGTGGGAAGCGCAGCAAGAGCCGTGAGGGAGTTTGTAGATTCGGATAACCAGGATGCTACAAGTGCGGCAAGACTGAGCACTTTAGCAAGGATTGTACTGCCCCTACTCCCACCTTTCTGACATCAGACCTGATTTGCTTCCATTGCAATTAGAAGGGCCATAAAAAGGCCGATTGCCCAAGTCTAGCAGCATCAACGCCAGTGGCAGCGCCAACTCCAGCAACCCTGAGGATCACAAATGGCCAACAGGGCAAGACAAACGCTCCAGTGGTGAGGAGCCGAGTCTTCCAGTTGACCGCCGAGGAGGTGCGTTCCGCACCTGTTATGGTGACGGGTATGATTTCTTCTCCCTAACTTGTATTACATTTCAGTTATGATATTTATGTGGTATGTTTTATGTGTTGTTTCGGATCGTTCCATGTGAACGGTATCCCAGTTCAGGTGTTATTCGATTCGGGGGTTACCCGATCATTTTTCTCTCTTTCACTTAGCAAGAGCTTTCCGGAGTCTTCGGGAATGTTGGATTTCCCTCTAGAGGTTGAGATTGTCGACAGCCGATCAGTACAGGCATCAAAGGTTTTTAGGGATTGCATTTTGAGTTTATATGACGAGTGATACCTCGTAGATTTGGTTCCCATTCCGTTGCGTGGGAACAAGGTCATCATCGATATGGACTGGTCGAGCCCTAATGGGGCAGTGATTGACTATGCTTAGCAGTTTGTACATATCAGGACCCCGAGTGGGGGAGATTTGGTGATTCGGGGCGAGAGGCCACAACGTGGACCAGCTCTCCGCTCAGCAGTGAAAGCTAGCCGCTACCTTCAGTAGGGTTGCGTAGGGTATGTCGCCTATGTTATGGATACCCGGGAAACAGGTAGGACGACCTTGAGTGATGTGCCAGTTGTGCGAGAGTACCCGTATGTGTTTCCAGAGGAGTTTCCTAGGGTACCTACGAAAAGGTAGGTGGAGTTCCGAATCGACCTAGTCCCTGTTGCGGCTCCGATAGCCAAAGAACCATATCGGTTGGCTCCTCCTGAGATGCAGAAGTTCTCTACACAGCTACAAGAGCTTTTTGACAAGGGATTCATTAAACCGAACAGTTCACCCTGGGGAGCCCCGATTCTATTCGTGAAGAAGAAGGAAGGCTCGCATCGAATGTGTATAGATTACCGGGAGCTAAACAAGGTAACGGTAAGGAATCGTTACCTACTCTCGAGGATTGATGATCTCTTTGATCAACTACAGGGGGCATCTTGGTTTTCCAAGATAGATTTGCGTTTAGGTTACCATCAGATGAGGATGCATAGAAGACTGCTTTTCGGACTCCCTATGGCCATTATGAGTTCGTGGTGATGTCCATCGGGCTCACCAATGCTCCTGCTGCATTCATGGACCGCGTATGCAGACTGTGACAACCCGAAATTTCCATTTTGTACGAACATTATCAATTCAATAGAAGCTAGACCAGTTACAGTGAATTTCAGACTTTTCCGAATAAGTTTGTGTATATTAGGGTTTACGTTTAAGGAGATATCAGGAGAGAGGATGCACATGGGTTAGTGAAACTCGAGTATATCAAAACTTCTTAATATTAGAGTTCATTTCCGGAATAAAAATATTTTCTGCCAAAAATATCTCAGGACTATAAATAGATTTCTGAACCAAATTCATTCATTATTCACATTTCCAACTAGAGAAAAGCCATTTTCTCTCTCACGGATCTTCGGGTTTTCGCCCCAAATCGTGAGTACACTTCTCTAGTTGTCTTATAATGCTTATTATGTGCTTAATAACTTAGTTTACATATCAAATCTGTGAGATTCGGGAGTTTACCGCCCAAGAACGTTCTTGGAGAGTAAACTCCAATATGATGCTTAAATGCTACCTAGTCTTTTCCCCCATGATAAGTGATGGACTTAGGCTTAATTGTATGTGTATTTAGGCTAGAAAACAATCCAAAAACACCCAAGTTTAGTTGTTCATGGCCCAAGGAGTTCTTGGACCGTGAACTCCAAAAACAAGGACCAAAAGGTGTTTTTAACACTCCTAAAGCCTTGGACATTTAACCCTATTTGATCCTAGCTAATTTGTGGACTTTAAAACATCAAAGATACCTCCCCAAAGAGAGTTTATGGCCCTGGTAATGTTCTTGGGCCGTGAACATAAAGCAAGGGCACCAAAGTGTGCCTAGGACCTTCGTTAGCTTAAAACAAATGCCTAGAAACTATCCTACTTGTGTTTGGGGCTTGAAAACATAAAAAAACCCATCCCATGAGAGTTTACGGCCGTAAACTCTAAGGGAATTGGCCTTGGGGCCGTAAACTCCTCAAGGGAGTGTTTCTTTTCCCTAAACTACCCAAAGAACTAAGCCACCAAGTAGAACTTATTCTAGAAATCAAGTAACACTTGAAAACAAATTATGTCAACATATTTGAGAGATTACGACCATAAACTCAAGGGTTTACGACCGTAAACTCCTCATGTGGAGTTTATTGAAGAGTAAACACATATACAAGGTCCTTGGAAACTTTAAACCCCTTTAGCCTTGTCCCACAACAACCTAGAAGCAACCTTTAGGACTTATAACACTAATACAATGTGTTTACATGTTCTAGAGTGTCCCAACTTATTTCATTAGTTATTATTTGGCTAATTATTTATATATATATGCTCATTATATGATAACTAGGCTCGTGCGTGTGAACAAGTCTCTGTTTGCCACCTAACACAGTATCCGACATTTCAATCCAATCCACTCACCACAAGTGAGTTCATACCCCTTTTAATTAACCTTTGAAATACTTTTAAATGTTTTAAATGCTTTTATGGGGGGGGGGATACAAGTTAAATACTTATAGTTATTACATCAATCACATGTGATTAATAGCTATAAAACCAATTATTTTATCACTGTTCAAACTGTTTATCAAACTGCTTTACTTCAAAATGTTTTACAAACTCTTTTCTTACCAAATACTTTTATTTAAACTTTGTTATACTTCTTATAAATTGCATGCCCATATATGTATAGATATATAAGAAATGTTTAAAGAGCTTAGGTAGGCCATACGCCCTATTTCCTTTTCCTCGATTTGGATGTGGTCTGGTGGGATGTCAGGTAGCCGTCCGAGGGTCGTTTCAATATTAATTATATATCATATATGCATATATAGACATAAAAGTACTCCCATATTCATGCGTATTAGTTACATCATTAGTAAGTTACCATCGGGGTAACACAGGATCATACTACTACAATTTCTAGATCAATGAGTCAGTTCATTCATGAGTCAATACTTATTACTATGAGAACATATATATTACATTACTATGAGAACATATACATTACATTACTATGAGTACATATACGACTATACTAGAAAGAAAACATATACAACTATACTAGAAAGAGAACATATACAACTATACTAGGAAGAGAACATATACAACGACACTACGAGTTCGTGGTGATGCCATTCGGATTGACCAATGCGCCCGCAGCCTTCATGGATCTGATGAATAGTGTATGCCGACATTACTTGGATCAGTTCATCATTGTATTCATTGATGACATCCTTATCTACTCCAGAAGTAAGGAAGAGCATGGCGATCATCTGCGACAAGTTCTAGGAACTTTACGAGCGGAGAAGCTCTATGCGAAGTTCTCTAAGTGTGAATTTTGGATCCGAAGAGTCGAATTCTTAGGACACGTGGTAAGTGAAGAGGGAATCCACGTGGACCCATCCAAAATTAAGGCCATTGAGAACTGGTCAGCACCGAAGACGCCTACAGAAATTCGGCAATTTTTAGGTCTCGCTTGCTACTACCGTAGGTTCATACAGAACTTCTCCCGGATTGCGAAACCTCTTACAACACTGACCCAGAAAGGCGTGGCCTTCGACTTGGAAGAGAAACAGGAGAGAGCGTTTCAAACGTTCAAGCGAGCCTTATGCACCGCACCAATACTATCCCTCCCCGAAGGAACAGAAGACTTCGTAGTCTATTGCAATGCATCGAATCAAGGGCTCGGGTGTGTTCTGATGCAGCGAGGTAAGGTCATCGCCTACGCCTCCAGACAGTTGAAGACACACGAAGTTAACTATACGACCCACGATCTTGAACTAGGAGCAGTGGTGTTTGCTCTGAAGATCTGGAGACATTACTTGTACGGAACGAAAAGCACTATTTTTTACCGACCACAAGAGTTTGCAACACATTTTCGATCAGAAGGAGCTCAACATGAGACAACGACGGTGGGTCGAGCTACTCAGTGACTACGAATGCTATATTCGTTATCATCCGGGTAAAGCCAACGTAGTAGCAGACGCCCTAAGTCGGAAGGAATATTCTGGTCGCAGAGTCAAGTCATTGCAATAACCATCCATTCACACTTGTCTAAGCAAATTCAGGCGGCCCAACTGGAAGCCATGAAACTTGAAAATGTGACGAGTGAATCCCTTAAAGGAATGGACAAGAATTTAGAAGCCAAGGGTGACGGAGCCTTATTTTTCATGAACCGGATCTGGACACCGAAACATGGTGGTTTCCGAGACTTGGTCATGACCGAGGCGCACAACACTCGGTATTCCGTTCACCCAGGTTCAGATAAGATGTATCTGGATCTTAAAAAGCTATACTGGTGGCCTAATATGAAAGCAGAGATTGCTACCTTCGTAAGTAAATGCCTTACTTGTGCAAAGGTTAAGGTCGAGTACCAGAAGCCCTTCGGTTTACTGCAACAACCAGAGATTCCAGAATGGAAGTGGGAGCGGATCACTATGGATTTCATAACCAAGTTGCCCAAGACAACGGGTGGACTTGATACCATATGGGTCATCGTCGATAGATTGACCAAGTCTGCACACTTCCTGCCTATCAAAGAAACTGACAAGATGGAGAAACTTACGAGAACATACATTAGGGAAATCGTACGGCTACATGGTGTGCCTATATCCATTATCTCCGATAGAGATAGTAGGTTCACCTCAAGATTTTGGCAATCACTACAACATTCCCTGGGAACAAGGCTGGACATGAGCATAGCCTACCATCCACAGACCGACGGACAAAGTGAGAGGACCATCCAAACACTAGAAGATATGTTGAGAGCATGTGTGATTGACTTTGGAAAGGCATGGGATACTCATTTACCCCTTGTCGAGTTTTCCTATAATAACAGTTATCACACGAGCATCAAGGCTGCTCCATTTGAAGCCCTCTACGGCCGAAAGTGCAGATCCCCTCTGTGCTGGGCTGGGATTGGTGATACCCAATTAGCTAGGGGGCAAGCTTCTGACAGTACTCTCACCAGTCCGGAGATCATTCGGGAAACGACAGAGAAAATCATTCAGATCTGTGAACGATTGAAAGCCTCTAGAGACCGAAAGAAAAGCTACGCTGATAAACGAAGAAAACCTTTGGAATTTTAGGTGGGAGACCGAGTCCTTCTCAAAGTCTCACCCTGGAAAGGCTTAATACGCTTCGGTAAGCGTGGGAAGCTTAATCTGAGGTACATAGGGCCTTTCGAGATTCTCGCAAGAGTCGGCCCCGTAGCTTACAAACTCGACCTACCCGACACACTTCATAACGTACATTCTACATTCCACGTATCTAACTTGAAAAAGTGTCTGTCCGACGAGACTCTTGTAATCCCACTCGACGAGATCGAGATCAACGAGAGCCTCAACTTCGTGGAAGAACCGGTAGAGATCATGGACCGTGAGGTCAAGCAGATGAAGAAAAGTCGTATCCCGATCGTGAAGGTTCGCTGGAACGCCAAGCGCGGCCCGGAATTCACTTGGGAACGCGAGGATCAGATGAAACTGAAATACCCTCATCTTTTCGCTTAGTTATTTGTAACTTCTTATTTGCTTAAATTCTAATTTCAGGATGAAATTCCTTCTAATGGGGGGATGATGTGACAACCCGAAATTTCCATTTTGTACAAACATTATCAATTCAATAGAAGCTAGACCAGTTACAGTGAATTTCAGACTTTTCCGAATAAGTTTGTGTATATTAGGGTTTACGTTTAAGGAGATATCAGGAGAGAGGATGCACATGGGTTAGTGAAACTCGAGTATTTAAAAACTTCTTAATATTAGAGTTCATTTCTGGAATAAAAATATTTTCTGCCAAAAATATCTCAGGACTATAAATAGATTTCTGAACCAAATTCATTCATTATTCACATTTCCAACTAGAGAAAAGCCATTTTCTCTCTCACGGATCTTCGGGTTTTCGCCCCAAATCGTGAGTACACTTCTCTAGTTGTCTTATAATGCTTATTATGTGCTTAATAACTTAGTTTACATATCAAATATGTGAGATTCGGGAGTTTACCGCCCAAGAACGTTCTTGGAGAGTAAACTCCTATATGATGCTTAAATGCTACCTAGTCTTTTCCCCATGATAAGTGATGGACTTAGGCTTAACTGTATGTGTATTTAGGCTAGAAAACAATCCAAAAACACCCAAGTTTAGGTATTCACGGCCCAAGGAGTTCTTGGACCGTGAACTCCAAAAACAAGGACCAAAAGGTGTTTTTAACACTCCTAAAGCCTTGGACATTTAACCCTATTTGATCCTAGCTAATTTGTGGACTTTAAAACATCAAAGATACCTCCCCAAAGAGAGTTTATGGCCCTGGTAATGTTCTTGGGCCGTGAACATAAAGCAAGGGCACCAAAGTGTGCCTAGGACCTTCGTTAGCTTAAAACAAATGCCTAGAAACTATCCTACTTGTGTTTGGGGCTTGAAAACATAAAAAAACCCATCCCATGAGAGTTTACGGCCGTAAACTCTAAGGGAATTGGCCTTGGGGCCGTAAACTCCTCAAGGGAGTGTTTCTTTTCCCTAAACTACCCAAAGAACTAAGCCACCAAGTAGAACTTATTCTAGAAATCAAGTAACACTTGAAAACAAATTATGTCAACATATTTGAGAGCTTACGACCATAAACTCAAGGGTTTACGACCGTAAACTCCTCATGTGGAGTTTATTGAAGAGTAAACACATATACAAGGTCCTTGGAAACTTTAAACCCCTTTAGCCTTGTCCCACAACAACCTAGAAGCAACCCTTAGGACTTATAACACTGATACAAAGTGTTTACATGTTCTAGAGTGTCCCAACTTATTTCATTAGTTATTACTTGGATAATTAGTTATATATATGCTCATTATATGATAACTAGGCTCGTGCGTGTGAACAAGTCTCCGTTTGCCACCTAGCACAGTATCCGACATTTCAATCCAATCCACTCACCACAAGTGAGTTCATACCCCTTTTAATTAACCTTTAATGTTTTAAATGCTTTTATGGGGGGGGGATACAAGTTAAATACTTATAGTTATTACATCAATCACATGTGATTAATAGCTATAAAACCAATTATTTTATCACTGTTCAAACTGTTTATCAAACTGCTTTACTTCAAAATGTTTTACAAACTCTTTTCTTACCAAATACTTTTATTTAAACTTTGTTATACTTCTTATAAATTGCATGCCCATATATGTATAGATATATAAGAAATTTTTAAAGGGCTTAGGAAGGCCATCCGCCCTATTTCCTTTTCCTCGATTTGGATGTGGTCTGGTGGGATGTCGGGTAGCCGTCCGAGGGTCGTTTCAATATTAATTATATATCATATATGCATATATAGACATAAAGTACTCCCATATTCATGCGTATTAGTTACATCATTAGTAAGTTACCATCAGGGTAACACAGGATCATACTACTACAATTTCTAGATCAATGAGTCAGTTCATTCATGAGTCAATACTTATTACTATGAGAACATATACATTACATTACTATGATAACATATACATTACATTACTATGAGTACATATACAACTATACTAGAAAGAAAACATATACAACTATATTAGAAAGAGAACATATACAACTATACTAGGAAGAGAACATATACAACGATACTAGAAAAAGTAACATTACATTACATATACACGAATACGTTAACAATTGTGATCCATTGTATCGGAGCATGCCTTAAATGTCATGGCCCGAGTTGTAGCCAGAATTCTTTTGGAGGGAGAGCGTGAGTTTGCGTATAGATCTATACTGGATTGACTATCCTACACCTTGCTGCTAGTTACAGCCGGACCTGCAGGTCTGCGGGTGCCAAACGTCATTCCGTTTTACGACCATTCGTATGTCGTTGTTACCAGTCAATAGTATGGTACAATTAATCACATGATACCTTAATATAAATCCGGTTTAAGGTAGTTAGTACAGCAGTAGTTCCTATAATACAACACTACAGTACTACAATAATTCACCCATTACATATATTTAGTGATTATTTCACTTAAACATTAATGTACAAACTATATTTTGTTAAATGATAGTTACACTTGGGAAATTACACACTTTTACAACAAACGAGCATAAAAAATAGTTAAGCCTTGGTAGAAGGCTACTTTAATAGAAAATATAGGTTTTTCTGATAGATTCAAACTTTTACAAACACTTACGAACATTTACATACATTTTACAAACTTACACTTGAGACATGTTCAAACGTTTTGATAACAAACATCGACACTAAAATACTTATGAACTCACTAGCTTTATGTTGATAAACTCTTTCAAAATAACTTGTATTCTCAGGTCTTCAGTAGACAGGTACCGAGGCCAGCTTTTGAGAAGATGGAGCGCATCCAAGACTCATCTTATTATTTTGATTTATATTATATTTTTGGTGTCTATAACTGTACAGAACACGCTTGTATTAAAATTATATATTTAATGCAATGGATGATGTTGTTTGCTTGTTTACTTTTACTGTGTTGTGATACTCTACATGACGTCCTCCGCCCCAGAACGTTTCCGCCATTCTAGGTTTTGGGGTGTGACACAGACCGATGCTGGATCGGTCTATGATAGTTTTTATTGATGACATCTTGGTTTACTCTAAGACGCAGGAGCAGCACGAGGAGCACTTGCGAGAGGTGTTGGATACCTTGAGGAGGGAAAGCTTGTATGCTAAGTTCTCCAAGTACGAGTTCTATTTGTGCGAGGTACAGTTTCTGGGGCACCTTGTCAACCAGAACGAGATTTTAGTCGACCCGGCCAAAGTAGAGGCCGTGATGAGATGGGAGGTTCCGAAGTCTCCATCTGAGATTCGGAGTTTCCTAGGGTTAGCAGGCTATTACCGGAGATTCATTCAGGACTTCTCCAAGATAGCAGTACCCTTGACCCGGTTGACGAAGAAGGTCATGGTCTTTCACTGCGGGCCTGAGCAGCAGGCAGCGTTTAAGACATTGAGACAGAGGTTGAGCAAGGCACCAATCCTAGCCCTGATAGATGGCGTAGAGGATTTTGTAGTTTATTGTGAAGCGTCCATTTCAGGCTTGGGAGCAGTATTGATGCAAATAGGGCATGTCATCGCCTACGATTCGAGGCAGCTGAAGCCTTACGAGGCGAACTACCCGACGCACGATCTGGAACTGGGGGTGGTTGTTTTTGCCCTCAAGATTTGGCGGCATTACCTCTACGGGGTACGATGTACCATTTACACGGACTAGAAGAGTTTGAGGTGCCTCATGGATCAACCGAATTTGAACACGAGGCAGTGTTGGTGGCTAGATGTGGTGAAGGATTAAGATTGAGAGATCCTCTACCAGCCGGGGAAGGCCAATGTTGTGGCCGATATGCTTAGCCGCAAGGCAGCCCTGATAAGAGATATTTTATTGAGGATGACGGTAGTGACTCCGCTTGCGGTGCAGGTCCGGAAGGCCCAGCAGGAGGCTATAAAGGAGGAACATCGTAAGAGCGAGCGTATTGTGGGTTAGGTTTCCTCCTTCGAGTATGATAGTTGTGGGTTGTTGACACTACACCGTAGAGTGTGGGTTCCATATCATGGAGGTGTGCACCAGGTTGTGATGGAGGAGGCATACAAATCTAGGTTTTCTATCCTTCCCGAGGCGACGAAGATGTACAGAGATTTTCGTCCTGATTACTGGTGGCCCTGCATGAAGCAGGATGTACTTTGGTACATTGAGAGGTGCTTGACCTGCAGGAAGGTCAAGGCCGAGCACCAGAGGCCTCACGGAAATACGCAAGCGTTGGATATCCCTATGTGGAAATGGGAGGATATTACGATGTATTTCATCACAAAGCTTCCCAGGACCGCACGGGGAGTGGATTCGATATGGTTTATCGTGGATCGATTGACCGAGAGTCCCCATTTTATCCCGATCCAGGAGAGCATTTCAGCCAAGAAGCTGTCCGACATCTACATCAGGGAGGTAGTGGCATGACATAGAGTGCCAGTTTTCGTGATTTCTGACATAGACGTGCGGTTCACTTACATATTCTGGAAGAAGTTTCATGAAGAATTAGGTACTCGTCTGCACTTTAGTACAACTTTTCACCCGCAGACGGATGACCAGAGTTAGCGGACAAACCAGAACCTGGAGGATATGATGCGGGCATGTGTTCTAGACTTCAGTGGTAGCTTGGATACCTACCTTCCCTTGGAATAGTTTTCCTACGATAATTGCTATCAGGCGAGTACTTATCGTCCTCCTTTTAAGATGTTATACGAGAGAAAGTGCAGAACCCCGATATGTTAGGGTTAGGTTGGACCAAGGGTCATGGGGAGTACCGAGGTGGTACTCAAGACTACAAAGAGGATCCAACAGGTCCAGAGCAGGCTTCAGACTGCTCAGAGTCAGCAGAAAAGTTATGCCGACAAGTGTCGTTTGGACCTAGAGTTCCAGGTTGGGGATATGGTCCTCCTGAAGGTGTCACCTAGGAAAGGTGTCATTCGGTTCAGGAAGGGGGGGGGGGGGGGGAAATTGAACCCCAGATACATCGGATCGTTCAGGGTATTGGCCTGAGTGGGTAAGGTGGCGTATAAGCCAGATCTACCAACTGTGCTCAGCCAGATCCACAATACCTTTCATGTTTCCCAGCTGCATAAGTACTTGGTAGATGACTCCGCAGTGGTGCCTTTAGAGGACATCCAGGTGGATAACAGCTTGAACTACATCAAGCGACTAGTGGCTATCCTGGACAGGAAGTTTAAGGATCTGAGGAACAAGAGGGTGCAGCTGGTGAAGGTGCAGTGGCAGCACCACAAGGGATCGGAGTGGACATGGGAGACGTAGGACGAGACGAGGGAGCACTCCCTTGAGCATTTTCCATATTCAGCAACATACTTCAAGGGCGCAGTCTAAAATAAGTGGGGGAGATTTGTAACACCCATTTCTTGGTATGTATCTCAAGTTATTAAATTGTGCATTTTTATACTGGGACTCGACGAGTTGGAGGCCCAAACTCCTCGAGTAGGGATAGAGTTTAGACGCGGGTGGACTAGCCTACTCAACGAGTCGAAACCCCCAACTTGAGGAGTAGAGCTGTCTAAGGGAAACCCTAATTTTTAGGGTTTTCACCCTTTTTGAACACCTTATACGACCTCCACTCCATCCCGCGTCACCTCCAAACCCTAATCGACTTTTGAGTGTTTTTGAGCTATTTTGGTGCCATTTTTGTGATTTGAAGCTTGGAGAAGGAAGGAAAGGCTTGATGATTCAAGAACAAGGTTGTAGATCCAAAGCTTGGGTTGCATTTCAAGCTTGTTTAAGGTATAAATCTTATACTTTGGCTTTCCATCACTTAGATCTTCTTTAGGGCTTGTATATTGTCATTTTTGTGCCATTTCAAAGTCACTTTCAGGATTTGAGTGCATATTAGAGTGATGACTTCAGATCTGGGAACATTGGAGCTCAGGAAGCTTAAAGTTGCCACCTTTATTGAGTTATGGCCTTATTCCATTCATTAGAACTCAATTATGATTTTTTTTGGTGTTCTAGCTTCATAACGCCATGCATGCATGTAAAATTAGCAATTTTACATGTTAAGCAAGCCTAAGGGTACCAGATCTATGGAATGGTTGCATTGGACTCAGCAAAAATCAACTGTATGGATTTGGCATATGGGGAACTCAACGAGTTGTTCAAGTAACTCGGCGAGTCGAGTCCTGGCTCCCCAACCTTTTCTGTTTCTGAGTAATCTTGTTGAGTCTAGAAAAGGACTCGGCAAGATGAACATGTTTATGGACTTAAAGATCAAAGAACTCGACGAGTTCAAGGATGAACTCGGCGAGTTGAAAGCAAATGTCCCGACAGATATGAAGACTAACTCGACGAGTGCAAGGAAGAACTCGGCGAGTTAGGGGTTAAACGCCCCAACTGATATATGAAACCGGAATCGATGAGTTCAAGGATGAACTCAGTGAGTTATGAGCAAAAGGTCCCGATTATATATGAAGGAGAACTCGACGAGTTCAAGGAGAACTCAGCGAGTTAGGAGTGAAACATCCTGACTATGTAGGAAAGAACTCGACAATTTCTTTATAGACTCGACAAGTAGGATTGAGATTCTAGAGTCGTGTGGATTATGGAACTTGACGAGTTGGTAGACCAACCCGACGACTTGTGTCACCCAGAGTTTTGACTTTGACCAGGGTGTTGACCTTGACTTTGACTTTAACCTGAGAAGACCCTTAAAAGGGTTATGTGTATGAAAGGGTAATTAAGGAAAATTCTTATGTGTAGAAGTTGAGAGGAGTTAATCCCAGCACCGAGGACAGTTCAGCTACAACACAACACTGAGCTGAGTTACCTTCCAGTAGAAGTGGGTCTACGGCCACAATGTTGGCCCACTAGTAGGAGTTGTTTGATAGATGATTGTCTTTGTGATAATTATCTAGGTTTTCTACTACCTGATATGTTTTATGTGCTAGCCTTATATGATCTTATGTGATAGTGGTAGTATGGGAGATAGTCCCCGGTTACCGTTCGAAAGGACTGAAGGGGTAGTTTAGTACCGGCAATTTACCCACTATATCCATTCCTTATTTCATGAATGGCCAAGGGGAGATGATAGGATGTAGACGTTCTGCTGGTTTATGCAGGATGTTGATATGTCTTTGACAAGCATCACATTTCTGAGCATGAAGTAAGCAATATTTCATCATGGTTGGCCAGTAGTATCTTGTCCTCAACACTTTGGAGCATAAGGATTTGCCCCTAGTGTGGTTGTCGCAATCTCCTTCATTTGTGTCCTTTAGGACTTCTACAGCTACATGATCTTCTAAAAATCTAAGGTACGGACCTGCCATATACTTTTTGTATAACTTACCTTGGATTATAGCAAACCTTGATATCCTTGTTCTAAATCCCCTTTCTCCTTTTCTTCTTAAGGGATCGTGCCATTCTGGAGGTATTCTATAATGGGTTGGATGTAGGATCTCGAGTTTAGAGAAGGATCCTTGATGTTAGGATCCTAATATGGAAGCATTCAATTGGGACCATCGATTGTAGCGACGCTAGTAGAATTCACATGATCGTTGGATCTTTCAGTCTCTTGGTAGAATCCTTGGCTATTGGGATCAACATGTGTGTTATCGGGATCTAGTTTCCTACGAGATCCTTAAGGAGGATCCTAGATTGGCTAAAGCATATGCTTCATCATTGTCCTCTTAAGGAACTTGGTTTAGGCTAAATGCTTCGAATTCTGAGGCTATGTTCTTGAGGATCTAGAGGTATAATGCTAATTTCTCTCCGTTTACTACATAGGATCCATTAAAATGGTTAGTCAATAATAACGAATCGACTAATACCTTAAGATCCTTGATTTGAAGATCTTTGACCAGCTGAATTCCCATGATTAGTGCCTCATATCCTGCTTTGTTGTTGGTTGCATTGAAATCATAGGTAATTGCTTGGGGTAGGATGTCCCCCCTATGGCAACTATAGTATGATCCCCAATCCAGTTCCTCTTTGGTCTGATGCTCCATCCGTGAATAGTGTCTATCTTCCCATGTTCTCTTCTTCTAGAAATTGTTTCGCTTTTATTTCAAGTTCAACTCTTAGATCATCACTAAAGTCATCCATAAAGTCTGCCAATGCTTGAGACTTATCTTGAATCTTGGCTCATACTTTAGGTTATATGTGCTTAATTTCACAGACCACTTTTCCATCCTTCCTGACATTTCTGGTTTTCTCAAAACATTCTTAATGGGATAATTAGTTCTTACAGTTATAGGGTGTATTTCAAAATAGTGTCTTAATTTAGTAGAAGCAGTTACTAATGCAAGTATAAGTTTTTCAAGGTGGGAGTACCTGGTCTCAGGATCCATGAGACTTTTACTTACATAGTAGATGGGATGTTATTCCCCATTAAGATCCTTAGCTAATATTATACTCACTGCATTTGAGGATACCGAGAGGTAGAGAGAGTAGTTCCTCGTCTAACGGTTTTACAAACAGGGGTGGTGAACTTAAATATCTTATAAGTTCCTGCAAAGCATCTTCATGTTCCTTGGTCCATTCAAATATTTTGTTCTTCTTCAATATGTCGTAGAAAGGCTTGCATCCTTCCAAGGATCTTGATATGAACCTGTTTAGGGCTGCCACTCTTCATGTTAGTCTCTGATTATCTTTTGTATAGGATGGTAATCTTAGATCGATGATGGCCTTGATTTGCTCAAGGCTTGCTTCGATTCCTCTATTGGTTAACATGTATCCAAGGAACTTATCTGATCTCATCCCAAATTGGCACTTGGAAGGGTTTAGCTTCATGTTATATTCGTCCAGGATGTCGAAGGCTTTTTCGAGATCCTTGAGGTGATCCTCAACTTTCTTATACTTGACCACCATGTCATCGACGTAGACTTCCATGGTGCCCCCCAGTTTCTCTTTCAACATTTTGTTGAATAGCCTTAGGTATGTTGCACCTTTTTTTTCAAGACCAAATGGCATGGCAGTATAACAATAGCTACCTACTTGACTTATAAATGTCGTGTCCTCTTGGTCAGATGGTTCCATCTGGATTTGTTGGAATTCCGCTGATGCATCCATGAATGTTAAGAATTCCTGACCCGTTGTCACGCCCATCATGGAGTCTATGTATGGTAGAGAGAAGGAATCCTTGGGACAAGCCTTTTTAAGACCCATGTAATCTACACACACACTCTCCACTTACCGTAATTCTTTTGTACAATGACCACATTAGCTAGCCATCTTCGAAATTTCATCTCCTTGATTATCCCAGTTTTGAAAAGTTTTTCTACTTCTTCTTGTATAACTTGGTTTCTTTCCGATGCAAATGTCCTTCTCTTTTGATGTATTGCCCTGAAAGTTGGATCAATGTTAAGTTTATGGGTTATTATACTTTTGTCTATACCTGTCATGTCCTCGTGCTTCCATGCAAATGTCTTTCTTCTAGCTTTGCCGAACTTAACAAGATCATGTTCGACTTGTTCAGGCATTAAGGATCCTGTGAGGACTTTGACTTCAGGATCCAAGGTTCAGGGGCACCTCTTTTATATCCTGTTCTCTTGTTTCTAGTACGTCTTGTGCCCCTGATTTAATTGCTATGCTTGTCGTGGTACTGTCAAGACTTTCCTCGAAATTTTGTAGCATTACTTGGATTCTTTTTGGTCTCCTACAATCTTTACTGTCCACCATGGGGTGGGCATCTTTACGCAATGATGATATGTCGATGGAAAGGCCTTCATTTTGTGGATCCATGGTCTACCTAGTATAACATTATAAGAGGATAATCTATCAAATAAACAAAAACGTTGTATAGAGTTTACCCCTTCTATGTAAATATGTAGCTTTATCTCACCAACTGTGTGTTTGGTTTCACCGCTGAATCCGATCAGCATTGAGGATCTTGCAACTATTTCAGACTCTGGTATGTTCGTTCTTTTTAACGCGTCCAGGAGTAAGATGTTGACTGAGGATCCCCTATCGATGAGGATCCTTCTGACGAAATGGTTGGCGATGTAGAGAGTGATCAATAATCCGTCATGGTGAGGATCCTGGATGTCTTGTCTATATGCTTCGTCGAAGGTGATCTCCTTCTCGTTTGTTATTAATGTGTTTCTCTGTGGTTCTTTTTCCTTCTCCGTTTTGGATACCTTGGTGTGCCTCTTTGTTGCAGAATAATAGGTAGCACAAACGTCACATCCACCAGATATTACATTGATTACCTTGGTGTCAGTAGGGGGATTCTGGTATGTTGCGGATCTTCTGAGGATCCTGATCTTTTTCTTTGTATATCTCTTTTCATCTTCCAATGATATCTTTGAGGTATCCTTTGCCTAGGAGGTAGCTTATCTCCTTCCTGAGAGCTATGTAATCCTCTGTGATATCACTAAAGTGTGAATGGTATGCACACCATTTGGACATGTCTTTCCAAGCGACGGATATTTAGCCTTTTCTTGGTCATCTTGCTTTGTCTCCAAGATCCAACATAGCGAATATTGCACCTGAAATCCACAAAAAAAACAATAGTCAATAATCTTAGGAAAAACTTCTTCCTCCCCCTCATCTTCAAGGGCATTAACCCTATGATGGTCAGGATTGGAATACGCTTTTGTCTTAAAGGATCTTTGGGTTAAGGATTCGACCTTTCTATTGGGGTGATCCTAAGAGCTTGGTGGGTTGTTCCTTTTTTGGATCTCCTAGTCTTCTTCGAGCCTAATGAACCTTAGTGCTCTGCTTCTGGCTTCGTCCATCCTCTTGCATGGAGTCATTACGAGGTCTTCATAGAAAGGAAAAATAATTCTCTTAAAGCCCATTTTAAGGCTTCGACTGCAGTTGACATGTCGATGTTGGGGATACTTAGAGCTTATCTTCCAAACCTTTTCACAAAAGTCCAAAGGGATTCCTTAAGACCCTGGACCACTCGATAGAGATCACTAGTGATCTTTTCGAATGTTCTGCTACAAGAAAATTGATTGTTAAATAAGTTAATCAAATGAGCAAATGTTCTAATAGAATAAGGGGGAACATTAAAAGCCATTTTAAAGTTGATCATGTGAGGGTTGAAAAAAAAAACCCTTGCATAGGCAAGCTTCCTTCAAGTGAGTGGGGATGGGAATGATCTCCATCATTTCCCTGTATTGTGCGACGTGCTCCTCAGGATCTGTAGCCTGTCATAAGGCTTCATGTTGGGGGTCTGAAAGCACTTTGGGACTTCGGTATCAGCTATCTCCGAAACGAATCTGGAGAGACTGTGGCTTGTAAGGGATACGTCCGGTACAAGTTGAACTACTCCAGGCACGCTTGAGATCATTTATCTTAGTTGCTGGAGCTCTTTAGCCATGATCGGGCTTAAAGCTATATAAAGATTTATTGAGTTAGTGGCAAATATATTATTATTGACGGGGTTACCAGGATCCTAGTTATTGGGATTGACAAAGGTTTCATTAGGATCCTGGGTCGTATGGGCTTGTTCTCTCAAAGTCGTTCCCTAGGCGGGAACAGAGATCGGTGTTGAGGATCCTATCTCACGGTGAGTCGTTGAGGATCCCGCTTTGTAAAAGTTCAGGATCTCGGGGTGCAAGATCGAGGGTGCTGCTTCTTGAGGATTATGGATTTCTACCCTTATTCTCCCCACTTCCTTAAGAATCGTCCTAATATCTTCCAGCTACTAGTCGACTTGTCGGTCTAGTCTCTACATCATGTCAAAGATTTCACTGATGGAAATCAGCACAGGAGGATCCTGGAGTCATGGGGTAAGGACCGTAGAGGTGTTTTTCTTTAGTGCTTCTGAGGTTTTCTTGGGAGCTCCAATTAGAGGTGGTGGAAGGTTTTTGGAGGAAATGGGAGGAATTGAGGAAGGGGATAGGTATGATTGTGTAGATATGAGTTTTTGAAGGATTTTGAACACCACAGCCCGACGGTGGGCATTAAATTGTTTTGGTCAAAAAATGAAGAATCAATAATCAACCGAATTGTATGAGAGGCTGTGATGTTCAGGGTAGAATGAATATGAAAAGATGATCAAGATAACACAAGTGATTTACAAGGAAAGCCCTTGATCCTTGCTAGGATCTCCACCACAAAACCTTGGGAGTTGATAATGATCACCTGCCTTGATAGTTTTATTAAATGAAAATGTTAATTATATAGGTGAATGTATGAAAAGAAAGTACAAGTATCATAATTCTGCTAAGTGTCGTATGTTGTGTGATGAATAAAAGTGTTTTTGTAGTCTAAAGCTAATAAAAAGAACTCCGAAAATTTCGGGATCCTCTGAGATCAACTCATATACGATATTAGACTTGGTCTTCCGAGTGTTTTGCATGTTTATGATGACTATTCGTTGAGAAGAAGTCTTTGGCTGACTATTTCTACACATGTGAGAAAAATAACAAAGCATACAACTATTTTGGTCAAAAATCAACAAACTAGATATTAAACAAATTGGATGAGAGGCTTTGGTGTTCTAGGTGAAATGATTAACGAAATTAGAAACAGATTGCACAAGTGATTTACAAGGAAAGTTGTTGATCCTTGCTAGGATCTCCGGCATAAAACCTTGGGATGTGATAATGATCACCTGCCTTGTATGATCTTATTGATTTTAACATAAATTACTAAGATGAGCTTGATAATACGATTACAAATTATAAAGGGAGTCTAGATGAATAAGGTGTCAGAGAATTGTCCCCGTTGTGTGTATTTTTACAGGTGTATTTATAGTCTAGGTTGAGTAACTTAATGTTCGATATTTCTTGGATCCTATTGAGCTGGTATTTAAAACGTGCTTTGACTTGGTATTTCTTGGTCTTAATCATTTTTGGACTAATTCTTCGTTGTGAATGAGTCATATGTTGACCATTTTTGCATATGTAACAAATAAACAAGAAATATAGTCGTTAAATTTGTTAGGAAATAATAATGGCGTTGTTCAGGATCCTGATGTATGTTCGGGATCCTAAGACTCCATTAAGATCCAGGATCCTGGATAGGTTTAAGGATCCTTTGATATCTTTTAGATCCGGGATCCTGGATAGGATTGAGGATCTTGGCCCTAACAATTGCCCCCAAAGTATACCTGTAACATATTTGAATTGATTTCAAGTATTTAAGGTGTATAATTTAATTCATTGGAAATAAAGGATTCGAAATTCAAACTCTAATGGATAGAATTGTATCCGTTCAAAATATATGATTATATTGTCAAATTACTTTTCTCTCCTTGGTTTGAAGGTAAATTTCTTTCTCCTTTCTTCTTATTTTTCCTATTTGTTGATTATGGGTTAAGAGGCACTCCATTCTCGCTCGAGCATCCTTGATTTTCCGACGAGGACTTCATCGATAGGAGGATCTTGTCTTAAAAAGAGATGTTCTTTTAGTGATGACGACATTGAGTCCTTGAACTTAGTTAGGGATTTTCCTTCTGATATTATTTTCAAGCCTTTTGTTGCTAAGACCTAACCCGACTTCGTCTCTCCTACTTAGATTTGGTCCCATCCAAACTATGCTCATGATCTGGAGGATCCTGCTTTAGGTTGATCGATTGAATCAATCTAAGGTTCTAGACATGGGATTTAGCTAAGTTGGCCGATGGTTCTGATCTCCAAACTTTTGGGTCTTGTCGTTTTTGCGCAGAGTCAAAACAAGTAAATCATATATTATATTGAAATAAAAAAACAAAGGTTCTTGGAAAGCGAAATATTTCTTTGTGAAACGTGAATCCATCCTCGACGGTGATCTCCTGCCAAGAAATTAGGTTAGAAAGGATAGGATTTTATTTTATTTTCTTGATGATCTGAAATTCACACTTCCTTGTTTTATTTGTTTTGATGCAACTTGCAAGTTCGGGTATCTTGTCCCTACTGCTGAAGATACCAAGGAGAAGATTGGGAGTTTCCTTGCTTTGCCTGAGACTGAAAGATCCTTCAGGTTCGAAGAACTTAGCTTTCAAAAGAGTGCATCTACTACTACCCTCATGTCGATAGGTAAAGATCTTTGGTTTGTTTTTTTACCTTTCATGGAAGATCCTGAACTTATTGAGTTCCTTTGTTTTATTTAGAATCTAAGACTACAAATTCTAGTTCTTGGTTCACCCTTGTTGATATCGACTGTGCCATGTCCGGTGGCCAACTTGTCATCAAGAAGGAGAAGACCTCATCTTTTCTTCCTCCAAAGAGAGCCTCGATAGATCTGACCATCAAGATTCCAAGATCCCGAAAGAGGAAGTCGGCCGAGACCTTGGATTTTGAGAGCCTTATTTTCCTGTTTGTTGATTATGGGTAAAGAGGCACTCCATTCTCACTCGAGCATCCTTTATTTTCCGACGAGGACTTCATCGATAAGAGGATCTTGTCTTAAAAAGAGACATGTTCTTTTGGTGATGACGACATTGAGTCCTTGAAGTTAGTTGGGGCTTTTCCTTCTGATGTTATTTTCAAGCCTTTGTTTCTAAGACCCAACCCAACTTCATCTCTCCTACTTAAATTTAGTCCCATCCAAACTACGCTCATGATTTGGAGGATCCTGCTTTAGGTTGATCGATTGAATCAATCTAAGGATCTAGACAAGGGATTTAGCTAAGTTGGCCGATTGTTCTGATCTCCAAACTTTTGGGTCTTGTCTTTTTACTCAAAGTCAAAACAAATAAATCATATATTATTTTGAAATAAAAACAAAACAAAGGTTCTTGGAAAGAGAAATATTTCTTTGTGAAACGTGAATCCATCCTCGACGGTGATCTCCTGCCAAGAAATTAGGTTAGAAAGGATAGGATTTTATTTTATTTTCTTGAGGATCTAAAATTCACACTTCCTTGTTTTATTTGTTTGGATGTAGCTTTCAAGTTCGAGGATCCGGTCTCTACTGCCTACTGCTGAAGATACCAAGGAGAAGATTGGGAGTTTCCTTGCTATGCCTGAGACTGAAAGACCCTTCAGGTTCGAAGAACTTAGCTTTCAAGAGAGTGCATCTACTACTACCCCCATATCGATAGGTAAAGATCCTTGGTTTGTTTCTTTTTACCTTTCATGGAGGATCCTGAACTTATTGAGTTCCTTTCTTTTATTTAGGATCAAAGACTACACATTCTGGTTCTTGGTTCACCCTTGTTGATATCAACTCTACCATGTCCGGTGGCCAACTTGTGATCAAGAAGGAGAAGACCTCATCTTTTCTTCCTCCAAAGAGAGTCTTGATAGATCTGACCATTAAGACTCTAAGATCCTGAAAGAGGAAGTCGGCTGAGACCTTGGATTTAGAGAACCTTGGGGTGGACGAGGCATTAAGGAATTTGATCTCTTTCTTGCAAGCTATAAGGATCTTTTTGCTTTTTTAGTTTGATTTCAATTCTCTTACTGTAACGCCCGTAGATCCGGGCTAGTAAATTTAGAGGCAATAGGGGTCGAAAATGACTTTTCAACAAAAGATTATTTAGAATAAATAATCTTGACCAAGTTTTAGGATATGTCACAAGGTTTCCGTACATATAAAGAACGCTGAAATCCGAGTTATAACGAAGAAGTTATGACCCGTCGAAGTTTCACGACGGAACCGGCACGGCACCAGGAAGCGTAAATAGTAAATTTATGATAGAACGAGATTTAGCCTTAGTGCTCTAAAGGAATGTCGTAGAATATGTTAAACTAAGAACATCGATAAAAAGAACGTCCAAATCTGACATCATATGAAGAAGTTATGATTTTTCGAAGTTTCGGACTAGTAGTGTATAGCCCGAAATTCGAATATTAGATCGAGCGGCTTTTAGCCGACACGACCTGAACGAGAATCGAATATCTCTTTAAGAGTAGCATAACGAGAAAAAGATGGGCGAAAACGAACGTCGGATGAAGAAGTTATGAGGATTTAACGGACCAATCCTGTCCCGGCCTGTTAATAATATAAAATTTAAAAAAGAGTCAAAATTAGCCGACGGAGTCTAAACGAAAGTTGTAGAGTATGTTCCCACCTTCGCGTGGATATAAAGAACGTCGAAAACGGAGCTCGTATGCGAATGTTATGATTTTTTAGAAGTAGAGAGTGAAATTTGTGAAGTCTGTTGCTAAATCGATGACGTGGCATGATCTGGACCGTTGCTTGCTAATCACGCCTCGCATCCGATGATCGCCACGAAGTCTCGCTTACGCCCAGCGTCCGAAGCTCAGTACGCGCCGCGTACAGCTGCCACCCCCGGTCCACAAGCAGCTGCATAGCCCGAGCCGATGTCCAACGCGTGTCTCATACGAAGCCATCTGGTAGCCCAATGCGAACTACGCCCAGCGTACCTCGGAGCTACGCCCAGCGTAACCGAGGCTGCTGAGTCTATAAATAGAAGCGAGGGTTGCCGAGCAAAACACACCATTTCCTTTCTCTCTCTAGATTTCTTTCTCTCTCAAGGGTTTTTAACCCCCCTAAGCCCTAGTTAAAACCCTTAGCTCCCGAGGGAAGCCCCGAGGCTCCCGGAGTCCCATGAAAAAGAGCCTTTCGGTTTCGAAATGCTGCTCCAATTAAGTTCTGGTTTTCGATAAAATTTGTTTTAAGTGTGCTACGCTTACATAATTTTTAATATAGCTTTCGAATAATTATAGGAATGTTATTAGGTCCTTAAAATAATTATTTGGGCTATTATTATGAGTTATATTGAGTGTTATTTAACGCTTATATAATAATAATAATAGTCAGACTATTAATTTGTCGCGGTTATCGTTAGACTAAACCCTAGTGGTATTGATACTAGGTTTTATCGAAGGAAAGTTGTTTTGAGAATATCGAAGAGTTGTCTGAGTGCTGAGTCACCACCTTTCAGGTGAGTGCATAGTCCCTTTCATCTTACACATAGATATGAAGTATTTTATATAAACTACGTGTTATGTGTGCATATTATCTGAATACTTGTTGTCTATGCTGGATAAACATTTTATACATGTTTTAAAGGATTTAAATTGTATACGTATTTTATATATACGAATATGTTGGGTATGAGACGGGTAGATGAATGATGAGAGATATGAGATGATGTGAGTATACATTGGCAGCTATAGACTTAGTGCCTATGGGACGAACACTGGTAGCTATGGACTTAGTACCTGTTAGACGTTGGTAGCTATGGATTTCGTACCTGTTAGGAATTGGTAGCTATGGACTTAGTAACGATTAGTTAGACGCTGGTAGCTATGGATTTAGTACCTGTTAGGAATTGGTAGCTATGGACTTAGTACCTATTGAACACTGGTAGATATGGATTTAGTACCCGATGAGTAGGATATAGCAGCTATGGAATTAGTGCTTTACGAACGAACATCGGTAGCTATGGATTTAGTGCCAGTCCTATAACCCTGGAAGTAAGGGACTTCGGAATAAACGAATGTAGGATAGATGACTCTTAGGTTAAATCCTTAAGAGTAAAGAAGATAATGGGGATGGGTAATTGGGTTGATTGTTTGATTGTTTAAACATAATAATTATATTATTGTGGGTTGAAAACCCTATGTACTCACCAGGTTTCCCAACCTGACCCACTCAGTTTATTTATATCACAGGTGTTGATATAAAGTCACATTACACTGAGAGATTTAAAGAGATGTAGATCACTAGTGTAAATAAATGTAAGTTCTGTTTATGCTTATGTTTCTGTATTAACGATGACATCCCAAATGTTTTAAAATGAATAAAATACGTTTCTTCGAAAGTGTTTTAATAACGTATTTATCGTGTTTTTCTGGGAACAAATTCCGCAACATTTTTATTAAAAGAAGAACTCTGATTTTTATAAAGCATAAACAAAATCGGTCTTTTCTGGCTGTGAAAATGGGGATGTCACACTTACTGTGGTCCTTTATAGGTCGATGATCGTGTTTCCTGATCCACCAAAGATCTAAAGGTTAAACTTGACCGGGTGGAGCATGCCTTGAAGGTGTAAGAAGGGATCAACAAGGAGCTTCTAAAGAGGGTAGAGAAACTGAGTAAGTAGAGAGCTTCGAGAAAGAGGAAGAGCATGAGTCGGAGATCGAGGAGGTGATTGTGGAGAATGCAGGATCCTAGAATGTGGTCGTTTGGCAAGAAACATTGGCTAAGTTGACTGAAAAGCTTGTAAATGCTGGTCAGGATCCTGTAGAGAATAAGAGAAGAAAGAGACAGTGTATATCCCAGTAGGGGTGAACAAACATTGAATTAAGTTTGATAAAATTTAAAAATACTTTTTTTTCTATAAAACAATATTTTCTTTTTTGTAGGGTAGGATGGTAACCCTTTTAATATTGATGTTTTGGTTTATCTCTTTTCTTGCGTGGTTGATTTGGTTGTAAAAATAGGGTTAAAATAGGTTTTTCTAAGGGTTCCCAAATGATCAGGATCCAAATGAGTTTAGAATTTACAAAAACTTTTTAGGATCCTAAAGATCTGAGATGAAAAGTTACTTGATCGGGATCTTGTAATAGTCATTAGAAGAAAAGTGTGTGTGTGTGTGTATATATATATATATATATATATATATTTAAAAAGTAGGAAACCCATTAGAAGAAAAGTGTGTGTGTGTCTATATATATATATATATATATATATATATATATATATATATATATATATATATACCGTTTGTGAATGCTACGGCTCCCTCGCAATCTTACAACACTTTCCATACTATCTAACCGCTAGTGAATGCTACGTCTCCCCAATAGTCTTACAACACTTTCACCCCAACTGACTACTAGTGAATGTTACGGCTCCCCCATAGTCTTACAACCCTTTCTACTAATAATTTTTGTGAGTTATCACAAAAGTTATTAAGTCTTTCCTGAAGTACATAAAGGACACTTCAAAAGGTCTTTAAGTTCTTACTTGCCAAATCAACTCTTGCTTGCAAAAGGACTTCAAGCTTTCATGTTGTGAAGGTTGAAAGACTTAAATCATTAAGACTATAATTAAGCTCAAAACCAATAATGAGTCTTAGGCGTATAGATTCAACACATTCTTGCATTCTCGATTCGCATTATATATATATATATATATATATATATATATATATATATATATATATATATATATATATATAGGCTTAGGTTATTTTGTTTTTACTAAGTATTGTGTGCCAGAATGCACAAATCTGGACAAATGGATGAAATTAATCAATGGACATGATTTGAGGGTGTATGATATTACAATGGGGTAACATGTAGCATATAATCACACAATTTTAAGCAAAAGGGTATTTTGGACAATTAACTACATTTATAAAAGGAAAATTTCGGATTTTTAGGGATGATTAATTCTCCTAATTTTAAAAAAATTCGAATTTTTTAATTAATTCAATTTCAATTTTTTACCGATTTTATTCTGTCAGAATATTATTTGTTAGAATGGTGCTCTTTCTGAATTTTATTCTAATAGAATATTATTGAAGAAAAACAAAATTTTTAAATCAGATGTTGAAAAATAACAAACATTCTAATATATTCTTATACATCCAAACTTAAATACAAATTCAAACATATTCTTACTGACTAAAATCTTTATACATTTTAATATAATTATACATATTCTAAAAAAATATCAAGGTCTTGAACGCTTTCTTCCAGCCATTCCTATGACAAATACAACAAAAACTAATAATTGTTAAAAATATGTTACTTACAATTACCTATCACTTAATATATTATGGTAGAATACATAGAATATGATATAATGCATATAATACATTCTGGCAGAATACATCGATTTTATTCTGATAGAATATATAGAATACATTCAAAGGTATTGTATTTACAGCTAGTAATTTTGACAGAATGCATACTACAAGGTTAAATTCTTTAAATACTCTTTCAGGCATTTCAACAAACACTTGTTAGACATTATCATCAAACAAGCCAAAAACCATATTTGATTTACTTGCAATAGTTTACATATAAACATAATTTCCCGCAACATGATTTAGAATGCATACCACAAGGTTCAAAGAGTAAATTAATTTGTGTTGATGAAAAATAAAATGGCACAAACAACCTAGAACTGTATTCCATAACCGAAAGAAAAACAAAATATATGGCAGACCCATTAAAGCATAGAAACGTGGTTTTCATATGAGATTTGAAAACATTATTTTGTAAGAAAGAAGAGCATCCACATAAAAGAAATTGAAACTCGTCAACTTGAACACATGAATAAAGAATGTTACTTACATTATAAGGCCCTGATACAAGAGCTGGAACCATACAAACTAACATCTTTTTCTATGCTTCCTTCTAACTGAAAGTGACTCATTAAGCAAGAAAGAACAAATTTTTGAATAAGTAACTGAAGTTCACTGAGACATTTTAACAAACAGTTGGTGTGCAAATCGGAATATTTTCAATTCCACCAACAATTCACTAAGACAACAAGTTGGAATATTTTCAATTCTACATAACTAAAGAACTTACTGTCTAAATATGACATTTTTTAACAAAAAAAAAAGTTACCTGGATCTGATCGATGGTGTGTGCCATGTGTCTCGTTACTAATCTTTGTAGAAAAATCAATCATATGCCGTGAAGATGATGGCTGTGTTGCCAGTAGTATATGAAGACGATGAAGAAAATGTCGACGACGGCGTAGGGTTAATTATTTGGAGACTTGAAAATGATAAGGTTTATAAAAAAACTGCACACATGATTTAAGGGACCACCATTCGACTTCCCTCAATCGTCTGATGCCTTCTCGATCTGATGAAGACGACAATGAGGACCGAAGTCCCTTTCTCAACCCTCCCTGCAAATCTGTTTGACCCTCACTAGTGCCCTTGATTTTTGACTGCTCCCATTCGATCGTTCCTTATTCCCGATCTGTTGAAGAAGACGCGTCCCCTCTTTTGTGCATTTAGGGTTGTGGATATGATGATTTTAAATAAGTCAAACAATAGTAGACGTGATTTAAGGGATATACCAAATATATAAGAATTTATTTTTAGTTTATAAAAACAAAATGACTCATTTACCCTTTTTTTACATTAATGATTTATTTTTTTTCTTGAATTCTTATTGGTGCATTTAGGCACACAATAGTTGCTAAAAACATTTGAACCTAATTCTCTCTCTCTCTCTCTCTCTCTCTATATATATATATATATATATATATATATATATATATATATATATATATATATATATATATATATATATATATATATATATATATATATATATATATATATAAGGCCATTATCTTAATATATTTGATTAAAACAGTTATAGTGTAAGATATATGATACTTAATATGCTTGAAATTGTTCAGTTATAGTTAAAATGGGAGCTGGGTTGCAAAAGAGGGAGAACGGAGCTGAAAAAGACGCAAAAAGTATGTTGATGGTAACTTGACCCCTTGTCAGTATTTTGACCATTTCTCATGACTCGTAACTCTGATTGACGAAATTCAAAATTTCCTCTAAACTAGACAAAATTTCAAACGACTTTCGTGTTTATGAAAAAGTCTAATTCCTAGAGCCCACACCGTGGCAAAACCATCTCCGCGACGTGACTAATCTAATTTTTCATGGACGCGAAGATTCGATCTTCCACGACATCGCAAATCTAGTTTTTGCATGAACGCGAAGATTCCATCCCCCACAGCATGGCAAGTTGTTAGCCACACCATGGAGCTAAATAATCTATAAAAACACGAGATTTCCAACCCTAATCGATGTGCAACTCATGGGGGCTATGGAGGCGACTTTTACTTCGTTTGAAGTCTAGAGACCCTCCAACTGACTACTAGTGACTTGCAATCTTTTTGTGAAGTTTTTCATATTTAGTTTACTAAATATGGTGTAAAAACCTTTACTTTCACTAGATATTGGTGAGTCCTTGTTGATATGCCTTGATTTTGTAATTTATGAATTTATTGACTTTGGTTTTTACTTGTGTTTAACAAATCAACAACCTAATATGTTAAAGATCTGATTTTTATATCTTATCTGCAAGTTATGTATAGTCAGATGACCATTCCAATTGAATGAACTTGATATTTAGCTATTTATTATCATTGAATAGCTAGATCTAGTGATTGAACAAATCCTAGGGCTAGATTATATTAATTAGTAACTTTGATTGTGTTAGAGATCGTTAATTATCCATATTATGTGCTTGTATTTCTTGTCTTGATCATAGATAGATAATCATAAGATCTTATCATTCATACTCCAAATAATCCTTAGAGTCAATTTAGTGTTCAACTTGTGCTTGACCATGGTATAGTAGTTCATGAATTGAAAAACACTAGGAATCGAAACTTGATAACTAGTACTATTATAATTTGGTAATCAACTCATAAATCTATTGCACTTCTAATAAATCAAACATAGAAACTTGGAGTATTCGTATCCTAGTGGGAGTACATCTTATCTTTTTGTTTCAATTTAGTTCTTTACATCGTTTGATTAATAGAGCGTTAAAACCAGTTTAATTTTGTTTACAAAAAAACCTTATCTTTACTTTTCTATTGTTAATTTAATTAAAATCTGAATTATTTGATCTAAATCATTCTCGTTCCATGTGTTTGACACCCTTTCTTACCTTAAACTAAATTACTTCACGATTAGGTACACTCCCTATTTGTGTGTAAGACTAGTTGAGATTAGATAGAACTTTATAAATAAAAAACTAGTGAAAATAAAACACATCATATATATATATATATATATATATATATATATATATATATATATATATATATATATATATATATATATATATAACCTTAGGTTCAAATGATAACAATTATGTAATTGATAACGCGAGAACAGAACTAGGTCACATATTTCTTTTTGCCGCAAAACTCTCCACTATAGTTGTACGATAGGGGAATCTAATATTCATATGTGAATATAAATCACCACCACTAGCCAAATATTTATTTTTGTCGTAAAACCCTCCAGCTTGCAGGCGCAATGAAGGAATGTAATATTCATATGTTAATATAAAAGTAAGTATATTCTCACGTTTACAACCGCCGCCACCACAACCACAACCACCGCTATCCCTGTCGCCGTCATTAACCGTCATATTCATATATGAATACTCACTTGAAAATAGACACATACTTATTAATTTATGAATATACTTATATACTCATATGTGAATATAAATGTAAGTATAGTCTTGCTTTTACCACCCCTGCAACCGCAACCACCACCACCATCACCGCAACCACCACTACCACAACCACAACTACCGTTGTCACCGCCACCAAACGTCATATCCATATATGAATAATCAATTGAGAATAAGAACATACTTTTATATATATATATATATATATATATATATATATATATATATATATATATATATATATATACTTATTCATTTATGAATATCTGTCATTGTCACCAACACCTCCGCCACCCACCACCAATGTTACTGTCATCACCAGCGGCCATATTCATATATGAATAATCACTTGTGAATAGACACAGAATTATTCATATATATGAATATAATCTGTTCCATCGTCTCGGTACACTAGAGCGTCTAAACGGGAAATTTATATGAACGAGATTTGTTCTTGTGTTGTTGATTTTATAATTGTTCTCTTTTGAACATTCCTCTCTCTCTTATATATATATATATATATATATATATATATATATATATATATATATATATATATATATATATATATATATATATATATATATAGATAGATAGATAGATAGATAGATAGAGAGAGAGAGAGAGAGGAGCATGTAAAAATTAAAAAATTGATACGAACCTTGAGAATAAAAATATGGATATTTGATTTTATTTATCGTCAAAATCTCGTGAGATAATATGACGAATTGGTAGTTATGTGTGAGATATTAGTAGTTTTCGATAAATATTAAATGTTTGTAGGGTGAAAAAAAACCCTCATTTTGTAGGAATAAATCCTTCTACACGAGCCTACAATCACCCCTTTCCAACTCTCCGACACTCCCATGTGCTTGTTAGCTTCTTATTTGGTGATTTTATTTTTCATCCCAATTAGTTTTTTGGAAATAACATTTTTCTTTCTTTGACAAATAAATATTGTGAAAAACCAAAATTCTTAAAATTTAATTTTCTATAAAATAGCACAATTATGAAAAAGAAATTTAAAAAGTTTTTCTTTTAAGTTTTAATATTTATAAAAAAAACCCCAGAAAAAAAAATCTCCAAAAATTATAAAAGTTTAAGGAATATTTCTATTCACTATATTAGTGACTTTGTAAAAATATATATATATTTTTTAAAATAAGATGTTTTAGAAAAAAAAAATTTAGATGATTCAAATATTTAAGATTTAAATAAAATTATGATTAAACATGTTTTTGACCATTAATTTGTTATGATCTAAAAACATTTGAATTCAAATATTATATGATCCTTAATTATTATATCTTTTATGAATCAAATTCAAATGATTCAAAAAAAATATATTGAACCAAATGTTGTATTTAACAAAAACATTATGTAATTCAATATATTATTATCCAAAATCATATGATCCAAATTACAATGATTCAAAATGATATTATTCAAAATTTTAGGATCCAAATTGATATTATCCAAATTAATATTATCCAAATTTTTATGATCCAAAATGCATGATGCATAATATTGTTATTATTCGAAGCTTTTTAAAATGGCAAACATCACAAACTCGAACCAATATTTAATTCAGAAAATGAAAAATAAAAATTTAAAACGAAAATTAAATAGAAAATCCAAAAAACCGAGTACATATTGAGCAAAATTAAAAAAAAAAACATGTTATTTTAAAAATAAATAAATAAATAAAATAAACAAAAAAATAAAAAAAAAATTTAGAAAAACTAAGTATATGATTATCTTTAAAAAAATTAAACAATAATAATAATAATAATAATAATAATAATAATAATAATAATAATAAATAAACTAAAAATACACGAAAAAAAACTCATGTAAATGGCGTTCCATCACATTCGTCGCACATGATTATTACTCAAGTCTGTATTACATTTGACATGCGCCGCATGCGAACGCGTCACGACCAAGTAATGAGTTTGATGTTTCTGTCCTTAACAAAATGACTGATAGAGAATTGTTGTCGTGGTTCATACTTGGTTTTGGGTTCTTAACGGATCCGTGTGTGTGTGTGTGTGTGTGTGTGTATATATATATATATATATATATATATATATATATATATATATATATATATATATATATGGTTAGGTTCATGTAAGACGGCCTAATTTTGTGAGACCGTGAGACGTATTTTTTTTTATTTTTTTTAATTGTTTTTTAGTTAATTCAAGTTCCAAAAATAATATTTAAAAAAAGATTTTTTTTTTATTTTTCCATTTATTTTGCATTTTAAAATTATTTTTAGAATATGTATAGTGTATTATTCTATTTAGAATATTTCACGTATTTTAAAAAAAATAGAATTTTTTATTTATTTTTTTTTATTTATTTTTATTTTTTTAGTTAATTCAAGTTCCGAAAATAATATTTAAAAAAAGAATTTTTAGATTTTTCCATTTATTTTGCATTTTAAAATTATTTTTTAGAATATGTCAATGTAATATTCTATTTAGAATATTTCACGTATTTTAAAAAAAAAAACAAAATTTTTTTTTATTTTTATTTTTTTTAGTTAATTCAGGTTCCAAAAATAATATTTAAAAAAAGATTTTTTTTTTTATTTTTCCATTTATTTTGCATTTTAAAATTATTTTTAGAATATGTATAGTGTATTATTCTATTTAGAATATTTCACGTATTTTAAAAAAAAAACAGAATTTTTTTTATTTATTTTTATTTATTTTTATTTATTTTTATTTTTTTTAGTTAATTCAAGTTCCGAAAATAATATTTAAAAAAAGAATTTTTAGATTTTTCCATTTATTTTGCATTTTAAAATTATTTTTTAGAATATGTCAATGTAATATTTTATTTAGAATATTTCACGTATTTTAAAAAAAAAACAGAATTTTTTTTATTTTTATTTTTTTTAGTTAATTCAGGTTCCAAAAATAATATATAAAAAAAGAATTTTTGGATTCTTACATTTATTTTGCATTTTAAAATTATTTTTAGATTTGGTCTCACGGACTCACAAAATTAAAATGGTCTCAAATGAACCTGAACCTATATATATATATATATATATATATATATATATATATATATATATATATATATATATATATATATATATATATATATATATATGTGTGTGTGTGTGTGTGTGAGATTTAAGTCAATATTATTAAAGCATAATATCAAATACAAGTCTAAAGCCAAGGCGTGTCTTTGAAAAACCAGAGCTTTTTTGAACAATGTATGTATATAACAACATCCATGCACAAAAGTGAAAACTTTAGCTTTTATGGATTCTTGAATTAGAAGGGAAAAGAGATGAAATTAACAGCTGTTTTTGTTTCCTTTGTTGCGGGTGAGTCTCTACCTGCCACGCCTACACACATCTAACATACCATCTTCACTTTTAAAAGTATAATTTTCAAAATGTTTGATTTTTATTATACAGTGTAATTATTTTGCGTGGAGTAAGTAATAATACTTTCTCGACTAAAATGTAAAATCATTTATGGGATTAATGAAAATTCAGTTTGATCTAAAAAAAATTTGAATCAGCATCATTGGTCCAAATATTTTATTTTTTTTAGGAGTATGATAAATCTTGTTTTGAACATTTTTATAATGATAGTTTTGTCCTTATTTTTTTCCAATATTTTATATATTTAATAATATTCTAACTAAAAGAAAAACATAAAAGAAAATTTCAACCATCTTCCCCTTTCATATATAAACAACCACTATGATGAGCCTGAATAATATAAACAACCACAACCACCACCTATCGAAAGCCACCACCACAATCTCTCTCTCTCTCTCTCTCTCTCTCTCTCTCTCTCTCTATATATATATATATATATATATATATATATATATATATATATATATATATATATATGAACATGCACACTCTCTCTGCAGATGAACACACATAAACAAAATCATAAATCTAACATACAAGAACAATACAAAATCCAAAAAAATATATATACAAGAACATACATGAACCTGACTCGTGGTACGAATATATTCTGATGAACCTAGAAATGATTAAACACAAATGAGACCAAAAACATACATTTGTTCAAGTTCTGATATACAAAACCAGAAATCTGATATATACAAGAACACACATGAACCTGATTCATCTATACGTTGTCCGAACTATATTCTTTTTAGAGCCGGATTTGTTCGTCATAAGCAGCAGCAACTCGCCAGATCTGTTCGTCGTGAGGATTTAGGGTGACTGTTTTGGTGGACATCCGCAGAGAAGAAGAGAGAGAAATAAGGTGATGACTTCTGAAAAGTTAGGTTTTCGAAAAACTAGAAGGGTGGCAATTGAAACCCTAAACGATGTCAGATCTGAAATCTAAATCGATGAAGATGACAAAACATCATAGATGTGGGTTTGCAAATCTACAAGAGAACAAGAGAAGCGTTAGTTAAAATCCTCTTCAGCCACCGATGTTCGTCCCCCATATACTATCACCATGTTCGGCATTGTCATACCTCACCCTCCGTTCAAAACTTCAACCATCTATACCCTCCCCGGCAATCATCATACCATCAGATCCGGCGATATTGGCGAACCAAATGCAACCCATCGAGCATGTTTTTCTGACGAGATAACGTAAATTGAAAAGGAAGTGTGTGGTTTTTTCTATATTTGTCTTAAAGAATATCAGGTGAGGACGGGATGAAGTGCGAGTTTAATGTATCCTAGTCGGAGAAGAGAAGTAGACGACAATGTAGTTTGGGCAAGTGACAACGCTGGTATCTATGGTTTGCGATAGTGGTTCATCGTGTGGTAGGGTTGATCGGAGCATCCATGTGAAGGAAATGAAGGTTTTACATTTTCTGGTGAGAAATGAATACACCCACAAAAAAGAAGTTTGCTATTTTTCATATATATATATATATATATATATATATATATATATATATATATTATAACATCCCAAAATCATGACAAAATTTTTAATTTTCAAACCATTTCAAATTTCATAAGTTACATAAAAACATGTTTCTCAAAACGATAAACATGAATTAGAGTATCACAAAATCATAAAAAAAAAATTAAAAATCTAGGATGATGTGCATAATCCAACCTTCACCTTTCCCCTTCCTTTGAAGTACCTGAAACCAAAACATCAAATTTTAAGCCAAAGCTTAGTAAGTTCTCCCAAAGTACCCCACACAACATCATAACACAATACATGCAAATCAGGACAACAACACTAGGCTGGACAGCCATCGAGCCTTCAGTTATAAGTCGGACCACTCCCGAGCCTACAACTTAAGTCGGATCGCTCCCTTCGGCATGTAGTATCAACTGGACCTCCCGGGTATCTTGGCCTTCTGTGCAAAGCAGGACCGCCTCAATCCATCGAAACAATAACATGTCGACATATGCCATAATAATCAATAACCAGAAAGTATCCGTAATCATACAAATCTACTAGTCTAACATGTATCCAACAAGCATGGGTAATCATACAGATTTATCGTTGTATCGTATAAACAACATAACATCTTCCTATATATCCGGATACATAACCTAGTCGGCCGGTATTGGTGACTTCGACCCATAAGTAGAGTGAGGAAAACTCACATCACAGTCTGAAAGATAGCTGAACTGGTCATTACTCCAAATATTGTCTCTACAAGTCACCTATACAATAAATAGGGACTAAATATCAATCTACTATTCAATTTACCCAAAATGACCTAAAGTCAAACTTGGTCAAAGTAAAAAGTCAACGGTCAAAAGTCAATGGTCATGACCATATCGAGTACGCCTTGCATACTTCAATTCTACGCCCTGTGTAGAGGGTGACATGGCTTTTAGGGGAAACTTCTAGGCTTTGCGATGCGTACCCTTAGGTATACCCTACGTACTCTAGTAAAATTCCAAATCTTCATTAAACACTTATTCCCTTAAGACTTTTCATCCAAAACTCAGATATAACCCCAAATAACATTATAAATCATAAATTTTACAACTTTATTCCTTTGCATGGCTAGAAGGTGCCCAAGACCAAAAGCCTAGATTATCACAAGATCCTAAGCTCCATAACTCATGCATGGGTGAAAAGAAGGGACCACGATAGCACTTTTATGACTCTAAGCATTCAAAAACGTCATAAAAGGCTACTCATCAGGTATGGTGTAGTTCATACCCATCAAGACCAATAATATGGGACAAAAAGGGACATAAACGTAAAGCTAACAGGAGATTCATCAATTTCTGAACTTTATACATCTTATAAAATTCTTAAGAGATTCAAAAACCAGATATATAATGCTTGAAGCTTTCCAAGAAACAACACCAACTTCTTCTTCCTTCAAAAGCACCCAAAAACACAGTTTTTAGCTTACAAGACACAAATATGTGGTTAGGGTTCAAGGGAGCCGTTTGAAGAGATGAAGGCTAATAATGGATGACGTTTATGGAGGTTAAGGTGCTTAAATATGGATCAAAACCCCATATTTAAGTTTTGCACTCTGGCTAAGTATGCCCTACATACTCTCCTACTACACCAAACGTAGTTCATTAAATCCTCGCATGAACTTCCCTTCTACGAAATGCATAGATGTTATCTACGCCCTGCGTAGACTTGAACCTTGTAAAATCTTAAGAATTAAAGAAGAGAAAGTTTTTACCTGAAATGACCGGGTGTTACAATTCTCCCCCACGTGAATCAGACTTCATCCTTGAAGTCCAATGATATGAATAACTTTGGGTAGTGCTCCTGTATCTTTGCCTTGGGTTCCCAGGTCTACTCAGAACCATTCTGATGCTGCCATCGAACCTTGACTAAAGTAACCACCTTGTTGCATAAAGTATTCGTCTTCTTATCCAAATTAGCCACCGACCTCTCCACATAATTCAGGTGCTCATCCATCTGAATGACATCTATGGGAACCAAAACGGATTTAGAAAACCATGCACTTCCGAATATGAAAAACATGGAAGGTGTTTCGAATCTGACTAAGCTCTTTAGGCAAGTCCAATCAATAGGCTACCATACCTACCCTAGCCACCACTCGGAACGATCCAATAAATTGGGTACCGAACTTGCCCTTCTTCCTGAAGTATATAACGCCCTTCCAAGGTGATACTTTCAGTAAAACCATATCCTCGACCTCGGACTCTATCTCAGATCGTCTTCGGTAAACATAACTCTTCTGCCAGTTCTGGCTTGTCTGCAAATTTGCCTGATATACTGGATAAGCTCCATAGTCTAAAGGACTACCTTATTCCTAACCATAACTTTGTAGCCGTCCTCTCCCTAGCAAACTGGAATACGACAATTCCTTCCATAGAGAAACTCGTACAGTGGTGCACCAATATTGGAGTAATAGTTGTTGTTGAAAGAAAACTCAGCTGGATGAAGGTAGGAATACCAACTACCACCGAAATCAATAACACAAGACCTCAGCATATCCTCGAGCGTCTAGATGGTCTGCTCACTTTGTCCATCAGTTTGACGGTGATACGAGTGTTGTAATACAGTCTTGTACCTTACTCCTCATGAAACTTCTACCAAAACTGAGAAGTCAATCGTACATCCCGGTTGGAGATGATAGAACTGGCACCATGTGGCGAGCAACGATCTCATGCACATATACATCGGCTAACTTCTCGGTCGAAGAACTCTCTCGAATGGTGAAAAAGTGGGCACTCTTGGCCAACCGGTCGACAATGACCCAAATCACGTCAAATGCATTTGCCTTCTTCGGCAGCTTGGTAATGAAATCAATAGTGATATGTTCCAATTTCCACATGGGAACCTCCAAGGGCTGAATCTTTCCATGCGACCTCTGGTGCTCAGCCTTGACAATCCGATAGTTCAAGCATTTCTCCACAAACAATACAATCACTCACTTCATGCATGGACACCAATAGATGAGTCTCAAGTCCCAATAAATCTTCGTGGATCCAGGGTTGTAACGACCTAATTTTCACGTCCAAAAATTTCATTTTAATTAATTGATTTAATTAAACATTTGTAGTAAAATATTGTTGAATCATAACATCCCATAAAATATTGTCGAATCAGTATCCGGTCCTCTCGACCGGATACTGACTAGCATATATGGGTGTTGATCTCCCCTTCGATCCTCTCGACCGGATACTGGGGACTATTTCACTCCCTTACTACTACCATATAACACATATCATATAATCTATCTAGCATGGTTGGGTATGACTACCCCTTCGGCCCTATCGACCAGTAAGCTGGGGACTATCTCCCCTACTGTCACTAGCACATAGCATCATATCATACTAGCACAAAACCATATCAGGTAATAGCAAACCTAGATGAATATCACAGAGAAAATCATCTAATCATACAACTCCTACTGATGGGCCGACATTGTGGCCGTAGACCCATCGCTACTAGAAGGTAACTCACCTCGAATGAGTAGTTGCTGATAACCTGTGCGGGAAACCACTGCCTGCTGCTGCTCCGGAAATCCTCCGGCTGTAATTCCCACAAAACACTCAGTCAGAATCTGATATCTACTCTTAGGGTAAAATGACTATTTTACCCCTAGCCAAGCCCAAGTCAAAGTCAACTTCCAGTTGACCCGACTCGCTGAGTTGGGTCGTCAACCCGTCGAGTCCCTAACCCTTTACCCATCCTTATCCACGACTCTACTCGTCGAGTTTAGCAACGACTCGACGAGTTCCTCATCTATATGAACATCAAATGAACCTTCATCTGACTTGCCGAGTTGTATGAACAACTCGTCGAGTTCACCTTCTTCTGATGAACAAGTCCTGTCCTTGACTCGCCGAGTTGTATGAACAACTCGTCGAGTTCATCTTCAACTATTAGGAGATTGCCTTGGACTCGTCAAGTCTGTTCTAGCACTCGTGGAGTCTCATGAACTCCAGGTATAAGGATAAGTCCAATATGTTGGGTCATCCCTTGGACCCTCTAGAAATCCTTCTGGTGCTTAACTAGGTTCCTTCAAACCCTAACAGAAAAGGGGAGTCTCGCCTCGGACTCGGTGAGTCCTAAGATCGACTCGTCGAGTCGAGTATGTCCAAGTCTCATTTATCGATTTCCAACGTACAACTCTTGACCAAAATATAGATCTAAGCTCCTTCAATCGTTCTAGCACGTAAAGCTACAAACTTTACGTGCATGCATGGGACTTTGAGCTCAAAAGGACATAAAATAAGCCCTCATGATGCATGGGACCTTACATGGGTGTAAAAGCAGCCCCTAACTGCCTTATAACTCCCTTAATGACCAAATTCTGAAGCCTCAACCCCCAACCATGCTTGCAATCATGGTTGGTCACCAAAAATGGCTTATAAAAGCCCTAAATCTCCCCAAAAAGGGGTTCTATCAAAAGAAAGAGCAAGATAACAACTTTATACCTCCAATAAACTGTGGATGATGCTCAAACTTGGGTTCCCCTGGTCTCCACTTGTTTCCTCAAGTCTTTCACCTTCCTCCTTATGGTCACAACTAGCAAGATCCACCAAAATCCCTAAGTTCTTCTAAAAAACGGCTAGGGTTTGCTATGGGGAGTTCTGGAAGCATTAGGGACAAAAAGGAGGCTGAATAAGTGGTTTAAATAGGGCGTAAACCATCAAACTAGGGTTTTGTCCGGACAGCACCTATTCACCGAGTCCGGCCGCCGACTTGTTGAGTTAATCATTAAACTTCCGCGTCCAAGATGCTCCGAATCGACGAGTTGGACCTCAACTCGCCGAGTCCAAGGCCAAAATGCAAGGTACTTGAATGAAATACATACCAGGAACCAGGTGCTACAAATCTCCTCCGCTTATTTTAGACTTCGTCCTCGAAGTCTGTTGTTCGATCCTGAAAGAGTTCTGGATAATGCTCCATCATCTCGTCTACCGGCTCCCACATCCATTCTGAGCCCTTCCGATGCTGCCATTGCACCTTCACCAGCTCGACCTTCTTATTCCCCAGATCCTTCGACTTCCGATCGAGGATCGCCACAGGCCGCTCAATGTAGTTCAGACTGTCATCAACTGAATATCCTCTAGGGGCATCACTGTCGAGTCGTCCACCAGGCATTTCCGTAGTTGGGAGACGTGAAAGGTGCTATGAATTTGACTGAGTTCGGCTGGCAGGTCCAGCTGATACGTCACCTTGCCCACCCGGGCTATGACCTTGAAAAGTCCAATATACCTGGGGCCCAACTTGCCCCGCTTCCTATATCGAATGACACCTTTCCAAGGCGACACTTTCAGGAGAACCATATCCCCAACCTGGAACTCCAGGTCTGAACGACGCTTATCGGCATAGCTTTTCTGCCGACTCTGTGCAGTATGACGTCTGCTCCTGACCTGCTGAATCCTTTCTATCGTCTTGAGCACTACTTCGATGCTCCCCATGACCCTCTGGCCATCCTCTCCCCATCATATCGGGGTCCTGCACTTCCTCCCGTATAACATCTCAAAGGGAGGAAGATCGATACTCGCGTGGTAGCTGTTGTTGTAGGAGAATCCAGCCAACAGAAGTTAAGCATCCCAACTACCACCAAAATCTAACACACACGCCCACAACATATCTTCCAGAGTCTGGATGGTCCGCTCGCTCTGGCCATCTGTTTGCGGGTGAAAGGTGGTGCTGAAATGTAGACGAGTACCTAACTCATCGTGGAATTTCTTCCAAAACCTAGAAGTGAACCGAACATCCCTGTCAGAAATCACGGAGACTGGCACCCCGTGTCGAGCCACCACCTCTCGAATATAGATATCGGCTAGCTTCTCGGCCGATATGCTCTCCTAGATCGGCATAAAATGGGCACTCTTGGTCAACCGATCCACGATGACCCATATGGAATCCACTCCCTACGCGGTCTTGTGAACCTTGGTGATGAAATCCATAGTAATATTTTCCCACTTCCACAAGGGAATATCCAATGGTTACATCTTGTCGTGTGGTCTTTGGTGCTCGGCCTTGACCTTCCTGCAGGTCAAGCACCACTCCACATACCATGCTACATCCCACTTCATGCAGGGCCACCAATAATCAAGATGAAGATCCCTATACATCTTCATCGCCCCAGGATGAATGGAGAATCGGGATTTGTGCGCCTCCTCCATCAGAACCTGGCGCATGCCTCCGTGGTATGGAACCCACACCCTGCAGCGTAGTATCAATAATCCCCTGCTATCATAGTCGAAGGAGGAAATCTGACCCACTATACGCTCACTCTTCCGATGTTCCTCCTTCATAGCCTCCTGTTGGGCCTCTCGGATCTGCTCCAATAATGGGGTCACTACTGTTATCCACATGAAGATGTCTCTAATCAGTGTTGCCTTGCGGCTAAGCTCATCGGGCACCATGTTGGCTTTCCCCGAGTGGTAAAGGATCTCACAATCATAATCTTTCACCACGTCCAACCACCGATGCTACCTCATGTTCAGATTCGGCTGATGCAAGAGATACCTCAGGCTCTTGTGGTCCGTGTAAATGGTACAATGAACCCCATAGAGGTAATGATGCCAAATATTGAGGGCAAAAACAATAGCCCCCAGCTCCAAATCATGCATCAGATAATTCGCCTCATGAGGCTTCAACTGCCTTGAAGCGTATGCAATAACGTGCCCTCTCTACATCAAAACCGCGCCTAAACCTGCAATAAACGCGTCGCAGTATACCACAAAATCCTCTATGCCCTCAGGCAGGGCTAGGACCGGAACCTCACACAATATCTGTCTCAGAGACTCGAATGCGGCCTGTTGCTCGGGTCCCCAACAGAAAACTACGGCCTTCCTCGTAAGCCGAGTCAAAGGCACGACTATCTTGGAGAAATCCTGGATGAATCTGCGATAGTAGCCGGCTAATCCTAGGAAACTCTGAATCTCAGATAGAGACTTCGGAACCTCCCATCTCATAATGGCCTCCACCTTGGCCGGGTCGACCAGAATCCCGTTCTGATTGACAAGGTGCCCAATAAACTGCACCTCGCGCAACCAGAACTCGCACTTGGAGAACTTGGCGTACTAGCTCTCCCTCCTCAGAGTATCCAAAACCTCTTGCAAATGCTCCTCATGTTGCTCCTGTGTCTTGGAGTACCAAGATATCGTTAATAAATACTATCACGGACCGATCCAACATCGGTCTAGATACGCGGTTCATGAGATCCATGAATGCGGCAGGAGCATTGGTGAGCCCGAAGGGCATCACCACGAACTCATAATGTCCATAGCGAGTCCGAAACGGAGTCTTCTGCACTTCCTCCTCCCTGAACCTCATCTGATGATAACCCGAATGCAAATCAATCTTGGAAAACCAAGATGCTCCCTGAAGTTGGTCAAAGAGGTCGTCAATCCTCGGGAGTGGGTAACGGTTCTTCACCGTTACCTTGTTCATCTCCCAGTAGTCTATGCACATGCGATGTGACCCGTCCTTCTTCTTGACAAATAGAATCAGGGCTCCCCAAGGCGAACAACTTGGCCTGATAAATCCTTTGTCTAGCAGCTCCTGCAGCTGCGTAGACAACTCCTGCATCTTGGGAGGAGCCAACCGTTACGGTGCCTTGGCTATCGGAGCCGCACCAAGGACTAGGTCGATCCTGAACTCCACCTGTCGCTCCGAAGGTATCCCAGGAAGCTCCTCTGGGAACACATCTGCGTAGTCTCGCACCACCGGAACGTCACTCACTGTCGCCTTACCTGCCTCCCGGGTATCCATGACATAGGCGACATATCCTGTGTAACCCTGCTGAAGGTAACGCCTAGCCCTCGCTGCCGAACATAAAGTTGGTCCTCGTTCTGGCCTCTCACCCTGAATCACCAGCTCTCCCCCACTTAGGGTTCTAATCCGCACCAACTGCTGCGCGCACTTGATTACCGCCCCATTGGGGCTTATCCAATCCATGCCGATAATAACCTTCTTCCCCGGCAAAGGTATGGGAACCAAGTCTACTAGGTAGCGCTCCTCGAATAATCTCAGCACATAATCTCGGAATATTGCTGATGTTTGCACCGATCGATCATCGGCAATCTCTACCTCTAAAGGGCAATCCAACATGTACGAAGACTCGGAAAACCTCTTGCGAAGCGCGAGAGAAACAAAATATCGAGTGGCACCTGAATCAAACAACACCTGTACTGGAATACCGTTCACATGGAACGATACTAGACATGCATATACAGAGCATATATCAATACCATAAACATCATATAAATAGATCAGAGGGGAAGAATCATACCTGTCACCACATCAGGTGCGACGCGTGCCTCCTCGGTAGTCAACTGGAAGGCCCGAATCCTCACCGCTGGAGCTTCCGCCTTTCCCTGTCGGCCATCAGCAATCCGCAGGGTCGCTAGAGCTGGCGCCTTCACTGGCGCTGCTGCTGTCAAATGGGGGCAATTGACCTTCTTGTGACCCCTCTGGTTGCAGTGGAAACATAGCAACTCCGACGTCTGAATAACAGGTGCAGGGGCTGTTCAATCCTTGCTGAAATGCCCCATCTTGCAGCACTTGTAGCAGCCAGCCGCCCCCAACCTACAAGCCCCCTCATGTGTCTTGCCGCATTTCCTGCAGCGGCCTCGGCCCTGTTGGCCTCTCGGTCCATCATATGATCCCTTGGGCTTCTTCCCCGAAGCCCCAGCAACCTGCCCCTCCTCAGCCTTCCTCTTCCAGATGTGCTCCAGATCAATCTCCCTCTCCCTTGCCCTGGCGATCATGGAATCCAGGGTAGGGCAAGCTGAAAAACTAACATGCTCCTGCATGTCAGCTCGTAGCATGTCATGGTGGCGGGTCCTCCTCATGTCCTCGTCTCCCGCATACTGGGGCACTAGTAATGCCCTCTCCCGAAACTTGGCGGTGATCTCTGCCACAGTCTCCGTAGTGTGTGTCATGTCTAAAAACTCCCTGGCCAGCTGCTGAAGCTCCACATCCGGCGCGAACTCGGCTCTAAACCGGGTATCAAAGTCCGGCCATGTCATAGCCTCAATAGCCGAGGCTCCCAGAGAGTCACCAACCGACTCCCACCAATCTTTGGTCCTGTCCCTCAAGCACCCTGCTGCATATCTCACCTTCGACCCCTTGGAGCAGAAGCTGGTCAACTGTGCAGACACAATGTCTACAATCCATCGTCTGGCAACAATGGGGTCCTTTGTCCCATGGAAATCTGGCGTGCCACTGCCCCTGAAGTCCTTAAAGGACAATGTGCGTGATCCTGACTGACTGGTCGCCATGTCACTCCTGAACGCCCTAAGGCGATCCTCCATTAGCTCGACAATCCCTTCCATGATCGACCCAAAGATGACCAGGGTCGCATCAAGGATGCCTCTAGTGATCTCGGACGCGATGAACTCGCGTAGCCTCTCATCCACTGGTTTGGAGCTTGAACCCGAATCCGATCCCTCTCCTGAGCTGCCAATTGTTGGCCTTGGATGTAGTACCACCATTCTGCAATTCATAATGACAACTGTTAGTGATACTAATACATTTAGAGGGATCAAATCCATCACGAGTTCCTTGGTCTTGCCTCAGCCTTCCTCGATTCAAGTACGAATCCTCTGCTTTCAGTAGTATGGGCCCATACTACATTCCACATCTATCCGTACTTTCCTCAAGAACTGCCTCGACTCCACCAAGTCACTACTACTACTACTACTACTACTGGTCTCGACTACTCTCATCCTAGGCTTACCCTAGGGAAAATCTCTGATTCCACCCAAACCGGTCCTCAGCTACTGAAGACTTCCTCGTAATGCGAATTAGCCATTTCCTGAATACCATCACATGTTACGAGACTCAGATAACCCTTCGAGTAAAAGACTCATCCCTACAACGGTTAGACTCAAACGAGAGCTGCACAATAGGGCCAAATCCAGCATCCGAGATTATTCAACCCTAATCACATGTGACGCGACGTACTCACCTATTGGCTACCTCCCATCATTCAGAGTCCCACAATGCACAAAGCAAGCATCATTTAGACGCAGGAAACTACTCAAGCAAACCTACCCTCATAATTAGAAACTGTACTAGCATACAATGCTAAACTCATACTATCAGGCATAACCTAAACAGGCTATCCTACTGCTGTCTACTCAATACTAGCATGAAATTCTTACAAGCTGAAAACACGTAAAGCAGGCACATAAGGCATCATCCCTAGATCCTTAGTCCTATTCTAGCATGTTGTTCTACTAAAGCTGATAAACATAACATAAACTTGGATGGGTACTTTTGGGAATACTTACTTGAGCTTGGTCGGTCGCGCACATCACAAACTTCGTTCTTTCTCAAAACTCCTTTAACTTATTCTTTAGAAAACCATTTTCCTGTAAAACCTTTTAATCCCTCGATTTGAGTCCAGACACCCCCGAAGGTGTGTCCGAATCCCTAAAACCAGGGCTCTGATACCAACTTGTAACGACCCAATTTTCACGTCCAAAATTTTCATTTTAATTAATTGATTTAATTAAACATTCATAGGAAAATATTGTCGAATCATGACATCCCATAAAACATTGTATAATGTCTAAAAACCCAAATCGTAAAATAGTGATAATGTCAGAGTACAATCCCAAGGAATCTCATACTACGGAATTTGAGGTGTGTGTATGATGAGCAACTACCGCGTCATCTCCTTCCCATTCGCTGAAGAGGTGCCTGAATAAAAATTGAAAACGGTAAGCACGAAGCTTAGTGAGTTCCCCCATCGTACCACATACCATACAATCACATAACATACATATAATGTCAGGCATAACTTGGTGCCCGACCTACCCGTATGGTCCTCTCGATCGAATACTGCCTAACATACCTGGGTGCTGGCCTCCCCTTCAGTCTTCTCGACTAGATACTGACTAGCATATATGGGTGTTGGTCTCCCCTTCGGTCCACTTGATCAAATACCGGGGACTATTTCACCACCTTACTACTACCACATAACACATATCATATAATCTATCTAACATGGCTGGGTATGACTACCCCATCGGCCGTATCGACCAGTAATCTGGGGACTATCACCCCTATTGTCACTAGCACATAGCATCATATCATACTAGCACAATAAAATATCAGGTAGTAGCAAACCTAGATGAATATAATAGAGACAATCATCTAATCATACAACACCTACTGATGGGCCGACATTGTGGCCGTAGACCCACCGCTACTAGAAGGTAACTCGCCTCGAATGAGTAGCTGCTGATAACCTGTGCGGGAAACCTCTACCTGCTGCTGCTCCGGAAATCCGTCGGCTATAATTCCCACGAAACACTCAGTCAGAATCTGATATCTACTGTTAGGGTAAAATGACTACTTTACCCTTAACCAAGCCCAAGTCAAAGTCAACTTCCAGTTGACCCGACTCGCCGAGTTGGGCTGTCAACTCGTCGAGTCCCTAACCCTTTACCCGTCCTTATCCACAACTCTACTCGTCGATTTTAGCAACGACTCGACAAGTTCCTCGTCTATATGAACATCGAATGAACCTTCATCCGACTTGTCGAGTTGTATGAACAACGCGTCGAGTTCACCTTCTTCTGATGAACAAGTCCTGTCCTTGACTCACCGAGTTGTATGAACAACTCGTCGAGTTCATCTTCAACTATTAGGAGATTGCCTTGGACTCGCCAAGTCTGTTCTAGCACTCGTGGAGTCTCATGAACTCCAGGTATAAGGATAAGTCCAATATGTTGGGTCATCCCTTGGACCCTCTAGAAATCCTTCTGGTGCTTAACTGGGTTCCTTCAAACCCTAACAGAAAAGGGGAGTCTTGCCTCGGACTCGCTGAGTCCTAAGATCGACTCGTCGAGTCGAGTATGTCCAAGTCTCATTTATCGATTTCCAACGTACAACTCTTGACCAAAATATAGATCTAAGCTCCTTCAATCGTTCTAGCACGTAAAGCTACAAACTTTACGTGCATGCATGGGACTTTGAGCTCAAAAGGACATAAAATAAGCCCTCATGATGCATGTGATGGGTTTTAGCCATAAGAACTTTCCTATGTGCGCATGCAAAACCCTAATGCTCGGATCTAGGCTTTCTAATAAACATGCTTTGAATCCAAGACTTCTAATTACTAATTAGGTTAAACAACAACATTGAAACAGATCTATAATCATACCTTTGAGTTCCTTGTTGATCTTGAGGTCTTGGAGCTTCTAGAGTCACAAATGTCACTCCTCTAATGGCTTACAAACACCAAAGCAAGGAGGATGATTTGGGAGAGAGGAGAGGGGAGGAATTTCGACCAGAGGTTCCTTACTTTAGGTCAAGTGTCGAATTCCATCAGCCATAGGGTCTATTTATACTTGTAGACTCCTTAAGGGTTACAACCTAAACCCTAATTGGATAATCTTCTCTTAAGGCTATCCAAATCCATTCCTAGATAAGCATATGGACGATTTTAGCTTTCCTAAAGCTCTTAGAATTCGTCCAAACCATATCCTAATGGATTTACAGTCTAAAGCTTAACTATCAAACAATTGACAGTTTATACCCCTTTATTTAATTAATTTCTTTAAGTCACCAAATTAATTCTAATTAATTCTATGACTTATATTAATCAAATAACAATATATTATTCATTATGTTATTCCCATAATATATTAATAATATTTATTCTCTCTTAATAAATCATCCTATCAAGTTGCTATGGTGAAGGCAACCCAAAAGGACCATGCACAACCGGATATAGTTACAGCCTTAGACACTATTCCAACAGTCTCTCACTTGGATAAGTCTAGTAACTATACAAGTACAATTCCGTTTGCAATCGTAGCTCTCAAAGACGCTGTCAACTCTGATCTAATCAATCTTGTCCTTTAGATAAGGGAACGTACAGTCCTCTGTTAGATATCATGCTGACAATCCTATGGAATGGTTAGTCAAGCATTTAGGTTTCTCGATCTCTGATTTATTTGACATAGAACTTAATCGAACACATCAATTTAGTTCTGACCGGGCCCGGCACATAAGTCAAATCAAATCATCGAGCGGCCGAGATATCGCTTTTACCTTCTTAGATAAAAGTTACAGATAAACTTCGACTTATATGCATTTACTTATTCATTAATCAACTATACACAACAATACGTTTTATAACACCAAGTTACTGATGCGTTTTCGTATAATCAATGTACAATCAATTAACAAATAATAAACCATATATCTAGGTTTTAAGACTATACGATATTATCGTCTTGCGATCACCCTTTTATATCTTATTCCATAAGGTGATTCCAGCAAGCGCGGGTTTATTCCAATGCTCAAAACTAGTTCATAAGCACTCATGAACGTTGCAGCAATCCTTTGCTATGTCTAACACCTTTTAGACATTCTACACACCAATTCATGACAATCTTCTTTCATATCTACTTCCAACATATGAACGATTGTGGACCATTTGAATAATTCTATTATTCCTAATAACCTCAATTATTCTGGAAGTCAAAACATGCAAAGTGAAACAATAGCTAAACAATTAACATAAGATAGTAACATTACTCATAAATAAAACTCCTTTATTTAATCATCAAATGTCAATTACATTTATTTATTACACGTTTCTAATACTATCTAATCTATGCTAATATCATCCTTCAGCCCAATACTCCTAGCATGCTGCAAGTGCTTAACCCTACTCAGTCCCTTCGTAAGCGGATCTGCTGGGTTATCTTCTGATGATATCCTCTTAACTACGAGTTGTCCTTCTTCTACACGATGTCTAATAAAGTGATACTTTCTGTCGATATGTCTTGATCTACCATGATCCCTCGGTTCCTTGGTTAAGGCAACCGCACCTTCGTTATCATAGAAAATCTCCATTGGCTCCTTTATGGCAGGTACGACTCCAAGATCACCGATGAAGTTCTTTAGCCATATTGCCTCCTTCGACGCTTCGCTCGTTGCAATGTACTCTGATTCGCACGTTGAATCAGCTACGGTTTCCTGCTTGGAACTTTTCCATGTCACTGCTCCTCCATTTAGGGTAAAGACCCAGCCCGACTGCGAACGGTAGTTGTCCCTGTCGGTTTGAAAACTGGCGTCACTATACCCTCGCACCTTCAAGTCATCACTTCCTCCGAGGACTAAGAACCATTCCTTCGTCCTCCGAAGGTACTTAAGGATATTCTTCACCGCGATCCAATGGGCTTTGCCAGGATTCCCTTGATATCTGCTAACCATGCTCAAAGCGAAGGCTACATCAGGGCGAGTACAAGTCATAGCGTACATGATTGAGCCAACTGCGGAAGCGTATGGTACTCGGCTCATTTCTGCTATCTCAGCTTTGGTACTCGGACTTTGAGTCTTACTCAATTTGGCATTACTTTGTATCGGTAGTTCTCCCTTCTTTGAGTTTTCCATACTAAAACGTTTTAGTACCTTCTCTAAGTAAGTATTCTGACTAAGTCCAATTAGTCTCTTACTTCTTTCTCTTACTATCCTTATTCCCAAAATGTAAGAAGCCTCTCCGAGGTCCTTCATAGCGAAACACTTTCCGAGCTAGGACTTTACCTCCTGCAGAGTCGGGATGTCGTTTCCTATGAGTAATATGTCATCGACATATAGAACGAGGAAGCTTACTATACTCCCACTGGCTTTGACATATACACAAGATTCGTCTTCGCTTCGTACAAATCCAAACTCTTTGACTTTCTCATCGAAACAAAGATTCCATCTGCGAGATGCTTGCTTAAGTCCATAAATGGACTTCTCAAGCTTACACACTCTATCCGGATGCTTCGGATCCACAAACCCCTCTGGCTGAGCCATGTAAACATCCTCAGCCAACTTTCCGTTAAGGAAAGCGGTCTTGACATCCATTTGCCAAATCTCATAATCATGAAATGCGGCAATTGCTAACATCACTCTGATAGATTTAATCTTCGCAATTGGTGAGAAGGTCTCATCATAGTCAACTCTGGGAGTTTGAGTAAAGCCCTTCGCGACCAATCGCGCTTTATATGTGTGTACGTTCCCATCCACGTCGGTCTTCTTCTTGAAGATCCATTTGCACCCAACGGTCTTACGTCCGGGCACGTAATCAAACAAATTCCAAACTTGGTTATCATACATGGATTGGATCTCGCTATCCATTGCCTCTTTCCACTTTACAGACTCCGGGCCTGCCATGGCTTCCTTGTAGCTATTAGGTTCATCAAGATTTACTAGTGTACCATCACTAATATACGTGTCCCCTTCGGTAGTAATATGAAAGCCATAAAACTGGGGATGAACTCTAACTTTATCGGAATGTCTAAGAGGTAAGGATTCGTCAATTGGTTCAACCGGAGTTTCCTCCTCGGGTTGAGTGCCAGCGGTAGAGGTTCCTTCATCCATCGACTCTTGAATTTCTTCAAGTTCGATTTGCCTCCCACTGTCTCCTTGGCTTATGAGTTCTCGCTCTCGGAAAACTCCTCTCCTCGCAACGAAGACAACATTTTCCTTCGGTCCATAGAAGAGATATCCAAAGGATGTATGCGGGTAGCCGATGAAAATACATCGCTCACTTCGAGGTTCAAGCTTGTTGTGAGTATCTCGTCTTACGAAAGCCTCGCAACCCCAAACCTTGATATGTGCCAACGAGGGAGCTTTCCCTGTCCACATCTCGTGAGGTGTTTTGGCAACCTTCTTAGTAGGGACTCGGTTAAGGATATGGGCGGCAGTCTCTAAGGCATACCCCCAAAAAGAGATTGGTAGTGAAGCACGACTCATCATAGAGCGAACCATATCCAATAAGGTTCGATTACGCCTTTCTGCCACACCATTCAACTACGGTGTCCTAGGAGGCGTCAATTGCGAAACTATTCCACACTCCTTGAGATAATCGTGGAATTCAAGACTTAAGTACTCTCCTCCTCGATCGGATCGAAGCATCTTGATTTTCCTGCCCAATTGATTCTCCACTTCATTCTTGAACTCTTTGAACTTTTCAAAGGTGTCTGACTTTTGCTTGATTAAGTAGATATACCCATATCTACTATAGTCATCGGTAAAAGTCACATAGAAGCGGTTCCCATCCTTCGTGGTTGATCTAAACGGTCCACATACATCGGTATGTATTAGGTCCAATAGACCCTCGCCCCTTTCACAAGTACTCGTGAAGGGCGACTTAGTCATCTTTCCAAGCAAACAAGACTCGCATGTGTCATCTTCCCTAAGGTCGAATGACTCCAACACTCCATCCTTTTGGAGTTGGGCTATGCGTTTCTTGTTGACATGTCCAAGACGACAATGCCACAAGGATGCTTTATCCATACTAGTGGAAGAATCAATATTCAAAACATCATTTCCAAAGTCATCAACAATCATAACAGTTTCATATATTCCATTACATGGTATAGCTTCAAAGTAAAAGACACCATTTAGATAAGCCAAAATAGAACCATTCTCATTATTAAAAGAAAATCTAAATCCTTGTCTATATAAACCATGAAATGAAATGATGTTTCTTGCCATTTCTGGCGAATAGCAACAATTGTTCAAATCTAAAACTAAACTATTCCTAAGCACTAAGGAATACACTCCAATCTTGGTCACAGGCGACGATCTTCTGTTCCCCATGATTAGATTGATCCTTCCTTGCTCCACATCCCTACTTCTTCTTAGTCCCTGCACATTAGAACAAATGTGATAACCACAACCGGTATCAAGAACCCAAGAAATAGCATGATTAGAATCGTTAGATTTGATTGTATATATACCTGCGAAAGATGGCTTGATCTTTCCTTCTTTGATTGCTTGCAGGTAATCCGGGCAGCTTCTCTTCCAATGTCCTATCTTGTGGCAGTGGTGGCACTCTGCCTTCTTCGGGTTAGAGCAGGGCTTGGCGGGATCAACTTTGGTCCCACTAGAAGGGGCACCATCTCGGGCTTTCACCTTGCGATAGTTCTTCGATGAAGCTTTCCTCTTCTTTCCCTTCCCTTGTCCAATAGCCAAGACAGGAGCAGCGGGCGGATTGGGAGTAGGTGCAACAGTCTTGTCTTTGAAGTTGCTCTCAGCAACCCTCAAGAGACCTTGGAGCTTGCTTAGGGTGACCTCTTCTTTGTTCATGTGGTAGGTCATCCTAAATTGATTGTACATCGGAGGCAAAGAGTGAAGCACCATGTCGATCGCCAAATCCTCACCGAAGTCAGCATTTAACTTGCGAAGGTGGTCGACATACCTTTGCATCTTTTGCAAGTGCACGGTAAGAGATTCTCCATGACCCATCTTCGCGGAAATCATGTTAGTGAAAATCTCGTACCTCTCTTGTCTCGCGTTTTGGTGGTACCTCTCCAATAAGTCTTGGTGCATCTCGTACGGGTACATGTCCTCGTAGGACTTTTGGAATTCGGAGTTCATGGTGGCGATCATGATGCAATGTACCTTCGTTGCATCTCGCTCATGAGTTTCAAAGGCGGTGATTTCGGCTGGGGTAGCGATTTCGGTGTTGATTTTCTCGAGCTTCTCATCGAGGACATACTCCTTATCCTCATAGCGAGCAATGGTGCGAATGTATCTTATCCATTCGCTAAAGTTCGTTCCATCGAAGGTGACCTTTTGGCAAAGGCTCATCAACGTGAAAGAACTAGCAGCAGCGTTGTTTGCGTTCGACATCTATAATTAGAAAAGGACAAAGATAGATTAGAATAGGAATCCCTAATTATCACCCAATAAGAAAATTAGGGCTAGGATCCAACAATAACATTTACATACTAGAAAAGGGATGCCGTAATCTAACATGCAAATAAATTGAAGGTAAGTGAATGACGATTCACTAATTCTCCATCACAAAAACCTAAAGTATTAGTCCTAAGTGTTTTTGAGAATTCCTAGGTTCGGATGAGATTCATTGAAACTATTCAATGGCATGTTTAAATCTCGATATGCCCCTCTTGTTTGTGACTGGGATGCCGAGGATCACAAAGCGGGTGTGAATTACCATGCAAATTCACATGGCGCCTTCATTGTAACGATCACCTATTCGATGTGCCGGTAAACCACACACGCTCCATCGAACTATGATAAACAATGAATCACCCTTTGCCACCTTCGCTTAGAACCAATTAGTGTGCCGGTAAACCACACACGCTCCACCAACATCTTAGCAAGGTGCAAAGTGTAATTTCATGGGATTGCATCAATTCACTTTTCCTAAAGTAACTAGGATTGGGAAATTTTAAAATATGTGTAGTTACTTTGTATTTCTTATTATACTTTTAATGAGAGGATGAGGTTGCCCTATCCTACCCGTTCGGCTAACGACCCTCCACCAATCAAGCAAGCGGTGGGTGTGAGTGTACACCCATTAAGCGCCATTTTATAGGCCGCAACCTTATACCCACCTTATAGATCGGCTTCGTGAATGAGGCCTACTAACGGTAAGACTAGCATTTAGTTATACATATATACATTATTCTAGTAATATCATATTAGTATAGGGTTGTATTTTAAAACTTTTAAAATCTAGGGCTTGAAATTTAAGTTGTCTAAATTAAAGCTTTTAATCACAAAAGTAAATTTCAAAACATGAGGGTAGGTTTTAAACATTTAAAACATGGAGGATCAAATAACAAATAATTCCAATTAACAATTAATATCCTAATTATCTATATTTGATTTATTCAAGATTTCTTTTTAAGATAATTACCAAAATAATCAAAATGATTAATTAATTATCATATAAGGAAATTAAATATTTAATTAGTTGATAATTACCTTTAACTAGATCAAGATAATAGTTATATTTATCAGAAAAACGAATTAATATTGATCTAATTAGTTTATGGTAAGTTAAGATAAGATAAACACAAAGAAATCCCGAATCTGGCCATTCCTGACGCCTGGACTCGCCGAGTGCACAAAGGGACTCGCCGAGTCAGGCCTACTCGCCGAGTCCACTTTGAGACTCGCCGAGTCCATGACTCAGAAACCAAAAATCGAATTTTTCAGGTTTGTTTCAGTTAATTAAGCAACAATTTACAGAGAACCAAGCTAGGCTTTGATACCACTGATGGGTTTTAGCCATAAGAACTTTCCTATGTGCGCATGCAAAACCCTAATGCTTGGATCTAGGCTTTCTAATAAACATGCTTTGAATCCAAGACTTCTAATTACTAATTAGGTTAAACAACAACATTGAAACAAATCTAGAATCATACCTTTGAGTTCCTTGTTGATCTTGAGGTCTTGGAGCTTCTAGAGTCACAAATGTCACTCCTCTAATGGCTTACAAACACCAAAGCAAGGAGGATGATTTGGGAGAGAGGAGAGGGGAGGAATTTCGACCAGAGGTTCCTTACTTTAGGTCAAGTGTCGAATTCCATCAGCCATAGGGTCTATTTATACTTGTAGACTCCTTAAGGGTTACAACCTAAACCCTAATTGGATAATCTTCTCTTAAGGCTATCCAAATCCATTCCTAGATAAGCATATGGACGATTTTAGCTTTCCTAAAGCTCTTAGAATCCGTCCAAACCATATCCTAATGGATTTACAGTTTAAAGCTTAACTATCAAACAATTGACAGTTTATACCCCTTTATTTAATTAATTTCTTTAAGTCACCAAATTAATTCTAATTAATTCTATGACTTATATTAATCAAATAACAATATATTATTCATTATATTATTCCCATAATATATTAATAATATTTATTCTCTCTTAATAAATCATCCTATCAAGTTGCTATGGTGAAGGCAACCCAAAAGGACCATGCACAACCGGATATAGTTACAGCCTTAGACACTATTCCAACAGCATGGGACCTTACATGGGTGTAAAAGCAGCCCCTAACTGCCTTATAACTCCCTTAATGACCAAATTCTGAAGCCTCAACCCCCAACCATGCTTGCAATCATGGTTGGTCACCAAAAATGGCTTATAAAAGCCCTAAATCTCCCCAAAAGGGGTTCTATCAAAAGAAAGAGCAAGATAACAACTTTATACCTCCAATAAACTGTGGATGATGCTCAAACTTGGGTTCCCCTGGTCTCCACTTGTTTCCTCAAGTCTTTCACCTTCCTCCTTATGGTCACAACTAGCAAGATCCACCAAAATGCCTTAGTTCTTCTATAAAACGACAATGGTTTGCTATGGGGTGGGGGGGGGGGTTGGAAGCATTAAGGACGAAAGGGATGCTGAATAAGTGGTTAAAATAGGGTGAAAACCCTCAAACTAGGGTTTTGTCCGGACAGCGCCTACTCGCCGATTCCAGCCGCTGACTCGTCGAGTAGGTCATTAAACTTCCGCGTCCAAGATACTCCAACTCGACAAGTTGGACCGCAACTTGCCGAGTCCAAGGCCAAAATGCAAGGTACTTCAATGAAATACATACCAGAAACGAGGTGCTACAAGGGTAAATCGATTAACTTGAGTTATGAGCCTCCTCCAAAACTATCTACCAGACCCCACTAGAAAATGACACCTATACTCGACCGCACAGGGTCAAAAGTCCACGAATTTTGGTAGAAAACCTATCAATATCACCCTTGATCCTCTCCTGCTTCCATTTTTCCATCTTGACTCCCTCGACCTGTGCCTCCCTGATCAAATCCAGTAGTGGGGAGTCGATGTTCATCCTTAAATAATTCCTTAGAGTAGGAGCACTAACCGCCTAGCAGCTCAAAGTGTTAGTGACCACATTGGTCTTCCTCAAGTGATAAAGAATCTCGTAGTCATAATCCTTGACCACATCAAGCCACCTACGTTGCCTTATGTTCTGATTCGGCTGATCCATGAGGTATCTAAAACTCTTGTGATCTATGTAGATGGTACATCAGACCCCATAGAGATAATGTTGCCAAATCTTGAAGGAAAAAACCACTGCCCCCAACTCCAAATCATGAGTCGGATACCTAACCTCATGAGGCTTCAACTGATTGGATGCATAAGCAATGACTCTACCTCTCTACATAAGAACCACCCCCAGGCTTGTGATCGACATGTCACGAAATACCACAAAGTCCTTGACACTCTTAGGGAGGGTCAATAACCAGCCAATCCTAGAAAATTATTAATCTCAGACGGGGACTTCGGAACCTCCCACTGCATCACTACCTCGATCTTTTCCGGATCGACCAGAATCTCGTTCTAATTGATGGGTGTTCTAGAAATTGGACCTCTCGTAACCATAACTCACACTTGGAGAACTTGGCATAAATCCTCTCATGTCTCAATACTCCCAGCAACTCGCTAAGATGCTCTTCACGTTGCTCCCAGGTCTTCGAGTAGACCAAAATATCATCAATGAAAACAATGACTAACTGATCGAGCATCGGCCTGCACACCTGGTTTGTTAGATCCATGAACGTTGTTGCTGCGCTGGTGAGCCTAATTGGCATCACCACGAACTCGTAATGACCATAACGAGTATGGGACACTTTCTTCCCCACGTCCTCCTCCCGGAACCTTATCTGGTGATAGCCCGATTTCATATCAATCTTGGAGAACCAAGATGCACCTGATAATTGATCGCAGAGATTATCAATCCTTAGGAGTGGGTAACAGTTCTTCAATGTCAACTTTTTTATCTCCCGATAATCTATGCATATGCAAGGAGACCCAACCTTCTTCTTTAGAAGCAGGATCGATGTTCACCAGGGTGAACTACTTGATCTGATAAACTGCTTGCCTAACAACTCCCACAGCTGAGAGGATAACTTTTGCATCTCGAGTGGTGCGAGGTGATACAATGCCTTAGCAATCGACACTGCACCAGGGATCAAATCGATCTTGAGCTCCACCTGCCTTAATGGGAGGCACACCAAGTAAATCCTCTAGGAATACATCCGAAAACTCTCTAACCGGTAGAACATATGAAATCGAAACTTCCCCCCCCCCCCCCCCCCCCGACCCGAGTGTCAACCACGTATGCGAGGTAACCTAAGGGACCATGTTGAAGATACTGCCAAGCCCTAACAACTGAAAAAAAAGGATGAACTAAGCCTATTACCCTCGCCATAAATAATTAGTTCTCCCCCAGTTGTGGTTCGAACTACCATACGTTGTCTCTCACAGTCAATCAGAGCTCCAAATCTGCTCAAGCAGTTCATCCCCACTATCAAGAACACATCCCCTATAGGAAGGCACCCCGAATATCTCTAAAGTACAATCCTGGAAAATACTCGAGGCTGCAACACCGTGTTTGTTGGCGATGGAGACTAGCAATGGACATTCCAGCTCCCTAATATTCATAACAAAATCCCTACTAAAGGACTGGGATACAATATACCAACTTGCACCTGAGTCAAAAAGCACAAGAGCAGACATAGAGTTCACTAAAAATGTACCTATAATGAATACAAGCATAAGCATATAAGGAAATAACTTGACAGAATAATAAATGAAAACATACCAGAAATGACATCAGGCGCCGCCCTAGCCTCCTTTGTTGTGAGCTGAAAATCACGAATCCTGGCCTTCGGGGCCTCAGCTTCCCTAGGCGTCCCTCTGTGATCCTCGATGTAGTTAGGGATGGTGCCTACACGGGCCTAGCAGTGAGCAAAGAACATTGGGCCTTTACATGGCCTACCTAATCATAATGGTAACAAATCCGCGGGGCTTGCTGATGCCAATCCTTCGCAAAATGACCCTCCTCGCCATATTTGTGGCACCCAACAGCTGATCAACACGCCCCATCTCACACTTGCTACAACTGTGGCCCTTATGACCTCTAGATCGTGAATTACAAGGTTTGAGCCGCTTCGTTGTTGGTTATGTCTGACATGGAGCCTTCTTCCTCTCCCTCGTCTGAGTCTCAATCTCAATCTCTCTCCTCCATGCAAAAGACTACAACTCAGAGAAAAAACTGTACCACTGGGTAGAAACAAACTCCCTAATCTCCGTCTTGATCATGCTCAAGTAACAGGATATCTGAACCTGCTTCGAAGCAGCATACTCGGGATAGAAAAGAGATCTCTCTATGAACATGTTGGTGATCTCTTTCACCAAATCTGTTATCTGCTTCAGTGACAGATACTCATGGTCTAATCTCTCCCTCTGCACCAACGACGCATACTCAGTACGAAACATCTCTGAAAACTGTTCCCAAGTCATTGCGGCTCTCTCTGCAGGAGATACTCACTGGTCACCAGCTTCCACCAATCCTTCGCCCCAAAATGAAGAAGGTTTGGGGTTCACCTGACCTTCTGGTCCCCCGGAGACGATCAAGTGAAGAGACAACCCTCCACATCAGATAACAACCTCATAGAAACAATTGGGTCCTTGATCTCGTCAAAATGCAAGGGCTTCATGTTGTTGAAGTCCCTATACTGAAATGACCCTCTCCATTGAACAGTAGACACAACTATGGTGGATGCAGCAGCAGCAACCTCAGTCATAGTTGCATATCGCTCGTCAAAAAACTCAATCATTGTGGTCTTGATAGACCCAATCTCTGGGATCGCTTCTCGAACATCCTTGGTCACCTGATTGGTGATCATCTCATGAGTGTCATTGCTAGTCAATCTTGGCCTCGCCAGGCCGCCAACTCCTGATCCAGAACCTCTAGTGATAGGCATATTGAAAATAAACCGAGAAAACATCAGAAAAAGATTCATAATCCAAACTCCCATATTATCTCAGAATGACTTAACCCCAGAGGTTCGGGACTTCCCTGATACTTGTACGAGTCCTGTGTTTCTAGTAGTATGGGCCCATACTACCTTCCACACCTACCCGTATTTGTCTCGAGGGATCTTCACATACCACCCGGCTATAAAGCCCAAAACTAGGATATGCATACATCCTATACTCACTCTCGAGAGAGTGACTAACCCTTCCTAAAGGTGGCCTACTACACCCCATTCCCACTCATGAAACTTCCACTAACCATGTAGCCGCTCGTGTATGCTAATCATACATAACATTGAATTCGATAAACAATCGAATACTTGATTCTACCTTAAGCCCATAACCAGACCAAGAACATGAAATAAGGCTAAATCAAACATTATTCGGATATAAAATCTTAGTTATGTGCAAATATGATGCATACACTAAGCAACTACAATAATATTTCTAGTTTCATATAGCATAACAAGTAACTTGCGTAGGCTATCAGGCATCATACATCAGGCATTCTATCATGTAATTCCCGAATATACTTATCCTACATACTAGCATTCATTTATATCATTACATAAAACAAATGTGTGTATCTTGGGGAATCACTTTCCTTGGCTTTGGCTAATTATACACATCGCATCATTTATGTCGGTTCTTTTAGTTTTTAATTTTGAAAGCATTTTGTAGATCCTTAGTTTGAGTCTGGAATCACAAAAGTGTTCATCCAATTCTTTCAAACCAGGGCTCTGATACCAACTTGTAACAACCCAAAATCATGACATAAATTTTCATTTCTCAAACTATTTCAAAATCCATAAGTTACATAAAAACATAGTTTCTCAAAACCATAAACAAGAATCAGAGTATCCAAAAATCATAAGTTATATAAAAATATAGGATGATATGTATAATCAAGCCTTCGCCTTGCCTCTGTCCTTTGTAGTACCTGAAACCAAAATATCAAAATGTAAGCGAAAGCTTAGTGAGTTCCCCCAAAGTACCCCACACAACAACATAATACAATGCATGCAAATCAGGCCTACAACACAAGTCTAAACTGCTATTGAGCCATCAGCTATAAGTTAGACCACTCTCTAGCCTACAACATAAGTTAGACCTTTCCCTTAGGTCTACAATATCAACTGGACCGCCCGAGTATCTTGGCCTTCAACACAAATAAGGACCGTCTCAACCCATCAAAACAATGACATGTCGAAATATGCAATAATAATCAATAACCAGCAAATACATGTAATCATACAGATCTACCGGTCTAACATGTAACCAGCAAACACATGTAAACATATAGATCTACCAGTCTATTATTTAACCAACATACCATCATCCTATATAACAGGATATATAACCTAGTACATTGACATTAGTGCATTCGACCCACAACTATAATGAGGAAAACTCACATCCCAATCTGAAAGATAGTTAAACTGATCATTGCTCCAAATATTGTCTCTAAGTTCAGATATACAATAAATAGTGAACAAATCTCAATCTACTATTCAAATTACCCCAAATAACCTAAAGTCAAACTTGGTGTAATTCAACGGTTGACGGTCAAAAGTTAATGGTCATGACCATACCGAGTACACCCTACGCACTTCAACACTACAACATGCGTAGAGGGTGACTTGGCTTTTACAAGACACTTTTAAGCTACCTGCTACGTACCATTAGGTACGCCCTACATACTCAAGTCAAATTCTAACTCATTATTAAGAACTTATTCTCTTAAGACCATTTATCCAAAACTCATATCTTTCCCCACATAACGTCCTAAATCGTAAAGTTTCAAACTTTATGAATTTGCATGGCGAAAAAGTGCCCAAGACCAAAACCCTAACTTATTAGAAGATCCTAAGCTCCATAACTCATGCATGGGTGGAAAAGTGACCAAAGATAACATTTTAAGACTCTAAGCATTCAAAAACGTCAGAAAAGGCTACTCATAAGGTATGGGGTAGTTCATACTCATCAAGACCAATGATATGGGACAAAAAGAAACATAAACTTATAGCTAACAAGAGATTCATCAAGTTCTGAACTTTATACCTCTTAAAGAATTCTTAAGAGGTGAAAATCCTAGATCTACAATAATTGAATCTATCCAAGCAACACCACTTTTTAGCTCACAAGGAAAAAAAATATGGGATTAGGGTTTCAAAGGAGTCACTTTTTATCCATGCAACACCACCCCGGATTTTGGGTTTTCACTCTAGTCGAGTACACCATGCTTACACTCTAACTACGCCTCACATAGTTCGTTAAGGCCTCACAACAATTTCCCTTTTATGTAGCGCGTAGATGCTATCTACGCCCTATGTAGACTTGAACCTCGCAAAATCCTAAGAATTAACTGTTTTGGTCAAAAATTACACAAGTATAAATCAACTAATTGAATGAGAGGTTATGATGTTTGAATTGTGCAATAGAGAAAGGTAAAGAGAATGACACGGTTGTTTACAAGGAAAGCCCTTGATCCTTGCTAGGATCTCTAGCACAAAACCTTGGTAGTTGATAATGATCGCCTGCCTTGATGATTTTGTTAATATAAAATGATGATTATAGAGAGTATTTCAGTAAGACCAAGTGCAAAAGTTCATAGAGTAAGCTAAGAGTAAGTAGAGTGTGTCGTGTGCGAGATACATGTTTCAATTTATAGTCTAAACTAGCTAACAAGATGTCTGATATTCTCAGGATCCTCTATGACCAACTTTGTGAACGTTGTTGGACTTGGTATTCCGGGTCTTTAGCATAGTTGAGACGACTCTCTTTTGAGAATAAGTCTTCTCTTGACTATTTCTGCACATGCGTTAATTAAGAACAAAATCTAACCCTTATAAATGTTAGTAAATAATAATAACGGTAACAGTCGGGATCCTAAGATAGTTGAGCATCTTGAATATCTGATGAGGTCTGAGGATCCTAAATGCTTTGAGGATCCTGACCCTAACAATTTCCCCCAAGTTATTCCTTAAAATATAGGAGTTAATTTCAAGAATATTAAAGGGATAACATAAATATAAATTAAAAAGTGGAGATAAAAAAGAGTTTAAAAATTGTCCCTTAATGGATACGTTTTATCCATCTCAAGGTAACTGAGAAGCAGTCAAATCATATTTCTTATCTCTTCTTTGATGTAAATGTGGGCTTTCGGTAATTTATTCTTTACTCTCTTCAATCGTCATTATCTTATTGTGAAGGTAATTTTTCCTCTTACTTGTTTTCTTTTATTCCTCTGATTTTCCTCGTCATGGTTAAGAAAACTAGTCGCTCTTGAGCTAGCGTTGTTACTTATCCCGAGAATGACTTCAGTGATCAAGCAATCTTATCTGATGATGAGCTTTTCTCCTTCGACGATGAGGATATGGAATCGTTGAAAGCTATTGGGGCTTTTCCTTCTAATGTAGTTTTTCAAACTTTTGAGGCCACCGTTCAACCAAATTTTGCTTCTCCGGCGTGGATTTGCTTTTCCGAATACCCATTTACTCTAGGTTTAACTTATCCTTTTACTGGTATCATTTGTGATTTCTTTTCGACTACCCAAATTTCTTATATCCAAGTTATGCCTATGGTTTGGAGGATCTTGTTTTGGATTGATCGCTTGAATCAATCCAAGAATATGGGCATCGGGTTACCTAAGCTGGCCCTTGTTTATGATCTTTCTACTCTTGGTTCTTCCCATTTCCTATTAAGAGTTTAGACAAGAAGACCACCCCTCATTCTGAAATCTAAACAAAATGATGGTTCGTAAAAGGAAACATACTTCTTCTTCAGACGTGATTCGATTCTCGATGGGGATTCCCTACCAAAAACATGGATTAAAAGGGGTAGAATTAAAATTTAGATTTTAAGGATCTTGAAATTTACTTCTCTTTTTTTTGTTTGTTTTAATGCATCATTCAAATTTGAGGAGTTGTTCCTTCCACTAGTGATTCCAAGGACAATGTTTCCAAATTTCTTGCACTTCCTGCACTTGAATGGTCGTTCAGGCGCAAATATTCTAGTCTCCAAGAGGGTTGTTCTACTACTGCTTCTATGGCTACTAGTAACATTATTTTTCTTGGATACTTCTTTTAGATTCGCGGGAGGCATTAGCCGAGCTGACTAGCAAGCCTGCTCCTGTCACTAAGGATCATGCATCGTAGCCATTGGAAGGAGGAGAGAAAGATGGGGCCAATGATGATCAGACTAAGGTCTAGGCCTGTAAGAAGATAAATTAAGTAGCTTTTGCTTTATGTAAGACATTTAGCTTTTGCCTTAATAGGTTGGTGTGCAACTTTTTAAATGACATGGTAGTATTTCCCTTTTATCTGTCTTTATTTTTGTGTCTAGTTTAATCTGCGTGTCAAATATAGTACTAGGATTTTTTAGAAGTTGGGATCCTGAAAATAGTGAATAATTTTCAAGATAAAGTTCTTTTGGCAAATAATAGATAAAATGATTTGATAAGGATTGAATTAGTTAAACAACTAAAAGTAATAACTTAAAATAATAAGAACTGACTTTGTTATGCAATTTAAAATGTTTAAAGTTTCTTAAAAAGTTTGATAACTGAATTGTAATCCTTAAGAGTTTCAAATAATTTTTATAATGAAACAAGTATAAAAGAATTTGTTAAGAATTAATTTTGGTAAATCTAAGTGCTTTAAAACTTCTTTAGAGATATCAATTTAAAATAGTAAATGACTCTGAAGTGATGAAAGTTTATAAACCAGCAATTGGTTTAGGATCCTGAAAAGTTTAAGATCCTTAACTTTGCTTAAAAAATTTCAAAGTTAAGAACAAGGAAAGATGGAACCTAATTGTCTTCGAGTTTTTCCTTAAGCTTCATAAGTTCTTCAATCATAGAATTTACTAAGGATAAATCTCAACTTAGGAAAGAACTTATGATCATTGTTGACTTCGGATGTTAAGATTCTTACTGATGAGGATCCTTAATCATAAGATTATACGGGGGAATTCCCTTCTTAGGATTACATGTTTAGGTTATGAACATTGACAAAATTCTTGTGTAACACCATAAGTTCAATTGATAACTTGTTAATGTTATATATACTATGGTGGATCCCAACTTGTGACATATTTCATGGGAAAGATCCCTACTTATGATAACATGAAAACGTTATGATTCGTGTGTATTTTCTGGGGAAAGATCCCGACGTGTGATAACATGAAGATGCTATAAAACTTATGTAATTTGTAGAGTAAGATACCAATTTTTGATAACATGAAAATGTTATAAAACTTAAGGATCTTAACTTATGTTCAAAGATAAGAGGGTTGACAAGCCACTGCATCGTGAAATGATCCCCTTTATTTGTATCCCATAGTTAGATATCTTGCGTTCAAGCAAGGTGTATAAACCTTAGTTCGTATGAAAGTGGTAATTAGCTCTTTAAACCTTAGAGGGGATTAAGTACCCTTAAGCATAGGAGAGATGATCAGTCTCTAGCTTGTGTGTATGATAGTTTAAAGATCATACCGTTGATATAATGGAATTATCCAAGTGTTAAGATGTTGAGATCTCCGTGTGTCAAGATCCTTATGTTTCAGGAAATCTTCAACCTTGAGGATCCTTATGTTTCAGGATCATTGCTTATGGATATCCTTAGCTGTTAAGATCTTTACATTGTTCTGTATAGCAAACATTAGCTAGCATTGGGCGTTAGTCTAGCTAACGCCCCTCCGATGCTTAAGTTAGTAATTTATTCGAGGAGAAAATAAGTAATGATGAAAAGTTTAAGGTAAAGAAGATGTGCACCTCGCCTTTGTTGAAGATCAATTGATCATACTTACATATAGTATGCTATGAGATGTATAACATTCCAGGATCTTGGCAAAATGTCTCCTTCGAGTGTTTCTAGCCAATATGCTCCGTTTCTTGCTTCAACATCTATGAGATATGGTCATTCCCACTTAGGAGCTAGTTTACATGCACTAGGATCCTTGGTGTTTTGAAATGCTTTCCTTAATACCGAGTCTCATATTTGGAATCTTCTAACTTTTATGTTCGTGTTGTAAGCCTTGGTGATCCTTTTTTGATGAGCAACAATGCGTATCTTGGCAAGATCTCTGGGTTCGTCAACAATGTTAAGATCATGGGCTAGGATCTTGTCATTGTTTTTTTGATTTTGGAGCAATTATCTTGTTGTTGGGATCACTACTTCGGTAAGGATCATTGCTCCTATCCCAAAAACCAAGGAGTAGGGGGTCTGACCTGTGGCTACTTTGGAAGTAGTCCTATATGCCCATAGGACAAAAGGAAGCTCTCCTGCCCATCTTCCTTTCTTTTCATCTAGAATTTTCTTTTAAGTTGTTTACTATGATCTTGTTGCTAGATTATGCTTGAACATTAGCTTGAGGATGAATAGGAGTGGAAATTATCATTTTGATTCCCCAACTCGTGCAAACGTCTCTTGTCCTTTTGCTTATGAATTAGGATCCATTGTCACATATGATTTCAACAGGGATCCCGAACCTGGTCAAAATATTATGTTCATTAAATGACACTACCTCTTTGTCTCTAACCTGAACGAAGGCTTCAACTTCGATCCAATTCGAGAAGTAATCAATCATCACTAACATGAAGACTTTTCCTCCATGAGCTATTGGTAATTTTCCAACCATATCCAGTCCCCATTTCATGAATGGCCATGGAGACAAAATAGAATGTAGCGATTCTGCCGGTTGATGTAGGATGTTGTTATGTCTTTGGAAAGCATCACAATTTTGAGCATGTAGAAAATAATATTTCTTCATTTTTGGCCAATAGTATCATGTTCTCAATACCTTGGAGCATAAGGATCTCCCTCTAGTGTGATTTCCACAATCTCCTTCATGTATGTCCTTCAAGACTTTTGCAGCTTTAGGATCTTCCAAGAACTGAGGTATGGACCTGCCATAGACATTTTACAGAGTTTTCCTTGGCTTATTACAAATCTTGAGACTCTTGTTCTGAATGCTCTTTCGTTTTTTTCTTCTTTTGGGATCATGCCATTTTGGAGATACTCCATAATGGGTTGGATCCATGATCGTGGACTTCTTCGAGGGTCCTGTTCGTCGGGATCCCTTTGAGGAGGGATCTAAGGGTCAAGATCTTTGATGGATGCTACACTTATTGGATGTTCAGTATCATTGGGTTTGTCGGAAAGGGCTTCTATAGCTGGAGTTATTATGTGGGTTATATGGATCTTCATTTCTGGTGGGATGCTTAGGGATGATCCTAAGTTGGCTAATGCTTCTGCTTCTGTGTTTTCTTCTCTAGGAGCTTGGGATAGGCTAAAGTTTTTGATGTGTGTGAAATGCACTGGTTTTATTCCTACTTTTAGTTGATAAATCAAGCACACAAAGGCAGTGAACCTGTCTTTTAGTGGTATAGTTGGATAAGTAGGGTGTCGAACTCAAGGAACGGAAATTAAACTAATAACTAATTTTAATTAAGCAAGTAATAAAAGTAAAAGGGTTTTTCTCTAGTTTTACAAGAGTAGAAACTTAAACACACCACTTAAGCACTTAATTAACCAAACAACTAAGACAAGTAACAAATTCACCAAATTTGATAAAGAGTTTCTGTTTAGGTCCAACCAATTCACTCCTATGGTTATTTATATGATAGATCAATTGTTATTGGTTACCAACTATAGTGGTTAGGTTCATGTTCATTACTACTAACCCTTAGACAATTAATCAATTCAAGCAGTGGCCAATTGTTTAAACTAATTAATTCCCTAGTTCAATTATTTGGATTAAATAAGATTTGTAATTGGTTAATCAAGTTGGTCACTACTAGAAAACAGCCCTTTAATGACGCGCAAACAATGACACGTGCTGATACAGGACGCACATTCGTCCGTGCCCTAAAAAGTAATGTCAGATTTGCAAAATTGGAAGGATAGAGGGCACGCATTTGTGTGTGCCCTAAAATTAATGTCCAACAATAAAAAATTACAAACACGGAGGGCACTTATGTTAAATGTGTGTCATCTACAAATGTCGCTTTATAATTTTTTAATTAGACGCGCATTTTTAAGGGGGGAAATGAAAAATCTCTAAAATTCTAAAAATTTTAAGTGCCCGCTTCTCCATTCTATCCTCATCACCTTCCATTCTCTCCCTCTATTCTCTTTGCAAACCCTAAGCCATCGCCATCTTATTCTCTATGCAAACCCTAGGACGTGCTAGGGTTTTATTTTATTTTAAGCTTAACTTCTCCTTATTTACTCTCACTCTACCCCTTCATCCTCCAATAAAAAATGTAGTGGGAGGCATTCTTAACGTATACGACCATTTGCAGCTGCTTTACACCGCCTCACCATCATCTTCTCATACTTTTCTCATGTCGGCGTCTATATACCACCGTCTATATACCCGTCACCATTATTTCTTCAAAGACGAACCCTTTTTTTGGGGTTGATTTGTGCTGGAGATGGCGCTCCTGGAGATGAGCTGCTTCCTCCTCCAATAAGAAGGATGTGGGAGCGATTCTTAATGTATACGGTCGTTATCACCTTCACCTCCCCTCATCTATAACTTCACCGTGGTTCTGCAGCTAGCTTTGCCACGGGTCGCTTCTAGCTTTGCACTCATTGGTATGGAACGCCACCTCCTGTTTAGTTTGGAGTGCCTATGTTGAATCACTCTTACTACTCTTATTCCTTTTCTCTTTGCCGCCACCTCCTGTTGTGCACCGTTGCTTCTCCGAATCCTCTACCACCACTTGTTTCTGGCTTTATTACCTAGAAATTTGAGGTTTACTTTGGTTTAGGTGCGACTCTTCTTCCTTTTCACATCGTATAACTTTATCTTCACTCTAATTCTCATCTTTTGCATTCCGATTTTATTTAGCCTCTCAAAATCGATCTCAAGGTCGATTTTGCATGTATTTTGACTTTAATCAATTCACTTTGACATTTGACTTTAATCTATTTTGACTTTAATCAAGGTCACTTTAGTTTGATTATGTGATACTGGTTTATTTATTTATTAAGCAATTCGCTTTCATATTTGGAAATTCAGGGGGTTTGACTCTTTATAGTTTAAAGGAGGCAAGAACCTGTACTAAGGTTCAAATTTAAGGATTTATAGAATTGAGAAGGGGAGAAGTCGATTCACAAACTAGGCAGCGAGACCAACATTTGCACTGGTGAGCCCCAATTGCAAAAAAGATTACCATTTTGCCCTTGCAAGTTTCAAACTAACTGGCATCGAGAGTTTTGTTTTTTACAATCACTTCTAATTGGGGTAGAAAATTACCATTATGCCCTTGCAAGTTTTAGCTGCCAAGAAAACTAACTGGCATTGAGTTTTTTTCTTCAATATTTAGCTTGCAATTAATTTTTTTAATATAGTTTTGATTTTTTGTTGCAGTAGCACTGTACAAACATGGAAGAAGAAGAAGGAGGGGAGGTCTAGGGTTGGATTCAATTAAAAATGATAAAATAATGCGATTTTCAACTTCGAGAAACTCGTGGCCGATTTTGTATGATATCTGTTGTCCCAATATCTGCAATTATTAATTGATAAATATCTGCAATTATTAATCATCAATTTTTTAATGCCGCATCTTGTTTATTATATGCAGGCCAGTACATAGCCTCAATCTTTAAAGAACCCTATAAAAGGTTTTTAATCTTTAAAGAACCCTATATTGTTTTAGTTTTCACTGCACAAAGCTTCAACCTCTAAAGAACCGAACCTACAAAAGGTTTTTAATCTTTATTTTCAGGTTCTTTTGGTATTGTTCATTGTGCTGATTGGAATGGCTATGTAAGTAATACACCTTTTTCCTTTTATTATTATATATGTAACGAGGGTATTTTGGTCTTTTCATTTAAAACTTTACAAACTCCACTACTTTCCAGGATGTTGCAGTGAAAATTCTTTTAGAACAAGATTTTCATCTAGAGAATCTCTATGAAAAAACAAGAAGGAAGGTGAAACGACAGCTGTCAATGGTGTTGCTGGTGGCATGTCTAGTGGGAATGGAAACATGGCCACAGTATGTGCTTTCATCTGTTGTTCTTCCTGACGAAAGATTTTTTTTCTTAATTTGACTTTGGCTGATTTGGCAGAAGAATATGGAGCAAGAAGGCGAGATGGGTAATGGGGATTCAGCACAAATACGGATGAGCAAAGGAACCGGGGAACCGGTCGGAACCGGAACCAGAACCCCATGGAACCGGTCGGGCCGAGACCAATACTATAATATTGTCATAAAGGTAGGAGGTGTGTCAGCAGAACACGAGAAGTTTGTGTCTGCAGATGTTGCTGAGACAATGCATGGATATCGGAGGTCCCTGCACAGAAGCCCTAGTTCAGTAAGCCATTTTGATATCAATTTTTCTATTGAATCATTTCTACTTCCCATTAAACCAAACCTCCATCTCCCTTCAATCTTCTTTCAGATTATCTCCGAAGATCTTTCAGATCCTGTTCATTCACATAAAGATCTGGACAAAGATGCAACACTGTATTTTAGAAAAGTAGTTCAATTTTAAGAAGAACTTGCAAAGCAAATGGTCAGCCATGGTTATGTTTTGGATCTTTTTGCTTCTACCCTTGACCAGGTCAACATTCATTCTCTTAACTGTGCTATTCATTCCATCATTATGTTCTTAACTGAATCTTTTTTATATTCTTAGGTTGGAGTTGCAGAAATGAAGGTGATTATTGAAAGAACTGGTGGACTTGTTGTTTTAGCTAAAAGTTTTGGTCATTCGATTTTTAAAGATTCATTCAAACATGTTTTTGAGAAAGGAGAAGAGTCTCTTGGTCTTGCTCGTAAGTGAGTACATAAGATGAATATAATATCATTCATCATCATATTATTTGATGTATAACTATAAATGTATAATGAATTTGTGAATTGTGATTATATTACTTTCAGTGGCACACTTAAAATTACATGTTCAAAGGATATCAAGATTCAGGGGATCATAGGACCTTGCACATCTTTGGATAAGGTGGCAATTTAGTCATTTACTAAATTGTTCATTAATCTTTACCAATTTGTACATAATTTTTTTTGGCTATTTATGTTGCAGAAAGGACCTGTTGTTGCAACCGAAACTACGAGTTACTACAATCACTAGAAGATGGGTAGAGAGTGCTATTGTTTCAGAGGTAAAAAATAGTAAAACACTTTTCTTTATTTGGCTAAAAGACTTATTTACCCTTTTCTTTAACAGGAATTAACGCAAGGTTTTGATGTAGAGAGTGCTATTGTTTCACTTTTTGTTTGTTTACTCTTCTTGATTTTGTTTCTAAGTTATTAGAAAAATATTGCTTTTTTTTTATTCCCAGCATGTATTTTGTTTGGATGGAGTTGCACCCATGGAAACCACTCAAGCTATTAACAACTCTGAATCTCACACCACCACAATAAAAAAACCCATGGCAAGAGGATGGTCTCACAGCTTAAAAAACTTGTTGTAAGTAGTTAAAACATTTAAGCTACTTAAAAAAATAGTATTTTTTTTATGATTCAAAAGATCTTATTAGCCTTAAACATCCTTTTAATGATGTTTACCTAACCACTTAACTATTTTTTTTTATAGTAATTAAACCATTATACTCTTTTTGACCATTTAAGAAAACCATTTCTCCAATTACTTGGCTTTGGAAAATGTTAAAATACAAAAAAAAAAAAAAAAAAAAAAAAAAAAAAAGCAAAACACACTTTCACTATATCATGGATTAAGCCACTAAACTTTTATCTGTTTTATGATTATTATAGTGACTGTTCAGTGGCTAAATCGATAAATACTTTATGCTTTTATTTATTTCAATCCTATATCAAAACCAGGTAAGCAGGAGAAATGGTTTTATTAAGAGGTCAGAAAAGTTATAATGATTTAAGTACATAATTTATCCCTGTTTCCTTATATTGTTTTTATAGTCCTAATACTATTTTATAACAAATGATTTTCTAAGAAGGAATTAGGACGTCCAAAACCATCTAAGGTATATCTTCATCGTCAAACTTCATATAGTTGTTAAGACATGGTGCTGGTGTTAGTGATGAAAGACAAGGTTCGGATTCAAAAAGTGTTGTAGAGCTAACAAATGGTTCTTCAGGTATGCAATAATCTAGGCATAATTATAATATAAAACTATAAAAAAAATTCATTTTTTGATATATATTTTTTGTTTTGTTTTTCATAGGATACTAAAGAGCAAATCTTGCAAAGGATATTTTTTGTTTTGTTTTGCAGAGGATACCCCTCACATTTTCCCAAATTACCCCTTCCTCTACAATGTTTTTTGTTTCTGTGTTTTTTGTGCATCAGGTAAAGTTGATGGAAGAAAGGAACATGAAGCCACTTGATTCAAATCTTGCAACATTATCAGCAAGATGCAGTAAAGACTTGGAGTTGAATTTGGCTAGGTCATTCTTGAGTGAGATGGGCCAATGTACAAGTGCTTATCCATATAATCAGCTGCTTGGAGCATTTGTCTTAAAGAATTATGAAAGACAAGATGCAACTTTACTTAGTTGGAATTTGATGTACAAAGTAGATTAGATACAAATTTAGATATTGTAAGAAATTGAATTGTATGACATTAAATTTTATGCAATGGATTCTATTTTTTGTATATGATATTTTATTTCTATTATAAGACATTAAATGCAAATTTATTTTAAAAATCAATAAATATATAAACATTTTTTTCGAACATTTAAAAATATGATACGCAAAAATGTGTGTCATCTTCATTTATGACATGGCCTTTCTTGACAAGGTCTTCCTTGATACGCATTGCGTGTCATAAACACTCGTGTCGTAAGGTTACGACATGCAAATGCATGTCGTCTTCCTTTATGACAGGGCCTTCCTTGATACGCATTGCGTGTCATAACCGTGTGTCGTAAATGCGTGTCATAAATGCGCGTCGTCTATAGACGACGTGCAAAAGCGCGTCGTCTCTCTTTATGACAGGGCCTTTCTTGACGCGTATTTGCGCGTCGTCTGAGCATTTTACGACGTGCAATGAGTGTCGTAAAAGGCTATTTTTCTAGTAGTGGGTGTTTCAATTACCCTCTTGTTTGTTGGTTTGTCAAACAAGCTCACACATTAATTTACCCATTCTCTAATTAATCCTAGTTTCATGTTCATTATTCCTAGGCATATGATAAAGTGTTCACATAAACATATGAGGTTAACAACTAAGAGATGTTCATGTAGCTTAATTGTACGTCTTCCAATTAACAGAAAATAGTTGTGGTGAATGCATAAGGTTCTTTAACAAACTTAATTTAATGAAATCACCAATAAACAATTAACAAAAGTAATAATTAAACCATAGGAGTAATGTGGTCTTCCTAAACAAAAACAATACGAATTTAGCTCATGGTTACAGTAAAAACAAACTCAAAAACAAATTCAACTAGGCTAGACATGCTTAAATCCTAAAATTAAGTGGAAGGTATAACCTAAATTTCCTTGATTCTTCAAAAGATCGAATGTTAGGGTTTCTCAGCTCTCCAAAGGGTTCTTCAATCGTAGGTGTAGCTCCCCAAAAGCCAGAAGTATCCCCCAATTTGGATAAAGGTTCGATATTTATAATTATCACAAAACAGGGGCCACTCGGCGAGTAGGTCACCCAACTCGCCGAGTAGATGCGTAAAATCTGTGTATTGCCAGGAGTCTTGACTTATCTTCGGGAATATTCTTGGGTACTCGCCAAGTAGCCTCCCAGACTCGCTGATGAATGAGACGGTGGATCGGTGAACGGATGTGGCCCTCCTGCGCGGAAGATGGAATGTATACCCGGTTGGCAATAGTATTCCACCAGGTGGAAGCAACCACTGCTTCGGGGAGATCTTTGTGGCATTTCTCCAAGAAAGCTTCAAAGTCTTCATTTAACATGGTACTTTGATCATAAAGCCAATCCTCCATGAAAACTCAGCCATGCTGCATTGTCGTAGCTCCCCACCAAAAGAAAAGGAAATTACATTGGGATTATAATACTCACTACCACCCCGGAATGAGATGGTAGCGAAGAATTCCCAACATAATTCAGCGAAGACCGGTTCTTGAATTTTGAACAATTGTAACCAACCATCACATATGATGGTGGAATCCCCCATATTGCATTCTTTCACCAAATATGTCGTCAATTCCTCCTCCAGCCCAACCTTCCCCAGCCAATCCCAGTTTACCGCATTAGGTAAGTGGATCTCTTTCTGCTTCAAAGCTTCTAATTTTTTTTTAGCGCGGACTTGAGAAGATTTAGAGGTGATTTTGAGAAAAGAGAGCCACGGGATGTGTCCTTGGCTTCCCCCTCGTGAAGTTTGGCCTCTTCTGGACATGGTTCCTGCAAAATATCATTATTAAAGCACAAACAAACAACACCCAACAATTAAATTTGAACAATACAGGTCTGTCAAGGCCTCTACTCGCCGAGTTCAAGAACTACTCGGCGAGTAGGAAGAACTTCGGGACTAGATAATCATCAGACCAGTATAGGTCAGTTAAAACATATAATTCTTCATTAGGGTTTGCTGTACTAAGTCCATAAAACACAAATCCAAAAGAAATTTTGCCTAAAACCTCCTAATTCGTAGCAAAATCAAAACCCTAGAAATTGAGGAAACCCCCAAATCTGAGTTTTGGACAAAATAAGGGCTAAGAAGTGATAAAAATTAATCTTTAACAAGTATTGGGAGTAAAAATCATACCTTTACGCTTGAAAGATGAAGATTCAACACAAAATTACAGAAACGGCTTGAGAGAAGACACACACGGCGAGTATGAGAGTAATGGGTAAAATGAGTGAAAAACCCTTATTTACAGATTAAAAATCAACCCGTGTAAAATTGCTACTCGCCGAGTAGAAACGCGTATTCGCGATTTGCTGGGCTTATAAAGATGTACTCGCCGAGTATACACTCGTCGAGTAAGTCTTGCAGATAGAAGAAAAACTTAATTTTTTTTTATTTTTTAAACCACCACCCCACACTCTAAGCATTGCTTGCCCTCAAGCAATCATTTAAAACATGTTTTCAGAGGAAGAATGAAAATAAAACATTACCTAAGAAATTAAAAAGAAAATAAAGGGAAAAGAAATGCAAACTCTAAACTTGGGTTGCCTCCTGGAAGCGCTTCTTTTTAAGGAGTCGTTAGCTGGACTCCTTCCATGCTACGTTTCTGCCATTCCTTCCAGCAACAGCCCTTCTTCCATGTCTTCATTCCTTGGGACTCCTTCTTCATATCTTTTTACTCTATGTCCATTGACCTTGAAAGGGGTACCATCTTTTGATAATAACTCTATAGCACCATGTGGAAACACCTTCTTCACTAGAAAAAGGACCATCCCATCTTGACCTGAGATTGCCCGAGAAAAGTTTTAGCCTTGAATTAAAAAGCAACACCTTTTGCCCTTCATGAAACTCTTTATTACCCTTGATCCTCTTGTCATGCCAACTCTTGGTTTTCTCTTTATAAATTACAGAGCTAGTGTAGGCATCATTTCTAAGTTCCTCAAGAGCATTCATTTGCATTAACCTGTTGTTCTAGAGCTCCGCCATGTTGAAGTTGCACAATTTTAAAGCCCAAAAAGCTTTATGCTCGATCTTCACCGGTAAATGGAATTGCTTTCCATAAACTAGCCTATATGGTGTAGTACCAATAGGTGTTTTGAAAGCTGTTCGGAAGGTCCAAAGTGCATCATCTAGCTTATCCGACCATTCTTTCCGATTGCTCCCCACCGATCTCTCCAAGATTCTCTTTAAGGCTCTATTTGTCACCTCGGTTTTTCCACTAGTTTGTGGATGGTAGGATGTAGAAAATTTATTGGTTACCCCATATTTCCTTAGCACCTTCTCTAGTTGATCATTGGCAAAATGAGTGCGTTGGTCACTTATAAGAGCTTTTGGGACTCCAAATCTTGAAAATAACTTCTTCAAAAATCGCACCACCACCCGACCATCATTAGTTGGCAAAGCTTGTGCCTCCGCCCACTTTGATACATAATCCACCGCCACCAAGATGTATTTGTTGCCTTTGGACATGGGAAATGGTCCCATGAAATCGATCCCCCACACATCAAATACTTCGCACACTTGAATACTATGTTGTGGCATTTCATTTCCGGATGAAATGTTTCCCGCTCTTTGGCATGCATCACATTCTTTGACAAATTGGGCTGCATCTTTAAAAATCATGGGCCAGTAAAACCCAATGTCAAAGATCTTCTTAGCCGTGTAATGTGCTCCATGATGTCCACCCAGGGCCTGCTATGACAATGCTCCAAAAAATTTCGGCTTTCATTACCGAACACACATCTTTGTATTACTCCATCCTCACAGCTTCGGAAAAGGTATGGCTCATCCCAAAAGTAATACTTTATTTCGGAAAAGAATTTCTTCTTTTGTTAGCTGGTAAGATCTTTTGGGATGTATTTGCTAGCTAAGTAATTAGCTATGTCTGCGAACCATGGCTCTTCTCCCACGGTTACCATAATGTACTCGTCCGGGAAGTCATCTCCAACTCTATCTTCTTGCAATTGCGGGTTTTCAAGCCTTGACAAGTGGTCGGCTGCTACATTCTCCATTCCCTTTTTGTCGCGTATATCTATGTCAAACTCTTGATGAAGTAGAACCCATCGTATCAATCTTGGCTTGGCATCCTGCTTGGCAAACAAATACTTGATAGCAAAGTGGTCAGTAATAACAGTTGTTTTAGATAAAACAAAATAAGGGCAGAATTTATCAAAAGCGTACACCACAGCTAATAATTCTTTTCAGTGGTGGTGTAATTCTCTTGGTCCGGATTTAAAGTTTTACTAGCATAATAAATGGGTCGAAAGTGCTTATCAACCCTTTGACCAATGACAGCTCCAAATGCAAAGTCACTAGCATCATACATTATTTCAAATGGTAAATCTCAATTTGGAGCAAAAATGATCGGGACATTAGTCAATTTATCCTTTAAGAATTCAAAGGCCTCTAAATATTCTTTAGTAAAATTAAATGGGGCATCCTTTAAAAGAATTTGTGTTAGAGGTCTAGTTATTTTAGAAAAATCTTTTATAAAACGCCGGTAAAAACCTGCATGTCCTAGAAAACTTCTAATGCCCTTCACATTAGTTGGTGGGGGTAATTTGGCAATGGTGTCAATCTTTGCCCGATCCACTTCAATTCCCAATTTGGAAACCTTGTGGCCTAAAACTATACCCTCCTTGACCATAAAGTGACATTTCTCCCAATTAAGAACTAAGTCGGTTTTTTCACACCTAACAAACATTAAGTCAAGATTTTTGAGACAATCATGGAAGGAAGATCCAAAAACAGAAAAATCGTCCATAAAGACTTCCATGAATTTTTCCACCATATCGTGGAATATGGCTGTCATGCACCTTTGAAATGTCGCGGGTGCATTGCATAACCCAAAAGGCATGCGTCGATAAGCGAAAGTCCCACTTGGGTAAGTAAACGTGGTCTTTTCTTGGTCCATTGGGTCTATGGGTATTTGGAAATAACTCGAAAATCCGTCTAAAAAACAATAATAACTATGGCCCGATAATCTTTCTAACAATTGATCAATAAAAGGTAAGGGGAAATGGTCTTTACGAGTGGCATCGTTTAGCTTTCGATAATCGATGCACACTCTCCAACCGGTTACCGTTCGTGTCAGAATAAGCTCATTCTTCTCATTGGTTATGACCGTCGTCCCTCCTTTCTTGGGCACCACTTGGACCGAACTCACCCATGGACTGTCGGAAATGAAATATATAATCCCCGCATCTAAAAGCTTGACCACTTCCTTCTTGACCACTTCTTGCATATTTGGGTTTAATCTTCTTTGGTGCTGCACAACCGGCTTTGCTCCTTCTTCCAGATTAATCTTGTGAGAACAATAAGAGGGGCTGATTCCCTTGATGTCGGTAATGCTCCATGCTATGGCCCGCATTCGCTTCTTCAAAACTTGAACTAGTTCTTCCTTTTCAGATTCGGAGAGGTCAGAGGCTATTATCATTGGCTTTTGATGACCATCTTCAAGAAAATCATACTCCAAGTGATCTGGTAATGTTTTGAGCTCTGTTTTTTTCTATCTGCATGGTGTACTCGCCGAGTGCAGGTAAAGGACTCGGCGAGTTGGCAGCTGAATTCACGAATTCAATTTCCTCTTCGCATGGACTCGACGAGTAGATCGACACTACTCGGCAAGTTGATGTTTCAGATTGCTTCATCAATTCTTCATACTCAGCTTCTTCCAACAACCTCTCGATCTCCAGTAAGTCTTTTTCAGCATCAAATTCTTCATAAAAAATGGTGGACTTGTTGGGATCTTCATTATCATATTCCTCCCATCAATTCATCAAGCATGTCAATCGAGAACACCAGGTCATCACTATTTCTTGCATACTTCATAGCTTGATCAACCCCAAAAGTGACTGAATCATCTCCTACCCGTAAAGTAAGCTTCGAGTCTCTCTTGTCTACTATAGCACTTGCCGTGTTGAGGTAAGGTCTTCCAAGGATGATCGGGACTTGAGGATCCGCCTCCATGTCTAGAATTATAAAATTTGCGGGAAATACGAACTTGTCCACCTTAACCAATAAGTCTTCACATATGCCTCTTGGAAAGGTGACTGTCTTGTTTGCTAAGTGAATCGCCATACGAATTGGCCTTGGTTCCGAGAGATCCAGCTTCTTGAAGAATGAATACGGCATGAGATTCACACTTGCTCCCGAATCGGCCAAAGCAAGAATGGTAGCTAAGTTACCAAATTGGCAAGGCAAAGTCAAGCTTCCCGGGTCACCCTTCTTCTTTGGTAGCTTATTTAGCATGGCAGCTGAGCAGTTCTCATTAAGAACTACCTTTTTCACTTCCTCCAGCTTCCTTCTATTCGTGAGAAGTTCCTTAAGGAATTTTGCATATTTTGCCATTTGTGCGACAGCTTCGATGAAGAGTATGTTGATTTGAAGAGCTTTAATATGATCAAGAAACTTCTGGTACTCCTCTTCCTGCTTTTCTCTCTTAGCTCGGGCTGGATATGGCAATGGAGGCTGAAAGGGCTTTTTAGGAATCTGATTTTTCGAGTTTGGCAGTGGACTCGTCGAGTCCATATTCTGGACTCGGCGAATAGGCTCTGTTCCATGAAGATTCTGATTTTGGTCTTGAGTTTCTGTATCCTCCTTCTACAATTCTTTGGGTGCTTCATTCTGAATAGGGGCCAGAGGAGTGATTATCTTCCCACTTCTTGTTATGACTATGTTTATGTGCACGCCTCGTGGGTTATTTTCGGTTTTACTAGGAAGCTCGTCCGGTGATCTTTGGTTGATTTGTTGAGCAAGTTTCCCTAGCTGCGTTTCTTTGTTGTGGATAGATGCTTGCTGGTTTCTAAGCATGGTTCTTGTTTCTTGAATTGCAGCATCATGATCACTATGTCTCTTTTCTGAAGCAGCTACAAATTTGGTAAGCATCTCTTCCAAACTTGGTTTTCTTTCTTGTGTCGGCTCCTCCTTTTGGTAAGAACCTCTTCCTTTCTGCCTGTACTTCTCCTTCTTAGCCTTCTTGTACTGTTCATAACGGAGCCACTCTTTCTTTGGTTTTGGCCAATCTTCATCATATCGGTCCCCACTTGAGTAACATACTTGCACCCTCTTGTTGCCGTTTTCATCCAAGTCGCAGTCTCTAGTAAGATGAGGCCCATTGTAGTTTTCACAACCCACCCGTATAGCATGTATCGTTTGGTCCATATTGTCCATCATCATATCCATGTTTTTCAACATAGCCATAACTGCTGACAAGTCTTCTGAAGCTGCATACGCTGGCCCCCTTGTCACATCATTTCTTGGATTATGATATTCTCTAGAATGCTTAGAGAATTCTTCAATTAGTTGCTTTATCACTAAAGGTGCCTTCTTCATATGTGGGACTTGCGAGTCAAGTAATTGCCTTGTTGTAACATTTACTCCATCATAAAAGATGGAGACTTCTTGCTGACTATTGAGGTCGTGATGTGGGCAATTCCTTAGCAAGCGCTTATACCTCTCCCAAGCTTCATATAGTGACTCTCCAGCTTGTTGTTCAAAGTTGGCTATGGCTTTCTTGAGCTTAGATATCTTAGATGGTGGGCATAATTGATCAATGAACTCTTCTTTCAGCTGAGCCCATGTAGTGATGGTTCTGGGTGGTAGTGACTTGAGCCAATCCTTTGCAGCACCCTTCAAAGTAACCGGAAGCATGCGAAGTAGCTGAGTTTACCGAGGCACGTTGGGAACATTGAAATAATCAGCTACATCATTAACTTCATCCAAGTGCTTGTAGGCGTCTTCGTGATCTTTTCCAGTGAAGGGATCTCTTTATGTAAAGCTAGGATATGACCCTTAAGCTCAAAAGTAGCAGTTGCAGGAATTGCGGGCTGCACAAGTGTGACATCCCCAATTTCACGGCCAGAAAAGACCGATTTGTTTATGCTTTGTTTTATAAAATCAGAGTAATCTTTTGATTAAAAGAGTTGCGGAATTTGTTCCCAAAATAAAATATGATAAAATTTATCAAAATGTTTCTCAAAGAGAATGTATTTTCATTAAATAATAAAACCTCGGGATGTCATGTTCGATATAGACCAAAAGCATATACAATATAAAATAAACCTTACAACAGTTATTTATAACTACTGATCTATAAACCAAAATCACTCGTCAAGTCCACCAACTTATACTCTTGTGCCATCACCTGTAATGCAAAGAAAACTGAGTGGGTCAGGCTTGGGAGCCTGGTGAGCGTATAGGGTTTTCAACCCACAATAATACATTTATTATATTCCATTATCAAACAATCAACTCAATTACCCATTCCCATTATCTTCATTTAATCTTCTCAAAAGATATTATCCTAAGGGTCATCTCCTATATCATGTTTACCTCTCATCTCCTTACATCTTATTTCATTATATGTTTGTTCTTAAGAACTTTTCCTAAGGATCATCGCCTGTATCATATAGATAATACTAATTCGGGGATCACTCCCTCAATATATGTCTAGTAAAGGTTAGGGTATCATCGCATGATTACACAGCCACAACATCGCCTGGACTCGTAAATCATAATAAGGGTTAGACTATCATCGCATGAATACGCAGCCACAACATCGCCTGGACTCGTAATTCATAATAAGGGATAGACTATCATCGCATGAATACATAGCCACAACATCGCCTGGACTCGTAAATTCATCACCTATCTATCATCACCTAATTATCATCACAATTATATCCTCACCTTTCTCTTATCACATTCTTTCAACACACATCAACTAATTCATCTACCCATGTTCTACCCAACATATTTGTAGATATAAATTACATATATAATGTAAATCATTTAACACCCATATAAAAACATCAATTCCAAGCCCATCTCATATAGACAATTAATATATAACACATAGCACGTATTTCATAGCAAATACTTCATAATTATGTGTTAGAAGAAAGTAACTACACACTCACTTGATTAGACGATGCCCGGACAGCACTACGGCTTGCATAAGTAGTAATCCTCAGCAGATCTGGAAGATCTCTACAAAAATCGGACTTCCCGCGGGCAGAGCTTCGGCTCGGGAATCGCACTTCTCGGGATCTTCGAGATCTCGGGACTTGCTTCGGGGCTCGAGAATATTACCGGGTCTTCGGGGTACTTCTGGCAGGCAAATCGATGCAAAACGGGAGAGAGAAGAGAGAAAATAGCAAATGAGTCGGTTGCCCTCGCATCCTATTTATAGGAGGCTGGAGCCTCGGAGTATGCGGGGCGTACAGGCGTACGCGGGGCGTACGCGTCCGAAACATCAATGCATGCGTCATCCAAAGAACTCGAGTGCGAAGGTCGTCATGCTTCGCTGTACGCGGGGCGTACTTCGGATGAGTCCGATGACTCGCCTTCGGATAATACCGGGATTTAATAATTAAATTTAATTATTAATTCATTAATAAACTTCGAAAATTCATATCTTCTTCATACGAACTCCGTTTTCGACGTTCTTTATATCCACGCGTAGGTGAGACTACACTCTACGACTTTCGTTTAGACTCCGTCGGCTAATTTTGACTTTTATTTTTATTATTTATTTTTAATAGGTCGGGATAGAAAATTTCGTTATAAATTCATAACTTCTTCGTTTGACGTCCGTTCTTGCCTAACTTTTCGTCGTTTCACTACTAACAACGAGATCTTCGATTCTCATTTAGATCGCTAAGGCTAAATATCACTCTAACGTAAAATTCACTTTTTACGTCATTCAGCGTTGTGCCGGTTCTGTCGCGAAACTTCAACAAGTCATAACTTCTTCGTTATAACTCGGATTTTGGCGTTCTTTATATGCACGGAAACCTTGTAACATATACTACAACTTAGTTAGGATTATTCATCCTAAATAATTTTCTATCAAAAAGTCATTTTTGACGCTTATTGTCTCTAAATTGACTAGCCCGGATCTACGGGCGTTACAATTATCTCCCCCTTAAGATGATTACGTCCCGGAATCATCAACGAAATAGGACTTGCATAATGATTCCACACGTTATCTCTTCATCCTAGGGAATAACCGTAACTTCAATGTTTCCTCGATAGAGTATTTAACTCTATGGCTTTCTTGACCGCAGATAATGCCCAATCTTGCATCTGCTTATCGTACTATGCTGTACCTTCTATCATAACTTCCAAGTTACAAAATAAGTCCTTATTGTGGACTCTTTCTTCTTCTCAGGATAAATAATTTCATTTATATATTGTAACAAACCGATGGGTCGTGTCCCGATGACCTCTTATCATAGTCGGACTCAATTGATATGACCACTAGGGTCGGAATGACAACCGTCTTACTAGTCATTACCTCAACAATGGTAATGACATGCTTGAATAAAATGGAATCAATTACTAGCTTCTTGGTAACCTTGCGACTTCCCATGATCCAAGCGTGAGTCCTGTGCTTCCGGTAGTATAGATCTCTACTACCATTCACACCTACTCATACTCCTCCCAAGTATTGTCTCGTAGTTAACCAAGTCACCATACATAAATCATATAATCATTCAACACATCAGATAACAAAACCAGGGTTTATATTAATTCTTGAAACTATTACACAAAAGTTCAAGTTGACCCTATACTATGCCTCTAATAGGCTACATCATAAGTTACTATTCGCACTGTTACTTCATAACTTGATCGTTGGATATAAAATCCTCATCCTTGATTCTCTTCGTCGAGGATCATGTGGAATGCCCTTGGTTGTGGCGGTACATTTTTCTTTGCAGCTTTGTCCTTCTTTGGGCAGTTCTTCGAAATATGACCACCATCTCCACATTCGTAACACTTCCTATTGTCGAATGTACAATCTCTGGAATAGTGATCGGTCCTACCACACTTATAGCAGGTCACTTCTCCATCGCATCTTCCGAAGTGCTTTTTCTTGCACTTTTCACACCACTTGGTTTCATCTTTTCCTCCGGATTTCGAGATTTTGGTTTCTTTGTCAATCATTAAAGATCCCTCATGTTTCCTTTTCCCTCCAACTTCAACTCTCTCTAGACCCTTTTCCCTTATTTGGGTCTCCACATTCTTGGCTGCCCAGATGGCGGCTTTCAGAATGGTTGCTTGCTTGACTATCGGACCAAAGTGCGCTGGTAATCCATTGGCAAACTTGTTGACCTTGGAAAGTTCAGTTGGAATTAGGTATGGAATAAGCTTCATCTTCTCCGTAAAGCTTGTAGCGTATTCAGTGACGCTCAATTTTCCCTTCTTTAAATTTTGGAACTCATTGTTGATTTCCAGAAGATCCTGCTCAGAGCAGTATTGCATTTTCATTTGCTCCACGAACTCTTCCCAAGACATCTTGCCAGCTTCCCCCTTGGGCATTGAACCGGCTAGTAACTTCCACCAGCTCAGTACTCCAGATTTTAAAAGAGGGATTGCAAGAACGGTCTTCTATCTGTTGCTACACTCGCAACTTTCAAACATTGTCTCCATCTCGGAGATCCAGTCCATGACTTGCACCGGTGTCGGGCTCCCAAAGAGACATGGTGGTTTGGATGCCATGAAATCCTTGTACTTGCATCCACGTCCATCATTTTCTCCATTCTGATTGTTTCGGCGAACTATTGGTGGGTTGGCTTGACCAATGGTCCCACTATAGTTCCCTTCCTCTGACTGCCCCTCATTCAGCTCAGGCTGTTCAACTGGTATTGAGGGTTCACTGTTGTTGTTCAGCAACAATTGTCTTATTTCCTCCTTTTGTTCAGCCATCATGGCTTGAATCATTGTTTGCACTCCAGCCATTGTGATTGGTTCATGTGTTGCTGCTACCACAACCACTCGCTCAACCACAGGTGGTTGATTCCTGTTTTCGTTCACGCTTCCAGCTCCACTCCTGGTTCTTGTCATTTTGATCTATACACCAAATAAGGTGAAATTAGATCCTTATTCACGACAGATATTCAAATCATCCTTATCACTCCGAAACGTTTACATGCTAGTTCTAATATCGTAGTCGTACGCTTAGAATCCTACACATATAAGGTTTCCAGATCCGGTCGGCAACAGACCATAGATCCGAACAAATAATATCATATATGGCAACATATAACATTTAGCACATAAAAGCATCTCAGACAACTTTCCTAAGATAAGCTAGTGCTCGTGTCTAAAATTTAACATACACACATCTCACAATCTCCACTTAGCATCCTAAGTTTAAGTCTAGAAATCCTACAAATTCCTAGTTCGCTTAAACTAATGCTCTGATACCAACTGTGACATCCCCAATTTCACGGCCAGAAAAGACCGATTTGTTTATGCTTTGTTTTATAAAATCAGAGTAATCTTTTGATTAAAAGAGTTGCGGAATTTGTTCCCAAAATAAAATATGATAAAATTTATCAAAATGTTTCTCAAAGAGAATGTATTTTCATTAAATAATAAAACCTCGGGATGTCATGTTCGATATAGACCAAAAGCATATACAATATAAAATAAACCTTACAACAGTTATTTATAACTACTGATCTATAAACCAAAATCACTCGTCAAGTCCACCAACTTATACTCTTGTGCCATCACCTGTAATGCAAAGAAAACTGAGTGGGTCAGGCTTGGGAGCCTGGTGAGCGTATAGGGTTTTCAACCCACAATAATACATTTATTATATTCCATTATCAAACAATCAACTCAATTACCCATTCCCATTATCTTCATTTAATCTTCTCAAAAGATATTATCCTAAGGGTCATCTCCTATATCATGTTTACCTCTCATCTCCTTACATCTTATTTCATTATATGTTTGTTCTTAAGAACTTTTCCTAAGGATCATCGCCTGTATCATATAGATAATACTAATTCGGGGATCACTCCCTCAATATATGTCTAGTAAAGGTTAGGGTATCATCGCATGATTACACAGCCACAACATCGCCTGGACTCGTAAATCATAATAAGGGTTAGACTATCATCGCATGAATACGCAGCCACAACATCGCCTGGACTCGTAATTCATAATAAGGGATAGACTATCATCGCATGAATACATAGCCACAACATCGCCTGGACTCGTAAATTCATCACCTATCTATCATCACCTAATTATCATCACAATTATATCCTCACCTTTCTCTTATCACATTCTTTCAACACACATCAACTAATTCATCTACCCATGTTCTACCCAACATATTTGTAGATATAAATTACATATATAATGTAAATCATTTAACACCCATATAAAAACATCAATTCCAAGCCCATCTCATATAGACAATTAATATATAACACATAGCACGTATTTCATAGCAAATACTTCATAATTATGTGTTAGAAGAAAGTAACTACACACTCACTTGATTAGACGATGCCCGGACAGCACTACGGCTTGCATAAGTAGTAATCCTCAGCAGATCTGGAAGATCTCTACAAAAATCGGACTTCCCGCGGGCAGAGCTTCGGCTCGGGAATCGCACTTCTCGGGATCTTCGAGATCTCGGGACTTGCTTCGGGGCTCGAGAATATTACCGGGTCTTCGGGGTACTTCTGGCAGGCAAATCGATGCAAAACGGGAGAGAGAAGAGAGAAAATAGCAAATGAGTCGGTTGCCCTCGCATCCTATTTATAGGAGGCTGGAGCCTCGGAGTACGCAGGGCGTACGCGTCCGAAACGTCACTGCATGCGTCATCCGAAGAACTCGAGTGCAAAGGTCGTCATGCTTCGCTGTACGCGGGGCATACTTCGGATGAGTCTGATGACTCGCCTTCGGATAATACCGGGATTTAATAATTAAATTTAATTATTAATTCATTAATAAACTTAGAAAATACATATCTTCTTCATACGAACTCCGTCTTCGACGTTCTTTATATCCACGCGTAGGTGAGACTACGCTCTACGAATTTCGTTTAGACTCCGTCGGCTAATTTTGACTTTTATTTTTATTATTTATTTTTAATAGGTCGGGACAAAAAATTTCGTTATAAATTCATAACTTCTTCGTTTGATGTCCGTTCTTGCCTAACTTTTCGTCGTTTCGCTACTAACAACGAGATCTTCGATTCTCATTTAGATCGCTAAGGCTAAATATCACTCTAACGTAAAATTCACTTTTTACGTCATTCAGCGTTGTGTCAGTTCTGTCGCGAAACTTTAACAAGTCATAACTTCTTCGTTATAACTCGGATTTTGGCGTTCTTTATATGCACGGAAACTTTGTAACATATACTAAAACCTACTTAGGATTATTCATCCTAAATAATCTTCTATCAAAAAGTAATTTTTGACGCTTATTGTCTCTAAATTGACTAGCCCGGATCTACGGGCGTTACAGCAAGTCCCGATTTAGCCATAGTGATAGCTAAATCGTCCTCAAAATCGGATTCGTGCTCGTATGTAGGTTCTTCTTCATCCTCGGTCTCGTACTCGGTGTCTTCTTTAATCGGGTCTTCGATTGCTAAAGAGGCGCTGGATGCTCCTGATTTGCTGCTCTTCTTCATGCTAAAAACGGACTTGAGGTTCTTTTGTGGCGAATTCTTTGAAGAAACGGATTCTCCAACAGCTTTTCCTTTGTTCCTCCTTAGTGCAGATTTCGGGTCTTCGAGAGGAGGGACCAGAGGTGTATCAGATCCTCGGGTCATGAAACAACTACAAACAAACAAGAAAAAATGCGTAAAAAGAACAAAATTGAAACAGAACGAAAATGAAAAATAGTTTGGCAAACAGTAGGGTACTCGCCGAGTAGGTGCAAATGCACTCGGCGAGTATCCTATTTAAAACTAAAAAAAATAAAAAGCTAATTAAAAGACTTCTAAGAAACTAATAAATTCTAAAACCTAACCTACTTACTGTATTGCTAAAAACATAACTTTGTGCAAGAAAAACTCACACAAAGGATCGATAAAATTAGGAATTAGACTTAATTTTGGAACCGTTCCCCGGCAACGTCGCCAAAAAAAACTTGATGTGTGTCAAATGCAATGGTTTTATTCCTACTTTTAGTTGATAAATTAATCACACAAAGGCAGTGAACATGTCTTTTAGTGGTATAGTTGGATAAGTAGGGTGTCGAACTCAGGGAACGGAAATTAAACTAATAACTAATTTTAATTAAGCAAGTAATAAAAGTAAAAAGGGTTTTTCTCTAGTTTTACAAGACTAGAAACTTAAATACACCACATAAGCACTTAATTAACTAAACAACTAACACAAGTAACAAATTCACCAAATTTGATAAAGAGTTTCTGTTTAGGTCCAACCAATTCACTCCTATGGTTATTTATATGATAGATCAATTGTTATTGGTTACCAACTATAGTGGTTAGGTTCATGTTCATTACTACTAACCCTTAGACAATTAATCCATTCAAGCAGTGGCCAATTGTTTAAACTAATTAATTCCCTAGTTCAATTATTTGGATTAAATAAGATTTGTAATCGGTTAATCAAGTTGGTGTTTCAATTAACATCTTGTTTGTTGGTTTCTCAAACAAGCTCACACATTAATTTACCCATTCTCTAATTAATCCTAGTTTCATGTTCATTATTCCTAGGCATATGATAAAGTGTTCACATAAACATATGAGGTTAACAACTAAGAGATGTTCATGCAGCTTAATTGTCTTCCAATTAACAGAAAATAGTTGTGGTTAATGCATAAGGTTCTTTAACAAACTTAATTTAATGAAATCACCAATAAATAATTAACAAAAGTAATAATTAAACCATAGGAGTAATGTGGTCTTCCTAAACATAAACAATACGAATTTAGCTAATGGTTACAGTAAAAACAAACTCAAAAACAAATTCAACTAGGCTACACATGCTTAAATCCTAAAATTAAGTGGAAGGTATAACCTAAATTTCCTTGATTCTTCAAAAGATCGAAGGTTAGGGTTTCTCAGGTCTCCAAAGGGTTCATCAATCGCAGGTGTAGCTCCCCAAAAGCCAGAAGTATTCCCCAATTCGGATAAAGGTTCGATATTTATAATTATCACAAAACAGGGGCCACTCGGCGAGTAGGTCACCCAACTCGCCGAGTAGATGCGTAAAATCTGTGTATTGCCAGGAGTCTCGACTTATCTTCGGGAATATTCTTGGGTACTCGCCGAGTAGCCTCGCAGACTCACCGAGTTAGTGTGTTTTTCCTCATTCTTCATTCTTTGGTCTCTAATTGCTTCTCCTTGTTCCTTTTTACTTCCAAGCATGTCTTTTCGACTGAAAACAAAATTTAAGCATTATTAAGTACCTTTTGTCCATATTATGCATATAATTAGCTAAAAATTTATGCTAAACATATGACTAATTATGCGAATATCAGTTTTCAAAATCAGAGGCTAATTGTTTGAGGATCTCGAGGTATAATGCTAATCTTTCACCTTTCACTGCATAACATCCATTGAAGTGATTAGTTAATAATAAAGAATCAACAAATACCTAAAGATCCTTGATTTGAATATCCTTAGCCAATTGCAGTCCCATGATGAGTGCTTCATATTCCACTTCGATGTTGGTTGCGTTGAATTCGCAACTAACTGCCTGGGGTAGGATGTCCCCCTGTGGCGATTTTAGTATGATCCCTAGCCCAGTTCGTTTTTGGTTTGATGCTCCATCCGTGAATAGTGTCCATTTTCCCAAGTGTTCATCTTCTAGGAGTTTTATAACTTCAATTTCTACTTAGTTTTGTAGATCATCACTAAAGTCATCCATAAAGTCTGCTAATGCTTGTGACTTTATGGCGGATCTTAGCTCATATTAGATGTCAAATGTGCTTAAATTCACTGATCATTTTTCCATCATTCCTGGCATCACTGGTTTTCTCATCACATTCTTAATAAGATAATTAGTTTTCACATGTAAAGTATGTGTCTCGAAATAATGTCTTAACTTAGTAGAAGCAGTTACTAATGCAAGAATTAATTTTTCTAGATAAAATACCTAGTCTCAGGATCTAGAAGACTTTTACTTACATAGTAGATAGGATGTTAGTGTCCGTTACGATCCTTGGCTAGAATAGCACTTACCGCATTTGAGGATACCGAGAGGTAGAGGAGAAGTGGTTCTCCATCTATAGGCTTCAACAGCAGTGGCGCGGAACTTAAGTATCTTTTGATTTCCTAAAAAGCTTATTTGTGTTCTTCGGTCCATTCAAACTTCTTGTTATTACTCAAGATATCATAAAAGGGCTTACACCTTTCTGGGGATCTTGAAATGAACTTGTTTAGTGTTGCTACTCTTCCAGTTAGCCTTTGGATGTCTTTTGTTGAAGATGGATATTTCAGCTCGACAATTGTTTTGATCTACTCCGGGCTTGCTTCTATTCCTCTCTTGGTTACCATATACCCAAGGAACTTGCCCGACTTCATCCAAAAGTGGCATTTATATGGATTCAACTTTATGTTGTATTTTTCTAGAATGTCGAAGGCTTCTTTGAGATCCCTGATATGATCTTCAGTTTTCATTGACTTCACCACCATGTCGTCAATGTAGACCTCCAAGGTGTCCCCCATCTTGTCTTTAAACATCTGGTTCACCAGTCTTTGATGATGTTGCACCTGCATTTTTAAGACCAAAATGCATTGCAATGTAACAATATGTACATGTTGGTGCTATAAAGGTTGTATCTTCTTGATCAGATGGATCCATCTAGATTTGTTGGAATCCTGCTGAAGCATCCATGAAGGTTAAGAGTTTGTGTCTAGTCGTTGCATCTATCATGGAGTCAATGAGTGGTAGAGGAAAAGGATCCTTTGGACAAGCCATATTAAGATCCGTGTAGTCTACACATACTCGCCACTTGTCGGTCTTCTTCTGTACGCCAACTACATTAGCTAGCCATCTCGGGAACTTCACTTCCTTGATCATCCCTGTCTTGGGGAGCTTTTCCACTTCTTCTTGGATGATCTGATTCATTTCAGGTGGAAACTTTCTTCTCTTTTGATGTATCAGTCTGAAAGAAGGATCATAATTAATTTTATGAGTGATAATACTCTTTTCTATACCTGTCATATCTTCGTGTTTCCGTGGGAACGTCTTGCTTCTGGTTCGAAGGAAGTTTAACAGGTCTTGCTCAATTTGCTCGGGTATTGAGGATCATATGAGGACTTTGGCTTCAGAATCCTCGCTGCTCAGGGGTACTTCCTTCATGTTTTGCTCCTTCGTTTCCAGAACATGTCGTGCCCCTGCCTTAATTTCTACGCTTGTTGGGGTTTCATCGTAGGCTTCATAGAGGTTTTATAACATTCCTTTGACTCTTGTCGATCTCCCATGATCTTCACTATTCCCCACGGAGTAGGCATCTTTACACACTGATGATATGTTGATGGAACTGCTTTCATTTCGTGGATCCACGGTCTATCTAATATCACATTATATGAAGATAAGGTGTAAATAACGCAAAAATTTTGAATAGATTTTGCCCCCTCTGTGTATATTGGTAGCTTTATCTCCCCAATGGTGTGTTTCGTTTCTCCGCTAAATCCTATGAGGACTGAGCATCTTTTGATTATCTTCGATTTTGGTATGTTCGTCCTCTTCAGTGTATCCAAGACTATGATGTTGATCGAGGATCCTCCGTCGACAAGGATCTTTCTGACGAAGTGATTGGCAATGTACAGTGTTATTACGAGTCCGTCATGGTGAGGATCATGGATCTCTTCCATGTCTGTCTCGTCAAACGTAATTTCTTTTTCATTGCTAACCGAGGTATTCTTCCATGGTCTATCCTCCTTTTCTGTTTTAGAGACCTTGGCGTATCTTTTAGCCTAAGAATAAGAAGTACCACAAATGTTAGATCTGCCAGAGATAACGTTAATTATCGTGGTGTTTGGGGTGGATAATCTGGTTTCTTCAGGATCTTGTGACCATCCTGGTTGTTTTCTTTGGACTTTTCTTTCTTTCTTCCAAGGATCTCTTTAAGATTCCGTTTGCTAAAGAGATAGCTGATCTCCTTTCTTAGAGCTATGCAATCCTCCGTCATCTGACCGAAATCTTTGTGGTAAGCACACCATTTAGACTTGGCTTTCCAACTGGTGGACTTGTTATCCTTCTTTGGCCACCTTGCTTTGTCTGCGAGATCCTGCATAGCATAGATTAAACCTGAAACATCCACAAAAAAAATAGTCATTGATCTTAGGAGGCTCCTCTTCCTCTCTTTCATCTTCAAGGGCATTAACCCTGTGATGATCTGGTTTGGAATAAGGATTCGATTTTTAGGATCTTGGAGCCGAGGATTCGGCCTTCCTGTTGGGATCCTCGTATTAACTTGAAGGGTTGGTCCTCTTCGGGACTTCTTTATCCTCTTGAAGCCTTATGAACCTCAATGCTTGGGACCTAAATCCATCCAATATCTTGAATGGAGTCATCACGAGATCTTCATAGAAGGGTGAATCCATCCTTGGACCCATCTTGAAGGCCTACACAACAGTCACCATGTGAATGTTGGGGATGCTCACAGCTTCCCTGCCAAACCTGTTAACAAAATCCCTAAGTCATTCCTTAGGATCCTGAACCACCCAATAGAGATCATTAGTGATCTTCCCGAAGGTTCTGCTACAAGAAAACTAGTTATTGAAAATATTGACTAAATGTGCAAATGAAGTGATACAATAGGGAGGAACGTTTAGCAACCATTTAAGAGCATATTCCGAGAGGGTTGAACCAAAGCCTTTGCATAGGCAAGCTTCCTTCATGTACACTGGGATGGGAATGATCTCCATCCTTTCTCGGTATTGTGCTACGTGCTCTTTAGGATCCCTTGTTCCGTCGTAAGGCTCCATGCCAGGAGTATGGAAGCGCTTAGGAACTTTGATATCGGCTATCGCAGGAGCGAATCTCGAGATCATGTGACTTGTTGGAGATGATTTTGGTATGGGTTGAACTACCCCGAGTATGCTTGAGATCATCTGTCTCAACTGCTGAAGTTCCCTAGCCATGTTTGGACTTATTCCTGCATCAACATTCATGGAGTTAGTATTGATAGTATTGATGTTTAAGAAGTTACTAGAATCAAGGTTTATAGGAGTATTGAAAGGCTCATCGAGATCATTGAGCATAGATGCTCGATTGTTCATAATTGTGCCTCGGGGTGATACAGCAGTAGCAGGAGTTGTGTTCCCCTATTGATTTCCTGAGGATCCTGCATTGTCGAAGTTCAGGATCCTTGGTTGTACAACTATGGGCATCGTTTCTTGGGACCTCTGAAATTCCGCCTTCATCCTTTCCACTTCTCTAAGTAGTGTTCTATTGTCGTCTTGCTGCTGAATCATATGTTGCGTAATTTTCCTCATCATAGCAAAGAGTTCAGCAGTGGTGACCGGATCAGTCGGATCCTGATGTCATAAAGATCCCAAACTTCCTTGGTTAGTAACCGGAGGGGTGTTTCTCTTGCAAGTATCAGGCGCTTTCCTCTAACCTGCGGTCCACTCGGAGGAGGAGGTAGGTTTTTGGTTGGAATGGAAGGAGCAGAGGATGAAGAAACGATTGGTTGTGTAGATGTAACGACCAATAATTGAACCAAATTTAAACATTTTATTTCATTCAAAAACCATTACGTTCATACATCTTGTTTTAAAAATAGTTTAAACATCAGAGTATCCACCAGATTCATATCACATAAATCATAAAACATGAGGAGCGGTACGATCACGCCTTCGCCTTGCCACGATCTCCTGAAGCACCTGAAACAATAAACCACAACTGTAAGCCCGAAAGTTTAGTGAGTTCCCCCAAAGTACCCATACGCACATAAACATATGCATACAGCAAAGAACAACATACTACGGGTCCAATCAACCTTCCGATTGGAATACCCCTGGCTCTCAACCATCAGGTTGGAATGCCTACAATACACGAGCCCAATCATCCTACTGGGATGGAATACTCTCGGCCTACAACCATCGGGTTGGAATGCCCAAACACCTTTACGTACAACAATAACTATTATGGGTCCTGTCATCTCATAAGATGGAATACCCCAGGCCCCTCAACCATCGGGTTTGAATGCCAACCTACTATGAGTCCAATCATCCTACCGGGATGGTATACTCCTGGCCCACAACCATCGGGTTGGAATTCCCCACACTAGCAAACATGCACACATAACAGGCAACCATAAAATACTCTATAAAAAACCATACTATGGCCCTATCATCCTACCGGGATGTAATACCCTCTGCTACTGCTCAACATACATAACCTGCAGGTAACCTCCTACCGGCATACATAAGGCAAGACCAACTACAGGTCTATACTCATAACTACTACCCAGCTACCAGGGTGCTGATCCAACAGAACTAGCCATCTCTTAACTATCCATTTCTCTATGATACTAAGCTAACAAGGCATATCCCCGTATTGTTATCCTATATAATAGGATACTAGCAAGCGTATCATCACACAACATAATAAGATCTAAACAACAATTCAAAGGGCCGGCCGTGGTGCCTTAGACCCTTGACTACAGTGAGGAAAACTCTCCTTGCAACTGCCGAAATCCTACAAATCTCTAACTGCTGACTCACCGGAAATCCCAACTATCACATGCAAATCATCACATTAGAATCGATCATCATTTTCTAGGCCAAGTGCCCACAACACTCATTAAGTCCATTATCCTCTTATTGGTCCAAGACCCAAAATCAAATCCTCATGCAAAGCCCAATATTGGCCCAATTTACTAAATTGGGCCCACCTTTCCAAACGCGCCTAGATCCAAGGTCCATAATAATTATTGGGACCAATTTACTCCATCCATACTGTTCAGTCATGGCCCAAGCCCAACTAGCCCATAAACAGCCCAATTACTCAAGGCCCAAAATTGAAAGCCCAACAGAGGGCGTACGCTGGGCGTACTCCTTTGGTACGCAGGGCGTACGCTCGTCTGCACCAAAAATCCATCCAAGTGCTTAATGGCTTAAGAACTTAAGCCCATATGCTAGATCCAGTAACAAAAAGGGCCTAGGACTCATAAAGTCTCAATCTTTATCCTTTTGGACGTCCATAAAGCTCTTAACTCAAGGTCTTAACCCATTAAGACCTTCCTACTTCTTACGTGGGACAACCAAAGCCATTGGGACCTCATTTTTCTTACTCAAGATCTCTCCAATGGTCTGAAAGGACAGCTCATCTTAACCAAAGCACATCATGCATCAAAATGGGGGGGGGGGGGGGTTGGGACAATAATGGTGTCAAATATTCACCATACATAGATCCACACAAAATAGATTTCAAGCAAGAAGCTTTATACCTTTAGGAGCTCTTGAACCACCAGAAAACTTCAGATCTACATGTTGGCCTTCTTCCTCTACTCACTAGATGCAACACCTTCTTCTCCAAAACACTCCAAATTCACTTCAAAAGCTCACACACTCCAGAAGTTGGCTAGGATTTGGGGAAAACGGCTCTAAATAGTGGAGGCTAGGTTTTGGGAGGGTTATGAGCTCTTCAAGTTGTTTAAATACCCTCCACACCCGAAATATTAGGGTTTCTAGATGATAGACTTACACTAGGCATATGCCGAGGGACTCCGTGTTCATTTACTCCATTACGCTAGGCGTACCCATGCGTGTCCCAAAGTGTGCATGGCCATTCTTTGACAACTTTTTCCATTAAGTGCCATAAGTGTCAATATCTGCAAAGTGTCATAACTCCTTTATTCTAAGTCTGTTTCCGACGAACTTTATATCCACAAAAAGGTGGCAAGAAGCCCTATGCTTCTAGCAACACACCCCGACCCGAGGCCTTCTCGAATAAAACCAATTGGACACAAAAGACCGAAACGCCCTTACTCTTGATCTCGGGGATCCATTAATAATTAGTTTGAGAACTGGGCGTTACAATTCTCCCCCACTTTAATATGATTTCACCCTCAAAATCACCAATTGCCAACTCTGGCTACCCAAAATCCCGAAAAGCATATTCATGCCCCTAAAGCGTGATGACCAGCAAGGGAGGCTAACCCCACTGGAACTCCATCTCGAAGAGGTACCTACTCCTCCTCATGCAGTCTCAAATACCTACCTCTCTGGAAGGCCCTGAACTTGAAAACATAGATTGGATCCTTATCCCAGACAGGCCGTCCAACTAACCATCACCAAACCTCTTCGCATTGCTATAAAAAGGGACTACTCAACCATGGGAACCTGAATTTCCAACCTGAAAACAGGACCACGAGTCATACTCTGCAGTCGGCCACACTTACTCTCTTTTACTCATACCCAAACGTACATACAACAATTCTCTTAGCAAAACCAACACTCACACCTGGCCCAATCAGCCTCAGGCTGGAATACCAGGCATGCCTACGATGGGTCCTCTCATCCCTAGGATGGTATACTCTCGCATCCCTACACATGTTTGGCCCAATCAACCGTCGGGTTGGAATACCAAACACATCAGGTTCAATCAATCATAGGGTCAGGTCATCCTCATGATGGAATACCCCAGATTGGAATACCTCCACATACATAACTCAAACCTATAACCATACTCGGAACCAAGGACCTTGCCCTTGCGTCACCCTCGAACCCTTCGGTTCGCCACAAATGAGTGTAACCCACTCATACCTCCCTATCACGATCTCTAGGTCCTTGACCTCCGACTGTAATATCTTTACACAGTCCTCATCACCGGTCCAGACTACTCCCAAGTCTGTTAACCTTTTATCTCACCTTTCTATGTCCAAACCTCCAATCTGTAGCCACTATTCCCCTCCTCTTCCTAGGAGACTGAAAACATGTCTACGCATCATCCAACATTGCCACAGCAACAGATCCTCGCTATCCATCACCCCTTAGTGGTGCTCACCGTTATCTCGTAACATGCATACATACTCAGAGACGGATCGCATGACCAGCAACCCATACATAGCCTGCCGCATTTCCTCGACATCTCCACCATCCGGGGATAACCCCACTATCCACTATCTCATAACACCATTCTCACTACTGGTTCGAAGATCCACGACACATGCAAGCCCTTACTATAACCGAACCGCCTCATCATACCACCCCCAATAACCAACATTCAAACCGCGCCAGGCAACCTTCTACAGCCAGCGGCTCATCTGAGAATTTCCAATTCTCCCCCACTTAGGGCACTAACCACCATCCACTGGCGGGGAAGCTAACATGTTGCTCAATCGAACCCACTAATACACCGAACTTCAAGGAACCTAAGTTCCTACTGATAGTTCCCGAATTCTTGAACCATAACCTTCCTTTCTCACGAATCCCACACTGGATATCAACCCTCTAAAAACCTTCAATACTAACTCTTCTCTAACACATACAACACTTTAATATCTCATGCAAGAAACAACATCTCATAATCACAACATAAAAATGATAAGACAAAAAACATACCGAATGGCACCTCTGGCTCAGATCTGATCTCCTCGGTCACAAGCTGATAAGCACGCCCTGGAGCCTTAAGAGGCTCTGCTCGACCATGACCTCCGTTAGTAAGTCTCAAAGTGGCTGGCGCTGGGGCCTGCACTGACCTGGCAGGCAGTAGAGGACACTGGGCCATCATATGTCCCACCTGATCACAATGATAACAAAGTCAAACTCCGGCAGCTGGAGCCTACTGCCTACAGTTCCTGGCTATGTGGCCCTCCTTACCACACTTGTGGCACCCCGAAGAGGAACGGAAACTACCCTCGTGCACCTTGCCGCACTTCCCGCAAGTGTGGCTCCTCCGACCTCCCTGTCGATAGTCAGTGGGCCTCATCCGCTTCGGTGCAGGCTGCGAATGCACCGGGGCCTGCCTCTGCTCTCTCAACTGAAGCTCAATCTCTAACTTCCGCCGCCTAGCGGCCTCCTGCAACCCCAAAAAGTTACTACACCTCTGCGTGGATACAAACTGCCTGGTGTCCCTCTTGAGCATACTCAGATATCGAGACATCTGAGCCTGCTCCGAAGCAAACTCTGGGCAAAACATCGCCCTCTCAATGAACATCCTGGTGATCTCCATAACCGACTCTGAACCCTACTTCAATTCTAGGAACTCCTGAGCCAACCTTTCTCTCTAAGCCTGCGGAACATAACGAGTACTGAACATTTCACGGAACTGATCCCACGAAACCACAGTCCGTTGCGCATCAGAATAAAATCCCGTGGTCAACCTCCACCAATCCTTCGCCCCGAGCCTCAAAAGGTTCAGAGCACACCTTACCCTCTGATCCGCAGGGCATGAACACGTGAAGAAGCAACCCTCCATGTCTGACAACCATCTCATAGCAACGATCGGATCCTGAACTCCATAAAAAGTAGGGGGCTTCGTATTGTCAAAATCCTGATATTGAAAGCCCTGACTGGCTCCTCCCCCTGCCACTGCCACAGCCGATGCAGTTGCTGAGGCCGCTGTCTTTGCAAGAGCCGGATAGCGCTCATCAAAATACTCAACCATGGCAGTCTTGATCGACCCAAACAGTTCCGACAACTCATCCCGGAACATAGCATCAACCTCATCATGTAGGATGTCACGAATTCTAGCATCCAACTCATCCATACTCATCTGACCAATAACCTTGGGTGGTGCTGATCCATCCTGACAACCCTCTCCTGATCCCGATCCTGAACCGGGTCCTGACTCGAAACGTCTCACATCCGCCATACTGAAATGAACAACCATAACAACCTCAGATACATCGCATAACCGCCAAGAACTAACCTCTAACCAACAACCTAGGGGTTGTGATTTCCTTGACACGCGTATGGGTCCTGTGCTTTCAAAAGTACGAGCCCATACTACCTTCCAACCTACCCATATTTGTCTCAAGTATCACCACAACGCCCTAAGCACAAACATACATAGCAGACATTCAATCCTCACCCCAAGAGGAATACTGAATATCTCATAACAAGAAAACCCTAGGCTAGCAGGCATCACAAATCAGGCAATTCTATCATGCAATTCCTGAAGATCCCTGGCCTAATACTAGCATGTTGTTCTAACATATCTCAAAAAAACAAATAACTTGTAGGGTATTTTGGGGTAACTTACTGGCTCCGGCTGATCGTACCCTCTGCATCCTCCTCTACTTATTTTGAAAACCTTTAGAAAACCATTTTTGAAAACCTCTCCTTGATTGAAGACTGGATTCACACGAATGTTCCTCCAATTCACTTAAGCCAAGGCTCTGATACCAACTTGTGACGACCAATAATTTCAACCAAATTAAAACATTTTATTTCATTCAAAAACCATTACGTTCATACATCTTGTTTTCAAAATAGTTTAAACATCATAGTATCCACTAGAACCATATCACATAAATCATAAAACATGAGGCGTGGTACGATCACGCCTTCGCCTTGCCATGATCTCCAGAAGCACCAGAAACAATAAACCACAACTGTAAGCGCGAAAGCTTAGTGAGTTCCCCAAAGTACCCATACGCACATAACATACGCATACAGCAAAGAACAACATACTACGGGTCCAATCAACCTTCCGATTGGAATACCCCTGGCTCTCAACCATCAGGTTGGAATGCCTACAATACACGAGCCCAATCATCCTACCGGGATGGAATACTCTCGGCCCATAACCATCGGATTGGAATGCCCAACCACCTATACGTACAACAATAACTACTATGGGTCCAGTCATCTCATAAGATGGAATACCCCAGGCCCCTCAACCATCGGGTTTGAATGCCAACCTACTATGAGTCCAATCATCCTACCGGGATGGTATACTCCTGGCCCACAACCATCGGGTTGGAATTCCCCACACTAGCAAACATGCACACATAACAGGCAACCATAAAATACTCTATAAAAAACCATACTATGGCCCTATCATCCTACCGGGATGTAATACCCTCTGCTACTGCTCAACATACATAACCTGCAGGTAACCTCCTACCGGCATACATAAGGCAAGACCAACTATAGGTCTATACTCATAAATGCTACCCAACTACCAGGGTGCTGATCCAACAGAACTAGCCATCTCTTAACTATCCATTCCTCTAGGATACTAAGCTAACAAGGCATATCCCCGTATTGTTATCCTATATACTAGGATACTAGCAAGCATATCATCACACAACATAATAAGCTTTAAACAACAATTCAAAGGTCCGGCCTTGGTGCCTTAGACCCTTGAGTACAATGAGGAAAACTCACCTTGCAACTGCCGAAATCCTACAAATCTCTGACTGCTGACTCACCGGAAATCCCAACTATCACATGCAAATCATCACATTAGAATCCATCATGACTTTCTATGCCAAGTGCCCACAACACTCATTAAGTCCATTATCCTCTTATTGGGCCAAGACCCAAAACCAAATCCTCGTGCAAAGCCTAATATTGGCCCAATTTACTAAATTGGGCCCACCTTTCTAAACGGACCTAGATCCAAGGTCCATAATAATTATTGGGCCCAATTTACTCCATCCATACTGTTCAGTCACGGCCCAAGCCCAACTAGCCGATAAACATCCTAATTACTCAAGGCCTAAAATTGAAAGCCCAACAGAGTGCGTACGTTGGGCGTACGCCGTCTGCACCAAAAATCCTTCCAAGTGCTTAATGGCTTAAGCACTTAAGCCCATATGCTAGATCCAGTGACAAAAAGGGCCTAGGACTCATAAAGTCTCAATCTTTATCCTTTTAGACATCCATAAAGCTCTTAACTCAAGGTCTTAACCCATTAAGACCTTCCTACTTCTTACATGGGACAACCAAAGCTATTGGGACCTCATTTTTTTTACTCAAGACTTCTCCAATGGTCTGAAAGGACAGCTCATCTTAACCAATGCACATGATGCATCAAAATGGCGGTTTTGGGACAAGAATGGTGTCAAAACCTCATCATACATAGATCCACACAAAATAGATGTCAAGCAAGAAGCTTTATACCTTTAGGAGCTCTTGAACCACCAGAAAACTTTAGATCTACACACTGGCCTTCTTCCTCTACTCACTAGATGCAACACCTTCTTCTCCAAAACACTCCAAATTCACTTCAAAAGCTTACACACTCAAGAAGTTGGCTAGGGTTTGGGGAAAACGGCTCTAAACAGTGGAGACTAGGGTTTGGGAGGGCTATGAGCTCTTAAAGTTGTTTAAATAGCCTCCTAACCCGAAATATTAGGGTTTCTAGATGATAGACGTACGTTGGGCGTACGTCCAGTACGTTGGGAGTACGCCGAGGGACTCCGCATTCATTTACTCCATTACGCTAGGCGTAACCCAGCCTACGCTAGGCGTACCCACACGTGTCCCAAAGCATGCATGGCCTTTCTTTGACAACTTTTTCCATTAAGTGTCATAAATGTCAATATCTTCAAAGTGTCATAACTCCTTCATTCCAAGTCCGTTTCCGACGAACTTTGTATCCACGAAAAGGTGGCGAGAAGCCCTGTGCTTCTAGCAACACACCCCGACCCGAGGCCTTCTCGAATAAAACCCATTGCCCATAAAAGACTGAAACTCCCTTACTCTTGATCTCGACGATCCATAAATAATTACTTTTAGAACGGGGCGTTACAGTAAACCTGATATTTCAAGCATTTTGAACACCACAGCCCCATGGTGGGCGCCAAATGGTTTTGTTCAAAAATTACACAAGTATAAATCAACCAAATTGAATGAGATGTTGTGATGTTCGAATTGTGAAATAGAGAAAGGTAAAGAGAATGACATATTTGTTTACAAGGAAATCCCTTGATCCTTGCTAGGATCTCCAGCACAAAACCATGGGAGGTGATAATGATCACCTGCCTTGATGATTTCATTAATATAAAATGATGATTATAGAGAGTATTTCAGTAAGAACAAGTGAAAATTTTTGTAGAGTAAGCTGCGAGTAAGTAGAGTGTGTCGTGTGGGAGATAAACGCGTCAATTTATAGTCTAAACTAGCTAACAAGATGTTCGATATTACCGGGATCCTCTATGACCAGCTTTGTGAACGTTGTTTGACTTGGTATTTCTGGTCTTTAACATAGTTGAGACGACTCTCTGTTGAGTATAAGTCTTCTCTTGACTATTTCTGCACATGTATTAATTGAGAACAAAATATAACTGTTATAAATGTTAGTAAATAATAACAACGGTAATAGTCGGGATCCTGAGATAGTTAAGGATCCTGAATATCTGATGAGGTCTGACGATCCTGGCCCTAACATTAACGAAGGGAAAGTTTTTACCTGAAATGACCAGGTGTTACATATATATATGGTTAGGGCCAAGATCCTTAATCCTATCCAGCATCCTGGATCTTAAAGGAGTCTTAGGATCCTGAACATACATCAGGATCCTGAACATCGCCATTATTATTTCCTAACAAGTTTAAAGACTATATTTCTTGTTTATTTCTCACATGTGTAGAAACGTTCAACATAGGACTCATTCACAATGAATAATCACTTTAACCAGGCTTAAAACTCGAGAATACCAACTCAAAGCACGTTGCAAATACCAGTTCAATAGGATCCTAGGAAATCTTGGATTGTAGTTGAAAGATCTAGTATGCCCAAAACTCATTATAGAATGATATTGGTAATACTATGTGTTCCTATAGGGTCATACCATATAGTAAGTTACCATTAGTTGATTATTTATTCGCATACTTTGATTATTAATAAATATATCAACATTTGTATTTAATTGGGAAATTATTATTTCATGGAAATAATATTTTACTAATTAGGAATTTATTGTTTGTGTAAATAATATTTATTGGAGAAATAACAACTTATGAAATATATCATAAAGTATGATTATTTATAAGTTATATATTTATATATCTTAATAAACTAGTTCAATTTATATAAAAGGTAGTTTTATATAAAATAAGATATTTATATATTCATATTTATATCTTAATAAACTACTTACAATTTATATAAAAGATAGTTTTATTTAAAATAAGATATTTATATATGACTAGTTATATAAATATATATATATATATATATATATATATATATATATATATATATATATATATATGTTGGGAATTCTTTATAAAAATGATTGATTTTTATAAAGATAATATATATAAAAAACTAGCCATGAGACAACTTTTGTTTTCTTTTGGACATGCCTTTTTCGAAAAATGGGAGGAGAAAAGGCACACATGCCATGTCTATTCTTTTGCCATGCTTGGGACAAAGTTGTCTCTCCTTTTGCTTTATGGTATCCCTTTGCTTTTTGGGCATTAGATAAAGGAGGGCATGGAAGCGCTTTGGACATACTTCTTGCAAGTCTTCTTCTTCCTCTTCTTAGATCCAAATCCGAGAGCTCCATGCTCTCTAGAGGATTGCCAAATTTTGAAATTTGAAGGATATTCTTCTTCTCCATTCTCTTGCATTTTGATGCTAGACAAAACCCCTTTGTTGCTTCACCTTTGAACATATATTTGGTATACATTTCAAAGGCTTTATGAACAATAGATTACAAGTGAATACTAACATTTTTTGATGGTTCTACTCTTGCTTGGTGGATACTTGTAGAAAACTCTTGCTTTAGAGTTGCAAGCCACACTTCATCAACTTCCAACCTCCCATGAGGATCAAAGTCTTCAAAGGTTGTTATGCTTTCCCTTCTATGGTTGTTTTAATCGTTCTAACTCTTGAAAAATGATCGTTGGTGGGTAAAATAGTTTTAGTTTTATTCAACAATTTTAAAGCTTTCGTTGTCAATTCTACCGGTTGTGAAACTGGATTTATGAATAAAAACCCAACAATAGTTACTTAACCTAGACTATAAATACACTTGTAAATGACACACAACGAGCATATTTTTCTGACACCCGCAGACTTAGAGCTATGCAAACACTAGTAATCTTATATCTATCATCATCTCTATAATTTACATTCAAATAAATAATATCATACAAGGCAGGTGATCATTATCACCTCCCGATGTTTAATGTTGGAGATCCTAGCAATGATCGAGGTATTTCCTTGTAAATCAAGTGTGCCATCTTGTTCTAATTTCATTAATCACTTCATCTAAAACACCAAAGCCTCTCATGTAATTTGGTTTATATCCATTTGATCGATTTTTTACCAAAACAATTTTTCGCCCACCGTGTGGTCATGATGTTCTTAATTCTCGAAAATTATTTCTACACAACCAACTTTATCCTCTTACTCTATTCCTTTGATTTCCTCAAAAAATATTCCTCTACCTCCAAAAGGACCTCCCATTCATAGGAAAAGTTCGGATACCTCTAAAAAGAACACCTCTACAATCATCAGCGATGTGAATCTGGGATCCCTGAGATTCCAGGATCCTCCTATTCCGATCTTTAACGTCGAACTCTTCTCCATGACGAAGATGGTAAAGCAACAACTAAACCAACAACGGTAGGTAAACAAGACAATACTCAAGGAGATAGAAAGAATTAGAGAGGAAATCCACAAACCACATGAAATAACACCTTCGATTTTGCAACCCACGATCCTCGATTTCGATAGCACAGGATCCCTAGGGAATTGTCGAGATACTACAACCTTGGAAATTGTTGCTGCCTCAACTTGGGAAGCAATTGCAAATAATCAAACCCCTGTGATGCAGGATCCTAGCAATACCTTCACTACCCTTCAAAACCAAGACACTGGTAACTTACTAAATAATAACGCATTTAATACTAACTCTAAGGATCTTGATGCATGTATAGTCCTATCATGACTAGGGAACTTCAACAATTGATACAGATGATCTCAAGTGTACTAGCAATATCCCTCACAAAGCCGTATAATGAAACCACGGATCCTGAAGACCAAATCGCATAATATAGATAGAGAATGGAGATCATTCCCATTACACCATACTTAAAAGAAGCACGTTTATGTAAAGGCTTCAGATCTACTCTCACAGGATCAGCCTTAATATGGCTCTACAATGTACCTCCTTATTCTGTAACATCCAGTTTTTCAGATATATTATTGTGTATTATAAATTGGGGTTTTTGTAGAGAGACTCGGCGAGTTGAGGGTCCAACTCACCGAAACGAGTCAAGATGTTCGCGGAACTTTAATGAATGGACTTGACGAGTCAGAGATCTGACTCGCCGAGTAGGTGATGGGTAGATAAACCCTAAGTCTCCGATTTGTGACCTATTTAAGGGGCTCTAGGCCCACATTCCCGCCTCCACCCACCCTTGAGAGCCTAAGAGAAACCCTAAAACCATTCTTTCCTTTGTGGAGTGAGTGTGTGATCATTTTGGGCAATCTTGGTGCACTTCTACGAAGGAGGATGAAGAGCTACATGAATTGGATCAAAGGAAGGCTATAGATCTGTGGTTTTGAGTGCTTTAGCTGTTGTGTGGAGGTACAAAATTCTCATCTTGTTCCTTCCTTGTGCTAGATCTCATTTTTGGGAGTTTTAGGGATTTTCTCCAAATTTTTGTTACTTATGAGTTATATGAAACATGATTTGAGGTTAGAAACCTCAGATTTGGACCTTATGAGGTCCTTGGAGTCTAGGTGTCCCGGCTTTAGTCGTCTAAATGAGGGTTGATGAGCTAAATCCTTCATGAAGGACATGTAATAGCATTTTGGAGCAATAACATCATGCAAGAACGTAAAGATCGAAACTTTACGTGACTATTGAGCCTTGAGATGATAGATCTAGTGGTTGGAATGATAGATATGTCCTAAATTGTTAGTTTAAGAAATGTGTCTGAATAAACTCGCCGAGTCGATGAGCCGACTCAACGATTTGGTTAGGGTTTTTGCGATCAAGCTGAATCGCGTGTTAACTCGGCAAGTTAGGGGTCAACTCGACGAGTTGAGCTAGACCTTCGCGAGACTTCTAAGGAAGTGAGTGGACTTGACGAGTCACAAGAGTGCACTCGGCGAGTCAGGACAAATATGGACTGTTGACTCGAGTTTAACTTATGTGGACTTTAGGGTTGGTCAACATGAGTAAAGGAGATCATGGAAGGGTAAAATAGTCTTTTATCCACTTCAAGAATTGAGTAGAGAAAGAGAATAGCCTTGGTGTAAGTGGATATTAATTTGAGATGTTTATCCTATGTGTTAGGCGGAGGTTAGTTCGAGATGTCCGAGTGCAAGACTTTTACTTGCTTGCTTATGAGGTGAGTCTTCTCATTATACTTTACCTAGAGTGGTAAGTATGTGTGACCAGAGTGTCTTATGTGCTTGTTTGAGTTATGCATGATTGTGTGATTGTATTGTATGTTATATTATGTGTTACTTAGACCGGACCGGAGGGTCCAACGATCTATGAGACCAGAGGGTTCTCGACCAGATCGGACCAGAGGGTCCAACGAGCTGCAGGACTAGAGGGTCCCACTGAGACACATTGACCGGAGGGTGTTACAGAGTTATGGCCTTGAGTGGCTAGATGTTTGTGCATGGTATTTTGGGGAACTCACTAAGCTTCATGCTTACCGTGTTATATGTTATGTGTTTTAGGTTGTTCTCAAGATCGTGGGAAGGCACCGGCTTGATTGTACACACCAGTGAAAGATTCACATTTTGAGGATCCTGGATTTTTAACCGAGCGATTACGGAGTTTGAATTGTAAACTTAATAAATGAGATTTTGTGAGATACATTATGAGAATTATGTGATTTTAAATGAAAATTTTGTTTTGAAAATTTACGGTGTTACAAGTTGGTATCAGAGCCTTGGTTTGAGAGATTCGGATGCACCTTCGGGTAAATCTCGACTCAAACTGAGGATTTGAGAAAAAATTTCAAGAAAATGATTTTTCTAAAAACAAACAAGAGTTTCTTAGAGAAAACAAGAAGGATCAGTTTGTACAATCAGCCTGATCCCAAACGGTGATTTTCCAAAATACCCTACTTTTGTGTTATGAGATATTCTGTGATATTCTGCATGCTAGAGGATAGGCTTGGTATTTCATATTTTAGGACTAGAGTGGCCTGATTTGTGATGACTTACCCTAGGAGTTGTTGTTCACTGTGATGTGCTTCCGAGTATGTGCTAAGTATGAGTATCCAGTAGGAATATTTCAGAGATAGAGCTTCGATTAGAGGAGTAATCTAGGAGAGATACATATACAAGCATTGGAGGGGCATACTGAGAGAGTAGTTAAATACCCGCGAGGGGTGGAGTTGCTTGAGTTCGGTGATATCTTTTGAGTATGATTATAGCAAGTGGAGTCATAACTTGAAGTGGTTATACGTATTGGTAGAGAGTATTCAATGCCTGAATGTTGCTTACTTCGTGCTTTGTGGATCTCTTGATGATGGGAGTTAGCTACTAAGTGAATATGATGATATTCAGGAGGTAGATGGTTGGCATCATAAGTAATTCTTCAGCAGCTGACGGTGGAGAAGTGTGAGAACCTAGGAAGAGCCTAGGGAGTGACCTTAGTCAGATGACTACGCTGACAGAGTAAAGCATTTCGCTGGGGAAAAGAACACGCGTGACGGGATTGGTGATCGAGAAGGTTGAACAGCTACTTAGGAACTCCGGGATGGTCCGTGTAGAAAGTATGGGTAGATGTGGTAGATAGTATGGGCCCGTACTACTAAAAGCAGAGGACCCATATTCGATACAGGGAGCATTCCGAAGGTTTTGAGTAGCAGATCGAGAGGCGATATCATGGTTCGAGTACCATGATTTGTAGTAGATCGAGAGGTGATGTCATGGTTCGAGTTCCATGATTTGAGGCGAATTGAGAAGAGAGAGCATGGTTCGAGTACCATCATTCGTAGCGGATTAAGAAGAGAAAGCATGGTTCAAGTACCATGGTTCGTAGCAGATTAAGAGGAGATAACATGGTTCGGGTACCATGGTTCATAACAGATCGAGAGGTGGCTACAGGGTTTGAGTACCATGACCCGTGGAGGTTACTGCTTCTGGTGTTACCAGTTATTCCATTGTGATTGATTATATTGAAATAAGATGTGATAGAGTGTGGGATCATAGGGCCATGTTGAACGAGTTTCAAGGGAGCACACCTTGAGGGGGAAATCAAGTTGGTTTCCGAGAAATTTAGATGAGATGACAACAGGAGTCGCAAGGCTTAGGGATGAGTAGAGGTGGTGCTTCATGGACGATTACGGGTTGAGCTACACATTTGGACGATAGCGGAGATGCCACTTCCTGTGCCCGTAGTGTGCTATCTTCTGTGGGGAGTAGAAGGGATATTGAATTTATGGTACAGAGTTGGAAGTAAACCCTGTGGGGTAGCAAGTGTGGTGCCCTTTTCACCAGAGTATTTGGGCAGTATGTTTGCTGCGAGGTATTCTTATACAAGGAAAGAGTCATTAGTAGGACTAAGATGGATGAGAACAAGGAGGTGCCTTGTTGAGGGAAAGGTACTTTTATTAGCAATTTCCGGTGGTTAAAAGGAGTATATCGGGGCGGTGGCCCTCGTGGTCTACGTTGTGTATTGACAAAATGAGAATGAGGTTTGTGCTTTTAGGATTATTCCTGATTTGGGAAGCGGTCGAGGAGTTAGATTCGAAGTGTGTGAAAGGGCACTATTTCCAGAATAGAGATAGATTGGATTCGGAACAGCGGGGTTTCCGGCGGTGTGTCAGTCTGAGGCCACAAGGTGAATAGAGGAAGTCATGTGGGGAGGATTCCGATATTTTTTCAAGGAAAAAATAATTGGAGATTGTTTCGTGAGACAGTCTACTTAGTAGATTGTGGATGTGCCAATTGGTGATTGTTCGAACCTGAGTGGGGGAGAACTGGTTTTCCAGTAAGGGGATCAGTGATCCATTCAAGTGCGGTCAGAGAAATGGTTATGGAGATATGCGGTGCGGACACATGAGACCTGAGCTAGTGGAGGATGAAGGGAGATGCCAGGCGGGAAGATGTATGAGTATATGTTTAAGAAAGGATGAGTGGATCCACAGCAGGTGGCCGTTGGTTGGAGAATTCATTTGTGACCTGGGATTTATGGGGTTTGCATATGTCGAGTTCGAGTACGATTGGGTCGCTAGATTCAGGGTGCGATAGCAGAGAGTTGCAAGTGTAGGTATAGATTGTGATATATACCCCAAGAAGGGAAGTAGTTGGTTTGTCAACCAATTTCAGGGTCGATACGAGTAGTTTCGTATGGGTAGTGATCAGTAGAGGGGGAGCTTCGGGTTTTCGTCAACGTGTTCTAAGCCATTGACGATGCCTCTGTGTTTCAATTGGGAGATGGAATACTCTGAGGTTACAAGTGGTGTGAGAGGAAGATCGGTTGTAAGATTCTGAAAGAGCAATGCGGTATCCGAGTATGATGTCGTGAGTATGAGATTAGTGGTTTGGGCAAACATCGTGAGATTCAATGATGGTGTACCGAGGTATCCGAGTACGATGTCCTTAATTCCAGATTATTTGAAGTTCTGAGTTAAGAGATGGAAAGTGGTGTAGCAAGTATCTATGGTTCCAATGAGAGCCCTTCCACTGTGATGCTTATTCTTGGATGGGTGTGTGTGCACCTATCCATGATTGGCCGCGGAAATTGAGATAGAGGACGCAGTGTGGCATCGACTGAAGGATGGGTTCATGGGGTTTGGTGATACTACGGGGAGCCTTAGTATTCCCAAGTTAGCGAGAGGGTGTGGTGATACTACGGGGAGCCGTAGTATCCACCAGTCAGCGAGTAGGTGTGGCGATATTGCGATGAGTCGTGGTACTCGCCAAGCAGTGAGAGAGAATTGTGAAACTGCGGGGAGCCGTAGCTTTCACTGGTCAGAGGGAGAGCACTGTGAAGCTACAAAAAGTCGTAGTTTTCACCAGCTAGAGCATGATGCATAGGAGTTTCTAGGCTTGAGTAGCCTTATCTTTGAGTCTGTGAGAATCTGGTGGTCAGGCCATGGGAGAGGTCGGGGTCTCCCTAATGGTCGGGAGTCGTCATATTCTGAGATAAGGTGTAGCTATAACAATCATAAATATTTGGGGGTAGTGATGTATGCGAGAATTACGAGTCATGGGTTATGAGTTGGGTGCTTCATTGGGATGAGTGGTTCCAATTATGCGCCAGGCCAAACTCTCGAGTTTGAGTTGGCTCTAGTGGTGTATTATGAAGGCGAGATGAGATTCCGAGCTCCCAGGTGGGTTTCTCGTTGAGAGGTATTGTGTGTCATATGATGTCTTAGGCCTATGTGGGTTAGTTCGTTTGTATGGGAAGGACCTCGAGATGCTTGGAGCTAATGAGTAGTAGACGACAGAGGTCGAGGGTGAGATGTTTTCAGTTGGATTGTAGTATTCGCTTGGGGAAAAGCGAACTTCTTGACTCGTGTGTCACAATGGGCCGAGGTAGTTGTGAGAGAAGGAAGTCAGTAAGACACTTTGGGACATGTTATGGATAACCTATGGAGGTTCGTGATTGTAGAAGTCAGAGGATATTATTGATTAAGCATGATCTTCTTCTTGTATTCAAGGACAGGGTGTCGAGAGTTCAATGTTCAGATAGGTTCTGACTGAAGCTCGGTAGATGGGACCCTGGTGTAATGTGACCCTTTCATTTTGGAGTATGATTTGGATTGTTTAAATATTTTGTTTAAGCGATCGGAAGCCTATTTCTAGGGCGTTGACTTGTTTATCATCCACGATGAAAGGATCAGAGGGGTAGTGAGTTATTGGGGTCTGCTATTCGAGGAGCAAACAACATGGTGATATCTTGAGAGGGCGGCTAGCAGGGAGGCAGGCCACTAGAGTACCCAGCTTTCGGGGAGTCTGAAAGAGTATCATGGCAGCAGAGGAGGTTGAACTTTCCTGGATTTAGGAGTTCCTGTTGGATTCAGGTTTCCATGGGGAAGGATATCTGGGTGGTATGAGATCTTCTCAGTGGTGCTTTTCGAGTTTTTGGGTTCGATCTTTGAGAATTGAGGGGCGATTTGGAGGGCGAAATCATATTCAAGTGGGGGAGAATTGTAACATCTGGTTTTTCAGATATATTATTGTGTATTATAAATTGGGGTTTTTGTGGAGAGACTCGACGGGTTGAGGGTCCAACTCACCAAGTCGAGTCGAGATGTTCGCGGAACTTTAATGAATGGACTCGACAAGTCGGAGAGCTGACTCGCCGAGTAGGTGATGGGTAGAGAAACCCTAAGTCTCCGGTTTGTGACCTATTTAAGGGGCTCTAGGCCCTCATTCCCGCCTCTACCCACCCTTGAGAGCCTGAGAGAATCCCTAAAACCATTCTTTCCTTTGTGGAGTGAGTGTGTGATTATTTTGGGCAATCTTGGTGCACTTCTACGAAGGAGGATGAAGAGCTACGTGAATTGGATCAAAGGAAGGCTATAGATCTGTGGTATTGAGTGCCTTAGTTGCTGTGTGGAGGTACAAAATTCCCATCTTGTTCCTTCCTTGTGCTAGATCTCATTTTTTGGATTTTTAGGGCTTTTCTCCCATTCTATTGTACCTATAAGTTATATGAAACATGATTTGAGGTTGTAAACCTCAAATATGGACCTTATAAGGTCCTTGGAGTCTAGTTGTCCCAGCTTTAGTCGTCCAAATGAGGGTTGATGAGCTAAATCCTTCATGAAGGACGTGTAATAGCATTTTGGAGCAATAACATCATGCATGAACGTAAAGATTGAAGCTTTAAGTGACTATTGAGCCTTGAGATGATAGATCTAGTGGTTGGAGTGATAGATCTATCCTAAATCGTTTATTTGAGCAATGTGTCTGAATGAACTTGCCAAGTCAATGAGTTGACTCGACGATTCGGTTAGGGTTTTCCCGATCAAGCTGAATCGTGTGTTAACTCGGTGAGTTGGGGGTCAACTGAGTTGGACCTTCGCGAGATTTATAAGGAAGTGAGTGGACTCGATGAGTCACAAGGGTGCACTTGGCGAGTCAGGATAAATATGGATTGTTGACTCGAGTTTGACTTCTGTGGACTTTAGAGTTGGTCAACGTGAGTAAGGGTGATCATGGAGGGGTAAAATAGTCTTTTATCCACTTCAAGAATTGAGCAGAGAAAGAGAATAGCCTTGGTGTAAGTAAATATTAATTTGAGATGTTTATCTTATGTGTTAGGCGGAGGTTAGTTCGAGATGTCCGAGTGCGAGACTGTTACTTGCTTGCTTACGAGATGAGTCTTCTCACTATACTTTACCTAGATTGGTAACTATGTGTGACCAGAGGGTTTTATGTGCTTGTTTGAGTTATGCATGATTGTCTGATTGTATTGTATGTTATATTATGTGTTACTTAGACCGGACCAGAGGGTCCAACGATCTATGAGACCGGAGGGTTCTCAACCAGACCGGACCAGAGGGTCCAACGAGTTGTGGGACTAGAGGGTCCCACTGAGACACATTGATCAGAGGGTCTTACAGAGCTATGGCCTCGAGTGGCTAGATTTTTGTGCGTGGTATTTCGGGGAACACACTAAGCTTCGTGCTTACCGTGTTATGTGTTATCTGTTTCAGGTTGTTCTTAGGATCACGGGAAGGCACCTGCTTGATTGTACACACTAGTGAAAGAGTTACATTTTAAGGATCCTGGATTTTTAACCGAGCAATTATGGAGTTTGAATTGTAAATTTAATAAATGAGATTTTGTGAGATACATTATGATAATTATGTGATTTTAAATGAAAATTTTGTTTTGAAAGTTTACGGTGTTACATATTCCATTACTTATTTTTCTCATTTATTTAACCTTTTTAATAACTAGTTAGCTTGTACCAGGACATTCGAAAGGATCACCAGTGATCTTTATCGAGTAGTCCAGGCTCCTAAGGAATCCCTTAGATATTTCGTAAGCAGGTTTGGCAAGGAAGCTCTAAACATTCCTAATATTCACATAGCTACTGTCGTGTAGGCTTTTAAGATCGTATAAATCAAAACCATGTTCCAAACGTGATCATCATATGGTTAATGTCCTTGACGATGAAGGAGAAAAAATGGATTCCCTAGGATCACTGACTATTGTTTTTCTATGGATGTTTCATTATTAATCTTTTCCAAGAAGGATCTCAGCGAAAAGGCAAGGTAACCCAGGAAAGGAGACAAATTGAGTGTCTTGAAATACAAGTCTAAATGGTGAGCATACGACAGTGATCTTGGCCGCATCCCTGAGGATTACATAGCCCTTAAAAGGATATTAGTTATATCCTAAGCTAAGGACATATTAAAGAGATCCTAGGAAGACAAAAAGAAATTTCCAATGAAAAGGAGCCAAATCATGAGAAGATCCTTGAAAAAACAAGATCCCCTCCTTCAGACGCCAACGTAATCAACATTATTTCTGGGGGTTTTGACATTTTTGGAACTTCTTACTGCGCAGCAAAAACATATGCTAATATGTCGAAGGCAAAAAAAATGACCCCGAAAGAACACATCGATAATAGGAGAGAAAGAAATCACCTTCGATGAACAAGATAGAGAAAATATCTAGGATCTTCATCATGATGGATTGATGATATCTCTCTACATCGCTTTTTCAGAAGGATCCTGGTGCACGGAGGATCCTCGATGAACATCATACTCTTTGATGCTTTGACCAGAATGAACATTCAAAAATTCGAGATAATCAAGAGATCCTCAATACTAATAGGATTCAACGGTGAAACGAAACATAATATTGGAGAGATCAACTACCCATCCACATCAAAGGGGTAAATTTTATGTATTCTCTTATGTTATTAATGCTTTGTCTTCCTACAATGTTATATTAGGTAGGCCTTGGATCCATGACATGAAAGTGGTTCCAGTAACGTACCAATAATGCATCAAGATGCCTACCCCTTGGGGGACAGTAAAGATCATCGGTGATCAGCAAGAACCCAAGAATACTACAAGACCTCAATGAAGCCTTCATTAGTACCATAACAAGAATAGCAGTTAAATCAGGGGGAAAGAGGTGTAATAGAAGCAAAAGAACATGATGCGAAGGAAATTCCCCTAAATCCCAAGGATCCTGAAAGAAATTTCTGTTGGAATAGTGTCTAAGGCTGTAACTATATCCGGTTGTGCATGGTCCTTTTGGGTTGCCTTCACCATAGCAACTTGATAGGATGATTTATTAAGAGAGAATAAATATTATTAATATATTATGGGAATAATATAATGAATAATATATTGTTATTTGATTAATATAAGTCATAGAATTAATTAGAATTAATTTGGTGACTTAAAGAAATTAATTAAATAAAGGGGTATAAACTGTCAATTGTTTGATAGTTAAGCTTTAGACTGTAAATCCATTAGGATATGGTTTGGACGGATTCTAAGAGCTTTAGGAAAGCTAAAATCGTCCATATGCTTATCTAGGAATGGATTTGGATAGCCTTAAGAGAAGATTATCCAATTAGGGTTTAGGTTGTAACCCTTAAGGAGTCTACAAGTATAAATAGACCCCATGGCATAGGGAATTCGACACTTGACCTAAAGTAAGGAACCTCTGGTCGAAATTCCTCCCCTCTCCTCTCTCCCAAATCATCCTCCTTGCTTTGGTGTTTGTAAGCCATTAGAGGAGTGACATTTGTGACTCTAGAAGCTCCAAGACCTCAAGATCAACAAGGAACTCAAAGGTATGATTCTAGATCTGTTTCAATGTTGTTGTTTAACCTAATTAGTAATTAGAAGTCTTGGATTCAAAGCATGTTTATTAGAAAGCCTAGATCCGAGCATTAGGGTTTTGCATGCGCACATAGGAAAGTTCTTATGGCTAAAACCCATCAGTGGTATCAGAGCCTAGCTTGGTTCTCTGTAAATTGTTGCTTAATTAACTGAAACAAACCTGCAAAATTCGATTTTTGGTTTCTGAGTCATGGACTCGGCGAGTCTCAAAGTGGACTCGGCGAGTAGGCCTGACTCGGCGAGTCCCTTTGTGCACTCGGCGAGTCCAGGCGTCAGGAATGGCCAGATTCGGGATTTCTTTGTGTTTATCTTATCTTAACTTACCATAAACTAATTAGATCAATATTAATTCGTTTTTCTGATAAATATAACTATTATCTTGATCTAGTTAAAGGTAATTATCAACTAATTAAATATTTAATTTCCTTATATGATAATTAATTAATCATTTTGATTATTTTTGTAATTATCTTAAAAAGAAATCTTGAATAAATCAAATATAGATAATTAGGATATTAATTGTTAATTGGAATTATTTGTTATTTGATCCTCCATGTTTTAAATGTTTAAAACCTACCCTCATGTTTTGAAATTTACTTTTGTGATTAAAAGCTTTAATTTAGACAACTTAAATTTCAAGCCCTAGATTTTAAAAGTTTTAAAATACAACCCAATACTAATATGATATTACTAGAATAATGTATATATGTATAACTAAATGCTAGTCTTACCGTTAGTAGGCCTCATTCACGAAGCCGATCTATAAGGTGGGTATAAGGTTGCGGCCTATAAAATGGCGCTTAATGGGTGTACACTCACACCCACCGCTTGCTTGATTGGTGGAGGGTCGTTAGCCGAACGGGTAGGATAGGGCAACCTCATCCTCTCATTAAAAGTATAATAAGAAATACAAAGTAACTACACATATTTTAAAATTTCCCAATCCTAGTTACTTTAGGAAAAGTGAATTGATGCAATCCCATGAAATTACACTTTGCACCTTGCTAAGATGTTAGTGGAGCGTGTGTGGTTTACCGGCACACTAATTGGTTCTAAGCGAAGGTGGCAAAGGGTGATTCGTTGTTTATCATAGTTCGATGGAGCGTGTGTGGTTTACCGACACATCGAATAGGTGATTGTTACAATGAAGGCGCCATGTGAATTTGCATGGTAATTCACACCCGCTTTGTGATCCTCGGCATCCCAGTCACAAACAAGAGGGGCATATCGAGATTTAAACATGCCATTGAATAGTTTCAATGAATCTCATCCGAACCTAGGAATTCTCAAAAAAACACTTAGGACTAATACTTTAGGTTTTTGTGATGGAGAATTAGTGAATCGTCATTCACTTACCTTCAATTTATTTGCATGTTAGATTACGGCATCCCTTTTCTAGTATGTAAATGTTATTGTTGGATCCTAGCCCTAATTTTCTTATTGGGTGATAATTAGGGATTCCTATTCTAATCTATCTTTGTCCTTTTCTAATTATAGATGTCGAACGCAAACAACGCTGCTGCTAGTTCTTTCACGTTGATGAGCCTTTTCCAAAAGGTCACCTTCGATGGAACGAACTTTAGCGAATGGATAAGATACATTCGCACCATTGCTTGCTATGAGGATAAGGAGTATGTCCTCGATGAGAAGCTCGAGAAAATCAACACCGAAATCGCTACCCCAGCCGAAATCACCGCCTTTGAAACTCATGAGCGAGATGCAACGAAGGTACATTGCATCATGATCACCACCATGAACTCCGAATTCCAAAAGTCCTACGAGGACATGTACCCGTACGAGATGCACCAAGACTTATTGGAGAGGTACCACCAAAACGCGAGACAAGAGAGGTACGAGATTTTCACTAACATGATTTCCGCGAAGATGGGTCATGGAGAATCTCTTACCGTGCACTTGCAAAAGATGCAAAGGTATGTCGACCGCCTTCGCAAGTTAAATGTTGACTTCGGTGAGGATTTGGCGATCGACATGGTGCTTCACTCTTTGCCTCCGATGTACAATCAATTTAGGATGACCTACCACATGAACAAAGAAGAGGTCACCCTAAGCAAGCTCCAAGGTCTCTTGAGGGTTGCTGAGAGCAACTTCAAAGACAAGACTGTTGCACCTACTCCCAATCCGCCCGCTGCTCCTGTCTTGGCTATTGGACAAGGGAAGGGAAAGAAGAGGAAAGCTTCATCGAAGAACTATCGCAAGGTGAAAGCCCGAGATGGTGCCCCTTCTAGTGGGACCAAAGTTGATCCCGCCAAGCCCTGCTCTAACCCGAAGAAGGCAGAGTGCCACCACTGCCACAAGATAGGACATTGGAAGAGAAGCTGCCCGGATTACCTGCAAGCAATCAAAGAAGGAAAGATCAAGCCATCTTTCGCAGGTATATATACAATCAAATCTAACGATTCTAATCATGCTATTTCTTGGGTTCTTGATACCGGTTGTGGTTATCACATTTGTTCTAATGTGCAGGGACTAAGAAGAAGTAGGGATGTGGAGCAAGGAAGGATCAATCTAATCATGGGGAACAGAAGATCGTCGCCTGTGACCAAGATTGGAGTGTATTCCTTAGTGCTTAGGAATAGTTTAGTTTTAGATTTGAACAATTGTTGCTATTCGCCAGAAATGGCAAGAAACATCATTTCATTTCATGGTTTATATAGACAAGGATTTAGATTTTCTTTTAATAATGAGAATGGTTCTATTTTGGCTTATCTAAATGGTGTCTTTTACTTTGAAGCTATACCATGTAATGGAATATATGAAACTGTTATGATTGTTGATGACTTTGGAAATGATGTTTTGAATATTGATTCTTCCACTAGTATGGATAAAGCATCCTTGTGGCATTGTCGTTTTGGACATGTCAACAAGAAACGCATAGCCCAACTCCAAAAGGATGGAGTGTTGGAGTCATTCGACCTTAGGGAAGATGACACATGCGAGTCTTGTTTGCTTGGAAAGATGACTAAGTCGCCCTTCACGAGTACTTGTGAAAGGGGCGAGGGTCTATTGGACCTAATACATACCGATGTATGTGGACCGTTTAGATCAACCACGAAGGATGGGAACCGCTTCTATGTGACTTTTACCGATGACTATAGTAGATATGGGTATATCTACTTAATCAAGCAAAAGTCAGACACCTTTGAAAAGTTCAAAGAGTTCAAGAATGAAGTGGAGAATCAATTGGGCAGGAAAATCAAGATGCTTCGATCCGATCGAGGAGGAGAGTACCTAAGTCTTGAATTCAACGATTATCTCAAGGAGTGTGGAATAGTTTCGCAATTGACGCCTCCTAGGACACCGCAGTTGAATGGTGTGGCAGAAAGGCGTAATCGAACCTTATTGGATATGGTTCGCTCTATGATGAGTCGTGCTTCACTACCAATCTCTTTTTGGGGGTATGCCTTAGAGACTGCCGCCCATATCCTTAACCGAGTCCCTACTAAGAAGGTTGCCAAAACACCTCACGAGATGTGGACAGGGAAAGCTCCCTCGTTGGCACATATCAAGGTTTGGGGTTGCGAGGCTTTCGTAAGACGAGATACTCACGACAAGCTTGAACCTCGAAGTGAGCGATGTATTTTCATCGGCTACCCGCAGACATCCTTTGGATATCTCTTCTATAGACCGAAGGAAAATGTTGTCTTCGTTGCGAGGAGAGGAGTTTTCCGAGAGCGAGAACTCATAAGCCAAGGAAACAGTGGGAGGCAAATCGAACTTGAAGAGATTCAAGAGTCGATGGATGAAGGAACCTCTACCGCTGGCACTCAACCCGAGGAGGAAACTCTGGTTGAACCAATTGACGAATCCTTACCTCTTAGACGTTCCGATAGAGTTAGAGTTCATCCCCAGTTTTATGGCTTTCATATTACTACCGAAGGGGACACGTATATTAGTGATGGTACACTAGTAAATCTTGATGAACCTAATAGCTACAAGGAAGCCATGGCAGGCCCGGAGTCTGTAAAGTGGAAAGAGGCAATGGATAGCGAGATCCAATCCATGTATGATAACCAAGTTTGGAATTTGGTTGATTACGTGCCCGGACGTAAGACCGTTGGGTGCAAATGCCGGAGTTGACTATGATGAGACCTTCTCACCAGTTGCGAAGATTAAATCTATCAGAGTGATGTTAGCAATTGCCGCATTTCATGATTATGAGATTTGGAAAATGGATGTCAAGACCGCTTTCCTTAACGGAAAGTTGGCTGAGGATGTTTACATGGCTCAGCCAGAGGGGTTTGTGGATCCGAAGCATCCGGATAGAGTGTGTAAGCTTGAGAAGTCCATTTATGGACTTAAGCAAGCATCTCGCAGATGGAATCTTTGTTTTGATGAGAAAGTCAAAGAGTTTGGATTTGTACGAAGCGAAGACGAATCTTGTGTATATGTCAAAGCCAGTGGGAGTATAGTAAGCTTCCTCGTTCTATATGTCGATGACATATTACTCATAGGAAACGACATCCCGACTCTGCAGGAGGTAAAGTCCTGGCTCGGAAAGTGTTTCGCTATGAAGGACCTCGGAAAGGCTTCTTACATTTTGGGAATAAGGATAGTAAGAGAAAGAAGTAAGAGACTAATTGGACTTAGTCAGAATACTTACTTAGAGAAGGTACTAAAACGTTTTAGTATGGAAAACTCAAAGAAGGGAGAACTACCGATACAAAGTAATGCCAAATTGAGTAAGACTCAAAGTCCGAGTACCAAAGCTGAGATAGCAGAAATGAGCCGAGTACCATACGCTTCCGCAGTTGGCTCAATCATGTACGCTATGACTTGTACTCGCCCTGATGTAGCCTTCGCTTTGAGCATGGTTAGCAGATATCAAGGGAATCCTGGCAAAGCCCATTGGATCGCGGTGAAGAATATCCTTAAGTACCTTCGGAGGACGAAGGAATGGTTCTTAGTCCTCGGAGGAAGTGATGACTTGAAGGTGCGAGGGTATAGTGACGCCAGTTTTCAAACCGACAGGGACAACTACCGTTCGCAGTCGGGCTGGGTCTTTACCCTAAATGGAGGAGCAGTGACATGGAAAAGTTCCAAGCAGGAAACTGTAGCTGATTCAACGTGCGAATCAGAGTACATTGCAGCGAGCGAAGCGTCGAAGGAGGCAATATGGCTAAAGAACTTCATCAGTGATCTTGGAGTCGTACCTGCCATAAAGGAGCCAATGGAGATTTTCTGTGATAACGAAGGTGCGGTTGCCTTAACCAAGGAACCGAGGGATCATGGTAGATCAAGACATATCGACAGAAAGTATCACTTTATTAGACATCGTGTAGAAGAAGGACAACTCGTAGTTAAGAGGATATCATCAGAAGATAACCCAGCAGATCCGCTTACGAAGGGACTGAGTAGGGTTAAGCACTTGCAGCATGCTAGGAGCATTGGGCTGAAGGATGATATTAGCATAGATTAGATAGTATTAGAAACGTGTAATAAATAAATGTAATTGACATTTGATGATTAAATAAAGGAGTTTTATTTATGAGTAATGTTACTATCTTATGTTAATTGTTTAGCTATTGTTTCACTTTGCATGTTTTGACTTCCAGAATAATTGAGGTTATTAGGAATAATAGAATTATTCAAATGGTCCACAATCGTTCATATGTTGGAAGTAGATATGAAAGAAGATTGTCATGAATTGGTGTGTAGAATGTCTAAAAGGTGTTAGACATAGCAAAGGATTGCTGCAACGTTCATGAGTGCTTATGAACTAGTTTTGAGCATTGGAATAAACCCGCGCTTGCTGGAATCACCTTATGGAATAAGATATAAAAGGGAGATCGCAAGACGATAATATCATATAGTCTTAAAACCTAGATATATGGTTTATTATTTGTTAATTGATTGTACATTGATTATACGAAAACGCATCAGTAACTTGGTGTTATAAAACGTATTGTTGTGTATAGTTGATTAATGAATAAGTAAATGCATATAAGTCGAAGTTTATCTGTAACTTTTATCTAAGAAGGTAAAAGCGATATCTCGGCCGCTCAATGATTTGATTTGACTTATGTGTCGGGCCCGGTCAGAACTAAATTGATGTGTTCGATTAAGTTCTATGTCAAATAAATCAGAGATCGAGAAACCTAAATGCTTGACTAACCATTCCATAGGAATGTCAGCATGATATCTAACAGAGGACTGTACGTTCCCTTATCTAAAGGACAAGATTGATTAGATCAGAGTTGACAGCGTCTTTGAGAGCTACGATTGCAAACCGAATTGTACTTGTATAGTTACTAGACTTATCCAAGTGGGAGACTGTTGGAATAGTGTCTAAGGCTGTAACTATATCCGGTTGTGCATGGTCCTTTTGGGTTGCCTTCACCATAGCAACTTGATAGGATGATTTATTAAGAGAGAATAAATATTATTAATATATTATGGGAATAATATAATGAATAATATATTGTTATTTGATTAATATAAGTCATAGAATTAATTAGAATTAATTTGGTGACTTAAAGAAATTAATTAAATAAAGGGGTATAAACTGTCAATTGTTTGATAGTTAAGCTTTAGACTGTAAATCCATTAGGATATGGTTTGGACGGATTCTAAGAGCTTTAGGAAAGCTAAAATCGTCCATATGCTTATCTAGGAATGGATTTGGATAGCCTTAAGAGAAGATTATCCAATTAGGGTTTAGGTTGTAACCCTTAAGGAGTCTACAAGTATAAATAGACCCCATGGCATAGGGAATTCGACACTTGACCTAAAGTAAGGAACCTCTGGTCGAAATTCCTCCCCTCTCCTCTCTCCCAAATCATCCTCCTTGCTTTGGTGTTTGTAAGCCATTAGAGGAGTGACATTTGTGACTCTAGAAGCTCCAAGACCTCAAGATTAACAAGGAACTCAAAGGTATGATTCTAGATCTGTTTCAATGTTGTTGTTTAACCTAATTAGTAATTAGAAGTCTTGGATTCAAAGCATGTTTATTAGAAAGCCTAGATCCAAGCATTAGGGTTTTGCATGCGCACATAGGAAAGTTCTTATGGCTAAAACCCATCAATTTCCTCATAGGATCCTCAATACCAAAACAAATCAAGCAAGAACTAATAAAGTCCTTAAAAGACAGAAGCAAGCCTTCGCTTGGAAGCATGAGGATATAACAGGTATAGATAAGAAAATTATAACTCATAAACTTAACATTGATCATCTTTCAGACCCATACATCAAAAGAGAAGAAAGTTCGCACAAGAAAGGGACCAAATCCTCCAATAGGAAGTTGAAAAAAATTCTTAATACATGAATAGTTAAAGAAGTCAAGTTCCCAAAATGGCTAGCCAACGAGATGGTAGTACCAAAGAGGAACAGAAAATGGTGAGTATGTGTGGACTATACAGATCTTAATAAGGCTTACTCTAAGGATCCTTTCACTTTACCACACATAAACTCGATGATAGATGCCATAACAGGACATGAGCTACTAACGTTCATGGATCTTAATAAGGCTTACTCTAAGGATCCTTTCAAGTGTATATACCCCAAAAAATGTGTCAATGGTTTTAACACCGGATTTGTGGTATGTATTTTAAATTAATTTATTCACTTTTGTAAGTCTACTCGACGAGTTGGAGGCCCCAAACTCATCGAGTAGGAATGGAAATTTTGAATGTGGAAGGAGAAGTCTACACGGCGAGTTGAGAGACCCAACTCGATGAGTAGAACTGCCATAGTGAAACCCTAATTTCGGGGTTTTGCACCATATTTAAGCTCCTTAACCCCCACTCCCCAGCCTCATTTCCAGCCTCCAAGTCCCAAACCCTAATCCACGAAACCCTAGTGCTCTGTATGAGCTTGTGAGTTATTCTTGAGTGAATATTGTGTGTTTTGAAGCTTGTTGAAGAAGGAGGAGCTTGGAGATTCAAGAAGAGGCTAGTAGATTCCGAAACATCTCGCACTTCTCATCATTTTCTGGTAATCAATCCTCAACCTTGCACAATAATCACTTATATCTTCTTATCACCTTTTCTAGTGGGTTTTTGGTCCAAGAAGCTTGACCCTTGGGAAATGGACGTCCCAAGTGTACATCCTTCCAGATCTAAAGCCATGGAGGTCTTTCATGGCATAAAGGTGCAAACTTTAAGGCCATTGAAGCCCCATGCAAGCCATAGGTGGTTATTTTGGCCTTTTAAGCTCCAAAAGGCCATGCATGGGAAAGAATCCAGAAGATTTACATATGATACAGTTCTTAGACTCCAGATCTTTGTCCATATGCCTTAGTTTGTAGTATTGGTGGATGATGTACTAAGATATAGGTCCTAAAGAGTTAGGGTTTGAGCTATAGCCATTAAGTGAGGATATCAATGGGTAAAGTTGGAAACTTTACCCTTAAAAGGATGTTTTTAGAGTGTAGGTGAAGTAAGAAGCTTAGATCTGAAGAATACGGCTTAATCCATTAAGATGAAGTAACAGACAGAGGAAATCGACGAGTTCGTGTAGGAACTCAACGAGTTGGTTTGATTTGTCCCGAGTTTGTGAAGGACAAAACTCGGCGATTCCGTTGTAGGACTCGACGAGTTGACTCATTTTATCACGATTGTGAATAACATGGGAACTCGACGAGTCAGAGGGGAAGACTCGACAAGTTGAGTCAACTCATGGTTGACTTTGACTATTACTGGACGTTGACTTTGATCTTGACTTTGACTTTGACCAAGGTTGACCTGTGAAGGGGTTTTGATTATGGAATGGTAGCTAAGGGATTGTTATGTATAGGGTGTGAGTGGAGCAAGTTGTAGGGCAGGGACACTTCAGGTATTCACAGGACATTGAGGTAAGTTTTCTCTTGTAGGAACAAGTCTAAGGCACCAATGCCGGCCCATTTAGATGTTAGTAGTTTCGTTCTACGGTCTGATGTCGGACGGGGCTCGATGTAGATAAGTTATAGTTATGAAAATCATGATAAAACAGTGATATAAATTGTAAACGGTTTATATCACTGTTTTATCATGATTTTCATAACTGTAACTTATCACTATATGCGGTATACATTCGGATTCTCACTACGGTAGAACGCTACTGCATCACTTGTAAACTAGATTGTACGATATTGTGAGGCACTACTTCACTACTGTACCCTTAGGTGTACATGGATAAATACTACCATTGTATAACCAGAGTCTCCTGGAGGGAGAGCGTGAGATTTGTGAATAGATCTATTCGGGACTGACAATCCTACATCTGGACTGCTAGCTACAGTTAGGCGGGCACGCCTGGGATGTAAAAATGTCATTTAACATCAACGCCTGAAGAACGTTGGAAAGGTCACTAGTCATATCAAGCATGGTTATACGAGTCACATTATGTATAAATCACCGATAGTTTACCAACCTGGTTTTCTTCAGTAGTTATATTTATACCAAATAGAACTAAACACACTATGCATATTGGCCGAGCCAGGGTTTTCAAAACTGAATCATTTATGCTACGGTTTTACATTTAAATACATATACATCATGATTAGCTTTAGCTAGCCACATGAAGTAGTATTTTGCATATCTCTATGATTTTCAGAAACGAACATTCATGGTTGTATATGAAATCGATCTCACTACGTTTTTCACTAAAGAAAATATCGGATTTTCTTGAAACTACATAATCATTTCGGCTCGCTCATCAATAAGTTTTCATTACAAAATTACTGCTTATGAACTCACCAGCTTTATGCTGATATTTTTCAAACTGCTTGTATTCTCAGGAAATCAGTAGAGTGGTACTTACTGGATTCTCAAGGAATCAAAGCATTTAGAGTTTTTAAGTTTTTTACAATGCAAAACTATTGGATGTAATTCAAACTACGTTTCAAAATAGATGTAAACATTTTTACCTAAGTATTCATTGTAATGGTTGTGTTGCTATGATTGTTGTTATTCATTGGTTGTGATGCTATACATGACGTCCTCCGCCCCGGAACGTTTCCGCCATCGGTTTCGGGGTGTGATAGATTGGTATCAGAGCCCATGTTTATAGCGAACTAGTATACCGAACCTTACGTGGTATACAAGTATAAACACTAAGGGGCCTAAGTGCTCTACACTTAAAGTATACTTTCAAAATATACAGCATTTTTATAAAAGTATACGAGCATGCATACATAACAGGATTCGTGTCGCTAGTTGAACTGAACAAAAGTATTTGGATGCTGGAACGCTGCGGTTAAACCTGGGCAGTTATGTAATCATATCTAGGGTGAATATAGCCTGATCAACTATATGCAGCCGAGACATTACCAACATGTGTTTGGAGGTGACTGTGGTGCTACAGCAAGCCTAAAACTTACCAAAATCATCTCACATAAAGTACTATAGGAGTATCTTTCGCTAGAGCCAAACTTAGTACGCGGATTCACTCTAAGTATTGCTAACTCTCCTTCCTTAAGCAATAATTTATTGTGTTAGTAACCTTTCTATGATTATCGCTCGGTAGAATACTTTCATTATCAGGAGGAGATATATTTTGTTCTTTTATATATATATATATATATATATATATATATATATATATATATATATCTCGAGGACTTACCATCCTCTTCTTCCTGATTGTTTCTAGAACAAGATGCCTCCCCGACCAAGACCCATCAAAAGTAACAACGACACTCCGCCACCACCACCACCACCACCTCCTCTGTTCGACCCTGTCATGTTCCAGGCAGTAGTTACCGCCGCCGTGACTGCAGCAATGGCACAAGTAAGCGCTGGAGGAGCTGGAGATGGAACCGACCCACAGAGACAAGATGGAAGTCAGGGACATCAGAAAGAGTGTTCCTACAAGGACTTCATGACTACGAAACCCAAGTCCTTCGATGGAAATTGAGGTGTCATCGCCCTGACTCGATGGTTCGAGAAGATCGAATCCATCTTCGAAATTTGCGTCTGTCCTGAAGCCAACAAGGTGAAGTTTTCCGCCTGCACCTTCACTGACAGAGCTTTGACCTGGTGGAATGCTCGAGTCAAAACCCTAACCCTGCCAGTGGCTAATGCCATGGGTTGGGAAAGGCTTTAGGAGCTCATGCTAGCAGAGTACTGCCTGAGGGGCGAAGTGCAAAAGTTGGAGCACGAACTCTGGAACTTGAAGATGAAGGGTTCCGACATCGCTGCTTACACTGCTAGATTTTGTGATCTGGCGCTTCTCTATCCGGGAATGGTCACCCCAAAAAGCAAGAAAATCGAGAGGTACATCTGGGGAGTGACACAGCCAACCAAAGGAAATGTCCTGGCTGCTAGACCGACTACATTTGAAAGTGCCAAGGATCTGGCACAGACTCTGATCGATCATGGAATCAATCTGGATGAAGTGACAACTGTCCCTGAACACCAAAAGGATAGCGGTGGGAAGAAGAAGAAGTCTGGCAACAAGTGAAAGGGTCAGTGTTCGCAGGAGCCCTCTAAGAAACAACAAATAGTAGCAGTTCATGCTGCTGTTGCTCCTGCTGCTGCTCCCACTGCTGCTCCAACCACCCTATCTCCTACGAGTGGTTATGTTGTGTGACATCCCCAAAATTACAGCCAGAAAAGACCGATTTTCATTTATGCTTTTTAAAATAATTTCAGAGTAAATCCTTTTGATTTGAAAGAGTTGCGGAATTTGTTCCCAAAACAAAACATGATAAAATAATATTTATCAAAGCATTTCATCAAGAGATGCATTTTCATTATATAATCAAAATTCGAGATGTCATGTTCCGATACAGACCATAAAGCATAAACGATAACATTACAAGTCATTCAACAAATATATACATATACAGACTTGTAAACAAAACAACTCGATGATTCATCCATCTTATGCCCTTGCGCCACTTCCTGTAATACAAATAAAACTGAGTGGGTCAGGCTTGGGAGCCTGGTGAGCATATAGGGTTTTCAACCCACAATAAATAAATTATATTTAATTTCACCAACCAATCACTATCCCGATTACCCATTCCCGTTATCCTCACTTTACGTCCCTAAAACAACATCTATCTCAACGGACCTAATCTAGGATTTTCATCGGGACGGACATTACTGCTAAGGGGTTTCCTCAACAATAGATGTCCTAAAGGCAACCATGAGAGGGATAGAGTACACCGGTGAACACATCGTTCACAACACCTACAGGTTATGAACCTGCTAGCGTTCCACTGGACTGACTAGAAAGAGTGTGTGGTCGTTATCCATACTCCGTTGAATAACTAGATCAACAACAACAACATCGAGGCCTCTCATATGTTTATTACACACCAACTATCTACCCATGTTCTACCCAACATATTAGTAGATAAAAAAAATATATTTTTATACATAGTTTAAAACCTGTATAGCATGTTCAATCAATATATATATATATATATATATATATATATATATATATATTCCACATAACAGATGAGGCACACCCACATAACACGTATTTCATAGAAAGTAATTCAGAACTATGAGATAGAAGAGAGTGAATATACATTCACACACATAACAACAAAATTATACACATAACACGTATTTCGTATAAAATACTTCATAATTATGCGTTAGAAGAAAGTAACTACACACTCACTTAATCAGAAGATGATCGGACAGCACTACGACTTGTAGAAGTAGTATTCTCCGGCAGATCTGGAGGATCTCCACAAAAATCGAACTTCTCACGGGCAGAGCATCGGCTCGGGAATCGCACTTCTCGGGATCTTCGGGGCTTCGAAACTTGCTTCGGGGCTCGGGAATAATACTGGGGCTTCGGGGTACTTCTGGCATGCAGAACAATGCAAAACGGGAGAGAGAAGAGAGAAAAAGAGCAAATGAGCCGGCTACCCTCGCATCCTATTTATAGGAGGCTGGAGCCTCGGAGTACGATGAGCGTACAGCAGTACGCGGGGCGTTCGCGTCCGAATCGTCATGGCATGCGTCATCCGAAGAACTCGAGTGCGAGGGACGTCACGCTTCGTTGTACGCTGGGCGTACTTCGGATGAGTCCGATGACTCCCCTTTGGATAATACCGGATTTTATAATTAATTTTAAATATTAATTATTTAATAAACTTTGAAAATTCATATCTTCTTCATACGAACTCTGTTTTCGACGTTCTTTATATCCACGCGTAGGTGAGACTACGCTCTACAACTTTCGTTTAGACTCCGTCGGCTAATTTTGATTTTATTTTTATTAATTATTTTTAGTAGGCCGGGACAAAAAAACTTCGTTATAAATTCATAACTTCTTCGTTTGACGTCCGTTCTCGCCTAACTTTTCATCGCTTCGATACCAACAACGAGATCTTCGATTCTCATTTAGATTCTTTCGGCTAAAAACCGCTCGATCTCAAATCGAGTATTTCGGGCTGCATATCGCTAAGTCGAAACTTCATAAAATCATAACTTCCTCATACGAAGTCAGATTTGGGCGTTCTTTATATATTCGGAAACCTCGTTTCAACTACTACAACATTATCCAAAGATATCAAGTTTATTTTACCCTTAAATTTTGACGCTTATTTTATTCTTAATTAATCAAATCACATAATTAAGCAATTAAGCACAAAACACACAATACTCAAATAATACACTTCTATTATCTCAAAACGGGTTACAAAGGTTAACCTAGACCATTATATCAACATTAATGACAGGCCCAGAAACACGGACGTTACAATTCTCTCCACCTTAGAATGATTTTGTCCCCGGAATCACATATCAACAAACAAATGCGGATAGCGACCTATCATGTCACTCTCCGTCTCCCAGATGAGATTCGGCCCATTCGTGTGTTTCCATCAGACAAGCACTAACTCGACCATCTTGCGTCGCAACTTCTTAGTCTTTCGGTCAACAATTGCCTCTGGTTCTTCAATCAACCTTTTGTTCTCATCGATTCTCAACTCCGAAAGTGGAATCATTTCGGGAACTTCCCCCGTGAACTTCCTCAAATAACACACATTGAAAGTGTTATGAATTCCATTCAGTTCTTCTGGTAGTTCGAGCTTGTAAGCTTGGTTCCCAATCCTCTGAAGAACTTTAAACGGTCCAATAAACCTTGGACTTAATTTTTCCCTTTTACCAAATCTTATAAGTCCCTTCCAGGGTGAGACTTTAAGAAAAACTGAATCTCCAACTTCAAAAGTCATCGGTCTTCGCTTGTTGTCAGCATAACTCTTTTGACGATCCTGAGCTGCTAACATTCTCTCCCTAATTATTTTCAGCTTTTTAATAGTTTAATGGACTATCTCTGGTCCCATAAATTGCTTTTCCCCAGCCTAAAGCCAACAAGACGGCGTACGACACTTCTGTCCATACAAAGCTTGATAAGGTGCCATCTTAATGCTCGAGTGAAAACTATTATTATAGGAAATTCTACCAAAGGTAAATGTTCATCCCAGTTACCTAGGAATTCCAAAGTACATGCTCTCAGCATATCTTCAAGCGTTTATATCGTCCGTTCGCTCTGACCATCAGTCTGCGGATGGTAAGCTGTACTTAAACACAACTTGGTACCCATTTCCTCTTGTAGACTTTTCCAAAACCTCGAGGTGAAACGGCTATCACGATCCGATACAATCGTTAACGGAACACCGTAAAGCCTCACAATTTCCTTCACGTAAGAATTTGCAAGCTTCTCCATAGACCATTTCTCCTTGGCTGCTATGAAATGCGCACTCTTAGTAAATCGATCAACGACCACCCAAATCATGTCGTGACCATTCTTTGTTCTGGGCAGTTTAGTGACAAAATCCATAGTAATGTCTTCCCACTTACCCATAGGCACAGGCAATGGTTCTAAACTCCCGTACAGTTTCTAATGCTGTGTCTTTACTCTTGCACAAGTCACACACTCGGCCACATACTTTGCAACATCAAGCTTCATCGTCGGCCACCAGTAGTACGGTTTCAGGTCCCTATACATTTTAGTGCTACCGAGATGAATCGAGTACATGGTTCTGTGAGCTTCATCCATCAGAAGATCTCTGACTCCTCCTGTCTTAGGTATCCAAATCCGATCTTGGAACACCTTCAGTCCATGACTGTTTACACCGAACACCAACGTTTTGCCCAAACGTTCCTCCTTTCGGTCATTCTTCTCAGAAGCTTCTCTTTGAGCTTTCTTTATACTTTCCAAAATAGTCGAGACAACTTCAATTCTCAATGCTCTTGGCCTTTTCCTTTCAAGATTGACTTTCCGACTAAGAGCATCAGCAACAACATTAGCTTTACCGGGGTGGTAAAGTATCTCACAGTCGTAGTCTTTAAGTAATCCTAGCCAGCGTCGTTGCCTCATATTCAATTCCTTCTGATTAAAGAGATATTGGAGACTCTTATGATCAGTAAAAAGTTTGCACTTCGTGCCATAGAGGTAATGCCTCCATATCTTCAGAGCGAAAACTACCGCTGCCAATTCTAAATCATGAGTCGGGTAGTTCTTTTCATGCTCTTTCAGCTGTCGAGATGCATATGCTATCACCTTATCTCTTTGGGTCAGAACACAACCCAATCCAACCCCAGACGCGTCACTATAAACAGCGAAGTCTTCAACTCCATCGGGTAGAGAAAGTATCGGTGCCTCACATAGTTTCTTCTTTAGCTTCTCGAACGCTTCTTTATGCTTATTATTTCAAGCATAAGTAGCTCCTTTGTGGGTCAAAGCGGTTAACGGAGTAGCGATCGAAGAAAAACCTTGGATAAACCTTCGGTAATATCCGGCTAATCCTAAAAAGCTTCGGATCTCCGTGGGACTTTTCGGTTGTTCCCACTTCATCACAGCTTCGATCTTCGCTGGATCAACCATTATCCCTTCTTGGTTGACCACGTGACCCAAGAATTGGACTTCACGAATCCAAAAATCACATTCGGAGAACTTAGCATACAACTTCTCCTTCTTCAAGACTTCTAACACTTCTCGCAAGTGTCGGCCATGCTCCTCTTGGCTTTTCGAATAAATCAGAATGTCATCTATGAACACTATCATAGATTTATCTAGGAACGGATTACAAACCCTGTTCATTAAATCCATGAATGCTGCTGGAGCATTGGTTAGTCCAAACAACATAACCAAGAACTCGTAGTTTCCAGATCGTGTTCTGAATGCACTCTTCTCTATATCCTGCTCTCTTACTTTCAGCTGATGATATCCTGACCTCAGGTCGATCTTTGAAAAATAACTTGAACCTTGTAGTTGATCGAACAGGTCATCAATCCTCGGCAACGGGTATCTATTCTTTATTTTTGCCTTATTCAGCTCTCGGTAATCAATGCACATCCTCATACTTCCATCTTTTTTCTTTACAAATAACACCGGAGCTCCCCAGGGCGATGAACTAGGTCTAATGAAACATTTGTCCAATAACTCCTGAAGTTGCATCATCAACTCCTTCATCTCCGTCGGTGCAAATCGATAAGGTGCTTTTGCTATTGGCGTCGTCCCTGGTAACAAGTCTATTCTAAACTCCACTTGTCTATCAGGCGGTAATCCAGGAAGATCTTCGGGAAATACTTCCGGATAATCACACACAACAGGAATATTTTGCATCACCTTCTTTTCCTTCTTAGCATCGATCACGAATGCTAAGTATGATGTACACCCCTTGGTCAAACATTTTCTGGCTTTCATTAGAGAAATGATTCCAGAATTTACTCTGTGTTTATCTCCATACACCAAAAACGATTCCTTCCCAGGCGGGTTCACTTTCACTATCTTCTTCTTGCATAAAATTTCGGCATCATTGGCACTAAGCCAATCCATTCCAAGCACGATGTCGAAACCATTAAGTTCGATAGGCAATAATTCCTCGTGGAACTTATTCCCATTCAGATCAATTAAGATGTTTTTCATACGATGGCTAACAGGTACAAGCTTTCCACTAGCAACTTCGACTAATAAAGCATTATCTAGTCTATCAACAGGCAAAGCTAGCTTTCTACCAAATTCATGCGATATAAAGGAGTAGTTGGCTCCAGAATCAAATAAAATTTGGGCAGGCAATGTGTTTACGAGAAAGGTACCTGAAGCAACATCAGCTTCATCTTTAGCAGCTTCCAGTGTCATCTGGAATGCTCTCGCCTTTGGCTTTGGTGGAATGTTGGGTCTAGTTGCCTCCTTCTTCTTCGGGCAGTCCCTCGACATGTGTCCCTCCTCACCACAACCATAGCAAACCTTCTTAGTGAGGGTACATTCATTGGCATAGTGACCTCGCTTTCCACACTTGTAGCATGTGGCCACTACCTCACATTTTCCATGATGCTTCTTCTTACATTTGTCGCACCATTTCGCTTCGCCTCCACCTCCCCTCGAACCAAACTTCGAGAACTTGTTTTTCTTGTTGGACCCTGAAGTTTCATCGAACTTCCTCTTTTCACCAACATCTATCCTTTCCAGACCCTTTTCCTTCTGCTGGGCCTCCACATTCTTAGCTGCACGAATAGCTGTTTTCAGAGTAGTTGCCATCTTGACTGTCGGACCAAAGTCGGCAGGCAGTCCATTAGCAAACCTCTCAATCTTGGAGAGTTCTGTTGGCACTAGGTACAGAAATAACTTCATTTTCTATGTGAATGCAGTAGCATAGTCGTCTATGCTCATTTTCCCCTTCTTCAAGTTTTGGAACTCATTGTTCAGATCAATCAGATCTATCTTTGAACAATATTGTACCCTTAACTGTTCCAAGAACTCCTCCCATGACATTTTCAGGGCTTCTCCTCGTGGCATAGTATCTGCCAACAACTTCCACCAACTCAAGACTCCAGTCTTCAGTTGTCTAACCGCAAAGAAGGTCTTCTATTTGTTGCTACAGTCGCAACTTTCAAATACCATCTCCATTTCGGAGATCCAATCCATTATTTCAACAGGCTTTGGGCTTCCAGAAAGACTTGGCGGCTTGGCGCCCAAGAAGTTCTTGTACATTCGCCCATCCTTGTTGTTTCTCCTTTCCGGATCGTTCCTTCGTTCTCCTTGAGTCCCAACTTGACTCACCACGCGACTATTGTTCCCTTCCTCCGATTGCTCGGGAATCAATTCGGGTTCCTCACTAGGTATGATAGGTTCATCCCTATTATCATGCAACATCTGTCGCATTTCATCCCTTTGTTCGGCTAACATAGCCCGAATCATGGCTTGCACCCCAGCCATCGTTATTGGTTCTGGTGCTGCTGCTACAACAGGTATTTGCTCAATCACTAGCGGTTGATTCCTGTTTTCATCCGCGTTTCCAATGCCGCTTCTTGTTCTCACCATTTTTGATCTACACACCGAATAAGGTGAAATTTAGATCTTCATTCACAATAGATTTCAACTCATCCTTATTACTCCGAAACGATTGCATGCTAGTTCTAATATCGTATACATACGCTTAGAATCCTAAACACATAAACCTTCAGATCCGGTTGGCAACAAACCGTAGATCCGAACAAATAATATCATATATGGCAACATATAACATTTAGCACATAAAAGCATTTTAGGCAACTTTCCTCAAATAAACTAGTGCTCGTGTCTAAAATCCAACAGACACACATCTATAAATCTCCACTTAGCATTCTAAGTTTAAGTCTAGAAATCCTACAAATTCCTAGTTCACTTAAACTAATGCTCTGATACCAACTGTGACATCCCCAAAATTACGGCCAGAAAAGACCGATTTTCATTTATGCTTTTTAAAATAATTTCAGAGTAAATCTTTTTGATTTGAAAGAGTTGCAGAATTTGTTCCCAAAACAAAACATGATAAAATAATATTTATCAAATCATTTCATCAAGAGATGCATTTTCATTATATAATCAAAACTCGAGATGTCATGTTCCGATACAGACCATAAAGCATAAACGATAACATTACAAGTCATTCAACAAATATATACATATACAAACTTGTAAACAAAACAATTCGATGATTCATCCATCTTATGCCCTTGCGCCACTTCCTGTAATACAAATAAAACTGAGTGGGTCAGGCTTGTGAGCCTGGTGAGCATATAGGGTTTACAACCCACACTAAATAAATTATATTTGATTTCACCAACCAATCACTATCCCGATTACCCATTCCCGTTATCCTCACTTTACGTCCCTAAAACAACATCTGTCTCAACGGACCTAATCTAGGATTTTCATCGGGACGTACATTACTGCTAAGGGGTTTCCTCAACAATAGATGTCCTAAAGGCAACCATGAGGGGGATAGAGTACACCGGTGAAGACATTGTTCACAACACCTACAGGTTATGAACCTGCTAGCGTTCCACTGGACTATCTAGAAAGTGTCCGTCGTCGTTATCCATACTCCGCTGAATAACTAGATCAACAACAACAACATCGAGGCCTCTCATCTGTTTATTACACACCAACTATCTACCCATGTTCTACCCAACATATAAGGAGATAAATATATATATTTTTATACATAGTTTAAAACCTATATAGCATGTTCAATCAATATATATATTCCACATAACAGATAAGGCACACCCACATAACACGTATTTCATAGAAAGTAATTCAGATCTATGAGATAGAAGAGAGTGAATATACATTCACACACATAACAACAAAATTATACACATAACACGTATTTCGTATAAAATACTTCATAATTATGCATTAGAAGAAAGTAATTACACACTCACTTGATCAGAAGATGATAGGACACCACTACGACTTGTAGAAGTAGTATTCTCCGGCAGATCTGGAAGATCTCCACAAAAATCGAACTTCTTGCGGGCAGAGCTTCGGCTCGGGAATCGCACTTCTCGGGATCTTCGGGGATTCGAAACTTGCTTTGGGACTCGGGAATAATATCGGGGCTTCAGGGTACTTCTGGCACGCAAAACGATGCAAAACGGGAGAGACAAGAGAGAAAAAGAGCAAATGAGCCGGCTGCCCTCGCATCCTATTTATAGGAGGCTGGAGCCTCGGAGTACGATGAGCGTACAACAGTACGCGGGGCGTACGCGTCCGAATCGTCATGGCATGCGTCATCCGAAGAACTTGAGTGCGAGGGACGTCACGCTTCACTGTACGCTGGGCGTACAGCAGTACGCTGCGCGTACTTCGGATGAGTCCGATGACTCCCCTTCGGATAATACCGGATTTTATAATTAATTTTAAATATTAATTATTTAATAAACTTTGAAAATTCATATCTTCTTCATACGAACCCCGTTTTCGATGTTTTTTATATCCATGTGTAGGTGAGACTACGCTCTACAACTTTCGTTTAGACTCCGTCGGCTAATTTTGATTTTATTTTTATTAATTATTTTTAGTAGGCCGGGACAGAAAAACTTCGTTATAAATTCATAACTTCTTCGTTTGACGTCCGTTCTTGCCTAACTTTTCATCGCTTCGATACCAACAACAAGATCTTCGATTCTCATTTAGATTGTTTCGGCTAAAAACCACTCGATCTCAAATCGAGTATTTCGGGCTACATATCGCTAAGTCGAAACTTCAGAAAATCATAACTTCCTCATACGAAGTCAGATTTGGGCGTTCTTTATATATTCGGAAACCTCGTTTCAACTACTACAACATTATCCAAAGATATCAAGTTTATTTTACACTTAAATTTTGACGCTTATTTTATTCTTAATTAATCAAATCACATAATTAAGCAATTAAGCACAAAACACATAATACTCAAATAATACACTTCTATTATTTCAAAACGGGTTACAAAGGTTAACCTAGACCATTATATCAACATTAATGACATGCCCAGAAACACAGGCGTTACATGCTGGAAAGCTACCCCTGTGCAACAAGTGTAACTTCCATCATCACGGGCCCTGCCGTGAGTTGATCTGCAACAACTGTGGGAAGAAGGGACACACAGTTCGGTACTGCAAAACACCGGCTCAACCAACCAACCAGGCTCCGGGAGCGGGCGCTGGTCAGACTTGCTATGGATGTGGAGAGGCTAGGCACTTCAGGAGAACTTGTCCCAAGGCAACAACTGGTGACAATACAGGGAGAGTTTTGGCTATGGGCCAGAATGAAGCAGTTGCTGATCCTTCCGTTGTTACGGGTACGTTCCTCCTTGAAAACTCTTATGCATGCATTCTCTTCGATTCTGGTGCAGAGAGGAGTTTTGTTAGTCATTCATTTAAACAACTAATCAAACGTAAATCCCAACCTCTAACCAAAACATTTACCGTCAAGATGGCTAACAGAAAGAAGGAGAGCACTAATGACATATTCATAAGCTGCACTCTTACTCTAGACAATTATTCTTTTCCTATCGATCTTATGCATGTGTCCATCAAGAGCTTCGACGTCATTATCGGCATGGACTGGTTAAGCTCCAATCATGCTGATATTCTTTGCTTCGAGAAAGCTGTCCGTCTCAATCTTCCTTCTGGCGAAACCCTTGTGATTTATGGTGATAAGCTCAGTTCGAACCTCTGTATCATTTCGTGCATCAAAGCTCAGAAGTATCTGCACAGGAATGTCATGCATTCCTAGCTCATGTTGTCAACGAAACGCGAAAAGTTAGAGACCTCGAGAGCATCCCCGAAGTCTGTAACTTTCCTGATGTCTTCCCTGAAGATCTCCCAGGAATCCCTCCCGAACATCACGTTGATTTTCGTATCGATTTGATCCTCGGAGCTACTCCTATAGCTAAATCTCCCTATCGTTTAGCGCCAGCAGAAATGCAAGAATTGTCCAGTCAGCTCAATGAGCTTATCAGCAAAGGATTCATAAGGCCGAGTTCCTCACCCTGGGGAGCTTCGATCTTATTTGTGAAAAAGAAGGATGGATCCTTTCGGATGTGCATTGACTATCGAGAGCTGAATAAGCTGACCATCAAGAACCGATATCCTTTACCAAGAATTGACGATCTCTTCGACCAACTTCAGGGAGCCAGTTATTTCTCAAAGATCGATTTAAGATGTGGGTACCATCAGTTGCGAGTTCACAAGAATGATGTGCCCAAAACAGCATTCTGAACTCGCTATGGCACTATGAGTTCGTAGTAATGCCCTTTGGTCTAACTAACGCACCGGCAGCATTCATGGACCTGATGAATAGGGTGTGCCGTCCTTTCTTAGACAAGTTTGTGATTGTGTTCATTGACGACATACTTGTCTATTCGCGGAGTGAGGACGACCATAAACAGCACTTAAGGCAGGTGTTGGAAACTTTAAGGGCAGAAAAGCTATACGTGAAATTTTTGAAGTGCGAATTCTGGATCAGGAAGGTGAATTTCCTTGCATACGTGATTAGCAAGGAAGGGATACATGTTGACCCATCCAACATCAAAGCGATTGAGAATTGGTCTGCACCGGAGACACCCACAGAAATCCAGCAATTCTTGGGTCTCGCAGGCTACTATCGCAGATTCATCCAGAACTTCTCCAGAATCGCTAAGCCTTTAACTACCCTGACATAAAAGGGTGTAACCTTCAGTTGGGGAGTCAAGCAAGACACTGCGTTTCAAACATTGAAGCATGCCCTGTGCAGCGCACCTATCTTGTCCCTGCCCGAATGGATGGAAGACTTCGTGTTCTACTGCGATGAATCCAATCAGGGCCTAGGCTGTGTGCTCATGCAACGAGGAAAGGTTATCGCCTATGCCTCGAGGCAGTTGAAAACACATGAGGTCAATTACACAACTCATGATTTGGAGTTGGGAGCAGTGATCTTTGCGTTAAAGATCTGGAGACACTATCTCTATGGAACCAAGTGCACTATCTTCACCGACCATAAGAGCTTACACCACATCATTAAGCAGAAGGAGTTAAACATGAGACAGCGACGATGGGTCGAGCTACTCAGTGACTACAAGTGTGAAATTCGCTACCATCCCAGCAAGGCCAATATGGTAGCAGACACCCTCAATCGAAAGAAGTATTCAGGACATAAGGTGAAGGCACTACCAATGACCATCCATTCCCACCTGTCCGTGCAGATCATAGGGGTTCAGCTGGAAGCCTTAAAACCCGAGAACGTGACAGGGGAGGCCTTGCGGGGAATGGACAAGAACTTGGAGGTCAAAGAAGACGGAGTGTACTATTTCATGAACCAAATCTGGACCCCAAAGTTCGGCGGTTACAGAGAGGTTGTCAGGAATGAGGCGCACAAGACTAAATACTCTGTTCACCCAGGTTCGGATAAGATGTATCTGGATCTCAAACAACTCTATTGGTGGCCAAACATGAAAGCAAAGATTGCTACCTTCGTGGGCAAGTTCCTGACTTGCGCCAAGGTGAAGGTCGAATATCAAAAGCCCTCAGGTCTACTTCAGCAGTCAGAAATACCTGAGTGGAAGTGGGAGAGGATAACCATGGATTTTATCACCAAGTTACCCAGATTTCCGAGTGGGCTCGATGCTATCTGGGTAATTGTCGATCGGTTGACGAAGTCCGCCCACTTCCTACCAATCAAAGAAAGTTTCAAGATTGAGAGACTCACACGCATCTACCTTCAAGAGATAGTTTGCCTTCATGGTGTACCTGCATCCATTATCTCCGATCGAGACAGCAAATTCACATCGAGGTTCTGGCAGTCCTTGCAAAAGGCTTTGGGAACAAAATTGGATATGAGCACGACTTATCATCCACAAATTGATGGACAGAGTGAGAGAACAATTCAAACCTTGAAAGATATGTTTAGAGCCTGCGTTATTGACTTCGGCGCGTCATGGGACACTCATCTTCCATTGGTTGAATTTTCCTACAACAACAGCTACCATACCAACATCAAGGCTGTGCCGTTTGAAGCCCTCTATGCCCGTAAGTGTAGATCTCCTCTGTTCAGGGCTGAGGTGGGCGACACGCAGCTAGCCAGGGGTCAAATCCCCGACAGTACTCTCACCGGTCCTGAAATCATCCGATAGACAACTGAGAGGATTGTACAAATCCGGGAACGACTAAAAGCCTCTCGAGATAGACAAAAGAGCTACGCAGATAAGAGACATAAACCCTTGGAGTTCCAGGTTGGTGACCGTGTCCTTCTGAAGGTCTCACCCTAGAAAGGCATGATACGCTTCGGAAAGCGTGGAAAGCTAAACCCAAGGTACATCGGACCATTCGAGATCCTTGCTAGGATCGGTCCCGTAGCATACAAACTCCTGCTTCCGCGAGAACTTAGCAACATTCATCCTGTTTTCCACGTATCGAACCTAAAGAAGTGTCTGTCCGATGAGACACTTGTGATTCCTCTCGACGAGATTGAAATCAACGAGAACCTCAACTTCGTGGAAGAACCTGTCGAAATCATGGATCGAGAAGTCAAACGAACGAAACAAAGTCGCATCCCTATAGTGAAGGTTCGCTGGAATACCAAGCGGGGGCTTGAATTCACGTGGGAGCGCGAAGATCAGATGAAAGAGAAGTATCTGCATCCCTTTCCTAATCCATGATTTGTATGCTAGGTTCAAATTTCAGGACGAAATTCCCTCTAACGGGGGGATGATGTGATAACCCGAAACTTTTTCCATTTTCTGTTATGCATTTCCGTTAATGAAATTTCAGACCCGTTAACGTTCCATCAAAATTTTGGTTTAATAAAATAATCTAGTTATGCTTAAATAAATTGTTTACGAGTCAGAACCAAAAAAATCGCGCATAAACCTGAAAGTCTCGAAAAAAATCAAACATTTTTGGTCTAAATGGGATTACAACCGTAAACGTGTTTACGGCCGTAAACTAGTTTACGACCGTAAACCTTGTTTACGGTCAGTGACAAGTGGACCCTATTTTTCATCCTATAAATACGATACCCCCACTCTCCTTAGAACATTTTCTGGCCACATTCTCTCATCTTCTCTCTCTAAGTTCTTCAACCGTAAACTCACAAAAACGCTTTTAGACTCTGGAAAATGTCGAAGGACACCTTTTGGGAGCACTTTGGAGCGTCTGGAATCACTTCTCGCATCGAGATCTGCATTCAAAACCTCATTTTCTGAGTTTACGGTCCGAGCTTCAAAGACCGTAAACTCAGTTCTTGAGTTTACAGCCGTAAACTCAGCCACCTGCTGAAACCGTAAACTCATTTCAAAAACTATAAATCCATCTTCAGAGACCGTAAACTCGAGTTCTAAGGCTGAAAACCCATTTCTTCGATTCAAACAAGTCTCGGTAACATTCCTCAACCCAATTCAAGTGTTCTTATGACACTTTATTTACCGAAGTCGCTAATTTAGATAAATATACGTATTTATTTGATAATAGGATTTCATTAAGTGTCACGTCCAGCAACTCGGGAACCTTCTTTTCAGTCAACAACTCCACGCAACAACTGTGAGTTCATACCCCTACATTTTTCCGTATTTTTAAGGTTTTCAGGGGGGGGGGGGAATACAAGCTAAACATAAATGTTTTTCTTATAAGCTAAACATAAATTTTTTCAGGAATATACATAAAACTTATGCAAATTTCATACTTTATTTCCCTTTTGTACTATGTTGAGCATAAGGGACGTTTTCACTAAAATTGCATAGTTTTTGTCGGACACGTTATTCGCTACGTTATACATGCAAACTATAATCAGTATAGTTTGGGATTTCTCTAAAAACTTATCAAGCATAGAAACTTCTCTACTAAACATATGCACTGAGCTTCAAAGACCGTAAACTTAGTTCTTGAGTTTACGGCCATAAACTCAGCCACCTGCTGAAACCGTAAACTCATTTCAGAAACCATAAACCCATCTTCAGAGACCGTAAACTCGGAAAACGAGGTTTTGAATGAAGATCTCGATGCATGAAGTGATTCCAGACGCTCCAAAGTGCTCCCAAAAGGTGTTATTCAACGTTTCCCGGAGTCTAAAAGCGTTTTTGTAAGTTTACGGTTGACGAACTTAGAGAGAGAAGATGAGAGAATGTGGCCAGAAAATGTTCTAAGGAGAGTGGGGGTATCGTATTTATAGGATGAAAAATGGGGTCCACTCGTCACTGACCATAAACAGGGTTTACGGTCGTAAACGAGTTTACGGCCGTAAACACGTTTATGGTCGTAATCTCATTTAGACCAAAAATGTTTGATTGTATTCGAGACTTTCAGGTTGATGCGCGATTTTTTTGGTTTTGACTCGTAAACAATTTATTTAAGCATAACTAGATTATTTTATTAAACCAAAATTTTGACGGAAAGTTAACGGGTATGAAATTTCATTAACGGAAATGCATAACAGAAAACGGAAAAAGTTTCGGGTTGTCACAATACCGGATTTCGATCTTATGTCGGGCTGGGCCCGATACCGGAACAGGCCGATGTCGGGCATGACCCTATGTAGCAGGGGCGGGGGCCATGATAAGTTTATGTGATATGTGTATGGTATGTGGTAGTTTAGGGAGACTCATTAAGCTTCATGCTTATAGTTTTTAGTTTTGGTTTCAGGTACTTCCGGTAACAAGGGGAAGAGCTCGGGATGATTGCAGTGCACACACCATTTGTTCAGCCTAGGATGTTTATACTCTGATATTATGATATACATTGATATGATGTTTGAGATATTATGACATGTGTTTTGGATAAATATGTTTTATTTAATAATTAAAAACGATATTTAGACCGTATTTTGGACGTTTCAATGGTAGCGAAACACGACTCATCATAGATCGAACTATATAGCATTTAACTATCCATTTACCAATACCATTACATTATGGTGTCCTTGGAGAAGCCAATTATGGTAACCATTCAACAATCTCTATGATGATTGTAGAACCCGATGCTAAGGCATTCTCGTTTCCCTTCAAATTGGAGGTCCTTTATCTTCATGCCAAATTGATTCCATACTTTGTTCTGGAACTCCTAACACTTTTCAAAGTGTCGGGATTATGCTTAATCATATAACCACATCTACTAGACCTATCAATAAATATGACATAGTAGTATATGTCATCCCTTGTGGTGGATCTGATGGGTCTACAAACATTAGTGTATACAAGATCCAACAATCTTTTATCCCTATAACATGTCCTTGTGAACGGTAACTAAGTCATCTTTCCAACATACAAGATTCACATATATCATTCAAATTAAAGTTGAAAGATTCCAATTCTGATCTAATTGGAGCTTGGTGATACGATTCTCACTTATATGGCTAAGGCAATCATGCCACAAGCGTGATCATATCTGAGCTATTAGAGGAATCAATACGCAATTCATCACTGCTATTATTAGAAATGAAAATTGCAAAAAGGTGATTTAAACATAAAACCATCATCATTATAAACTAGAATTGTCAGCTTTCCATTATGAAATGAAAATTGAAATTCATTTTTATACAACGCATAAGATAAAATTTTGATTTCTAGACATCTCCGAAGAGTAATAGCACATAACTAGTTTAAACCTAACTCCAATAGTAAGCATAAGCTCGAAATCCTCAATCATTGAGACATGAGACATTTTTCCATTCCAATGATTGGGTTTAGCTTTCAATGATTAAACTTAATTCCTTTCTACAGATCCTACAATGCCATCCAAATGTGATTTCCATATCGTGCATTAAGAAACCATGAATTGGAAGTATTTAGAGTTTGATTATTTAAGTACTTGGTGTAGAGTCAAACATTTGACTTAACCATCGCAAAATACTTAGGTCAATCTTCATTTACTTTGATCCTTGTCTTCACATTAATTTCAACTTGAATCTTTTGAATCATGGTTGCGTAGAATAAGGGACACACCAATTTCATTCCATATAATGGGAGGTTCCAGCCGAAACCCTTCCTTTCCATTTAGGATTCGAACATTTCATAGCCATTCCACCAACATTCAAAAGTGATAATTGGAATTCAATAAGATATCTAACTCTTTTCTACTTTCCCAGTTTAGAGAAATTTTAAAAATCCCATCAATGTTTTCCTCCATAATATTCATATGATAATTCAAGTCGAAGTTATCATAATAACTAATGAAATATCCAAGCACAAGATCTATAGCAAGACACTTGTCAAGGGTAACATTGATATACTTAAGTTTGTCTATGTAGCTTTTATTGATTACATACAAAACTCTCTTCTTCAATTTGAATACAATTAGGAACTTTTGATGATTTTCAAATCATTGTTTTCTTTCCTTTTGGTGAAACATTTCAATCAAATGCAAATTCATTTCATATGTTCACGTGTTCATAAAAGGTCATTTTGGAACATCGAGGACATAAACATGATGATGCAAGAGACCCTTTTGACAAATCTACATTTTATAGCAATAACAACTTCTTCCAAGTTGATGCATATTTGATTTAGGGATATATGCTTATTATGGACATCTTTCCCAATACAAAATCGAGGAAGATCCCACAACAAATGAGCCATTCTAGATAGAGAACAAAGAGAACATAAAATTAGAAAGAGAGTGAGGATATGGGAGAGGATTCCATCTAACCTAAAGAAGAAAGTTTAAATAATTTGATTTAATCCTTAATTGTTAATCTAATTTTAAATTAAGGCTAGGATCCATATATACGATTCATAATATGGAGAGGGATATCGTACTCACATCACGAATCTATATTTGGTAAGTAAAGCATTTTACCAATTTCAATCACAATGAAACTCCTAGATCTTTTGAGATTCATTCAACAATCAATGGTGTGTTAGTCTAAAATTATGTTCTTCGATTTGTGACTGAGATGTCAAGGAACACAAATAAGATGTAAATAACCATGCACACCCGCGTGACATCCCTAGGGTTATTTATGATCTCACATTGATGTATCGATTAACCACACACGCTCCATCAACAACCATAAAATTGAGTATGTGCCATCATTTCATATTTGTAGTCCCACATCAGTGCGTTGGTTATCCACACACGCTCCACTAACGAATTGCAAAGAAATGATGTGCGTTTTTATGGATTAGCATACAATTCACATTTTTCCTAAAGTAAGTAGAGTGAGATTTATAGAAGGTTCTAGTACTTTATACATTATACTTTTAATGTGAGTGTCCTATCAAACCTGCTTGGCTAACGACCCTTCACCACACAAAGAAGCGGTGGGTGGAAAGGACACCATTTCAACGGTCATTTTATAAGTTGTTTCCTTATACCTCTCTTATAGTGTGGCTTCGTGAATGAGGCATACTATTGATTTGACTGGTTTTTAGTTATACATATAGTAATATACTTTTATACATATGTATAGGGTGTATTTTAAAACTCTTTTAAATTACAAGGTTCAAATCATATTAATTCAAATAACTTTTAATAATTAATATTTGAGCTAAATAAGATTTAAGAATTATTTTTAACTAAAGTTTTAATTAAATAGAATTAAATCTTTGTTAAAGGATAATTTCATTATCTAATTATCATATAATTGGATAATTGCCTTTTTAAAATCTCCCTTATATTCAACTTAAAATTCTTAATTATTTTGTTATAATATTCATATTTTAGACATTTAAAATAATATTAAACAATTAATAATTATCCTATCTTTTGAATAATACAAGAAAATCCTAAAATTCGAATTTCAGGCAGTTCCCACGACGTGGCAGAGGGTTGCCCACATTGTGGAGACAACAAATTTTCAATTTCTATTTGTTGTTCCGCTTTCACCTTTTATGCACTACTAATAGAAAAACATGACTCTATTACCAATATTAGGGTTTTTAGGTCACAACATTATACATGCGAAATTTCACTTAACTCTTAATGGTAAATACAACTTAAATGGATCTATGTCTTTTCTCAATTAATAACAACATACTTATGAAACAAAGACTATGAACCCTATGAATCAAATTCATGAATAGAACCACATACCTCTTTCTTGATTCGAAACAAGCTAATCAAATACCCTTTGTAGTCTCCTAGAAAAACTAGCTTCAAAACTAAGGCCACCTCTAATGATTCACACCCAAAACTCAAGAAACCATAGAATTGAAGGAGAGAGGGGTGAGGAGGAGGAGAATTTCGTTCTCCACCTTTTACGTATGATAAAAGATTAAAATGAAAAAATAAAAAAATGACAAATATGAGGCATTAGTGAACACAAAAACAGACTTTAGTTGATTTGTCGTAAGAAGTGCATTTCTAGGACACACAGTGTGTATCCCCATTTTCTAGGACACACAGTGTCTATTTAGGAATAACTATGACATCCCCATTTTCACGGCTAGAAAAGACCGATTTTTGTTTATGCTTTATAAAAATCAGAGTACCTCTTTTAATAAAAATGTTGCGAAATTTTTTCCTAGTAAAACATGATAAATACGTTATCAAGGCATTTCCGAAGAAAAGTATTTTTATTCATTTCAAAACATTTGGGATGTCATCGTCAATACAGAAACATAAGCATAAACAGAACTTACATTCATTATCACTAGTGATTTATATCTCCTTAATCTCTCTGTGACATCCCCAAAATCACAGCCAGAAAAGACCGATTTTGTTTATGCTTTATAAAGATCAGAGTACTTCATTTTATAAAAAGGTTGCGGAATTTGTTCCCAGAAAAACATGGTAAATACGTTATTAAAACATTTTCGAAGAAACGTATTTATTTCATTTTAAAATGTTTGGGATGTCATCGTTAATACCGAAACATAAGCATAAACAGAACTTACAATGATTTACACTAGTGATCTACATCTCTTTTAAATCTCTCAGTGTAATGTCACTTCACTTCGTCACCTGTGATATACATAAACTGAGTGGGTCAGGTTGGGAAACCTGGTGAGTACATAGGGTTTTCAACCCACAATAATATAATTATTATGTTCAATCCAACAATCAACCCAATTACCCATCCCCATTATCTTCTTTACTCTTTAGGGATTTAACCTAAGAGTCATCTATCCTGCATTCGTTTATTCCGAAGTCCCTTACTTCCAGGGTTATAGGACTGGCACTAAATCCATAGCCGCCAATGTTCGTTCATAAAGCACTAATTCCATAGCTGCTATAGTCTATTCATCGGGTACTAAATCCATAGCTACCAGTCTTTATCTAATAGGTACTAAGTCCATAGCTACAAATGTTCAACAGGTACTAAGTCCATAGCTACCAATTCCTACAGGTACTAAATCCTTAGCTACCAGCGTCTAACTAATAGGTACTAAGTCCATAGCTACCAATTCCCAACAGGTACTAAATCCATAGCTACCAACGTCTAAAAGGTACTAAGTCCATAGCTACCGGTGTTTGTCCCATAGGCACTAAGTCTATAGCTGCCAATGTATATCTTCTATCTCTCATCATTCATCTACCCATCTCATACCCAACATTTTCGTATATATAAGATACATATACAGTTTAAGTCCTTTAAAACATGTATAAAACGTTCAACCAGCATAGACAGCAAGTATTTAGATAATATGCACACATAGCACGTAGTTTATATAAAATACTTCATATCTATGTGTAAGATGAAAGGGACTATGCACTCACCTGGTAAGGTGGTGACGCGGCACTTGGACAGCTCTTCGTTACTTCTTAAAACAATTTTTCCTTGACAAAACTTACTATTAATACCACTAGAGTTTAGTTTTAAAGTTAATCGCGACTAATTAATAGTCTAGCTATTATTACTATTATATAAGCATTAAATAACACTCAATACAACTCATAATAATAGCCCAAATAATTATTTTAAGGTCCTATTAATGTTACTATAATTAAATAAAAGCTATATTAAATATAGTATAGGCGTAACTCACTTACAGCGGGTTTTTATTAAAAACCGGGCTTCGCTAGAGCAGCGTTTCCGAGCCGAAAGCTTTTCTTCTCGGAGCCGTCGGGCGCTCCGGGGCTTTTTTCTCGTGGTAGGGAGGTTCCCTAGACTTGGGAGGGGTTTAGGGAGGTTAGAGAGAAGTTAGAGAGAGAAAGAAGACTTATGGTGTGAAGAAAATATGAGGAGTTCACCCTTGTATTTATAGGAAGTGTATAGTAAAGTAGTCTCCAAGCTTCGTCCGTAACTTTTGCATACGAGCTCCGTTTTTGTCTGTCTCTTTACTGTTGAGTTCCTATTAATGAGATCTCCAACTTTCATTTAGACCTCGTATGACATCCCCAATTTCATGGCCAGAAAAGACCGATTTGTTTATGCTTTATTTTATAAATCAGAGTGATCGTTTAAAGAAAACGGTTGCGGAATTTGTTCCCAAAATAAAATATGATAACCATTTATCAAAACATTTCTCCAAAAGAATGTATTTTCATTAAATAATAAAAACTCGGGATGTCATGTTCGTTACAGACCAAAAGCATAAACAATATAAAATAGATCTTACAATGGTTAATTATAACTACAGATCTATAATCCCAAAATCTCTCGTCAAGTCCACCAACTTATACCCTTGTGCCATTACCTGTAATGAAAAGAAAACTGAGTGGGTCAGGCTTGGGAGCCTGGTGAGCATATAGGGTTTTCAACCCACAATAATATAATCATTATATTTAATCAGCAAACAATCAACCCAATTACCCATCCCCATTATCTTCTTAAGGTTTTACCCTAAGAACTAACTATCCTTCATTCATTTATTCATAAGAAATTTGGCACGAATTCCATTGCTGCACCAGCTTATTTATCAAGTACTAAATCCATAGTTATCTGGTGCTAACTCCATAGTCACCAAGGTTCACTTAACAAGCGCTAACTCCATAGTCGCCAAGGTTTACTCAACAAGCGCTAACTCCATAGTCACCAAAGTTTACTCAACGTGCGCTAACTCCATAGTCGCCAAGGTTCATCAAATAGGCACGAAGTCACATCGTCGCCAAGGTTTATACAATAGGCGCTAACTCCATAGTCACCAACTATTCCATCTACCTATGTTCTACCCAACAATTTCGTAGATATAAATACTTACACAGTTTAAATCATTTAACACCTGTATAAGACTCCAATTTCCATGCCCATCTCCAATAGACAAATAACATATAAACACATAGCACGTATTTCATAGCAAATACTTCATATTTATGTGTTAGAAGAAAGTAACTACACACCCACACATATAAACAACAATATACTTAATACACTCAAACCATACTTGTATTATTATCGTGTTTATGAAAGGTAGTATACACTCACTTGATCAGAAAATGATCGGACAGCACTACGACTTGCAGAAGTAGTATTCTTCGGTAGATCTGGAAGATCTCCACAACAATCGAACTTCTCGCGGGCAGAGCTTCGGCTCGGGAACCGCACTTCTCGGGATCTTCGGGATCTCGGGACTTGTTTCGGGGCTCGAGAATAATACCGGGGCTTCGGGGTATTTCTGGTGCGCAAATCGATGCAAAACGGGAGAGAGAAGAGGGAAAATGAACAAAAGAACTGGCTGCCCTTGCATCCTATTTATAGGAGGCTGGAGCCTCGGAGTACGCGGGGCGTACGCGTCCGAATTCGTCACTGCATGCGTCATCCGAAGAACTCGAGTGCGAAGGTCGTCATGCTTCGCTGTACGCGGGGCGTACACTCGTACGCGGGGCGTACTTCGGATGAGTCCGATGACTCGCCTTCGGATAATACCGGGATTTAATAATTAAATTTAATTATTAATTGATTAATAAACTTCGAAAATTCATATCTTCTTCATACGAACTCCGTTTTCGACGTTCTTTATATCCACGCGTAGGTGAGACTACGCTCTACGACTTTCGTTTAGACTCCGTCGGCTAATTTTGACTTTTATTTTTATTATTTATTTTTAATAGGTCGGGACAGAAAATTTCGTTATAAATTCATAACTTCTTCGTCTGACGTCCGTTTTCGCCTAACTTTTTATCGCTTCGATACCAACAACGAGATCTTCGATTCTCGTTTAGATTGCTAAGGATAAATATCGCTCTAACGTAAATTCACTTTTTACGTCGCGCTGTGTCGTGCCGGTTCTGTCGCGAAACTTCGACAGGTCATAACTTCTTTGTTATAACTCGGATTTTGGCGTTCTTTATATGCACGGAAACCTTGTAACATATACTACAACTTAGTTAGGATTATTCATTCTAAATAATCTTCTATCAAAAAGTCATTTTTGACGCTTATTGTCTCTAAATTGACTACCCTGATCTACAGGCGTTACAATTATCTCCCCCTTAGGATGATTACGTCCCGGAATCATCAACGAAATAGGATTCGTATACTGACTCCATAAGTTATCTCTCCATTCTAAGTAATAACCTTGATGGGTCGTGTCCCGATGACCTCTCATCGTAGTCGGACTCAATTGATATGACCCCTAGGTTCGGAATAACAACTATCTTACTAGACATTACCGAAACAATGGTAATGACATACTTGAATAAAACGGAATCAATTACTAGCTTCTTGATAACCTTGTGACTTCCTCTGATCCAAGCGTGAGTCTTGTGCTTCCAGTAGTATAGATCTCTACTACCAATCACACCTACTCATACTCGTCCCAAGTATTGTCTCGCAGTTAACCAAGTCACCATACATAAATCATATAATCATTCAACACATCAGATAACAAAACCAGGGTTTATATTAATTCTTGAAACTATTACACAAAAGTTCAAGTTCACCCTATACTATGCCTCTAACAGGCTATGCTTCCTGATACAGACTTTATATATTAATATGAAGTCTTCATCTTTAAATCCTCCCATCCTTTTATGCATCGTTGAGGAACATGTTGAATGCCCTTGGCTGTGGAGGTGTGTTTTTCTGTGGGTAGTCTTTAGAAATATGACCTTCTTCGTTACACCTATAACACACCTTCTTGAGGGGTGCGCACTTATTGGCGTAGTGCCCTGTCTTCCCACATTTGTAACAAGTCATATCCTCGCTACATTTCCTGAAGTGTTTCTTCTTACACTTCTCACACCACTTAGCTTCATCTATCCCCCCAGATTTCGAGAATTTGCTTTCTTTGTCGATTATTGAAGATCCTTCACGCTTCCTTTTCTCTCCAACTTCAGCTCTTTCCAGACCCTTTTCTTTTATTTGGGTCTCAACATTCTTGGCTGCCCAGATGGCGGCTTTCAGAGTGGTTGCTTGCTTGACTATCGGACCAAAGTCCGCTGGTAATCTATTGGAAAACTTGTTGACCTTGGAAAGTTCATTTGGAATTAGGTGTGGAATAAGCTTCATTTTCTCCGTAAAGCTCGTAGCGTATTCAGTAACGCTCAATTTTCCTTTCTTCAGATTCTGGAACTCATTGTTGATTTCCAGAAGATCTTGCTCAGAGCAGTATTGCAATTTCAGTTGCACCACGAATTCTTCCCAAGACATCTTGCTAGCTTCCCCCTTAGGCATCTAACCAGCCAGTAACTTCCACCAACTCAATACTCCAGATTTTAACAGAGGGATTGCAAGAGCGGTCTTCTGTCTGTTGCTACACTCGCAACTTTCAAACATTGTCTCCATTTCGGAAATCCAGTCCATGACTTGCACCGGTGTCGGGCTCCCAGAAAGACATGGTGGTTTGGATGCCATGAAATCCTTGTACTTGCATCCACGTCCATCATTTCCTCTATCCTGGTTGTATTGGCGAACTATTGGTGGGTTGGCTTGACCAACGGTCCCACTGTAGTTTCCTCCTTCAGACTGACCTCCATTTACTTCGGGCTCTTCAACTTGAATTGACAATTCCTCGCGATTCTGCCTGATCAGACGTCTGGTTTCTTCCATCTGATTATTCAACATTGCTTGGATCATCACTTGAACTCTGGCCATTGTCATTGGTTCAGGCGCTGCTGCTACAACAGGTATTTGTTCAATTACTGGTATTTGATTCCTGTTTTCATCAGCATTTCCAACTCCACTCCTCGTTCTCACCATTTTTGATCTATACACCGAATAAGGTGAAATTAGATCCTTAGTCACGATAGATATTCAAATCATCATTATCACTCCGAAACGTTTACATGTTAGTTCTAATATCGTAGACGCACGCTTAGAATCCTAAACACATAAGGTTTCCAGATCCGGTCGGCAACAGACCATAGATCCGAACAATTAACATCATATATGGCAAACATATAACAATTAGCACATAATAGCATTTTAGGCAATTTTCCTAAAATAAAATAGTGTCTGTGTCAATTTAGGTGTATTACCTAAAATATAATGGACACACTCAACTCACAATCATTGCTTTGCATTCTAAGTTTAAGTCTAGAAATAAATCCATATTCCTAGTTCGCTTAAACTAATGCTCTGATACCAACTGTGACATCCCCAATTTCACGGCCAGAAAAGACCGATTTGTTTATGCTTTACTTTATAAATCAGAGTGATCGTTTAAAGAAAACGGTTGCGGAATTTGTTCCCAAAATAAAATATGATAACCATTTATCAAAACATTTCTCGAAAAGAATGTATTTTCATTAAATAATAAAAACTCGGGATGTCATGTTCGTTACAGACCAAAAGCATAAACAATATAAAATCGATCTTACAATGGTTAATTATAACTACAGATCTATAATCCCAAAATCTCTCGTCAAGTCCACCAACTTATACCCTTTTGCCATTACCTGTAATGAAAAGAAAACTGAGTGGGTCAGGCTTGGGAGCCTGGTGAGCATATAGGGTTTTCAACCCACAATAATATAATCATTATATTTAATCAGCAAACAATCAACCCAATTACCCATCCCCATTATCTTCTTAAGGTTTTACCCTAAGAACTAACTATCCTTCATTCATTTATTCGTAAGAAATTTGGCACGAATTCCATTGCAGCCAAAGCTTATTTATCAAGTACTAAATCCATAGTTATCTGGTGCTAACTCCATAGTCACCAAGGTTCACTTAACAAGCGCTAACTCCATAGTCGCCAAGGTTTACTTAACAAGCGCTAACTCCATAGTCGCCAAAGTTTACTCAACGTGCGCTAACTCCATAGTCGCCAAGGTTCATCAAATAGGCACGAAGTCACATCGTCGCCAAGTTTTATACAATAGGCGCTAACTCCATAGTCACCAACTATTCCATCTACCTATGTTCTACCCAACAATTTTGTAGATATAAATACTTACACAGTTTAAATCATTTAACACCTGTATAAGACTCCAATTTCCATGCCCATCTCCAATAGACAAATAACATATAAACACATAGCACGTATTTCATAGCAAATACTTCATATTTATGTGTTGGAAGAAAGTAACTACACACCCACACATATAAACAACAATATACTTAATACACTCAAACCATACTTGTATTATTATCGTGTTTATGAAAGGTAGTATACACTCACTTGATCAGAAGATGATCGGACAGCACTACGACTTGCAAAAGTAGTATTCTTCGGTAGATCTGGAAGATCTCCACAAAAATCGAACTTCTCGCGGGCAGAGCTTCGGCTCGGGAACCGCACTTCTCAGGATCTTTGGGATCTCGGGACTTGCTTCGGGGCTCGAGAATAATACCGGGGCTTCAGGGTATTTCTGGCACGCAAATCGATGCAAAACGGGAGAGAGAAGAGGGAAAATGAACAAAAGAACCGGCTGCCCTCGCATCCTATTTATAGGAGGCTGGAGCCTCGGAGTACGCGGGGCGTACGCGTCCGAATTCGTCACTGCATGCGTCATCCGAAGAACTCGAGTGCGAAGGTCGTCATGCTTCGCTGTACGCGAGGCGTACTTCGGATGAGTCCGATGACTCGCCTTCGGATAATACCGGGATTTAATAATAAAATTTAATTATTAATTGATTAATAAACTTCGAAAATTCATATCTTCTTCATACGAACTCCGTTTTCGACGTTCTTTATATCCACGCGTAGGTGAGACTACGCTCTATGACTTTCGTTTAGACTCCGTCGCTTAATTTTGACTTTTATTTTTATTATTTATTTTTAATAGGTCGGGACAGAAAATTTCGTTATAAATTCATAACTTCTTCGTCTGACGTCCGTTTTCGCCTAACTTTTTATCGCTTCGATACCAACAACGAAATCTTCGATTCTTGTTTAGATTGCTAAGGCTAAATATCGCTCTAACGTAAATTCACTTTTGCGTCGCGCTGTGTCGTGCCGGTTCTGTCGCGAAACTTCGACAGGTCATAACTTCGTTGTTATAACTCGGATTTTGGCGTTCTTTATATGCACGGAAACCTTGTAACATATACTACAACTTAGTTAGGATTATTCATTCTAAATAATCTTCTATCAAAAAGTCATTTTTGATGCTTATTGTCTCTAAATTGACTAGCCCTGATCTACGGGCGTTACACCTCGTTAGCTAATTCTCATTCTATCTCGGATTTACAAAACTGTATCGAATTCGCCGCGCTCGAAAAGTAGAGACTAAGCTTCATCCATAACTTTCGCATACGATTTCCGTTTTTGTCTGTCTTTTTACCGTTGAGTTCCTATTAATGAGATCTTCAACTCTCATTTAGACCTCGTTGGCTAATTCTCATTCTATCTTGGATTTACAAAACTGTATCGAATTCGCCGCGCTCGAAAAGTAGGGACTAAGCTTCGTCCATATCTTTCGCATACGAGCTCTATTATCGACGTTTTTTATATCCACGCGTTGGTATTTACGAGTACTACAACTTTCATTTAGATCCCGTCGGCTAAAAATCGACCGATCTAAAATTCAGATTTCGGGTTGTGCACTGCTATGCTAAATCTTAGAAAAATCATAACTTCCTCATACGAAGTCCGATTTTGGCGTTATTTTTATCGATGTTCTTAGTTTAACATATTCTACGACTTTCTTTTAGATCGCTAAGGCTAAATCTCGCTCTTTCGTAAATTCACTATTTACGCTTCCCAGTATCGTGCCGGTTCCGTCGCGAAACTTTAACGGGTCATAACTTCTTCGTTATAACTCGGATTTCGGCGTTCTTTATATGTACGAAAACCTTGTAACATACTCTACAACTTGGTTAAGGTTATTTATTCTAAATAATATTTTGTCGAAAAGTCGTTTTCGACCCCTATTGCCTCTAATTTGACTAGCCCGGATTTGCGGGCGTTACACTCTCAGTGTAATGTGACTTCATATCAACACCTGTGATATAAATAAACTGAGTGGGTCAGGTTAGGAAACCTGGTGAGTACATAGGGTTTTCAACCCACAATAATATAATTATTATGTTTAATCATTAAACAATTAACCCAATTACCCATCCCCATTATCTTCTTTACTCTTAAGGATTTACCCTAAGAATTAGCTATTCCTCGTTCATTCTTTCCTAAGGATTATCCTAAGGAATAGGCATGAAATCCATCGTTGCTAGGGTTTACTCATCAGGCAATAAATCCATAGTTGTCAGGGTTTGCTCAACAGGCACTAAATCCATAGTTGCCAGGGTTTGCTCATCAGGCACTAAATCCACAGCTGTCAGGGTTATCTCGTTTCTCGACAGTATCGTTTCTGAGAATCCACTCGCAATACATGTCAATGGGTTTTTAGAGTACAGCTGGTGAATACACAATTCAAATAACACCTACAGGTTGCGAGCCTGCTAGTGTTCTACTGGACTGTCTAGAATAGTCTGTGGTTGTCATCCATATTCTGCTAGATGACAAGGCCAATACTTGGGTAAAAGGCTTCTCTCATGGTTCACCACTCGCCATTATCTCATGGTATATATCACCTCTCATCATTTTGTTTTTGTCACACAGCAACTATTTCATTTACCCATGTTTTACCCAGCACATTTTGTAGATATAAAATACATATACAGTTTAAATCATTTAAAACATGTATAAAAATCTTTCACCAAGCATAGACAGCAAGTATACAGAAAATATGCACACATAGCACGTAATTTATATTAAATACTTCATATCTATGTGTAAGATGAAAGTAACTATGCACTCACCTGATAAGGTGGTGACTCAGTACTCGAACAGCACTTCGTTTACTTTAAACAACTCCTTTGACAGAACCTACTATCATTACCACTAGAGTTTAGTCTAATATTCTACGAGACTAATTAATAGTCTAACTATTATTACTATTATATAAGCGTTAAACAATACTCTTCAACCACTATGTACAGACAGGGGCCAGACATGGAACACCGGAGGGCAGGATCATTTTAGCATATAGCACTTTTGAATCCAACAACCTAAGCGACCCTCCAAACTATATTCCCCATACTGCGAGTGGTTAAAAAGACATTATAAAGACACTTATAGAACTCATAATAATAATCTAAATACTTATTATAAGTTCCTAATAACACTACTAAATTAAAACATAAGCTATACTAAAGATAGGTTAGGCGTAGCTCACTTACAGCGGGTTTTTCTCAAAACTGGGCTCCGCTGGAGTAGCATTCCCAAGCTGAATGGCTCTTCTTCTTGGAGCCATCGGGCACTCCGGGGCTTCCGCCTCGTGCTAGGGAGGTTCCTTAGGCTTTCTGGGGGTTTCGGGGCTAAAGACAGGTTCTAAAGAGAGAGGGAAGTGATGGGAGGTGTGAGGAATGAAGAGGTCTTCACCTATTATTTATAGGGGCTGGAGGAAGATTCAATTCATGAATTTCTTGATGTTCACGTCGTGAGTGAGCTTGGGCGCTGACACGTGGCATCGCACATAGGGTGGAAATCAGCCGATTTTCAAAAATTCATAACTTTCGCATACGAGCTCCGTTTTCGACGTTCTTTATATCCACGCATAGGTAAGGATAAGATCTACAACTTTCATTTTGACTTCGTTGCCTAATTCTCGACCGATCTTAAATTTAACAGTACGAGGAGATTATACTGTTAAATGTCCGCGTAAAATTCATAACTTCTACATACAGACTTCGTTTTCATATGTCTTTTTACCGTTGAGTTCCTATTAATGAGATCTTCAACTCTCATTTAGGTCGCGTAGGCCAAAACCCGCTCGATCTAAAATTCGAGTTTCGGGTCGTGTACTGCTTTGCCAAATCTTAGAACATTCATAACTTCCTCATACGAAGTCAGATTTGGGCGTTCTTTTTTTGTATGTTCTCGGTTTAATATATACTACAACTTATGTCTAGATTTATATGGCTAAAAAGTCCTCCATCATAAATTCACTGTTTACGTCTCTCGGCGTCGTGTCGGTTTTGCCGAAAAACTTCGACGTGTCATAACTTCTTCGTTATAACTCGGATTTTGGCGTTCTTTATATGTACGGAACCCTTGTAACATATACTACCACTTGGTTAAGATTACTCTTTCTAAATAATCTTTATCAAAAACTCATTTTTGATGCTCATTGTCTCTAAATTGACTAACCCTAATCTGCGGACGTTACAATAACTGCCTTTGATAAACCTTTATTTTCGGAGGTGTCGTTCGATTGTGAAAGGATCTCTGGTAAGTGGTAATTTATAGTAAACGTTTGGTCTAGAAATACACTTCTTGTGACAAATCAACAAGATCTTCTTAAGTTATATAAGATATAGATGATATATTTATGATTATAGTAATGATCTTTATTAAAGATAATCACAAAAAATTCCAAAAATTACATAAATTATTATTATTTTGTTTTTTAATAAAAAATTATCTTTATTTTGAGGTTTTTAATGAATATATATAAGTTTTCTTCAAATAAATTTAATATATATAAAAAATAAAATCTTCAAAAAAGTCTTTAAACTTTAATTTTATTAACTAAAAAGTCATCCATTTTTTTTTTTTTTTTTGCAATTTAACCTTTAAAACATACATTAAGCAGCTACAAAGGTCATTTTGCAAATGTTTATCTGTTTTAATGGTTAAAAAAACAAACATTCAACAGAACCAAAAAAAAATAAATAAGATAAATTTGATAAATTGAAACTATATAAATACTTGTTGTAATGAAATCGAAACTAGAACTGAAGTTATACTTTTCGGTTTTCATTACGCCAGAAGGACCATTTAGTTATTTGCACAAGATATTATGATGTAATAATTTTTATATACATTTAATTGAAAATAATAAATTCCAATGATATTTCATTATTTTGTATATCTTAACTAAAAGAAAGAAAGTAGGCAACCAAATTGAAGCCATACATGCACTTGAGTGGGAGAATATGGTAAATCAAATCATGTGGAAAACCATATGTATAATGTATTTGCCAAATTATTTGATGTTTATTTAAAAATATATCTTATATTTAGTTCCAAGATTGAAAATACATATTGTTATAGTGGGATAGAATGTTTGTAAATTTAATATTGCTATTTCTGTTTTACGTTTTATTTTGTTCTCATTTACATGTTTATTTTTTTATAATATATTTTCACAAAGTACATTAGAAATTTTAAAATGTTTTAACAACTAAATATAATTTTATAAAAACATATAATATAAATATATCAGCAATCCGAAAACATATATATATATATATATATATATATATATATATATATATATATATATATATATATATAGAAGATAAAGTATTATTTAAATATAGAAAAATATTAATTATTAATACATATATAATATGTAACTATATTGATTTACTATAAGATATATTAATTTATACAAAAACAAAATATTAGAATGAAATAAAATATAATTGATGGAACCTTAATAAGCTGATGAATTTTTTTGGTTTATAACGAGGACACAATAACATTTTTAATGTTATAAAAAAGTATGATGAAAAATCTTTATAATTGTGAATCCTCTTAATGATAAATAGTTTTTGATTTGACATACATGTTCCAAACATGTTTTACTATACATATATATCCAAAATAAATTATAATAAAAAAATTATTTTACATCCACATAAATAAAAAAAAAGAATTATATATACATGGATAATAAAATACTCAATTTCATTTACAATAAAAAAATCATACAAAAATTAATGTTTTATACACTTTAAAACAATTAAAAATACAAAGCAAAAAAGATAAATTAAAAAGCAAACATTACTGTTTTATTAAAACAAAAAGCAATAACTTTATATACGAAATTAATTTTTTTCATTTTTATATTATATTTAATTAATTTAGTATCGTATAAAAATAAACTAAAAGAATAAAACATAGCATGACTGAATTTCAAGCAAAGCCCAACCACCCAACTATCTCTCCCCAAAAACTTAAAAAACGCGTTTTTGCTTCCCTCTTTCGGCTTTGTAATGTTCTTTTCCGACTCTTGTCCCCCTTTCTCTTCCAAATATAAACCCCACAATTCTTCCTTTCAACCATATTAACCCACCACCACCACTCTCCTTCCTCCTCCTCCATGGCTCCTCTTACACTCCACTCCAACTGTTTCATCGTCTTCCTCCTCTTCATCAACTCCTTCTCCTTCTCAATTCAGAACACCCCATTAAACAACTCTCTCTCCTTCTCTCTCTCTTACCTTCCTCTCTCTCACAAATCCGCTGCAACTAAGCTTCTACGCAATTCCCTCCCTCAATCAACACCATCATCGACGTCGAATCCCAATCACAAGCTATCGTTCAAGTATTCAATGGCTCTGGTTGTTTCTCTTCCAATCGGAACTCCACCACAAGCGCAACAGATGGTTTTAGACACCGGTAGCCAGTTATCATGGATCCAGTGCCACAACAAAACCCCTACGGCGTCGTTTGATCCGTCTCTCTCGTCCTCTTTCTCTATCCTCCCCTGTAATCACCCTATTTGTAAACCACGAGTTCCCGATTTTACCCTCCCCACCACTTGTGACCAAAATCGCCTTTGCCACTACTCTTACTTCTACGCAGATGGTACTCTCGCCGAGGGTAATTTAGTCCGAGAAAAAATTACGTTTTCTCGTTACCAAAGTACCCCTCCTATCACCCTCGGATGTGCTACTGCTTCCGACGAGGCCGAGGGTATTTTGGGAATGAACCTCGGACGATTGTCCTTCGCTTCACAAGCTAAAATTTCCAAGTTCTCTTATTGTACTCCTACACGTCAAAATAATGCCAAAATTAAACCCTCCGGAGCTTTTTACCTAGGTCAAAATCCTTACTCCAAAACATTTAAATACGTTGACATTTTGACTTTTCCCGATAGTCAACACTCTCCTAATTTTGACCCTTATGCATACACCCTCGGGTTAAACGGTATCCGAATCGGAGCGAAACGATTAAATATTTCGCGATCAGTGTTTCGACCGGACGCTGGTGGGTCCGGTCAGACACTGATCGACTCAGGTACTGAGTACACTTACTTAGTGGACGAAGCGTATAAAAAGATCCGGGAAGAGATTCTCCGACTCGCGGGGTCAAGATACAAAAAAGGGTACGTGTACCGTGGATCGTTGGATTTGTGTTTTCAAGGAAATGCGATGGAGATCGGACGGTTGATAGGGAACATGGTGTTTGAACTTGACAAGGGTGTGGAAGTAGTGATTGGAAAAGAGAGGGTATTGGATGATGTGGGCCGTGGGATTAGTTGCTTGGGGATCGGACGATCGGAAGGACTAGGGGTTCCTAGTAATATTATAGGGAATTTTCATCAACAAAATCAATGGGTGGAATTTGATATTGTGAATCGAAGAGTGGGGTTCGGTGTAGCTGATTGTAGCAGATCAGTGTGAGTAAAGGAATGCCGGTTCAAAATGTGGTAAATATGGTAATCGTGTACACGTTTGTATACGTTTCTTGGATTGCATGTGTAATCTAGTGTGTGCTGTCACACAGGCACTATAGTGTACTTTTTGTATAAACACACAAGTAAATGAAATCTCCTACTTTTGCTTTGCATCATCCTAGATTCACCCCAACTACCCAACTTAGTTAGTTAATTTTTATATTTTTTTATTATATGAGAAGATAAGTTTGGTTTATATGAACCTGAACAAATGTTTTAAAAATTGGTTCGATTCGGTTGGATGGGAACCGGAAAAGAAATCGGTTCAATTTATTATGATTTTATATCTATTTTTAAACCAAAATAACTGACTGGTATTTACAAAAACTCGGTTAGTAGAATCATTCAAATTGATTTGATTTTTAACAAAGATCTCCTTGTATTGGATTTTTGACAAATTTTTCTTTATAGCAAGATTTTTTTTTTAAATGAGGATGAAAGTTTTTAGAAACTGATTAGACTATTAGAAACTGTGTATCAAACCTATTCACCTAAAAATTCGGTTTTTAAAACAGTATCTTAAACTATTTTTCTCAAAGATTAATATTATATTATAATAATTGTAAAACTTCAATAACCCAACTAAAAATTAAGATAAAGTTTATACAGTTTATACAGTTAATCCATGTGTAAAACTTCAATAATCCAACTAAAAATTAAGATAAAGTTTAGTAAGTTTATACAGTTAATCCATGTGTAAGTACGACAGATGTTTGAAGTTACCTAAAATTCAAGTGGACTGAAAAGTAGATAGTGAAGCTTTGACACGTAGAAAACATATTAATGATTAAAGGGTCAAAGTGGAAATTAGCTTAAAACTGCATTTATTTTTGTTGTTTAACGGAAAGGGACCACTACTAGACTACTCGTGGATTTAACAAGAGATAAGATCAAGTATATGTTTTCTTATAATCTAATATCATAGATTGTATCGAAACTTTTCTTGCCCATTCTTATATATTAATTTTGATTGGTTAACATCATACTTTGATCTATTAAGTTCTTACGAAGATTATACACACAAAAGGTAATCCCCCATCGCACCCACACCAACTCTCTCTAAAAAGGAAAATAATTTGAAAGAGTAATTACATTTTCGTTTTGTTCACGTTTAGATAACTTTATTTTTTATACATATTTGACCATTTAATTTGTTAAATGTGTTTACATATTATCATTGTCACCTGTTATAGCAGGTGACAATGGTAATAAGTGAACAAATTAACAAGTTAAAATGTTGAATATGTACAGAAAAAGAAAATTGTCTAAAAGTGGACAATTTTTTTTTACAAATTTCTTAAATTTTTTTATAGTTTCTTACAATATTTTTATGATATTTTTTTCTATATGTTTTTTAATACAATGTTTTAAACTTTGCTTATATATATTTTTTTATAATTTTAATACATGTGTTTTTAAACCAAATATTTTATGAACGTTTTAAATTTTTTCTTACAAGTTTTTAACTTGTTTTTTTTACATATTCATATAATTTTTTTTTGTAACTTTCATACATTTATTTCTAAATTTTCTTTTACAATATTTTTAAAGTGTTTCACAGATTTTATATGAAAATTTAATATTTCTTTATAACATTTTAAAATATTTTTGTTAAATATTAGCTTAAAACGTTATATTAAAAAAATTAAAAAGTGGTAAAAATGTAACATCCCAAAAATTGAGACCAAAAATTTCATTTTTAAATCATTTATAAAACCATAGCTATCAAGTCATAAACATAAGTCGTAATATCAAATCAGAGTATTAATTCAAAGCATGTTCATTTTATCAAAGTAAAACATCCAAAACTAAATAAACAATGGTGTATGTCATGCGATCACCCGAGCTCTTCCCTCTTCTACCGGAAGTACCTGAAACCAAAACTGAAAATCGTAAGCACGGAGCTTAGTGAATTCCCCAAACTACCACATACCATACACATAACCACATATTGGGCCCCCGCCTAGTGCATTTGGAGTTTAGGACTTGCCCGATATCATACTCGCTCCGGCATTGGGCCCCGCCTGGCATTGAGCCTCGTTTCGGTATACATATATGTTTCTCTTAGGCCCCGCCCGCTAAGCATACCCAAACATATAATATAACGCATAACACATAAGCTAGTCATATTCTACTGTGTCCCTGTACTAAGGTCTTACCTATCTTGGGCCTCGGCGCTGACCTGCTACTGGTAAGTCATGGAACCCCGTCCACACTACTGTTGATAGTGAGATATGGGCTCCCGCCCACACTCACTTCTTTCCTCACTTGGACCTCGCCCCTGCTCTACTTCTAATGAGATATGGAACCTCATCCACACTCTGCTAATGGTGAGATACGGGACCTCGCCCACACTCACCTCCCTAACATGCACATACAAGTATCACACAGACAACAAGTATAATCTATCATGAAAACATACCTTGGGCTCCCACCCAGCATCAGACCTTGGTTTGGAATATCATACTAGCATATAGTGCCTAGGGCTACTCATAAACTACATGGGTCGGCATTGTGGCCTTAGACCCATTCACACAGTGAGGAGACTCACCTTGTAGTGTTGAAACCTTGTTGATATCCCTCTGGCTGCTATCTGCCAAATCCCAAACTGTTGCTCCTTCGACTCCCCGAACTACCAACACCAAATTAACACTTAGTCCAATACAATAATCCTTCATAGGGTGAAATGACCATTCTACCCCTAGGCCAACTTGGTCCATAACTAATGCCCACACCATAATATAAAAGGTCCAACACTAGGTAAGCTTCCAAAGCCCACTAATATGCCAATTTGCTAAAGTGGGCCCAATCCCTCTAATGGGCCATACCCCAAGCCCAAATATATCCTTGGCCCAATATCTGACTTGTGATGTCCCAAAAGGCCCAAAGACAAAAGCATGACCCTAGCCAAGGCCCAACACATGCCAAACCCAAACTGATGATTACGTTGGGCGTACTCATATGTACGTTAAGCGTTCTAGCCAAATGGTGTGTACGTTGGGCATACCTAAATGTACGGTGAGCATACTCCCCCTCTTAAGACACTTTCCCATTAAGTGCTTAATACTCCACTCCAGAGGCTACCAACTTAGATCCAGGTCCTTTTCCACGTCTTAGATCCAGAGGCTACCAACTTCCATAACAAGGGCTAGATATCATGCATGAACTCATTAGGACCATCAAGATTGAAACTTTACTACTTATGGGACACTTTTAGCTCTAAGGGTGGCAACCTCAAGCTCAAAAACGAATTTGCACCAAAAAGGTCCATTCTTTGGACCTAAAAAGCTCCAAAGCTCCATAAACCTAGATCTAAGCTTCTATGAGGAAAGTTGGAAGCTTTATACCTTCTGGGGTTTGTAAATGAGCTGGAGAACTTGGATCTAAAATCTCTTCATTGATCAATGAGACTCCAAGATGATTACTCATCTCCAAGAACACTAAAATGCACTTCAAAATGGCCTTACAAGCTCTAAGAACACTCAAGAGGGTTTAGGGTTTCGTAGCAACTCTTTAGGGTGGAATGGAGGCTGAACCTTGAGGGTATAATGTTCCTTATATAGTGGCACCCCTAAATTTAGGGTTTCTGGACTCTAGACGTACGCTGGGCGTATGCCAAAAGCACCTGCGACCAATTCCCTTTATACACTGGTCATAACCCAGCTTACATTGGGCGTACCCACGCGCCTTCCACTTTGCATGCATGGTCCTTCTTGCCAACTTCTTCCATTAAGGGACCATTTGTTGGGTTTTGAGCAATCTAACACTTCCTAAGTGTGCATGCAACCCTAATAAACCTTGGATCTATGTTTGTCTAAATACATGCAAAATAATAATTTTCCAAGGTTTATAACCTATCTAACATGGCATGGGGAACATTTTAACATAAGAAGTTAGAAGAGATTACATACCTTTTTGATGAGTTTGGTTCTTGAGGAGTTTGAGGGCCAAGAACCAATAGTGTGAATGCCTCAAATGGAATCACAAAACACCACAAACTCTTGGAAAACTTTGAGAGAGTATACACACTTTGTATTTTTCGGCCACACACAAGCACACACACACTAGTTCACTAGTTGCCATTTCATGCACCATAAGCATGCTTATATAGTGTACATGGTTAGGGTGAAACCCTAATAACCCATGACCTTTCCTTTTCCAAGGATCCATGGGTTAAAAGCTCCATGGATCATCCATGGACTTCCATCAAAGCCTAGCCCATTAACAAATGAGTGTTAGCCCACACCATATAAAACCAATAGCCCATAATCTAATTAGTCTTCCTTTTAATCTCTAAATTAATTCATAATTAATTTAGGACTAATACTAATTAAATAACATAACTTCATATTAATATATTATAACTTATAATATATTAATAAACATATGTGTATGTAACATCCCCAAAATCTCGGCCAGTAAAGACCGATTTTCATTTATGCTTTTAAAATATTTTCAGAGTAAATCCTTTTGATTTGAAAGAGTTGCGGAATTTGTTCCCAAAAACAAAACATGATAAAACAATGTTTACCAAAGCATTTCATAAAAGAAATGTATTTTTATTATAATCAAAACTCGGGGTGTCATGTTCCGATACAGACCAATAAGCATAAACGAATACATTACAAGTCATTCAACAGATATAAACATATACAGACTTGCAATCAAAACAACTGATGGTTCATCCATCTCATGCCCTCGCGCCACTTCCTGTAATACAATTAAAACCGAGTGGGTCAGGCTTGGGAGCCTGGTGAGCATATAGGGTTTTCAACCCACAATAAATAATCATATTTAATTTCCACCAACCAACAATAACCCAATTACCCATTCCCGTTATTCTCACTTTATGTCCCTAAAACAACTAACACAAGGGACCTAGTCTAAGAATATTTCATCGGGGCGACAACACATGCTTCGGGGGTACCTCAGCAATATAAGTAAAATAAGGCAACCATGAGGGGGATGGAGTACAGCAAATGAACACCCGAGTTCATTAACACCTACAGGTGGCGAACCTGCTAATGTTCCCACAAGACTGTCTAGAATAGCCAGTGGTCGTCATCTAAACTCTGCTAGATGACTCAATCAAACAACAACGAGGCCTCTTATCTGTTTATTACACACCAACTATCTACCCATGTTCTACCCAACATATTAGTAGATAAAATATACATTTTTATACATAGTTTTGAAAACCTGTATAGCATGCTTTAACCAACACATAATCCACATAACAGATGAGGCACACACACACATAGCACATATCTCACAGAGAATAAATCATATCTATGAGATAGAAGAGAGTGAATACACATTCACACATATAAACAACAATATACTATACACATAGCACGTATTTTATAGAAAATACTTAATATTTATGTGTTAGAAGAAGGTAACTACACACTCACACTTATAAACAACAATATACTTAATACACTCGAACCAAACTTGTATTATTATCGTGTTTATGAAAGTTAGTATACACTCACTTGATCAGAAGATGATCGGATAGCACTACGACTTGCAGAAGTAGTAATCCTCAGCAGATCTGGAAGATCTTCACAAAAATCGAACTTCTCGCGGACAGAGCTTCGGCTTGGGAACCGCACTTCTCGGGATCTTCGGGATCTCGGGACTTGCCTCGGGGCTTGAGTATGATACCGGGGCTTCGGGGTATTTCTGGCACGCAAAACGATGCAAAACGGGAGAGAGAAGAGAAGAAATTGGCAATTGGGTCGACTGCCCTCGCATCCTATTTATAGGAGGCTGGAGCCTCGGAGTACGCGGGGCGTACTGCCCAAAACGTCATTGCATGCGTCATCCGAGCCACTTGCTGCGAGTGTCGACACCTTCGGAGTATGCGGGGCGTACTCGAGTACGCGGGGCGTACCTCGGATCAGATCGGTGACTCCTTCGGATAATGCTTCCGAATTTCCAATTAAATTTAAATACAAAATATTAAATAAACTTCGGAAATTCATATCTTCTTCATACGAACTCCGTTTTCGACGTTCTTTATATCCACGCGAAGGTGAGACTACGCTCTAAAACTTTCGTTTAGACTCCGTCGGCTAATTTTGATTTTATTTTTATTATTTATTTTTAATAGGTCGCGACAGAAAAACTTCGTTATAAATTCATAACTTCTTCGTTTGACGTCCGTTCTCGCCTAACTTTTTATCGCTTCGATACCAACAACGAGACCTTCGATCCTCGTTTAGATTGCTTCGGCTAAAAACCCCTCGATCTCAAATCGAGTAAAACAGGCTGCACACTGCTAAGCCGAAACTTCGATAAATCATAACTTCCTCATACGAAGTCAGATTTGGGCGTTCTATATATATTCGGAAACCTCGTTTCAACTACTACAACATTATTCAAAGATATTAAGTTTATTTTACACTTAAATTTTGACGCTTATTTTTATTCTTAATTATTCAAACCACATAATTAAACAATTAAGCACAAAGCACACAATACTCAAATAATTCAATCTTATTACTTCAAAATGGGTTACAAAGGTTAACCTAGACTATTACATTGCTAAAAATGGCAAGCCCGGAAACACAGGCGTTACAGTGTATAACTCTCATAAAATTATCCATAAATAGTTTGGATGAGATGCAACCCAAATGGACCATGCCGGTCGGGTCAAGTATATACCAAATAAGTTATGGACTTAGACACCTTATCCAACACCATTAATGTCAACAACTTCAAATGTCATAACTCTTTCATTCCAAGTCCGTTTCCGACGAACTTTATATCCACAAAAAGGTGGCGAGAAGCCCTATGTTTCTAGCGACACACCCCAGCCCAAAACCTCTCGAATAAAAACTCAAAACCCATAAAAGACTAAAATGCCCCTAGCCTTGGCCTCTGAAATCCATGAACGGATACTTCCAAAACAGGGTGTTACAAAAAAGTTAGAATAATTTTAAAACATTTACATTATATAGATTTTTTTATTTGCTAAGTAATATTTTATTTTTATTTTTTTAAAAGGTCCTCCATACTTATTGTTACATATTTAATTTATTTAATTTTATTGTTAGATACTATATACTTTAAAAATATTGTATATGCTTAAAAACATATATATATATATATATATATATATATATATATATATATATATATATATATATATATATATATATATATATATATCACAAAACAAAAACATATTTTTTTAATTAAAAAATAAATATTGAAATTGATCATTATTTAATTAATATTTAAGAAATTATGAATCTTTTAAAAATAACGTTAGAAAAAAATAAAACAAACAGATATGAAAATTAAAATCGCTATTAGTGGGGAAAATTACTTATCAGGGTAATTAACTTTTCGTTTTGTTCATATTTAGACAATTTTTTTTATTTATGTACACATTTAAGCATGTAACTTGTTAATTTGTTCACATATTATCATTGTCACCTGTTATAGTCGGTGGCAATGGCAACATGTGACCAAATATAACAAGTTAAATGGTCAAATTTGTACAAAAATAAAGAAGTTACCTAAATGTGAACAAAACGACAAAGATGATTACCCTCCTAAGTTGTTATCTCACTCTAAAACGAGACATCAAGACCTATGATGCGACCTTAAGATCCCGACTCGTCATTTCTACTTAAAATCGTTTCTACCTAATTAGTCAATATTATGTAGTTACGGATTTTACCTTTTTAGTTTTTAGTCTTTATCCGATCCCACCTCTTTAAATTATGTTTGGCAAAGCTAGTTGTTTGCCAAAAGTTGTAAGTTGTAATTTTTATTTATGTACCACAGGGCTTCTAGTCCAGCGGTATCAGGTGTTGTACTCCCTACTTGAGGTTGAGGGTTCAAGTCTTGTCTAAAACATCAATGGATTTATGAGGAACATAGGAATATATTGTATTTGTCGTTCAAAAAAACATTTTCTTTGTGTAGAGTATTCTTTAAAAGTAGGTATTTGTAAACTTTTAAAGTGTAAAACATAAAACATAAAACATAAAAACTAAAAAAATAAAAAGTTTCTAAAATCTCTAAAAAGTTACTTGTTAGAAATTTGAATTACAATTTTTTTTTCTTTAAATTAAAAGTTTTAAGGTCATACTCTCCAATGGATTTTTTGTTTGCAAATTCAAGTTTTTTTCTTAAAAGTTAAAAACTAAAAGTTATCAATAGCTTGAACATGCCCTTATTTTTTTACTCTATGATCAAGTTTAGTCTTATGCGCCCTAGGAAATTTCTCAGTTATTCTTAAAATTTCATTCACAACCTAAACAATTTTCCATTCAACTTAAAGTTAAGCCAAAAAATTATCTAGTAAATGTGAATCGAGAATTATAGAAAGCCTTATAAAGCATCACAACTTCATTCATTCATCTCAAGTTAGGCATATCAACGTAGCATGCAAGAAAGCACTTTGTGAACTTGTGATTTTAGATGTAAATGGTCACAATGATCTTGTTTCTTTGTGTAACAACCTAAAATGTAGAAAGATCTGACTTTTAGTCAAATATTGACCAAAAGGGTAATTTGGTCATTTATGAGAAGAATATGAGAATATGAAGTTTTAACTTCATGAAGATGGACAAGACAATTTTAAGTCACTATAAGAGTTTAAATGAGTAAGTTCTAGAGAAAGAATGCATGAGAAATGCATTTTTGATCAAAAGGGTAAAATTGGTATTTTATGCTTTTTAGGCCAACTTCGTGACTTTGTAGATTAAGATTTGTATTAATTCAATGAGATATGACGTAAAAAAAGATGAAGACTATGCTCCCACCTTCGCGTGGATATAAAGACCATCGAAAACGGATAAGAAACGAAGAAGATATGCGTGTTTGAAGTTGGGACAAAAATGCCCCAAAGCTGGAATGGAATCAGCAATGTACTTTGCTGATTCCCATAAACCACGACGTGACTGTATGTTCGCCATGACATGGCAAACAGTCTTACGAAATGAACAAGACCTAGTCTCCACGTGACATCAAATCAGATCAAAATATTAGTTGCTCTTTATTCACGGCATAACACTCCCAGACACTCCCACAGTTAAGCTCCGACGATTTCGATGGTAGTGAATGATCAAGAGGCGATTTTGGGTGATCATGACTTGGATTGAGCGTCAAAAACGCATGAGGTAATTGATTTCTCCATTTTTGAGCTAATTAGGGCTTAACGATAATTTTGATGATTTAATCTCATTGATGTAGATTATGTTAAGAAAGCTTATTAATGATGTTAATGAGAGTGTTTAGCTTCTAATAACAAGATTTGTATGTGAACCTATGATTAGGTTCAATTTAATGATAATTAGGTTTTGAAACCCTAAGTAATTATTATGAGTAACTGATGCTTTAGAGCTAGATTAAAATGAATTAGGTATTGTGGGGAGCTTAATACATTTATTTGATTGAGATTTTGAGATAGAGAATGAAAGATAGAGCTTTAACCCATTAAGTGTTTAATTTGATCTTAAGATTAATTAAGCTTTTAATAATCTAATTGAAGTATTAAGATGCTTATAAATGTGCATATGGCCTAAGAGAAAAGAATGTATCAAGATGCAGTAATGGACAAAAGGAGCCAAAGTGGGATAGTTAGTGTACACTAACAGATAAGGTGAGTTATCAATATTACTCTTTCTTTATGATTGTTATATGTTTGATTATATGCTTATATATGTATGTATGAGAACCTTGATGCACTAAGTGAATGCCATCAACTTATGAGATGATGATAGAGCATGAACATATGTATAAATCATGTATCAGAGCATGTATATGTATACTTGGAGTGTGTTTATAAATATATATATATATATATATATATATATATATATATATATACACACACACACATATATATATATATATATATATATAGAGAGAGAGGGAGAGAGGGGGGTAGGTTCTTTTGAGAACCAAAAGATTTGTGAGAACTTGCGAACTCATAATCAGTTTATCATTTTTCAACACCAATCTTCTCCAAATGGTGCATCTAAGCCATATCTAGGCTCAATAAAACGATTTGACGGTTTTTTTGGTTTTTTGTATGACTGCTAATGTGCCCAATTATGATGGGTTTTGAGCATCTAACACCCCTAAGTATACATGCAACCATAGAAAACCATGGATCTATGTTTGTCTAAAATACATGCAAAATATGCTTTCCAGGGTTCATAATCCTATCTAGCATACTTGGGGGACTTTTTAATCTAAAAGATGGCTAGAATCACATAAATTGTAGTTGATTTGATTCCTTGAAAACCTTGAGATCCTAGAACCCGAAGTGTGATGCCTCAAATGCTTCACACAACACCAAATGCTTTTGAATGACTTTGAGAGAATGCAAACACTTGTAAAAATCGGCCTAGCCCTCTTGTAACTTAGTGTAGCCGATTTTGGTAGATAACATGTTACTTATATAGTGTGTCACATCTAGGGTCACACCATCTAAACCCTAATGTGACATGACTCTGATTGGTTTTAGCCATAAGAACTTTCCTATGTGCGCATGCAAAACCCTAATGCTCGGATCTAGGCTTTCTAATAAACATGCTTTGAATCCAAGACTTCTAATTACTAATTAGGTTAAACAACAACATTGAAACAGATCTAGAATCATACCTTTGAGTTCCTTGTTGATCTTGAGGTCTTGGAGCTTCTAGAGTCACAAATGTCACTCCTCTAATGGCTTACAAACACCAAAGCAAGGAGGATGATTTGGGAGAGAGGAGAGGGGAGGAATTTCGACCAGAGGTTCCTTACTTTAGGTCAAGTGTCGAATTCCCTATGCCATGGGGTCTATTTATACTTGTAGACTCCTTAAGGGTTACAACCTAAACCCTAATTGGATAATCTTCTCTTAAGGCTATCCAAATCCATTCCTAGAAAAGCATATGGACGATTTTAGCTTTCCTAAAGCTCTTAGAATCCGTCCAAACCATATCCTAATGGATTTACAGTCTAAAGCTTAACTATCAAACAATTGACAGTTTATACCCCTTTATTTAATTAATCTCTTTAAGTCACCAAATTAATTCTAATTAATTCTATGACTTATATTAATCAAATAACAAATGTATTATTCATTATATTATTCCTATAATATATTAATAATATTTATTCTCTCTTAATAAATCATCCTATCAAGTTGCTATGGTGAAGGCAACCCAAAAGGACCATGCACAACCGGATATAGTTACAGCCTTAGACACTATTCCAACAGTCTCCCACTTGGATAAGTCTAGTAACTATACAAGTACAATTCGGTTTGCAATCGTAGCTCTCAAAGACGCTGTCAACTCTGATCTAATCAATCTTGTCCTTTAGATAAGGGAACGTACAGTCCTCTGTTAGATATCATGCTGACAATCCTATGGAATGGTTAGTCAAGCATTTAGGTTTCTCGATCTCTTATTTATTTGACATAGAACTTAATCGAACACATCAATTTAGTTCTGACCGGGCCTGGCACATAAGTCAAATCAAATCATCGAGCGGCCGAGATATCGCTTTTACCTTCTTAGATAAAAGTTACAGATAAACTTCGACTTATATGCATTTACTTATTCATTAATGAACTATACACAACAATACGTTTTATAACATCAAGTTACTGATGCGTTTTCGTATTATCAATGTACAATTAATTAACAAATAATAAACCATATATCTAGGTTTTAAGACTATATGATATTATCGTCTTGCGATCACCTTTTATATCGTATTCCATAAGGTCATTCCAGCAAGCGCGGGTTTATTCCAATGCTCAAAACTAGTTCATAAGCACTCATGAACGTTGCAGCAATCCTTTGCTATGTCTAACACCTTTTAGACATTCTACACACCAATTCATGACAATCTTCTTTCATATCTACTTCCAACATATGAACGATTGTGGACCATTTGAATAATTCTATTATTCCTAATAACCTCAATTATTCTGGAAGTCAAAACATGCAAAGTGAAACGATAGCTAAACAATTAACATAAGATAGTAACATTACTCATAAATAAAACTCCTTTATTTAATCATCAAATGTCAATTACATTTATTTATTACACGTTTCTAATACTATCTAATCTATGCTAATATCATCCTTCAGCCCAATACTCCTAGCATGCTGCAAGTGCTTAACCCTACTTAGTCCCTTCGTAAGCGGATCTGCTGGGTTATCTTCTGATGATATCCTCTTAACTACGAGTTGTCCTTCTTCTACACGATGTCTAATAAAGTGATACTTTCTGTCGATATGTCTTGATCTACCATGATCCCTCGGTTCCTTGGTTAAGGCAACTGCACCTTCGTTATCACAGAAAATCTCCATTGGCTCCTTTATGGCAGGTACGACTCCAAGATCACCGATGAAGTTCTTTAGACATATTGCCTCCTTCGACGCTTCGCTCGCTGCAATGTACTCTGATTCGCACGTTGAATCAGCTACGGTTTCCTGCTTGGAACTTTTCCATGTCACTGCTCCTCCATTTAGGGTAAAGACCCAGCCCGACTGCAAACGGTAGTTGTCCCTGTCGGTTTGAAAACTGGCGTCACTATACCCTCGCACCTTCAAGTCATCACTTCCTCCGAGGACTAAGAACCATTCCTTCGTCCTCCGAAGGTACTTAAGGATATTCTTCACCGCGATCCAATGGGCTTTGCCAGGATTCCCTTGATATCTGCTAACCATGCTCAAAGCGAAGGCTACATCAGGGCGAGTACAAGTCATAGCGTACATGATTGAGCCAACTGCGGAAGCGTATGGTACTCGGCTCATTTCTGCTATCTCAGCTTCGGTACTCGGACTTTTAGTCTTACTCAATTTGGCATTACTTTGTATCGGTAGTTCTCCCTTCTTTGAGTTTTCCATACTAAAACGTTTTAGTACCTTCTCTAAGTAAGTATTCTGACTAAGTCCAATTAGTCTCTTACTTCTTTCTCTTACTATCCTTATTCCCAAAATGTAAGAAGCCTCTCCGAGGTCCTTCATAGCGAAACACTTTCCGAGCCAGGACTTTACCTCCTGCAGAGTCGGGATGTCGTTTCCTATGAGTAATATGTCATCGACATATAGAACGAGGAAGCTTACTATACTCCCACTGGCTTTGACATATACACAAGATTCGTCTTCGCTTCGTACAAATCCAAACTCTTTGACTTTCTCATCGAAACAAAGATTCCATCTGCGAGATGCTTGCTTAAGTCCATAAATGGACTTCTCAAGCTTACACACTCTATCCGGATGCTTCGGATCCACAAACCCCTCTAGCTGAGCCATGTAAACATCCTCAGCAAACTTTCCGTTAAGGAAAGCGGTCTTGACATCCATTTGCCAAATCTCATAATCATGAAATGCGGCAATTGCTAACATCACTCTGATAGATTTAATCTTCGCAACTAGTGAGAAGGTCTCATCATAGTCAACTCCGGGAGTTTGAGTAAAGCCCTTCGCGACCAATCGCGCTTTATATGTGTGTACGTTCCCATCCACGTCGGTCTTCTTCTTGAAGATCCATTTGCACCCAACGGTCTTACGTCCGGGCACGTAATCAACCAAATTCCAAACTTGGTTATCATACATGGATTGGATCTCGCTATCCATTGCCTCTTTCCACTTTACAGACTCCGGGCCTGCCATGGCTTCCTTGTAGCTATTAGGTTCATCAAGATTTACTAGTGTACCATAACTAATATACGTGTCCCCTTCGGTAGTAATATGAAAGCCATAAAACTGGGGATGAACTCTAACTCTATCGGAACGTCTAAGAGGTAAGGATTCGTCAATTGGTTCAACCGGAGTTTCCTCCTCGGGTTGAGTGCCAGCGGTAGAGGTTCCTTCATCCATCGACTCTTGAATCTCTTCAAGTTCGATTTGCCTCCCACTGTCTCCTTGGCTTATGAGTTCTCGCTCTCGGAAAACTCCTCTCCTCGCAACGAAGACAACATTTCCTTCAGTCTATAGAAGAGATATCCACAGGATGTCTGCGGGTAGCCGATGAAAATACATCGCTCACTTCGTGGTTCAAGCTTGTCGTGAGTATCTCGTCTTACGAAAGCCTCGCAACCCCAAACCTTGATATGTGCCAACGAGGGAGCTTTCCCTGTCCACATCTCGTGAGGTGTTTTGGCAACCTTCTTAGTAGGGACTCGGTTAAGGATATGGGCGGCAGTCTCTAAGGCATACCCCCAGAAAGAAATAGGTAGTGAAGCACGACTCATCATAGAGCGAACCATATCCAATAAGGTTCGATTACGCCTTTCTGCCACACCATTCAACTGCGGTGTCCTAGGAGGCGTCAATTGCGAAACTATTCCACACTCCTTGAGATAATCGTGGAATTCAAGACTTAGGTACTCTCCTCCTCGATCGGATCGAAGCATCTTGATTTTCCTGCCCAATTGATTCTCCACTTCATTCTTGAACTCTTTGAACTTTTCAAAGGTGTCTGACTTTTGCTTGATTAAGTAGATATACCCATATCTACTATAGTCATCGGTAAAAGTCACATAGAAGCGGTTCCCATCCTTCGTGGTTGATCTAAACGGTCCACATACATCGGTATGTATTAGGTCCAATAGACCCTCGCCCCTTTCACAAGTACTCATGAAGGGCGACTTAGTCATCTTTCCAAGCAAACAAGACTCGCATGTGTCATCTTCCCTAAGGTCGAATGACTCCAACACTCCATCCTTTTGGAGTTGGGCTATGCGTTTCTTGTTGACATGTCCAAGACGACAATGCCACAAGGATGCTTTATCCATACTAGTGGAAGAATCAATATTCAAAACATCATTTCCAAAGTCATCAACAATCATAACAGTTTCATATATTCCATTACATGGTATAGCTTCAAAGTAAAAGACACCATTTAGATAAGCCAAAATAGAACCATTCTCATTATTAAAAGAAAATCTAAATCCTTGTCTATATAAACCATGAAATGAAATGATGTTTCTTGCCATTTCTGGCGAATAGCAACAATTGTTCAAATCTAAAACTAAACTATTCCTAAGCACTAAGGAATACACTCCAATCTTGGTCACAGGCGACGATCTTTTGTTCCCCATGATTAGATTGATCCTTCCTTGCTCCACATCCCTACTTCTTTTTAGTCCCTGCACATTAGAACAAATGTGATAACCACAACCGGTATCAAGAACCCAAGAAATAGCATGATTAGAATCGTTAGATTTGATTGTATATATACCTGCGAAAGATGGCTTGATCTTTCCTTCTTTGATTGCTTGCAGGTAATCCGGGCAGCTTCTCTTCCAATGTCCTATCTTGTGGCAGTGGTGGCACTCTGCCTCCTTCGGGTTAGAGCAGGGCTTGGCGGGATCAACTTTGGTCCCACTAGAAGAGGCACCATCTCGGGCTTTCACCTTGCGATAGTTCTTCGATGAAGCTTTCCTCTTCTTTCCCTTCCCTTGTCCAATAGCCAAGACAGGAGCAGCGGGCGGATTGGGAGTAGGTGCAACAGACTTGTCTTTGAAGTTGCTCTCAGCAACCCTCAAGAGACCTTGGAGCTTGCTTAGGGTGACCTCTTCTTTGTTCATGTGGTAGGTCATCCTAAATTGATTGTACATCGGAGGCAAAGAGTGAAGCACCATGTCGATCGCCAAATCCTCACCGAAGTCAACATTTAACTTGCGAAGGCGGTCGACATACCTTTGCATCTTTTGCAAGTGCACGGTAAGAGATTCTCCATGACCCATCTTCGCGGAAATCATGTTAGTGAAAATCTCGTACCTCTCTTGTCTCGCGTTTTGGTGGTACCTCTCCAATAAGTCTTGGTGCATCTCGTACGGGTACATGTCCTCGTAGGACTTTTGGAATTCGGAGTTCATGGTGGCGATCATGATGCAATGTACCTTCGTTGCATCTCGCTCATGAGTTTCAAAGGCGGTGATTTCGGCTGGGGTAGCGATTTCGGTGTTGATTTTCTCGAGCTTCTCATCGAGGACATACTCCTTATCCTCATAGCGAGCAATGGTGCGAATGTATCTTATCCATTCGCTAAAGTTCGTTCCATCGAAGGTGACCTTTTGGCAAAGGCTCATCAACGTGAAAGAACTAGCAGCAGCGTTGTTTGCGTTCGACATCTATAATTAGAAAAGGACAAAGATAGATTAGAATAGGAATCCCTAATTATCACCCAATAAGAAAATTAGGGCTAGGATCCAACAATAACATTTACATACTAGAAAAGGGATGCCGTAATCTAACATGCAAATAAATTGAAGGTAAGTGAATGACGATTCACTAATTCTCCATCACAAAAACCTAAAGTATTAGTCCTAAGTGTTTTTGAGAATTCCTAGGTTCGGATGAGATTCATTGAAACTATTCAATGGCATGTTTAAATCTCGATATGCCCCTCTTGTTTGTGACTGGGATGCCGAGGATCACAAAGCGGGTGTGAATTACCATGCAAATTCACATGGCGCCTTCATTGTAACGATCACCTATTCGATGTGCCGGTAAACCACACACGCTCCATCGAACTATGATAAACAATGAATCACCCTTTGCCACCTTCGCTTAGAACCAATTAGTGTGCCGGTAAACCACACACGCTCCACCAACATCTTAGCAAGGTGCAAAGTGTAATTTCATGGGATTGCATCAATTCACTTTTCCTAAAGTAACTAGGATTGGGAAATTTTAAAATATGTGTAGTTACTTTGTATTTCTTATTATACTTTTAATGAGAGGATGAGGTTGCCCTATCCTACCCGTTCGGCTAACGACCCTCCACCAATCAAGCAAGCGGTGGGTGTGAGTGTACACCCATTAAGCGCCATTTTATAGGCCGCAACCTTATACCCACCTTATAGATCGGCTTCGTGAATGAGGCCTACTAACGGTAAGACTAGCATTTAGTTATACATATATACATTATTCTAGTAATATCATATTAGTATAGGGTTGTATTTTAAAACTTTTAAAATCTAGGGCTTGAAATTTAAGTTGTCTAAATTAAAGCTTTTAATCACAAAAGTAAATTTCAAAACATGAGGGTAGGTTTTAAACATTTAAAACATGGAGGATCAAATAACAAATAATTCCAATTAACAATTAATATCCTAATTATCTATATTTGATTTATTCAAGATTTCTTTTTAAGATAATTACCAAAATAATCAAAATAATTAATTAATTATCATATAAGGAAATTAAATATTTAATTAGTTGATAATTACCTTTAACTATATCAAGATAATAGTTATATTTATCAGAAAAACGAATTAATATTGATCTAATTAGTTTATGGTAAGTTAAGATAAGATAAACACAAAGAAATCCCGAATCTGGCCATTCCTGACGCCTGGACTCGCCGAGTGCACAAAGGGACTCGCCGAGTCAGGCCTACTCGCCGAGTCCACTTTGAGACTCGCCGAGTCCATGACTCAGAAACCAAAAATCGAATTTTGCAGGTTTGTTTCAGTTAATTAAGCAACAATTTATAGAGAACCAAGCTAGGCTCTGATACCACTGATTGGTTTTAGCCATAAGAACTTTCCTATGTGCGCATGCAAAACCCTAATGCTCGGATCTAGGCTTTCTAATAAACATGCTTTGAATCCAAGACTTCTAATTACTAATTAGGTTAAACAACAACATTGAAACAGATCTAGAATCATACCTTTGAGTTCCTTGTTGATCTTGAGGTCTTGGAGCTTCTAGAGTCACAAATGTCACTCCTCTAATGGCTTACAAACACCAAAGCAAGGAGGATGATTTGGGAGAGAGGAGAGGGGAGGAATTTCAACCAGAGGTTCCTTACTTTAGGTCAAGTGTCGAATTCCCTATGCCATGGGGTCTATTTATACTTGTAGACTCCTTAAGGGTTACAACCTAAACCCTAATTGGATAATCTTCTCTTAAGGCTATCCAAATCCATTCCTAGATAAGCATATGGACGATTTTAGCTTTCCTAAAGCTCTTAGAATCCGTCCAAACCATATCCTAATGGATTTACAGTCTAAAGCTTAACTATCAAACAATTGACAGTTTATACCCCTTTATTTAATTAATCTCTTTAAGTCACCAAATTAATTCTAATTAATTCTATGACTTATATTAATCAAATAACAAATGTATTATTCATTATATTATTCCCATAATATATTAATAATATTTATTCTCTCTTAATAAATCATCCTATCAAGTTGCTTTGGTGAAGGCAACCCAAAAGGACCATGCACAACCGGATATAGTTACAGCCTTAGACACTATTCCAACAGACTCTTCATTTCCATGACCCATGGGTTTGTAACTCCCATGGAGCATCCTATGGGTTTAACCCAACTTGATAATCCATGGAGCCTTTTAGCCCACTATACAAGTTATGGATGATTTGCATAATCAACCCATATATTTAATTAGTCATCTTTTGATCACTTAATTTATTCCAAATTAATTCTTGATCAATACTAATTAAATAATACTATTAATATATTACAACTTATAATATATTAATAAACCACAAGTGTTATTTCTCTCATTTAGTCTATCCAAATGCATGATGCCATGCAACCCAAATGGACCATGCCGGGTCGGGTCAAGTACATACCAGAAATATTTATGGACTTAGACACCTTATCCAACAGTCTCCCACTTGGATAAGTCTAATAACTATAACTGCAAGTATGACTTCAGGAACCGATTAGCAATCGTAGCTCTTTCAAGGTCTCTCGGAACTAAGAAGATGATGATGTTCCATTTAAGATAAGTGATCATATAATCCTCTATTCTAGATATCAGCCAGACAAATACATGGAACAATGTCTTACTTATTGTCCAGCAGTTTGTTTCCCGATTTCCGATTTGTTTGACATAGAACTAAATTGAACACATCAATTCGGTTCTGACCGGGCCCGATACATAGGTCAGAACAAAATCATCGAGGGGCCCAAATATCGCTTCTAATCCAAGAAGGAGCAGATAAACTTTGACTTATATGCTTATTCTACTACTTGTTGAATCACACTCAAAAGTACGTTTCATAACATCGAGTTACCAATGCGGTTTCGTACGATCAATGCATAACCAACTCATAGGCAACAAGTCATATCTCTAGATTTGAATACTTATATGATATTACCGTCTCACGATCACTCGAGATAAATTCCATGAAGTGATACCAGTGAGCGTGGGTTGAGTCCAATGCTCAGAACTTATGAGCACTCATGAGTGTTGTAGCCATGTCCAACAACTTAGACCTCTGCAACCATCTCATGACAGTCTTGATTCATACCTACTTCCAACATATGACCGACTGTGGAGATTCGAATAATATGATATACCAAACATAATTATTCTGGACGTCAAAACATGCAAAATAAATATAGTAAACGATTGACAAGAGATAGCAACACTTTACTCATAAATAAACACAACTTTTATTCATCATCAAATGTAAATTCCACTTTACACATTTCAAAATTATCTAACTACTAAAACTAATATCATCCTTCAACCCTATGCTCTGAGCATGCTGGAGATGCTTAACCCGAGTCAATCCCTTCGTGAGGGGATCTGATGGGTTCTCATCCGATGATACCCTCTTTGCCACGAGAAGTCCTTCTTCTCTTCGATGTCTGATGAAGTGGTATTTTCTGTCGATGTGTCTGGATCTCCCATGATCCCTTGGTTCCTTGGCTAAGGCAAATACACTTTCACTATCACAGAAAATTTCCATTGGCTCCTTTATAGGTGGTACAACTCCAAGGTCTCCAATGAAGTTTTTCAGCCATATCGCCTCCTTTGTTGCCTCGCTTGCTACTATATACTCTGATTTGCAAGTTGAATCAGCCACTGTCTCTTGCTTGGAACTCTTCCAAGTAATTGCTCCTCCGTTTAAGGTAAAGACCCAGCTTGACTGAGAGCAGAAATTATCCCTGTCAGTCTGAAAGCTAGCATCACTATACCCTACAACTCTCAAGTCATCACTCCCACCAAGGGTAAGGACCCAGTCCTTAGTCCTCCATAGGTACTTGAGGATATTATTTACCGCGGTCCAGTGAGCCTTGCTAGGGTTCCCCTGATACCTGCTAACCATGCTCAAAGCAAAGGCTACATCAGGACGAGTACAAGTCATAGCATACATGATCGAGCCTACTGCAGAAGCATAAGGTACTCGACTCATTTCTGCTATCTCAACCTCAGTACTCGGGCTATGAGTTTTACTCAGTCTGGCGTTACATTGGATGGGTAACTCTCCTTTCTTGGAGTCCTGGATGCTGAACCTCTTCAGCACCTTATCCAAGAAGGTACTCTGACTAAGTCCAATTAGTCTTTTACTCCGGTCTCTCATAATCCTTATCCCCAGAATATAGCCAGCTTCTTATAGGTCTTTCATAGAAAAACACTTCCCAAGCCAGGACTTCACTTCCTGCAAGGTTGGGATGTTATTTCCTATGAGTAGTATGTCATCCACATACAATACCAAAAAGCTAACTATACTCCCACTAGCCTTGACATAGAGACAAGATTCATCTTCACTCCTTGAAAAGCCAAATTCTTTGACTTTCTCATCAAAGAAAAGATTCCATCTCCGAGGTGCCTGTTTCAATCCATAGATGGATTTCTCGAGCTTACACACTCTATTAGGGTATTCTGTACTGACAAAACCTTATGGATGGCTCATGTAAACATCCTCAGCCAAACTTCCATTAAGGAAGGCGGTTTTGACATCCATTTGCCATATTTCATAATCATGAAATGCAGCAATGGCTAACAGAACCTTAATGGATTTAATCTTTGAAACTGGTGAAAAAGTATCATCATAATCAACTCCCGGAGTTTGAGAAAAACCCTTTGCAACCAATCGCGCCTTATATGTGTGTACATTACCATCCATGTCGGTCTTCTTCTTGATGATCTATTTGCACCCAACTGTCTTATGACATGGTACATTGTCAACCAAGTTCCAAACTTGATTGTCATACATGGACTGTATCATGCTGTCCATTGCCTCTTTCCATTTGGTAGACTCGGGGCCTGCCATGGCTTCCGCGTAACTGTTAGGTTCATCCAGACTTATCAATGTCTCATCATTGATAAGTGTCTCACCTTCCGCAGTAATATGGAAACCATAATAATGCTCAGGTGCATTCCTAACCCTTGTGGAACGCCTTAGAGGTACAAACTTGTCAATTGGCTCAACAGGAGTTTCCTCCTCAGGTTGAGTGCTAGGATTTGAAGTTCCTTCACCACTTGACTCTTGAATTTCTTCAAGGTCAATTTGCCTCCCACTGTTTCCTTGGCTTATGAACTCTCTCTCTCTCTCTCTCTCTCTCTCTCTCTCTCAAGACACCCCTCCTTGCTACAAAGACCACATTGTCACTAGGTCTATAGAAGAGGTAACCAAAGGATTTCTATGGGTAGCCGATGAAAAGACACCTCTCACTTCGAGGTTCGAGCTTATCATGAGCTTCACGTCTCATGAAAGCCTCGCAACCCCAAATCTTGATGTGGTCTAGTTTGGGAACTTTACCAGTCCACATCTCATGAGGAGTTTTGGCAACTTTCTTTATAAGGACCAAATTAAGGATATGGGCGGCAGTCTCTAAGGCATACCCCCAAAATGAAATTGGTAGCGAAGCTCGACTCATCATGGAACAAACCATATTCAACAAGGTTCGATTGCGCCTCTCAGCCACACCATTAAGCTGTGGTGTCCTAGGAGGTGTCAATTGTGAGATAATCCCACATTCCTTAAGATAGTCGAGGAACTCTGTACTAAGATACTCACCACCACGATCGGATCGAAGCATCTTAATGTTCCTGCCCAATTGATTCTCTCCTTCCTGTTTAAACTCTTTAAACCTTTCAAAAGTCTCTGACTCATGCTTGATTAAATAGACATATCCATATCTACTATAATCATCAGTAAAAGTCAAATAATAACGATTAGCATCCCTTGTGGCAGATTTGAAGGGTCTACACACATCCATGTGCACTAGATCCAACAAACCTTCACCCCTAGCACAAGAACCAGTGAAGGGTGACTTTGTCATTTTTCCAAGTAATCATGATTCACAACTATCATCTGACTTTAGGTCAAATGACTCCAAGAATCCATCCTTTTGGAGTTTCCTATGCGTTTCTTGCTCACATGTCCAAGACGACAATGCCATAATGATGCTTTATCCAAGTTATTATTATCAGAAGAATCAATACACAACACATTATTTCCTAGATTATCTACAACAGATACAACTTCATACACACACAAGGTAATGCTTTAAAATAAAGAACATTATTAAAGAAAGCATTTATTCCACCAATTTCATTATCAAAAGAAAAGGTAAACCCTTTTTTGTACAAAGCATGAAAGGAAATAATATTTCTTGCCATTTCTGGAGAATAACAACATTTATTCAAATCTAAAGTAAACCCACTACTTAGCAACAAAGAATAAACTCCAATATTGGTGACAGGTGAAGCTTTCATATTCCCCATGATCAAGTTTATCTTTCCATGCTCTACATTCTCACTTTCTTGTTAGTCCCTGTAAATCAGAACATATATGAATACCACAACCGGTATCAAGGATCCAAGAGTTAGAATAGGGTGAGTTATTAGATAGAATAGTGTAAATACCTGCATGGTTGGGTTTAACTTTCCCATCCTTCACATCTTGCTGGTACTTTGGGCAGTTCCGCTTCCAATGCGATTTTTCATGACAATAGAAGCATTCAGCCTCTTTTGGGTCATAAGAAGGAGTGATGAAACCTTTCTTGGTTCCTCTTGAAGAAGAGCCATCAAGGGTCCTAGCCTTGGTACCCTTAGAAGATCTCTTCCTCTTCTTCCCTCTATCTTTCCCGATTGCCAAGACAGGGGTGGAGTTTGGAGTAGGAGTAGGAGTGTTAACAGCCGACTTACCTTTAGGACCTGTTTCTGCGGTCTTTAGGAGTCCTTGAAGTTTGCTGAGTGTGACTTCTTCCTTATTCATGTGGTATGTCATGCGGAATTGATCATAACACGAGGGTAAGGAGTGCAAAATGATATTTATTACAAGCTCCTCAGGGAAGTTCACATTAAGCTTCAGCAAACGATCCACATACCTTTGCATTTTCTGTATGTGGCTTGTGACGGAGTCTCCGTCCTTCATCATGGTTGTTATCATGGAGGAGATTATTTCATACCGCTCTTGATGAGCACTATGATGGTATCTTTACATCATATCTTGATGCATCTCAAAAGGGTAGTAGTCCTCATAGGACTTTTGGAATTCAACTGTCATGGTGGCCATCATGATGCATGCCACTTTGGTGACATCTATTTCATGAGTCTAGAAGACAGCGATCTCCTGGGGAGGAGCAGTGGACTCATCGATCTCCTTTAGCTCCTTAGCGGGGACATATTCCTTGTCCTCGTAACGAGTCACCATCCTGATGTTCCGGATCCAATCCATAAAGTTGGAACCATCGAAGATGACCCTCCCACATAGGTTCATGAGGGAAAAGGAACCAGTAGGGTTTGAGCTAGAAACAGTGTTGTTGGAAGACATCTGAAAAGGAGAGAACAAGATTAGTTTAGATATAAACAGAGTCCTTAATAAAACACCCAAATTCAATATTAAGGCTAGGATCCAATCACAATATATCATAACTTAGAAGAGTTATGTCGTAATCTAAGCTATAACATATTTGAAAGGTAAGTGAATGACGATTCACCAATTTCCACCAAGAAAAATGAAATATAAATATTACGTTTTTAATTGGTTCTTAGAAATTCCTAGATTCTTTTTGAGATTCAATGAAATTTTCAAAGGCATGTTTCAATCTCGAGTGTGCCCTACAAGTTTTGTGACTGGGATACCGAGGATCACAAAACGAGGTGTGAAGTAACCATGCAAATCACTTGGTACCCTTAAATTTTATCACTAAATCGATGTGCTGGTTAACCACACACGCTCCACCGATACTATGATAATCTTTAAGTCACCATTTACCTACCTTGTTAAGTCCAAGTTAGTGTGCCAGTTAACCACACACGCTCCACCAACGACTTGAACAAAGTGTAAAGTGTAATTTCATGGATTAGCACCTTATTCACATTTTCCTAAAGTAACTAAGATTGGGAATTTAATAAAACATTTAGTTACTTTATAATATTCATCATACTTTTAATGAGAACTTATAAGTCATTGTCCTACCCATTCGGCTAACGACCCTCCACCGATCAAGGAAACGGTGGGTGAGAGTGGACACCCATTAAGCTGTCATTTTATAGGCAGCAACCTTTTACCCCCTTATAGACCGGCTTCGTGAATGAGACCTACTAATGATAAGACGACTTGCTCTTATATATATATATATATATATATATATATATATATATATATATATATATATATATATTATTAACTTATAATATTATAAAGTATAAGGGTTGATTTTTAACTCTTTAAAATCCTTGGGGTTGGAACTAAAGTTTATTAGATGACTTTACATGTTCCAAAACTTGAGTGCAAGTTTTGTAACTTTACAAAACCTTTCACATTCATAACTTATGAGTCATTAAAATGAAGACTCTTCATTTTATAACTTATGTGTTCTTTTAATGGTTTTTAACACAAAGAGAGTTTTGGTTATCCATAACTTGAGGACAAGTTATGGACTCCATTATAACACATAAAGATCATGAATTAATCATTTAAATAAGTAACTCCTATGATCTATCAAAACTCATAAGAACATGAATATTCATATCAAAGTTTGAAGAATATATGAACACATATAATAATGAAAAATTGATATTAGCCTTTGTAAATGGATTAGAACAACTATTACACCATCTAAAACAAGTTTTACAACACCAAAAAAGTTTAGGGTAATGTTTCTAGTCCATTTCCAGCAGCAAAAATCCAAATTTTGCACTCTGCCTAGCCAACTCGTCGAGTGCACGAACTGACTCGCCGAGTTGGTTGCATTTTAACTTGGACTCGTCGAGTCCCCTGTGCAGATAGCTAAAAAGTCGATTTTTATCACTATTTTGCATCAAGTATTCACAAACAAGCCTAGTCTCTAATACCACTGATGGGTTTTGAGCATTCTAACACTCCTAAGTGTACATGCAACCCTAGAACACCTTGGATCTATGTTTGTCTAAAATACATGCAAAATATGATTTCCAAGGTTCATAATCCTATCTAGCATACATAAGGAACTTCTTAATCTAAAAGATGGCTAGAATCACATACCTTGTAGTTGATTTGATTCCTTGAAAACCTTGAGAGCCTAGAACCTGAAGTGTGATGCCTCAAATGCTTCACACAACACCAAATGCTTTTGAATGACTTTGAGAGAATGCAAACACTTGTAAAAATCGGCCTAGCCCTCTTGTAACTTAGTGTAGCCGATTTTGGTAGATAACATGTTGCTTATATAGTGTGTCACATCTAGGGTTACACCATGTAAACCCTAATGTGACATGACTCTTCATTTCCATGACCCATAGGTTTGTAACTCCCATGGAGCATCCATGGAGCATCCTATGTGTTTAACCCAACTTGATAATCCATGGAGCCGTTTCGCCCACTATACAAGTTATGGATGATTTACATAATCAACCTATATATTTAATTAGTCATCTTTTGATCACTTAATTAATTCCAAATTAATTCTTGATCAATACTAATTAAATAATACTATTAATATATTAGAACTTATAATATATTAATAAACCACAAGTGTTATTTCTCTCATTTAGTCTATCCAAATGCATGATGCCATGCAACCCAAATGGACCATGCCGGGTCGGGTAAAGTACATACCAGAAATAGTTATGGACTTAGACACTTTATCCAACAAATTAAAAGTCATACGGACTGTTGATGAGCACAATCAACTGTCACATGGATTGATGATTAATCATTAGCAGTCCATATGTCTGTTGATTGTGCACATCTGCAGTCCATCTGACTGATGATTGTGCTCATCAAGAGTCCATTCGATTGTTGATTGTGCATACATGAATATTTCTAAAATAAATAAAAAATAATTGTCAAATCTTTTTTTAACATATATATGGCTTAGACTCACCATTTGGAGAAGACTGATGTTTTCGATTTTGAAAAATGATGAGTTGATTATGAGTTCGCGAGTTCACACGCTTTGTTTAGTTCTCACAATAACTCGGCCGTATATAGAGCATGTAATGATATTATACTCCATCGAGAACATAAATATATTACCTTCAGGAAGAACATTTATATTCCTTCGGGAACATGAGTAAGTTTCCTTCGGGAATGATATTGATATTCGTTCGGGAACATGAGTATATTTCTTCGAGAATGAGATTGATAGTCCTTCGGGGACATGAGTATATTTCCTTCGGGAATGAGGTTGATATTCCTTTTGGAATATGAGTAAATTTCCTTCCGAAATGAGGTTGATATTCCTTCGAGAACATAAGTATATTTCCTTAGGGAATAAGGTTGATATTCCTTCGGGAACATGAGTATATTTCCTTTAGGAATGAGATTGATACTACTTCGGGAACATGAGTATAATTCCTTTGGGAATGATAATGAGATATGAGTATATTTCCTTCGAGAATCATATTTAGATATGAGTATCTTCTCTTCGGGAATGAGATTTATATTTGAGTATCTTTCCTTCGGGAATGAGATTTATATTTGAGTATCTTTCCTTCGGGAATGAGATTGAGATATGATTATCTTCCTTCGGGAATGAGAGTGAGATATAAGTATATTGCCTTCAGGAATGAGATAGAGATATGAGTACATTTCTTCCATTAATGATATTGAGATACGAGAATGCAAGATTGAGTAGAAATGTGATATTCAAAATATATGAGATCGCGCACAAATGAGATATAATAGAGTATACAAGATAGAGTAGAGATGATGCATACATAGTACATGGGATTAATTATAAGATGAAATATATAGAGAGTATACGGGACCTGATTGAGATGAGACATACAAAGTGTATGCGATTGAGTATAATATAGGATATATGGAGTATACAAGACTTAGTGTGAGATGAATTATATGGAGTATACGAGATTGAGTATGAGATGATATATATATATATATATATATATATATATATATATATATATATATATATATATATAGTATGCTTGTGTGTATACGAGACTGAGTATGGGATAAGATATAAAGAGCATATACGAGTTGAGATGAGATATACTAGATGAAATATTTATAGATTATATGAGGTTAGTAGATATATATATATATATATATATATATATATATATATATAATATATATATATATATATATATATATATAGAGAGAGAGAGAGAGAGAGAGAGAGAAAGTGAATGAGACTTAACATAAATGAGATATAACAAAGTAAATTAGTCTGAGTATAGATGATATTGAACAGAGTATGAGAGACAAAGTAGAGTAAAGATAGAGTAGAGAGAGCTAAGATATGCGTAGACTATGAGATGAGTTGGGGAAGTATCTATCAGGATGAGTATGACTTATGAGAAAGAAAGTAATAAACGATAGGATAATAACTAACCAGACCTAGTATCTAGTGTAGTGGAGATTTATGTCTTTGCAGGTGCAAGTTTCAGCAGTCGTGGTACTAGTGGAGAAGACTGGAGCACATGTGCATGATTTAAGATTAGGATGTTATTTTTATGTATTCTTCATTTTGTATAATTATATAGATTTATTGTGCTCACTTGATTTAACCTGGGATGTAAAAAAATTAAATTTTGAGTAAATTTTTCATATTTGTAAATAAAATTTGATAATTCTTATATATTGAATGTTATAGAATCAAGGGTGTTACAATATGGCATCAAAGCTATCGTTTAAGTGAATTAGGTTTGGTGTGTCCATTCCTAGTCTTGAACTGTAGAGAATAGATGAGGAGCAAAGTCTATATACTGGTTTATGATAAACCATACTAAGAGATCATGGTACAGAGCTAAAGATGTGTGAAGATAAAGATCATGAAGAGTATAAGTATAATTGATTGACCAACCTTAAAGGTTTGGTTCCAAGAATGTAAGACATAAATATATATAAAAATTGAAACTTGATAATGATGATTTTGATTGAGATCATGAATTTATATAATAGATCCATGAGATATGATTGAGTTTACTCATGTAGATGATGATTGTGATTTGAGTCTCCAAGAGGTGATGAGACCTAATCATATAAGATTCTATCTATAATGATTGTTATGAAGTGTGTGGATGGGCCATAGAGAGGTAACAAAACCTAATTCTAATATGAGATTTAATATGATTAAATTGAGTAACGAATCTGAGTGATTAATTCGAGTGATTGATCTGATTGATCCGATTAATATGAGAAATTGACTCAAGTGAGTGCTATTAGTTTGGACAATTGATCTAATTGATCTGAGTCACCGATTAAAGTGATTAATTTGAGAAATTGATCCAACTGATATGATTAATTTAAATGAGTGATTTAATCAACTGAATTAAGAAATTGACATGAGTGATTAATTTTAGAAATTAATATAAGTGACTCGAATGATTGATTGAGAGATAAATATTGATTTGAGTGACTAATATGAGGGACTGATTTGAGAAATTGACACTGATTAGAGTGATTGATTTGAGTGATTGAAAACTGATCTTAATGATTGATTAGATTGGGTGATTTGGTTGATTGAGTGATTTGAATGATTGAACTGAGCCATTGACATTGATCTGAGTAGCTAATCCGATTGATCTAAATGATTGATTTGAGTCATTGATATGAGTGATTGATGTGAGAAGTTAATCTGATTGATATGTGTAGAGTATGAGAAGAGTTGGAGAAGTAATTGTGAGGACGAGTATGAATTATGAGAACGAAAGTAATAAAATGTAAATATCCCTAAATTTCACGGACAAAAAAATGATTTATATGTGCATATTAAAAATTAGAGTATCTTTTTTAAAGAATTAAAATGCAAAATTTGTCCCAAAAACATGATAATAATATTATCAAATCATTTCTGAAGAGATGTATTTTATTTATATTAAAAACCTTGAGATGTCATCGTCGATAAAGTACATAAGCATAAGTGAAAGATGACCGGCCTAACAATAGTACATTAACCTATTGGCCTACATTCGATTATCCTCTCATCAGAATCATCTCAACACTCATGTGCTTTGGTATCGCTACCTGTGATACAAGGAACTGAATGGGTCAGTCTTGGGGAAGTATGATGAGCACATAGAGCTTCAACCCATAATAATTAAATTTTTTAGTTATATTCTTTTCATCAAAGAATTCAACCCAATTATTCATGTTATCCTCACATTATGACCCTAAATACTAGTCTCAAGGGACATATCTTAAGGATCATTGTAAGTATCGGCGTAGATAACACTGCTTAGAGGATTCCTTAGCAAATGCATGTCAATAAGGAAAGCATGGGGGAATACATATTTAGTGAACACATAGTTCAAAAGCACCTACAGGTTGCGAGCCCGCCATCATTCCACTGGACTATCAAGAATAGTCTGTGATCTTCATCTATACTTTGTTAGACGACTAGACCATCTTTAAAGTCAAGGCGTCTCATCTTATCATCATCATCTCATCTCATCTTTTTTTATCATTATCATCCCTTTTCTACCCAATATATTATAAGAATATATATATATATATATATATATATATATATATATATATATATATATATATATACATACATACATACACACACACACATATATATATATATACACACACACACACACACACGATTAAATCAAATGAAATCATGTTATAATATTTCACCTAGCACTGATATTAGGAAGTACACATACGAGACACATATAACATATAATCATCTAGATACTTCATATATGTGTGTAAGTCGAAGTTACTATGCACTTACTTGTTAAAGTGATGATTTGAAATTCGGGCAACGCTTCGCTTCTATCACTTGACCTTTCCTTTGATGTGTCCTAGTTTCATTATTACTAAGTCTTAGTCTAAAGTTTCTAATGATAGCCTAGACCTATCAATCATTCCAATAAATATCGATAGTTTTATCAAATAAGGATCAGCAGGCATGACGGTTGGGAGGCAAGACCATTTTGGCGTATAGCCTTTCTGAAATCCAATAACCAAGACAACATGACCATTCTAGTCACATTTCCCAAAGGTAGATCAATCAGTATTATAACTTGGAGTTACTGATAGTTCTTATTTATAAGTTCATAATAACTATTTATGACTATAAATATAAGTTCCATGGAAAGAACTAGGGTGTAGCTTAAGTTATAGAGGTTTCTCCTGACCAAATTCTAGAAATCGCACTCGTAGGGATCTTATTTGATGGCTACTACTCACTTGAGTACCTCAGGGGTTGCAGCGCTTTTCCGAAACACAAAAACTCAATAAAAATAGCCTAAAAGTGAAGAATATGCGAGAGAGAATGTGTGTAGGGGTGTACGGAGTGAATAGGGGACGATCAAGTATTTATCGGGGTAAAAATCACCCATGCGCACATCACATATACATGGTGCATATCACGCCAAGTCTTCGCCAACAAGGGTTCCCTCTCAGCGTGACACGTGTCGGATTTCTACTGGGGCGACGAGGCTTGTTGCACGTCGTGCATACGCATGACGACTTTCAAATTTTCAAAATTTTGTAACTTCCTGATACGAGCTCTGTTTTTTATGTTCTCTATATCCATGTGCAGCTATCGGCGGGAACTACAACTGTCATTTAGACTCTATTGGCTAATTTTGACTTTATTTATTTTACACAGGCTTAGACTATTAAAGCACATTTAAAATGCATAACTCTCTCACCGGCGTTCGTTTTCAACTGTATTTATATCGATGAACTCCTATTAACCAGATCTTCTATTCTCGTTTAGATGTTTTTGGCTAAACATCGACCGATCTAAAACTCAATTTTTGTGTCCACATTACTACGCTAAAACTTTGAAAAATCGTAACTTCCTCTCACGAAGTCAGATTTGGACGTATCTATATGCGCGCTCTCGGTTTAATGAATACTACGACTTTCTTTTAGATCTGTTAGGCTAAAAAGTAGTATATAAAAAATTACTTTTTACGACGTAAAGTAACGTGTCGGTGAATTGCAAAACTTCAAAGAAGCATAAATTCTTCTTACGAAGTCGGATTTCAGTGTTCCTTATATCTTCGGAATCGTTATTAAAGCTAGTGTATCTTTCATCAAAGATATTCAGCCTAATTATTACTCTATTTTAGAGGCATATTTTATTATATTATTATAAGCCCGTATATTACATATAATTACACATAAATCACATAATACTCAAATAATTCTATTTATTTATTTCATAGAACGTTACAGTTGTTGACCCTAAATATTACATCATCTTATAACGAGAAACGCATGCGTTACAATTCTCTCCTCTTAGGATGATTCTGTCCTGAAATCATGCATTAACAAACAGATGTGGATAGTGATTCTTCATATCGTTTTATGTCTCCTAAGTGAGGTTTGGCCCTTGATGAAGTTGTGTGGCATGCTTAGGACAACTAGAGCGAGCATAAAGAAAGCTACTATCTCAAACCCTACTACTCTAGTGTTGGCGATTGATCATGGTGCTACTAAAAAGAAAAGGGTTTCTCATCCCAAAGGAAAGGGAAATGACAAGGTTGGACAATTTGACCAAATCTCTAAGAGAAAGGTCCAAGGTGAAATAGTTCCTACCATTAATCCAAATGAGGTTGTTAGTTTCTACTTCTAGAATAAAGGACATTGGAAATATAGATGCTCCAAATACCTGGAGGATCTTAAAAAGGGAAAAGTCAAAGTGGTTGGCAAACTCCATAGCACATCCACTTCTAATTCTTAGGTTCTTGATACATGATTTGGTACTCACATTTTCTCTGATATGCAAGGATTAAAGTGAAATGGGGAGTTAAGGCATGTCAACTCAACCTGATCATGAGAAATAGGCATAACTTGGTTATTACAAGGATCAAGGATTATGAGCTCGTACTTAGTGGTTGTGTTCATCTTAGTTTATTAAATTGTTTCTTTTCTCCTGATATATCATGGAACATTATTTCTTTTCATGCATTGTATAAGGATGGTTGCTAGTTTTCTTTTCATAACAAAAATGGTGACATTTTCATTTATAAGAATGGTTCTTTGATTTTCAAATCTCGTCCTTGCAATGGTTTTTATGAGAATGTTTTTTGTGTAAGTAAATTGGATAATCTAATGTTAAAAATTGGTTCTTCTAATAGTGAATTAGTTAAATTAAGTTTTTGGCATTGTCGTCTTTTGCATATAAACAAGAAGCGTATTACCAAGCTCCAATCAGATGGGATCTTGGAATCATTTGACCTCAATTTAGATGATGTATGGGAATCTTGCTTAATGAGAAAGATAGATAAGGCACCATGTTGAATCTATATGCCCAAGAATCATTATTGAGTGATATTGCTAATAATATATGATCTTATAGGGTCACACCTTTATCAAGTTGACATATTTGGTATATTTATTACTAATATGATTAGTAAATAATATCAATTCTTATGTAATTATGGAATAATTATTGTTTTGTGAAAATAATAATTATAAGAGCGTATAACTTGATTTTATTTCATATGGTCTGAATTAATAAGTCATGCACAACCTTTTGGACTAGTTGAATCCGTTTGTCTTTTACCTAAAGGCAAAGTTTATATGTTATAAACTTTGAGTTTATAATTTTTAAACAATTCTTCTTCTTTATCAAGGTGTGGCCGAAAGTTTATATAAAGGAGTGAAGGTTGCTCGTCAATCTTCATACTATATCTCCCATGCTCCTAAAGGATACCAATACTTTAGAGAATTTTAATGTAAAGCCCTTACCTTGCATGAGACTATAAAAAAGTTTGTCTGGCATGCATTTTAGCTAGTTGTTCAAGTGCATCTTTCCTTCTTTTCTTCTCTAGAAAGTTGTAGCTTTATATGGTCTCTCTATCTTTCCTTTTGAAGTTAAGCGTTGGTAATTAGAAGCACTCTTGAGTTGTCACCTTTAGTGCTTATTTGAGTTAGGTGCTTAAAGTCTTAATAAACTCAATAATACATTAAGGAACTAGCATTCCAAGTGCTTTATCTTGATGGTGGATACTTGTAGAGGAAATCATACACTTTGATTTTTCTATCTTCATCAACACCCCAAAACCAAGTGGGTTCAAAGGCTTCAAAGGTTGTCATTCTAAAACACTCTTTGGTTGTTTTAATATCATTCTAACTTCTATAAATGGATCTTAGATGGTTTAGTTTTGTCATAAACTCAAAAACAAACTTATTATTTTTATAAGACTTCCATTTGTGATTTTTATGAGAAACACACTTATATTTTGTATCAAAACCCATCAGTGGTATCAAACCATCTTTTATATGTTAGAATGATTTTTTTATTATATAATTTTTGGTTTATGGAAAACACGCATGAATTGCTTTTGGTTAAGAAATATCCATATTTGTCTTCTTTGGCAACTTTTTTGTTAAAATTGTTTATTTTTATATATAACCATTTTTCATGCATTTTGGTTATATAAAAGTTGTCTTAAAAGTGTTGCATGTTGCTAAATTATTTACCTTACAAGAAGTTTTTCTACCCTTGCAAGCAATGAATGTTTTCTCTAGTGGGAGTTTCAACAACAACAATACTAGAAAATTTTTGGTCCCCTTAAATGTCTCTTTAGGAATGGACTTGGGATTTTGTGTTGGCTTACAAAATATCACTAGAATTGGTTGGTTTATTCACATATGTTTTAATACATGTCTGTGATGCTTATTTTATGTTATTGTGTGTTTTGTTTGATGTATGAAAATGGTTTTTACAAACTAAATAATATTTTTAGTTACTTTATATTTATCATTATACTTTTATTGAGAATTATAGTCCTTGTCCTACCCGTTCGGCTAACAACCCTCCACCAGTCAAGGAAGCGGTGGGTGAGAGTGGACACCCATTAAGCTGCCATTTTATAGGCAACAACCTTATACCCCCTTATAGATCGGCTTCATGAATGAGTCCTACTAATGGTAATAAACAAACAAACATGTCAACAAACCCCACAGTCCAGACAGCCAGAAAATCCATTTTTTCAGCAATTTGCATCAAGTATAAATGAAAACAAGCCTAGGCTCTAATAACACTGTTGGGTTTTGAGCAATCTAACACTCCTATGGTGTACATGCAACCCTATAAACCTTGGATCTATGTTTTTTCTATTATAAATGCAAATATTCAATATTCCAAGGTTTCATCCTAACTAGCATAATATAAAGTATATATAATACAAGAATCTAGTAGAATGACATACCTCTTTTTTGTAGCTTGATTCCATGGAGCTTAAGAGCCTAGTGCCCAAGTGTGACACCTCAAATGGCTCACACAACACCACCAACAACTTGGAATAACTTGAGAGAAAAGTTCTTATGCTCAAAATCAGCTAGCCCTCTCATGCGAATCCTTAGGGCCGATTTCTTGAGCTATGGGGTCTTTATATATTGTGGTTATTAGGGTTACACCATGTAACTCATAACTTTCCATATTCCCCATAATCCATGGTTTTTAACCTCCATAGAGTATCCATGGATTACCCCATGGGTTTAGCCCAACATAAAGAACTATGGATCATAAGCCCACATATATAAGAATGAATGATTTACATAATCAATCCTCATATATTTAATTAGTCTCTTTTGATTACAGAATTAATTCCAAATTAATTCTTGATCAATACTAATTAAATAAAATGATTTCATTTTAATATATTAGAACGTATAATATATTAATAAATCATAAATATCCTTTTCTCACAAAAGTCTATCCAAATTGTTCTGATGCCATGCAACCCAAATGAACCATGCCAAATCGGGTCAAGTACATACCAAATGTAGTTATGGACTTAGACACTAATCTAACAGTCTCCCACTTGGATACGTCTAATAACTATTATTGTAAGTATGACTCTACAACCTGACTAGCAATCGTAACTCTTAAAAGTTGTTGTCGAACTCTGAACAAATCAATGACACGTCCATTAGATAAGGGATCATATATTCCTCCATTCTAGATATCATATGACTGAGACATTGATTATAATCATTCTCTCTGTCCATTTTTTGTTTCCCTATTTTCGATTTATGACATCTGACTAATTGAACAAATCAAATCAGTCCAGGCTTGGCCAAGCACTTAAGGGTGTCATCACAAAATCATCGAGGGGACCACATATATCGCTTTTATCCCTCCAAGGGTAAAAGGAATGAATAAACTTCAACCCAAATGTTCACTTGTACTTACTCTTCAAATTACACACAACGATATGTTTTATAACAACCAAGTTACCGGTTGCATTTACATATGTCAATGCAACTGACGCACAACTACAACTCACACGTCTCTGTTTGAAGAATATAAGATATTATCGTATCATGATCACTCGTGATAAAATCCATGAAGTGATTCTAAACACTTTAGACATCTACAAGCCCAATTCATGATAGTCTTAATTCATACTTACTTCCAAAGTATGATTGACTGTGGAGAGTTTGAATAACCTAGTTATTCGGGAAGTCAAAACATGCAAAGTGAAACAAAAGAATAATCGAATCCAATATTGTCTCAGAACTTATGAATACAAATAAAACACCTTTTATTTATCACCATATTGATTACACATTATTCATTACATAATGTTTCGATTTATCAACTTAACACTTGAATTAAAACAATAGTTTTCTCATGCTACAAGCATGCACACTATGTTTTCTAAACAACAGTTATGCATACTCCATGTATGCACACTATGTTTGTCTATGATCCTTACTTTGTGAAGTAGACCAATTGAACATGATTCCAATGATGCTCATTTCAAAATCCCAAATCCTCATTGTAAATGTAAGAATTCAAAATTCCTGCCATTTACCGAAATCTATTAGATTCTAAACTTATATGCATTGATCCTCTTGTAATGACTATGCACAAACTTACAAACACTTGTCAACAGACATTATAGAGTATTCCAATGGAGATCAATTCCATGGAAATGAATTCGTAAATTCAAAGTATTATTGTGATGATTTTGATGGGGGCTAATACCCATACCCCATTACATACCTGAACAACCTCTACAAATCAGTCAGTCTAATCATGATGCTTTGATGGAAGCATTATTTTGATGATTTTGATGTGTCTCACATCATACTGGGGTAATTAACCTTGACTTATAGAAAGTCTTGGATAATTATGAAGCATATTAGATGTCTCATCAAGTAAAGTAGATATTCATTATGAACAATAGAACATGCTTTAAACCTATTTGAGAATTGAATAAAGGAAGTGTAATAGATTGTGTACACTAATAGACTTATAGTATAGTTAAGGGAAATACATCATAAACCCAGAAATCAAGAAAGGACCTAAATGATTAATGTTGTTTCTATTATGGAAGAAACTGGACACTGAAAGAGGAACTGCTCCTCTAATCTCATCGAGCTGAAGAAGTCTGACTTGGACAAGACTTCAGATATCTATATGATAGAACTATTTATTTTTCAATATTTCATATAAGTTTGTTTTACTTAATGTGACAATAATAATCGATACTATGTTCTGATGATTGGAATACATAATCAACTGATTACAAACGAATGATATTTCATGTTGAAGATATAACAAGTGTTGTTATCGTATTTAAAAAATTGATGTTTTGTACTTATTTTATAGGAACGTGTAACAATTGTAAATTTATAAATAAATCTAGATTTACTTATTGTTTAATGGATGTTCACATTCATGTTTTGAAATAATGTATTTTGTGTTAAAGAATATTTTCACATAATGCATTTATGAAGTAAATCTATAATCTTTCGTTAAATTTATTGTTCTAATGATAACACCTAAATATTCAAATGATATTTGATTGAAAGTTCTCTATGTCATAATCATCATGACTATATAAATAAGAAACACATATACCAACTTCAAAAGGATGAAATTTTTGAAGGAAAATGAGCTTGATTCAGTTGATATATGTGAATTATTTATATGGGAAGATGATACACAAGTGTCTTTATCTATTAGTAGTTAAAGAAAAAGGATTGAAAAAGAATTATACATAAGTGATGTATGCAATCCTTTTAATCCATGAATAGATTTAGCAATAGATGCTTAGTCAATTTCACTTACAACTTTTATTTGTTATTGTTGAAACCTTTGATTTGCACAAATTGTTTCATAGTGAAGATTGAAATATAACTTAATGAGACTTTCATTAACCTTTCGTTGTGATAAAGAAAACGATTTTTTTGTAAACCAAGTCTTCTTGGAACATCTTGAGAGTTGCGGAATCAATTCACAACTCATTCCGTCAAAAACACTCATTCTTCATTAGTATGGTTCTTGTGGTACAAGATCACCTGGTCACTTGGATCTGTCTTTTAATGTTCGAGGTAGCCATCGTATTCTCCAATGGGGTCACCTAGCCACTGGTTGAATATTGTACAAGTTTTTGAAGAGAATAAAACATAGAACTTGCAGTCTATTATATGATGTTTTAAAGAACTATTTACTTTATAAATTTATGGAGTTATGCTCACTGCAATAAATATATATTGAATATATACATTTGCAACCAAACAAGTGGATTCAATACCTTCATTAGACTAAGGATGTAATGGTTTATCATTATCTAAACGGTATAGAGTTATTGAGCTAATGTTAGACAATAATGTTAACCACTCTAGTATCTACTAACTGCATTTATGTAGATTAACCTAAACGATTGTTTAGGATGAAGTTTCTACTAATCCCACTAATTGTCATTTTAGAAGACAAGTGATTATAAAGTTCTTTTTTGTAACATACACGTTTTGAAATTGTGTTTTAAGTAAATAATATGATGAAATATTATGTGAATTTGAATGTTGAGTTCTAACAGATAGTTTTTACTATAAATGAAGTAAAACTATGTTTAGAATCACTCATAAAATATTGGAAGTCTTATGAGATTTCAATTAAAAGCCAAACAGTGAAATATAGCGAAAATATAAAATTTGAAATAAGTAAAATTTAAATATTGAAATTTATAGATAATCTCGTCAGAAACATTTAGGCAAAAACTTCATCGAAATCCGAGTTATAACGAAGAAATTATGACCAATAGAAGATCCGCGATAAAACCGGCACGGCGCCGAATAACGTAAAAAGTGAGTTTTTGATAAACTACTTTTTAGCCTTAGTAATCTAAATGAAATTCGTAGTATTCGTTAAACCGAGAAGTTCGATAAAAAGAACGCCAAAATCTGACTTCGTATGAGAAAGTTACGATTTTTCGAAGTTTCAGCTTAGCAGTAGACAGCTAAAAACTCGAATTTTAGATCGAGTGATTTTTAGCCGACACAACCTAAAAGAGAATTGAAGGTATCGTCATTTGTAATACAACGGTAAAAAGTCTGACGAAAACAGACGTCGGATAAAGAAGTTATGAATTTTTAACGGATTTTCCTGTCCCGGTCTGTTAAAAATAATAATATTAAAATTAATTCAAAATTAGCCGATGAAGTCTAAACGAAAGTTGTAGAGCAAAACTTTAGCTACGCGTTCATATAAAGAACGTAAAAAACGGAGCTCGTATGCAAAAGTTATGGATTTTACAAGATTTGGCACATTTTTCATTTAATTTTCGCATGAATAGTGCCAGCCACGTCAGCCTCACTCTAAGCTGACCACGTGTACGAAGCTGCTGCGTGGAGCGTCCGAGAAGCGATGTGTGTCGCACAAGAGTCCGAAGTCATCACGTGATTCTCGCATGCCTGGCTCGTGCCCGACTCGCGTGTCGCATGCTGATTCGACCGAGGGTGCGGTCCAATGGCTATTCGACGCGCCTCGCATCAGCCTCCACCCCACGTCCGAGCCGAAGACCCAGCCGATGATGTGCCTGGACCCAATGACTCTTCGCATCCAAGCCTCGCCGAAGTTGCCATCTGGTCCGAGCCTCGCAACCACCTGCCCTCTTCCCCTCGCTTCAGATCCGAACCTCGGCCCTATATAAAGGGTGTGAGACCTCCCGGGTAAATGTTAGAAATTTGCCACTTTTTACCCCTAAACTTATATTTCTTCTACTTCCACTTCTCCCAAAGCCCCGGTACTGATTCCAAGGCCCGAAACACGCCCCGAGACTCCCGAGAAGCCCGAAAAATTTATCTTTTCGGTTTTGAAGCTCTACCTTCGCAGAGCCCGGTTTTCAAGAAAACTCTCGGTTTTCAACGACGAAAGTCATATTTAAAGCCGAAGTACTGCCAAAATTAATATTTTAGCCCCCAGTTATTTCACGGTGAGTTTAATATATAGAAATAATTGTATGTTATGTGTTATATGTGCTACGTGCTTTTCAATGTTATTATTCCGGGTCATTTTCCCGGGTTATTTTTATTCGCTATTTTTAATAGCAAAGAAATACCTTTGGCCATGTGATCAGTGAAAGGACTTAGATTCACGTTGGTACTGGTATGTAGCCTCTGGCCATGTTGAACATGTCTCCGTAAGAGAATGAATTCTATTCTACGGTATTGGCAGAAGGTTAGACAGGGCTATAAGCCTGAAATCTACCAAAATGTTAATCCGAAGTTGTATATCTTCTGTGCCGTTTGGGCCAAAGCTTTATTGATGTATATCAAGCATGGAAATTGTTATGTCTCATTGATTGTATATGTTTAAATCAAGTCAATGATTGATATGGAATGTTTGTCACATGATTCACATATGCCCTTGTTGTCCCCCATTTCTCTTTGCTTCTGCCATATTGAAGTATATATATGGCATAACGTTATATTATAGCTATCATTGAACTCACTAAGCGTCACCGCTTACCCTCTGAATGTTTAACAAATTGTAGGAGATAAGCATCCAATATAGTTATATACTAGTAGAAAATTTTTGAATAGTTTGAAACTATTGTATCGATAGAAGTTTATGAATAGTTTGAAACTATTGTATTTTGCACTCCCATATGTATAAAACTATAGAATCCTGGGAAGTTATGTAATATATAACACTTTAAAAATAGTCGGTTTGTATCTAGTAGTTTGTAACCTCTTTATCAATGTAAAATATTGTTTTTATGAATATGCAAGTAGCATGTGTTGGAGTAACTATATTGTCGAGTATGAAAGTTTAGGTCTTTCATAAATACGAAAGTTAGGGTCTTTCATTTTTCTAAGTGGGAGTTATATGGAACTTTAAGAGCTAAAGAACCATAAAATAAATGCATCGTAGTTTGGAACTAGCAAGTTTTTCAACTGTTATTGAACATGTTCAATAATTGATCATAAACTAATGAGACGCATAGAGATGCATTCATGTATGATAATCATGTATGGGCTTGATTAATCTTTCTTGAAATATTACGAATATAAAGGCTAAGCAAGTTTTCAAAGGAGAAAACATACATGAATGAAAATCTTTTCAGATTTAAGCTGACCTCTCAAAGTAAGAATCTTTTTTCTTATTAGATAAATACATGGTGTGATTTAATTATAAATCAAGATGACTCTTGTGCTTTCTATAAAGATAGTGGGAGTGCAGTAAGATTCCTAGTCTTATGTGTAGTAGACATACTAATTCTTCGAATATATATATATATATATATATATATATATATATATATATATATATATATATATATCATGTCAACTTAAAAGATTAAGTAAAATTTCATCAATTTTCAAGGATCTTAAAGAGCTTAAGATAAAGGACAATGAGAGAGTTATCTGTTTAAATACCACATGTCATGATTTTGAGTATTCCTCAAAATCCTATTATAATGTCTTGAACTAGATAATATGATTATATTCTATATGCTGCTACAATTAGATTAATCATATATGTCATGATTCTGCATGAAGGCCAGATACGTTGTATGCTTAGAGCATGTCGAATGATACCAGTATAATCCGAGCACAAGTCATGATGTGATTTATCAGAACATTCTAAAGTATTTGTGAGAACTAAAGAAATATTCCTAACATGTGGAGTATTTGAAAGAAAGCTATGTTTAAAGTTGTTACACATGTGCTAAACTTTCAAATAGATTGAGATGACTCTCAGTCACAATCGAGCGTGTCCTCATTATGAATGAAGAGATAGTTTCATGCATAAGGGTTCCATGTAGATTTTAATTACATTTACACATCAAAGTTAGTGTACATTGTGGTTTGGAGAACCACATACAAAGATGCTTAATGTATAGTTCATTATGACTATGAGTATTCCCATTATGCAAGTATCAGTATCTAAGTTATATTTAAGCATCTAATACATTCTCGATAGTTTTCTTTATATATGAGTTATATATAAAACTGAAAATGTTTGTATTCGGGAATTTTATTTGAATCAAGTTTTCCAAATCTACTTAACAAAGCTCCTTCATTAGCTAAAGCATGAAAGTCAAGTTGGTGTTATATGGCCTTGTTGATATAAGTAGATATATTTTATTGAAATTTAATATTTGGATATTGGAACAATACAAGCAACATATATTATAATGAGTTGATATATTGGATATGAGTATTTTATTAAATAATTGTTGTGTTCTATATTAGCATGTTTAAATCCTTAAATAACTAGGTTATTCTAATTATACCTGGCCATTCATAGTTGTGGGAGCATCTATGAGGTAAGACTAATATGAGTGGATTGGTTGATTCTCATAGAGATGAGAACAACAAGAGCTGGTACCAACTTCGTAGGTACTTGATTAGGAGAATAAATATTGGACCTAACCCGCATCAAAATCACTTTATGGATCATAGTCATGAGTGATGTTTTTATCAAGGTTGTATCTTTGTATTGTTAGACCTGAGATACGTATTTGGGACTTGAAGTGTAGACTTATTGTGCTTTGATATGGTTTAATGTTGTTCCGTAAAAGGCAGTCATAAGGGTCATTGTTTAACATGATATCTAAGACAAAGGAATAACTAATACCACACCCTTAGAAACAATTTTACCTTAGAGCTTCTGGAATTGGCTGTTGATGAGATGGCTCCCTTCATATGTTGTTAGGGGTAGTAGCCCATTGTTAGACGTCAGCTACTGTCTATGTCAGTCTGTAATGAATCTTGTGCAGGTGAGAGATTGTTCAATCTATATGCCCAAGAATCATTATTGAGTGATATTGCTAGTAATATATGATCCTATAGGGTCACACATTTATCACATTGGCACATATTTTATATTTATTATTAATATGATTATTAATAAATAATATCAATTCTTTTATTTAATTAGGGAATAATTATTGTTTTGTGAAAATAATAATTATAAGAGAGTATAAGTAGTTATTATTTCATATGGTATGAATTAATAAGTCATATACAACCTTTTGGACTAGCTGAATCCTTTTGTCTTTTACCTAAAGACAAATTCTATATTTTATAAACTTTGAGTTTATAAAATTTGAACAATTCTTCTTCTTTACTTGGTATGGCCGAAAGTTTATATAAAGGAGTGAAGGTTCCTTGTCAACCTTCATATTATGTATCCCATGCTCCTAAAGGCTACCAATACTATAGAGTATTTTAATGTAAAGCCCTTACATTGCATGAGACTATAAAAGAGTGTGTCTTGCTTGAATTTTGGCTAGTTGTTCAAGTGTATCTTTTCTTATTTTCTTCTCTTGAAAGTCATAGCTTTCTATGGTCTCTCCATCTTTCCTTTTGAAGTTAAGTGTTGGTAATTAGAAGACCTCTTGAGTTTTCTCCTTTAGTGCTTATTTGAGTTAAGGACTTAAAGACTTAAGACTCTCAAGAATACAAGAAGGAACTAGCATTCCAAGTGCCTTATCTTGATGGTGGATACTTGTAGTGAAAATCATACACTTTGATTTTTCTATCTTCATCAACACCCCAAAACCAAGTGGGTTCAAAGGCTTCAAAGGTTGTCATTCTAAAACACTATTTGGTTGTTCTAATACCATTCTAACCTCTATAAATGGATCCTAGATGGTTTGGATTGTTATAAACTTAAAAATAAACTTGTTATTTTTATAAGACTTTCGTTGAGGTTTTTATGAAAAACAAACTTATATTTTGTATCAAAACTCATCACGCCATTCACAGGCCACTGTGAAAGAGGCAAGGATTTGTTAGATCTCATCCACATAGATGTTTGTGGACCGTTCAAATCTGCCACAAGACATGGTAAGAGATACTTCATGACTTTCACTAATGATTATAGCAGATATGGATATACCTATTTAATCAAGAAAAGTCAGAAACCTTTGAAGTGTTAAAAGAATTTCAAAACGAAGTAAAGAACCAATTAGGCAGAAAGATCAAGATGATCCAATCCGATAGGGTGGAGAATATTTAAGTCTTGAATTCTACAATCATCTTAAGAATTGTGGAATAGTTTCACAATTATCTCCACCTAGAATGCCATAATTAAATGGTGTTGCTGAGAGAATAATCAAACGCTATTAGATATGGTTCGATCCATGGTAAGTCATGCTACACCTCTAATAACCTTTTGGGGGTATGCCTTAAAGACAGTCGCCCACATTTTAAATCTCGTACCAACCAAGAAGGTTGCTAAAACACCCTCTGATATGTGGAGTGGGACACATCCTTCACTAGTACATATAAAAGTTTGAGGATGCAAAGCTTTTGTTCGTCGTGAGGCAAACGATAAGCTCGAACCCAGATCAGAGAAGTGTTACTTCATTGGTTATTCACAAAAGTCTTTTGGATACTTGTTTTACAAGCCTTCTGAGATCAAGGCGTTTGTTACTCAAAGGGGGTTCTTCCTTGAGAGGGATCACATTTCCAAAGAGGCCAGTGGGAGCTAAATTGCTCTTAAAGAGATTCAAGAGTCAAGCGAAGAAGAACCTATAGTTGGCACTAGCACTCGACCTGAGGTAGAACAACCTGTTGAGAAAACTGATATATTTCCACCCCCCCTCCCTTCGCATGTCTAATAGAGTTCATCTTCCTCCTAAGTTCTATAGTTTTCGTATTACCACAAAACGAGACGTATTGATCGGTGATCATGCACTGGTTAGTATGCATGCGTCATCCAACTATAAGGAAGCGATAGCAGGCCCTAAGGCTACAAATTGAAAGGAAAGCATGGAGATCAAGATTCAAACCATGTATAACAACCAATTTTGGAATTTGGTTGATCTCACCATTGACATTAAAACGGTTGAGTGTAAATAGATCTTCAAGAAGAAGATAGACATAGATAGGAAAGTACACATTCAAGGCTAGGTTGGTTGCGAAGGGTAATACTAAGATTCAAGGGTTTGATTATGAGGAAATCTTCACCAGTTGTCAAGATCAAGTGTGTGTGTGTGTATATATAAGGTTTTCTTTAAATTCAAAATATTATATTTTACTTTTAATTTTTTTATCTAATTAATAATTAATAGTGATGACAAGTGTGTTGAGTGGATTGGGGAAATATGTTATTTCTATAGGTCGTGGGTTGGAAAAAATGAAAAGAAAACTAGAAAATAGCTTATATAAAACTGATTTGAAAATGACTTGAATGGATCAGAAGAAAATCACTCGTAACTACCTCCCTTGGTTATATCTGAAGTTCTCCTTTACAAAAAGTGATGTTACCACGAAACAGAACAAATATTTGGCGTATTAGATCGTTGTGGTAGAATAAGTTCAAAGTAAAATTGACTAATAGAAAAGTATATTAGGACCTGAAGTGTTAAAAACTAGAATGATCTTAACTTTAGTGTCGTTCAAGAAATTATAAAAAGTGGTGGACCGCACCTACCTAGTAAAGCCTATTACAAGAAGAAAATACACACGAAGGACGCATTAAAGAGAGTGGACCATGTTATTAACATATTAATGACTAGGTTCAACGTCCAAACTGGCTTAAACTTAAGTGTCCATTTTGTGAAAATTTAAGAAAAATGCAGACCACAAATAGAGAAGTTATACTTTGAAAAGGACCAAAACACAACTCGATATAGTTAAAAGGGGAAAAAAATAAATATAATTATTCTTTTTAAGTTTATATTGTAAAAATTTAAGAATTTCTTAATTTTTAAACTTTTTTTGAATGGTTTCTAAAATACTTTTAAATTATAGAACATTCTTTTTTCAATTTCTAATAATGTTAGATTTAAGAGCATCTACTTTTCAAAGCTTTTTTTAAGTTGAAAAAATTCTATCCATATTATGAGAGTTCTCAAGTTTTTTTTTTTTTTTTTTTTTTTTTTTTTTTTTTTTTTTTTTTTTTTTTTGCGTAGGAGGAAAGGAGAAGATAGGATTAGCTTTTAAGCCTTTTATTATCACCGGAATATAACCGTTTTACCATTTTATTTAAACATGACCTGTTAATATAGCAAATTTATTAATTTTGTATCAAAATTTCACAATATAAGGTAAATTTGTGCGAGAGCTAGTACCAAATTGTCATATGGGATAACGGTAAAATCGTCAAAACTAAAGGTGTTTAAAAGATAAATAATAATAACATCCATTTTGCAAAATAGATTTTATGAAATCACTTTTCTGCATGTTTATGCAAAGAAATAATAATATTATTTTATAGAAATATAAAAATTTAATTTTGTAAAATATAAACAAATATCTCTAGAAGAAACATTTACGAAGTTCTATATTGAATTAATAGAAAATGAAAGTTTTGTAACGTGGATTATTGATTTTTTTTAGAATGGCGGAATATATTAAATAAAAAAGACTAGCAAGATGTTAGAGAAACAATTACAAAATAAAGTTTATCATTGAAGAACTAATCTAAATAGACCAATCTAAAGAACTTAAATTTGTTCTATCTTTAATCCAATTGAAAGTAGACACTTAGGGGCAATTCTCTCCTTCCTAAACATGAGCTTATTCTACACTTTCCAAATCAACCAAAGAGTAGAGTAAACCACACCTAACCTTAAAAAAATGCATATCTTGTTCTGATTTTGAGTCTTCATCATCTCAAGAAGCTCAACAAGAACAAAATCCGAACTAGATCGTGGTACAAGAAATTTAATTCCAATGATACAGATAATGGTGAATGCAACTCGTTTGCTGAGATGGGAAGGATTTGTCCGGAGGGGGATTTGGGTCTGTCATCAACTCTGATGAACAATGTTCATGGCAACCAACATTTCTCTGGTAATCGAGGTTACACTCATCCGAAAAGCAAGAATACTCTCGGCTGTCATGATGACTTGAATTTGACAACCATGGTCAATGCCAATCAAGGATCTCTGATACTGCGCAGAAGACGAAAGTGAAGTGGGGAATTGAAGTTGATGAAAACACAAAAAAAATTCACAGGATCATAAATAAAAAAAAGAAGGCAACTTTCTATTCATGGAATCAAGGAGGAAGGGGAGTGCGTTACTGAAGCTAAGCAAATTAAACAATTTTTTTCGGTTCTTTCAGGAAAAATTTCAGAAGCTTAATAGTGATTTCATTAAAAGAAGTGAAAATTTTAAATTGTTAAATGGAACCCACAAAGAGGCATTGGAGGCTGTGGTTCTCGAGAAAGAAGTGAAGGAAGCAGTCTGGGAGTGCGGTTCTGATAAATCCCCAGGCCCTGATGGTTTTTCATTTGGGTTTTATGAAAAGTATTAGGACTTAATTCGGACTGATGTGAGGAAGTTTATGGAAGAGTTTTTTTTGTAACGGGGAAGATGTCGTCAAGGTGCTACTCTTCGTTAATAACTCTTATTCCTAAGGTTGATAGTCCTATCGTGGTTATATATTTGAGGCATATTAGTTTAATTGGTTCCCATTATAAAATAATCGTGAAGGTCTTGGCATCTCGTTTCGCAAAAGTTATTGATAGTATTGTTAGCCATGAGCAATCAACGTTTGTTACAGGCCTTCAGATTCTTGATGGGCCTCGTATGGTTAATAGGATAGTAGATTGGTTCAAGAAGTGTAAGAGGAAACTTATGATTTTCAAAATCAATTTTGAAATGGCTTATGACTCAATAAGTTAGGAGTTCCTAGAGCAGGAGATGAAGATTCTCGGTTTTGGGGTGAAATGCGTGTCATAGATTCGCGGGGCATTGGTGTCGGCTAAAGCCTCGAAATTGGTGAATGGTAGCCCTTCTGATGAGTTTAATATCGAGAGAGGTCTCAGTCAGGGTGACCCGTTATCCTCGTTCCTCTTTATTTTAGTGACTGAGGCTTTACTTGTTGTCGTGAAGGATGCCATTGATGCGGGTTTTATCAAAGCAACTAAAATTGGGAATATGATGATTTCTCATCTTATCTATGCTGATAACACTATTTTTTTGGTTGACTGGTGTAGATCCAATGTTGTTAATGTGGTGCAGCTTTTGGAGGGTTTCGATGTTGTTTCTAGGTTAAAGATTAATCTGCAAAAATCTTTATTATATGGAGTGGGGGTGAATGAAAAAAATGTGAGCTCTTTGGCTGCTTTGACAGGTTGTAAAACGGGTGTTTTCCTTTTGTGTATCTAGGTCTTCCAGTGGGGTCATTAAATGGCTCGTATTCAGCATTGGAACCCCATAAGTTTCGAGTTAAGTTGTCTCGTTGGAAGTCAAATATGTTATCAATAGGTGGTTGTTCTGTTTTGATAAATTCGATATTAGGTTCCATTGCCACGTATTGTCTCTCTTTTTTCGCATATTTGTTCAGATTAAAAAGAAATTGGAATCATTGCGTTCACAATTTTTTTGGGGAACCACAGAGCAGACTGCTAAAATTCCTTGGATTTCATGGAATATAGTAATTGCATCTAAAGATAAGGGTGGTCTTCAGTTTGGTAGCTTGGAAGTTGTGAATTATGCCTTGTTACAAAAATGGCGGTGAAGATATTACCAGAATCCTAATTCCATTTGGGTTAAATTGGTTAATATGATCCATGGTGAAAAAAATCGAGATTTTTTCGTCCTTAGGTTGGTCGAGGTGGTGGGTGTGGGCCTGTATAATGGGGTTTATCAATACGATCCATGAAAAAGGTATTATTCTGTTAAATACCCATAGGTAATCTGTTGGAAATGGGTGTGATACGAGATTTTGGACAAATATTTGGGTGGGAGAAACTCCTCTCATGTCAAGGTTTGATAGACTATTTGCTTTAGAGATGTGTAAAGAGTGTTTCGTTCATCAAAGGTGGGGTGCGATGGGAGACTGGCGATGACGTTGACCTATAAGAAGTGGTGATGAGCAAGTGTAATTTGATAATTTGGGGAGGATTTTGTCTGATGTGGTCCTTTTTGGTGTCAAAGATACATGGCAGTGGGTTTTATATGGTTTAAGTGACTTTACGGTTTCTAATACTAGGAAAATTATTGATCAAATGTTGCATCCAAATACAACTACTCCCACTAGATGGAATCGATACATCCTTTGTGTGGCGTGCATTGTTGGATCGCTTTCCTATGAGATGGAATTAAAGTCGTAAAGGGGTTGAAGTGGCTTCTTTATTATGTCCGATTTGTTCTTTTTCATTGGAAGTTTCAGATCATGTTTTTGTTTCTTGTGAACTTCCGGTGAGTATTTGGAAAAAGATTTTTGTTGGCTTGATATGACTCAACCGATTTGGATGGCAACAGATGACATTGTTAATTGGATGGACTCGTTTTCAAAAGATGACAAGAAAAGGAGCATGGTGGAGGCTATTCTCTTTTTGGTTCTTTGGAGGATTTGGCGGTTTCGTTATGACCTGATGTTTGGAGAGTTGATGCCTCGGCGAGATGAGATTTTTGACAACATTATTGATTTTATGTTTAATTGGTCCATTTTTAGAAACTTAAAAATTTCTAATAGATGGGTTGATTGGCTTAATAACCCTTATCTAGTTATTTCCTTGTAACTTTTTTTTTTCGATTTTTAACTCAATTTAGTTGTTCTAAAAAAAGCTCAACAAGATTGCAAGGAATCATAGGGAGAATATCACACCACACTCCAAGCCAGTTCCAGATGGTTTTAGCGTACTCACACAAAAAGAAGAGATGGTCAACAAATTCATCATCACCATTGCAGAAGCAACAAGAAGAAGAGCTAACAAGAACCCTTGTCTTGACAAATTAACCACATTCAGAATTCTGTCTAATAAAAGTCTCCAACAAAACCGTTCATTTTTAGAGGAATCCATCTAACCCAATCAAACTGTAGAGTATCTCCTTTATGATCTAACTCGCCAATAACATATCTTAAAGACTTTTCCGAAAACACCCCTGAACTATCCCCAAACCACTTACATATATCTACACCATTAAAAAAACGAAAATATGCAATTAAACTCGATAACTTCGTTGATTACCGACTCTCCCTACCCGTTCTAATTTTTATGCACCAGTCCCATTCCAAACGAAAGATGGAACTGACCCCTAAAGAAAGTCTTTCTGAAATAAACAGTTTTTATTAGAATCCACAATGTAGATATTAGAAAATTTATATTTTAATGGTAACGAACCGCACCAAATATCCTTCCAAAACAAGGTTTTGTCACCTACACCCATCACCCTTACAAAAGACTTTCAAAAGACACCAAAATAAACCAAATCCTAATTAATATTATAAATATTAAGTCAAACACCTGGAATTTTTGGCCAACGACTTGTCATACATAAGAGAAAGAATATGCAACGCCTTAATATATTTTAACCATTATGCCCACTTTTTAACATCCACCACCACTTCGTGAGAAGGGAGATATTCAAAGTATTTAACTATTTAAGCAAACAACACACTACCCACCCTTTGATTTCACTTTAAAAAATGAGAGTAAGGTTCAGTTTTATAGTTTCTGTCTGGGAAAGTGCTGGTAAAGTGCTGTCTGGGAAAGTTTTCTGACTGGGAAAGAAACCATGCTGTTTGATAGTATATCTGACTGACTGTGCTGAATGATGAAAAAAAAAATTCAATAAAAAATAAATGTTAAAAAAAGTTATTTAAAAAAAATTAATAATCCAAGAAAGAAAGAAAGATGCGGGGTTTGGTGCATAATTGTTTTTCCAACCCATTCAGTCAGAAAGATATGATTTTGGGGCTTTCTGGGAAAGACATATCTCACCGGGAAAAACTTTTTTTTTATGCAAATCAAACAGTCTTTCTCGTCCATTCAGTCAGAAAAATCTGTTTGGACCTGAAAAGATGCGTACCAAACAGGACCTTCAAACGATAGATTGCTAGCTTTTCAATTACTCAATAGTTTAAAATTTGTGTACAATCACATTCCAATTTCTTCCAAGCCTCATATTCGCTCCAACAGAAACAGTACCATAATTGAAAAGGAAAGTGGCTGGTTTACACTTCAAAATTCTCGCATTTGCAACGCATATATTATAAAAGTGTTATTTAAGTTTTTTTGTGAAAAACCTAATTTATTTTCATCTAAGTATTAAAAAAACCACTATATTTTTTTTAGTAAATCAAAACCCTTATATTTTTTTAAAATTTTAATCTAGTGGATTATAACCACCAAAATGCTGAGAATCGATTACCTAATACTTTTTGCTATCTAGGGTTTACCGAACTCAAAGCTTTACATTAGACATTTAAAAAAATATAAACGTTTTACATAAAAAAAATAATATAATAGTTTTTTTAAACATTTGATAAAAATATATTGGGTTTTTTCTAAAATTTTCCCTATAATTTTTTTAAAGATGGATCTAAATCACGTAATTTAGAACGTTTTTTAGAAAAAAAATCAATAATCCAAAATATTTTAAATACTATAGATCGGTGTAAATACTCACGAGGATAAAATGTCGATCGTTTGTGTAATCATATGATTTGAAACCGAAGAAAAAAAAAGTTAGTGGGGTAATCTTGTGAACAAGAGTCTTGTCGAATGTACATAGATTACTCGTGTCAACTATCTTTTGGTTTGTACTACCAAACATCATTTTCTAGGAGATTTACAATTATACTTTTTTTTTTAATATATTCCAAACTTTTAGATAAAATTATACTGTATACTTCAGTAGAACAGAACAGAACAAGGTCCTATCATTGAGCGTCTGGTACGGGCGGGGCTGAGACAAAGTTAGTTGTTGACCAAGTCCAATGGGACTATTTCTCCAAAATTCAGTCTCATCCAAAACCATAGAACACAATGGGACAAAAGCCAAAATGACAAAAAAACCATTTCTAGTGTGTTTCGTTTTGTTCCGGTGTTACCAATTACTATATAACGAGTTCGGTCTAGTTATGTTCAGTCCAATCCAGTTCTGTCCAATCTAGTTATGTCCCACCACCAAACGCCACCTTAAGAATAAATATGTAATCTTCTTTGTATTGGTTCATGTGGTTTGAAAAAATAATACATATACTCCTTTTGCCGTGTAAAAGACTTTTTTAACCCTTTTCATTTATTTTCTCTCTCTCTCTCTCTCTCTATATATATATATATATATAGAGAGAGAGAGAGAGAGAATCATATAAAATCAATATTTATTGTGTGGTCGTAAAAAACAATAAAATTTTAAGAAACAATTAATTATTAATTAATCTAATAAAACTATATTAGTAATATTATATATGATTGAATAACATTCCAATTTAAATGCATATAATTATAAGTGGTTTCATGTTTGCCATTATGTTACCTAAGCTTTTTGGCAACGACCTCAATGCCATGTTAATTTTACCAAACTATAAGTTTAACATGTCATTGTGGTGAGACAGTTAAAATGATATTTTTTAAAAAATTTGGTCAAAATGGCATTGAAAGCATATATGTCCAACTATACACATATACATGCATATTCTCTCTCTCTCTCTCTCTCTCACACACACACACATTGAGAGTGTGTTTAACAAATTGAATGACAAATTAAAAACAATAGGAATACAAGTAACAAAATAACTCCAAAGTTGGATTATTTATTAATTATTAATAAAAACGCCCTCAAATAATGAAAAACGAGATCCTTATAAGGAGGATCAGATAAGCATACGTTCTTAACCCTAAAATATAATAATTGATTAGGAAAAAATCCACAATCACTTATCTAAATCAAAACTCAAAACAAAAAGTTGTCGTAAATTAAAAAAAATAGAAAAAACGTGTTTTGAGGCCCTAAACAATCCTTAATGGCCAAAAAACACCACACGTCATAGCGATGTTATGAGTTTTCTTAATTGGCCTGTTTTACATGTCGTGTGCGAATTTCGTCCATTCCGAGCTGTTGGATCACTTGGCAGATTTGGTGATAATGTCATCATACTTCCATTCCTACTAGTGTAACATCATCAAGCCATGCATCAACACTTGTACCACTTGCATCATCCTCCACCTCTTGAAAAGGACTCAACCTCGAGTCTGCTTCATCATCAAAATCGCCAACAAAAGGTGAAAATTTGCAACATTGAATGTAGCAGATACATTGTAATCACTTGGTAATTCAATCTTGTACGCGTTATCATTGATTTTCTTCAAAACACGAAAAGGATTGTCAACCCTTGGATGAAGTTTGCTAAAACACTTGTTCGGAAGCCTCTCGTTCTGTAAATGTATCTGCAAGATCACATTCGCGATAAAAAATTTGCTTCTTATGTTTATTGGCTCGATCAACGTAATGCTTATTATGCTTCTCAATCTGCATACGAACCTGTTGGTGATGCTCTTTAATTTGACTCGACTGTTCATCACCTTCAACACAAAACTGATCAATAATAGTTAGTGGAGTCAAGCCAAGAGGGGTGATTAGATTTCTACCATATATAATCTCAAATGGACTATTTCCTATAGTACGGTTACTTGATTGATTATAAGCAAATTTTGCTTGTGGAAGAATAATATCCCACTGCCTGGGACTATCACGTTTCAAACTTCTTAATAAATTTCCCAAATTTTGATTTGCAACCTCAGTCTGACCATCAGTTTGTGGATGGTGAGAACTGTTGAACTGGAACTTCGACCCCAGTTATGTCCACAAGGTACGCCAAAAGTGACTCACAAATTTGACATCCCGATCAGAAGTAAGCTTCTTTGGAATCCCATGCAACTTGACAATCTCAAAAAAAATATAGACGAGCCACTTGACTTGCATCAAACGTCTTGGAGTAGGGCACAAAATGAGCCATGCATTATTCAAAATCGATCAACCACCACCATAAATGAGTCGTTATGTCGTTGATTACGAGGTAAACATAGGACAAAATCCAAAATCACATCTTCCCATGGAGCAGTAGGAATGGGAAGAGGGGTATATAACCTGGCGTTTCTTCCATGAGTTTTTTCCAAATGACACACCCAACACCTTGTAATTACCCTATTAAAATCCTTTTCTAAACGATGCCAATAAAATAGGGTTCAAATCAAAGCCAAAGTTTTATCACATTTGAAATGTTTAACGTGTCCACTAACATGACTTTCAAGTATAATGCCAACCCTTAATGAACTCATTAGAGTGCAAAGGTGATTCCCCTTAAAAAGGTAGCCTTCGTGGGTAGAGAACTCTTTATAGGAACCCAAACCACAATTTCTCCGTATGTCATGAAAATCAGGATCATCGGGATACAAAATACAAAATGCCTCGAACCCCTGCATGTGCATTTGCATGGCTGTAATTAGTAAATGATGACGACTCAAGGCATCAACAACCTGATTTTGTGAACTGGATTTACGTTTGATCTTAAAAGAAAAGGATTGCAAATATTCGACCCACTTAGCATGTATAGCGCTCAATTTGTGTTTCCCATTAATGTACTTCAATGCTTCATGATCAGAAAACAATACAAACTCGTTTGGCAGTAAATAATGTCGCCAAGTATCCAAACTTTGAATAATAGCATAAAACTCTTTGTCATACGTAGAATACTTCCTTCCTGCATTGTTCAATTTCTCACTAAAGAAAGTTATTGTGTAACGCCTGATTCTCAGGTATTAACATCATGGCTTTAATTTCCAAGTTTCAAGGTCTAATCGAGGAGTTGGATTCCCTGATTCGTCGAGTAGCAGCAAGTTTGGGGCAACATGTTTAAGTGACCAACTCGCTGAGTCGGTAGAGTGACTCGACGAGTTGGAGCTAGAGGATGAAACCCTAATTTCCGGGGTTTTTCACCATATTTAAGGAACCATTAGCCTCCTTTAGCCCCTTACAGCCTCTAGAGAGTCTAGAAAACCCTATTTCGTGTGAGAGCTTCATTTGAGTGTGTTTTTGAGCTTTTGAAGGTAGAACTTGTGAAGGGAGCTTGAAGGTCAAGTAGCTAGCAGCAAGGGACTCTTATGGATCTGCAAAATCTATCTCAGTTAGCTCCATTTGAGGTATCAATTCATGATCTTGGCCTCTTTCCTTTCTAGATCTCTTTGGATGAAGTTTAGGGCTTTTTGGCTTGGTTATGAAGTTATTGTTGGGTATGAGTTGGATTTGAAGTTGCAACTCTAGATATGAACCCTCCTTGGGATCTAGGTTCATAAAGTTTCTAGCCTTGTCATGTATGAAACCTTCCATTTGAGTTAGGTCCCATTTCAAGTGTGGATTTGGCATTATGAGTCATTAGAGCCTTGCATGCACGTAAAGTTTGCAACTTTATGTGATAAGCATGCCTTGGAAAGTTGGACCTGCAGTATGGAGTCGTGGCATGGCTTAAAAAGAATCTGTTTGGATGAAGGACCGAAGGGAATCGGCGAGTGGCATGGTAGACTCGGCGAGTCCGGTGAAGATTGTCGTAGACTCACCAAGTCAGCAGAGTGACTCAGCGAGTCCGATGAAGATTGCCTTGGACTCGGCGTGTCAGATGAGTGACTCGGCAAGTTGGAAAGTTATGCAAGGAACTCGGCGAGTAGTTGAGGGTACTCGATGAGTTGAGGTCAACATGGACTGTTGACCTTGGCAGTTGACTTTGACTTTGACCAAGGGTTGACTAGTTGAATTCTGAGGGTATTTAGGCAAATTGGATATTTATAGCAAAGGACATTGGTGAATATAAGTGTGGGAGTTAGAGTTACTTTTGGTGGAGTTTGACTCTATCTTCCGAGCTACTTGCTGTTGGATTAGTGTCTAAGTCCATAACTATAATTGATATGTACTTGACCCGACTCGGCATGGTCCATTTGGGTTGCATGGCATCATGCATTTGGATAGACTAAAATGAGAGAAATAACACTTAAGGTTTGGTAATATATTATAAGTTCTAATATATTAATAAGATTATTTAATTAGTATTGATCAAGAATTAATTTGTAATTAATTAAGTGATCAAAGGAGACTAATTAAATATATGGGTTGATTGTGTAAATCATCCATACTTGTATAGTGGGCTAATGTTCCATGGCTTATCAAGTTGTGCTAAAACCCATAGGATGCTCCATGGTGTTTTTTTAGCCATGGATCATGGAAATGAAAGGCCATGACAATTAGGGTTTACATGGTGTAACCCTAATTGTGACACACTATATAAGCCTCTTATTCTTGTCAAAATCGGCCACCATGAGAGACTATGAAGGAATGGTGAGGGCTAGCCGATTTCATGAAGTGTATCATTTTTCTCTAAGTTATTCCAAGTGCATTTTGATGTTGTGTGAACCATTTGAGGTGTCACACTTGGGGCACTAGGCTCTCGAGCTTCATAGAGTCAAGCTACATCAACAAGGTATGTATTTCTATCTAGTTTATTACCCAAGTATCAATGTTTTGTATGCTAGTTAGGGTAATACCTTGGAATATTCATATTTTTATGTATAATAGAGAAAACATAGATCCAAGGTATTTAGGGTTGCATGTACACTTAGGAGTGTTAGAATGCTCAAAACCCAACAGTGGTATCAGAGCCAAGGCTTGTTTTCTTGTTATACTTGCAAAATTGGCTGAAAATCGAAGTTTGTATGCTGTCTGGACAGCATACTTGCCGAGTCCATGAAGGGACTCGACGAGTCCAAGGCAAAACTCATCCAACTCGTCGAGTTGGTTCATGCACTCGACGAGTTAGACCCTCAGACAACATATATTCGACTGTTTTGGCTGGAATTGGACTAGGAACATTACCCTAAATTGTTTTTCAACTTATAAACATGTTTTTGATGTGGTAATGTTCATGCTAATCCAATTTCAAAGATAATTGTCAATAGATTCATGTTTTTATTAGTTTAATGGTTAGGCTAATTACATGAAAAAGTTTGATTGAAGTATCTAGTTCTTATGAGTTGCTTAGATTAATAGGAAAGTTATGTGAAATTGTTGTTTTCAATCTAAATTAATCTAAGAGTTGATTCTAAAATGTGTTTTTTGTAACTTGTCCTCAAGTTATATGAAAAGTCACATTTAAGATTCATAAAACTCATAAATATTTCCATAGGTTATGAATAAAGAAAAGTCATATTCTTTTATTAGTTTAAAGTCTTCCATAACTTGTCCTCAAGTTATGGAACTTGAAGAGTTTTTTGTATTAAAACTACTTTAAACACATAAGTTATGGAAATTGAATAGTTTTGAATAGTTTCAAAACTTGCCCTCAAGTTTTGGAATTTGAAAAGTTTTCCCTTATGAATACTTTAATTCCAAGTTAAGCCCTTAGAATTTTTAAAGCTAAAATTCAACCCTTATACTTTATAGTATTATAAGTTAATAATATATATATATATATATATATATATATATATATATATATATATATATATATATGTATGTATGTATGTTTGTATGTATGTATAAGAGCAAGTCAGTCTTACCGTCAGTAGGTCTCATTCACGAAGCCAGTCTATAAGGGGGGTATAAGGTTGCTGCCTATAAAATGGCAACTTAATGGGTGTCCATTCTCACCCACCGCTTCCTTGACTGGTGGAGGGTCGTTAGCCGAACGGGTAGGACAAGGACTTGAATTATCCCTTCATTAAAAGTATTAATGATAAATACTAAGTAACTAAACTTTTATAAATTCCCAATCTTAGTTACTTAGGAAAAATATGAATTTGGTGCTAACCCATGAAATTACACTTTACACTGTACTTAAGTCGGTTAGTGGAGCGCGTGTGGTTAACCAACACACTAGCTGGATTTAACAAGGTAAGCAAAGGGTACCTTAATGTTTATCATAGTATCGGTGGAGTGCGTGTGGTTAACCGGCACATCGATTGAGGGGTAAATATTAAGGGTACCATGTATATTTGCATGGCTTTCCACACCTTGTTTTGTGATCCTCGGCATCCCAGTCACAAAACCTGAAGGGCACACTCGAGATTGAAACATGCCAATGAATCTCAAAAGATCTAAGAGCTTCAAATCCAATTAAAACCTAATAAATTATTTCGTTTTCATGGTGGAAATTGGTGAATCGTCATTCGCCTACCTTCAAATATTCTATAGCTTGGATTATGGCATCCCTCTTCCAAGTTATAAAATATTGTGTTGGGTCCTAGCCTTAATATTTCATATTGGGTGTTATATTAAGGACTTTAGATCAACTATCTTGAATATCTCCCAAAAGATGTCTAGTTCAGACATATATGATCTTCCTAAATCTCTTGGAACTTCACTTCCTCCACCTCCTCCAATTATTCTCCCTAACCCACAAGTTCAAGTTCACTCAAGCCCTATTGGCAAGCAAGGTCTATGTGTGATCGCATCTTGGAGATGAAGTCACATATTGACAAGCCGGGAGAGTTGGGTGTCAAAGTCTTAAGAAAGTTAGATGTTCAATCACTTTCTAAGTCACATAGTGAGTTCTTTATGGACTGCTATGTAAAAGACTATGACATGACCCTTAATGATCTTATCTATTTGCTTTGTGATGCTGAATTAGCAATGATTTGGAGCACTGGTAGAGCAAATTTGATTAGAAGATCAACTTCCCAAACTTCCATGGACTTCGAAAATGGTAACATTGGATATCCAGAAAAGCTTTCTCTTCCCATTGGAAAAGGGATTGGCCATAGTCAACTAGGTTGACCAAATGGTAAAGAGAAAGGCAAGTTTGTGATAGTCCAGTACACCATTCCCAAAGAGTCTATTTCTCTTTCCAAAGGAAGCGACATTGATTGCAAAGCTGCCTATTTACCTGAAAGATCATAGGGTTGATCAAGTCAAGAAGTTTAACTCTACTTCAGGTAAAGTCCACTATCTAACTCTGTTAAGTTTCTATTCTGAGATTCTTGTTACATGATGTGACTGGGTCACATGTTGATGTTGTAAAAATAAAAATAAAAAGTGAAGAAACTTAAAGGAAGTATATGCTGATTCTGATCGCAAAGATGGATTTCGATCGCATGGGTCCGTAATCAGAATTTTGAGCTGTTACTTAGGATTTATTGATGGGTTTTGGTCATAAGACATCCTATGTGCTCATACAAACCCTAATGCTTGGATCTAGGTTTCTCTATTGTACATGCTTTGAATCCAAGAATATAAACCCTAATTCTAGCATACAAGTAATCATATTAACATGAGAATAGGTTTATAATGTTACCTTGATTGTTATGTAGCAATAACAATCCCAATTCCTCCTTGAATTGACTTTGGAAGGCTTAGAGTCACAAGTGTCACTCCTCTAATGGCTTACAAACACCAAGAGCAACTGGAGAAGGTATAAGGAAAGAGGGGAGGTGTTGAATTCGTTCCTAAGAAGCCTTAGGGAAGGTCTGGCCGAATTCATGAGTCAAGGGGTGTTTATATAGGTGTAGAGATAGGGTTTCAGTCATTATCCTTATCTAGTTGCTTGTCCACCAAGCAACCCATAAGATAATCCTTGAATCCTTATCATAGTCGAATTCTAAGGCCTTATCGCCATAAATTTGTCCAACCTATTAATAAGATAATCCTTACCTTATTTTGTAACTATCACATAATTACAATTCAGCCCCTCTAGTTTAATTAATTACATTTGATCACAAAATTAATTCTTAATTAATTATTGACCAATATTAATTAAACAAATATGATTTCTCCTTTAATATATTATTCTTATAACATATTAATAAATCATAATAACCTCTCTCTTTATTTATTTCTCCAATCAAGTTGCTTTGGTGAAGGCAACCCAAAAGGACCATGCACCATCGGGTCAAGTACATACCAAAATAGTTATGGACTTAGACACTAATCCAACAGTCTCCCACTTGGATAAGTCTAACAACTATTCTGCGTATGACTTCAGATCCTGATCTGCAATCGTAGCTTTCCAAAGCCGCTGTCAACTCTGATCATATCAGATATGTGTGTCCTTAGATAAGGGATCATATATTCCTCCATTCTAGATATCATATGAGATATGATTTCAAATCATTCTCTTTGTACTATATCTCGATTCCGATTTATGACGACTGACTAATTGAACAAATCAAATTAGCCCTAGCCCGACCGAGCATTTATGTTTGTCATCACTAAATCATCGAGGGGCCCAAAGATATCGCTTTTATCCTACTTTGGATAAAAGGAACGGATAAACTTTGATACAATGCTGGCTTGCACTCACTCACCGAATCACACACACCAATATGTTTTATAACACCAAGTTACTAGTGCGTTTACATATTATCAATGTGCAACCGATTTGAAAGATACAACTCACACATCTCGGTTTCAAGAATATAAGATGTTATCGTCTCACCAATCACTCGTGATACAATCCATGGAGTGATCCAAGTGAGCGTGGGTTTAATCCAATGCTCAAATCATATTCATAAGCACTCATGAATGTTGCAGCAAACATTTGCTTATGTATAATACTCTTTTAGACAATCCACACACCAATTCACGACAGTCTTCATTCATAGCTACTTCCAACATATGAACGACTGTGGCCCGTTTGAATAATTCGATTATTCTTAATAAACTCAATTATTCTGGAAGTCAAAACCTGCAAATGTGAAACACAAGAATAATACTAATCCCATATGGCCTCAAACCTTTGAGTATAAATAAAACGCCTTTTATTTATCACCATATTGATTATTCATTATTTTTCGTTTCGGGTAATCAACTTCTTACTTGAATTACAACACTTGTCCCATGCTCCTAGCATGCACACAATGTTTTCCTATGGTTCTTACTTTGTGAAATAGATCAAATTGAACATATTTCCAATCATTCTCATTTCACAACTCCAAATCCTTTTTCATAAGTGTGAGAATATCAAATTCTTGTTACTTATAAAATATGTTAGATTCTAACATTCTATGCAATAATCCTTTCGTAATGTCACTGCACCAAAGTCACAAAGACTATTGCCAATGATATTACAAAGTCTTCTATCGGACGTTACAAGACAATTCCATAGACGTGATGTCTCTCACTCAAAGTATATTCTTTGAACATCCTTTTGCATAGAAGTTTCTAATCTAGTCATAGATTTCTCAATATTCAATTCCCAATATGGACACACTTACATATGTTCCATATGACAACTCATTCTTAATAGAATCTTTTCTATTCATAATAGAGTTGATATGGTCCATCCAATATGGAAACATTTCCATATTTTCTAATACTATACTTCCAACTACTCACAAGCAACCAATCCTCGTCGAACTTTGGATTGTCCTTTGATATTTGTTTAATTATTTTAGTCAAAACCGATTCTAGTCCTCTTTCCCTCTAAATGCGCTAGACATTTGGAAAATTTTAGAATGGTCAAACATTAAAGCATTTGCAATCAATCCTATACTCGAAGCGTATGGGACTCGACGCATAATGTTTTATTTGCTATGTTCTCGAAATTCGAATTGTGAAGAGGAATGCCGTAATCATAATCGAAATTTTAAGAACACACTATGTACCTTTGACTAAATTTTATTAACATTCCACAACCTAAGCCTTTAGATTTGAAATGAAGCATAATATTCCCTCCCTTAATTATAGCAAAACAACTATTCCATCCTTACGACTTTGTAAAGAATGACTCTTGTTTTCTATAATTAATATTGCCAACTTGCAATACTTTCCTTAATAATCATACAATCATAACTTTTATGCTCCCACTATCATGATGATTATTATAAAACATAACACTTATGCTCCCACTAGCTTCGACATGTATTCATAAACATCTTAACTTTCAGAAAACAATACTTATTGAATTTCTTAAGTTCATGTTTCTAATACTTAGTGCTTTGATAATCCTTTATCAAGGCTTCTTGAACTTATACACCTTTGCCTTCGATAGTTCATATGTGTGTCTAAACAATTAAGACTAATTGCCAAACCTCACAATTCAAATTATGGAAAGGGATACCGTAACCATGATTGAATTTGAGAATGCAATTTTACAATTACTATCTTCTTAAAATCTTTCTTAGTGAAAGCATTTCCTCACAATCATTTTCATGAAGGATGAAATCTTATGACACTTAGATTTAAACGGTGTATGTGTTCCTATCCATGTGAATTTGTTAAAACCAAAGTTTACGACAAATTCAAACTCATCTGGACCGAACTTTCTTAATCTTAATTTCTTGCCTTATGGTAGCACAACTGCCCACCACGTCTTCCTAGTAGTTAAGCAGCTCACCTTTTCTTATCAATGTACTTTCCATTGATCAAGGTCCTTGCCTATTATGCATTCAAATGAGAACTCACAGGACTCACATGCATAATTAACTCGATTGGATTGGCACATAAACAAAATAATGTCAACACGATAGGTTGTAAACCTCAACTCGTGTGCTAGTGATGATCGATAAGGTTTATTTGATTTGTTCTTGAAACCTTTCAAGACCATTAAGACTCCCACTGACTCCTTGACATATAAGATTCTCTTGTCAAAACATTTCTTGACAAATAAATATTCAAGAGTTAGTGTAGCTTTTATCAAGACAAAACACTTCATAACTTTGGTCCTAGTTGGTCTTTGTCTTATCCAAGACATCACAACTTTCCACAATTGATGAATGTTACAAACCTTCTTAATACTTTTCAATCAATGTCACAATCTTAACTTTAAGACTTGTTATTAGAACGAAGTATGATTGACTTCTTGATTTAACCATTTCTTCAATCCTTGATTCCTCTACTTAAACATACAATTGTACTAAGACTCACTTAGAGGATCAATTGAGATATGGTTCTTAATCATTAAGACCTATCATAAAGCATAAAAGCTACTCTCCCTTCTTATTAGAATGGAGAAACTTTTATCTTTCTGCCTACATGATTCTTCTTATTCGTTCTGCTATTGATTTAAACTTTTTCAATCAATTCAGAATTACACTTAATCTTGTAAGTATAATCATATTTACTAAACTTTTAGTAAATCATGACAAATATATTTGTTACTCTTATGGTGGATTTGATCAACACGCAACTTTGTGTATTCGATCTCCAAGTCCTTCACTTGACACTTTGTCAATGAATTTGTCTAATTTTTAAATATGAAATTTCTCATTCATCGTGCAACCAAGTTGCATGATTCCAAGTTTCTGTCCAATTGAAACTTGGGCGATTGAGAAACTCTCCTTATTTGGTAAATTTTCGACATTTCCATAACTAAGAATCAAATCCATTATTGCTAATAATAGAAATATCCAAACATCAATTTTTCATATACGCCATTGCAAGGATAAATAAATAATATAAAATCAAAATTTATTTTGTTGCGGAAAATTTTTTGTCCTTACAATGCAATTCATTGAAAAACTATGCTAATACATCTTTCTTTGCAATCTAATTCTAACTCTAAGTAGTAGCTCAAGAATCTAATCTTCGAGAAATGCGATCGAAATCCATTCCTTCACGGTTAGATTTTGCTCACTTCTTCCCTTAAGCTTCCTTTCTTTTCTTCGATCCTACAAAACATCAATTGTAATCTTATCACATTATGTATTAAGAATATAGAATAGAAGCTTAAAAAAGTTAGTTAATGGATTTTACCTATATTTAGAGCCATACGTTTCGGCTCTCCCATCTCTTAGATCTCTTAGGTAAATAGGGCAGTTTCGTCTCCAATGCCCCTTCTCTTCGCAATAAAAGCAAATTGACTCTTTTGGAACGGGACATGGAACTACTTCAGACATTGCCTTTCTCTTATGATCAAACTTTTCGATCATTGCATGTCTTTCGTTGCCATTGTCTACATCCATAGAGCTCTCGAAGGCAGATTCACCAATCAACATTGCTTTTCTATTGCGCCAAACCATTGTTGATTCAGCAGCAATAAGCATATAGGTGAGATCTATAAGGGTCACGTCGCGGTTCATCGTATAGTACTCTCCTACGAACTCACTATACAAGTTAGGAAGTGATTGAAGAACCCAATCAACAGCCATTTCCTCACAGACAACGGATCCCAACATTCTTAACCTATCAATGTGTGACTTCATCCCTAGGACATGTGCACACACCGACTTTCCTTCTTTATGTTTACTTGCCAAAAGGGATTGAGTGATCTTGAACTTTTCAAGCTTTTGAACTTGTGGGTTAGGGAGAATAATTGAAGGAGGTGGAGGAAGTGAAGCATGATTTCTTGTTCCTCGATCGAATCGTGGAATACCATCTTCATGTGGAATGCTTGTTCCACGGGATTTGGGAAAACCATAGTTGTCGAACTTTGACATCTACAAAACGGGAGAAAAACAAATTCAAGTTAGTTGATTGATTGAGTCCTTAGTAGTTCACCCAAATGAAATACTAAGACTAGGACCCAACACAATATGCTACAACTTGGGAGAGGGATGCCGTAACCCTAATTGCAGAATATTTGAAGGTAAGTGAATGACGATTCACTAATTTCCACCACGAAAAACGAAAAAGAAATTTAAGTTTTAAATCTATGAAAACTCCTAGATCCTTTGAGATTCATTGAACATTTCAATGGCATGTTTAAATCTCGATATGCCCCTCTAGTTTGTGACTGGGATGCCGAGGATCACAAAGCGGGTGTGAATAACCATGCAAACTACATGGTGCCCTCACATGTTACAGTCACCTATTCGATGTGACGGTAAACCACACACGCTCCACTAACGTCTTCGCAAGGGCACAAAGTGTAATTTCATGGAATTGCATCAATTCACTTTTGCCTAATTAACTAAGATTGGGAATTTTTAAAACATTTAGTTACTTTTGTACTTTATTATACTTATAATGAAAGGATTTATCCTATCCTACCCGTTCGGCTAACGACCCTCCACTAGTCAAGAGTGCGGTGGGTAAGAGTGGATACCCATTCAATCGCCATTTTATAGGCAATTTCCTTAAACACCCCTTATAGACCAGCTTCGTGAATGAGGCCTACTAACGGTAAGACTGACTTTTACTCATACATATATATAATGTTAGACTTTTAATGTTATATATATAGTATAGGGTGTATTTTATACTTTCAAAATACTAGGTGGTCTAATTTAACAATTATACTTTTAATTCAATTAAATTGTAAACCTAAGCTTTTATGGATTTATTAAACGTCCTTTAATTATACACCTTAATTAATTAATAAAACCATAAGGGTGTGATTTGAACTTTTTCAAAACTATACTAGAGTTTTAGAATTTAACATTCCTAATTAAACTTTTAATCAACTTTTAAATTCCAAAACTTGAGGTCAAGTTTTGAAACATTTCAACACATTAGGGTTTAGAATTTAAATATACATCAAAATTAAACCATTTAATCAAAATTTAAATTCCAAAACTTGAGGGCAAGTTTTGAAACCTTTTTCAAAACATTAGGGTTTTAACTATTTAAATTTCAAAACAACAAAACTTTTGGGTTCAAATTTAAACTATAAAACCTAAGGGGAAAATATGAAACTTTTCATAACAACAAGGATCAAATAACAAATAATCTAAATTAACAATTAATCACTTACTTATCCATATTTGATTTATTTAATGATTTCTTGCAAAACAATTTATCAATTTAGTCAAAATAATTAATCAATTATCATATAAGGAAACAATTATCTTATTAATTGATAAATATCTTCAATTAGATCAAGAATATAGTCAAATATATCATAAAACCGGATTTATATTGATCTAATATGATAAGGTAACTATCCACAAGCAAAAACAGCAAGAAATCGCGAAATACCCTCCATCTGACGAGTTGACTCGTCGAGTCAAGCTTGGACTCGTCGAGTCTGCATGGACTCGGCGAGTTCAGCTATGGACTCGGCGAGTCCAGCCTCCAGAACATCAAAAATCGAATTTTTTGAACATGTAATGCATCAATACAATTGCAACCAGTCTAGGCTCTGATACCACTGATGGGTTTTGGTCATAAGACATCCTATGTGCTCATACAAACCCTAATGCTTGGATCTAGGTTTCTCTATTGTAAATGCTTTGAATCCAAGAATATAAACCTTAATTCTAGCATACAAGTAATCATATTAACATGAGAATAGGTTTATAATGTTACCTTGATTGTTATGTAGCAATAACAATCCCAATTCCTCCTTGAATTGACTTTGGAAGGCTTAGAGTCACAAGTGTCACTCCTCTAATGGCTTACAAACACCAAGAGAAAATGGAGAAGGTATAAGGAGAGAGGGGAGGTATTGAATTCGTTCCTAAGAAGCCTTAGGGAAGGTTTGGCCGAATTCATGAGTCAAGGGGTGTTTATATAGGCGTAGAGATAGGGTTTCAGTCATTATCCTTATCTAGTTGCTTGTCCACCAAGCAACCCATAAGATAATCCTTGAATCCTTATCATAGTCGAATTCTAAGGCCTTATCACCTTAAATTCGTCCAACCTATTAATAAGATAATCCTTACCTTATTTTGTAACTATCACATAATTACAATTCAGCCCCTCTAGTTTAATTAATTACATTTGATCACAAAACTAATTCTTAATTAATTATTGACCAATATTAATTAAACAAATATGATTTCTCCTTTAATATATTATTCTTATAACATATTAATAAATCATAATAACCTCTCTCTTTATTTATTTCTCCAATCAAGTTGCTTTGGTGAAGGCAACCCAAAAGGACCATGCACTATCGGGTCAAGTACATACCAAAATAGTTATGGACTTAGACACTAATCCAACAGTTATTCTATATTGCGTAGGAATAGATAACAACAAAGTTTTTGAGAGAGCAAGATCTTTGTGCAGGGACAAGGTTTGAAAACTCAAACCTTGAGTGAATGCTTGAGATCAATGTCTTCTTACAAATAGATGTTCAAGTCAAGACTGGAAAGACCAGTCAAGTCTTAGATAATTAATTCAACAGATGATCAAGACATTAAGAATGAATAAGTAAACAATGATCAAGGAAAGATCAATAAATGAACAATAATATATTTTATGTGATAAAGACAAAGATGCCAAAAGTGAGAGAGAAGATTCGTCCTTGACTTGTATTGAATGCTCCTATATATAGGAGAGAGTATTACATCGAATTAACCATGTAACTTACATAGGACTGGACAAAAGAACTATTTTTGACATTCTGATTGTCTAAGAGTACAAAAAGCTAAGTCCTATGAGATGTTACATCAATACAAATCTAATAAATGACATGAGACAAAATAACTATCTTCGGATCTGCTAGCATTCCGGACGTTAGAGACATTCCGGAATGGGTTTCTTCTCTTCTTGTTTCTTTGCTCTTTTCCTCCAGCTCCGGACATGTTCCGGAGCATCTACTTCTTTGGAACTAAACACACTTCAGAATTAGTGTTAAGGATTGCTAGAGGTTCATTTTCAGGTTCCAACAATCTCCCCTAAGTGAACTTAGCAATCCATCAAGTTCAATTTATTTCTTCCTTGATGAATGTGTAGGCTCGGAACAGCCAATCTCGGACTTCAACATACCATGCCAGCTGACTCACAAACTTTGCCTTAATGTGTTCCGGAGCATCTGACTTGGATGCACGCGAAATGAATTTTTTTAGTAAGGATCAGGTGTTTGTCTAGAACTCTGAAGCAATCGTTCTTGTTGGTTTTTCTTGTAGTGTAGACAAATCCTAGAACAGGTTCTTCAATGGGACCATCAGCAAGGAGTTCAGCTTTTGGAAGAATGAAGTCAATTTTCGGAACAAATTGTTCTATTCTGTAAAGGTGAGCAAGTTCATAGTCTCTTCGGCTGAACTCTACAACATAATCTTTCAAGAAGCTTAGAGCAGCATGATAGGCTCCCATACTGAGGTCATCCCTTTGATTTTCTCTAAAGTATGCAGCTAGGGTAAGGATATCGTTCAGATTCATGGAGGGGAAATCCGCATCGGTAAGAGTCTGAGGAATAGGTATGTTCCGGAAAACGTGAAACCGGAACAATGGGCAGTTTAGTTTAAACTTTATCAAAATTTTTCTTCCGAAGCCTGAGACCTGAGTGATCCTCTTCTTTGACCATACGTCCTTAAATGGCAAGGCATTCTTGGAGTAGAACGTATCAAGTCTTTTCTCTTTCTGTTCGGATGATTACTTCAGGAGGATTTGTAGGATGGAGTGGAGCGAACTTGGTGTAATATTTGCTGTACGGAGAAAGAGGAATGTCATAGGACATGACTGGAGTGATTTGGTGATCTTGGAGGATGCCTTCACGGCAAAGAGGAGATATCCCACACAGAGGGTCGGGATTATCTTTCAGAGCCTGAATCCGGATGCTTTCTTCAAGGGCTTGGTTAATTTCCTCCTAAGACCATCCATGTTTGTGTTTGGGAGGAGGTCCGGAGTCCAAAGCTGGTTGTTCAGTTGTTATTGGTTTCTTGCCTTTGTTTTTATGAAGAGCAGAGATAACCATCTTCATATTTTCATCAACTGTAAATTCCGGAGTAGGATTTGGGAGTGGTTCTTCCGAAATGTCATCAGGGGTCCGGAGTGGAGAGCCCTGATCAATCGGAGCAATCTTGGGTTCCGGAATATGAGCTTGAGCTGAAGTAGTGGCCCGAAAGGCTTGAGTTGTTAGAAGAGACTTGGCCTTAGCCATTTTGACAGCTTGCTCAAAAACTTCTGGAAGTGAGGATGGCCAGGCGACTGCGGACCATATCCTCCTTTGTTCTTCAGAAACGACCTTCGGGATAGCCAACTTGGGAGCTTGAAGAGCGAGGATGCTCTTAGGAGCGTCATCAGGGACATATTCGTTTTCTTCTTCACTTGCTTCCTCTTTGGCACTTTTAAGAGGAGATCCAGAGAGAATCTGAAGTTCATCATCAGATGATTCTTCTTCATCTCGGAGAGAGAACTGAGTAGAAGGCTTCCATGGGTGACTGGGTCTTTCTCCCCCTCTTGCATCGGTAAACCTCCGAACCGGTGCAAGGAACAGAGAGTCCTTGAGATCATCAAACTTGGAGAAGACTTTTTGAAGGCCGGAAGTGAGCTGAAGAGATAGCGTGTCATAGGCTTTAGCCGTGGGAGCTTGCTCAGAGAGGTGTTTGAAGGTGGTACTGAGAATAGAAATCATCTCATCAAACTTCTGGTTTGGAACATCAACAATGTTCCAAGTTGAACGAAGAAGTTTGATGAGGACTTGTTGAATAATCAAATTCATTTCATCCTTCTTCCGGATCTCCTTCTCTAATCGTTGAATTTGTTTCTCATGGCGAACATGGGTCTGCTTGATTAGATCGTTGGTAGTAGACACAAGGTCGTCATGAACCTTGAGCATGGAAGACATGGTGTTGAGGTAGTTGTCAACTAGAGCATCATATTTTGAGTCAATTTGCTCTACAGTGTGTTTTAGGCAGAGAGAGATTAATTGGTCCAACTGGGCTTCTCTTTCTTCAACAAATGGTCCGGATGATTTTGAAAGAGAGTGGAGAATGGCATCAAGTTTGGCATCGAGTCCGGAAACTTGTTGATCCAGTTTGGTGTATAGTTGAGTGACTGAGTTTTCAACTAATAACACTTTTGCCATAGTGTCAGTGACAGTTGTCCGGATTTCAATGAGAGCAAAAGGATCAACATAATCACCAGCAGATGATTATGAATCAGAGTCGGAATGTTGTAGAGAGGACTTGTGAGGATGAGTTGAGGGACCTGGTTTGGTGTTTGCATCATCTTCCTGATGTGTTGAGGGAGAGAACTCATTCGGAGTGGTGGAGGATGAAGATCCGAAGTCAAATGCGGACTTAGTACCAGATGGTTTGGATTGGTAGTGGGTAGATACTTTGAAAGTGAATTTCGGTATGTGCCTGGCATCGGTGTCCAGCAATACTTCTTCGGAAATTTCTTCTTCCGGATCAGCGTGGAAGGGACCTTGGTGAATCGTGATAGGAGGTAGTGTGGAAGTGAGTTGATCATCAGCATCAGTGTTAGTAGGAGGAATATAGGGCAAATTGCTCTGAATGGCCCTATATCTCATTGAAATTAGAGTGGATTCCACTTGAGCTCGGGTGAGATCTGGACGTCTGGATGCAGCCCTGTTAACATAATATGTCCAATCGGGATCATTAACCCCTGGTCGTCCTTTACTCCTTCTGGGTATCAGACCAGTTGAGGCATCGGAAGTGGGAGGGACAGCTTCTTCTTCCGGATGCTTGGGATCTAGAACAATGGTTCCGGAGTGTGTGCGTGTTGAAGAAATAATAGGATTATCAAATGTGACTCGTGGGTGTGTTCCAGGGGGCTGCAAGGAACTTTGATTAACACCAACATCTCCCTTTTGGTAGAGTGAGGGTGGATTATGTGGAGACTCCCTGTGTGTGTGCGTGTGATGTTGAAACATCAAGGGGTACCTCGGATGAGTGGACCGGGGGGGGGGGTGTGCGGACGGCTAGAATCAGTCGGAGTGTCATGAGTGTTCTCCTATGGTGAGGAGGCACCGACTTTGGTTTTCTTTTTGGCTTTGGGTTTGGTGGGAGAAGATTTTCTCTTCGTTGACTTTTTAGGTTTGGGTCCGGACATGATAGGGTTGGCTTCTTCTGAAGTGGGTTCAACAGAGACTGGGGTAGGTTGTGTTGGGTCGAACATAACCGAAGTCTCTAAGTGAAGTTTTAAGTATGGAGAATCGGAAGGGATAATAGCCAACATGTGGTCCGGAAGACGTCTAACCGGACCAAATGAGGATTGGTCCGGAATTCTATATGCCTTAACAAGTTTGAAGGAAATACATACCTCCAGAGGAATAGTGTTCACCGGAATAGGAACACTGAGTTCCTTGAAGACTTGCTCGATTGTCAGAGCCCAAAATCTAGGGCTTGAAATTTCGTTTGCTTTTCTCTTAATGGCAAACTTGCAGAAGTCTTGCCATAAGACTTCAGGAAGATCAACTGCGTTGTCACGTCCGGAGTAGATGCTAAAGACGACATTCAGCCAGTCCTTGCTCAATGTGTCTGTTCCTCCATGCTTTCCAGAAAGACCACATATGATGAGATGCATCAAAGCATTCCATAACCCAGAGACAACACTTTTCTTGAAGTATTTTGCTCGATAATCTTGAGAGTATCCGACGTATCGTAGAAAGCTTTGGAACTCTTCAGTCGTTGGTTCAACGACTTTGAAACCTTTGGGATTAGGTTTGACTCCAATTGCCTTGAGAAAGGTCGATTTGTAGATGGGAATCGAGCGATCCCCAATGATGGTGGTTTCCAGAATACCATCTTCAAGCTTGATATTAGTGAATGCACGGTGGAGATGATGAAGTGGTAGTGGTGGATCAAGGATTTTGGTAAGTGGGATGGAGATGGGATGGTTAGCGATGAACTCGATCATTACTCTGATCGAATCATCATAGTCCAATGGGTTGAGAGAGAACAGTTGGGTTGTATCTCTCAAGAAGGGTTCTTGATCTGCAGAAGAGGATGAACCTTTAGAACCTTTGGATGAATTCTTTCTAGCGATTGATTTCATGGGAGTGGAGGTGATTTTGGTTGGGTTTTGTGAGGACTCCATTGTTGAAGAGAGATGAGTGCTTGAAGAACACGAAGAATAATGAGGGTTTTTTGGAGATTTGCAGTTAAGTGAGCGTAAAGAGATAAAGTGAGGATTTTAAGGAGTATTTATAGGTAAGGGAAGATGGGTCGGGTTGAAAAAGGTAATGATGAGGATTTGAAATTAACCGGGTCACATTAAATGAATTTATACCTTTTTGCTGTTGAGGTGACAGGAATGCGAAAGGTTGAGTGGTTCGAAGTTGAAAATAGAATAGCAACCGGCGATACGATGTTTGCTTTTAGGATTGGTACATTCAGGGCTCGAGGTTCAATGAGAAAAGGATAAGGATTCCGAAAAGTAACCGTTGCTGACGGTTCAGTGTAAAACCTTTTGGTATTCCGGATGAGTGGATCGGGGATGACAAAAATCTGATAGATATATGGGTGGGTTCTGAATTTATTCTTTTGAAGCAGTTCCGGAGTGAGAAATGTTCTGGAGAAAATTTGAACTTTATTTCGAAAATCGGAAGCAATTTGAAATTCCAGAGCAATTTTAAAATTCCGGATGAGATTTTGAAAGTTCCGGAGCAATTTTAAAATTACGGAGCAATTTTTGAAATTCCGGAGCATTTTTGAAATTCCGCTGATGGACGATCCAGATCGTTGTGAAGAAGAGAACAAACTGTTTATCTTAAGAAACTCAAAGGATAATTAGTAAAAAAGACAAGTAAAAGGATCCTATGTATTCAGAGGAAAAATAGTTCCGAAGCAAGATGAATGAGTTCGAAACATATACTTCCTCTGAATACTTCAATCAAAGAGAACATGCCTCTTGAAAGAATTGAGGATCAGGCATCATCATACCCATTTTGTTTAGAAAACCATTAAATTTGGTTTTGTCTAATGCCTTTGTAAAGACATCAGCAACTTCAGCGTCAGATGGAACAAAAATAAGTTCAATATTGCAATTTAGAACATGATCTTTAATAAAATGGTACCTGATATCAATGTGCTTTGTCATGGAGTGCTGGATTGAGTTGTGAGAGATGGCAATGGCACTTTGAGAATTATAGTAGATAGGAATGCGTTGAAAACGGTAACCATAATCCAGGAGTTGAGATTTCATCCAGAGAACTTGAGAGGTGCAGCTAGCAGTAGCAATGTATTCAACTTCGGCTGTTGAGAGAGCAATGCAGTTCTGTTTCTTGGATGACCAGCTGACTAAACGACCACCTAGGAATTGACATCCTCCTGATGTACTTTTCCTATCGAGTTGAAGACCACCATAGTTTGAATCCGAGTAAGCTTGCAGAAGGAAACTTTCATTTGCTGGATACCAGATTCCGAGATTCTTTGTACCTTTGAGGTATCGGAAAATTTGCTTCACAGCCAAAATATGAGACATCTTCGGATTGACTTGAAATCTAGCACATAAGCATGTTGAGAACATTATGTCCGGTCGACTTGCAGTGAGATAAAGTAAGGATCTAATCATTCCATGATACTTCTTTTCATCTACAGAAGCACCCGAGGGGTCAGCAAAGATTTTATGACCGAAGCCCAAGGGTACCTTGGCTGAGGCACAGGTGTCCATAGAGTATTTCTTGAGGAGCTCAGAAATATACTTCTCTTGGTGGATGAAAATGCCTTTGTTGGTTTGTTTGACTTGAAGGCCTAGAAAGAAACTTAATTCTCTGTTCTTGCTCATCTGGAATCGTTTGATCATTAAGTTAGCAAAATCTTCAACCATGGATGAGTCCGTGGATCCAAAAATGATGTCATCCACATATATTTGAACCAACATGAGATGTTTTCCATTTGAGCTTCTGAATAGAGTTGGATCTAGAATTCCTCTTTGAAAACCTGAGCGTTTGAGAAAGTTGGTGAGGGTCTCGTACCAGGCACAAGGAGCTTGCTTGAGACCATAAACAACTTTACAGAGCTTGTAGCAATAGTTCGAAAATGAGAGATTAATGAAACCGGGAGGCTGTTGCAGATATACTTCGGTGTCAAGTTCATCGTTAAGAAAAGCACTCTTAACATCAATTTGATAAACTTTGAAACCTTTGTGGGATGCATATGAAAGAAAGATTCTGATAGTTTCTAGTCGTGCAACAGGGGCAAATGTTTCGTCGTAGTCAAGACCTTCAATTTGAGTGAAACCTTTAGCTACCAATCTTGCCTTATTTCAGATGATAACTCCTGCATCATCTAGTTGCGATATGACCTTCAATTTGAGTGAAACCTTTAGCTACCAATCTTGCCTTATTTCGGATGATAACTCCTGCATCATCTAGTTTGTTGCGATATACCCATCTTGTGCCGACAACAGGGTGGTTCGGGGGAGGAGGAACAAGAGTCCATACTTTGTTTCGGTAAAATTCAGCCAATTCTTCTTGCGTGGTTGTAATCCATTCAGCATGCTCCAATGCTTCCTTAATGGATTTTGGTTCGATCATATAAATGAAGGCTGAGAAATGACATTCATTTTGGATACTAGAAGCAGAGCGAGTTTGTACACAGCATTAAGATTCGCAATCACTTGGTTGGGAGGATGATCCTAGGTCCAAATGTGCAATTTCGGAAGTTCTTGAGCATCGGTTGATTCAATATCAACAATAGGATTTATTTGCTCCCCCTGAATGGTTCGAATTTGAGGATGATGTTCCCCCTGAACTTCCGAACCAAAGATATTTACATCATCATCTGAGGGAAAATCAAAGAAAATTTCTTTGTCGTCATTGTTGATTGGATTGGATTCATCGAATTCAGCAGCTGCATCTTGGAAGCCAACCATATTTGATTCACGAGAGGGATTAGTATTATTCACCCCCTCAACCTGAGAAGGTTGAAGTGGTTCGGAATCAAATGGTGACAGGCTCGGAAAAGGACCAGATAGGTTGTGAGAAACTGGGGCTTCCGAATGAGGAATTTGAATTGGAGATGCTTTTGACTCGGAATCAAGGGCGGTTTCGGAAGGGCCAAAGAGAGTTTCAAAATCAACTTCGAGGATAGTTTGAGGATTAGGACATCCTGGCGGAGGAGCATCAGACTCCAAAATGTGAGAAGTGATGTGAGAGGGGCCAAAATTTCAAACGGAGTTGTCATCAAAGGTGACATCAAAGCTTTCTTCTAGAACACGAGTTCTTCGATTAAGAACTTTGTAAGCCTTGGATTTCTAAGAGTACCAAGAAAGATAACTTCATCAGCTTTGGGTTGGAATTTCGTAAGCTGGTCACGGTTGTTTTTGATGAAGCACCTGCAGCCGAATACATGTAGGAACGAGATGGTTGGCTTCCGACCATTCATGGATTCGTAAGGAGTCATGTTGAGACGTCGATTGATGATGCTTTAGTTTTGAGTGAAACAGGCGGTTGATACAGCTTCAGCCCAAAGACAAAGCGGTAGGTTTGCATAGTTTAGCATTGATCGAGCAACTTCAACAAGTGTTCTATTGCGTCATTCAACTACACCATTTTGTTGAGGAGTGTAGGGAGCTGAAAGGTTGTGGTTGGTTCCTTTTTCCGTGAGAAACTTCTCAATGGTGGAATTAACAAATTCTGATCCATTATCACTGCTGATTCTTCTGACAGGGAGCTTGATGAGAACTTGTATTCCTTTGTAAAATTGATGAGCTCAGAGGTTGTTTTGGATTTGAGCCTCAAGAAGAAAACGCAGGTGAACCTTGTAAAATCGTCAACGATCACAAGAATGTATTTCTTATGGTGAAGACTTTCTACAGTGGAAGGTCCACAAAGATCAATGTGTAGAAGTTCCAAAGGATCTGAGATAGATTTTTCGATAATGACTAGATGACCCTTCTTTGATTGCTTACCACACTCACATGCAACACATAAATGATCATTTTCGAACTTGAGAAGAGATAAACCTCTTACCATTTCACCAGACACAAGATCATTCATATACCAAAAGTTCAGATGTGCGAGCCTTCGGTGCCATAGCCAACTAACGTCAGGAACAGCTTTGGAGAGAAGACAGAGTTGAGGTTTGCCGATAATCATGTTGATGTCGAGAGGGTACATGTTTTTGTTGCGAAGAGATTTTATCAAGCATTCTTTTCGGTCTTCAGTCATCACATAGTTGTATTTTTTGCAGAATTTGACACGTCGACTTGAGTCAGTGAGCTGAGCCACACTTATCAAGTTGTGTTTCAAGTCAGTTACATAAGCAACATGTGAAATGGAGAAGTTTCCATTAGTGAGTGTTCCGTAACCACGAATTTGTGAGTTAGATTTGTTCCCATATGTCACATAGCCAACATTTGGAGAGAGCTTTAAATCTCGCAGAAAGTCTTTCTGCCCCGTCATGTGCATGGAGCAAGCACTATCAATATACCATATTGTTTCTTGCTCCAAAGCACAAAGTGCCTGCAGGTTTAGCAAACAATGGAGCTTTTAGGCTCCAAGTTAGATTTTGGGTCATAGGCATGGACTTTGGACTTTAGTTGTGGCTTTGGGACAACTACTTGTTTTTTAGTGAGATTTCTAGTGTGCTTTGGGAAAAGACAAAATGCTAAGGTCATTTCATCTATCCAGTAGTCATATTCAACTATTTGTGCATTAGAAATTGACTTCTTCAGACCTTTAGTATCCAAGGGATGGACACATTTCGTTATTTCTGGGATAGTTGCTTTGTTAATGGATGTTTTGATTTTCCACACAAGATTTTTGTTCGAAGATTTTGAAGCAGTGATTTTGGACTTGTGAATTTGTTTGATGACACATTGTTATTTGAAATTCTTGGTTTAAAAATTGTGCCATTAGATTTTGCAATAAAAATAAATGATACGTTTTGAGGTGGTGGTGAGTTATTTTGGATGGTTTTGACATTGACATTAGCATGACCTTGGGGTAATTTAGAGCTAAGAATTTTTTTTGGTTCAGAACGGACAGGAGGTTCAGAAGGTCTTTTCATGATCCTTGTAGGGATAAAGGAGTTTTGACTATGAGTAAAGACACGAGAATTCTGAAATGAACTTAGTTTAGAATTAGCAAGGAATCTGGAGTCTTATCTTGCTCTAACTTCCTTTTTGAGAGCATTTCTAGCTTCGACCTTGGGATCTACAACATCATTTCTATTCAACGTTGGTTTTCTCTTAGGTCCAGAGGATTGTCCTTTGGATGGATTGGAAAATTTGGGAGTGATGGGAACCAAATTGGTTTTTGAAAGAACTACAGAATCTGATTCACATGAATAAGAGGACACAATACTTGAGATCTCAATTTTGTCATCTAGGGATGCCCATATGAATTATGAGGCATTGACTACAGTTGTTTCCAGAATAATTTCCTCAATCATGCAGTTGTTGACGTGATTGCTTATAGGAACATGGTCCACACAATTTGAGAGACTATGATGATATTATGTGGTCCGATTCAGGTCCAGGTTTATCAGAGGCGGAAGAGGCGTGGAATTAGGACACGTAACAACTGTTGGATGGAACTCAGGAATTAGGGATTCAAAAGACCTTTTTTCCTCCTGAAGGGGTGATAATGGGGAAACAGCAGTATCCAAATTTTTGATGTTCGGAACCTCTCCCATAAATAACAAATTTTGTAATTCCTTTAAGGGACTGTTAACTGGTTTTGGATACTCGTTTCCAAGACTAGGATCTTTTGACCATGGATGACGAAAATTGTGAGTCATTCGAATGTTAGCTTCAAGCATGTCTACAGAGTTATGTAAATCATTTATTTTGTCATCGAGACGTTTGCTATCAGAAATCAAAATGTTTCCTTCAGAATAAGTGATTTCACATTTATCCTTCAAAATGATACATTCATCTTTTGACATTACAATTTCATGTTCTAGAGACTCAATTTTCAATTTCTTATCCTCAACACGTAATCTAAGACGACTTAGTTCATAGTCTTTCTTCTCACTGGCTTCTATGGCAGACTCATAGGCTTTATAGATGGTATTCATATATGTTTGGATTTGAGTCAGATAAGGTTCACATAAAGTTAAATCAAAATCATTATCAGATATCATGGATTTTACTTGCTGAACGATGCTTCGACCTGGTGGATCATTGGTGGCCATGTAGCAGTAGTAAGGTTCAGCAACATCATCTTCATCTTCGGACCCAGAAGACTAATATCCTTCATCACATTCAATTGTTTGTTTTGCCATTAAACACATATTCCTTCCAGACACCAACTCTTCATCATCTCCGGATGACCAGTATCCCTCTACATCTCTTGAAACAGTAGTAACAAATGCTTTCTCACTTTCAGCCATTTGTTGTGCTTTCCGGGCATAATAAGTTGAGTCCTTGATTTGTGTTTTTAGTGGAGCATCAGCTAGACAAGCTTTGGAAAAATTGTTTGCATGACCATATTTGTGACATAGAATCTTTGGTTTTTCTGAGTTGGAATTTTGAGAGGATTCTGGGGCTGAGTTTGGTTTAGTGAGGTTAGGCTTGTATGCAGGAGGGTTTTCAGAGGTATGTTTTGATTCCGGAACAGAATATGGTTGAGGATGGTTTTGGTGAGGATCACTGAACTTGTTTTGGTATGGTTTGTATGATGGATTGAAAGGACGTTTGTATTTCATTGAAAGCAGAGGAAACTCTTGTTGGAAACGGAGTTCAGAATCTGAAGTTTCGGAATCATCGTCAGGATAGATATGTGTGGGTAAAGAGGTTAAGGATGACTGAGCTAGAGGAATATCGGGTTTGTAAGGTTCAGGAGCAGGAGGGTTAGGAATGATTGATTCAAAGGAGCTAACTAGAGCAAGTGGTCCTTCGGAAAGTTCTCTTATGGTTTAAGCAACATTGGATTTCATGTCCCTGAAGCTCATCAAAAAGTTGATAGAGTTTCAATTTTTTTAGGGAACCATTACTTTGAAGACAAGAATTTACATTTCCCCATCCTTTACCAAGACAGTTAATGAACTTGAGATTGTACTCGAGAGGAGTTTGAACAATCCCATGAGCAATCATGTTGTTGACAACGATTCGATATCGGTTAGAGGCTGAGGCTACGGATTCACCTGGAGTAGTAGTGAAAGTGTCAAAGTCATTGAAAACCGAGGTGAGACATTTGTCCTTCATATTTTCGGAACCTTAAATCAGATCCTGAAGAGTGTCCCAAATTTCTTTGGTTGATTTGCACAGCTTGATGTGTTCAAAGAGTGATGGAGGAACACCAAACACCATTTCCGAGAAGGTAACTTGATCAGCATGCAGCTTTTCAACATCATCAGCAGTCAGAGGAGTTGGACGAGCTTCATATTGACCCATAAGCTGAGCAGCAGCATCTCTTACAATGGTTCTAACAGGAATATGTGGACCTTCTTTTACGGATCTCCAAATCTCTTCACCTTTATCTTTGGCCAAAAGAAACCTTTCCATTCAGACTTTCCAGTGATCATATTCTTCCACAACTAGCAGTGGGACACGTGTAGGGCCACCCATGCTATTTGCGATTTGCATTGAAATCATTTGTTGAGGATTTGAAGCAGCCATTGAAATTAAGATATCTTTAATTTTAAGTGGTATATAGAAGAACTTTTATCCTTAGCACAGAAATGGTTGAAATACCAAGGTAAGTTCAACCAACTATAATCGGATCTTATGGATTCAAAGGACAACCACTCAAGCTCTGATACCAATTGAGAGAGCAAGATCTTTGCGCAGGGACAAGGTTTGAAAACTCAAACCTTGAGTGAATGCTTGAGATCAATGTATGCTTATAAATAGATGTTCCAGTCAAGACTTTAAAGACCAATCAAGTCTTAGATAATTAATTCAACAGATGATCAAGACATTAAGAATGAATAAGTAAACAATGATCAAGGAAAGATCAATAAATGAACTAGAATATATTTGATGTGATAAAGAAAAAGATGCCAAAAGTGAGAGAGAAGATTCGTACTTGACTTGTATTGAATGCTCCTATATATAAGAGAGAGTATTACATCGAATTAACCACGTAACTTACATAGGACTGGACAAAAGAACTATTTCTGAAATTTTGATTGTCTAAGAGTCAAAAAGCTAAGTCCTATGAGATGTTATATCAATACAAATCTAATAAATGACATGAGACAAAATAGCTATCTTCGGATCTGCTAGCATTCCGGACATTAGTGATATTCCGGAATGGGTTTCTTCTCTTCTTGTTTCTTCGCTCTTTTCCTCCAACTCCGGACATGTTCCGGAGCATCTACATCTCCGGAACTAAACACACTTCGTAATTAGTGTTAAGGATTGCTAGAGGTTCACTTTCAGGTTCCAACAGTTTTCCATATACTTTTTGCACTATAAGGATAAGTTTTTCCGTAAAAGTTTTAAAAATAAAAGGAAATTTTTTATTATTTATTCTAAGTATCCTTACAATGGCATTTGTGGAAAATTGTTGCTTATATGATTCCATTGATAGCAGTATTGGAAAATGGATTTGTTCCTTTCATTTGTGGTAGTGTCTAAATTTACCAAATAAGGAAAGATTTTCATCACCCAAGGTTTCAGTTGGATAGAAACTTGGAAATCATGCAAGTTGTATAGTATAATGAATGAGAATTTTCATCTTTGGAAAATTACGACTAATTCCTTATTCACATGTATATGTGAGTCAAGTGAAGGACTATTAACTCTTGGATGAAGTTTGCTAAAACACTTGTTCGGAAGCCTCTCGTTTTGTACATGTATCCGCAAGATCACATTCGCGATAAACAATTCGCTTCTTATATTTGTTGGCTCGATCAACGTAATGTTTATTATGCTTCTCAATCTGCATACGAACCTGTTGGTGATGCTCTTTAATTTGACACGACTGTTCGTCACCTTCAACACTAAACTGATCAATAATAGTTAGTGGGGTCAAGTCAAGAGGGGTGATTAGATTTCTACCATATATAATCTCAAATGGACTATTTCCTATAATATGGTTAATTGATTGATTATAAGCAAATTCTGCTTGTGGAAGAATAAGATCCCACAGTCTGGGACTATCACCGATCAAACTTCTTAATATATTTCCCAAATTTTGATTTGCAACCTCAGTCTGACCATCAGTTTGTGGATGGTGAGAACTGTTGAACTAGAACTTCGACCCCAATTATGTCCACAAGGTACGCCAAAAGTGACTCACAAATTTGACATCCCGATCAGAAGTAAGCCTCTTAGGAATCCCATGCAACTTGACAATCTCAAAAAAAATATAGACGAGCCACTTGACTTGCATCAAACGTCTTGGAGTAGGGCACAAAATGAGCCATTTTTCAAAATCAATCAACCACCACCATAACTGAGTCCTTATGTTGTTGATTACGAGGTAAACATAGGACAAAATCCAAAATCACATCTTCCCATGGAGCAGTAGGAATGGGACGAGGGGTATATAACCTGACGTTTCTTCCATGAGTTTTTTTCCAAATGACACACCCAACACCTTGTAACTACCCTATTAAAATCCTTTTCTAAATGATGCCAATAAAATAGGGTTCAAATCAAAGCCAAAGTTTTATCACATTTGAAATGTTTAACGTGTCCACTAACATGACTTTCAAGTATAATGGCATCCCTTAACGAACTCATTAGAATGCAAAGGTGATTCCCCTTAAAAAGGTAGCCTTCGAGGGTAGAGAGCTCCTTATAGGAACCCAAACCACAATTTCTCCGTATGTCATGAAAATCAGGATCATCGGGATACAAAATACAAAATGCCTCGAACCCCTGCACGTGCATTTGCATGGCTATAATTAGTCAATGATGACGACTCAAGGCATCAGCAACCTGATTTTGTGAATCGGAATTTTGTTTGATCACGAATGAAAAGGATTGCAAATATTCGACCCAATTAGCATGTATAGCACTCAATTTTTGTTTCCCATTAATGTACTTCAATGCTTCATGATCAGAAAACAATACAAACTCGTTTGGCAGTAAATAATGTCGCCAAGTATCCAAACTTTGAATAGTAGCATAAAACTCTTTGTCATACGTAGAATACTTCCTTCCTGCATCGTTCAATTTCTCACTAAAGAAAGTTATTGTGTAACACCCTGATTCTCAGGTAGTAACGTCATGGATTTAATTTCCGACTTTCAAGGTCTACTCGACGAGTTGGATTCCTTGAATCGTCGAGTAGCAGCAGGTTTGGGGCCACGTGTTTAAGTGACCAACTCGCCGAGTCGGTAGAGTGACTCGACGAGTTGGAGCTAGAGGATGAAACCCTAATTTCTGGGGTTTTTCACCATATTTAAGGAACCATTAGCCTCCTTTAGTCCCTTACAGCTTCTAGAAAGTCCAGAAAACCCTATTTCGTGTGAGAGCTTCATTTGAGTGTGTTTTTGAGCTTTGGAAGGTAGAACTTGTGAAGGGAGCTTGAAGGTCAAGTAGCTAGCAGCAAGGGACTATTGTGGATCTGCAAAATCTATCTCAGTTAGCTCCATTTGAGGTATCAATTCATGATCTTGGCCTCTTTTCTTTCTAGATCTCTTTGGATGAAGTTTAGGGCTTTTTGGCTTGGTTATGAAGCTATTGTTGGGTATGAGCTGGATCTGAAGTTGCAACTCCAGATCTGAACCCTCCTTGGGATCTAGGTTCATAAAGTTTCTAGCCTTGTCATGTATGAAACCTTCCATTTGAGTTAGATCCCATTTCAAGTGTGGATTTGGCATTATGAGTCATTAGAGCCTTGCATGCACGTAAAGTTTGCAACTTTATGTGATAAGCATGCCTTGGGAAGTTGGACCTGCAGTATGGAGCCTTGGCATGGATTAAAAAGAATCTATTTGGATGAAGGAGCGAAGGGACTCGGTGAGTGGCATGGTAGACTCGGCGAGTCCGATGAAGATTGTCGTAGACTCGACAAGTCAGTAGAGTGACTTTGCTAGTCCGATGAAGATTGCCTTGGACTCGGCATGTCAGACGAGTGACTCGGGAAGCTGGCAAGTTATGCAAGGAACTCGACGAGTAGCTGAGGGTACTCGACGAGTTGAGGTCAACATGGACTGTTGACCTTGGCAGTTGACTTTGACTTTGACCAAGGGTTGACTAGTTGACTTCTGAGGGTATTGTGGCAAATTGGATATTTATAGCAAAGGGCATTGGTGAATATAGGTGTGGGAGTTAGAGTTACTTTTGGTGGAGTTTGAATCTATCTTCCGAGCTACTTGCTATTGGATTAGTGTCTAAGTCCATAACTATAATTGGTATGTACTTGACCCGACTCGGCATGGTCCATTTGGGTTGCATGGCATCATGCATTTGGATAGACTAAAATGAGAGAAATAACACTTAAGGTTTGGTAATATATTATAAGTTCTAATATATTAATAAGATTATCTAATTAGTATTGATCAAGAATTAATTTGTAATTAATTAAGTCATCAAAGGAGACTAATTAAATATATGGGTTGATTGTGTAAATCATCCATACTTGTATAGTGGGCTAATGTTCCATGGATTATCAAGTTGGGCTAAAACCCATAGGATGCTCCATGGTGTGTTTTTAGCCATGGATCATGGAAATGAAAGGCCATGACAATTAGGGTTTACATGGTGTAACCCTAATTGTGACACACTATATAAGCCTCTTATTCTTGTCAAAATCGGCCACCATGAGAGACTATGAAGGAATGGTGAGGGCTAGCCGATTTCATGAAGTGTATCATTTCTCTCTAAGTTATTCTAAGTGCATTTTGATGTTGTGTGAACCATTTGAGGTGTCACACTTGGGGCACTAGGCTCTCGAGCTTCATGGAGTCAAGCTACATTAACAAGGTATGTATTTCTATCTAGTTTATTACCCAAGTATCAATGTTTTGTATGCTAGTTAGGGTAATACCTTGGAATATTCATATTTTTATGTATAATAGAGAAAACATAGATCTAAGGTATTTAGGGTTGCATGTACACTTAGTAGTGTTAGAATGCTCAAAACCCAACAGTGGTATCAGAGCCAAGGCTTGTTTTCTTGTTATACTTGCAAAATTGGCTGAAAATCGAAGTTTGTATGCTGTCTGGACAGCAGACTCGCCGAGGAAGTGGTTTCGTTAGTAAAAGCGACAAAGAAAGCATTGCTAGTTTTAGAAAAGATGAGGTTCCATAAATTTGGAAGAATGTATGTGCTTTTTGTGAAAAGATAGTATTGGAATTGTAGATATATCGGAATATTATGTTACCCCACGAAAGTGTAGGACCAATATAAATAATCAACATCATTTTGAATTTGTGATTTTTAATAAAGTTTTGGATATAAAAATTCAAGAATCTTGGGATTGATTTAGTGAAGTTGGCACAGAGTTGAAGGAGAACATGGAAGCTTTGATTCATTGTGACTTATTTTTTAGTTTTATAAAGTAAAGTTGTTGAAGCTAAGCGACATATTCAAAAATGATTTTGACGATTCAGAAAGGGTGCATCTTAATGGCAGCTAGATATCTTTTATCACTATTTGCTCCATTATGAGATATTTTTCAACTTGAAGGGAATTCTGGATCTCTCTCGTTTGTTGGTGGAAACTTGGAAGCACCTCTCGTTTCCTTTGGTTTATAGATTATTAAAACTAACTTTGCTTTTGTCTGTCGTAACCGCAACCATTGAAATGTGTTTTTTTGCAATAAAGTTGTTAAAAACCGATTTGCGTAATAAAATAGGTGAAAATTTTATGAACGAGGCTTTGATTTGTAGTGTAGAAAAGGAATCAATTGAGAATATCACTGAAAATGTAATTACTGGCTTTCGGAAATGAAAGGTCAAAGGTGTAAACTTTAAAAAGTAACTTTATTATGGAAGTTCAACTTTATGTCTAGTGATATTACATTTTTTTTCTTATTATATATTATGTTTTTTTTGCTACCCTTTTACTTTGATCATGGCTGCGCTTAGGGGTGTAAGTGAGTCGAGCTACTTGGGATCAACTCGTTAAAAGCTCGACTCGAGATCGAATTAAACGAGCCTGAGCCGAGCTCGAGCCTAAATATGAGGCTCGTTTATTAAACGAGCTCGAGCCGAGCTTCAATTAGTGAGCTTAGGAGCCTAAACGAGCTTAAACGTGCCTATATATATATATATATATATATATATATATATATATATATATATATATATATACATATATCCGGTAATAAATTTTTTTTTGGTAGGAAGTTAAGAAGTTTTATTTCTATATATTTTTTTGATGAAAAAAACAAATGAATCTCTAGATGAATCAAAATAACATGATTCACAAAAGAAACAAAAAATCTCAAAAAAAAAAACATCTCGATGATTCATTTATATAATGATTTTGTTGTTATTCACTAAAATTGTCATAACAGTGAATTTTTTGTTAATTTACCTAAAAATAAATCATGAAGATGTTTTTTTGGAATTTTTTTTGTGAATCATCTTATTTTTGAACCATCTAATGATTCATTTTGTTTGTCCGCTAAAAAAATATGTAGAATAAAACTTCTTATCTTCCTACCAAAATTTTCCTTCTAATTTGATCTATATATATATATATATATATATATATATATATATATATACACACACACACACACACTACCTTATAAAAGAAATCATACTATTTCCAAAAATAGATTCAATATAATAATAATATTTTTTTAAGACGTCCAAACCATTAGCCTAACAATACAAATAACTATCAATAAAATAATATTATATTTAAAATAGTCTAACCTTAATAACTAAAGGTACATGTATCTGATGCATACAAGAATTGATCCGTCCCCTTTTGATCGAGTCTACTTTGAATACTCTGAGAATTCGGCAAATATTGCTAGATTATGGCTGCTTCCCTTGGAATCCTTCTTCTAATTTCTCCCTCTTATATTTATGTGTGTCTCTCTGCTCTCTAATAAAAACCCTAAGCGCGTCCATCTACCTCCTTTTACCACCGAATTCTACCACCACCATCAAACGTAGTCACCACTATGTCTTTCACCTCTACGAACCCTACAAACAACCACTATCATCCACGACCCTTACCGCCAGTCGCCACCATACACGACCACCACCTCTACGTACACCATCTTGGTTATAAGCATGTAATTAATGTTTTGTGTAAATATGATATTTATTCGGCGCCGACGTTTTGCCCCTTACCATGACCGTTGATTTTAGGGCTTATTTGAGAAAACTAATGATTTTAGGGCTTACAATCAGACCTACCTTCATATGTTCCACCATTTTCTCCTAGATCGTTTGTTCACCATTGTCTCCTACTCACCACCTTCCGTGTCTCTCCCCAAAGAAAGTCATCATCTGATCGTTCTTCATGACCATCCGTTTCCCAGTCTTCCACGAACACCGTTGCTACTCCATCCCGAATAAAAGAGGTAAAACACGCGAATTACCCTTTATATCTCTATGAATCTCTGTATATGTGTAACGTCCCAAAATTTACGACTAAAAATTTCTTTTAATAAAACATTACTTTAAGCAGAGTCATCAATCCAAAACATAAACATAGTATTAATTTCCAAAACACACGTTCGTTATCAGAGTAAACATTCCCAGGCTGTCTAATCGATGGTGCGTGCCATGCGATCATCCCGAGCTCTTCCATCCGCTACTGGAAGTACCTGAAACCAAAACTGAAAATCGTAAGCACGAACCTTAGTGAGTTCCCCACCCTACCACATCCATGCATAACCACATACTGCACATACTGGGCCACGCCCGCTATCCTGGGCCTCACCCCCTACCTCGGGCCTTGCCCGCTACAACGGCCCCGCCGCTCCAGGCCCTGCCTGGCTTCGAGCCCTGCTCGGATACAGATCTGTTTCACTTAGGCCTTGCCTGTCACAGGGCCTCGCCTGCTCGGATACAGATCTGTTTCACTTTCCGACTGAGAGCATCAGCAACAACATTAGCTTTACCGGGGTGGTAAAGTATCTCGCAGTCGTAGTCTTTAAGTAATTCTAGCCAGCGTCGTTGACTCATATTCAATTCCTTCTGATTAAAGAGATATTGGAGACTCTTATGATCAGTAAAAAGTTTGCACTTCGTGCTATAGAGGTAATGCCTCCATATTTTTAGAGCGAAAACTACCGCCGCCAACTCTAAATCATGAGTCGGGTAATTCTTTTCATGCTCTTTCAGCTGTCGAGATGCATATGCTATCACCTTTTCTCTTTGGGTCAAAACACAACCCAATCCAACCCTAGACGCATCGCTATAAACAGCGAAGTCTTCAACTCCATCGGGTAGAGAAAGTATCGTGCCTCGCATAGCTTCTTCTTTAGCTTCTCGAATGCTTCTTTATGCTTATCACTCCAAGCATAAGTAGCTCCTTTGTGGGTCAAAGCTGTCAATGGAGTAGCGATCGAAGAAAAACCTTGGATAAACCTGCGGTAATATCCGGCTAATCCTAAAAAGCTTCGAATCTCCGTGGGACTTTTCGGTTGTTCCCACTTCATCACAGCTTCGATCTTCGCTGGATCAACCATTATCCCTTCTTGGTTGACCACGTGACCCAAGAATTGGACTTCACGAATCCAAAAATCACATTTGGAGAACTTCGCATACAGCTTCTCCTTCTTCAAAACTTCTAACACTTCTCGCAAGTGTCTGCCATGCTCCTCCTGGCTTTTCGAGTAAATCAGAATGTCGTCTATGAACACTATCATAGATTTATCAAGGAAAGGATTACAAACCCTATTCATCAAATCCATGAATGCTGCCAGAGCATTGGTTAGTCCAAACGACATAACCAAGAACTCGTAGTGTCCATATCTAGTTCTGAATGCAGTCTTCTCGATATCTTGCTCTCTTACTTTTAGCTGATGATATCCTGACCTTAGATCGATCTTCGAGAAATAGCTCGAACCTTGCAATTGATCAAATAGGTCATCAATCCTCGGCAACGGATATCTATTCTTTATTGTTGCCTTGTTCAGCTCTCTGTAATCGATGCACATTCTCATACTTCCATCTTTCTTCTTCACGAATAACACCGGAGCTCCCCAGGGCGATGAACTAGGTCTAATGAAACCTTTGTCCAATAACTCCTGAAGTTGCATCATTAGCTCCTTCATCTTCGTCGGTGCTAATCGGTAAGGTGTTTTTGCTATTGGCGTGGCTCCTGGTAACAAGTCAATTCTGAACTCCACTTGTCTATCAGGTGGTAATCCATGAAGATCTTCGGGAAATACTTCCGGATAATCACACACCACTGGAATACTCTGCATCACCTTCTTTTCCTTCTTAGCATCAATCACGAATGCTAAGTATGATGTACATCCCTTGGTCAAACACTTTCTGGCTTTCATTAGGGAAATGATTCCAGAATTCAATCTGCGTTTGTCCCCATACACCATAAACGAATCTTTCCCAGGCGGGTTTGCTTTAACTATCTTCTTCTTGCATAAAATTTCGGCATCATTGGCGCTAAGCCAATCCATTCCCAACACGATGTCGAAACCATTTAGTTCAATAGGTAATAATTCCTCGTGAAACTTATTCCCATTAAGGTCGATTAAGATGTTTTTCATATGATGGCTAACAGGTACAAACTTTCCACTAGCAACTTCGACTAATAAAGCATTATCTAGTCTATCAACAGGCAAAGCTAGTTTTCTACCAAACTCATGCGAAATAAAGGAGTAGTTGGCTCCAGAATCAAACAAAATTTGAGCAGGTAATTCGCTTACGAGAAAGGTACCTGAAGCGACATCAGCTTCATCTTTCGCAGCTTCGAGTGTCATCTGGAAGGCTCTCGCCTTCGGCTTTGGTGGAATGTTGGGCCTAGCTGCCTCCTTCTTCTTCGGACAGTCTTTCAAAATATGCCCTTCTTCATTACAACCAAAACACATCCTTTTGTTGTTCGGACACTCATTGGCAAAATGTCCAACCCTTCCACACTTGTAGCAGGTTACATCCTCGCTACATTTCCCAAAGTGCTTTTTCTTACACTTATCACACCACTTTGCATCGCCTCCTTTTCCTCCACCAAACTTTTTCGAATCAGATTTCGAAAATTTGTCTTTCTTACCGGAACCAGATTTTCCCTCAAACTTTCTCTTCTCACCAACCTCAACCTTGTCGGTGGTTCTCCCCTTAATCATGTTCTCAACAGACTTGGCAGCCCAGATAGCTGCCTCTAGAGTATGTGCCTGACGTACTGGCACCTCATACTCCCATGGGAGTCCCTTCGCATACCGGTCCACCTTTGTCAACTCGTTTGGGACGATACGCAAGGCAAACTCCATCTTATCGATGAAGTTATTGGTGTATTCATCAACTGACATGCTGCCTTTCGTCAATGCCAAAAACTTGTTCTCCAATTCCAATAGATTTTGAGCCGAGCAGAACTTGCGCCTGAACTGCACCAAGAACTCTGCCCATGTCAATTGCAGTGGCTCATTAGGGCTCAAAGTCTTCCCTAGAGTGTTCCACCAACGAACGGCTCCACCTCGGAACTGATGCACTGCATAGATAGTTTGCAACTTGCCTCTGCAGCCACAAGTCATGAAGGCCAATTCCATTTCGGAGATCCAATCCATAACCCCAATCGGATCCTCCTTTCCATTGAAGGTCGATGGTTTGCAAGTTAGAAAGTCCTTGTACTTGCATCCCATTCCATCATTCCTTCCATCATGGTTATCTTGCCTAACTATCGGTGGGTTGGCTTGACCAACAGACCCACTGAAGTTTCCACCTTCCGAATGCCCTTCATTTAATTCAGGCTCTTCGACACGAGTTGATAGTTCTTCACGATTTTGTTGAAGCAACCGTCTAGTTTCATCCATCTGACGATCCAACATCGTCTGAATCATCAATTGCACACCAACCATGGTTATTGGCTCAGGTGTTGCTGCTACGACAGGTATTTGTTCAATCACTGGTGGTTGATTCCTGTTTTCGTCAGCATTTCCAACTCCACTTCTTGTTCTCACCATTTTGATCTACACACCGAATAAGGTGAAATTAGATCCTTAATCACGATAGATATTTAAATCATCCTTATCACTCCGAAACGTTTACATGCTAGTTCTAATACCGTAGACGTACGCTTAGAATCCTACACACACAAAGTTTCTAGATCCGGTCGGCAACAGACCATAGATCCGAACAAATAATATCATATATGGCAACATATAACATTTAGCACATAAAGCTTTTTAGGCAACTTTCCTAAAATAAACTAGTGCTCGTGTCTAAAACATAACAGACACACATCTCAAAACTTCACTTAGCATTCTAAGTTTAAGTATAGAAATCCTACAAATTCCTAGTTCGCTTAAACTAATGCTCTAATACCAACTGTGACATCCCCAAAATCTCGGCCAGAAAAGACCGATTTTCTTTTATGCTTTTAAAATAATTTCAGAGTAAATCCTTTTGATTTGAAAGAGTTGCGGAATTTGTTCCCAAAAACAAAACATGATAAAACAATGTTTACCAAAGCATTTCATAAAAGAAATGTATTTTCATTATATAATCAAAACTCGGGGTGTCATATTCTGATACAGACCAATAAGCATAAACATTATCATTACAAGTCATTCAACAAATATATACATATACAGACTTGTAAACAAAACAACTTGATGGTTCATCCATCTTATGCCCTTGCGCCACTTCCTGTAATACAAATAAAACTGAGTGGGTCAGGCTTGGGAGCCTGGTGATCATATAGGGTTTTCAACCCACAATAAATAATCATATTTAATTTTCACCAACCAACAATAACCCAATTACCCATTCCCGTTATTCTCACTTTATGTCCCTAAGACAACTAACGTAAGGGACCTAGTCTAAGAATATTTCATCGGGGCGACAACACATGCTTCGGGGGTTCCTCAGCAATATAAGTCAAATAAGGCAACCATGAGGGGGTTGGAGTACAACGAATGAACACCCAAGTTCATTAACACCTACAGGTGGCGAACCTGCTAATGTTCCACAAGACTGTCTAGAAAAGTCTGTGGTCGTCATCTAAACTCCGCTAGATGACTGAATCAAACAACAACGAGGCCTCTCATCTGTTAATTACACACCAATTATCTACCCATGTTCTACCCAACATATTAGTAGATAAAAACCTGTGGGGCATGCTTTGATCAATACATATTCCACATAACAGATGAGGCACCCACACATAACACGTATTTCATAGAAAACAAATCAGATCTATGAGATAGAAGAGAGTGAATATACATTCACACATATAACACAAAATATACACATAACACGTATTTCGTATAAAATACTTCGTAATTATGCATTAGAAGAAAGTAACCACACACTCACACCTATAAACAACAATATACTTAATACACTCGAACCATACTTGTATTATTATCGTGTTTATGAAAGGTAGTATACACTCACTTGATCAGAAGATGATCGGACAGCACTACGACTTGCAGAAGTAGTAATCCTCAGCAGATCTGGAAGACCTTCACAAAAATTGAACTTCTCGCGGGCAGAGCTTCGGCTCGGGAACCGCACTTCTCGGGATCTTCGGGATCTCGGGACTTGCTTCGGGGCTCGAGAATAATACCGGGTGTAACACCCGAAATCAGGAAGGTCAAGAAAGGAAAGGAAAAACCCTAAGTTGAAGAGGGTTGACTCGTCGAGTCCAGGGAGAAACTCGGCGAGTCGGAGCGGGATCCGGGTGTAAAGCAATTGACCGACTCGGCGAGTCGGCAAGTGGACTCAACGAGTCAGGTCTGGGTTTGGAAACCCTAATTTCGGGACTTGGTACCCTATTTAAGCATCTTATTCTCTTTCCTAGGGCTCAGTTGCGGCCCTATAGTCCAGAACCAGAAACCCTAAGCCTCCATTGTTGTTCATTCAAGTTTTCTTGCCATTTTGGGTGATTTGAAGGAAGAAGGAAGAAGGCACTCATTGGGGATTCAAGAATTGGCAGTAGATCTAGAGGTGGTGAGGTCTTCCAGAGCATTTGAAGGTAATGAGTCGTGACCTTCCCTCTTTTGCATTTAGATCAACCTTCATCATAGGATTTGGGGCTTTTAGGGCAAGTTCTTGAGCCATTTCGAGTTAGAAGCCCAGATCTGAAGTTGCTACTTCAGATCTATGTGTATCTTGGCCTAGAGAATCATAAAGCATCAGTTTATGGGTTGATTGTTGAGCCCCTTTGTCTCAAACCCTAAGTTTATGGTGTTTGGTGCCTAGATCTCCTTCTCTACACGTAAAGTTTGCAACTGTACGTGGGGAATAGGCTTGGGAAGGGTAGATCTGCGGTATGGAGTCCATGCATGACTCAAAAGTCCTCTGCATGTATGGAGATCTAAATAGACTCGGCGAGTAGCTTGAAGATGAGGAGGAACTCGACGAGTGAGATGAACAGCTCGTCGAGTCGGATGAAGTTAAGCATGAACTCGGCGAGTTGGAAGAACAACTCGACGAGTTGGTTGAAGATTGCCTTGGACTCGGTGAGTCTATTATTGGACTCGGCGAGTCAGGTCGCGAAACCCCAAACCCTTCGAGTTGAGACTCGAATCAGTGAGTCGGGTGGTGACTCAGCGAGTTGGTCAGGACAGGACTTGGGACTAGTTGGACTCGGCGAGTCATAGAATGACTCAGCGAGTCGAGTCGCGAATAGAAAGATCCTGAGCATATGAACTCGGCGAGTCATTAGGAGGACTCGGCGAGTAGGGTTGACCTGGAAGGTTGACTTTGACCAGAGTTGACTTAGTTGACTGTCAGACTAAGTGTTATATGTATATTGATAGCTCGGAGAGCTAGAGGAGCAGCGGTTCAGGGGATTGTCGAGTAGCAGCCAGAGGTTTATCAGCAGAGCTCAGCAGTTCAGGTGAGTTTCCCTTCAGTAGGAATGGGTCTAAGGCCACAATGTCGGCCCGTTTAGCTAGCAGTCTGCTTCGGATTTCGATCTGATGTAGTAGTTAGCATGTTTGATGCCTTCGTGGTTCAGACAAGATATATGTTTATGCCAGTTGATATGTTATGCTATGTTCAGTCAGCTTCGGACTTCGGTCCGATGTAGGGGACAGAGGTCCCAGTCAGCTTTGGACTTCGATCCAATGTAGTTGTTAGTATGTTTAATGCCTTCATGGCTCAGACAGGATTTGTGTGTTTATGCTAATTGATATGTTATGCTATGCTGTGTTCAGTCAGACAGCTTTGGACTTCGGTCCGATGTAGGGGACAAGGTCCCAGTCAGTCAGCTTCGGACTTCGGTCCGATGTAGGGGACAAGGTCCCAGTCAGTCAGCTTCGGACTTCGGTTCGATGGAGGGGGCAAGGCCCCAGTTAGTCCGGACCTCGGTCCGATGCAGTGGGCAAGGCCCAGTACGTGCTTTATATGTATTGTATGGTATGTGGTAGTTTGGGGGAGCTCACTAAGCTTCGTGCTTACGGTTTTCAGTTTTGGTTTCAGGTACTCGGTTTTCAAAAGAGGAGCTCGGGAAGATTGCAGAGCACACACCATAGTCAGTTAGCCTGGGAATGTTTGACTCTGATAATGATATTATGTTTTGAATTTAATACTCGGAAGTTATGTTTGACTTATGATACGTTGTTTATAAATCTAGTTTTAGTAATGTTTTAAAAGAAATTTTTAGTCGTGATTTTTGGGTCGTTTCAAGTTGGTATCAGAGCCTTGGTTTGAGGGATTCGGACGCACTTCCGAGTGTGCCTGAACTCAAACTAAGGAAGTGGTATAGAGTTTTCAAAAGAAAAATCGTAGTTACAAAAGAATTTTGAGAAAAGAAAACAATTTTAGAAAAGTGTAAAGAAAAGAGTTTTAGAAAGAGCAAAAAGAGTTTTGAAAATAGAAAAGGGTGTGGTGCATGCAATCAGCCGAGCTCAAGTAAGTACTCCCAATTTACCCATACAAGTTATGTTATGATTATCAGTATCAGTTTCGGTATCAGTTTCAGTTTCAGTCTCAGTTTCAGCTTCAGTAGAACAGCATGCTAGAATAGGACTAAGGATCTAGGATGATGCCTTATGTGCCTGCTTTATGTGTTCCAGCTTGATGAGAATTGCATGATAGTATTGAGTAGACAGTAGCGGGATAGCCTGTGTAGGTTATGCCTAATAGTATGAGCTTAGCATTGTATGCTAGTGCAGTTTCTTGTTATGAGAATAGTTTTGCCTGAGTATGTTTCCTTTATCCAAATGTTGCTTGCTTTGTGCTTTGTGGGACTCTGAGGATGGGAGTTAGCCATTAGGTGAATACGTCACATCACATGTGATCAGGGTTGAATAATCTCAGAGTGTTGGATTTGGCCCTACTGCGCAGCTCTCGTTTGAGTCTAACCGTTGTAGGGACGAGACTTTTACTCGAAGGATTATCCGAGCCTCATTGCATGTGATGGTATTCAGGTGGTGGCTAATTGGCATTACAAGGAGGCCTTCAGCAGCTGAGGACTAGTTGGGTAAAGTCAGAGGTTCCCTAGGGCAAGCCTAGGATGGGAGTAGCAGAGATCAGTAGAATTGATTTGGTGGAGTTGAGGTAACTCTTGAGGAAAGTGCGGATAGATGTGGAAGGTAGTAGGGGCCCATACTACTGAAAGCAGAGGATCCGCACTCGATTCAAGAGGGCCCAAGACGAAACCAGGGAATGGTGTAGTGATTGAGAAATCCCTCAGCAGTAGTGTGTAAATTGATCAGGATTTTGTTATATTTTCAGCATGGTGACATTGTGCGAGCTACCAGTTAGCAGTTCACGCGTCGAGGAGGGATCTGGCTCAGGTTTTGGAGCCGGGCAGCTTGATGATCAGATGAGGGATTTCATTTCCGCAGAGATCATGCGCAACATCATCGATCAGACTCCAGTGATTTTCGGTTCGGTTAGAGAGGCCATCATGGAGCTTATGGACAACCGACTTAAGGCCTTAGGGGTCGGGGCAGTTTCAGGACAGTTTGGGGCTCATCTAGAGCCCGATTCTCATGGATCCCAAGCATCCATCAGGGAGGGGAGTCCCATTTTTAGCACTTGTCATCCGGGGTCGGGAGTGAGTGGTCCAGCTTACCCCCAAGAGGGTTCCCTGCAGGATTGGATTGCTGCAGAGGTTTCGCGGGCTCTCCAGGAAGAGTTACCGAACACCATTGGGCGTATCACCGATAGAGTGGTCGACGGGATTGAAAGGCGGACCTCAGCTGTCCAGGCAATGGGTGAAATGGTCACTATGACCCATGAACGGGAGATTGGCTCGGATAGTCAGCTTAGGAAAAGAAAGCGGTCTTCCAGTCTAGTTCGGCAAGATGGGCAGTCGGACACTGTCGTAGTTGGTGTCAGGGGCCCGCAGGGTCGAGATGGATGCACGAGGGAGAAGGGAGCACGGGCTGGCGTGCGCAGCAAGTCTAAGTGCGGCAGATGCGAATGGAGGGGTCACAAACGTCGAGAATGCACAGTAGAAGTAGAGTTATGCCATCGTTGTCATCAGCCTGGCCATGTTAGGGTGAACTGCCCCGTTCAGCGGTTGGGACAGCCGCATCGTCATAGTAGGGTTCGAAATTCAGAGGGATTTGAGGATCCTTCGATTTTATTATTCATGATATTATTGCTATGTTGATGCATTGGTGTCAATAAGCTTATGTGTTGGGCATTATGTTATCTGCTTGTGTCGGAGATTTATGCCATCTGCATACCATGGGATTAGAATGGTGAATTGGAGGTCGTCCCCTCTAGATCAGGTTACTTTGAATACAGTAACTGTAGCATGTATGTGTAAGATGCAGTAGTGCCTTACTACTTGCGGAAGGCGTTAGTCGGGTAATGATCAGTTATATTCTCCGTAGTGATAGTCCAGAGTTCCTAGTGGAGCAACTAGCGGTCAGTAGGGAAATGGTTTGGGGATGTGCACCCCAAACGCAGGTTCTCGGGAGGTAGCCCCTAAAGCAAATGCAGTTAAGGATCAAAGGGTGCTCAGTCAGAAAGCAAGAAGGGTGTGGATCTGGTAAGAGTTAGTTGGAGCGCTGGCAAGGGTAAACGTCGGCAGGCAGCATGTCGCCCTTTTAATGGAAGGAAGGTTGGAAATCCTTTCGACTAGTGAGCAGTAAGGATCTAGCCGAATCCAAGTGGGGGAGAACCCTCCGAGTATGCAAGGATAAGAGCCACATGGACTCAGAATGAGTGCGCGGCCTCTGAGAGGAAATGATAGTAGCACAGTGATCGATGGATCGAGAAGTTCAGAATTGGGAGTTCGAGGACCTTCCCAGCAGTTAGTTCATGTAATCGAGATGGGTAGAAGCTGGTTGAGAATCCAGGATTGGAAGACCACCTGTAGAGGCTCAAGTGAGTCGGAATGAGGATCCGGAGAACGGTTAGCAAGAGATGTCTACGTATTAGTAGCCAGTGTCAGCGTCAGCATTCAGGATTGTGTAGATTCAGGAGTTGGGAGTTTGGAAACTTCCCAATAATAGCTTCTTGTATCCGGATTAGTGGACGATTGGTTTGGGAACCAAGCCGAAGAGTTCCTCGACGAAGCGCTAAGCATATCAAGGATATAAGATGTCGAGGATGATGCAGTATTCAAAGATTGAGGGCTGGTTTTGAGAAATCGGGATGAGGAATCACTAGCGGGACTAGGGATAGTCAGGATGTCCTCGAGATAGTAGTAGTAGTAGTAGTGTTGTAAGTCTGCGGGGGGTAGCCGTAGCATTCACTAGCAGTCAGATAGTAGTAGTAGTGTTGTAAGTCTGCGGGGGTAGCCGTAACATTCACTAGCAGTCAGATAGTAGTAGTAGTGTTGTAAGTCTGTGGGGGTAGCCGTAGCATTCACTAGCAGTCAGATAGTAGTAGTAGTGTTGTAAGTCTGTGGGGGTAGCCGTAGCATTCACTAGCAGTCAGGTAGTAGTAGTGGTGTTGTAAGTCTGCGGGGGTAGCCATAGCATTCACTAGTAGCCATATAGTATTAGAGAGTTGTAAGTCCGCGAGCGTAGTCGCAGCCTTTATCAGATTGGTAGGTGGCATGAGCGCGTGTTGGACGCGGGAAAGCAGTAGTACCCACCAGTTCGAGTACAGCAGTGAGGATATGGGAATCCACGGGTTAGATTTCGGATTTCCCAAATGGTTCAGTTATGGTTAAGACGGCGATTTGTCAGTAGACCGTCGCATCAGTTATGAGATCAGAGTAGCAGCGGACCATTGGGGTTCGGGTATGTTAAGGGCTACCGTCAGTCTGGGAGCCATCATGATGTTAGTCGTGGAATTGATGATGTTAGGATGTGACGTATGGACCCGATCGGTTGGATCGGAAGATTGTTAGAGCCACAATGACAGGATAACTAGTGGAAACTAGTTCCAGAGAAAGATTTCGTTCAGAAGTCGCGGAAGCGACTAAGTGAGGAGTCCTTTGACTCCACAGTTGGGTTGCAGCTCAGTGTTTCAACCAGTTTAGTGTTTCAGGTAGCTCAGTGTTTCAGTAAGTTCGGTGTTTCAGGCCGTTCAGCGTTTCAGTCGGTTCAACGTTTCAAGCAGTTTAGAGTTTCAGGCCTGTTCAGTATCGCAGGCAGTTCAGTGTTTGGAAAGTTTCAGAATTTTGGACAGTATTAGTATTTGTGTTGGGATGCAAGTGTTGACGGTGTAGTTGGTTGATTTGGAAATGACAAGTCCCTCTCAGCAGGATCAGTCGAGCCTTCTGCCAAGTATAAGCGATCTGTAAGGATAGCTAGGCAGGCAGCTTTTCCTTCAGGATGGAAGACTCGAGTTAGTAGGAGTTGAGTAATCAGATGAGAGCTAAGCAGGCTGGCTCCAGCAGCATCGTTTCAGTATGGATGGCAGAATGGATAGAACAGTTATAGATAGTTGAAGTATCTTTAGGAGTCGTCGGGAACGACTAGGAGATGGTGTTGGAGTACAGTGACCGGTGGGAGTCCGGTAACTCAGATATTGACAGATTAGTTAGACCTGGGTAGTCTCAGTGCATCCGGTAGGCGGATGAGGGGCAACAGGATTTCAGTCGGAGGAAGTAGCGTAGAGGAAATTATAGAAAAGAGAAGGATTCAGTATGTACCAACAGTAGTGACCGGCGCTGTGAGTGGCTGGAGTGATGGACGAAAGGGTATTAGTTTTTCCAGGCGGAGAGTTGGAGGCAGTTCGCAGAACAGTTGGCCATAGCAAACTTCGAGGATGAAGTTTAGTTTAAGTGGGGGAGAGTTGTAACACCCGAAATCAGGAAGGTCAAGAAAGGAAAGGAAAAACCCTAAGTTGAAGAGGGTTGACTCGTCGAGTCCAGGGAGAAACTCGGCGAGTCGGAGCGGGATCCGGGTGTAAAGCAATTGACCGACTCGGCGAGTCAGGTCTGGGTTTGGAAACCCTAATTTCGGGACTTGGTACCCTATTTAAGCATCTTATTCTCTTTCCTAGGGCTCAGTTGCGGCCCTATAGTGTAACAGCTCGGAATTCCAGGTATTGTTATATTTATGATTTTGGGTGTTTTAAGAGGGGACTCGGCGAGTTGGAGCTCAGACTCGCCGAGTAGGATCGCGGATCTGGTCGCGGGTTCGCGACTGGACTCGGCGAGTCAGGATATGGACTCAGCGAGTCCGCGCTATTTAGCGAAACCCTAACCGTCCAGGTTTGGGACGTATATAAGGGGCCTTATGGCCGTCATTGTTCACCCTAGTCCTCTGAAAGAAACCCTAATTCGATTGTGAGCATCTGGAGCAAGGTAGAAGACCATTATTGATCTTGGAAGTGTTATTTTGCAAGGAGGAGGAGGCTTGGTTAAGGGAACAACAAGAGAAGCCATATTCTGAGGATTTGGGGACACAGAGCACGTTATTCAGGTAAGATTTCGAGTTGCATTCTTCTATGTTGATGTGTATATGGATTTAGGGTTTATTGAACCCTTTTGTGGCTAGATTGAGTGTTACCTTAGTCCCCCAAGAGATTGGAACCCTGTATTGGGACCCTTGGAAGTCCAGAATGTCCCATGCCTGAGCTTTTCGGGAATCAATGGAGGTTTTGGATTGGAATCCTTATGCCTTAGGTAAAAATGTAAATTATGAGTCATGGGGTGTATTATGAGCATCGAAATGAGGACTTTACGTGATGAATCAGTCTAGGAAGGCCAGACCTATGAATGGTCGGAGCAGATCTGACCTTAGAAAACAGTTTGAGCGGTTGCATGGCATGGACTCGCCGAGTCCGATAAACAGACTTGGCGAGTAGCTTGAAGATTAACTGGGACTCGCCGAGTTGTTCTTCAGACTCGGCGAGTTGAGTCGGGGTGGCCCCGCGATTCTTCCAGGAGGAACTCGTCGAGTCAAGGGGGATACTCGACGTGTAGAAAGGGAATCTTACAGAATTGGTGAGGACGTCTAGACTCGCCGAGTCGCCCTAGCGCTCGCCGAGTCCGGTCAAGTTGACCGTTGACCGTTGACCAGAGTTGACCTATGTTTGACTTATTAGGGATAGTCAAACTTAGAAGATAAAAGTGTTAATAAGAGATGTATGATGTTATAGGGAGATTGTAGCTCGGCGGATCGAGCACGAGTGACTTCGGGATTTCTAACTTTCGATATTCACAAGGTGAGTCTTCTCACTATACTGTACCCGGAAGGGTTTGACTGTGTGACCGGAAGGTCGGATACGATATGTGATATATGTGCTATATGTGATAAGTTAACTGTTATATGTGATATGTATGTTATGTGGGCCGGAAGGCATTATGTTATGGGCCGGAAGGCGTGTAATCTGGACGGTAAGGTTGGCGTGGGTAGGACCGGAAGGTTTACCCAGCAGGGACGGAAGTCCCCTGAGACACATGGACCGGAAGGTCAGGGCCTGGAAAGGCGTATGTGCGTAAGTTGTATTTTGGGGAACTCACTAAGCATTTATGCTTACAGCTGTTATGTATGTGTTTCAGGTACTAGCGAGGACCGTGGGAAGACGCCGGCGTGATCTGTACACACTGATAGATGTTTTGTGATCCTGGGATTCATATGATTTGTATTTTGACATGACACTTGGGAATGTTTATGCCTTGTTTTGAATGAAAATACTTTATTTTGAAATGAAAAATTTGTTTGAAAATTTACGTTGTTACATATAGTCCAGAACCAGAAACCCTAAGCCTCCATTGTTGTTCATTCAAGTTTTCTTGCCATTTTGGGTGATTTGAAGGAAGAAGGAAGAAGGCACTCATTGGGGATTCAAGAATTGACAGTAGATCCAGAGTTGGCGAGGTCTTCCAGAGCATTTGAAGGTAATGAGTCGTGACCTTCCCTCTTTTGCATTTAGATCAACCTTCATCATAGGATTTGGGGCTTTTAGGGCAAGTTCTTGAGCCATTTCGAGTTAGAAGCCCAGATCTGAAGTTGCTACTTCAGATCTATGTGTATCTTGGCCTAGAGAATCATAAAGCATCAGTTTATGGGTTGATTGTTGAGCCCCTTTGTCTCAAACCCTAAGTTTATGGTGTTTGGTGCCTAGATCTCCTTCTCTACACGTAAAGTTTGCAACTTTACGTGGGGAATAGGCTTGGGAAGGGTAGATCTGCGGTATGGAGTCCATGCATGACTCAAAAGTCCTCTGCATGTATGGAGATCTGAATAGACTCGGTGAGTCCTTCGAGTGGACTCGGCGAGTAGCTTGAAGATGAGGAGGAACTCGACGAGTGGGATGAACAGCTCGTCGAGTCGGATGAAGTTAAGCATGAACTCGGCGAGTTGGAAGAACAACTCGACGAGTTGGTTGAAGATTGCCTTGGACTCGGTGAGTCTATTAGTGGACTCAGTGAGTCAGGTCGCGAAACCCCAAACCCTTCGAGTTGAGACTCGAATCAGTGAGTCGGGTGGTGACTCAGCGAGTTGGTCAGGACAGGACTTGGGACTAGTTAGACTCGGCGAGTCATAGAATGACTCGGCGAGTCGAGTCGCGAATAGAAAGATCCTGAGCATATGAACTAGGCGAGTCATTAGGAGGACTCGGCGAGTAGGGTTGACCTGGAAGGTTGACTTTGACCAGAGTTGACTTAGTTGACTGTCAGACTAAGTGTTATATGTATATTGATAGCTCGGAGAGCTAGAGGAGCAGCGGTTCAGGGGATTGTCGAGTAGCAGCCAGAGGTTTATCAGCAGAGCTCAGCAGTTCAGGTGAGTTTCCCTTCAGTAGGAACGGGTCTAAGGCCACAATGCCGGCCCGTTTAGCTAGCAGTCAGCTTCGGATTTCGATCCGATGTAGTAGTTAGCATGTTTGATGCCTTCGTGGTTCAGACAAGATATGTGTTTATGCCAGTTGATATGTTATGCTATGTTCAGTCAGCTTCGGACTTCGGTCCGATGTAGGGGACAGAGGTCCCAGTCAGCTTTGGACTTCGGTCCGATGTAGTAGTTAGTATGTTTAATGCCTTCATGTCTCAGACAGGATTTATGTGTTTATGCTAATTGATATGTTATGCTATGCTGTGTTCAGTCAGACAGCTTCGGACTTCGTTCCGATGTAGGGGACAAGGTCCCAGTCAGTCAGCTTCGGACTTCGGTCCGATGTAGGGGACAAGGTCCCAGTCAGTCAGCTTCGGACTTCGGTCCGATGTAGGGGACAAGGTCCTAGTCAGTCAGCTTCGGACTTCGGTTCGATGAAGGGGGCAAGGCCCCAGTTAGTCCGGACCTCGGTCTGATGCAGTGGGCAAGGCCCAGTACGTGCTTTATATGTATTGTATGGTATGTGGTAGTTTGGGGGAGCTCACTAAGCTTCGTGCTTACGGTTTTCAGTTTTGGTTTCAGGTACTCGGTTTTCAAAAGAGGAGCTCGGGAAGATTGCAGAGCACACACCATAATCAGTTAGCCTGGGAATGTTTGAATCTGATAATGATATTATGTTTTGAATTTAATACTCGGAAGTTATGTTTGACTTATGATACGTTGTTTATAAATCTAGTTTTAGTAATGTTTTAAAAGAAATTTTTAGTCGTGATTTTTGGGTCGTTTCACCGGGGCTTCGGGGTATTTCTGGCACGCAAATCGATGCAAAACGGGAGAGAGAAGAGAGAAAAGTAGCAAAAGAGTCAGCTGTCTTCGGATCCTATTTATAGGAGGCTGGAGCCTCGGAGTACGCGGGGCGTACTGCTCCGAAACGTCATCGCTTACGTATCCGAAGTGCTCGAGTGCGAGTGTCGACATTCCTCGGTGTACGCGAGGCGTACTTCGGATGAGTCCGATGACTCCTCTTCGGATAATGCCGGATTTTCCAATTAAATTTAAATACAAATTATTTAATAAACTTCGCAAATTCATATCTTCTTCATACGAACTCCGTTTTCGACGTTCTTTATATCCACGCGAAGGTGAGACTACGCTCTATAACTTTCGTTTAGACTCCATCGGCTAATTTTAAATTTATGTTTATTATTTATTTTTAATAGGCCGGGACAGAAAAACTTCGTCATAAATTCATAACTTCTTCGTTTGACGTCTGTTCTCGCCTAACTTTTTATCGCTTCGATACCAACAACGAGACCTTCGATCCTCGTTTAGATTGCTTCGGCTAAAAACCGCTCGATCTCAAATTGAGTATTTCAGGCTGCATACCGCTAAGCCGAAACTTCGATAAATCATAACTTCCTCATACGAATTCAGATTTGGGCGTTCTATATATATTCGGAAACCTCGTTTCAACTACTACAACATTAACCAAAGATATCAAGTTTATTTTACACTTAAATTTCGACGCTTATTTTTATTCCTAATTAATCCAACCACATAATTAAGCAATTAAGCACAAAACACATAATACTCAAATAATACACCCTTATTATTTCAAAACGGGTTACAAAGGTTAACCTAGACTATTACATTTCTAAAAAATGGCAAGCCCGGAAACACAGGCGTTACAATTCTCTCCACCTTAGAATGATTCCGTCCCCGGAATCACACATTAACAAACAAATGCGGATAGTGACTCAACATGTCACTCTCCGTCTCCCAGGTGAGATTCGGCCCATTCGTGTGTTTCCATCGGACAAGCACTAATCCAACCATTTTGCCTCGCAACTTCTTAGTCTTTCGGTCAACAATTGCCTCTCGTTCTTCAATCAACCTTTTGTTCTCATCAATTCTCAATTCAGAAATTGGAATTATAGCGGGAACTTCTCCCGTGAACTTCCTCAAATAACACACATGAAAAGTGTTGTGAATTCCATTCAGTTCTTCGGGTAATTCGAGCTTGTAAGCTTGGTTCCCAACTCTCTGAAGAACTTTAAACGGTCCAATAAACCTTGGACTCAACTTTCCCCTTTTACAAAATCTTATAAGTCCCTTCCACGGCGAGACTTTAAGCAAAACCGAATCTCCAACCTCAAAAGTCATCGGTCTTCGCTTTTTGTCAGCATAGCTCTTTTGACGATCTTGAGCTGCTAACATTCTTTCTCTAATTATTTTCAACTTTTCAGCAGTTTGATGAACCATCTCCGGTCCCATAAACTGCTTTTCCCCAGCCTCAAGCCAACAACACGGCGTACGACACTTCTGTCCATACAAAGCTTGATAAGGTGCCATCTTAATGCTCGAGTGAAAACTATTATTATAGGAAAATTCTACCAATGGTAAATGTTCATCCCAATTACCTAGGAATTCCAAGGTACATGCTCTCATCATATCTTCAAGTGTTTGTATTGTTCTTTCACTCTGACCATCAGTCTGCGGGTGGTAAGCTGTACTTAAACATAACTTGGTACCCATTTCCTCTTGTAGACTTTTCCAAAACCTTGAGGTGAAACGGCTATCACGATCCGATACAATCGTTAACAGAACACCGTGAAACCTCACAATTTCCTTCACGTAAGAATTCACAAGCTTTTCCATAGACCATTTCTCCTTGGCTGCTATGAAATGCACACTCTTAGTGAATCGATCAACGACCACCCAAATCATGTCGTGACCATTCTTTGTTCTGGGCAGTTTAGTGACAAAATCCATAGCGATATCTTCCCACTTACCCATAGGCACAGGCAATGGTTCTAAACTCCCGTACGGTTTCTGATGTTGTGTCTTGACTCTCGCACAAGTCACACACTCGGCCACATACTTTGCAACATCAAGCTTCATCGTCGGCCACCAGTAGTAGGGTTTCAGGTCCCTATACATTTTAGTGCTACCGGGATGAATCGAGTACATGGTCTTGTGAGCTTCTTCCATCAGAAGATCTCTGATTCCTCCTGTCTTAGGTACCCAAATACGATCTTGGAATACCTTCAGTCCATGACCGTTTGTACCAAACACCAACGTGTTACCCAAACGTTCCTCCTTTCAGTCATTTTTCTCAGAAGCTTCCTCTTGAGCTTTCTTTACACTTTCCACAATGGTCGAGACAACTTCAATTCTCAATGCTCTTGGCCTTTTCCTTTCAAGATTGACTTTCCGACTGAGAGCATCAGCAACAACATTAGCTTTACCGGGGTGGTAAAGTATCTCGCAGTCGTAGTCTTTAAGTAATTCTAGCCAGCATCGTTTCCTCATATTCAATTCCTTCTGATTAAAGAGATATTGGAGACTCTTATGATCAGTAAAAAGTTTGCACTTCGTGCCATAGAGGTAATGCCTCCATATTTTTAGAGTGAAAACTACCGCTGCCAACTCCAAATCATGAGTCGGGTAATTCTTTTCATGCTCTTTCAGCTGTCGAGATGCATATGCTATCACCTTTTCTCTTTGGGTCAAAACACAACCCAATCCAACCCTAGACGCATCGCTATAAACAGCGAAGTCTTCAACTCCATCGGGTAGAGAAAGTATCGTGCCTCGCATAGCTTCTTCTTTAGTTTCTCGAATGCTTCTTTATGCTTATCACTCCAAGCATAAGTAGCTCCTTTGTGGGTCAAAGCTGTCAATGGAGTAGCGATCGAAGAAAAACCTTGGATAAACCCGCGGTAATATCCGGATAATCCTAAAAAGCTTCGAATCTCCGTGGGACTTTTCGGTTGTTCCCACTTCATCACAGCTTCGATCTTCGCTGGATCAACCATTATCCCTTCTTGGTTGACCACGTGACCCAAGAATTGGACTTCACGAATCCAAAAATCACATTTGGAGAACTTCGCATACAGCTTCTCCTTCTTCAAAACTTCTAACACTTCTCGCAAGTGTCTGCCATGCTCCTCCTGGCTTTTCGAGTAAATCAGAATGTCGTCTATGAACACTATCATAGATTTATCAAGGAAAGGATTACAAACCCTATTCATCAAATCCATGAATGCTGCCAGAGCATTGGTTAGTCCAAACGACATAACCAAGAACTCGTAGTGTCCATATCTAGTTCTGAATGCAGTCTTCTCGATATCTTGCTCTCTTACTTTTAGCTGATGATATCCTGACCTTAGATCGATCTTCGAGAAATAGCTCGAACCTTGCAATTGATCAAATAGGTCATCAATCCTCGGCAACGGATATCTATTCTTTATTGTTGCCTTGTTCAGCTCTCTGTAATCGATGCACATTCTCATACTTCCATCTTTCTTCTTCACGAATAACACCGGAGCTCCCCAGGGCGATGAACTAGGTCTAATGAAACCTTTGTCCAATAACTCCTGAAGTTGCATCATTAGCTCCTTCATCTTCGTCGGTGCTAATCGGTAAGGTGTTTTTGCTATTGGCGTGGCTCCTGGTAACAAGTCAATTCTGAACTCCACTTGTCTATCAGGTGGTAATCCATGAAGATCTTCGGGAAATACTTCCGGATAATCACACACCACTGGAATACTCTGCATCACCTTCTTTTCCTTCTTAGCATCAATCACGAATGCTAAGTATGATGTACATCCCTTGGTCAAACACTTTCTGGCTTTCATTAGGGAAATGATTCCAGAATTCACTCTACGTTTGTCCCCATACACCATAAACGAATCTTTCCCAGGCGGGTTTGCTTTAACTATCTTCTTCTTGCATAAAATTTCGGCATCATTGGCGCTAAGCCAATCCATTCCCAACACGATGTCGAAACCATTTAGTTCGATATGTAATAATTCCTCGTGAAACTTATTCCCATTAAGGTCGATTAAGATGTTTTTCATACGATGGCTAACAGGTACAAACTTTCCACTAGCAACTTCGGCTAATAAAGCATTATCTAGTCTATCAACAGGCAAAGCTAGTTTTCTACCAAACTCATGCGAAATAGAGGAGTAGTTGGCTCCAGAATCAAACAAAATTTGAGCAGGTAATTCGTTTACGAGAAAGGTACCTGAAGCGACATCAGCTTCATCTTTCGCAGCTTCGAGTGTCATCTGGAAGGCTCTCGCCTTCGGCTTTGGTGGAATGTTGGGCCTAGCTGCCTCCTTCTTCTTCGGACAGTCTTTCAAAATATGCCCTTCTTCATTACAACCAAAACACATCCTTTTGTTGTTCGGACACTCATTGGCAAAATGTCCAACCCTTCCACACTTGTAGCAGGTTACATCCTCGCTACATTTCCCAAAGTGCTTTTTCTTACACTTATCACACCACTTTGCATCGCCTCCTTTTCCTCCACCAAACTTTTTCGAATCAGATTTCGAAAATTTGTCTTTCTTACCGGAACCAGATTTTCCCTCAAACTTTCTCTTCTCACCAACCTCAACCTTGTCGGTGGTTCTCCCCTTAATCATGTTCTCAACAGACTTGGCAGCCCAGATAGCTGCCTCTAGAGTATGTGCCTGACGTACTGGCACCTCATACTCCCATGGGAGTCCCTTCGCATACCGGTCCACCTTTGTCAACTCGTTTGGGACGATACGCAAGGCAAACTCCATCTTATCGATGAAGTTATTGGTGTATTCATCAACTGACATGCTGCCTTTCGTCAATGCCAAAAACTTGTTCTCCAATTCCAATAGATTTTGAGCCGAGCAGAACTTGCGCCTGAACTGCACCAAGAACTCTGCCCATGTCAATTGCAGTGGCTCATTAGGGCTCAAAGTCTTCCCTAGAGTGTTCCACCAACGAACGGCTCCACCTCGGAACTGATGCACTGCATAGATAGTTTGCAACTTGCCTCTGCAGCCACAAGTCATGAAGGCCAATTCCATTTCGGAGATCCAATCCATAACCCCAATCGGATCCTCCTTTCCATTGAAGGTCGATGGTTTGCAAGTTAGAAAGTCCTTGTACTTGCATCCCATTCCATCATTCCTTCCATCATGGTTATCTTGCCTAACTATCGGTGGGTTGGCTTGACCAATAGACCCACTGAAGTTTCCACCTTCCGAATGCCCTTCATTTAATTCAGGCTCTTCCACACGAATTGACAGTTCTTCATGATTTTGTTGAAGCAACCGTCTAGTTTCATCCATCTGACGATCCAACATCGTCTGAATCATCAATTGCACACCAGCCATGGTTATTGGCTCAGGTGTTGCTGCTATGACAGGTATTTGTTCAATCACTGGTGGCGGATTCCTGTTTTCGTCAGCATTTCCAACTCCACTTCTTGTTCTCACCATTTTGATCTACACACCGAATAAGGTGAAATTAGATCCTCAATCAGGATAGATATTTAAATCATCCTTATCACTCTGAAACGTTTACATGCTAGTTCTAATACCGTAGACGTACGCTTAGAATCCTACACACATAAAGTTTCTAGATCCGGTCGGCAACAGACCATAGATCCGAACAAATAATATCATATATGGAAACATATAACTTTTAGCACATAAAGCTTTTTAGGCAACTTTCCTAAAATAAACTAGTGCTCGTGTCTAAAACATAACAGACACACATCTCAAAACTTCACTTAGCATTCTAAGTTTAAGTCTAGAAATCCTACAAATTCCTAGTTCGCTTAAACTAATGCTCTGATACCAACTGTGACATCCCCAAAATCTCGGCCAGAAAAGACCGATTTTCATTTATGCTTTTAAAATAATTTCAGAGTAAATCCTTTTGATTTGAAAGAGTTGTGGAATTTGTTCCCAAAAACAAAACATGATAAAACAATGTTTACCAAAGCATTTCATAAAAGAAATGTATTTTCATTATATAATGAAAACTCGGGGTGTCATGTTCCGATACAGACCAATAAGCATAAACGTTATCATTACAAGTCATTCAACAAATATATATACATATACAGACTTGTAAACAAAACAACTTGATGGTTCATCCATCTTATGCCCTTGCGCCACTTCTTGTAATACAAATAAAACTGAGTGGGTCAGGCTTAGGAGCCTGGTGAGCATATAGGGTTTTCAACCCACAATAAATAATCATATTTAATTTTCACCAACCAACAATAACCCAATTACCCATTCCCGTTATTCTCACTTTATGTCCCTAAGACAACTAACGTAAGGGACTTAGTCTAAGAATATTTCATCGGGGCGACAACACATGCTTCGGGGGTTCCTCAGCAATATAATTCAAATAAGGCAACCATGAGGGGGATGGAGTACAGCGAATGAACACCCAAGTTCATTAACACCTACAGGTGGCGAACCTGCTAATGTTCCACAAGACTGTCTAGAAAAGTCTGTGGTCGTCATCTAAACTCCGCTAGATGACTGAATCAAACAACAATGAGGCCTCTCATCTGTTTATTACACACCAATTATCTACCCATGTTCTACCCAACATATTAGTAGATAAAAACCTGTGGGGCATGCTTTGATCAATACATATTCCAAATAACAGATGAGGCACCCACACATAACATGTATTTCATAGAAAACAAATCAGATCTATGAGATAGAAGAGAGTGAATATACATTCACACATATAACACAAAATATACACATAACACGCATTTCGTATAAAATACTTCGTAATTATGCGTTAGAAGAAAGTAACCACACACTCACACCTATAAACAACAATATACTTAATACACTCGAACCATACTTGTATTATTATCGTGTTTATGAAAGGTAGTATACACTCACTTGATCAGAAGATGATCGGACAGCACTATGACTTGCAGAAGTAGTAATCCTCAGCAGATCTGGAAGACCTTCACAAAAATCGAACTTCTCGCGGGCAGAGCTTCGGCTCGGGAACCGCACTTCTCGGGATCTTCGGGATCTCGGGACTTGCTTCGGGGCTCGAGAATAATACCGGGGCTTCGGGGTATTTTTGGCACGCAAATCGATGTAAAACGGGAGAGAGAAGAGACAAAAGTAGCAAAAGAGTCGGCTGTCTTCGGATCCTATTTATAGGAGGTTGGAGCCTCGGAGTACGCGGGGCGTACTGCTCCGAAACGTCATCGCTTACGTATCCGAAGTGCTCGAGTGCGAGTGTCGACATTCCTCGGTGTACGCGGGGCGTACTTCGGATGAGTCCGATGACTCCTCTTCGGATAACGCCGGATTTTCCAATTAAATTTAAATACAAATTATTTAATAAACTTCGGAAATTCATATCTTCTTCATACGAATTCCGTTTTCGACGTTCTTTATATCCACGCGAAGGTGAGACTACGCTATACAACTTTCGTTTAGACTCCGTCGGCTAATTTTAACTTTATTTTTATTATTTATTTTTAATAGGCCGGGACAGAAAAACTTCGTTATAAATTCATAACTTCTTCGTTTGACGTCCGTTCTCGCCTAACTTTTTATCGCTTCGATACCAACAACGAGACCTTCGATCCTCGTTTAGATTGCTTCGGTTAAAAACCGCTCGATCTCAAATCGTGTATTTCAGGCTGCATACCGCTAATCTGAAACTTCGGTAAATCATAACTTCCTCATACGAAGTCAGATTTGGGCGTTCTATATGTATTCGGAAACCTCGTTTCAACTACTACAACATTAACCAAAGATATCAAGTTTATTTTACACTTAAATTTCGACGCTTATTTTTATTCCTAATGAATCCAACCACATAATTAAGCAATTAAGCACAAAACACATAATACTCAAATAATACACCCTTATTATTTCAAAACGGGTTACAAAGGTTAACCTAGACTATTACATTTCTAAAAAATGGCAAGCCTGGAAACACAGGCGTCCCATCCTATCTTCACCAAACCATTACTCCCACTACTTCCAGTATGGGTCACTATCGGCAGTATCCACTGGGCATTTCTTTCTACTATAATTTGGTGTCGAGCACCCCACGATCAACTAACCGAATTCCACCATACACTGCATACCCGCACTGTTATTGACTGCAAATCCTGCTATTTCTCATCTGCCTTCCGGATGACTGAGACCACCCTGGTCCCTACCGTCCTACCAATATTTGGATTACCGGCTCCCCCGGTCGCTAGTTACCACACAAATCCTAGTCGCTCCCAGTGAACTAACTGCGTTGGACCGAAGTCCGGAACTCACTGAATCATCACATAGCATAACATGTCAACTAGCATGAACACACATATACTGCATACTGCACCGGACCATAGTCCGGAACTCATAACTCATACCGTCTCCGAATCATAAAGACACCAATTAACTGCTCAATCTATTCTGCCATTCAGGCACTACAATCCTGGAATCCCCGATCCCCTATCTTGACAGTAAGGTCCCTACCAGGTCCCACCTGTGCTACTAAAACTCACAGGCCTCACCCACGGGTTTCACCCGCCTCTATCCTTCTAGTCCTACTTGTCTAGCCACTCTCGTTCGGGTCTCACCCAACCATACTACTGAGCAACCCTGATCTCAGGTCTCACCTATACTGCTCCTCTCATACGGGCCTCGCCCACGGGTCTCACCCAACTATATACTAGAGCGGCCTCTCCCAAGGTCTCGCCTCTCCAGGGTTATACAGGCAAACTCCCTATCATTCTCATCCACTACCCATTCCTGATCCCTACCTGATTACTAGGAGATAAGGGCCTCGCCCCAACTCCGCCAATAAAGCTACAATGGAATGTTATGGCTTACTCGCAGTCTTACATCACCTTCCACCACTGACTGCTAGTGAATGCTACGGCTGCCCTGTAGTCTTACAACACCTTACACCATTGACTGCTAGTGAATGCTACGGCTGTCCCGTAGTCTTACAACACTTCCACCATTGACTGCTAGTGAATGCTACAGCTGCCCCGTAGTCTTACAACACTTTCCACCACTGACTGCTAATACGAAAGCACCCCGTGCTATCAGTTCTCAAGATCCTCCTTCTGAATCACTCGAGTCCTACAGGCGATCCTCCAACCCGAATTCCCAACCATGTACTAACCATCACCATTACACGCATTGGCTGAGGGGGGAGCTTCTCAAACTCCTAACCCTGAACTCCTCAATCCATCAAACATTGTACCACTTTTTTTTCCTTCTCGGAGGTTGTGCACTCATTCTAGATCTGCGTGCTCTTACCTTGGCACACTCTAAGGATTCTCCCCCACTTCAATCCAGCTTAACCCTTGCTGCTCAATGCTCGAAAAGAAATCCCAATCCTCGCTACCATTCCATAATCAACCTACTGAGGAGCCCCAAGCTTACCATAGCTGGGGATCTAACCAGTCCTTTTCTACAACTATACGGCTCCAAACTAGTGAGACATACCAAGTCCCTCCCACGCATGCTACAGTTACTACATCCTAAGCAACCTCCCCCAACAGGGCACATCCCCTCACTACCATTCAAATATCCAAGGTATGCAGATGACATAAAACTCGATCACAGTCAAGCCGCACAAAAAATAAAATACTCATACCGATAATGATGCAGAACCATAACAATATAATCATGCACAAATAAAAGAACTGGAAACGGAAATCGCATACCTGCAACGTCCGATGCTGCTCGTGTCTCCTTGGTAGTCATCTGAAAAGCCCTGCGTCCTATCGCAGGCACCTCAGCTCGGCCCTGACGGCCGTTCGTGATCCTCAAAGTTGCAGGGGCAGGTGTCATCACCCGTCCTGCTGGAAGCAAAATGGGGCACTGGGCCTTCTTGTGGCCCCGCTGATTACAGTGAAAACATATCAAGTCGGATCCTTGAGTGGTGGTAACAGTACAATCCCTGCTGAAATGACCAGTCCGACCGCACTTGAAGCAGCCAGACTCACCGTCGCTACCACCCCTGCACGTGCCCCCATGCGCCCTGCCACACTTCCCGCATCGGCTACGGTCCTGATAATCCCTCGATCTCAAATCCGACCCCTTGGGCCTTTTTCCCGAACCCGCGGCTACCTGAACCTCATCCGGCTTCCTCTTTCGGATCTACTCCAAATCAATTTCCCTCTCTCTGGCACGAGAAATCATATCTTCCAGCGTCTTAGAGCCGGACCTGCTCATGAACTCCCTGATGTCAGCCCTCAACATCTCATGGTATCGGGCCTTCTTCATCTCCTCATCCACGACATACTGCGGTACAAGAAGAGCCCTCTCCCTGAACTTGGAGGTGATCTCCGCCACAGTCTCAGTTGTCTCCGTCAAATCCTGAAACTCCCGTGCCAACTGCTGCACCTCAATAATCGGCAAAAACTCCGCCCTGAACCTGGCCGAGAAATCGCTCCAAGTCATCGCGTCCAACGCAACATCATTCCCCAGAGCATGACCAATTTCCTCCCACCAATCCCTCGCTCTGTCCTTCAGAAGACAGGAAGCGAGTCTGACCTTGTCCCCCTCAGGACACCGGCTCGTACAGAATGCGTTGGCAACATCAGCCAACCATCTGCTGCTAGCGATGGGGTCCCTAGCCCCATGATAATCTGGTGCCCCGCAAGCCCTGAACTCTCAAAATGTCAAGGTACGCGCTCCCATCAAAGCCATCATCTCCCTACAGAAGGCTCCCAGCCTCTCATCCAAAATCTCCAATATACCCTCCTTGACCGTGCCAAAGATCACAGGAGTCTGATCTAGAATACTGTGTGTAACCTCAGCTGATATCAACTCCTTCATTCGCTCCTCGAGCTGCTCGGCTCCTGAACCCGAGCCTGATCCCTCGCCGACGCCTGGTCCGCCACTGGTCTCTCTCGCAACATCATCATGCTGAAAATATAATACATCCTCTATCAGAATACTTATAACTGCTGCGAGACCAAATACACACCCTACCAGGTTCCCCGGTGTAGTCTCGGCCTTTCCCGAATCGAGTACGGATCCTCTGCTTTCAGTTGTATGGGCCCATACTACCTTCCACATCTATCCGTACCTTCCTCAGGAATTGCTTCGACTCCACCAGGTCCCTTTTCCACTACTACTGCTCCCAGCACTATCTCATCCTAGGCTTGCCCTAGGGAACCTCCGACTCAACTCAAACCAGTCCTCAGCTGCTGAAGGTCTCCTTGTGATGCCATTTAGCCATCACCTGAATACCATCACATGTGACGAGGCTCAGATAATCCTTCGAGTAAAAGACTCGTCCCTACAACGGTTGGACTCAAACAAGAGCTACGCAATAGGGCCAAATCCAGTACTCGGAGATTATCCAACCCTGGTCACATGTGACGTGACGTATTCACCTAATGACTAACTCCTATCACTTAGAATCCCACAATGCACAAAGCAAGTAGCATTCAGACAAGGGAAAATCTAACCATAACATACTCAAGCAATCATATCCACATAGCAAGAATCTGTACTAGCATGCAACACAAACTCATAAACTCAGGCATAACCTAAACAGGCTATCCTACTACTGTCTAATCAGCACTATCATGCAGCTCAAAACACATATAACAGGCACATAAGGCATCCTCCCTAGATCCTTAGTCCTAATCTAGCATGATGTTCTACTAACTGATAATTATAACATAAACTTGTATGGGTATTTTGGGGTACTTACTTGAGCTCGGCTGATTGCATGCACCACACCCTTTTCTCTTATCAAAATTCTTTTCTTTCTGAATTCTTTTCGGTTTTCTAAAACTATTCCATTTTTAAGACTCTTTTTTACAAAACTTGCCCTTTCATTTTGAAAACTTTTATCCCAATCCCTTAGTTTGAGTTCAGACACACCCGAGGGTATGTCCGAATCCCTCAAACCAAGGCTCTGATACCAACTTGTAACGTCCCAAAATTTAAGACTAAAAATTTCTTTTAATAAAACATTACTTTAAGCAGAGTCATCAATCCAAAACATAAACAGAGTATTAATTTCCAAAACACACGTTCGTTATTAGAGTAAACATTCCCAGGCTGTCTAATCTATGGTGTGTGTGCCATGCGATCACCCCGAGCTCTTCCCTCCGCTACTGGAAGTACCTGAAACCAAAACTGAAAACCATAAGCATGAAGCTTAGTGAGTTCCCCACCCTACCACATACCATGCATAACCACATACTGCACATACTGGGCCACGCCCGCTATCCTGGGCCTCACCCCCTACCTCGGGCCTCGCTCGCTACAACGGCCCCGCCGCTCCAGGCCCCGCCTGGCTTTGAGCCCCGCTCGGATACAGATCTGTTTCACTTAGGCCTTGCCTGTCACAGGGCCTCGCCCGCTAACATATAATTGCACATAAACATATCACATCACATAAGCTAAACACATACCAACAGATCTTGTCCTAAGGCCTCTCCTGTCACTGGGCCTCGCCCTTGTCCTGCTACTGCTGAGTCATGGAACCCCGTCCATACTCCTGCTGATAGTGAGGTACGGGCCCAGCCCACCCTTACTCCTTCCCTAACTAGGGCCTCACCCCTAATCCGCTGCTAATGAGATGTGGAACACCATCCACACTCTGCTATTGGTGAGTTACGGGACCTCGCCCACACTCACCTCCCTACTAGGCACATACAAGTATCACACAGACAACAAGTATAAACTATCACATAAACCATTCCCGGGGCACCCGCCCGCTATCATTGGACCTCGTCCTGAATATCATACTATCATATTGTGCCTAGGGCTAACCCTCGAGTCTTCTACTCATAACTACATGGGCCGACATTGTGGTCGTAGACCCATTCACACAAAAGGGAAACTCACCTGCACTTGCTGAACTTGTTGATATCCCCTCTAGCTGATCCCGACAACTTCCTGAACTCCTACTCCACTAGCTCCCCGAGCTACCAACATCAATGCAACACTTAGTCTAATTGACCCCCGAAAGTCAACCCAGTCAACGCTGGTCAAAGTTAAAGTCCTGGTCAAAGTCAACCTTCCAGGTCAACCCTACTCGCCTAGTCAACCTACTGACTCGCCGAGTTCATATGCTCAGAATCCTTCCATTCGCCACTCGACTCGCCGAGTCAGTCCATGACTCGCCGGTTCTAACGATTTCCGAGTCCTGACCTGTCCGACTCACCGAGTCTCCACTCGACTCACTGATTCGAGTCTCAACTCGAAGGGTTTGGGGTTTCGCGACCTGACTCACCGAGTCCAAGAACAGACTCGCCGAGTACAAGGCAATCTTCATCTAACTCGACGAGCTGTTCATCTGTAACACCCGTAGATCCGGGCTAGTCAAGTTAGAGATAATAGGGTTCGAAAACGACTTTTCGACAAATGATTATTTAGAATAAATAATATTAACCAAGTTGTAGAATATAAAGAACGCCAAAATCTGAGTTATAACGAAGAAGTTATGGCCGGTCGAAGTTTTTCGGCAAAACTGGCACGGCACCGGGAGACATAAATAGTGAATTTAAGATAGAGGAATTTTTATCCTTAGTGATCTAAACAAAAGTTGTAGTATACATTAAACCGAGAACATACAAAAAAAGAACGCCCAAATCTGACTTCGCATGAGAAAGTTATGATTTTTCTAAGATTTGACATAGTAGTACACGGCCCGAAACTCGAATTTTAGTTCGAGCGGTTTTTGGCTTACGCAACCTTAATGAGAGATGAAGATCTCATTAATAGGAACTCAACGGTAAAAAGATAGATGAAAACGGATTCCGTATGAAGGAGTTACGAATTCTTCGCGGTCATTTAGCAGTCTAAACTCCTCCTACTGTTAAATTTAAGATCGGCCGAGAATTAGCCAACGGAGTCTAAATGAAAATTGTAGATCTTGTTTTTACCTACGCGTGGATATAAAGAACATCGAAAACGGAGTTCGTATGCGAAAGTTATGAATTTTTGAAAATCGGATGATTTCCACCCTGTGTGCGATGCCACGTGTCAGCACCAAGCTGCGCATGGCTGTAGCCAGCCTGGCTCACGACGTGAATATTAAAAATTCACGACGTGAACCTTCCTCCAGCCCCTATAAATAAGCGGTGAGGCCTCCATTCATTCCTCACACCTCCCATAACTTCCCTCTCTCTCTAGAACTTCTCTCTAGCCCCCGAAACCCCCCGAAAAGCCTAGGGAACCTCCCTAGCACGAGGCGGAAGCCCCGGAGTGCTCAACGGATCTGAGAATAAGAGCCTTTCGGCTCAGTAACGCTACTCCAGCGGCGCCCGGTTTTGAGAAAAACCCGCTGTAAGTGAGCTATACCTACCCTATCTTTAGTATAGCTTATGTTTTAATATAGTAACATTATTAGTAACTTATAACGAGTATTTGGGCTATTATTTTGAGTTATATAAGAGTGTTTCTTAATGCTTATATAATAGTAATAATATCTAGACTATTAATTAGTCGCGGTTAACGTTAGACTAAACTCTGGTGGTAATGATACTAGGTTTTGTCTGAGGGAAATTGTTTTAACAGTAACGAAGTGCTGTCCGAGTACCGAGTCATCACCTTATCAGGTGAGTGCATAGTCCCTTTCATCTTACACATAGATATGAAGTATTTTAATATAAATTATGTGCTATGTGTGCATATTGTTTGAATACTTGCTATCTATGTTGGGTGAAAGATTTTTATACATGTTTTAAATGATTTAAATTGTATATGTATTTTATATCTACAAAATGTGTTGGGTAAAACATGGGTAGATGAAATAGTTGTTGTGTGATAACACGATGAAAGGCATCAATGTTGACAGTGATGCAGTCATCTAGTGGAGTATAGATGACGACCATGGACGATACTAGACAGTCCAGCGGAACGCTAGCAGGCTCGTAACCTGTAGGTGTTTTTGAACTAGGTGCTCATTAGGTATTTTTGAACTGAGTGTGTTCACTAGGTATTTTTGAACTGAGTGTGCTCACTAGGTATTTTGAACTAAGTGTGTTCACTAGTTACTTTTGAACTAAGCGTTTACCAGATGTTTTGGACTACGTGTTCACCAGTTATAATCTATAAGCTTGGTAACGATGGACATCGTGCGGATTCCTTAGGATGATCCTTAGGAATAAATAAACGAGGAATAGCTGATTCTTAAGGTAGATCCTTAAGACTAGAGAAGATAATGGGTATGGGTAATTGGGTTGATTATTTGATTGTTTAAACATAATAATTATATTATTGTGAGTTGAAAACCCTATGTACTCACTAGGTTTCCCAACCTGACCCACTCAGTTTATTTATGTCACAGGTGTTGTTATGAAGTCACATTACACTGAGAGATTAAAGAGTGTAGATCACTAGTGTAAATAAATGTATGTTCTGTATTGACGATGACATCCCAAACGTTTCAAAATGAATAAAATACGTTTCTTCGAAAATGTTTTGATAATGTATTTATCATGTTTTTCTGGGAACAAATTCCGCAACATTTTTATGAAAAGAAGTACTCTGATTTTTATAAAGCATAAACAAAATCGGTCTTTTATGCCCGTGAAAATGAGGATGTCATATCATCCCACTCGTCAAGTTGCTCCAAATCTTCATGCTACTCGCCGAGTCCACTCAAAGGACTCGCCGAGTCCATTCAGATCTTCATACATGCAGAGGACGTTTGAGTCATGCATGGACTCCAAACTGTAGATCTACCCTTCCCAAGCCTATTCCTCACGTGAAGTTGCAAACTTTACGTGTAGAGAAGGAGATCTAGGCTAAATACACCATAAACTAGGGTTTAAGGAAAGGAGGCTCGATAATCAGCTCCAGGGCAGTTACTTTATGCTTCACAAGGCCAAAATGTGCTTAGATCCGAAGTAGCAACTCCAGATCTGGCTTCTAACTCAAATGGATAACTAACCATGGCTAAAAAGCCCCAAAACTCACAACTAGAATAGATCTACATGAAGGAGACGACTTAGTACCTTCAATAACTCAACAAGGTTCCACAATCTCCAGATCTAAGGCCAATCCTTGAAGCTTCAATGATTCCCCTCTTTCTTTTTCCTTCAAAATCACCCAAAATAGCTTGGAAGATTGAATGAGCAACAATGGGGCTTAGGGTTCGGTGTTCTGGGTGAAAGAGGTGGTAAAGGAACCCTAGGGAAGAGAATGAGGTGCTTAAATAGGCTCCAAGTCCCGAATTTAGGGTTTTCCTCGTACAGACCAGACTCGCCGAGTCTCCTTGGCCGACTCGCCGAGTCGGTCACATACTCCTCAACCCGGATCCCGCTCGGACTCGCCGAGTTCCTCCTTGGACTCGTCGAGTCGTCCCTTAAACTTAGGGTTTTCTTTCCTTTCTTGGCCTTCCTGACTTTGGGTGTTACAATATGTATGTTTTTGCAAAAAACATAACTAAACCTCTTCGATTTCAGATTTAACAGATCGATCAATGGCCTATTTTCCAAAGGGTTTCTCTTTATGATTTGCTTATCTGAAATGACATATCACCTCCTGCTTGCACCTTCTCTCTCTAAACCCTTAATCTACAGACACAACACCACTCATCCTCACCAACAACTAATATATCTACGAGAAAAGGTAATATGTCTCTCCTATATATGATTATATTTTCCCTAAAAGTATATCCGGTTGCATCTTCTCTCTCTAAACCCTTAAGGTTTTGATGTAAGTAAAAAAACAGCTAGGGAAATGATGATGTTCACGAGCCTTTGTTTGATGGTGAAGGGAGTTCCCGGAGCTGTTGGCCTAATTGTAATAAGCAGACATTAGATCTTCAAAAGCTACAACAGTATGTTGGAATGAACAAAATCAACCTTGTGTTAAACGATTTAAATTTGTTTCCCTTTTTTGGTTATTGAGGATTTAACTTACCTCTCATTAGTTTATCTATTGCAGCTGGTTTATGGAATTTGTTTTGATTCAACCTTAGTGGTATATGCTGCATCCGAAGCTCTAGGCCAAGGGGCCTTGTTATGAAATGACTTGGGTACACATTTTCAACATTTTAACTTGCATTTCATTGGCTTGTCTATCATAAGTGATTGGCTTTTTAGACCTAAGTGCTTTCCTTGTGATTATATTTGTTATGTTAAGTTAATGATGATTCCTTGATGTCCAGGTAATTTTGAAACTGGAAAAATTACAATTTTCAATACATTTTAATATAGGATTTCAAGAATGATATTTATATGTTAAAAGCTTTACTTTTTTGTCGTTTATCTTTATAATTATCTTGAACAACGATGCATAATGCTTTAGTGTTTTGTTTTTTTTATTGAAACTAATAAAATAGTTTGAAGTTGTATTGAATGTTTGTAAAACACAACTGAGTGCTCCATATAGTTCTCCTCGACGAGAAAAATGTTAATGAAAAGTTTGGGCATTAGTTTAGGCTCTTCAGCAACAACATATTTAGCATAATGTGTGACAAACCCAACTCGATTGCTAATTATTTCAATGATTTTCTAACGTTATTAACCCTCACAAGATCCACAATCAGAAGATGCAACGGACTGGGGCGGCTCATATGTAACTGGTTATGATCATGGTTACTAGACTACCTTTTTAATGGTTTTATAATGTATAATAACTTATATCTATGTATAAGTATACATCCTCTATGTATAATTGTAGGTTGGAAAATCCTATGCCCCCAATGAGCAAAAGAAGAAGCAAGGCTTGGTTGATGATAATTTTGGTTGAGTCCTAACAGATGAACTTATTTGGCTGAAGTTTGAAAGTGGGGTCCAGATCATATCTAAAGTGGTCTAGAAAAATTGGAAAATTATAGAAGAACTTTTCTGGATACTATAGTTTGTTGTAAGTTGACCAGACCATGGAAATTCCAAGTATAGAGGATGTAGAGCGTGTGAGATACTCTCCAAAGTGCCAGGTTAGGAAGCCATGCCAACATCCAGAAAGCATCTACCTCTCCTTGAGGTAAGGGATTCCATTTTTACATACTTTGTTTTAAATTATATATCTTAGTTTTAAATTTCCTTTATCCATGTAATCTTTAGTGACACCAATGCTTTGGAGATTTCAGAACTCCAATTGAGTTATAATTTGTTATATTTGCTATTATAAATGCTCTTAATTCACATAATTGGTGGTTAGATGTTGCATTTTTGTCCATGGTTAGTACTTCTAGCAATTTTTACCCCAAAAGTGTTGTACTTTGAAAGGGGACACATGAACCAACTTAAAAAAAAACTACTCTATAATTTCAAAGTACAATGTCCTATAAAAAATAGTTAGTTGCAATTAACGAAATGAGTGGTGTACCATATTTAAAAAAGAGTTCTTTTTTACGCTTTTTATTACCAGGTCAAAGTCCGAGTTTGATGCAAGTGTTCTTAATGAAAGCCATGAAACCTGCAATGTTATTTTTCAGTGTAGGTGGTTATGGACAATGAAATATAACAAGGGATTATAATTGTTGACTGTTCATTTACAAAGCTACATCAGGTGCAACTTCTACCTATTTAGAATGTAATAATTTTCAAAAGGGTTTTTGAAATTATAGAGTATTTGTGCAATAAAAGTTTTAAGGGGTATTTTGGTCCTTTTATGAATTTTGATGGTTTAATGACCTGCCAAAATAATAACTATGGAGGGCATTATGTTTTTTTTTCTGGATAATTGCAACAGTGTTCATTTGATTTTTGATGGCACTTGGTATGATGATTTGAAGTTTTGGTGTAATAATAAGAATAAAGGGTAATTTGGTTCTTTGCTTGTTACTGTCAAATATAACAGGTGGTTCAAACCCTGTTTGAAATTTTAAGTTTTTGGTTGCCAGGAGAGAAAAAAGGTTATAGTGTGATGCATAGAAATTTTCTTGAGATTACTCAAACAAAGGGCATTATGGTCTTGTTTAGTTTATTGCTATTTGTGCTAGAATTTTTTAAATCAACATGAATATTAATGATTATGGAAGGCAGGGGAAAAGAAGTTGGCCTGATGCTTTGAAGTTCTGGTGCAATAAAATTTTTTAGGGGCATTTTGGTCTTTCTCTATTATTTTAAGAAGTTTTTTTTCAAGGTCTTTTCAGTTGAGTTGTACTATGTGCTTATTCCTATGTATTTCTAACAAGTTGTGCATTTGGAGAAATACCGATTAAGTGTACACACAAAACTTCTCTATCTTTGTAAATTAAAAATTAATAAATTAGAGTATAAAGTTTGTCACAAAGTATTTAAACATTAATACGTAAGGTAAACATGTAATAGATAATTTGATGAATTTGAAATCCAGCAACGAAACCATTTTAACATCTCAAAGTATTATTAAAAGAGAACCCTTAATTCATCAATGAAACAATGAGGACCCTTGATTGTATTTTAATCCTATGATTTCTACCCTTAGATCAAATTGCTGACATCATCTTTCCAAATTATAATCCAAACATTTAATTATAGAATCTTTAAATTTAGCAATTACATTTCAAACACAATTACATTTAATTATAAAATCTTTAATTATAAAATCTATCATACTTTCTAAAATATATTTCATAATTCGAGCACAATTACATTTAATTATAGAATCTTTAAAATCAGCAATTATGTTATCGATTAAAGCATATCATTCTCTTTATATATAAGATATCAGTTTCTCCATAAATCTGGCCAAAAAACATGAATAGCTGCCCCCATCTTTTTCTTCTATTTTTCTCTCTTAAACCATAGTTCTCTAATATTCTTCGTCCTCATATCAATGGTTGTGCTTCAATTGATGCTTTGTGTGTTCATAACATAATATAGCATCATAAGGTGGTTCCTTTTTACTCATGTATTCTTAGAATTTGCGTATTGTCTCTTCCTTGCATCTTTAATTATCACACTTCTTTTTGGTTTCACACAAATCCCTACAAACTGAAGCATGCATCTCCTTTAAGACATCTTTGACAATCTATGCCATCATTAACCCTAATTAATATTGTCCATAATTTAACTCCCTTATTTATAGCTTTTCGCTTCAAAATTCAAACCCATTTAGTTTTTTCTTTTTTAAAAAAGTCATTAAATAAGCATACTGATAATTATGTTATCTTTATCTCAAAATATTATTAAAAGAGAACCCTTAATTCATCAATGAAACAATGAGGACCCTTGATTGTATTTTAATCCTATGATTTCTACCCTTAGATCAAATTGCTGACATCATCTTTCCAAATTATAATCCAAACATTTAATTATAGAATCTTTAAATTTAGCAATTACATTTCAAACACAATTACATTTAATTATAAAATCTTTAATTATAGAATCTATCATACTTTCTAAAATATATTTCACAATTCGAGCACAATTACATTTAATTATAGAATCTTTAAAATCAGCAATTATGTTATCGATTAAAGCATATCATTCTCTTTATATATAAGATATCAGTTTCTCCATAAATCTGGCCAAAAACATGAATAGCTGCCCCCATCTTTTTCTTCTATTTTTCTCTCTTAAACCATAGTTCTCTAATATTCTTCGTCCTCATATCAATGGTTGTGCTTCAATTGATGCTTTGTGTGTTCATAACAGAATATAGCATCATAAGGTGGTTCCTTTTTACTCATGTATTCTTAGAATTTGCGTATTGTCTCTTCCTTGCATCTTTAATTATCACACCTCTTTTTGGTTTCACACAAATCTCTACAAACTGAAGCATGCATCTCCTTTAAGACATCTTTTGACAATCTATGCCATCATTAACCCTAATTAATATTGTCCATAATTTAACTCCCTTATTTATAGCTTTTCGCTTCAAAATTCAAACCCATTTAGTTTTTTCTTTTTTAAAAAAGTCATTAAATAAGCATACTGATAATTATGTTATCTTTATTATATATTAAAATAAAAATCTTATAAAATCATCTTATACAATCTGGGTCCTTGATTGTATTGCAATCCTATGTTTTTCATCCTAAGATTGCTAACATCATCCTCCCAAAATGGAATGTATTTAATTTCAATAAGAGTTTTCCATAAAATTAACTTAAATCCGTTGAAATGGATTGTATTTAATTCTAATAAAAGATTCCCAAATTTGAAATCTTGAATTTTCGGTTATCAAGGTTTTAAAATGGTCAACTTTAAAAACATATTACTAAAAATCATTTCAGTTAAGGCATAAAATATCAACCATTAATATAAATCTGTTTATATTAGTAAACCATTTTTATTAGGAAATCATTAATACCAAAAAATCAGTAAACCATTAATATACAATCCTTTTTATATTAGGAAACCATTAATACATTTTTATTAGTAAACCATTTTTATATTAGTAAACCATTAATATAAAATTCATTTTTATTAGGAAACCATTAATACCAAAACATCATATTCAAATTATCACAAACATATATGATTCATCTCTGAATTCGCAGCTCACACTTATTTTCAATAGTTGCTTTTCTTCAAACCTTCACCTACAACATCATTCTTATTAATTATAACTTTCATCATCGTTCTCTGCTTCAAACCTTCGTTGTTGTGCACTAGAAGGTCCGTACCTTCTTTCGCTTATTTATATTTTTTCGATTATTTTTTTGTTTCTGTATCAAATATATGTATTCATATATTTCGATTTTCTTTGTCACAAATTACATGATATGAGTTAACTACTTTTCTGAAACTTTTCAAATAAATATGAAAATATATTACATACCTTTAGTCCAGAAAAAATAATAATATACTTTGATGGAAACCAGTTAAAACACAATATAGCAAAGTACTTTGATGGAATGACAAATGCACCCCACCCATTTTCCTGTACATTGTAATCAATTTTTTGTGTATTCGTTTAGCATGATACTTCCATTTTTTATCCGAAAGGAAAATCATGAATTTAGTAGGTACAATGTTCATCAGAATGGTAAATTAGTAATTTAATTTAAACATTGATCAAATCATGAGCTGCTGTTATTTCTGTTTGTTTGATTACCTCAACATGGTTACTGTCTTTGATTGTATATAATATCTTAAATTGTTGGCTGAATTACATGGATTGCAATCTTGATATAGAACTCAAATAATATATATATATATATATATATATATATATATATATATATATATATATATGGTAATACCGAATGGAAAATGGAGGACAATGATATAATAGGATAAAGAGATATGTTTTTAGTGTTTGAATGTAGATTAATATCCTAATATGATGGTTGAATTACAACATTTCTAACTTTAAATTGAAATCATAACTAAAGGTTATTGATATTGTTGGATGGAATTTTTTTTTAAAATGCTAAGTATGATTTTAAGGTTTAGGGGCAGAAAGGTAATTTTATTTTGAATAGAATAAAGAAGGAAGATTCGAATTGACCTTTTGAAGGTATCAATAAACTCCTAATTTTATGTGATTTATTTTAATTTAATTGCAAAGTAAATGCAGGAAACCTTTAAGTAAGGAAATATAAGGGCAAAAGAGTAATCCGACTTATGAAACTAGAAAAACATTGGGCTAGAAAAACAATTCAACAATAGATATTAAGATGACACATGTACTAAAATAATTCTTTTTGCGTGATACTTCCATGTTTTATCTGAAGGCTAAATCATTAATTTAGTATGGACAATGTTCATCAGAAGGGAAAATCAGCAATTTAATTTAAAAATGGATCAAATCGGTTGTTGCTACTATTTCTGTTTGTTTGATTATCTCAACTTGGTTACTATGTTTTACTTTATTGTCGAATATAATAACTTCATATTATACCATTTTTAGGAATGTACTTTTAAAGTACATTGTTATACCATTTTTAACAATTACATGTTGTTATTTTTTCATATTTTAAATGTCTCTTTTAATTTATCTTTTATTCACTATTAAGAAGATGAATTTTATAAAAAAATTCATCTAGAAATGGTTAAACTATAATTATTCTAATTTGTATATCTTTTTGTATAGTAAATACAACCATTCAAATATTGCTTTCTATGACTAACAAAATTATGTTTCTATTTTTGAAATCTCATAAAACATTACATAAGGTTTTTTTTGGCTTAACATATTACATCATTCAGTCTAGATTAAGTCAGACAAAACAACAATGTATAATTTTTCATATTAAATGTGTAACCTATTAACTTGGACTCGATACTCAACAATATCTACATACTGCAATAACTATGTGGCTTTTTACAAATTGTAGCAACATATATAATTACCATGAAAAAAAAAACTTTTAAGTTTAAAATAAAACTTTGTTTTTTACCGGTAACAACAATATGCAACACTTAATATCAACATCATTGTCTACCAGTTTCTCTAAATATTAATACATGAACTATATCAAAAGTAGGCTAAGAAGTTAGAATCTAAATTAGGAATGATCTTATTTCCTTGCATATCAGATTTACGGTATTATAGACAAATTTTTTATTTGATTCTTCAATTTTCTATGTGGTCGTATTTATATGGTAGAATCAAATTGTATAATTACAATTAACATCTATTTATTAAACTTTGTATGTAGGTTAACAATAGTAAGTATATTTTCGAAGGAACATTGTTCAAAATAATTTACATAATCTAAATACATGTTAATTTAGTTCATTTCCTACACTTTCCTGTAAGATTGGATTTTTTTGTCATGTTACATTCAAAATACGGGTTATTAGAACAGACACCTTAGGTGTTTGACGAAATGTCTCAAAGAATTTGACACAAGTTGTCTACACTCACCTCACAACCTGGTATAAATTTTGGTTTTATTTTTTTTTCTAGATTTTTAGCATCATGTGTTTTTGTTGTTTGCAACTTTGTAGTGTTACATGTTTTTTTTTGTCTTGTCTTCAGGTTTTTGTATCTCTGATAGTGCTTTATTTTTTATATTTTTTTGTAAACTATCGATTCAATTTATTGCACTTTGTTATGACTTGTATCAATGTCATAAGATTCTAATAAATTGTCCATTTCTTTATCTATTAGAAAAATATATTCTAACTGTATTACCATCTACGACTGTGGTATTCTATTTTGTTGATTAAGCGATCTATGATTTGGCTAGGATGATTTTTACGGATTATGTTTGGCCTGATAATTGTTTTTGTTATCAAAAAATACATCCAACAAAAAGTGAAAGACGATTTTTTTAAATTAATACCATCATCTAACTATAAATGATATGTTTTCAACTTTGATGGCATGTAACAGAGTTTTGATTGAAATTTTTAATTTTCCGGCATATACACAGGTTATGACTTAAATAATGATATTAGATATTTTGGCAATTAGGTTTTCTTCGGTTCTTAAATTATTTTGTAGAGAGTAGTCCAATTTGGTATTATTGATCTCACAAAAGGCAAGTCTCATGTCTCTTTTACCATATCCGTTGAGTTTAGAAGTTTCATGTCTGTATTTGGTTTTAAAAAAATGTTAAATCTTGATTTAATGAATGTAAGTTAGCAGGTAGTAAATGTGCAAGAAGAGCAAAGTATTAATATGGGATGATCATGGCTATGTCAAGCCAAAATATAATTCTAAAGTAAGAAATGCTAAATTCAAAATGTTAGCACTTGTAATGTAGAATACATATTATGCTTCCCAAATAAATAACCAAAAACTAACCTCTTCCAAAAACTAACCTCTTCGTATCATAATAACAAGTAAGTTTTGTGCCAATTATATATTTTGACATTTTCAATGAGTCATGGGTAATATCTAAATCGAGCAAACATAACTGTTTTTATATTTATTGGTTAGAGTTTCTTTATGTTTAATATTATGGGGGGTTTATGTGGTTCATTTCAAATGAACATAAATAAGTTGCTATTTTTTGAAATAAATAATTATATTTCACAATATAACTATAAAATAACAATGTATTTTGAAAGTACATTGTCAAATGTTGGATTATACTTGCGTAGACCCGTTTTCGCGCATGGTCAGCTATATGTAATTGTTTCTCGTGTCACAAGTAAAAAGGATTTGAAGTTACTTTGTGACGAGGAAGATCATTCAACTAAAAAAAATATATTGTCTACAAAGAAATCCTTCAACAACTATATATATTTGCCGATTTCAATGTATTTTCTATATATTTCAATAATACCAATAACCCTGTTTTTTTTAATTATTCTGCAATATCTATATACATTTATATTTTATTTATACGTTTTCCCGCGTTTAACGCGGGGCATAATCTAGTTAATATGTAAAGTAAACATGTAATAGATAGATTTAGAAAACATCTTTAGCCGATGCATGAAACTTGGATTACAAATCTAAGTTAAATGTTAGTATTATTATAAAACTGATATATTAACGTTAAAATCGTTTGAAATTGTTCAATATCTTTTGATTTTAAAATAAAAAATAAAAACTATAAGTATTCTGCAATTAATAAATAGTTATTGGTAAATTGCAATTAATAGTTAATGTTTTTTTAGAAAGGAAACTTTCCTAACGATGGTCTTTGGGTCCGTTTTCATGCACCGATTAATTTTTGCTATAAATGTACAACATAATAATCGCCACAAAACATTATCTGAAAAAGTAATCATCGTTTCACCGTAACGTGTGGCTACAAACCTATCTAGAAACTATTCGTCGAAAGTACACAAAACAATTCGACAAAAAGTCAAAAAAAAAAAAAAACTATCTAGCGCCAAAAAGAAAATAATTGCAGCGTTGCATTGCGTTGCGTACTATTTGTTACCGTAAAACTAACCAAGAACAGTATGAATGTTCCTAAAAATATAACATGTTTCCGGATGAAACTAACTGCCGAAAGAACTCATTTGCCGCCGCCGCTTTGCACGAGTATACCACTAGTGTGTGTGTGTGTGTGTGTGTGTGTGTGTGTGTGTATATATATATATATATATATATATATATATATATATATATATATATATATATATATATGTGTGTGTGTGTGTGTGTGTCCATTTAGGCCCGTTTAGACTCACGAACCCACTAAATTATTTACGAGCCGAGCTCGAGCTTCATCTTATGGCTCATATCAAGCTAAAACTTCCTCAAAATTAAACGAGTCAAGCTCGAGGTTGGTCAAACTCGGGGTCGGCTCGACTCGTTTACACTCCTAGTTGCGCCACTGATTTTCTCGTTTAAAAAAAGTCCCCCAAAAAATACAACATTCTCAATTATCTACCAAACGTTAACCTACAAACCAAATAATAAAACAAAATTTTAAAATTTTAAAATATTCGTATGTTTTAGTTGAAAAATAAAGTAAAGTTCTTAGTTTAAATAAAAAAAAGACATAATAATTTTAGGCTTTTTTATGAAAAAAAATTTAATATACTTTTAAGTGTTTAGTTTCTTTTTCAAACAAAAGTTAATGGCTCGTGAAATTGATTACGCGTTTTCTTCAATATCAGCAAAATAGAACAAATTATAGTCTACGTCATCACATGGCAGTGGATAACATATAAACATGTCAATTTGTTATACATTGGAGATGAAAATTAAAAATTCAATTGATTCATCTAATCTGAAAACTATCTAACGACCAAACTGGGATGAGTTGAAATACGGATTGATACCTAATTCATTTTTCTTTAAATAGAATGAGGAAAATGAAGATGGTGAAAAGGCAAAAATATCATTAAAAAAAGTGAGATTAATAACTTGCGTTTTGATGGATAAGAACATGTGTAATTGTCCAACGGAAGGAGTCCTGTGAATTGTGAAAGTAGCAAATTTTGATGGAGACCTTCCAATAAACACACTCTAAATTCATTAATACTTTTTAAGCCTTCTCAATTAGCCATTATTGTCTTTTGGTGGTTCAAAATAGGCAACCCGTCACCCTCATCTCATGTATGTATGTATGTATGTATATCCTCAATTTTTTTTTTTTGGCTCTAATATATATATATATATATATATATATATATATATATATATATATATATATATATATATATATAGGCTTAGGTTATTTTGTTTAAAGTAATTATTGTGTTATTGTATTTATAAATATGGGTCAATCAAATTTACTAATTTTAAGAAAGTGATTAATATATATTATTGAATTAAATATAATTGAAAAAATCTTCTTAATTAATTACAAGGGTAATTTAGTCAATTAATATAGATTTAATAAAGGAAAATTGCATTTTTTTAAAGGATCATAGATTCTATTAATTTTAAAAATCCGATTTTACGAATTATAATTCTTTTAATTCGGACATTCTGACAGAATATGTTTATGAGTATATTCAAAAATTCTTGAACAATCATGAATTTAAAAATTTATTGTAGAATAACAAATTTTTCAACAATCAATTGAAGAATAAAAACAACAAATACAATATTTCTTATAGAATACGGGTAACAATTGTTAATAATTACATCAAAATCTAACAACGACTAATACATTCTAAAAGAATAATGAGGTCCGTTTCAATTTTGTGGTCCGTTCTTCAAGCATAAACTTATGTGATTCCAACACAATTGGAATTCGTCATTCCATTCCAACAGAATTGGAATTCTTGATTCCATTCCAATAGATATTAGCCAAAAAACTACTCATTCTGATATGTATATTAGCCAAAAAACTGTTTTTCATTTCCTTTCCTTCCCTGTCAAACACCCAATCCAACCACCCATTGTTTTCTATCCAATGACCATTTTGACTCTGTTTCAGAAATCAGAATAGAAATCAAAAGCATAATCTATTTGCAAAGAAATAAGAGTCAACGCCACATCAAAAATTAAATCACAGTAATATAAGGCAGGAAGCATACTAAAACCACGCTTTTGAAACAACATTACACACTAGAGGGGTTGCAGTCGACGTCTTCCCTTATTTAGCTTCTACCGGAAGTAGTAGTGGGCAAAGGAAGCGTGTGGGTGATGCTTCTTCGACAAGAAGGGTTGCAATCGACGTCTTCGATGAGCCCATTGTGGTTTCCTTTCTCATCACCGGTTGTAAAGGAATAGTGGGTGATTGGGTGATGTTATTTTTCGAAGAAACAAGGGAGTGGAGGTTGGAACCGCTGAGGATGGTCACCGACAGCAATCCACAAAAGAAAAGCAGTAGCAACAGTTTGTGGTGGAGTGGTGTTTGGTGATTGCTTGATTTCACAAGGGGAGGGAAGTTTCCTTTTCCGGCGACCCTTTTGGGTTCCTTTCCTGTCGTTGCTCAGCAGCAAACCAACGGAGCAACAATAGCTACAGTCGATAGTGGAGTGGTGGTGCTACACGATCTATAGGAGGCAAAGAGGGCTGCAATCGCCGACAAAAAGTCGTCGACCATAGGCTTCTTCTTCGATAATTTCATAGATGAGAGAGAAAAAGAAAACAGTGAGGGAGTGATAGTTCATCGATGTACAAGGTCGATAGGTTGCCCTTCTTTTTTCTTTCAGGTCATCGACGGCTGTATATAAGAAAATAAATTAGGTTAAGAGTGAAGGCTAGCAAGATTATAGGGATTATTTTTGGAAGTTATTAAACAAATGACTAAATTACCCTTATTTATTTATTTAATTATTTAATTTTGATTGGCCCACATTTATAAATACGATAACACAATACTTAGTTTAAAAAAATGAACCTAGCTCTCTCTCTCTCTCTCTCTCTCTCTATATATATATATATATATATATATATATATATATATATATATATATTTGAGCCCCAAAAAAAGTTAACGACTGTGCAGCTGTTTATAACTTATAATAACGATAAAGCCTTTTTTCTGACTTGTCCTAAGTATTTGAAGATCATTTGAATCCTTAGAACCCACTCTAATATGTATATAAGAAAATACCATATGCATTTATATCTTACGTAAATAGGGTGCAAGATGATGGACTTATATACATAATAGAATATCTTTCCATATCATATTCGACTTGTCATTAAAATAGATACAATTGTTTCCATGTAAGTTTGGGCGAAATAAAGTATAATAATTTTTTTTTAAAATAGGTCAATTTTGATGCTCAATAATCTTTTGTTATAGTTGATTCCTTAATTTTTCCCGAGTTTGGAAGATAAGTATGATCATAATTTATTTAGGCTAGAGGGAATGATGACATATTTAATGTACTATCATTTTAATTTTTGTCTACCACAACACTATTATATTGGTTTCCTATACACCATCTTCAACATGCCATTTACATTTTTATTTAAACAACAAAATATTATAAAAAATAAAATTTCATTTAATTAAATTGAAAATTACACCACTTAAAGTATATGTAACACCCTGTTTCGAATCATTTCCCATTGTGGGGTGGTGATCAAGGAGTGGGTATTACCAGACTTACAACCCTTGAAGAATTGATTTATGGGCTCATTTGTAGGCAGATGATGTAATTTGGATGATCCAAGTATTCGGTTTGTGTTTTAGAGCCCAAGAGTATCAGTAAAAGCGTTGGTTCGGGCTTTTTATGAATTTTGGATTTGAGTTCGATTGGTTTTTAGGAAAAAGTAAGTTAATAAGAATGTAGGGCTTCTCGTTACCTTTCCGTGGATATAAAGAACATCAAAAACGAATAAGGGATGCAAAAGTTATGATCATTTGAAGTTAGAAGGGTTTTGGACCAAATCGGGTACGCGGGGTTACCAGGAAGGAACACGGGGTGTTCATCGGCAACATGGACGTGAACACTTTTGTGGAACGTTGGGCGTTCGTAGGTCAGATGAAAACCCTAATTTAGGGTCTTGGATCCTATTTAAAGACCTTAACTCACCTCTAACCCTCATTTCCTTTAGCCTCCATCCTCTCTAACCCTAACAACGAAACCCTAGCCTCCATTTGAATATTTCTAAAGCTTTATTGTGATTTTGGGTGTTTTGGGTGCTTGAGGTGGAAGAATGAACTTCTTGAAGAGTCATTGTTTGATTTAGAGATTTTGGATCCAGACCTTGTGCACCTAGATCTATCTTCTAGAGATATAAAGTCTCAACCTTGACAACTCTTTCATGTAGATCTGGCTAAGTGGTATTTTGTAATATTTTGGTCCCTTTGAGGTGGTTTTGGTGATTAGAAGTTACTCTAGAACCTTTGAACTTCATATTTGGTCCTTGTTGGGGTTGTGGAGTCATAAAGTTTGGATCTTGATGAGTATAAACCTTCCATGCATGATTTGGTAGTCTTTTAGTGAAATTTGGGACTTCTGGTTTTGATTTGGGTCCCCTTGAGTCATGCTAAGTCATAAAGTTCAGAACGTTATGACTTAAGAAGTCCCTTTGAATAAGACCTGGATGTTTGGACGGGATTCTAAAGGTATTAAGAAGTTTTTAAGACATTTTGAGGTGATTTTTAACTTTGGAGTCATCTTTTGTGTTGGACATCATTAAGCCATGCAAAGGCTTAAAGCCTTCGACTTTATGGACCAAGTCACTTATATTTAGCTATTCTGAGGTTTTGGACGTTTGGCTAAAAGGATTAAGTCATTGGAATGACTTTTAGATGGCCGTTGGGAACGTCGTGCGTACCACTGGGGAAGGCGGCGCGTTCTGGCTATGATTCTTGTTTTTGGACAGGCGACGTATGTCGTACGTACAAGCCATGTACGTTGTGCGTACGTCTGATTAGATGTGAATTGGGCTTTTTGTTACTTGGACTCTTTTGGTATGGGCTTCAGTTGGGCTGGGTTATTTCTTTTGGGCGTAGTTGTCTTGGGCCCTGTTGGGCCATCAGGTTTTGAGCTGATAATTATCTTGAGAAGGCCTACAATGGGTTTGGGCCAAAATTGGAAAATTAGGCCATGGATTGGGCATTGGGTGGTTTTTGGTATTTCGGCCTTTTGGATTATTAGTTTTGGGCCTAAGTCTTGGTCTAAACTTTGTAAGGGGTAAATTGGTCATTGCCCTTAGTAATGGATTTACGGTTATGGATTGGAACCCAAATGTTAATTGAGTGTTGTTTCGATATTGATAATTCGGGGATCGGTCAACCAGTAGCTAGGGATTTTCTGTGTGATTAGGCAGTGCGAGGTGAGTCTCCCATCGTAGAACTCGTGGGTCGAAGGCACCAAGGCCGGCCCATTAGTTATGATATAGTATGATGATTGTCTTTATGATAGTTATCGGTTGTGCATGTATTGTTTGATGATTATGTGAATTATGTGTGATATTATGTGGTAGTAGTATGGGTGAAATAGACCCGGTATTCGATTGAAATAGACCGAAGGGGCAGGTCGAGCACCCAAATATGTTGGACATTATCCGGTTGAAATAGACCGAAAGGACATGTCGAGCACCCAGATATGCTCGACATTATCCGGTTGAAATAGACCGAAGGGGCAAGTCGAGCACCTAGATATGTTAGGCAGTATCCGGTTGAAATAGACCAAAGGGGTAGGTCAGCAACCAGATATTCTTGGCAGTATGATTGTTTTATATGTGGTACGGTAGGGGAACTCACTAATCTTTGTGATTACGGTTTTCAGTTTATGTTTCGGTACTTCGATTTTCAAATGGAAGAGCTCGGGATGATTGCATCACATCACACCATGATTTCTGCAGTAGAAATTTTGGGACTTATGCTTTGATAATACTTTTTTGTGTTTTGTTTTTATTACATACTATGATCATCGTATGTTCACATTGTTTTTAAAATTGATGATGTTTAGGGATTGGGTCTAGTAACTTTAAAAATGAATTTTTTGGTCATATTTTTGGGATGTTACAAGTTGGTATCAGAGCCTTGGTTTGAGGGATTCAGACATACTCTCGAGTGTGTCTGAACTCAAATCGGGGGTTTGGTAGGTTTTTTTTATAAGATAAATATTTCTTTTAAAACTAAGGATTGTTATAAAAGACAAGGGGTGTGTTGCATGTAATCGGCCGAGCTCAAGTAAGTTTTCCCCAAGATGCCCATACGTGTTATCTGTTATTATTTGATTATGAATCTGTGAATCGCATGCTAGCTAGAGCTAGGGGTCTGCTTGGTTTTTGCATGATAGAATGCTAGGAGAGATGCCGTGTATGCCTATTGTATGAGCTTGTAAACTTGCATGCTAGTTCTAATTAGCCAGTGGTGGTCGGGCCTGATATGTGATGTTTGGTAGCCTATGAAGCATGGGATGTTGGTTTGGGTATGATTTGTATGCGTAAGGCAATCAGTAACGGAAGTGGGGCTCCTTGTATGGGTTGTAGTACGTGGTATTTGATGTTTGTGATTATTTGGTGGATTGGAGTGTTACTGCACGAATGCTTCTTGCTCTGTGCTTTGTGGAACTATTAGGTGATGGGAGTTAGCTACTAAGTGAATATGTCAAGTCACATGTGACAAGGGTTTAATAATCTCAGAGTGATGGATTTGACCCAATTGCGCAACTCTTTTCTGAGTCCAACCGTTGTACGGATGAGTCTATTACTTGAAGGATTATCTAAGTTTTGTTGCATGTGATTATATTAATTAGGTGGGTAACTGGCATTAAGGGGAGTTCTTAAGCAGCTGATGGCGGGGTGAGGTCGGGAACCTAGGAAAGCCTAGGGATTGTTTTGGTGGGTTTTGTTGCGCTGGCTAGCGAATGTTTGGTGTGTGGATTTGAGAAGGTGACTTAGAGGATTCGGTAGGGTTCTTGAGGAAAGTATGGATAAGTGTAGACGGTAGTATTGGGCCCGTACTACTAAAAGCACAGGATCCATAATCAAATCAGGGAGAGTCTTGGAGAATATAGGAAGCCTGTGGGATAAGGATTCTTGGGTATATTCGGATCTCTTGCATGTTGTTTTCAGTATGGTGTTGACCACTCACGAATGGGGTTCAGACTCTGGTTCTGGCTCAGTAGCAGGTACTGAGCTGATCGATCCGCGGAAATGGGAGTTCATCTCATTGGAGATTACTCGTGGTATTTTGAATAGACCCCGGTGGTCTTTGTTTCAGCGAAGGAAGGGATTTTGGAGCTCTTGGTTGGTTATCACGGGGCCTTTCGGGCCGAGGATGTAGTAGGGCAGTTAGGGGCTTGTCTGGACCCCGAGGCTTGTGGATCCCTAGAATCCTTTAGGAATGATGATCCTAGTGTTAGTTCTTTTCATTGGGATCGGAGGGGAATTTGACACCATGTCCTCAGGATGGTCGGAGTAACTTAGGCGGAGGAGATCAGGATTCCTTCAGGTGCTTTTACGGAAATGTCATCTTCTGTTTTCTTCTGGGTTGTTATCGGGAAGTTGTATTGCGTAGGAATTTTGCTTGTTCTGGGTAAGTTATATCCCAGGTTGGTTTTCTGGTATTGTCTAGGTTATATTATCAAGGATTGTGATATGTCATTCTGCATGTCGAGAGTCTTCGATGAATCAATTAGTGGGTCGTATCATGTTGAGCGCGTGTCAGCATGTTCAGTTTTTGATTCAGGTCTTTGTCAGGATAAATTCAGGGGTATTTCTTGAAGGATCTTTGGTCAGGGTTAGCGAGCTAGTTCTCCAATGAAGTCATGGTTCAATGGTTTTATCATCTGTTCTGGTATAATCGGCGGTTTCCTATGGAAGAGCTTTTTGGTTCAAACATTACTGTTGCTTGGAGAAGAGCAGTAACATGAAGATGGTAGTGTCAGTTGCATGAGTTGTTTGGTCATTGGAAGTGGTAGGGGAGTTTGATATTCGCATGGGTTGTAGTCGGTTAGAATTTAGTGATTCTTTGAGAATGGAAGTTGGGATAAAGATTTTTCGGTTTAGGGCAAGGGTTATAGTTTCCATCGCCAGCATAAGAACTCAAGGAATTGGTAAGGTATCATGGGAGGTGATTTGGATTATCAGACTAGTTAAGACTTCAAGTGTATTTTTCAGGATTTCAGAAGTTGGGCGATCATTGAGTTTGGCTAGTAATGGAATGCTAGTATTGTGTAGCATAGGTCATGGGAGGCTCATGTTATATGAGGTTGATGGGTCAGGAATCCATTGGAAATAAGAGGTGAAAGAGCTTCGTCGAATCCAAGTGGGGAAGAATCGATCAAGATTTCTGGGAGATACAAAGGGTGGGGAACTAAGGCAAGTTTTACATCCTGGCCAGGAGGAGAGACGACCCAAGTAACTGTTGAGATTGAGGTTTTGTAAGTGGGAGTTCAAGAAACTTCCAACTGTTGGGCGGCTCCTTCTTTATTATGTATAACATGCTTGTGGTTGAGTCCACATTGAGGGCTTTGGAATTTGAGGTATGACCGGAACACCTGATTGGATGCAGTGGGATGTAGGTTTCGGCTCAGGATGAGTGGGGTTTTGATGGTTTGGGTGTGGTAAGGCCATGGGTGGTAACCATGGTTGGATAGAAGTGTTGTAAGACTGCGATTAGATTGTAGCACTCACCAGTTTGAGGTAGATTATCATTGAAGGTGGCGATAAACGCAAAGGGGGACCAGTTCGTGCCTTGGGCACGCCGGTTAGGATTGTCAGAGAGTATTTCTCTGTTTTAGGTTGAGGACCATTAGGGTCTGAGGCGGAGTCGAGCCTATGTAGCTCTAGATGGGTGGGACCCGTGGGCGAGGCACGTGTGATTATGATAATACAGGTGGGATGTAGTGGAAACTGTTGGATCAAGGTATTGGATCTTGAGTTATAGGATCAAGTGGGTGGTAAGTGTGTGACGCAGAGGGGTTTATAGGTTTGGTAGCCTTGTTATTTGGACTCATGAGAACCTGGTGGTTCGACCAGGTGCAAGACTGGTAGTCTCAACGATCGTTGGTAATCTTTATATCTCGGTCTAGTGAGGGGTTGTGGGGAATCAGAAGGTTTTAGGTGAAATGCAAGCGCAGATCCGTGGATCTCGGGTTATGAGTTAAGTATCGGGTTGGTTTTTGAGTGAGATCTCGAGTTGGGAATCGTAGGTGTTTATGTGTAGGATTTTCTTTTCATGGGATAAGAATTTGGGGCATCTATACGCCGAGGGCATCAATCGAATGGTTCTAGGGTAAGGAATGAATTCAGTTTTGGTGATAGATCAAGCTCTTATGAGTATGTCTTGGATTGGTTCTATTGGTGAAGGGCATCAAGATAAGTCAAGGCAGTATTATTGATTTGGAACTCGTGTGTGGAGTCATCTTTTTTTCGGATGATATGTTAGGTCACTTGCATTTTGGATTAAATAATCTCAGAGTAAATGATTTGACCTTGTTGCGCCGCTCTCGATTGAGTCTAACCGTTGCAGGGATGAGTCTCCTACTTAATGATTATCTGAGCCTTCTGTCAAGTATAAGTATTCTGTAGCAATAATTGGTATGTGATTATGTTTCTTAGTGGGAACCTCAAGTTATCAAAAGTTGACTAGTCAGTTGGGAGATAAGTGGAATGGATTCAATAATGGTTCGGTATGGGCGGTTTGTCAGGGGGTCAGACCATTGCAAGACTTCAAATTTCAGATTGAGTAGATGTGGTTATTTCATAAGCGGTTATTTTCGGGTGGCAAAAGGATTCGGTCATCTTCAAGTTTGGAGAGTTCTGCTAAGGTTGGGTTCGGTAGCCTTGGAAAGGCCGTTGTATGCTTGGGGTTGTGGTTGCATTCTTCAGGCTATCTGGGGTTCCTGGGATGGTAAGGAATGATTTCGAGGATGAAATCAAATTTAAGTGGGGGAGAGTTGTAACGCCCTGTTTCGAATCATTTCCATTGTGGGGTGGTGATCAAGGAGTGGGTATTAGCAGACTTAGATCCCTTGAAGAATTGAGGTCTAGGCTCATTTGTAGGTGGATGATGTAATTTGGATGATTTGGGTATTCGGTTTGTGTTTTAGAGCCTAAGAGTATCGGTAAAGGCATTGGTTCGAGCCTTTTATGAATTATGGATTTGATTTCGATTGGTTTTTAGGAAAAAGTAAATTAATAAGAGTATAGGGCTTCTCGTCATCTTTCTGTGGATATAAAGAACGTCGAAAACGGATAAGGGATGCAAAAGTTATGAAAATTTGAAGTTAGAAATGTTTTGGACCAAACTGGGTACGCGGGGTGTACCAGGAAGGAACGCGGGGAGTTCATGGACGAAATGGACGTGAACACTTTTGGGGAATGTTGGGTGTTCGTAGGTCAGATGAAAACACTAATTTAAGGTCATCGATCCTATTTAAAGACCATAACTTGCCTCCAACCCTCATTTCCTTCAGCCTCCATCCTCTCTAACCGTAAGAACGAAACCCTAGCCTTCATTTGAGTATTTCTTGAGCTTTATTGTGATTTTGGGTATTTTTGGTGCTTGAGGAGGAAGAAGTAACTTCTTGAAGAGTCATTGTTTGATTTAGAGCTTTTGGATCCAGGCCTTGTGTACCTAGATCTATCTTATAGAGGTATAAAGCCTCAACCTTGACAACTCTTTCATGTAGATCTGGCTAAGTGGTATTTTGTTATGGTTTTGGTCCCTTTGAGGTGGTTCTTTTGAGTAGAAGTTACTCCAAAACCTTTGAGCTTCATATTTGGTCCTTGTTAGGTTTATGGAGTCATAAAGTTTAGATCTTGATGAGTATATATAAACCTTCCATGCATGATTTGGTAGTCTTTTGGAAAAATTTAGGACTTAGGGTTTTGATTTGGGTCCCACTGAGTCATGCTAAGTCATAAAGTTAGGAACTTTATGACTTAAGAAGTCCCTTTGAATAAGACTTGGAAGTTTGGACGGGAGTCTAAAGGTATTTAGAAGTTTTTAAGACATTTTGGGGTGATTTTGAACTTTGGAGTTCATCTTTTGTGTTGAACGTCATTAAGCCATGCAAAGACTTAAAGCCTTCGACTTTATGGACCAAGTCACTTATATTTAGCTATTCTGAGGTTTTGGACATTTGGCTTAAAGGATTAAGTCATTGGAATGACTTTTAGGTGGCCGCCGGAAATGTCATCCATACCACTGGGGAAGGCGGTGCGTTCCGGCTATGATTCTTGTTTTTGGACCGGCAACGTACGTCATACATACAAACCATGTACGTCGTGCGTATGTCTAATTAGATGGGAATTGGGGTTTTTGTTACTTGAACTCTTTTGGTATGGGCTTCGGCTGGGCTGGGTTATTTCTTTTGGTGTAACACCGTAATTTTCAAAACTATAATTTTCATTTAAATTCGCTTACTTCTTAAAACACTTTTCGTAAAAAATCTCATAAAATGTTTAAATTACAAAACATAACTCCAAAATCAAATAAATAATAATCCAGGATCCTCTAAAACATAACTCTTCCTTTGGTGTGTACAATCAAGCCGGTGTCGTCCTGTGATCTTGAGAAAACCTGAAACACGTAGCACAAAACACTGTAAGCACGAAGCTTAGTGAGTTCCCCAAAATACCACATATAACACATACTAGCCACTCGAGGCTATAACTCTGTGGACCCTGCTAGTCCTAACTCTATGGACCCTCTGGTCCTAACTCTGTGGACCCTCTGGTCCTAACTCTATGAACCTTCCGGTTCTAACTCTGTAAACTCTGGGACATACACAACATAAATCACATAGAAATAATGCAGTGCATCACAATCACATAAATAGCATACAAAATACTTTGTCACATAATTCTGCATATAAGATACTCTGTCATATAACTCTATTTACCACTCTAGGTAAAGTATAGTGAGAAGACTCACCTGAAAGCAGAAAGCAGTTATCCTTACACTTGAATCTCGAACTCGTCACTGCCTAACACATAAGGCAAATATCTCTAATTAAACTGAAAATTTCTCTTTCCCTCTCTAATCGGGTAGTGGGTAAAAGACCATTTTACCCCTCTATGATCTCTATTACTTATGTTGACCAAAACCCCAAAGTCAAACAGAAGTCAACTCAAGTCAACGGTTAACTCTGACCAGACTCGTCGAGTGCACAAGAGTGACTCGGCGAGTCCATGCGTGTCTTCTGACTCCTCCAAGGCCTCACTCGACTCGTCGAGTGAACCTTCCACTCGACGGGTCTCCACTGGATTCGAATCGCGGGGCAACCCGACTCGACTCGTCGAGTCTTCCCATGGACTCAACGAGTTTCCTCCATGACTATGCTCATTCGACCTTCTGAGGTCAGATCTGCTTTACTAACTAGTAGATCTAACCTTCTAGCACTCAAAAGTCACGTAAAGGTTCAAACTTTACATTCATGCAACCCACATATAGCCATACATGGAGAAATAATCCTTAAAATGATCACCTAAGCTCCAAACTCATAAAGGACTGCATAAAGCTAGGGAATAGGGACTCTCTGGACCTCTCAAGGTCCAGATCTGAAGATATGTACACAAGGGGACATCACATACTCTAGATCTCTTACCAAAAGAAGAGAAGAAACCCTAGATTCATGAAATCTATCACATAAACGAAGATGGACATGAATCCTTACCTCTCATAGCAGCTCTGAACGAAATGATGGAAGATTTAAGTCCCAGAAGACAGCCTAACACGAAATCCATCCTTCCCTTTGCTAAAACACACCAAAAGATGATGAGTTAGCCCTCCTCTTGCACTACAAGCTTCCTCTCTGCTCTCTATGGTTTCTCAGGGTGTGGTAGCCTCAAATGAAGTCCATAAGGACCTTTAAATAGGTCCCAAACCCGAGAAATTAGGGTTTCTCTGCCAAGCACCTACTCGGCGAGTCCTTCCTCTGACTCCTCAAGTCCACTCATTAAATCCGCGTGAGAAACCCGACCCGGCTCGGCGAGTCGAATCCTCAACTCGTCGAGTCTCTCATTTAATCAAAAGATTAACCTACATAATAATAACCCTGAAAATCTGGATGTTACATTTGGGCTTAGTTGTCTTGGTCCCTGTTGGGCCATCAAGTTTTGATCTGGTAATTATCTTGAGAAGGCCTACAATGGGTTTGGGTCTAATTTGAAAAATTAGGACATGGATTGGCCCTTGAGTGGTTTTTGGTATTTGGGCCTTTTAGATTATTAGGTTGGGCCTAAGTCTTGGTCCAAACTTGGTAAGGTGTAAATTGGTCATTTACCCTAGTAATGGATTTACGGTTATGGATTAGAACCCAAATATTAATTGGGTGTTGTTTCGATATTGATAGTTCGGGATCGGTGAGCCAGCAGCCAGGGATTTTCTATGTGATTCGACTATGCGAGGTGAGTATCCCTTTATAGAATTCGTAGGTCGAAGGCACCAAGGTATTGTCTTTGTGAGAATTATCGGTTGTGCATGTATTGTTTGATGATTCTGTGAATTATGTGTGATATTATGTGGTAGTCATAAGGGGTGAAATAGGCCCGGTATCCGATTGAAATAGACCGAAGGGGCAGGTCGAGCACCCAAATATGCTCGGCATTATCCGGTTGAAATAGACCGAAGGTGCAAGTCGAGCTCCCAGATATGCTCGGCAGTATCCGGTTGAAATAGACCGAATGGGTAAGTCATGTAACATTCGGAATCCTAGGTATATTAATGGTGTGTTTATTTCGGGGTTTATTGGGTGACTCAATGAGTTGTGAGTCCAACTCGTCGAGTAGAGTCGAGTTGGTTGCGTGGGTTTAATGAGCGGACTCGACGAGTCGGAGAGCTGACTCTCCGAGTAGGTGCTGTGTAGTGAAACCCTAAATCCCCTTGTTTGGGGCCTATATAAGGGAGCTTATAGCCTCATTTGCGGCTCATGATTTTCCCAACTTCACTAAGAGAAACCCTACTTGCCTTTTTGAGCTCAAAAAGAGAATGTTGAGCTTCTATTGAGTATTTTGGTGCATCTTTGGAAGGGAAGAGAAGGAATTCAAGCAAGGAACGAGAAGAGGCTGTTATATCTGTTGCTTGTCATCCAGGAGCTTCTATAAAAGGTGAAAAGTTCATACCTTTATCATTCTTATGGTTAGATCTCTTGATTTTGGAGGGTTCGGGTTTTTGCCACCTTTATTTGGGATTTCGAGCTTACAGAGTTGTCTTGAGGTTTAGACCTCAGATTTGGACCTTGTGAGGTCCCTAGAGTCCAAAGGTCCCAAATTTATTCACCCATATGAAGGATATTGTTCATAACACATTGTGAGAGCATGTTTTCGTATGTTGGAGCAAAACTACCATGCATTAACGTAAAGATTGAAGCTTTACGTGACAATGAAGTATTGGGATGCTAGATCTAGTGTTTGGAGTAGTAGAGCTGCTTTGAATCGTCTGAATGAGAAATCAGATTGAAGGGACTCGCCGAGTCTATGAGCTAACTCGACGAGTCGGGTGGGGTTTTTCCCCGATGAGTCTGGACATGGGTGACTCTACGAGTTGGTATATATGAGGGCTAGAGTTATGTTTGGGGGATCCTGGATTTGTGATAAACAATTTTAAATAACAATGTGTTGATAAATCATTACTTGTATTTTGAGGAAATGTGACATATGTTTTATTGTGTTTGAAATGAAAATTTTGTTTGAAAATTTACGGTGTTATAAGTTGGTATCAGAGCCTTGGTTTGAGGGATTCAGATGCACCTTCGGGTATGTTTGGACTCAAACTGAGGATTTGAGAAAAAAAATTTCAATGGAAATGATTTTTCTAAACTAGCAAGAGTTTCTAAGAGAAAAACGAGAAGAAGCAGTGTGTACAATCAGCCAGAGCCCGAACGGTGATTTCCCTAATTACCCTACTTATTTGTTTGTGTTATGAGTTCCTATTGAGATATTAGTGATGCATGCTAGAAGGTAGGCTAGGTATTTCATATATTAGGGCTAGAGTTGCCTAATTTGTGATGCCCTAGCCTAGAGGTTGTTGCTATCTGTTATGTGCCTTGAGTATCTGCTGAGTAAGAGTATCTAGTAGGAATCACTTAGAGAGGGAGTTCTGAGTCGAGAGATAATATAGGAGAGATGCCTAGATGAGCATTGAGGAGTCTATTGAGAAGAGTAATGAGATAGCTTGAGTTCAGTGATGCCTTTTGAGAGCAAGTAGAGCAAATAGAGTTGTAACCTAGAGTGGTTTTACGTCTTGGTGGAGATTATTCGATGTCTGAATGCTGCTTTCTTTGTGCTTTGTAGAACTCTTAATGATGGGAGTCAGCTACTAAGTGAATATGATGATATTCAGGAGGTAGATGGTTGGCATTATAAGTAGTTCTTTAGTATCTGATGGCAGAGAAGTGTGAGAACCTAGGAAGAGCCTAGGGGGTGTTTGTAGTTAGAAGAGTATGTTGATAGAGGAGAGTATTCATTGGGTTGCGACCGAGTATATCGGGATTGGTGATCGAGAATGGTTGAGCAACTACTTAGGAAATCTGGGACCATCCGTGTGGAAAGTATAGGTAGATGTGGCACGTAGTATGGGCCCGTACTACTAAAAGCAAAGGACCCATACTCAAAACAGGGAGAAATCTAAAGATTCTAGGTAGCGAATTGAGAGGTGATAACATGGTTCGGGTACCATGATTCGTGGCAGATTGAGAGGTGATAACATGGTTCGGGTACCATGATTCATGGCAGATTGAGAGGTGATAACATGGTTCGGGTACCATGATTTGTGGCAGATTGAGAGGTGATAACATGGTTCGAGTACCATGGTTCGTGGCGGTTAGTGCTTCAGAGCTTACCAGTTATCCCGTTGTGAGTAAGTAGAGGGAGAACAGGTATGACAGAGTGTGGGGCCTAAGGGCCATGTCAAACGAGTTTCAATGGAGCATACCTTGAGAGGGAAATCGAGTCAGTTTCCGAGAGATTTTATTGGTGAGATGCCAGTTGGAGTCACAAGACTCAGGGATGAGTAGAGATGGTGCTTTATGGAGGATTGTGTTCTGAATTGAGCAACCAACCGATAGTGGAGATGTCACTTTCTGTGACCAGAGTTGCGTTATTTCTGTTTCTTGTGAGAAGCAGAAGAGATATTGAGCTTCCGGTTTTCTAAGCTTGAAGGTAAACCCTGTGGGGTAGCATTTGTTGCGATCTTTCACCAGAGTATCTGGGCAGTATGCTACCGCAAGGTAATATTATAGCATGAGAGAGACATTAGTTGGGACTGAATGGTCACGGATATACCCTATTTGAGTATAATAGGGCATATGCTAACATCAGTGTTGGGCGATCGAGAGGAGTATATCAAGGCGGTGGCTCTCATTTTCTATGATGGATATCGAGTGTGGGAGTGAGGTCTCTGCTCTCATGATAATTCTCATGATGGGACGTTGGTTGGGTGAGTCGAAGATGAGGAGTGTGATAGTTCATTATTTTCAGGCTGAAAGTCGTGGCTACTATAGGACAGTTGAGATGTCTGGTAGTGTGTCAGTATGAGATTTTGGATGACATGTTGGGAGGCTGGTCGAGGAATCAGAGACGAGGTGCGTGATAGTGCATTATTTACAGATTGAGAGTCAGGACTGTTTCGGAACAGTCGGGGTATCCGGCGGTGTGTTGGTCTGAGGCGGTCAAGATGACTAGAGGCAGTCACGTGGGGAGGATTCTAAGCTTTTTGTCTGAGATACGAGATATTTGGAGTTGCTTGGTTTCCATCGGGAAGATCATTGAGTGATTACGTGGTACTTTTCAAGATTTAAGTGTGATATACCTGGTGAAACAGTATATGGAGTAGATTGTTGGTATGCCTATGGTGATGGTTCGAACCCTGAGTGGGGGAGGTCCGGGTATTCTATTAAAAGGATCATAGATTTGTTCAAGAGCGGTTAGAGAACCGGATACATGAGACCTGGGTTTATTGGTGGTCGAGGCGGGGTGCAGAGCGAGATAATGTATGTTGTACGTGTTCAGGAAAGGATGAATGTCTCCACGGTAGGTGGCCATTGGTCAGAAACCTTATGGTGGTTAGCAATTCTTCGAAGATGTAATGGTGAAATCGAAGTGGTTGGCTCGAAAGGGTAGTTTCTACAGTTGAGAACTTTTAGTTCAACGGATGGGTTATTATATGCACTTTGGGAAGGACAAAAGTTTATTGGGCAACCAACTTCTGGGTCGGTATGAGTATTCTTGCATGGGTTTTGAGTAATAGAGTAGGGAGTTTCGGATTGTCGTCAAAGTGTTCTAAGTCGTTAACGATTCCTCCGTGTTTTCAAATTGAGAGTTGGAATATTTCGAAGTTACGAGTTGTGTGAGAAGAAGATCGGTTGTGAGATTCTAAAAGGATGCATTGTGGTATTCGAGTATGGTGTCGTAAGTAGGAGATCAGTGGTTAAGGCAAGACATTATGAGGTTCTGTGATGGTGTACTGAGGTATCCGAGTATGATGACTTGAATTTCTGATTATTTTGAGACTAGAGTTATGAGATGGAAAGTGGAGTATAAAGTGAATATGGTTCCAGTGGGAGCCCTTCAACTATTGTCATCAAACGGGAGTATCCAAGTATGTAAAATGCAGCAAGAAAAGTGTTTGGTCATGACAGGTTGTTGTCAGGAGTGGTGATGCTTAACCTGGGTGGGTGTGTATACCTATCTATGTTGGACCATGAGTATTCAATAGTGAACTCAGTAGGGTGATGACTCGAGAATGAGATTAGGGGGTGATAAAAGGGTGAGTGGATCCGAGTGGGAGTAATCACTTTGGATTATCAAGGGAAAACCATGGATTGATCCCATGGTGAGTTGGCGAGAAAGTGTTGTGATACCGCGGGGAGCCGTCGTATTCACCAGTCAACGAGAGAGTGTTGTGATATTGTGGGGAGCCGTAGTATTCACGAGTCAGTGAGAGAGTGTTGTAGGCCTGCAGGGAGCCGTAGCCTTCTTAGGTCAGTGAGAGGGAATGTTATGATACTACGGGGAGCCGTATTATTCGCTAGTCAGAGCATGACGCAGAAGAGTTTTTAGACTTGGGTAGCCTTATTATTTGAGTTTTCGGGAACTTGGTGGTCAGACCAGGGGCGATTATGGGGTCTCCATATTGGCCAGGAGTCGTTATAGTCTAAGTTAAGGTGTGGTTATCGCAATTGGAAGGAATTGGAGAAGTGATGTACGCGTGGATAGCGGGTCATGGGTCGTGAGTTGAGTGCTTCATTGGGGGCGAGTGGTTCTAATTTTGTGTCAAATCAGACTCTTGAGTTTGATTCTGTCTCTGGTGGTGTATTAAGTAGGAGAAATGAGATTCTGGATTCAGAGATGGGTCTCATTTTGAGGGATATTGTTTGTCATCTGATGTCTTAGACCTGAGTGGGTCAGTTCGTTAGTATGGGAAGGATCGAGAGATGCATGGATCTAATGAGTAGTAGACGACAGAGGTCGAGGATGAGACGATTTCAGTTGAGATTTTAGTATTCGCATGGGGTAAAGCGGACTTCGTAACTCGTGTGACAGAGTCGAGATGGTTTTTGGGAAGGAAGCCAGTAAGATATTTTTGGTATGCAATGGGTAATCTTTGAAGGTTAAATTGTTGGGTTGGGAGTTGACCTGGTGTCAAGTGTTGAATGGAATATTTGAGAGGAAGCTGGGGCTTATGATTATAGATGTCAGAGGATACTTCTAAGCGAGCATGATCATTTTCTTGAGTCTGAGGACAGGGTGTTGAGAGTTCATTGTTCAGATGGGTTATGATAGTTGTACAGTGGATGAGTCCCTGGTGGAATGTGACCCTTTCTTTCCTTTGGAGTATGAGCTGGATCAATTAGTATATCTGGTATGAGTAATTGGCAGCCAATTATTTGGCCAGTGACTCGATTCCATCAGTCGCAGCAAGAGAATCAGAGGGGCAGTGAGTTATCTGGGTCTGTTATTCTAGGAGTGATAAGCATGGTGATATCGTGCGAGGGCGGTCTGGCAGGGAGACAGACCACTAGAGTTTTCCAGGTTCTGGAGAGTCAAATCGTGTATCGTAGCGGCGAGGAGTTTGTGCTTTTTTGGGATTGGGAGCACCTGTTTGGGTTCAGGTGTCCTTCGAGGAAGATAGTTGTGTGGTATGAGATCCTTTCGGTGGTGTTTCGCGAGTTATTGGGTTTGATCTATGTGTTGCTAAGGAGGGATTTCGACGACGAAATTTAATTTAAATGGGGGAGAATTGTAACATCCGAAATCCTAGGTATATTAATGGTGTGTTTAATTAGGGACTCGTCGAGTTGTGAGTCCAACTCGTCGAGTAAAGTCGAGTTGATTGCGTGGGTTTAATGAGCGGACTCGATGAGTCGGAGAGTCGACTCGCTGAGTAGGTGTTGTGTAGTGAAACCCTAAATCCCGGGTTTGGGGCCTATATAAGGGAACTTATAGCCTCATTTGCGGCTCATGAGTTGCCCAACTTCACTGAGAGAAACCCTAGTCGCCTTTTTGAGATAAAAGAGAGAATGTTAGGCTTATATTGAGTATTTTGGTGCATCTTTGGAAGGGAAGAGAAGAAATTCAAGCAAGGAATGAGAAGAGGCTGTTAGATATGTTCTTTGTCATCCAAGAACTTCTGTAAAAGGTGAAAAGTTCATACCTTTTATCATTATTATGGTTAGATCTCTTGATTTTGGAAGGATAAGGTTTATGCCACCTTTATTTGGGATTTCGAGCTTACAGAGTTTTCTTGAGGTTTAGACCTCAGATCTGGACCTTGTGAGGTCCCTAGAGTCCAAAGGTCGCAACTTTATTCACCCATATGAAGGATAGTGTGCTTAACACATTGTGAGAGCATGTTTTCGTATGTTGGAGCAAAACTACCATGCATTAACGTAAAGATTGAAGCTTTATGTCACAATGAAGTCTTGGGATGATAGATCTAGTGTTTGGAGTAGTAGAGCTGCTTTGAATCGTCTGAATGAGAAACCAGATTGTAGGGACTCGCCGAGTCTATGAGCTGACTCGACGAGTCGGCTGGGGTTTTTCCCTGATGAGTCTAGACATGGGTGACTCGGCGAGTTGGCAAGACAACTCGACGAGTCAAGGTGGACTTCCACGATATGACAGAAGAAACAATAGGACTCGACGAGTCACATAGATGCACTCGGCAAGTTGGGTCAAACATGGATTGTTGAGTCGAGTTTGACTCCTGTTGACTTTAGGTTTGGTCATACATTAGTAATGGAGACCATGGAGGGGTAAAATGGTCGTTTACCCAATCCAAGAGTTAGAAAGAGAAAGAGAGGGCAACCTTTTGGTATTGAGTATGAATAGAGTATTAATTAGAGATATTTATCCTATGTGATAGGCAGAGGCTAGTTCGAGATTTCCGTATGCAAGATTATTACTTGTTAGCTTTCGAGGTGAGTTTTCTCACTATACTTACCATGTGTGGTATATTTGTGTGACTGAGATGTCTTATGTGCTTATCTGTGTATTGTGATACTCTGCATTATGTCTTTGTGATTTATGCTGAGTATTATTATTATGAGCTTCCTGAGTTAGGACCGGAGGGTCCACCCGAGTTATGGGACCGAAGGGCCCCACTGAGACACATTGACCGGAGGGTCTGATCTGAGTATAGCCATGAGAGGCTACTGAGATGTGTTTGGTATTTTGGGAAACTCACTAAGCTTCGTGTTTACCGTGTTATGTGATGTGTTTCAGGTACATTTCATGATATCGGGAAGGCGTCGACTCGATTGTACACACGAGAGAAATAGTTATGTTTGGGGGATCCTGGATTTGTGATAATCAATTTTAAATAAAAATGTGTTGATAAATCGTTAGTTGTGATTTTGAGGAAATGTGACATATGTTTTATTGTGTTTGAAATGAAAATTTTGTTTAAAAATTTACGGTGTTACAAGTCAACACCCGGATATGCTTGGCAATATGATTGTTTTGTATGTGATATGGTGGGGGGGGGGGGGGGTCAATATGCTTTTTGCTTACGTTTTTCAAATTATGTTTCAGGTACTTCTATTTTCAAATGGAAGAGCTCGAGATGATCACATCGCATCACACCATGATTTCCGCAGTAGAGATTTTGGGACTTATGCTCTGATAATACTTTTATGTGTTTTGTTTTGATTACATACTATGATCATCTTATGTTCACATTGTTTTTGAAATTGATGATGTTTTGGGATATGAGTCTAGTAACTTTAAAAATGAAATTTTTGGATCATATTTTTTGGATGTTACAATATAACTTAAAGACTGGTAAAAAATAATGAAATACTTAAAACATGACTTTTTTTTTGGGGGATATATATATATATATATATATATATATATATATATATATATATATATATATATATATATATATATATATATATATATACTTTTTCTTCTGACTTGTCCTAAGTATTTGAAGATAATTTGAATCCTTAAAACCGACTATATAAGAAAATAGCATATACATTCATACTTTACGTAAGATGTTGGACTTATATTCATAATAGAATATTTTTCGATATCATATTCGACTTGTCATAAAAATCGATACAATTGTTTCCATGTAAGTTTGGGCAAAATAAAGTAAATAATAACAATCTTTTTAAAATATGTTAGTTTTGATGCTCAATAATCTTTTGTTTTGATGCTCAATAATATTATGTTATAGTTGAATCCTTAATTTTGTCCGAGCTTGTAAGATAAGTATGATATAATTTATGTAGGCTTTTGTTCGAGCTTGGAAGATAAGTATGATATAATTTATTTAGGTTTGAGGGAATGATGACACATTTAATGTACTATTATTTTAATTTTTTGTCTACCACAACACTATTATATTGGTTTCCCATACACCATTTTCAACATGTCATTTAGATTTTTATTTAAACAACAAAATTTTATAAAAAAAAAATTTCATTAATTATATTGAAAATTACACCACTTAAAATATAACTTAAAAGATTGATAAAAAAAGAATGAAATACTTAAATCATACTTAAAAATATGACTTAAAGCCTACATATTTTATAACATTTCTAATTGGAATTTTTTTTTTGTGACTTATTACTAATTTTTTTTAAAATAACCATTCAAGCACATCGGAATACATAGCTTATTTGGTTTTTTTTAATTAACCATTCAGTATATATTAAGTGGTCAATATATTATGTTGGTTTGATGAGGTAACACCTTTTTAATAACATATCATACTATCCTTTAATTATATTAAAGTTTGGGATATTTTTTATTGTTCCATATAAAAGTTTATATATTACAAATGTTCATATATTACCAATCATAATAAAGTTTAATACGAATCATAACAAACACATTAATATTTATAGTAAGTTTTAATACATATAATGGAGTTTTATAAAACATTATAAATGGCCGAGGATAGATTAGTTAAATTTTCAAAAATAAAAAAACAAAATAAAAAGTTAACCATGCTATTTAATTTGGAGTTAAAGTTAAATTATTAATGATGTAACATTTATTTGGAGTCATATATAGGTTAACCATTAGAGATTCTTTTAGCGATTATGTTTTTTTTTTTTTTTTTTTTTTTTTTTGTTTTTGTAATTTCGTCTTTACATTCTCCGCAATTTGATGTTCATTCTTGGGTATTAAGAGCTTATAATCAGTGTCTTTTTTTTTTTCTTTGTGCAATCTTCCATAGTTTTCCGATATTCATATATAAGCTGTCAAGCTCCAATTTCATATCATCACCTTTGACTTGAACCATCTTTGACACCTTTTTGGTTTTTTTTTATGCGATCTTCAATAGTTTTTTGATATTCATATTTAAGCGGTAAAGCCCCAATTTCATATCACTAGTTTTTTTATATTCATTTTATGGTAACGATTATCATATTAACATAATTAAGTTACATACGTATGAACGCTTTGAAATGAAATACTTTTAATAAAGAATATACGTGTATCTTTCTAAAACAAAGAATGACAACTACACACAGTATGTCTTTGTAAGATGGATGTTTTTATAATAAAACAATCAAAAATTGGTTCTTTATCGTTTTTAGCTAATTCCCATCTTTTGCTTCCTAAACACGATTTTTTATTCCTGCAAATCTTTAGCTAATTACCCATCTATATGCCATATTGCCATACCATCTATTTTGGTTATTGGTTTTTGAGGTTTTATTTTGAAGATAAAAATAACTTTTATTCGTAATGAATTATTGACTTACAAAGGTAGAAAAAAGAATTTGGAATGTGAATATTGTAATGTTTTAAAGAAAATTTGGCAACTTCTTTGTTTAATGTATAGAGATCTAGACATAGTTCAACATTGTTGGGTTGATTACATTTTTATAAACAATTGGAATGTGAATATTGTAATGTTTTAAAGTATGTAATGTTTGTTACTAACTTATTATATGTGCAATATACGTTTTATATTTCTTTATGTAACATTCATGTTTTGTAACAAGCTTTACGCAGAGATGAACAACGTTTTTAGTTGGAAAACAGAAAATTTTCATTTTCTTGGAAAAATTTTGAAAACTAAATCAATCAAATATGTTTTCAAAATTTTCTATTTGAAAATTTTCATGGAAAACTAGAAATTTTTCCACAACCAAACACATTCTAATTTTTTCTTCCTATGGAACATGTACACACTTATATGTGGGTCCCATATAATGCTCCTAAACATCCTTATAGCCGAATAAATATTTCATTTGAGCATTTCATCAAACACATAATATACATGTAAATGAAGTGTTGAGAATTGATAGAGATAGAACGAGAAAAGAAAGCAATACATACCTCTCATTTCAAATCCACTTTCCTTGTACTAAATCGATTTTACAACACTTTGTTCACACTATTCAAATTGACAACCATCTATTCTGATGATCTTTAGTAGTTTCAACTTTTAACTTTTAATAGACCCTTCTACGAGAGAGATATAAGAAGCATAATCATAAATTACTCCTTTTTCACTTCTTAATTTCTCCAAAACCTCAGGATCTCCATATTTACAGTGACCTTCCAATAAAATATTGTAAGTAATATCATCTGGAAACACACCCAAATCAAGCATCGATTGCAATAACTTACTTGCATTTTTCATTTGCCCTAATTTACACAATCCATTCATCAACACATTATATGTTATAATCCCTGGAACAACTCCATCTCTACGCATCTCCTTCAACAACTGAAACCCCATTTTTACATCTCCCTTCTTACAAACCCCATCAATAACCATGGTGTACGTTACATCATCAGGTTTCAGACCCAATTTTGTCATTTCCCTCAATAACTTTTCTGCATCAACAACAAATCCTTCCCTACATAAACCCGATATAAGAGCTGTGAATGCCACATCATCAAGCTCAATGCCTTCTTTCACCATTTTTTCTTTGACTTCAAGTGCTAATTGCAAATCTCCCTCCTTGCAACACCCATCAAGGAGACACGTGTAAGTGATTTTGTCAGGTTTTAACCCTTCACGTGACATTTCATCAATGAGATTCCTAGCTTTGCCTATTTTACCACTCTTGCAAAGGCCATTGATTAGGGTGTTGAAGGTAATTAAATCAGCTTTGATTCCTCTCACCAGCATTTTACTGTACATCTGCATTGCTAAATCGGTCTTTGAATTACTGCATAATCCGTTAATTAAGGTTGTAAAGATAACGTCATTGGGGTTTAAACCTCTTGTAGACATTTCATCGAACAACTGGTATGCATTACCTAATCTATTTTCTTTACATAGGGCATTAATCAAAACACTGTATGTAAATGCATCTGGAGCAAGATTGGTCTCTTCTATAGCTTTTTTTAACCTAAACGCTTCTTCCAGTTTACCTGATTTACAGTATCCATTCAACAAAGTATTGAAACTAACTAAACTAGGTCTTAGCCCCCACTTAGTAATTTCATCGAACACCAGTTTAGCATCGTTGATCATACCGTCTTTAGAAAACTTATGCATCAATTTATTGAAAGTATATACATCTGGGGGATATCCATGTCCCAAAACCTCCACATAAAAACCCCAAGCAGTCGAACTGGAATTAGATTTCATTAAATAGTCAAGAACTCGTCCACAACACTGTAATGGAACCCTAAAGTTTTGTTTTTTCGCCAACCGAAGACATTGAATAGCATCGGAAATAAACCCATTGTCCACGTAACAGTTAACGAGAGCACCAATGACAAATTCATTATGTTCTGTACCTTTAGTATCGATATATGCTTGGAAGACAGAAGCAGCGGAGTGTTTCCCTTTTCGTGAGACTACGAAATGGAGTAAAGATTCGGATTGCTGGAACATTTGATGAGCGGAGAGGAATTTGATCATGGTAAAGTAAGATTGGATGGTGTGGCGGAATGGGGGTTGAGTGGATAGCCATTTGAAGAAGGATAGGAGGTCGTGTGGGTCAAGAGAATGTGGGTTTAGGTTGATTAGGTCGATTATGTGATGGGGTTTGAGAGACGGGAGGAGTTTACGGACAGAGGTTTCGAGAGGGTTTGATTTGTTGGTGATGGCTTGGGAGAGAGTGGTGAGGAGTGGGTCTGTGTTTTGGTTGTTGGGTGATGAGGGCGGAGCAGCGTACCAGGGGGTGACAGTGGTGGCGGAGATGGAGGAGAGGAGGCGGAGGAACTGGATTTGGAGAGGAAGAGCGCGGTGGAGTTGGGTTCTTCTGAAGTTGTGCATAGTCAGAAAGACGATTGTTGCCTCTGGACCAAGAAAAGTTAACATATCTCTTAGATAGGGAAAATGACTTCAAAGTTGAGTAAGTTTCAAAATTGTTAAAGAATATTATCATTCAAGTATTTAAACTATAAATATTACCAGTAAATTAAGGTTTTTTTATCACTTAAGTATACTTTTTATTTATATTATACTAGTTTATAACCCGTGTAAATCACGGTTACAAAATTAATTAAATATTCATAGTAAAAAATTCAAAATTATTAATCAATTATTTTATATAAAATTTTAGATACATTATTAATTAAGAGATTGTTTTATTAGTTATGTAAAATTATAATTATTGATTCAAATAAATATGTGGAATTAATTTATCATATATATTAGACTCTTTTTATTTGTGAACTAATGAAAACGATAATATAAAATTTAAAATTTAAAATTTAAAATAAAGAATAAATAGATTGACAAATAACATCACATTAATTATGAGGTTTAATGAATTTAAAATAGATAATTAATAGAATGACAAGTGACATCATATTAACTAGGAGTTCTAATATTATGACACTTGGCAAAAGGACTACTCTTTTATTAGTATAGAGATTATATCTTATGGTAGCCGATATCTCAAGGTAAACCTCTAAATAGAACCAGTAAAAACTAATTAAGGGTAAAATGTAATTACATGTCATTTATGTAGGTATTAAGTCATTATATTTACCCAATTACGCACCCACATCTAAATCAAAATAACCCTAAGCCAAGATTTTCTTCCTGATTTCATAATTCAAAAGTATCTCACTAAATTCGTTAGAAACTATTCACATAATTATGTACTATATGTAGTTCGTACAAGGATTTGAGTTGTAGTAGAAAAAGGGGCACGTTTGATTGTTTTGAATCGATTCAATTTCATCGGATTGGAGATGGGGGTGATGATGTCGTTTGTGGCAGCAAAGTTCGTTTTTATCTGTCGGATCCGTCGTCGTATAGAGTGGTGGTGGATGAATCAAGCAATACTGGGATATTGAACATGACAAATGTGTCTAAGAGAGTTAACATTGAAGTTTTGAAGCCGAAAACGAAAAAAGGGATGAACATTGTAGTGATGTATGTGAAGAATTCGGTGGCATTGCTCATTGTACTTTACTCTCACGACAACGTCGTTGATCTTCAACAAATGCATGAGTTGTTTTGTGAACTTGATGTTCATCTTTGTGTTAATTTAATGGGTTAGTCTCAATTTCCTCGCTTTGTTAAAAAATTATGAACTTTATCGTCTAAGTCTTTTGGATCATTGTACTTATACGATGAGCATTTCATATATCACAAGTATGACTACACAATATACAACCAATCTTATGGGAAGGCAGGATAGTTGAAACAAATCAAATACACCTATGATTTCAATATCCATTTGCTAAAATCACACCTTTAATCAAAATATTGCCAAGTGAAATGACATAGAAGCTTCATATTGATACCTTGAAGAAACTTATGGTGTTAAAGAAGAAGATGTCATCTTATACTGTCAATCTAAATCTAAATCTAAATGTTGAGTTATGTGGATTTAATGAGTATAAACTTATAATTCAATATATCCTTTTGAGTATCCTTTAATGTTTTTTAATTTTTTTTTAATATATATATATATATATATATATATATATATATATATATTCTTGTATTAGTTATGGTTTTGTGCAGGAGGACATATTGTGAACAAATTATATATCTTTTGGACTGGATTGATAATATGGTGAAGATATGTGCACACGGGTTATATTTGGTCCATATTATTGATCAAGTAACCCGAATTGACTTGTCAAAGAGATAGATATGATATTTGTGTAAGGATTGAATTAGACCGATACTTGTACGAATATCTTCTTCTTTCTCTCTTGTCTGTAGGGTTTAAGTTCATAGTGTTCATCTTCTGTTCTTAATCATGCTTTCATTGAGTGTGTAGATTAGTTGAGTGATTTGTAGTGAGGTCTTTTGTAGAGAGAAGACAGTTTATGTAGTGAGGTCTGATTTGTAAGTAATGGTGAAAACCTTCTCGTTCTTAATGAAATAAGAACTGTTGATGTTGTATGTTTTTTGTGTTCGAGTTTCTTTTGACTAAATGCAGTGGACATACTTTAGATTTAGTTTCTCATTCAATTCGGAATCAACTGTTACCATAAAGTCTAATTTAAACAAAAGGTATATATGGATGGGATTATGTATACAAAGGTCTCATTTAACAAGTATCATTTTTTATACTTAGAATAGTTGAATGATATTTTTTGAATGGTTTTAACACTTAGTTACCCCAATCATTTTACCTAATTAATAAGCATAAATCTCGTATTATTTGATAAACTTCTTTACTGAAAAATGTAACACCCTTCGCATGACGCATGGGCATTATAAAATCATACATATAAAATTAATTTCAGTTTTCAAAACAAAGTTTAGAGTTTTTAATAAAGTTTGTCGAATATAAAATAATCCTAAAAGTTATCAAAATATATGTTGTTTAAAAAATATGACGTACCAAGGTATCAAAACATAGTTCAAGCTCCCCCATAATTTGGAGTCTCTTAAAAGTCTTGATCCTCTAATTTCTCCAAAGACTTTAATTTGGGGCGTATTTGAAAAAAATAGCTGGTAGTGGGTAGTTGAAAGCGGGTAACTGGCAGCTGAAAGCTGAAAGCTATAGCTTTTGTTTGTAATATGAGTGTTTGACAAAAGTAGTTAGAAGTTTTTGAAATATGTTAAATTACATAAAATGACAATTGTTTAAAAAAATAAATATATATAAATATATTTTTAAGGGCAATTTTGGAAATTGATTTCAAAAGTTCAATAGCGTTTTGTTAAATGATACATGAAGTAGCTTTTCAATTTATAACGTTTTGTTTAAACTAAAAGTGAAATGCTTGTATTGCTAAACGAAAATTTTTGTTTAAACTTGAGCGTTTTGTCAAAAGCAAGAAGCTAGAAACTCCCAAACGCTTCATGTCAAGCATGCCACACATCAAAATAAATTAGGCAATGCATTTGGCTAGTGAGTCACCTGATGTTGATTCATTTAGAGCACAAGATGACAATATAACTTACTCGAGTTAAACCGCTGAAAATAATCAAAAACATATAGAACACTTGGGTTTAATAACCCAATCAAAACAAAAGGGTCTTATATGCCCACATATTGACTTCAAACTATATTATTCTAAAATGACTCATAAGTCCTAAAAAATCGCATAAAAGGGTAAACCATGATTTTATCATAAATGTAGATGCAATGCATGCAAATACACATCACCCTTGTCCATCTCAATAGTCTAAATTGCAGAAATTGATGGTTCAATATATTAGACTCATGGTCAGTGTCATCAATGAACCATTACCAATTGTTGTCTCACAAACCAAATGTTAGGTAATTAGGGAAACCACTACCCTACATCACACAAGGGGGTAGTTGGCTCGGATGTGCACGTGAGGATTATCTAGAAATCTACTCACAAACGACGAACTATCAATATTTTGGGTACCTGGGATCTCACGGTCACAACCCATCACAACATGATATACACGAGTAGGTTGCTTACTTTCTCAAATCATTTTCAAGAAACATTAGCTTTTTGCTTTTATAATCAAACAAATTTCCAAGAATGGCATCTCATGAATGCACACATATGTATTGTATACAAGTAGTAAGAAAAATCAATTAAGTATAACATAACGCAACTCAAAGTAAGGAAGGGGATATGTGTTGGTAACTCACCTTAGTCCAAAGCTTAGAAAACATCATACTCATCTTTACTTGAAGTACTCTTCTCCAAGATCTACTCTTAGCAATCAAGACGTAGATTCATCATTAAGAGGTGTCAAAAGACTAATATACCCTTCTAGAATAGTTCTAGAACTTAAGGATCACCTAAAACTAACTATAAGTAAGTCAACATCGCAATAAGTGTTCCATTAAGCCTCTTACTATGATCTAAACTCCAAAATTTAAATTTTACAGTTTCAAATCATTCCTTATGCTAAAATATGAAAGTATGCGAAACCTTTTCACTCGATGTAACGTCCCCAATTTTGAGCTAGACGTTTAGTGTATAATGTAATTATACATTCAAACGAACAATTAAAATTGATAATTAAAATAATTATTCTTCATATGTGTAATGAGATAGTAAATAATTATCATGTACACATTAAATTGACAAATATTAGGATTATATAATATTTGTAGAAAACTTTAATATAAAATTTATTGTTAAGTGATAAAATAAAGATTAAAAAAATAAAAGATTATTTTGGATAAATAATCTTAATAAAAGTTATAGTAGTCATGACGGTGATTCCGTGGATATAAAGAATATCCAAATCTGACTTCGTATGAGAAAGTTATGATTTATTTAAGTTTCGCGTTCAAACCGAAACAACAAGATGTGTCGTAAAAAGTGAACCGGAGATAGGTTTCTTTTTAGCGCAATTGATCCAAACAAAAGTCACAATGCTCATTAATAGAAACTCTTCGATATAAAGAACATCACAATCTGACTTCATATGAGGAAGTTATAATTTTTCAAAGTTTCGAGTGCGACACAGTATAGTTGTGTGTGACACAGAAATCAAAATCAAAATCGGTTGATTGTTAGTCAAAACAATCTAAATAAAAGTTGTAGTACTGTTCAATATGAATTTAACGATATAGAGAATGTTGAAAACAAAGCTCGTATGAACAAGTTAGGATTTTCACAACGTTATTTACAGTCCAAGCCTTCTCGGCCCGTAAAACAAAAAATAAAGGGAAAAGTATCAGACGGAGTCTAAATGAAAAGTGTAATACTCATCGATAGCTACATGTGGATATAAAGACCGTCGAAAACGGAACTCATATGCGAAAGTTATGAATTTTACAAAATAATTAAAATTCATCGAACGAGATTAGAGGAAATATCAGGAGGAACCTTCTTCCCCATGACTTAGATCGAGATTATGAAACGTATCCAGGGCGCAGTGCACTTGGGTGCGTTGTGCCCCCATGAAATTGCTATATATTTGATGTTTTTTATGCTCATTTCTTTATTCAAACATCTTCCTTTCTCTCTCAAACTTTCCTGATGCCCTGAGGCCCGAACCTAGTGGTTATTAAGTGTTAGTAGCAAAGATCTGGAGCATCAGAAAGCCCCGAGGAATAGAGTTTTTGGTTTCGAAGTTCTACTTGAGTAATGCCCAGTTTTTCGTCAAACAACCTAAAGTTGAGTTATTGTTCCCGTGCTTTAAGTATAACTTATATTTATGTTTATAATCATTTTTATGAACTTATAAATAAGATCTATCAGTAATACCAATCGTTATACTAAACGATCTACTTATGAGATTGATAACAAAGTAAGATTAGTGAGGTGTTTAAAATGGATTTTCCAAATAATATATTTTTATATGCCAAACGGATTCTACCTCCGATACGATCTTACCTGGTTATTTCTTATCAGGTATACGTCAATGTTTCATTTGGGATTACTGATTAATCTGGAAAAAAAACTTATAACAATTAAACTTGATAAATACGAACAAATAATAAGGCTTAATAATATTCATATTTAGATCGTTTTAAAGGGAAATCTAAAGCGTCGGTCAATGATATGACTTTTCCATGAGTCTTTCATCTATATCAAGTGAGAGGATAGTTATTTTCATGAACATAATTTAATATCTGAATTTGTTAAATAAATATTAAATATTTGTTGAAAGTTTATATGTAAAATTTTATGTTATTATTTTGAATATTTGTTAAATGTGTATTTGATAACATGCATTATGTGAACCACTTATGGTTAATTATTTGTTAAAAAGTTTATACGATATTATTACGTGATAATCTTAAAAATAAGTATTTTTACTTAAAAAGATTATTGCATGCTAAAATACTTAATACGCTGTTACGACAAGTATCGTTTAAACAAGATTTAATATTAAAAGATGATTATAAGGATTGTAATCTTGTTTAAGTTCTAAACTAAGACATGTAAAGAGTATTTAGATCCAGTTAAGTTGGATAAAAGAATATCTGTGTATTTAAATTATACGGTATAAACATGAAAATGGTTTGGAAATCCATTATAAGCATTATAATATTACCTAATAATAAAATAAGAAGAGAAATTTAGTAACTAACCATTATAACTATATTTTTTCAGTTTTTGAAAATAACCACTTTTTTTGGAATGTCTAATTCCGAAGTATTATTCATATTTATGGAGTAATATTCATCATTTTTTCATTTTTTATTATTTTATTATTTTTTTCATTTTCAAAGAAATTATTTTGTTTTTTTTTTAAATTCCGAATGTTACATTTCGTAATGTTTAATGTGAGCGTTTTGCAATAAAATATCTAATTTTATGCACTAATATCGTATATAGTTCATATTACTATGTTTGTTTAATTTTTTGTTAAATTAAAAAAATATTTTTTTTTCTTGAAATTCCGTAATTGTTCTTCGGATTTCGGACTTGTTCTTAAAATTATAGAGTTCTTTTTCGAAATCCGAAATTTTAGTCCGGAATATGAAATGTTGGTCCAGAATCCGGAATATCATTCCGGAATTACTCAAAAAAATGTTTTTTCTTTGACTGGAATGCCTTATTCTGGAAAATTATTACTTAATTCCCCATATAAGAATTATAAAGAATGCTTAGTTCGAGTTGAATTAAAAGAGTGTTTAGTTACAACATGTGTTGTAAAAATATTACATATATAGGAAATCGTGTTGATTACATACTTTGTCATCTTATTTAGTTATATACTAGGACTTAAAGGAGATGTTTAGTTCAATTAAGTTTGGGTTTTAGATAACATCATATTGAGGGTGTGTGCGATAGGTAACATCACACTATCACGTGTCGATATATGGTTTACATACCAGAGTACAAGTAATATTCCTTTGGATGGTCAAAAATTGGCATGTCCAGATCAGATAGTCAGAGGGTATGTCTTGAGCATCTTTCAAAGTAGGATGACAACACTTGATATTCTAGGTAGTCTTGTAAATTACATCGCTAATATGGGTTCATTACCCGCAGACGTAGATGAAATGAAATACCATATTCATCAAACACTTTGATGGATTATGTGCCTTTATGTCATATACCAGCTAAGGGAGCCCCTAGTTGTGTAGTCAAACCATTTCTCTAAACGATTCATCAGGAATGGTGATTCTTCTTGATAATCGTGGACTAGGCTTTGTGAGAATCTACTAGGATGGGTATGTATGGTTGAAATGTTTTGTAGATACCTAAGTTAAGGATATATCTATATTGTTTGGTAATAGTTTGTTTTTAAGGTTTATAATTATAAGTTATTATCATAATAATATTGTGCGATTGAAAACTCTATGTGTTTCACCAGGTTTCCTAACCTGGCCCACTCAATTTATATGCATCACAGGTTACTAGGATAAAGGTCCTGGAACTTGATTAGGATGCCGAGTGATTTAAGATACTACATACAATAATGTTTAGGATCATTAGGTCTTTGCATTGTAACAATGTCATGTATTGATTATGACATCCTAGAGTTTTTGTATTTTGAAACAACATCTTTACTCAAAGATATTTTAATAAAACAAAAAAATTTCGGCAAAATGTTTTATTATACTGAGATTTTCTGCAAACAAAATTGATACGATTTTGAAGCATAAAGAATTTTTTTTTTTTGGTTTTGAAAAATAAGGGATGTCACACTCAGTAGCTTCATTTTTTAGCTTTCTTTCTCATTAGAGCATCTTATGTTTCATGTTTGCTTTTAGGCTAGTTCCCAAACTTTTTTTTTTCAATTATATGGGATCCCAAACATGTTTATAGGATGTTTTATCATGCCAAAATATTTAACTTATTCCATTAAATCCTTATTACAATTGTTAAGCTCGTAGTGCTCAACAAACCCCAATTGAAGGTTTTATGAGCTTAAGTTGCTCTAGACTGCACTTTAGCCATCATGATTCATTCCAAAATATTTAATATCCAAGTAAATGTTTCCAAGTGCATGATATACATGGTAAAACACATTCTAAATGATTCTAGGCAATTATTGTAACTATGTAATCACCAAATCCATTCCATAGTTTCATGAATTCCCTTTATGGACAAACAATTCTTAGGATCACTAAAGATCAAGTAATCCTTCATTTTTAGCATCTAATTCATTCCTAATGTATCAATTCATAAACTAGAATATCAATTATATAAGTAGATGCTACAAACTAAATAGAATTCCATCATTTAACCATTGAATCCATAATTACAATCATCTAACACTTTGATTCTCTCACTTATTGAGTTTGTGAATCCATGATGAATTTATTTCAAAAAATTAAACTACATTTATGATCATATATATTCTAACAATAGCTTAAAATTCATAATACCCAATTTTAAATCTAAGGTTTATAACTAGATTTCTACTCAAACTTTAAATACATCAAGTTAGTGATAGGATTGAGCTTAGAACTATAGTGACCACTTAAGGGGGCTATAAAACAAAACCCTAACTATGATGTAAATTTGATTGATAAGAACACGTTATGAATTATGATGAAGAGTGGAATGTAACAATCAATACTACTAATCAATATGGATTAGAGACGGAAAGAAAATTTAAAGCCCTCAACTAGACCTTACAAGTTGAATCATGCTATTTTGAGACAAATTATTAAGACTCAGCAATTTCTTTAGCAATCAATATGTTCTTCATTTACATAATGGGCTTTAATGAGCTACGTTTGTATATTGATAAATATGTTAGAAGCGTATGTGAGAAGAACTTGCAATGTGGAAACAGAGTGATAGATGAGCGATATGTGAGATAAAGTATATTATACAATTTGAAAGAGCAACTCCCTTGTAGGGTGTGTGAATTGGACATTGTTATGTCCTAAATGAAAGTTAAGTATAGTAGCAATTTACTTTACTTAGTTAAGATTACTGTAAACTGATAATGCTCATGTGGAAAGAATGATAAAAAGTATAATAGATGTTGCAAGTAGGTTGGAGAAGTTGTGATTAAATGGAATAGGTATCGTGATATACTATAGTAATCATTGATATAAAAATCATTTATACTTTCATAAGGATGCAAGGGAATGATAAACTAAGTTGTTATAACTTAGTCATAACTATTTTGACGGGATTCCAAGGACGAAATCTTCTTAAGGAGGGGAGAGCTTGTATTACCCATTTTTCATAACATGTATTATTGTATAAGAATGGAAAAAAGTTAGTAAAACATTGTGATAGTTTACTCTAAGACGATTTTGTGGATATAAAGATCGTCGAAACGGAGTTCGTATGAGAAAATTATATTCGTTCGAAGTGGAGATGAAAGTACATTGGTATTTCAAGAAATTCAACAAAAGTCGGGTCAAACGGTCCATGGCGGCTTTCCACGGTGTGGCATAATCCTCACCACGACATGGAGAAGAAGTGAGTCCCAAGGACATGTGTAAAACCAACAGATTTGGGCTAGAAAAATAAGTGATAAAATGAATTCTTTTGTAGAAGATTATTTAGGATAAATAATCTTAACAAAAGTTATAGTATATCTGAAAAGGATTCCATGCAGATAACGAACTCTAAAATCCAACTTCGTATGAAGAAATTATGTTTTTTCGAAATTTAATGATTAAACCGACACAAATGTACGCATCATAAAAAGTAAATTTTAGATAAGTTGCTTATTAACTTAAGTAATATAACGAAAGTCGTGGTGATTGTAAAACCGAGAGTGTGCATATAGAGAACATCCAAATTTGACTTCATATGAGGAAGTTATAATTTTTTGAAGTTTCAGCGCAGCAGTGCGGACACGGAAATCGAAACTTGTGACAACCCGAAACTTTTTTTGTTATCCTTAACCAAATCCCATTAATAAAATTTGGATTTTATTGATTTTCCATCAAACTCTTGGTTTAGAAAACCAACTATTTTTATATAGTTAAATTCTATACGAGTCGGAAACCAAAAATCGCTCGAAAACCCGGAAAGTCTAAAAAATCCAACAGTTTTCGGCTTAGGTGGGTGTACGGTCGTACACCTATGTATAGCCATATACCTGTTTACGGTCGTACACCTGTTTACAGCCGTAAACCCGTTTGCGGTTGGTGTCAGGTGGACCCCACCACCGACCATACCCCAGCCTATAAAAACAGGACCCCCCCACTTCATTTGAACCTTCATGACCGAAAACTCTTTCATTCTCTCTCTAGAACTCTTGGCCGTAAACACATAAAACTCCTCTTTTCTTCTGGAAAAACACCAAAATCGTCAATTCGAGTCGATTGGGAGCATTTGGAACACGTTTTCTTCGAAATCAAGCACCCTTGTTCTTGAGTTTACGACCGTAAACCCTTCAAGATCTGTTCGGGCCGTAAACCCTTCAAAAAGGAGTTCACGGCCGTAAACTACCTGCTGGCTGTAAACTCTTGTTCACGGCCATACACATCTCTTAAGTGGCGAAAATCCTGTTCTCTCGATTCAATCAAGTCCCGGTAACATTCCTTAACCAAAAACAAGTGTTTTTCTAACACTTTATCTAACGGAATCGCTAATTTAGATACATATATATGCATTTATTGATATTAGGATTCCGTTAAGTGCCATAAACAACAACTCGAGGATCTTCCAGTTCAACCAATGCAACCAAAAAACAGTGAGTTCATACCCCTACGCTTTTATGGTTTTTAAACGTTTTCAGGGGGAATACAAGCCAAACATAAAGGTTTTCAACGAGTCCAAAACTCATGCAATTAATACAAATCAAAGGTTTTCATAAAGCATTTAGATACTCTATCCCTCTTGTAATATGCAGAGCATATGGGACATTTTCTAAACTTAATTGCATGGTTTTCATAACAGTTCACGAACGTAACATTTTAGTCAAACTATAATAGGTATCGTTTGGAGAATTCATTACCAGTTTTATAGATACAAACTACTTACACGGTTGAACATATAAACTATGATAAATTTAGTTTACCCATCACTACATACAAATAACAAGAGTATCATACTAAATAATTATTTTGCGTATAATTATTTATACTCTACCAAGTATACCAACGATTTTAAACACGAGAACAACGATACAGAACAACACGTAAAGTAGTTAATACAAGATTGTGAGACAACTCTTCAATTGTACCTTTCGGGATACTAGCAAATCCTCTACATTTAGTATAGCCAGAGTCTCCTGGAGGGAGAGCATGAGATTTGTGAATAGATCTATTCGGGAATGACAATCCCACACCTAAACTGCTAGCTACAGTTAGACATGTATGCCTGGGGTGACAAATATCATAACTTACGACGCCTGAAGAAACGTCGCGGAGGTCACTAGTTATATCAAGCATGATTATACGAACTCACAATAGTATAAAATAACCTTTGTTTACGGTATTTTCATTCTTCAATAGTTTTATTTTAATTAATAAGGCTGCTACACATTACATTGGAGGGTATTCCAGGGATACAACACTTGGTTTTATTTTAAGTAATAAAATTACTATACATACTGGTGGTAGTTTTTCCAACAGAACATACACTACTTACTGGTGGTAGCCAGGGTTTTCAAATAGAACATACACTACATACTGGTGGTAGCCATGGTTTTCAAATAGAACATACACTACATACTGGTGGTAGCCAGGGTTTTCAAACAGAACATACTATACATATAGTAACGAACAAACATGTTAGAAAATATTGGATTTTCCTTGGAAACATGCATACATTTTTCAGATTCATTAACAGGTTTTCACTATAAAACATTCTTATGAACTCACCAACCTTATGCTGATACGTTTTCAAAATCGCTTGTATTCTCAGGGCAACAGTAGACAGGTACTCTCACCGGCTTTTGACAAGATGGAGCATTTGGAGTCTCGTCTTTATATTTTTCTACTTTTGATGTATACAAACAAAGAGACAAACAGATGTAAATATTCATATTATATTGTAATGGTTGTGTTTACTTTGATTACTATGATGCAATTGTTGTGATACTAAACATGACGTCCTCCACGCCCGAACATTTCCGCCGTTTCGGTTTGGGGGTGTGACAAAACTCAATTCGGTTGATTGTTAGATGAAACAATCTAAACGAGAATCAAATATCTCATTAATATGAGTCTGTCAATATAAAGAAAACTGAGAACCGACATCGTATGAAAAAGATATGAATTTTAAACAGAGATTGGTAGTCTAAGCCTTCTAAAATAATAAATAAAAACTAAAGTGAGAATTATCCTACAAATTCAAAACTAAAGTTGTAGATCTCGTCAATAGCTATGCATGGATATAAAGAATGTCAAAAACGGAGTTCATACGAAAAAGTTATGAATTTTTGAAGTTTCCCTAGTGCTCCACGCGCAAAAAGGAGTAGCGTGCACCTTCTAGAAGCTGCCACACAACATGAGCGACAATTTCACACGTATTAGGCATTTATAGGGCCGACCATACTAGTGCACATCGTGCCTCTGGTCTAGGCATGTCACACCCCCAGCTGGCGGCGGAAACACCGGGCAGTGTAACTTCATTCTTTTATCATAGTTATCAAACACATATTGAACAGTACAAAAGAATTTTATAAACTACATACCTTTATTATTGATGATAGAAAGTTACATTATTCTTGTTTCCTAGTAATTATTACATAGTATCCGAACTATCGCACATGTCTTCACAGATATATGTTCCATACAAACAAAAATGATAATAGTAAAACTTCTTCTGTTCGAGAAACATTCAGCTTATCAAGTTCCTGAAAACACATGCATTTTGAAAATACGTCAACATAAAGTTGGTGAGTTCACAGGTTTTGACTCTATACGAGTATATAAACTAGGTATATTGCTTACTTAATGGATAAGTAGAATACCTACAAATTCCTTGTACTTAGAGTATAAGTGTTTGATAAACTTATACTTAACATTAATACTTGTATATCGACAAAGTATAATTTTTCTAAAATTATGCTACCATGACTCCATAACCGCTACTATATGACATACAAGACCTCTGACTAAAAGATCCCACCAATGGTTCCACGAAGGATTCTACCATTGATGCCATAAAAGATTTTGCTTAGTGTGCCACGAAGGATTCCACCAATATAAAAACACTGCATGCTTCATCGACATCGACTCACAATAAAACAAATAAAAGGATAGTTCGTCACTCACCAAAAGTTAGGTTGTAGCTAGCAACCATGAGTGGGGTTGTCAACCCGTATTGTTTCATACACAACTTCCTCGCTCATAAAGGATTAACGATTACAGGTAAGAGGATTTCCCATAAGATTCTTAATCTTAGTTGATGAATAAAATAGCTCATGTAGACTTTGTCGAGTTCCTATAGCAAAAGCATATTCGTGTCTAAAACCCTAAGTTACTAGACTATGATTTAAACATCATTCCTAAATAATAGTTAGGCAGTACAACAGTTATAACTTGAAATAAAATCAGGTTTTATCTAACATAAAACCAATAATAGCAACATACTTAACAAGTATATATAGAACTCCTAAATATAACTTCAGGGCTATATTAGTAAAATACCAGGTTTATTTAACACAAAACCAATAATAAAAACATACTTAACAATTAGTATATAGAACTCCCGAGTATAACTCCGGATCTATATTAGTAAAATCTATAATAATAACATGCTAACAAGTTTAAGATGGTTGTATGATTTCAAAATATCAAATATATTCTGGGTATATATGATACAAAACAACTATATCCTGGTTAATATAACTATTTATGTTGAAACATATATTATCATATAAACATAATATTAACTTATATATAATATTTAACATGCATTTTCCCCCAAAAACATTAAAAAGTAGGGCCGTCAAACTCACTTTAGTAGCGTGATTTGATAGAATCTAATTAGAAATGGTCAGCGGTTCATGATCATTGGGCTCGGTACGAGGAATGCCTTCAGCAAACGAGAGAAAGGAAAGAGATTTAGGTGTAAGGAAGGTTAGGGTTTAACTTGCTATTTATAGGCTACCTAAGACAAGTTCACGTCATTAATATGTATGTTCATGTCGTGAAGCCTAGATGCATCACTCGTAGACTTGCAATTTGGGTCCTAGCTTCGGAAGGTGTCAAGATACTGATTTCACGTCGTGAACCTTTATGTCCACGTTGTGAAGTCTTAACACATCACTCCCATAGACTTTCCATCAACATTCTATCCTTTAGAAGTGTCCTAGATAACTTTCACGTCGTGAACCTTCATGTTCACGTCGTGAAGCATGGCTGATTAGGGTTTTTGCCACGTATCATGCTCCTAGACTGCTACATCTTCGGAAGATCATATCTTTTGCATACGAACTCCGTTTTTGACGTTATTTATATCCATGCGTAGGTATTTCTGAGTACTACAACTTTCTTTTAGATTCTAGTATATAATTCTCACTATATTTTAATTTCCTCTTATTATAGAGATTTATAGTGTTAGGGTTTATCATAACTTCTTCATGCAAAGTTAGATTGAGATTTGTTAAAATCTTTTGGAATTGTACGGACATATACTTTGATTTATACTATAAAGTACGTATGAAAGTTCATACTTGCCTTAGAATTTACTATGAACTACATAGTAATTTTATCACATAACTTGTTTGACATGATCACATGTGATTGTTGTTAACCTATTTTGACTGGTGTTACAGGGCGTGACGTGTCTCCGCAATTTTATCCTTATAGAGGCATATCAGTTGCCATTTACTACACATCTTTTAAACTCCCTCTCGAATTTCTCTCCTTGGATCCAAAATTTTCCTAGTATTTAGGATTATTTGGCTTAGCTTTGAGATCCTGGAAAGCCCGAAAAGTAGAAGCTCTCGGATCGGAGTTCTGTCCACATAATTTTTCCGGTTTTCCTAGAAACTCTATAAGTTAAGCTACACTTATTTTATTTCGATTGTAACTTATATTTATAGTCATAGTCGTTATTATGAACCTATAAATAAGATTTATCAGTACTTCCAAGTCATTATACCGATTGATCTACTTATGGGGATGATGTCTAGGTTGGATTTAGTGAGGTATTTAAAGTGGGATTTCCAAACATTATACTTCTAATACCAAACAAACCCTACCTTTGATATAATCCTACTTGGTTTGTAACACCCTTAAACATACAACCCAAAATTTTCATTTTTAAGCTTAACAATCATAAAATAAACCATATTATTTTTCCCAAAGTCATATAAACATGTAATATTTTAGTTGTGCAATCCAACGATACATATAAAATCATCATCAGAGTCATAATACCAAAATCACTAATGCGGAAAATCATGGTGTGATGCGATGCGATGCGATCAAGCCAGCCCTTTCTGCTTCGAGCTGGAAGTACCTGAAACCAAAACTGAAAACCGTGAGCAGGAAGCTTAGCGAGTTTTCCCCACCATACCACATACAAAATCATAAACATATTTCCAGGCATATCTAGGTGCCCGACCTACCCTGCTGAGCATACCTGGGTACTCAACCTACCCATGTCAGACATACTTGGGTGTGCGACCTACCCTTTCCAGGCATACCTGGGTGCCCGACCTACCCATTAGTTTTATTCCAACCGATTACGGGGTCTATTTCACCCCTACCACTACCACATAAATCATGCATATCACACATAAGCATCAAACAATTCATACTACCTTAGTAATTATCACTAAGACAATTACTAAGTCATATCAATACTAGTGGGCCGATATTAGTGCCTTCGACCCACGGTTCCTACGAAGGGAGACTCACCTCATTGTGTATGCCAAAATCGTACTCCTCATATGGCTCGGAACTGCTCTCCCTAAAGCATAATAAATTCCCTAATCAGAATTGGGTCCAAAAAGAGGACTCCCTTATGGCCCAAACTTCTAATTCATGTTCTAAAGCAAGGTTTCCAAATCCTTGGCCTATTGGACCTCTTTCTCCTAAGGCCCGACTCCTAATTAAATTAAGGCCCAAGTCTATTCATTTAAGTTTCGAGGCCCAATAAGGCACATTAAGGCCCAATATGATATATCCTAGGTATAGGCCCAGAAGCCTTACTCCACAGTGAGTCATGATGCCCAACTATTTTTAGTCACAACATCCTAAGACCCAAATATCCATTTGACCACTCTGCATGCATACGTGCAACGTACCCGATACGTACGCCCAACGTACGCTGGTCTTGACCACTTTGGGGAGATTGACCTGGTACGTGCAACGTACTGCCCAGTTTCCTTAGAGGTCCTTTTGTGACTTAATCCATTAAGTCCTAAAATCCAAAACATAGATCTAGGTCCTTTAAGACGTCCTAGACCATAAAGTTATAAACTTTATGTCTTTGCATGCATGGATGGGGGTTAAGACATGTTTTAAGTCCATAAACACACTTTGTGACCATCTAACACTTACATGGTTGTGGCTTAACCATCAAGGCTCGATTTTTATTGCTCTAAATACTTCTAAGAGCTCAAAAAGACAACTCTTATAGGCTGGAACTACCAGAACAGAAGAAATCTCAACTGTGGAGTCAAAATGTCACATAAAACACCCCAAAACTACATCTAAGCATGCAGTGGTCAAGTTTGAAACTTCATACCTCAAATGAGTCAGAAAAGATGCTAAACTCATGGATCTACAAGCCCTTCTCACGTTCTTGCTCCTTCTTCTAACTTCCACTTCTTCAAAACCACCAAAAATCACCCAAAAGTGCACCAAATGAGCTCACAAAGCATGCAAGAGGTTTAGGTTGTGATTTCTACTCTTTCGTGATAATGGAGGCTGAGGTAATGAGGTTTGGGATGAAGTTAATGTCTTTATATATTGTGTAAACCCTAAAATTTAGGGTTTTCTACTGGACAGGTTATGCCCAGTGTATGCGAGGCTCCCCCTCCCCCTCCCCCCCCCCCCCCCCCGCTTCGCACCTCAATCATGTATGCTGTGCGTACACTATGTACGCCCAGCGTACTACCTTTCACACAATTTCAATATTTAAACACTTAAATAAATCAAGGGAAATACCTAGTGACTCGAATTTACATGGTCGTTCCTTACCTGAACTTGATATATCTTGATGTAAACATTGGGATTAATGAGGAATCAAGACTATTGTTAGTCACCGAGAATATAACGCTAAGGCTTAGTGATATGAACCTAGGTCACATCAAAGGAAAAACTAAGTCCTGAAGTGAAGCGTTGCCCGACTTGTCAGTTATCCACTTTAACATTTGAGTGCATAGTTATTAGTTACTTTCTGCTTACAGATAAATACAAGTAACTTAAATGCTTTAATGTTATGTTTGCTGCTTAGCTGTGTTTAATATATATGTGCAACATGATAATATGATATATCTATTACTTGATTAAACTATATATATATATATATATATATATATATATATATATATATATATATATATTATCATACTTAAAATATGATTGGGTAGTGAAGGGTTGTGTGAAATATTAGATGATAGGATGTGATATTGTAACATCAAAAAATCATAACAAATTTAAACTTTTCAAAACAACCAATTTATTAAAAGAAGTGTTTACAAAACCATTGTTTCCAAAACATTATTTAAAATCAGAGTCTCGTAAAATCCAATCAACATAAACCAAGGATGTGTAAGATCACGCCTTCGCCTTGCCATGGTCCTCAGAAGTACCTGAAACAAAACTAAAAATGTAAACCAACGCTTAGTGAGTTCCCCCAAAATACCACCATATAAACATAACAACCAACAACACACACAGAGCCTTCAACATGACTGGACCTCCTCACTATTCCTTCAACCTATTTGGACTGCTCTCCGGGCCTTCGGCTTGACTGGACCGCCTCGTAGGCCTTCAGTCTATCCGGACCTCCCTGGATGTCTTGGCCTTCAGCACAAAGTAGGACCGCCTCAACCCAACAAACCATAACATATCAGCATATACCATAACAATCAATAGCTAGCATATATAGGTAGTCATACAGATCTAACAGATCACCACAGCATAACAACATCTGATATAACAAGGTACAAATCTAACAGATCACTATAGCATAACAACATCCTATATACCAGGATACAGATCTAACAAATCACTAAAACATAGCAACATACGGTAAACCAGGATATCAATCCAATAGGTCAGCCTTGGTGCCTTCGACCCGTAAGTACAGTGAGGAAAACTCACCTCACAGTCTGAATGTAGTATAAAAAACTCCCAGCTCCGAAAATCAGCTCAACCCAAATCCTAAATGTCAAGACGTTTCCCATTCTAAATTAATAACATTTCCTTAAAATACCCTTGGTCAAAACTGGTCAAAATCAACAACTCAACTGAGTCAACCCAACCGAGTCAACTCATGGCTCATACGTGGGGCGTACTCCGGAGGTATGCGAGACATACAACCTTTGATCGCAGTCAGGTGATTGACCACACACGCACTGCGTACTCCAAATTATGCAGGATGTACTCTTATACTTTCCATTTTCTCAATAAGTGCTTAATGTATTAAGCTCTCACGTCCAACTTTCAGATCCAAGGCCAAAATACCACTAAAAGTCATAAAGTTTTCAACTTTATGACTTTGCATGTCCATTAAGTTCTTAATACACAAAATCCTAACTTCTTAATGCCTTAAGACCTTTTAGAGCATGAATGGAGGAAAACTAATCACCAAGACCACATTTTTATGACTTAAGACCCCTCATAAGGTCTTAAAGGATGACTTATTTGGTCAAGAGCATGCCATACTCAAGAATCACCAAATTTGGGACCAAAATTTCCATAAATGAAGATATGGATAGATCAACAATATGGATTGATCAAACAAGGAGCTTTTTACCTTTAGGGGTAACTAAAAAGTGGAGAATCCTAGATCTCATTTGCTTCCAAGCTTCAAGGTCCTTGCACCAACTTCTTCATCATCAAGAACACCAATAAAGCACACAAATGAGCTCAAAAGCACTCTTCTCACGTACGGTTTTTTAGAGGGTCGAATTCTCAGTTGGAGGTTGATTAGGGTGAAGGTCTTGGGCCATAAAGATGTTTAAACAGGGTGAAAACCCTGAATTTTAGGGTTTGGAACCCTCACACGTACGTCCAACATACTAGGTCCTTCGAATGTACGCCATGCGTACGAAGAGTACACTCAACGTACTAAGTTATGGCCAGAATTTACCAAAATGCCACTATAGGCCACTGTGCACCCCTTTCTCATACACAAGGACTAGATTGAAATTCTTATCCATTCATAGGGATAAAATTGAAAATACCTCGACATCGGGATGTTACAGATATGTTAATAAAGGGCTGAGTAAAATAATAAATCAGAGGCTAAGATAAGTTAGGGTTATGCAAAATAACAAGCTGTGACCTATTATGCTATAACCGAAGTACTATTGTACTGTTGTGCCTAGTCATATATGAAAATTTTAGTTAGTAAAATAATATGCAAAATAAAGAGCGATGACCTGCTGTGTTATGACCAATGTACTATAATATTATTGTGTAATGCTCAAAGAACTATTATACTGACGTGCCTAGATTATTTAAGGAAGAATAAATGACAACCGCTACTGATAAAGATCCTTTAGGAAAGATCTATCGAGATCTTTATTTAAGGATTTGAAAATAAGGATAATGGGAATAGGTAATAGGGTTATTTGTTGAAAAATATATAATTAAAGATTATAAGATTGTGGGTTGAAAACCCTATGTACTCAGCAAGTTACCAGACCTTACTCACTTAGTTTCTTTGTATCACATGTATCGATATGAAGGTATTTTATGTTGGGAAATGATGAGAGATTCGAGGAAATATAGGTCACTAGATGTTGTAAGGCCAATAATGATTAAATTTATGCTTTTCTTTCTTGTATAAAATATGACATCCCAAGTTTTAATAATCAATGCAAAACATTTCTTCGTGAATTCCACTTATGAGACAAATTCTATTATTACAAATAAACTTTGTTTTAAAATAAACATAAATAAAAATCCTTTTCAGACCATGAAAATTGGGGATGTCACAACACGTATCAATCGGAGAGTGACAGATGGCGGAGAAATGACACGTGGAAAAACAACGAACTCTTGTTCACCATGGCGTGAAACACCTCTTGCCATGATGTGGCTCGTATAGTGGTATAAATAGGAGCCATTTGTGTCATTTTAAGGGTTTGGGCACGTGTCATCGGGGGAGCCGCTCGGGAGGTGTTCATGGAGACTTATAACCGAAGAGGTGTACTCGTGTATAGGGATACGAGAGTTAAATTACAGAATTTGAGGATGTATCTTTACTCTCGGTTTTATGTAAATACATTTTATGTGATATTTTTGTTGGATTATGTGTCTAAGCCCATAACCATTTTGGTATGTACTTGACCCGATTATGAACATGGTCCTTTTGGGTTGCCTTCACTCATGCAACTTGATAGGATGACAAGAGGAGAGAGAGTAGACTTTATTATATGAATAATAAATTCATACTCAAAATGGTTTTATTAATATATTACAAGATTAATATATTATTTGGAAATCATATTATTTAATTAGTATTGATCAGAAATTAATTTGGTGATCAAAAGAGACTGATTAAATTAAGGGGACTGATATTGCAAATCACTAATAGTTGCAGTTGGGCTGACGGATCACCTTGGAATTAAGGTTGGATGAATTCTATGGGAAGCCCATAAGGAATTCATTCAAGGGCTATTCTAGAAGGGGTCCATAGGCTGCTTAAGGCCTAAGCAGTCACATTAGGGTTTCCACCTAAAACCCTGGAAACTACAAGTATAAATAGACCCCATTACAAGGGTTTTTCGTTGAAGGCTTTAAGAAACCCTAGAGTGGTCGAAATCCTCCTCTCTCCAACATCATCCTTTGCATTGAGTGTTTGTGGCTCCATTAGAGGTGCAACACTTGGGGAACTAGGCTTTCAGAAGTCAAGATCAAGAAGGATTAAACTTGTTATTGCTACATAACAAGAAAGGTAAAGTTTCTAACCCTAATCATATGTGATTTTCAGATTTGGTATGCTAGAATTAGGGTTTATGCTTTGGTATTCATAGTTGTATGTTCATTATAGAAAAACCTAGATCAAAGCAATTAGGGTTGCATATACACCATAGGAATGATGTTATGCTCATAACCCAACAATGGTATCAGAGCTTAGATCGTTTTTCAAGTTGAATAGATGCAAAAGTGAACCGCCATAGGATCAAAAAGTCGAAATTTGCAGTCTGACTGGATGACTCGCGGAGTCCATGTATGGACTCGAAGAGTTGCATGAACTCGATGAGTTCCATAGTGAACTCGACGAGTCCAGGTCTCTGGTGCTGAAATTTTCGATTTTCTGGCCAGATTTTGATGAAGATAACTACCAAAAATCGTTTTTCTTGCCAAAATTCGATTTTTTTTTAGTTTGGTATGGATATCCTTATCAAAATTGGTAGATTTGGTTAAATATGGATTATATAGGATTATTATGATTCAAATATTTGAACTAGTAAGTTTGAAAATTTTCAAATTACACCCCTTAGGTTTTATAGTTTAAATTTGAACTTAAAAGTTTTAGTTTTTGAAATTTAAATAGTTAAACCCTAATATTTTAAAAGGTTTCAAAATTTTCCTCAAGTTTTGGAATTTAAAATTTAATTAAAAGGTATTAATTTTGAAATATTAAATTCTAAAACCCTAGTGTTTTTGAAAAGTTCAAATTACACCCTTATGGATTTTATTTAATTAATTAAGAGTTTAATTAAAAGAGAGAATTAATAAAACCATAATAATATGATTTAAGATTAATAAAATTAAAAGTCTAATTTATTAATAGATTAAACCACCTAGTATTTTAAAAGTATAAAATACACCCTTATACTATATAAAATTAAAAGTTTAATATTATATATGTATAAGTAAATGTCAATCTTACCGTTAGTAGGTCTCATTCACGAAGCTGGTCTATATGGGATGTTTAAGGAAGCGGCCTGCAAAATGACCGCCATTAGGTATTCACTCTTACCCACCACACCCTTGACTAGTGGAGGGTCGTTAGTCGAATGGGTAGGATAGGACACAACCTTCCATTATAAGTATAATGAAGTACGAAGTAACTAAACACTTTTATAAACTCCCAAATCTTAGTTACTTTAGGATGAATGTGAATTTGGTGCTAATCCATAAAATTGCACATTATACCTTGTTGGTCATTAGTGGAGTGTGTGTGGTTAACCAACACACTAATATGGGACCAATGAAGGATAGCAATGGGTAGCTCGTAGATTATCATAGATCAATGGAGCATGTATGGTTAACCGGCACATTGATTAGGTGATATACGTCTTTGATAGTACCAAGCTAATTTGCATGGTTATTCACACATTGTTTGTGATCCTCGGTATCCCAGTCACAAACTTGAAGGGCATAATCGAGATTAAACATGCTATTGAAAAGTTCAATGAATCTCAAAAGATCTAGGAGTTTCAATTCATTTAAAACCTAATTTTCATTTTCGTTTTTCATGGTGGAAATTGGTAAATCGTCGTTTACCTACCTTCAAATATTATGCAGCTGGATTACGGCATCCTTCTTCCGGGTTGTAGAATACTGTGTTGGGTCCTAGCCTTAATATTTCATTTGGATGTTATATTAAGGATTGAATCAACTAACTTCAATTTCTCCTATTTTGTAGATGTCAAAATCTAACAACTATGGTCTTCTCGAATCCTTTGGAAAAGGTTTTCCACATGAAGATGATGTTCCACGATTGAAATGTGGAAACGGAAATCATACTTCACTTCCTCCACCTCCTCCAATAATTCTCCCTGACCCACGTATTCGAAGACTTGAAAAGTTCAAGGTCGCTCAAGCCCTTTTGGCAAGCAAACACGAATATCAAAAGTCTATATGTGCTCACGTCCTAGGGATGAAGTTACATATTGACAAGCTGGGAATTTTAGGTGTCGTTGTCTCAAGGAAGTTGGTTGTTGACTTGGTTCTCCAGTCACTTCCTGACTCATATTATGAGTTCATTAAAGATTATTATATGATGGAACATGATGTGACCCTCATTGATCTTACCTACTTACTAATTGCTGCTGTATCAACAATGATTTGGTGCACTAGTAAAGCAAATTTGACTGGTAAGTCAACTTCCCAAACTTCCATGGATATCGTCGATGGCAACATTGGAAGTCCAAAAAAGTCTTCTCTTCCCAATGGAAAGGGATTGGCCAAGGTCAAATTGGTTTACCGGATGGTAAAGAGAAAGGCTGAATCTAAGATTGTCCCATGTGCTATTCCAAAAGAGTCCATTTGTTTCTACTACCAAGAGAAGGGGCGTTATATGCAAAGCTGCCATATCTACCTGAAGAATCGTGAAGATGGGAGAGTCAAGATGTATGACTTTGCTTCAGGTAAATCCACTATCTAACTCTATTAAGTTCCTATTTGTAGATTCTCAATACATGATGTGATAAGATTGCATTTTGATGTTTTGTAGGATCGAAGAAAAGAAAGGAAACTTAAAGGAAGAGTGAGCTGAGTCTGATCACGAAGAAATGGATTTCGATCACATGGTTCGAAGATCGGATTTTTGAGCTGCTGTTTAAGAGTTAGGATAGATTGCTTAGAAATGTTTAGTAACATAGTTTTCATTTATAATTGCATTGTAAGGACAAGTTCTTCTGCACTTTTATAAATAAAATAAATTTTGTTTTGTCTTATTTATATATCCTTGCAATGACATTTGTGAAGATTAATGTTTATATGTTTCTATTGATAGTAATATTGAAAAGGATGTGATTCTTTGTTATGTTATTTGTGGTAGTGTCAGAAATTTACAAATATGGAAGATTCTCATTACCCAAGTTTCAATTGGACAGAAACTTAGAATCATGCGATTTATATTGTATGATGAATGAGAACCTTCGTATTTGGGAAATTAAGACTAATTCCTTGTTCACATAAGTCTGTGATTCAAGTGAAGGACTATGAGATCTAGTACACATTGTTGTGCACTGGTTAGGTCCACCACAAAGAACAATAAGAATATTCGTCATGATTTGCTAACAGTTTAGTAAATATGGTTATTATTACAAGATTAAGTGTAATTCTGAATCATTGAAAAGTTCCAATGTATGGCAGAACGAATAAGAAGAATCAATTAGGCAGAAAGATAAAAGTTTCTCCAATCTAAAAAGAAGGGAGAGTACTTGAGTATCATGTTTTATGATCATCTTAGTGATTATGAAACCATATCACAATTGATCCTCTAAGGACACCTTAGTGCATTAGCATGGCTAATAAGAGGAATCATGAATTGTTGAAATGGTTAATCAAGAAGATGAGTCATACTTCGTTCCAATATCCAGTCTCAGAGTCGTAACTCCAAGATTGTGACTTGAGTGACACATCTTAAAGAAGGTTTATAACACACTCATCAAATGTGGAGTAGAAAATGTCTTCTTATTCCAGCACATTTGAAATTAGTAAGTTGTGATGTCTTGGATAAGACAAAGACCAACTAAGACCAATTGTGTGAAGTGTTTATCTTGATAAGAATCCGCACTAACTCTTAAATATTTGTTTGTCAAGAAATGTTTCTTGACAAGAGAATCTTATATGTCAAGAGTTTAGTGGGAGTCTAAATGATCTTGAAAAGTTTCAAGAACTAATCAAGAGTAAACCTATTGTTAAACACTAGCACACGACTTGATGTTTGTAACCTATCATGTTGACATATTCTTGTTTTCTTGTGCCATTCCAGTTGAGCTGACTATGCATGTGAGCTCTATGACTTCTCATTTGAATGCATAAAGGCAAAGCACCTTAATCAATGAAAGTTTATTGATCTGTATGGGTGAGCTGCTTAACTACTTGGAAGACATGGTAGGCCTTTCTGCTGCCAGATGGCAAGAAATAAAAATTGAACAAGTTCAGTCCATATGAGTTTGGATTTGTCACAAACATTGTCTTGTGATAATGGTTCTAACAAATTCACATGGATAGGAATGCATACACCATAAAATCTAAGTGGTAAGGTTTCTCTTCGCTTCATGAAAATGATTGTGAGGAAACGCTTTCACTAGGAAGATTTTAAGGAGATAGAGATTGTGTAAATTGCATTCTCAAATTCGATTATGACTACAACATCCCTCTTCATAATTCGAATTGTGAGATTTGGCAATTAGTTTCACATTTAAGACTTATTTTTGTAAGTTCTGAAATGTTAGACACACATATGAGCTTTCTAATAAAAGGTGTATGAGCTTAGATAAAGTCTTATCGAAGCATCACGTATCAAAAATATGAACTTTGGTAAGAAAGTCAATAAGTATTGATTTTCTAGAAGTCCAGCTATTTTTGAGTACATGTCAAAGGTAGTGGGAGCATAAGTGTTATGCTGGTAATGATATAATTACCATGTTGGTGGGAGCATGATTATTATGTTAAGTGTTGCAAGTTAGCAATATTAATTATAGAAAACAAAAAGTTTCAATTTGCAAAGTTGCAGAGGTTTAAAAGTTGTTTTGCTATAATTAAGGGAGAGAAATTTATACTTCATTTAAAATCTAAAAGCTTAGATCAAGAAATTTTAATCAAATTTAGTGAAAGGACATATATGAATGTCATGTTGAAAAGGTTCAACATAAGGAATTCTATATATGGCAATATTATAGCAAGAGACTGGTAAAGTATCATGTCTTTATGTAAGACATTATGTAACATATCCCATATGCTTCGGGTATAGGATCGATTACATATGTTGCATTATTTGACCGTTTTGTCTTTTCCAAATACCTAGGGCATCAAGAGGGAAAAGGAATAGAACCAGATATGACTAAATTAAGTTAAACAATTGTCAAGGACAATCTAAGGTTTGTTGACGATTTGTCGTTTGTGAGCAGTTGGAAGGATAGTAATGGATGGACCATATTGGCATTATTATTAGTAGATAGGACTCTATTAAGAATGAGTTGTCATATGGGAAATATGGAAATGTTTCCATAATGGGAGTTGGATATTAAGAATCTATGTGTAGGTTAGAAACTTTTATGCAAGAAGTATGTTCAAAGGAATGTACTTTGAATTTGAGGCTTCATATCTATGGAATTGTCTTGTAACAATCTCCAATAGAGCGCTTTGTAGTCTCATTGGCAAAGTCTTTGTGACTTTGGTGTTATGTCATTACAAAAGGATCATTGCATAAAATGTTAGAATCTAACATATTCTAATATTGCTAAGAATTTGGTATTCGTACACTTATGGTAAGGGTTGGGAATTGTGAAATGAGCATTAATTGGAAATGTGTTCAATTGATCTATTTCACAAAGTGAGGACCATAGGTAAACATAGTGCTTGGAGCATGGGATAACTAATGTTATAATTCAAGTATTAAGTTGATTATCCGAAACATTATATGATGAATAATGTGTAATCAATATGGCGATTAAATAATAAGTGTTTTATTTATACTCAAAGTGTTGAGGCCATATTGGATTCGATTATTCTTGTGTTTCACTTCACATGTTTTGACTTCCAGAATAACTAGGTTATTCAAACATCCACAATCAATCATACTTTGGAAGTAGGTAATGAGGTAAGACTGTCATGAATCCGACTGTAGATTGTCTAAAACGTTTAGACATAGCAAAAGTCTGCTACAATGTTCATGAGTACTCCTGAAATAAGATTTGAGTATTGGATCAAACCCACACTCACGTGAATCACTTCATGGATTTTATCACGGATGATTGTGAGACAATAATATCTTATATTCTTGAAACGCAGACATGTGAGTTATAGTTTGCAAGTCGGTTGCACATTGAAATATGTAAACGCACCAGTAATTTGGTGTTATAAAACATATTATTGTGTGTGATTTGATGAGTAAGCACAAGCAAGCATTTGAGTTGAAGTTTATCCGTTCCTTTTACCCTAAGAGGGTTAAAAGCGATATTTGTGGGCCCCTCGATGATTTAGTGATGACACCCTAAGAGCTTGGCCAATCCTGGACTAAGTTGATGTGTTCAACTGAAGTCTATTGTCAGTCATCTTAAATCGAAAATCAGGAAACATCAAATGAACAGAGAGAATGGTTATAATCCATGTCTCAGTTCATATGATATCTAGAATGGAGGAATATATGATCCCTTATCTAAAGGACACGTTGCTAAAAAGATTAGAGTTCAACAACAGCTTTTGAAAGCTACGATTGCTAATCAGGATCTGAAGTCATACTTGCAAAATAGTTATTAGACTTATCCAAGTGGGAGACTGTTGGATTAGGTGTCTAAGCCCATAACTATTTTGGTATGTACTTGACCCGATTATGAGCATGGTCCTTTTGGGTTGCCTTCACTCATGCAACTTGATAGGATGAAAAAGGAGAGAGAGTAGAATTTATTATATAAATAATAAATTCATACTCAAAATGGTTTTATTAATATATTACAAGATTAATATATTATTTGGAAATCATATTATTTAATTAGTATTGATCAGAAATTAATTTGGTGATCAAAAGAGACTAATTAAATTAAAGGGACTGATATTGCAAATCACTGATAGTTGCAGTTGGCTGATGTATCACCTTGGAATTAAGGTTGGACGAATTCTATGGGAAGCCCATGAGGAATTCGTCCAAGGGTTGTTCTAGAAGGGGCCCATGGGCTGCTCTAAGGCCTAAGCAGTCACATTAGGGTTTCCACCTAAAACCCTAGCAGCCACAAGTATAAATAGACCCCATTACAAGGGTTTTTCGTTGAAGGATTTAAGAAACCCTGGAGTGGTCGAAATCCTCCTCTCTCCTACATCATTCTTTGCATTGAGTGTTTGTGACTCCATTAGAGGTGCAACACTTGGTGCACTAGGCTTTAAGAAGTCAAGATCAAGAAGGATTAAACTTGTTATTGCTACATAACAAGAGAGGTAATTTTTCTAACCCTAATCATATGTGATTCTTAGATTTGGTATGCTAGAATTAGGGTTTATGCTTTGGTATTCATAGTTGTATGTTCATTATAGAAAAACCTAGATCAAAGCAATTAGGGTTGCATGTACACCATAGAAATGATGTTATGCTCATAACCCAACAATTTTGTCATGGGTTATTAGACTCGAGTATATGTTACATGATTTCGTGATATGTTGCTATTACAAATCTGGGGATCAATTAAATGTTTAAGTTTAGCGGTAAAGGTTATATACCCTAATTTGCTGAGAATTTTTGACTGGGCTAATGACTTACGAGGTTAAGTTGTTAAGTGATTGTAATTAGAAATTTGATTAGTTTGGTAACAAATGGTTACTGGGTTTAGTTAGTGATTAGGTAATTGATCATTGTGGTTGATATAGTTGTGAGTTTAGACAATTTCTAATGAACTTGATATGTATTCCAAATTGGCTTGGACAAGTGATGGATTGGAAAGCGGTAAAGAGCTTGAGGTCAGAATTATAGTTAGCCTTTACTAACTAACCCAGTAAGTAACTCTACTCTAACAACAGATGTTTATTGATGTGTATTGTTACATGAATATTAGAATTTAATATACTGTGATATTGTTATATTATGTATCGTTAAAATGATAAAATGTTGTAGTCTGATGAAATGAATTCAGGTGATAGTTGGTTTATGGAACAAAAAATGAATGTGAGATACTTACTTTGGATAGAGAATCCCTAAAGGTGTGGTATTGAAAATGGTGAAATATTGGTTAGTTTGAAAATATTGTTATGTGATTGCTTTTATAGTAAGTGAGAACAATAGATAATTTGTACAAACTTAAATAACATATCAATTCTGATGTATATGTTGGTTGATAAGCTCAATTACTAAATAGTGCTACATGTTATTATATTATTGTAGTTGTTATTGCTGAGATTCAGAAGTTTGATTGTGTCCAGTTGTAAGAGTTTGTAATATTTAGCATCTTTTCTTAGGTTTCGATTTAGTTGTTGTAATTCTGATTTTGGAATATTATTTAATATTAGGTATGCAATTTTGAACCGTCGACTTAGGATTCCTTTCTAGTGCTTCTTCGATGCCTATATATAGGAGTACTAGTTAGTAGAGAGGCAAGAGTTTTTGGGTCATAGAATAGTTATGCACAAGCTTTGTACGAACTGTTCTCTCAAACCTCTAATGAAATAAGATCTTATTTATATCTTTGTGTTCATCCAAATATTTTACATTTTCATATGATATTTTCATCTTAGAATCTATCGTTCCTTTAAATTCTATCAAGTGGTATCAGAGCAGGAAATTTTGTAAGCAATTTTTAGATCTAAAATTGTTTCAAGTTCTTTGTGTTCTTATTTTAGTTATTTTGAATTTTTCGATTGTTTCCGCACTTTGCAATATTTCATTGCATTTTAATCAAAACCTTTTAGTTCAAATAGTTTGATTTTTGGTTTGAAATTTGTTTTAGCTTACAAATCTGATTCTAATCTCCATTTCTGTTGAAATTCTCTTGAAAATGTCAAAAGAAGATTCTCACCCGATTTCATTCAATCTTCATGGTGGAATTGGTTCTACAAATTGTATACCAGTTCTCTTTCTAGAAGACTATGAAGTCTGGGCATTTCATTTTGAGGACTATGTTCTTGGTATTGAAAATCTTGGCTTAAGAATCTGGCAGGTGATTGCAGATGAACCATACAAAGTAACAAAAACTCAAGAAGTTGATACTTCTTAAAAGATATTTGATGAACTGGTTGGAGATAAGGTTATTGTTACTACAGAAAAGAAATTGGTATTGTGTAATCTGAAGGCATTCAAAATTTTGAGGTTTTCTCTTCCTCCAGATACCTTTCGTCTGGTATGTTCTTGTGAAACTGCTCATGAAATTCGGATTTGATTGAAAGAATTATACTCATGTGATGAGGATTTACTTCATCCAGCTCAAACAATACTTTTATCTGAATTTGGCTCACTTGAACAAAAATTAGACGAATCTATTGAAAAAGCTGTTACTCATTTTAACCATTTGTTAAGTAGAATGATGAATCATGAGTTGAAGAGAACATATATTGAACATAAGGTTACTTTCCTGAATGAATTGAAATCTGAGTGGAAACATATTGTTTTTACTATTAAAGCTCATGAACACTTTAAGAGCTACTCTCTTGCCAAACTGATGGAATTCTCAAATCTCATGAGAAGGAAGTTTTGAAAGAAGCAAAAAGTATTCCAAATGCAGATCCATTAGCTTTTATTGCTAATTCTAAAGGATCTAAAGCCAAACCATCCAAGGTGATTCAAGAAGATTATGATTCTGAAAGTCTTGATGATGATGAATTTATAAGTGAAATCAGAGCACTCATGGTCAACAATCCCAAAAAAAATTTAAAGAAAAATTTATCAAAATACAAAGGCAACAAGTTTAATGGAACCTTTAAAACTTAGAACTGTATATCTGAGAAAGAAAAAGGGGAAGGTTACAGGAAGTTTCAAAAAGATGAAGAGAATGTTGAGAACAAGTTTCTTGGAGACTCTAGTTACGACTGTAATTACTGTCATGGAAAAAATCATTTTTCTAAGGAGTGTATGCTGAGAAAGATGCATGATAAGAATGAGAATATTAAAGATGAAGCTTACTATACTCATAAAATAGAAGAGCTTCGGAAGTTAAAGGGTATTGGAAAGACACTAATAGTTGAAGAAGATTCATATGATAGTGATGAAAGAGTTGATGTATGGTCAACAAATTTCGAAGATGAAGAATTCCAGAAGCCTACTCATGGAAAGGGATTTGTTGTGAAAGAAGATAAGAGTTGTGTTGGTGGAAAGTGTCTGATGGTTAGAAGTACTAATTTCGAAAGCCAGGCATACTTCAATGACGAGGGTGCTAAATCGAAAGCGTGTTACGTAACCAAAAGTGTCAAAGAGAATGCAAGAGAATGTGAAAATGTGATAAACAAGGTACATTCTATTCATAAGTCTCTTAATATTCCTGTTACTCGTTATGATTTTGAACTAACTGAATTATGTGCTACAGTTTCCAATTTAAGTGAATGTATAAAGCGATCTTGTATTAAGAATTCCGATCATGATGATAGCTTTAGCAGGGAAACTTTCAGAAGTGAAGAGAGAATGATGAAAATAGAATCCCTTAACATATAAATCACTAGGCTTCAAGATGATGTTATAATTTTGAAAAGAGACAATAGGTTATTGACTAAGCAACTTAATATTTTTTTTATAGCAAAGCGTCTATACAATAATGTTACTCAATTCTATCTTAATCGTGATATCAGTGAAAAATTGCATAAGATGATTCTTCCATTTCTTGAATTTAAAGAAGATGAAATTGATTCTGATTGTTGTAAATGTGAATATGTGATTTCATCAGATGAATCTTTGCATGATTCTTATAGGATTGGACTTGAAAAAGTTAAGGAATTTATCAAATCCAAAGAAGATAAATTGATGAACAATATTTTAACTAAAGAAGATAAAAACCAATTCAAACAAAATTCAATTGAGAAATATAACTTGTTATGCCAAAAATTGAAATCGGAAGAAAATCTTTCTAATGAAAATACTTCTGATTTTGATGAAAGCGAAATGAGTGAAATTTTTGTTGAAGACGAAGTTGAATATTCTTCTTTTGTGAAAGATATTAAGGAACTGAGTTTTTTTTCTCAATTATGTCATTACATTTACAATTTTGTTGCAATATTAACCAATTGACCAATTTAGGAGATGCTATTATGGTTTGGAAGTCAACGAAAAGGGCAATAATTTAAGCCCACTTACAAGTCAACGAAAATGGCATAGTCACCCTTTCAGGAGATATTTCTGTGGTTTAGAAGCTAGATTTATACAACAAAAAAATAAAAACACCTACAAGGTCGATTTAGTGGTTCAAACTCACTAAACATCTCCTGCATCGACCTTGTATGGGTCTGCATTTATTTGTTGTACACATCGAGCTTCTAAATCACAATAATATCTCCTATGTACGCCCTTTTCACTGACTTTTAAGTGAGTTTGAATCACTAGATTGACCTTCAGACGCCATTTGTGAAGAAATAATCTTACGATAATTAAACATTAAACATTATAATAAAAAGTGTCACCTAAATGGGTGAGTACACCTTTTTGCTGACTTTTAAGTGAGTTTGAACCATTTGATCGACCTAAAAAGATATGTGAAATTGGGTTCAATGCAAAACCTATATTTGAAACTCATTCCTACATCATAAGATCTTACATAGCTTCCACATCACAACATTGTCCTGTCATGTATTTGGTAATCTGCTATATTTATGGTAATTAGCCAATTGGTTAACATTGCAACAATTTTTGGTTGATATTGCAACAATTTTTTAAATATTGCAACAATTTTGTTGATATTAAAACAAATTTTGTTGATATTGCAATGTCAACCAATTGACTAGTTACCACCAATCTAGCATGTTACGAAATAAATGACATGACAATATTGTGATGTAGAAGCCATGTCAAATCTTATGTGGTAGTATTGAGTTTCAAATATAAGTTTTGCATTGAACCCAATTTTACATATATTTTTAGGTCGATCCAGTGGTTCAAAATCACTTAAAAATCAGAGAAAATGGTGTACTCATCCTTTTAGGTGACACCTTTTATTCAAATGTTTAATGTTTAATTCTCGTCAGATTATTTCTTCACAAATGACGTATAAAGGTCAATCTAGTGATTCAAACTCACTTAAAAGTCAGTGAAAATATCGTACTTACCTTTAAGGAGATGCTATTGTGGTTTGGAAGCTCGATTTATATAACAACTATATGAAGACCTCTACAAGGTCAATACATGAGATGCTTATTGAGTTTGAACCACTAAATCGACCTTGTAGGGGTCTTCATTTATTTGTTGTACAAACCAAGCTTCTAAACTACAATAACATTTCCTGAAAGGATGATTATGTCATTTTCGTTGACTTGTAAGTGAGTTTGAATCATTGGTTTGAATTTCACTTACTTGTTGTACAAATCGAGCTTCTACTTCTAAACCACAATAACATCTCCTGAATCGGTGAGTTGGTTGATGTTGTAACAAAATTATAAATGTAACAACATAATTGAGAAAAAAACTCGGTGTTAAAATCGAAATTTTATGGTAATATAGTGACTTTTTACAATTTGAAACTTAGTATCAAAATCGAAATTTTAGTAAACTTAGCGACTTTATTGTAATTTGGGAAACCTGGTTACCGAGAGAACAGAGAATACCGGTCATTTGGTTGATATTGCAACAAAATTATATATATAGTGACATAATTGAGAAAAAAATAACTTGTAAAAATCAAAATTTTACGGTAATATAGTGACTTTTTTACAATTTATCTAAACTGAGTATTATTGTATTTATTAATATTTACATCAACTAAATAACAAAAAAACAAATAAAGTGGTTGAAGATTTGGGTGTATTCATTAAAGTGAAGGCATTCTACATTTCTACTCTATAAAATGCAACTCCCCTTCCAAATCCCCCAATCCAGAAAACATAGAAGATGTCGAGGGTAACAGATTTCATCAATCTCAACCTCAACCCCTCCACCATCATTGCAGAGTACATTTGGTCAGTTATTTTTTTTTTATTGCAAATTGTTAGCTTTCAAATCGCAGTATTAATTTATTTCTGTTTATTTCTTGTAAATTATAGTAGCAAAGTTATGATTTTGTTTGACAAGGAAACGAATGTGTTTGACATGTTTTATGTCAGCGAGCATCAATATAATACTACTATTATAATCTTTTAATGAGTGTTTTGCTAGGAAATTACGATCAGTAGATAAGATAATCAATCATCAATGTATAAATGATCAAATACATAATATTTATAACATATGTGTATAAATTTTATAATCAAAATGCATTGTTCATACAAATATACATTTTTATTTATGTTTTAAAGTAGAAAGAGTTATACCAGCCATTATATTTTATTTTTACAACTTAAAAATAGAAAATTGTTTATATAGTTCTTTTTTTTTATTTTTATTTATTTATTTATTTATTTATTTTTTACAATTTTGATACAAAACTCTTATTGTAACCCATATCGTTGCGATAATGCGATATACCTTCATCTTATAAAAACATCAAATACAACGTCATCAAAAACAATTTCTTATTTAACAAGACTATAAATTATTATTATTTTTTCATAAATTTGCTTAATGAGCATATTGACTATATAAATTATTGTTTTAACAAACTTGTTTAATGATAACATTCACTATAAAATGATATTTTCACAAAATTTGTTTCGTAATACTAATAGTATTGTTTGCAATACTTTATCTGGAAATGTATACGTGGAGACGATAAAGTTATTCATTACATGGCAACTTACCAATGACACATGTTAACTTAGTACAAAAGTGGTTGCCAAGTGTTTCTTCGGTGCACGCATGTGTAAATATAAATATGACAAAATAGTGAATATTTATTTTAGAAAATATAGTAGTAAAATCATTTTTTTGAGATTTTTATTACAATTTTATGATGAAGTCATCAGAATTCAAAAGACTCATTTATCACAAGAAAAGTTAATTAAAAATACAACTTTTCATATACATTAAAAAAAAAGTTATATGTTTAATTTATCTAAAAAGTTATTACGATTCTTTTTAAAAGCCACTCATATTTCTATTTTTTTTTTCATAAAAAAACTGTTTATATTAATTTTTTTCGAACATCATTTTTTTTTTTCCAAGATACAATGTAACTTCTGACCAAACACTAAAACCAAAGAATTTTGATTTTATATAATTTGAAAATACCAAACCAATCCACTTTTTCATTTTTAGTTGCTTTTTTTATTGGTTTGTTCATTAACATTTAAAATTGAACAAAAACATGCGAATTCTTGAAATCTAATTCTAGACAAGGCTGCATGCTTAATATTTTAGTTTCATAGAAATAAATTTATAACATATTTACTTAATTAAACATATAATAAAATGACATGATTTTTGTATTTTGGTTCTGTTCAATTTTTTGTTTCTTACATAAAAAACCAAAATGAACGAAAAGAATATGTTTTTATTAAACAAAAAACCAAACTGTTGGTTTTTCGATTTCATTTTTTTTTTGCTATTTTTTCTGTATATTCCTATTAACCACCCTCATATATTTATTTTCAATCACAAGATATCCAACATATCTAATAAAGTAGAATCATGATTTGAAAACATATAGAAATTAAAGTATCCTCAAAAATAATATTTTCTATAATTTTTTGTCAATCACAAGATGTCAATACACCCAACATACTTGAAATTAGAGAAATAAAAGTTGGCGGTTAATATGGATGTACAAAACAAAAATAATAAAATAAAATCAAAACTTTAAAGATACCAAAAAAAAAAAAAAAACAAGAAAATTCAAAACCAAAAAGACCAAACTGTTTTAAAAAACTGATTATTTTTTTCGATTCAGTTTTATTTCTTATATATAAAAACTAAGAAAAAAAATGAACATAACAAAAGTACCAAAAACTGTCATTTTATGTTTTACTAATAAGCATGTGTTTGTCTCGTCTTGTATTATATTTTAGAAAATTACATGTTTTTATTAAATTTTAGCAACATTGTTGATAACAAACAAATAAAAAGAGCCCAGATAACAAAAAAAAACTAATGGTTCGATATTTCCAAAGTAGAAAACTTTTTGTTGTCCAGTTTTTGTTTTAATAAAAAATGAAACCATTCTCATCATAATGGTTAACAAGCTATATTCCATTACTATCTGGACGGATTCAATTTGCTTGATACAAAATTTTTGATGCGGTGTAACGGTGTTAATTACTTCTTTTTGGAGTTCATGAAATTTTTGGAGTTCTTTTGTTTTTAGGTAGGTTGATATATCAACATTAATTCTCTAAAATGGTATTCTTTTTTTTTTTTTTCCTATTGTTTTTAAGTTTCGCATTATTATATGTTCTTTCATAATAAAAATTAACTTTTCTATAATTTTTTTCTTCATAGGATTGGTGGATCTGGCCTCGACCTCAGAAGTAAAGCTAGAGTAAGCTCTCACGTTCAAGGAAAATCACGCAAAAGAAAATTTGTTATATCCTCTAATAAAATTATTTTACAAAAATATATAAAATTATCTTGAACCATTATGGAAATAAATATTTTTTTTGAATGCTTTAAGACACTTTCTACACCAATCGACGATCCACAAAAGCTTCCAAAATGGAACTACGATGGAAGTAGCACCGGTCAAGCCCATGGCAACGATACCGAAGTGATCTTACAGTGAGTGCACTAACATAACCCTATATTTTCCAAATTAAACCAACAATTTAATTTTAATTTAATTCTAACTTTTTTTTGTATAAATAAATTTCGGCATCTAACCAGATTTGTGATTAATTTGAAATGAGTGAACAGCCCACAAGCAGTTTTCAAGGATCCTTTCAGGAGGGGCAACAATATTTTGGTAAGTAGTTTGTGATTTTGTGAATATTTTCGTAACAATTATCAGTATCATCGATATTACATATAGAAAAAAAGAAAAATAAAATGTTATTTTATCTTTTGTTGTTGTCTAATTTTCCATCTTAATCCTTTTTCTTGTTTTTGATACATTTATTTTTTGATATTTGTCTGATCTACTGAATATAAGAATGGATAAGAACAAAAAGGATATTTGATTTTTTGAAAAAAAAAACATTATAATCGACAACATACCTTGAAGAACACAAAAATAGATAATTATGATATTCATTTTTGTACATGTCATCAATTACAAGGTACAACAATTTTGTATATTTATCAATAAACATTACAAGACTATAAAATATAAGGCAATGGAAAATAAAAGATCTTCCTATTTTATCATATTATTTTATCTTCTTGCCTAGTAAATGATTGAAATGTGTAATGCAATTGAAATGTGTAATGCATTATTTTTTTCCTCGTCTCATCATTTGATTTTAACACTTCACGATTTGGTGAATATGAAAATAACTATAAAAAGATATTGAACCTCTCTTCGGCAATATACAACCAGATTTTGGTATTTTTGTGGTTTAACTGTTTTTTATTTAATTAATAAAAAACGGATATTTTTGAATGAAGTTTCCACTATGGATACAATCACCCTATCTACACGGCATCTTATGTAGTTCCTAAAATAAAACTTAATTTCTGAAATGGTTTCTCATTTACTCGTATATGTATAACATGTTTAACCGGTAAATGAGAAAGTCATTTTAGGAAACAAGATGATATTTTATAGAATACACATGATGCCATATAGTTAAGAGATAAGACATATTAGTTAAGAGATATGTTGGAATTTTTAAAAGACATATAATTTTCATTGATCGAAATAAAATATACGGGTTGAATTAAAATCTAGTGACTTTTTATATATATTACCATATATAAAATATACTGTTATTTTATACATGTTACCATAAAATATATTGTTATTTATTATATCGTGAAGGTCTTGTGCGACGCATACAACCCACTTGGGGATCCAATCTATACAAACAAAAGATTCGATGCAGCCAAAATTTTTGGCCATCCAGATGTCGTAGCAGAAGCTCCATGGTAGTTCTTATATTATTTGAATTCATATAATCTTTTCCAACATACTTTGATATACTTACTTTATGTAACGCTTCAAAAACTATTATTAAGATGTTATACAAATAATATCCTCAATACCTACGAATAATTAACCTTATTTGCTTTATAGGTTTGGACTTGAACAAGAGTACACCTTGTTGCAAAAAGATACCAAATGGCCTTTGGGGTGGCCTATAGGAGGTTTCCCAAGACCTCAAGTAAACATCAATAGTTTTTATTTAATTTTTCCTCGATCTTTTAACATAATTTTATTCTATTATACTTTTTAGCTTTTGATTCTTCAAATTAACATTCATTTACTATGTTGCAATTAGGGTCCATATTATTGTGGGGTTGGTGCTGAAAAAGCATTTGGACGTGACATTGTTGATGCTCACTACAAGGCATGTCTTTATGCTGGTATTACTATAGGTGGAGTCAATGCTGAAGTTATGCCTGGTCAGGTAATTAAATTAATTATTCTTTAAGTTTGAATAAAATCGTAAACTTTAGATTTTCATTTTGATTCAAGAAATTATATCTAATATGTATATTTTTCCAAATGTGAAAGTGGGAGTTTCAAGTGGGACCTTCAGCCGGAATAACTGCTGCTGATGAGCTATGGGTTGCTCGTTATATTCTAGAGGTGATTCAATCATTTCTTCAAGATTTACGTTTACATCTTTTGAAAACTCTAGATTAGTTAGTAAGTTTTTGATCAAAGAATGTTTATGATTATGATTTAACAGCGGGTTGCTGAAATTGCTGGAGTGATTGTCTCGTTTAATCCAAAACCAGTTCCGGTTAGATTTATGTTTTGAAAACCCTACTTCATATATTGTTTTTTAAACATAGGTAATCATTTTTCATCTATGGTTTTCAAATAATTGCAATAGGGTGATTGGAATGGAGCAGGAGCTCATACTAACTATAGGTATATTATATATATCATATACCAAATGTTACTTTTATATAGTTAATAGTTTAGCTAGGCTAATATTATTATGTGTAAAAAATATTAGCACAAAATCAATGAGGAAAGAGGGTGGATATGAGGCTATCCAAAAGGCTATTGAAAAGCTCGGGCTTAGGCATGAAGAACACATTGCTAGTTATGGCGAAGGCAATGAACATCGTCTCACTGGTCTTCATGAAACCGCTGACATCAACACATTTTCTTGGGTACGAGAAATAAAAAATCTTTGCCTTTTAACTTTTTAGTAAGATACAAAAGGTTATACCATAAAATTTATCGATAAATGTAAGAAGAATTATTGCCAAGAACTCATCTTCAAGTCATTTTTATTGTCAGAACAATTATAATCGAGATAGTTTGATCATTAACATATTTGTGAGATATATTTTGTGTTTCACAGGGAGTTGCAAAGCGTGGTGTGTCTATTCGGGTAGGGAGAGAAACTGAGAAAGAAGGAAAAGGGTATTTTGAGGACCGAAGGCCCGGGTCGAATATGGATCCGTATGTGGTTACCTCTATGATTGCTGAAACCACCATCTTGTGGAAGCCTTGAGTTTGTTCTTTGGTTTCGGGTCGAACTAATAATGTTTGTCGTTTCTAGTCTTAAATAAAATGGGCTTTGTCCCATATGTCACCTTTTTTAAAGATTGATTTGTGGTGCAAACAAATAATAAATGGAATATCATACATGTATTTTTCTATTATTACGGAAGCTAGGTCAAAAGGGAAAGTTTTCAATAATTTAAGAAATCATATTTTATTTCTTACATTGCATTGACCAATATACAATACGGCCTTTTGGCTATTCCATTAAAAAAAGTGTTTAACATTCAAACATCTTTATATTGCTTATACTTACCACTTTGTCTAATCTTATAAGGAATATCAAATTCAAATCTTAACACACGTATTAGATGCATACATAAATTAAATAATTAAACATTAAAATAAATGAAAGAAAAGATAAGATGAATATTAAAAGGGTAAATAAGTCATTTCAAATTAAATATGGATCAAATCCAATTTTTTAAAAACCGGTTTGAACAGACTGGTCGACCCAGTTGGACCGGGAACAGGGTGACGGAACGATTCAACTATTACCAGTTTTATGTCGATTTCTAAACGCCGATTGAAATGATCGGTTTTTAGAAAATTCCGATTGTACTGATCAAAATAAACTGGTTAAACCGAATAAAAACACATAGAAAATGACAATTTGCATAATAAACTTTAGTGATTTTTTTTTAAATATATTTAATTTTTCTAAATAAAAACACATAGTAAATGTTATAAAATTTTTTGAAATGTTTAATTGTATTCATCCAAAACTATATGTTTGTTGCGGTATTACACTTTATTTTTTTAACATATATAAATTGACATAAAATACTACTTAAAACTTATGGTTATGTGTTATTTTAATGTATTTTGATTGATGTAAAACTTATTTTTATGTGTTTGAACTTTTAAATGTCAAATTCATAATTTATATATGTATATATGTGTGTAGAAAAATAGAAAAAAAAATAAAAATTATAGAAACCGGTTGATCCCGCGGTCGAACCGGTTAAATCGAAAACCGAACACGATATTAGTTCAATTAAAAAACCAATTTTTAAAACATTGGCCAAATCCACAACCAAATATGTCCATAAAAACATTCTTTGTATATCGTTATTAAAAAGACTAAAAAGGCATTCTTTGTATATGGACTAAATTCACACATATTGTCTGTTAAATAGAAGAATTATTTTTGCGGTCTACTCTAAAAGTTAGGATGAAAGATACAGAAAAGTAGTAGAAATATAGCCGTCATTTCCATTTTCCCATATACATTAATAATCCCTTCATTAGGTTCAAGTGTGCAAGTTTGGTCTCTTAAAATTTAAAATATATTATAGATTGTTGTTTTATAACAAAATCAACAACCAACTATTTCAGATTTCCAATTAAATCCATGATTTTTCTTGTTCACTCCTGCGCCTTTAAAATGACACTTTTAACCCTAACTAGGCAAGAGTAAGTTCCTTAATTAGAAGACACTTTTCATGAAGGACTAAAAACAGAATGTTTTTGTAATGAGATGAAAATTTACATATTCGAGCATAATCAAGGGACTATTATTTTAATTGTGAAAGTTTTGTTCCATCTCGTCACTTTCCTGTGTGTAATCTATCCAACGTCACCATTCAAGATTCTAAGAATTAGCATTTCCGTGTAAAATTACAGCATTAATTAATATAAATAAAACTAACACTCGCTCTTTTACATATGAACGCGTCATGAATGATGAATGTAAGATTTCAATGTCAAATGCAAGAAACATCCACGTTTATTCAGGGTGTCGTATCAACTGAAGGCTAGATTATATATATACATATAATTCACTAGTACGTAATACCTTCATCGATATCAATTCTATTTCTTCAATCTCAGATTTCTCTTCACATAAAATCTTAATCAGGGTTTCCATTCTTTTTGTAATTATCGATGGCTGTAGTATTTGAGACTGCATTACAACTTGTATTGGGTGAATTAAAGGAAACAGTACATGTTGTAGGGCAGATTATACAAACTCACAGATTCAAAAGCATTCTCAAACGCCTTGCAAAAACCCTAAAAAGAATCGAGCAGGTATTTTATGAAAGCTGGAGGTTAAGCAAGGTGTTGGATCGTCCTGAGAAAGAGACGATAAAGTTCATCTCTTTTCTGTGGAATGCCATTGAGATCGTTGTCAAATGCTCCAGCATCAAGTATCAGACCATGAACAAAAAAATTCTTCATTCAAATAAGCTGACGCGTTTGAACAACGAGCTCTTGAGGTTCTTCCAGATTCATGTGCAGGCGAAAACGATGAGGAATTCAATTAAGATTTACGGTTTGGCAGACAATTCAGTTGTTACCTTTTCTTCTGCGGGTGGATATTCGAGTACATGTAGTGTTTATCCTGGTCAACTACTCAATCTTCCATTGACAGATTCTTTCGCTAACCTAACAAGTATCAGATTCGAACATGTTTCATTTTCTTCCTCTATTCAACCACTCTTCAGTTTGCCATTTCTTCAAAAACTTTCCTTTGTTATGTGTGAGATAGGTGATGCTTTGATGAACGGCGTCACAGAATCAAATCTCACAGATCTGGAATTTGATTGTTGTTATGATCTGAGGGAACTACCTTCAGGAGTATGTAATCTTGTTCATCTCCAGAATCTCAGCATCACCAATTGCCATGAGCTGGATGCTCTTCCTAAAAATTTGGGGAATCTTTCCAAGCTTCAGATTCTGAACCTCCATTGTTGCACAAAACTACAAGAATTACCAGAATCAATTGGACGTCTTCATAATCTGAGCTTCCTTGATCTATCTGATTGTTTGGGTATAAGTCTATTACCAGATGAAATTGGGGAACTATGCAGCCTGAGAGTGGTTAAGATGAGCGGTGTCCATGGGTTACCGGAGTTGCCGGAGTCCATGAGCAAATTGTTGCAGTTGGAAGAAGTGATATGTGATGAAGAGACGTCGTATTTGTGGATGGATTATGAAAGTGATCTGAATAATTTGAAGATAAACGTTGTTGAAGATGACAGACTTGAAAGCTTTATGAAAATTGTTCACTGATCAGTTCTCTTGATCCTTCATTGTCATTCTGTAAATTGTGGGATTGTTCTTTAATTAACTTGAAGAGTCATTTGTTTTCATCTTATAAAATCATTGTATATACTGTAAATTTAAAAACTAATTAACTAAAGAATCTATATATACGTATATTCATCAATCAAAGATATATTAGATGTTTATGTTTAATGCTCTTGAGGGCCATAGCCATATCTACAATCCTTCATGTTATGAGTGTAATCTTTTTAGAGATGTCATTTTGTTGGTTTAATCTATGGCATATAAATTATATCAAGTATCGTATTTGCACTCTCATAATTATATTAGTTATATGTAAATAAAATTAACTAATCTAAACTTATATAGGGCTATTTTGTTCCTTTTATTTGGAATGCTACTCAAAACATAGCATGTGTTAACATGCCCTCTCCTAAAAAATCCTCAATACCAGTTTTGTAAAAAATATTCGACGTTGGTTAGTCGGTAGACTGCGGTTAAGAGATTAATCGGTTAGGCGATGATTAACGGAGACCATAAATTGTTAATTCGTTGAATTTTAAAAAATTTAATATTTTTAATATCATAACAAAGTTTGTAAATACTACTAATATCATAACAAAAATGTTAAACATCACGTTGATATTTTCTTTCAAAACTCAAAATTTTCATTCGATATTCCATTTCACTATGTTATGTATGGAGTTCGTAGTCTTATGAATGATACCAACTAATGAGAGTATTGGAGATTCATATATTCCCCTTCCCAAGATATCAATTATAATAGGTTTAATTCAATTACCTAATAGTAACTCAACCTCAATCTTATAATTTTTTTAACTGCTAAAATATTTTATTCAAAAACAGACTAGTAAGGACATAGTAAAAATTTACACATAAAAAAAGGGTTTTGAAGCCAATTAGGCCAAAAATTTTAGAACTACATTTTGTACCTTTAAACCAAAGAAGAAGCATTATAATTAACAAAATCCAAGATGTGCTATTTCTTGAAACTCTGATCGCCAAACAGGAAGTCATTTCCAAATCATCTTAGCATGTAAAGATTTATACATAGCAAAACCGAATGCAATTGACAGTAAACGCAACAACATACATTTTATTTTCTAAGGAGTGCAATGGAGATCACACACATTACTATGTATAATTCCAAAACAACCTAAATTTTTTTAAGCTGGTTCACCTTCTCTCCTTCGTTACAACATAGGTTGTTCCAATCCCGGATGAAAATATTCCAAAACTTAAGTCATTAATAAATTGATGTTTTGTAACTTTTGTAAACATTCAAGTACTACATTTTTTTAGTATTGATGTCAAATGTTAGAATTAATCTATTTTTTGACATTTCATGCATTCTTCAAACGTTAACATCACCCAATCTAGCTAGCATGTCAAAGCATGAAGTCACCGATTTTAGAAGAAAAAGAAGACATAAAAAAATAATTATCAACATTCTACTGCAGAAATAACCAATCAAGTAAAACACACCTTATCGAGATAAGATATAGTGACATACCAATCCGATTTATTAACGTGTTTATATCCTACACTTTTCAAACACCAACCATATACAAATTTCTTTTGAATTCTTGGTGAAAACAATACATTAGATAAATTAATTGCTTTTCGAGAGGTAAATTCCATACAAACATTTCCAATTCCATACATTGGTGAACTCGACTTATTTACGATATTTAGCAAAAAATCATCTTCAATAGGTTTCAATTTCTCGACTTATTGCCCCAAATCCGATCCACCATACACAATCGTGTATATAAAAAGACTCGAGAACAAGTGAAACATAATTCTGGACATATTTGTCAAAATTAAATAAAATATGGACTCCTTTTGGTGGAACTTGGTCCTTAGACTCTTATCAACTTCCACTTGTTCTAGTAGGATTATTATTAAACTTAACATGCCACACATTCTTAAAATGGCCCCTTTTTGGCATCTCTAACAAAACAAAACCTTTGGATTTTTGTCGGAATTTCCATGGACATCAAATTTATGTTTACTGCCAATTCCTTTGGTGTTTGAGTTAGTTTTCTTGTCTGAAACCCGATACGGAATAGGATGGACCGGTAACTCCAGTTTGGAATGCAATGTTCCGAAGCCGGTGGTCAATTTTCAAATAATAATAATAATAATAATAATAAAATTGGTTAGTTTACTTAATTTCTCCTTATATTTATGCATAATGTTTATATCTATATTTGTGTGTTCATATATAAATGGGTTATATTTAAACCCAAATCAAAGAAGGCCTTATTACAAAAAATTAATAACCATTACCTTTAATTTAATATTTGTCTTGACCAAACCTATATATCATTTTCAACAATCATCCTTATGTTATTGGAAATTTTCTCAAGATTCCCTTGTCCCTTGTCTTCACTTAAACGTTATATAGTTAAGAAATATAAAGTATGCATCAAAATGAGTGAAGGTTAAAGTTTGAGCTTAGCCCCAATTTGTCTTTGTTGTTATGGGATTTAAATTCTCCAAATAGGTGCGAGTTAAAATGATATGTGAAGTGATAGAAAAGTTAATATTCTATGTTTTAATATAAATACCTTTTTCAAAAGGAATGTGCTACCCTTTTCAAAAGGAATGTGCTTTTAAATTGACATATTTAACCCCAAATAGGTGTGAGTTAGGTAGTGACGAATAAGAGGACTCAATTAGGAGAAACATAGCATAAAGGACTAAAAGTTAAAATGATATGTAAAGTGATGAAAATTTATATATTCTATCATAATCCAAGGACCATCCTTGTAGTTGTGTAAATTTTCGTTCCATCCTGTTTCTTTCCCCAAATTCCGACAGAAAACAAACCCTCGCACATTTACGTACCTAATATGAACGCGTCGATGGAAGGTTCAATCTCAACCTGCAAGAAACATCGTCGTTGATTTCGAATCAACTGCAGGCTAGATTACATATATATACATGTTATTCAGTAGTAACACCTTCATCGAACTCAATTCTATTTCTTCAATCCCAGATTTCCCTTCACAGTTCACAAAAATTCTTAATCAGGTTTTCAACATTTTTGTGTAATTATCGATGGCTGTAGTATTCCAGAATGCATTACAGTTTGTATTGGGTGAATTACAGAAAGCAGTAGATGTTATTGGGCAGATTGTACAAGCTGCCAGATTTAAACGCCTTCTCAAACGCCTTGAAAATACCCTTAAAAGCATCGAGCTGGTATTTTATGAAAGCTGGAGATTAAGCAAGGTGTTGGATCGCTCTGAGAAAGAGACGATAAAGTTCATCTGTTATCTGAGGAATGCCACAGAGATTGTTCTAAAGTGCTCGAGCATCAAGTATCGGACCATGAACAAGAAAATTCTTCATTCAAAAAAGCTGATTCGATTGAACAACGAGCTCTTGAGGTTCTTCCAGATTGATGTGCAGGAGAAAACGATGAACACTAATATGACGTATTCAATCGCGATTTCCGGATTGGAAGACAATTCAGTTGTTTCGTTTTCTGCAGATCGATATTCGAGTCCGTGCAGTGTTTATGCTGGCCAACTACTCAATCTTCCATTGACAGATTCTTTCGCTAACCTAACAAGTATCAGATTCGAACATGTTTCATTTTCTTCCTCTATTCAACCACTCTTCATATTGCCATTTCTTCAAAAACTTTCCTTTGTTATGTGTGAGATAGGTGATGCTTTTAAGAACAGTGTCACAGATCAGTCTCCTTATATTCCATCAAATCTCATTGATCTGGAATTTGATTGTTGTTATGATCTGAGGGAACTACCTTCAGGAGTATGTGATCTTGTTCATCTCCAGAATCTCAGCATCACCAATTGCCATGAGCTGGATGCTCTTCCTAAAAATTTGGGGAATCTTTCCAAGCTTCAGATTCTGAACCTCCATTGTTGCACAAAACTACAAGAATTACCAGAATCAATTGGACGTCTTCATAATCTGAGCTTCCTTGATCTATCTGATTGTTTGGGTATAAGTCTATTACCAGATGAAATTGGGGAACTATGCAGCCTGAGAGTGGTTAAGATGAGCGGTGTCCATGGGTTACCGGAGTTGCCGGAGTCCATGAGCAAATTGTTGCAGTTGGAAGAAGTGATATGTGATGAAGAGACGTCGTATTTGTGGATGGATTATGAAAGTGATCTGAATAATTTGACGATAAACGTTGTTGAAGATGACAGGTTTGAAAGCTTTATGAAAATTGTTGAGTAAGTTGTAGGACTCTTGATCCTTCATAGTTCATAGTTATTCAAAGTGTAAATTGTGGGATTATTCTTTAATTAAATATCTTGAAGAGTCAGAATTTTTATTCTCATGTGTTTTCATATTATAAAATCACTGTATATTGTAAATTTCGAAACTAAATAAAGAATCTATATATACATCCGATCAAAGATATATTAGATGGCTATGTTCCACGTAATTCTCTTGAGAGCCATAGCCATATCCTTCATGTTAAGAGTGTAAACTTTTTAGAGATGCCATTTTGTTTGTTTAAACTATAGGTTATAAGAGATTTATCAAGTATCATATTTGTTCTCTCATAATTACAATAATTAAGTGTAAATTAAATTAACTAATCTAAGCTTATACAGGGCTATTTTGCTCTTGTTATTTGAAATGCTATTCAAAACATAGCACCCATTAACATGACCTCTCCCTAAAAACTCTCACTCAATCCTTAGTAAGAAAACATTGAGTTAACCATTGCTATCAAAAATCGATTTCATACACGGTCACTAGCCAAAACGGTGTACATGCATTAATTGCCCGGTTTTCACGACACTGACAAACATGATTATGTTTTCAAAGATTCGCCTCCTGTGTTGTAGAAAACAGACAGTGGTGAGGCTACACTTATACAAGGTGGGTCACTTGACCAAGGTTCTAAATGGCGTGGGGCGTGGCGTGGCGGCAAGACCAAACGAGCCATGGCGAACAATAGCGTTTTTCAAGGCGTGATGTAAGGCGTTTTTCAAGGCGTGATGTATTAATTTAAAATTATATTACCACATAAATATAAATTTATATTAAATATAACTACTTTTTAGAAGTGTTAGATCAATAACTAATAACAAAAAGTTAACAAAAACCACAATACTTGTATCTCCGATTTGAAAACACATAACAAAGAGCAAAAAACTGTGTCTCAAACGAAAAAACACGCGCCATAGCACGCCATAACGCGCCATATCACGCCTTGCCACGCCTAACAACAACGTTATGAAGCTTTTCGTAACGACGAAGCCACGCCTCACGCCATGGCGCGCTTTTTAGAACACTGCACTTGACCCACCTAAAATTTTCTTATTTATAATATCTTATATATATAAATTATTTGGGAATTACATTTAAGGCTTAGGTTATTCTATTTAAACTAATTATTGTGTTATTGTATGCATAAATGTGAGCCAATCATTTTACTTAATTTAAGAAATTGATTCATATGTATTATTAAATTAAAGATAATTGAAAAATACCATCTAATTTCATTCTAAGTGTATTTTAGACAATTGAGATAAATTTAAAAAAGGAAAATTCTATATTTTTTGGGATAATTAACTCTATTGATTTTAAAATTCTAATTTTTTTTAATTACTTCAATTTTAATTATAACGTAATTTTTATAATTAAACCCGATTTTATTCTGTTAGAATCATATTCTCTACGAATTCAGGATACATATTTCTATTAGAATGATATTCTATGAGAATGCTAACACCGACTAATAACACATTTTTGGATACAACTTCAAATTTTTCATTACATTCTTAAAAAAGTAAAAACTTTATATAATAGTCTATGCCAATGAAATACTTACTAATAACAAATAACAATATGTATATTATTCGACCTGAATATTCTAGCAGAATATATTATTACATAGACTCCTATCATTCTATTATAAGTTATTCTATCAGAAGAATAACTTTTTCCTTTATCATCCATGAAATTAGACATTTAACGAAAATAACTGCCATTAATCAAATCATGTAAGAATAATATTCTCTGAGAATGCTTAGAATCACTTTTAAATTTGCGGTCTGTTCTTCAAGCATTAACTTCTGTCAAAACAAAACCAAATTGTAGTTTAGATTCCAACAGAATTGGAATTCATGATTATACCACACGTTTATGTTTTCTTTCCCTTAGATCACAATGTACTCCATAACTATCAAAAATCACAACCATACATATTCTAATAGAATATATTGCTAATCCATTCTAAACGAATTACATCTAATAAAAATAGCCTTATGCTTGGAGTTGCAGAATGAGCTGAACTCAAGTCTGGCAAATCCGTAAGAAAGGCTTGAAAATCTGAAAACATGAAAAACAAATACATATTAAATCCAACGAAATCTCGCATATCAATAAATATACTTGGAGCTATAATCAAGATCTTGAAGGAAAAAAAATTTGTATCGTATCGTGGATTCCAGCCCTTCAACAATAATTCACTAATAACAACTCAAAGCATCCAAATCAAAACATTCTTAACGAATTATTAAACCAAAAATACAATTACGAATTCAAATTCTGACAATGTTTGTATAATTAATTAATAAACCAAAATGCAATTATAACACCCTAATATTTAAATTATTTAATAGATACGTATTCTTAAAGAATATATTATATTGTATGTTTCATTTGTCAGAAAGTTAGTATTCAGTCATTATACGTTTGTGCATCGTTCCATAAATCTTCAATAGATAAATCTTTTAGATACATCTCCAAGGATTTGTATCATTCCATGTATCTTCATCTTACCTTTTAGTTTTGGTTCCATATGTTTGCAATTTTGCATAGTTCCATTCACATTCATTTTAATTTGTATATAATAAATTGTAATTGTAAACCATTCTATTAGAGCTTTTGAATTCTGTTATAAAATCGAGAAAGAAAGCATAAAGTTATTTTCAAAGTTTTGAAGTAAATCTATTTACTTAACCAACATAAAACTAATATACTATAATATTCAATAAAACTTCCGGCATATCCTAGATTTTCAACCAAAAACATCACTATAATTCGTCAATCCATTAACGATAGCTAAATAATCATCTATTACTAACAATTATTGAATTAATCATGAAATCAATTAAATGAAGAATTAATCTGTGGGCTCGATGAAAAAAAACGTTGTGAGAAGGATTTTGAATAAGTCAGATCCAATCATAATACATGAATCAATTCAGAAATTGAAGGAAACAAATGAATCTCATCAAATAATTGAATATGAGATAATCAAGATTCTACAAGAACGATCGAAAATATGGATGTAGCGAACAAAAGATGTGAAAAAGCAAATGACACAAACGAAAACTCTGTGATATGATATTAGATTATTAGGGCTAAAAAAAGATCATGAACAGATGAGTAGAAAAATACCTGTGCTTGTATATTTATAAGTTATCGAACCGCTTATCGGTGATCGAAGGTGTTGCCGATTGCTGGTGAGAACGTGATTATCGGCGATTGATAGAGAGACATGTATTGTGTGCGAGAGACGAGAGCGAGACAAATTTCTGTGTGCGAGAGGAGTACGAGAGCAAGATAGATTATGTTTGTGAATTGTGAATTACTCTAGATATAAACCTGGAGAATTAGGTTAAAAGTCAATACCATGATTATAGGGATTATTTTTGGAAGTTATTAATCAAATTACTAAATTACCCTTATTTATTTAATTATTTAATTTTGATTGGTCCACATTTATACATACAATAACATAATAATTACTTTAAACACCTGAACCTATCTCCTACATTTAATATTTAAAATGACTCACCTTGAAACCTTGTCTTTAATATGTTTAGCAATAATATAGATCTAGATATCTAAAGCCCGTGTTTTATTTCAATAGCCCAATAAAACATATAACTAAATAAAAGAAAAAAGAAAAACAATATGGGTTTGTTTGCAATTGGTTAGTTGTGATTAGTAGATTAATAGTTCTTACTCTTAATTCCTTATTTCTTTGTAATCATTATTTGCAATCGGTTATCCGATCTGATCCGCTAGTACTGTTTTTTAACTCTTTCATTCATATCGGTTTTTACTTAAATAGTGAACAGCGTGGTTTTCTATTCTAGACTCGCCACTGTAAACAGACCAATACTTATTCGTTATTCAACATGGATTAGATATAGCATACGTGTTACTATATATCAAGGACATTATCCTTACTACAACACGAGATACTTGAGAGTGCAAAGATGTCAACCTGCGACACAATAAAAAAAACTATTGAAATATACTTAAAGCTCTCGGTCAACGGTGAGTATGTGGTCGACCTTACACTATATCATATCCTTATGTGATCAATTTAGTACCTCTCATTCATCTAACCTGACCTGTCATTTGCGGTGCAATATGTGTGTATCTTCATACACAACCATAGAGATTAATATCTTATACATTGAATCATATCTTGCGTTATGTCAATAGCACTCTCGATCATTGACTCTATTTGCATGCATCCTTCTCGTTGACTCTTACAACTTTTTTAGACATCGATTGGAATGGGAGCCCCGTTACACACCAATCCACTTCAAGTTAATGCATATTTCTAGGTGACAACCTTCTGTCATAGTCATCCAAACGATAACATATAGTTTCCCTTCCATTGTAAAGGAAGAATACAGGAAGGTTGCTAATATAATAGCCGAAATCATATGGATCCACCATATCCTGTAGGAATTTCACTCATATCTTCATACAACCATTGTCACTTACTATGACAATGTAAGTACTATTTACACGACCACCAAACCTAGGCAACACCAACTGTCAAAAAATATTAAACTTGGCATTCACTTTGTTTGTGATGTCGACATTGGACAAGTTTGTGTTTTCCATGTCCTTTCCCGCTATTTGTATGTAGATATTTTCATCAAGGAGTTATTGTCATCTCTATGTACCAAGTTTCACTATAGTTTGAGTGTTCAAAAGTCTCTCGCTCAAACTATGGGGGCTTATTAGTCAATGTATTATAGCTTTATTTTACATTTATATTATGTATGTTTGTGTATACTTGCCTAAGGCCTTATTCTTTTATGTACTTGTATATATTTTGAATAATGAGAACACATACATGGGAATGATCACCTCTCTCTCTCTCTCTCCACTATTTCACCATTTTTACTTGAAACATGCCATAACTAGATTAATATATTGGTGAAAATATTTTTTGATAAAAACAAGAAAGATACCCAATGATCATTATAATATTTTTATGAGGTGCGTGGTTGATGATTTTAGTCAAAATACTAAGATACAACATCACTACCTTATAAACAAGACCGATTTGTTTGTTGAAATATATCGGTTTTTCATGCTTTTAGACCACTTTCTACAACAATATAAAGTTGATAAATATCAAGAACAAAGAAGTAAAGAAATATTTTGCTTGGTACTTTCGTAGCTAGTTGCCATTACGGAGTAGTGTATGACAACATGCCATGTTGAGTAATCATATTCTCCCAAGTGAAGTTTGAGAGACCTAATGGGTGAAAACCTCTCCTATTAAACTATAAGTCCTTTGGGTTGTTTGATTGTGCCTTTGAACAACATCGTGAGATAGGATTAAGTCTATACGTCTATTACCATTGCTTCCTGCTTTAATTATAGACTCTTCTTCTTTAGGCAAGCTTTGCTTGTGAAATAATCTCCATTTCCTACTTGTTTTAGTTTCCTTCCTTTATGGTGATTGAGTTATGTCGATTCCTTAGTTGTTGGAATGCTAGTTTAAAGAGAACAATGATGAATATCCTATGCACGTCTACAATGACTACACGAGTTATACCATGTGTCGATGACATCTATGCCGATGACACAAGTCGTCACTACAAATGCAGCTATGCCTACGACAAGTCGTCGTGGGTTGACCAATTTTGTTTGACCACGATATCTATGCCGATGAGTTTGCATCGCAATAGCTTCAGTGGGAATGAAAAGTATTTATGCGGTTTTCTCAAAACCTATGTCGACGACATGTCATCGGTATAGGTTGTGTAAATTATAATTTTCATTTATTAATATTCTATGGTGTAGAAAAGAGAAACGATGACGTTTTTGGGAAAGCAATCCCGACGGCAATTCATTGGCATAAAATGTGGCGATCCATGTGAACTTTATCCCGATGATAAGTCATCAGCACATATATTTTTGTTTAACTATATACTTATTTGCAAGAAATACAATAAGCTGTAGTTTTCTTAAACCCTATACTGACGACTTGTCGTAACATGAACAAAATGGATCAGTCGAGTTGATTTGCAGCGCTGCACCCAACATGCTTTCTCTCTCGATCTCTCTCAACGACGATCGACGTCGATGACACCCCTTCGGCCACTCTCCTTCACCAACGATCACAAGTAAGTTTTATACCACTCGTCATTTTTTATTTCTCTCTTTTTTAGGTTGAATTTGAGATATTGGTGAATGGTTTTCTATTAAGGAAAAACGATATCTTTTGCCCCTTGGTAATTTGATGTTGTCATTATACTGTTGGGCCTATCCTAGACTAAATTAATGTGTTCAATTCATAGTCTAATGATGTTATCATCAAATTGGAAATCGAGAAACAAAATCTTAACCATGAGATTGACTCGTATACATGTCTCGTGTCCATACGATATCTTACAGAACGAAGGAATAACTGATCGCTTATCATAGGGTTGATTTTTGATTTGATCAGAGTTTAGCAATGAATTTGGAAAGAAATATTTGTTGGTTATCAAAGACTATATTTGCAATTGTATTTGAAGACTTATCTAAGTGGGAGACCATTGGATTAAGGTGTTCGAGGTCTTAACTAACTTACTATAATGTTAGTAAATAAAGGTAAAGTTCTTTTTAGGTTGCCATCATAACCAGAAAATAGAAATGACTGATATTGAGAGAGAGAGAAAGAGAAAGACAAAATGATATGTTAATATATTATATGATTAATTTATTAATTAGAAATAGTTAATAATTAACTAAGAATTTATCAAAATTAACTAGAAATTAATTTTGGATTAATTAGAATTAATTATAGGTTCAAGGTTTGAATTGTAATTGTTCAATAGTTGAGCAAAGGAGGAAATTATAGAACATCCCTTGAGATTCTAGAAGCCTAATGTATCAGATAAGGAAACTAATTTGAATCAAATTAAAATCCTATGATTTTAATATTCAAATCTAGGGTTTCTAGGTTATCTGACAATTATATATAGGGATCATATCCCTTGCAAAACCGACCCCCTACACATATAAATAGAGAATTTGGATTTCTCCTACGGCCTTCCTCCATATTTTGATCCTATGGTTTTTCCTAGGGTTTGGGTGTAAACCATTAGAGGCTTCCACATTATTGGAGCTAGATTTCCAATAAGGTTTTCAAGAGAGTTGTTTGCATCATTAGATTGTTGCAAAAGGTATGTGTTCTAGCCTTATGTTTTTTGATTTTCATAGGTTAGTTTCTGTTTCATAAAGTATGTTGCTATAATTAGATAAAATGTCGCAGAGTTCTAGGTTGCATGTACCCATAAGTGTTCATGTGGAAACCCGTTATGCAAATAATTTTGTAACCTAGAAAACCCATTATCTTCTTTGAGCTTAAGTATTGACTTCCCTCGACCTAAAACACAATATAGATGTTATTCATGTAGAGAAAAATGTGAGTGAGAGTGTGTTGAATACCGCACAGATGAACGAAGAAACCAGAGCCACAAAAGGAGCAAGAGATGACTTGAAAAAAATGGGCATTCGACCAGATCAATGGCCAAAAGAGAAGGTTAAGAGGAAGAAGAAAGACAACAAAAATAAGAAAAAATACTACCACGTGGTTCTTACTCTTTCAAACCAATTGATCGACCTCTTTTCTGTAGATTTATTAAATGAGTGAGACTACCTGATGGTTTTGGATCAAATTTTAAGAAGAAAGTTATTGATACTGAATCAAATTTGGTTGGGCTAAAGTCTCATGATCATCACATCCTCATGCATCAATTTCTAACTACAAGGGTTAGAGTAGGTCTCCTAACAAATGTTTCAACAAAAATCATTGACATGTGTACATTCTTTCAAAAAAATTGTCTATGGTCATTGGATGGTAATGACATGAGAAATGCCCAACAAGAAGTGGTGATGTTGTTATGCAATCTTGAGTTGATATATCCTCCAACAATGATCGACATAATGATTCATATTGTTCTTCATTTACTTGAAGAATCAATTCTTGGAGTGCATGTACACATGAGATGGGTGTATCCCTTTGAAAGATATATGAAAAAGCTCAAAAATTATGTTAGAAACAAAGCCAAGCCGGAAGTTCAATAGCAGAGGGTTACTTTGCAGACGAAACTTTTGACATTATGATCATGAAAACTAAATTCAACCATCTTGATAGAAATCAGGATCGTGACCTTCCAAAAAGGAAATTTTATGTGTTCTCATCACAATGTCGAGCAATGTCCACTAAGAAAATTTCTAAACTTTTTAAGGAGACCAAAATATCATTGCATTGGTTTGTATTAAACAACTATGACGAGGAAGAGATGAAAGGCTACAAATCGTAAGCTTTGTTATCTATGAACTACATTTTCAACAGTGTTATAATATGTTTAAACTATTGTTTGTTCCACATCCAACGAATTCGGATCAGAATCGCCAGAAAGTGATTTCAAAACAAAATTTCCTTCATGATTCGAAATAAAGGTATATACCTTATATATTTCTAATGTAAAACTAATTTATATTATTACTTAAATGTAAAATCTTATATTTCCTTAAAAATTTACCGTCTCCAAAAACATATGCATTCGGACTGTACTTCCGAATTAATGGCATTGGCACATGGTCCGTTAAATGCATATTCTTACATTGCGTGCATAGTAAATGGTGTTCGATTTGTCGTGCATGGCTGTGATCTCTGACACACTATTAAAAATAGTGGTGTTGTTACATTAGGAGAAGACGATACACCATTCTATGGCCAAATGGAGGAGATGATAGATTTATAGTATTTAAATGGTTACTCAGTTGTACTCTTTCGTGATAAATGGTTTGATGTGTCATTGTGTAAGGGAAGTTTAATTACTAACAAGAATATGGTTGTTATCGATACCAGTCATGAATGGTATTTCGGTAAAACATGTTATGATGATTAACAATACATCTTAGCCATACAAGCTAAGCAAGTGTTTTATCTCCAGGATCTTACTTGAAAAAATAACAATAACTGGAGAGTTATGGAAGATATTCATCATCGAAAACTTTGGGATCATCCAATTATCCAATTAGTGATGATTCTGATTGACAGTATGTTATGGTTATTATATATCATGATTGCTTTTAATATTTTTTAAATTTTATAATGTTAAACAGATGGCAGCACATGTCGTGAGGGGACATGGATGAGATTGTCACAACTAGCATTTATAACTAGGAAATTCTGTTTTCATGTAAACATCAACTATCGTAAGACTTGTAATTTCAGTGGATATCATACTCTATCCTCAATCAAAATCATCCATTTGAATCAAAACTCCAGAGTGAAATTCAAACCTAATACAATACATCTCATATACTTAACTATGGGTCTGAAACACTAAATATCTCGGTTCAAATTTATTAGGGACTAGGATCGTCTTATTGAGCCTTATGGGCCAATAAACCTTCTATTTGATGATTTTGGGCCAAAGAAAACCCATTTGGGCTCTACTTGGGCCCACATTCGTCAAACCATATCAATTGGGCCATGTTGGGTCTAAAACAACTCACTTATTTACCATGGGCCATGATGGGCCGTGAACCACCCTATTGAACCATGATGGGCTGTGAACCCATCCTCTCATTGTATTTGTACCGTAAACCCCATCCCTTACCACTTTTGGGCTGTGAACCCTCATAAGGGCCCAATAGGCCGAAAACCATCAACTTGGGCCTCATAATATCGAAATCAAGCAAGTAAGGCCCAAACTATTTCTCCTTTCTTTTTCTTCTCCCTTATTCTCAGCCCAACTATAAAAAAAAGATGGGTAAGGATTAAACATATGCTTGACAACACATGTTTAACCCTCATGTATCCATGATAAATCTCATGTTTCTAGGAGGGAGATTATCCCACAAATAACAAGGCCTAGTCCTTCTCTCTCTTCTCTTCTCACTCTCGGCCATAAGAGCCTCCATCACCACCATTATTCTTCATTTCAAACTCAAAAATATCTTATCCTTTCCTCTCAAACACAAGAAGATTTCAACCATTCTCCTAAATTTTGTGTGTGATTATGTGTGTGTTCTAGAACACCTCATCAAAGATCATCAATCTTGGTAAGTTCTTGTTTAACTTCAAGTTTACACTAAAAATCTCTCCTTAAACCACTCTTATTTGATGATCATGCTCTTAAAACTTCTTAGAATTCGAAGATCTCTTCAAAGGGGGCTTGTAAAGCCAAAAACTCCTCTAATCTTCATCAAAAACCAAAATCTTCAAAGCAAAGTGAGTTCATACCCCCTATTTTCGATTTTTACTTTGTTTTGGGGGAGAGTACAAGTTGTTTTGTGTAGATCTATGTGTGTATGCATGATTTTGTGTGTTTTTCTAGTTATATATGTGTTTATGTGTTGTAAAACTTCATGAACTTAAAGATCTACTGAAAGATGGTGATATTGGTATAACATAACACTTATTTCAACTTATCTTACACGAAAAAGGTTTTAAAATACATACAAGTTACTTAAAACTAAGAAAAACTTCATAAAAGGGGCTAAAAGTGACAAAATGACAAAAAATAGGTTATTTATGTAACTCGCAGTTAGTAGGGGTTCAAAAAGGATTTTTTTGCTAAACATGGTTAATTTCGATATTTGAGACCTTACAAGGACTAAAAGTGTAAACATTTTCATAAATAGGCTTTATTTGGGCTTCTCACGGCTTTGGGCCAAAATTTGTAATTTTTGATCTTTTATGGGCTTAAATGTCATTTTCAACAAAGTTGTGCCAAAAATGTAAATTTTTGATAAGAAGGGTTAAAGATGTGAAATTATAAAAATTTGGGCCAAAAAGATGAAATTATCTATAATGGGCAATGCACATTTTTATAAAAAATCAAGCCAAAAATGATATTTTTGACAAAAGTGTGTTAGAAATATTATTTTTACAAAAACTAGCCTTAAATGCAAGTTTTGTTCTAAAAAGGGGCCTAAAATGTTAATTTTACCAAATTGGGCCTTAACTGTAAATTTTTGGCTTAATGGGCCAAGAATGTCATTTTTACAAAAAGTGGGCATTTTATGTCATTCTGGTAAATAATTGAGCTAAGACTAGCAATATATTAACAAATGGGCTAATTATGTAATTCTCATGTTTATTGGGCTTTATTGACCCACTAACATGCTTGACAGACTGTAACACCGTAAATTTTAAAACAATTTTTCGCATTTTATAATAACACAAATCATTTAACATTCATAAAAACAATTAATGTTTGAAACTCAATCCATGCTATATAAAATTCCCAAGATCTGATAACATAAAAATCCCGTGTGTGTGTACTGATCAAGCCGGCGCCTTCCCACGGTCATCACTAGTACCTGAAACAAATAACACCAACACTGTAAGCACAAAGCATATTGAGTTCCCCAAATACCACATATAACACATATTAGCCACTCGAGGCTATAACTCTGTGGGTCCGTGGACCCTACTCTGTGAACCCTCTGGTTCTAACTCTCTGAACCTTCCGGTTCCAACTCTATAAACATGCACAACATAAATCACATAGAAATAATACAATACAACACATAACATACATACCATACAAATACTCTATCACATAACTCTGGTTACCTACTCAAGGTAAAGTATAGTGAGAAGACTCACCTCGCGTATCTCGCTAACTCGCAAATCCCAGAAATCACTCGCGCTTGATCCCCCGAGCTATAACCCTCCTGTAACACAATATATCTCTAATTAACACTTTCACAACTAAGGTTGACTACCCCTATCAAGTCAACACCGGTCAACTCTGGTCAACGGTCAACTCTGGTCAACGGTCAACTTTGACCGGACTCGGTGAGTGCATTAGAGCGACTCGGCGAGTCTATACGTGCTCACTGACTCCCTAGGATCCTCTCTTGACACATCGAGTACTTCCCTGAATCGACGAGTTCCACCTGGCATGAATCGCGGGGCCACCACGACTCAACTCGCCGAGTCTCAAGAACAACTCGGCGAGTTCCAGCTTGACTCAGTCCACCCGTCAACCCTCTCTGACTCTCCCTGACTCACTGAGTCAACCCCTTAACTCGGCAAGACCACTCGCCGAGTGGTTATGGACAATCTTCATGCTACTTGTCGAGTCTGTTCTTCGGACTCGGCGAGTCTATGCCATGCATGAACTCAAACTCACTCCTGAGGTCAGATCCGTTCCAATAACCCATAGATCCAGTCCTTCCAAGCACATACATCACGTAAAGTTACAATCTTGGTGCTCATGCAAAGGTCCAAAGGCCTTATTTGATGATGTGGTCACTAGAATGCTATTCTAAGCTCATGGCCTCCATTAACACTCATAAAGCTTGAGGGAAAAGGGTCTCTGGACCTCTTTGGGTCCAGATCTAAAGCACCAACACAGGAGGAGGCCAATTACTCCATGGATCTTTCCACAAAGAAACCCTAACTCTAAGATTTACACCAAGGACTGAGAAAGGAACGAATGGTTACCTCAAATGAAGTCTCTGAGCTCAGGAATCACTGGATTAGCACCTTCTTTGGTCTCCTCTTGCCTTGATCCTCTTCTATGTGCAAAAACACCCACAATAGTCAAGGATCTTCCTCTTCTCTCTCACAAATCACTCAAAGACTCTTTAGGGTTCTCTCTGGGGTTGGTGGCCGCAAATGACGGCCATAAGCCCCCTTAAATAGGTCTCACACCCTGGAAATTAGGGTTTCATTAAACAGTGTGGACTCGCCGAGTTCGGACGCGAACCCATGCCCAAACCGCGATCATACTCGGCGAGTTTGAGCTCCAACTCGCCGAGTCCCCTCACAAATCACCAAAAATTATAAGAATAAATAATACCTGGGAATCCGGGCTGTTACAACTCTCCTCCACTAGAACTAGACTTCTCCCTCGAAGTCTCGCTTTACAAATAACTCCGGATGCTGCTCACGCATCTCACGCTCCGGCTCCCAAGTCATCTCGGACCCCTTCCGATGCTGCCACTGAACCAAAACCAAGGGTACCTCCATGTTCCTCAGAACCTTGATTTTGCGATCTCTGATTGCCACTGGTCTCTCAGCATAATTCAGGCTCACATCCACCTGAATATCCTCTAATGGAACCACTGCTGACTCATCGGCTATACACTTCCGCAGCTGTGACACATGGAACGTGTCGTGAATCTGCCCCAACTCTATTGGCATATCCAAACGATAGGCTACCCGGCCTACCCTCGCGATTACTCGGAATGGACCAATATATCAGGGCCCCAACTTGCCCCTCTTCCTGAATCGAATCACTCCTTTCCAAGGAGAGACCTTCAGGAGCACAAAGTCGCCAACCTGAAACTCAAGCTCGGACCGGCGTCTGTCCGCATAACTCTTCCGACGACTCTGAGCGGTCAACAACCTCTGCCTGACCTGCTGGATCTGCTCTGTCGTCTGGAGTACGATCTCTGTACTGCCCATCACACGATGTCCGACCTCTCCCCAGCAAATGGGGGTCCGACACTTCCTCCCATACAACAGCTCAAAGGGCGGCATACCAATGCTCGAATGATGGTTGTTGTTGTAGGAAAACTCTGCTAAGGGTAAGTACGTATCCCAACTTCCCCCGAAATCCAACACACATGCCCGAAGCATGTCCTCGAGCGTCTGAATCGTCCGCTCACTCTGCCCGTCCGTCTGGGGGTGATATGCGGTACTAAAATGCAGCCTAGTACCCAACTCCTCATGAAACTTCTTCCAGAATCTGGAAGTGAAACGTACATCCCGGTCTGAGACAATCGAGATCGGCACCCCATGCCGAGATACCACTTCCCTCACGTACATCTCTGCTAACTTCTCTGCGGAAGAACTCTCGCTGATAGCAAGGAAGTGAGCACTCTTCGTCAACCTATCCACAATCACCCAAATTGCATCAACTCCCCTAGCAGTCCTTGGCAATTTGGTGATAAAATCCATGGTGATCTGTTCCCACTTCCATTCGGGAACCTCCAACGGCTGCAACTTACCATGCGGTCTCTGGTGCTCGGCCTTAACTCTACGACAGGTCAAGCACCTCTCAACAAATCACGCAACATCCCTCTTCATACAGGGCCACCAATACTCTTTCCTCAGGTCCAAATACATCTTAGTGGCCCCTGGATGGATCGAAAATTTCGACCGATGAGCCTCCTCCATCAAAATGGTACGCGTTCCTCCTACAAACGGCAGCCAGATACGCCCCTGGAATGTCATAAGCCCCCGACCATCGGTAACGAACTCTGAAATCAATCCAACAACTCGCTCTTTCTTCTGCATCTCAGGTTGCACAGCCTCGGCCTGTGCCCCTCGAATGGCGTCCAACACTGGAGCTATCACAGTCAATCTCAAACATACATCCCGCAGCGGGGTGCTCTCCGCCCTGCGGCTCAGTGCATCGGCTACAACATTAGCCTTGCCTGGGTGGTACAGGATCTCACAATCATAATCCTTGACCACATCCAACCACCTTCTCTGACACATATTTAGGTTGGGCTGATCCATCAAATACTTCAAACTCTTATGGTCCGTGTATATCGTACACCGAACCCCATACAGGTAGTGACACCAAATCTTGAGGGCGAACACCACTGCCCCCAACTATAGATCATGGGTGGGATATCTCGTCTCATGAGGCTTCAGCTGCCTCAATGCATATGCTATCACATGCCCTCTCTGCATCAGCACCGCTCCCAACCCCAAGATCGATGCATCATAGTATACCACAAAGTCCTCCATCCCTTCCGGGAGGGCTAACATCGGGGCTTCGCATAACCTTTGGTGAAGCGTCTCAAAGGAGGCCTGCTGCTCGGGGCCCCATGAAAAAGCGATACCCTTCCGGGTCAACCTGGTGAGCGGCACCGCCATCTTGGAGAAGTCCCTAATAAATCTCCGATAATAACCTACCAACCCTAGGAAACTCGTGATCTCGGAGGGTGACCTCGGCACCTCCCAACTCATCACCGACTCAACTTTGGCCGAGTCGACCAATATCCTTTTCTGGTTAACGAGATGACCCAGGAACTGGACCTCTCGCAACCAGAAATCACACTTGGAGAATTTGGCATAAAGCCTCTCCGACCTCAGAACTCCGAGGATCTCTCTCAAATGCTCCTCATGCTGCTCTCTAGATCTCGAATATACCAAAATTTCATCGATGAATACAATCACTGACCGATCCAGCATCGGCCTACACACCCGATTCATGAGATCCATGAACACTGCCGGGGCATTGGTGAGCCCGAAAGGCATCACCACAAACTCGTAATGCCCATAACGTGTCCTGAAAGCTGTCTTCTGGATGTCCTCATCTCGCACCCTCACCTGATGATATCCAGAGCTCAAATCGATCTTGGAGAACCAAGATGCTCCCTGTAACTGATCGAACAAATCGTCGATCCTCGGCAACGGGTAACAGTTCTTGACCGTCAGCTTGTTCAACTCTCGGTAATCAATGCACATCCGGTGTGAACCATCTTTCTTCTTGACAAACAGAATAGGCGCTCCCCACGACGAGCTGCTCGGCCGAATAAACCCCTTCCCTAGCAGCTCCTGAAGCTGCGAGGATAACTCTTGCATCTCTGGAGGTGCAAGGCGATAAGGCACCTTAGCGATAGGCGCGGCCTCCGGAACCAAATCGATACTGAACTCCACTTGCCTCACAGGAGGCACACCCGACAACTCCTCTGGAAATACATCCGGGAACTCACGCACTATCGGAACCTCCTCAACTGACCTCGGCCTCTCGGGATCCACCCGAGTATCCATCACATACGCCACACAACCCTTACAGCCCTGCTGTAGACACTGCCTCACCCTAGCGGCCGAACAAAATGCTGATCCAGAATGTGTACCCTCGACATACACCGTAAGAACTCCCCCACAAGGGTCTCGTATGGTCACCAGTTGTCGCTCGCAGTCGATAACCGCACCGAATCGGCTCAACCAATCCATGCCCACAATGACACAGACATCACCCATCGATATAGGAATCCAATCAATCGGGAACTCAACACCGAAAATCTCTAACGTGCATTCCCGGAGAACCTCTGTGGCATATATCACCCTCTCGTCAGCTATGGAAACTCTCAGAGGCCGACTCAATGCCTCACGACTAACATTGATATGCTAACTAAAGGCCAAAGACACAAAAGACCGACTCGCACCCGAGTCAAATAACACTAAGGCAGGTACAGAATTCACAAGGAAAGTACCTACGCATAACATAATATAAGCATAATATCTCAACATCAAAATAAATACACGAAAGAATACATACCAGCCACGACATCGGGCGCTGCGCGGACCTCCTCCGCGGTCAACTGAAAGGCCCTCCCTCGTGCCCTCGGCGCCTCGGCCTTCACTGGCCGACTCTCGGTAGCTCTGATGGCGGCAGGGGCAGATCCCTGAGGTGCTCCCTGAGATGATCGTCGCAATTGCGGACACTCTGCCTTCCGGTGTCCGGTCTGGTTGCAGTGGAAACACACTGCAAACCCCTTGGGGCAGTCCTTGGCCATATGCCCCTCCTTGCCACACTTGTAGCAAGATCCCGCTCTACAGACTCCATCATGACCCTTGCCGCACTTCCCACAAATGCGGCCCATCTGGCTCCCTGATTTGGGATCAGCGGGCTTGGCCCGCTTGGCTACCGGCTGAGACTGTGCCGGTCGCCGATCCCTCCCCTGAGACTCCGCCTCCTCCCTGGCCTGAGTCTCTAGCTCAATCTCCCTCTTCCGGGCATTTGCCTGAAGCTCGGAAAATGTCCGGTACGAGGAGTTCGCCACGAACTCCCGAATGTCCCACCTCAAAATACTCAAATATCGGCTCATAAGTGCCTGCTCAGTGGACACGTGCTCAGGGCAGAACATCGCCCTCTCATGGAACATCCTGGTAATCACCGTAACAGACTCAGTACCCTGCTTGAGGGTCAGAAACTCCTGGGCCAAACGCTCCCTATCCACCTGGGGAACGTACTCATCTCGGAACATGGCAGTGCACCTCTCCCAGGTCACCGCCGCGAGCTCAGCAGGCGTAAAGTGCGCCGTCACAAACTTCCACCAGTCCTTCGCTCCCAAGCGAAGCTGGTTCAGCTAGAACCGTACTCTCAAATGCTCAGGAGATGAGCAAGAGAAGAAACACCCCTCTATGTCAGAGATCCATCTTATAGCCGCCACCGGGTCCTGGGTCCCATCAAACTCCGGCGGTTTTGTGTTGCTGAACTCCCGGAACAGCAACGCATCACCACCTTGCGGCCTCGCGGCAACAATAGCTGCGGTGGCCGCTGCAACAGCAGCCTCAGAAAGAGCAGCATAACGCTCGTCGAAGGTCTCAATCAACGTGGTCTTAATAGACCCGAACATCTATGGTATCTCTGCCCTGATGGCCGCAGCCACCTCCTCATGGAAGATCCGGCGGATCTCCTCATCACTGGCCCCACTTCTCTCAGGCATAAGACGTGTCCTCACCATGATCTACCTCTGAAATACAACATACGATAAATTAGAATCCATTCGAGCATACTCACACTCGACAACTCATTCCTCCTTGATCCTTGGTATTCCAAAGATTCTTACTTGGGCTGTACTCCGCTTCTTACTTGGGCTGTACTCCGCCCCGGTGCTTTCAGTAGTACGGGCCCAATACTACTGTCCGCACCATATCAGAATACACCCCAAGTCCTCCTCTTCGGGTCCCAAATTCCAAGTACTCTATCATGCATAATCCACTCTCTAACAGATCTCTCATAAGCCCCTTGCTGCTACCTACTCGATCTCAAGCATCTCATAGCAGCTCACCTCTTCCTAGGCTAAGGCATCACAAATCAGGCCACTCTAGTCCTAATAGGAGTACCTAGCCTACTCTAGCATGAGAATACATCATATCAATATCAATATCACATAACATGAGGGTATTTTGGGAAATCACCGTTCGGGCGCGGACCGATTGTACACACAACTCTGCTCTGCGTTTTTCCAAAAATCTTTTACTCTTTTTGAAAATACCTCTCAAATCCTCAGTTTGAGTTCAGATACGCCCGAAGGTGTACTCGAATCCCTCAAACCAAGGTTCTGATACCAACTTGTAACACCGTAAATTTCAAAACAATTTTTTGCATTTTATAAAAACACAAATCATTTAACATTCATAAAAACAATTAATGTTTGAAACTCAATCCATGCTATATAAAATTCCCAAGATCTGATAACATAAAAATCCCGTGTGTGTGTACTGATCAAGCTGGCGCCTCCCACGATCATCACTAGTACCTGAAACAAATAACACCAACACTGTAAGCACAAAGCTTAGTGAGTTCCCAAAAATACCACACATAACACATATTAGCCACTCGAGGCTATAACTCTGTGGGTCCGTGGACCCTACTCTGTGAACCCTCTGGTTCTAACTCTGTGAACCTTCCGGTTCCAACTCTATAAACATGCACAACATAAATCACATAGAAATAATACAGTACAACACATAACATACATACCATACAAATACTCTGTCACATAACTCTGGTTACCTACTCAAGGTAAAGTATAGTGAGAAGACTCACCTCGCGTATCTCGCTAACTCGCAAATCCCGGAAATCACTCGCGCTCGATCCCCCGAGCTATAATCCTCCTATAACACAATATATCTCTAATTAACACTTTCACAACTAAGGTTGACTACCCCTATCAAGTCAACACTGGTCAACTCTGGTCAACGGTCAACGGTCAAATTTGACCGGACTCGGCGAGTGCATTAGAGCGACTCGGCGAGCCTATACGTGCTCACTGACTCCCTAGGATCCTCTCTTGACACATCGAGTACTTCCCTGACTCGACGAGTTCCACCTAGCATGAATCGCAGGGCCACCACGACTCAACTCGCCAAGTCTCAAGAACAACTCGGCGAGTTCCAGCTTGACTCAGTCCACCCGTCAACCCTCTCTGACTCTCCCTGACTCACTGAGTCAACCCCTTAACTCGGCAAGACCACTCGCTGAGTGGTTATGGACAATCTTCATGCTACTTGCCGAGTCTGTTCTTCGGACTCGGCGAGTCTATGCCATGCATGAACTCAAACTCACTCCTGAGGTCAGATCCGTTCCAATAACCCATAGATCCAGTCCTTCCAAGCATATACATCACGTAAAGTTACAATCTTGGTGCTCATGCAAAGGTCCAAAGGCCTTATTTGATGATGTGGTCACTAGAATGCTATTCTAAGCTCATGGTGTAACAACGCAAATTTTTCAAACAAGTTTTTCATTTTAAAAGTAAAGTATTTTTATTCAAAACAAGGCATAAACAATTTAAGTATCATGTCAAATACAAACTGTCTAAATCCCAAGATCATAAAAACATCCTTCAGTGTGTATCGATCACGCCGGCGCCTTCCCACGGTCCTCGCTAGTACATGAAACACATACATAACAACTGTAAGCATAAATGCTTAGTGAGTTCCCCAATATACAACTTACGCACATACGCCTTTCCAGGCCCTGACCTTCCGGTCATCAACACAACGCCTTCCGGCCCATAACATAATCGCCTTCCGGCCCATAACATACATAGCACATATAACAACAGCTTACCACATATAGCATACATATCACATATCATATCTGACCTTCCGGTCACACAGTCAACCCTTCCGGGTACAGTATAGTGAGAAGACTCACCTCGTGAATGCTGAAAGCTAGCAAATCCTGAAATCACTCGTGCACAATCCGACGAGCTACAACCTCCCTATAACATCACATATCCCTCATTAACACTTATATCTTCTAAGTGTGACTATCCCTAAGAAGTCAGACTTAGGTCAACTCTGGTCAACGGTCAACGGTCAACGGTCAACTCGACCGGACTCGGCGAGTGCCATGGCGACTCGGCGAGTCTAGACGTCCTCCCCAACTTCCCCTGATGTTCCCTTTCTACTCGTCGAGTATCCCTCTTGGCTCGACGAGATCCTCGTGGAAGAATCGCGGGGCCACCCCGACTCCACTCGCCGAGTCTGAAGAACAGCTCGACGAGTTCCAGTCAATCTCCAAGCTACTCGCCGAGTCTGTTCATCGGACTCGGCGAGTCCATGCCATGCAGTCGATCAAACTGCTTCCTGAGATAAGTTTTGTCCCGAAATACACAAGCATGGGACCTTCTGGACCTCTAAAGGTCCTAATACAGGGTTATAGTCGTTTGGGTAACAAGGCAATAATCCATCTAATCACCAAATGGGTTCCATAAACCCTAGATCCCTACACACATCAATATAACAGAAATGATCCGAAATATTACCTGATTAACGCACTCTCTGTGTCCCCAAACCTCAGAACTCGAATCCCTTGCAGTTCCTTTAGCCAAAACTCCCCTCCTCCTTGCACCACAATTTCTTCAAATCACCAATGGCCTTCAATCTTGCTCTAGATGCCCACAGCCGCTTAGGGTTCTTCTCAGTAGACTAAAAGACGGACAATGACGGCATATAGTGCCTTATATACGATCCAAAACCAAACGGCTAGGGTTTCCGCTGAACAGCGTCGACTCGCCGAGTCCATATCTGGACTCGTCGAGTCCAGTCGCGATCCCGCGACCAAGTCTGCGATCCTACTCGGCGAGTCTAGGCTCCAAATCGCCGAGTCCCCTCTTAAATCACCCCAAAAACATAATTTAATAATACCTGAGATTCCGGGCTGTTACAACTCTCCCCCACTAGGATTAGACTTCGCCCTCGAAGTCTCATTCTGAAAATAGTTCCGGATGCTGCTCCCGCATCTCACGTTCCGGCTCCCAAGTCATTTCCGATCCCTTACGGTGTTGCCACTGAACCAACACCAGGGGTACCTCCTTGTTCCTCAGAACCTTGATCTTCCGATCCCTGATAGCCACTGGTCTCTCAGCATAATTCAGGCTCGCATCCACCTGAATATCCTCTAATGGAACCGCTGCCGACTCATCGGCTATGCACTTCCTCAATTGCGACACATGAAAGGTGTCGTGGATCTGTCCCAACTCCGCTGGCAACTCCAACCGATAGGCTACCCGGCCTATCCTTGCAATCACACGAAATGGCCCAATATACCGGGGTCCCAACTTGCCCCTCTTCCTGAATCGAATCACTCCTTTCCAAGGAGAGACCTTCAGGAGAACGAAGTCGCCGACCTGAAATTCAAGCTCGGATCGGCGCCTGTCTGCATAACTCTTCTGTCGGCTCTGGGCGGTCAATAACCTCTGTCTAACTTGCTGAATCTGCTCTGTCGTCTGAAGCACGATCTCCGTGCTGCCCATCACTCTCTGTCCCACCTCTCCCCAGCAAATGGGGGTCCGACACCTCCTACCATACAACAGCTCAAAAGGTGGCATACCAATGCTCGAATGATGGCTGTTGTTGTAGGAAAATTCTGCTAAGGGTAAATATGCATCCCAGCTACCCCCGAAGTCTAACACACACGCTCGAAGCATGTCCTCCAGCGTCTGAATCGTCCGCTCGCTCTGACCGTCTGTCTGGGGATGGTATGCGGTACAAAAATGCAATTTGGTACCCAGCTCCTCATGAAATTTCTTCCAGAACCTGGAAGTGAAGCGCACATCACGGTCTGAAACAATCGAGATCGGCACTCCATGCCGAGATACCACTTCTCTCACGTATATCTCCGCCAACTTCTCCGCTGAAGAACTCTCGCTGATGGCAAGGAAGTGTGCACTCTTTGTCAACCTATCCACAATCACCCAAATTGCATCAACTCCCTTGGCAGTCCTCGGCAATTTGGTGATGAAATCCATGGTGATCTGTTCCCACTTCCACTCGGGAATCTCCAATGGCTGTAACTTGCCATGCGGTCTCTGGTGCTCGGCCTTAACCCTACGGCAGGTCAAGCACCTCTCCACGAACCATGCCACGTCCCTCTTCATACAGGGCCACCAATACTCTTTCCTCAAATCCAAATACATCTTCGTAGCACCGGGATGGATCGAGAATTTCGATCTATGAGCCTCTTCCATCAAAGTAATACGCGTACCGCCCACGAACGGTACCCAGATCCGACCCTGAAACGTCAGAAGCCCTCGTCCATCCTTAACGAACTCTGAAATTAACCCAACGACCCGCTCTTTCTTCAGTATCTCTGGTCGTACAGCCTCGGCCTGTGCCCCACGAATAGCATCCAATACTGGAGTCATCACAGTCAGTCTCAAGCATACATCTCGCAATGGAGTGCTCTCCGCCCTGCAGCTCAATGCATCGACTACCACATTAGCCTTGCCCGGGTGGTACAGGATCTCACAATCATAATCCTTGACTACATCCAACCACCTCCTCTGACGCATATTTAGGTTGGGCTGATCCATCAAATATTTCAAGCTTTTATGGTCCGTGTATATCGTACATCAAACCCCATACAGGTAGTGACGCCAAATCTTGAGAGCGAACACTACTGCCCCCAACTCTAAATCATGCGTGGGATACCTCGCCTCATGAGGCTTCAGCTGCCTCGACGCATAAGCTATCACATGACCCCTCTGCATCAACACTGCACCCAGTCCTGAAATCGATGCGTCACAATATACTACAAAATCTTCCATTCCTTCCGGGAGAGCTAATACCGGGGCTTCGCACAACCTCTGGCGAAGTGTCTCAAAGGAGGTTTGCTGCTCGGGCCCCCATGAGAATGCTACACCCTTCCGGGTCAATCTGGTGAGCGGCACTGCGATCTTGGAGAAATCCTTAATGAATCTCCGATAATACCCTGCCAACCCAAGGAAGCTCCTGATCTCGGAGGGTGACTTCGGCACCTCCCAACTCATCACCGCCTCAACCTTGGCCGGATCGACCAATATCCCTTTCTGATTAACAACATGTCCTAAAAATTGGACCTCCCGCAACCAGAAGTCACATTTGGAGAACTTTGCATAAAGCTTCTCCGACCTCAATACCTCAAGGACCTCCCTCAAATGCTCCTCATGCCGCTCTCTAGATCTCGAATACACCAGAATGTCGTCGATAAATACAATCACTGACCGATCCAACATCGGCCTGCATACCCTGTTCATGAGATCCATGAACACAGCCGGGGCATTGGTGAGCCCGAAAGGCATCACCACAAACTCATAATGCCCATATCGCGTCCTAAACGCTGTCTTCTGGACGTCCTCATCCCGTACTCTCACCTGATGGTACCCTGACCTCAAATCGATCTTGGAAAACCAAGACGCTCCCTGCAGCTGATCGAATAAATCATCGATCCTCGGTAACGGGTAACGGTTCTTGACCGTTAACTTGTTCAACTCCCGGTAATCAATGCACATCCGGTGTGAACCATCCTTCTTCTTGACGAACAGAATAGGTGCTCCCCACGGCGAACTGCTCGGCCGAATGAATCCCTTCCCCAGCAACTCCTGGAGTTGCGAGGACAACTCTTGCATCTCTGGAGGTGCAAGACGATAAGGCACCTTAGCAATAGGCGCGGCCCCCGGAACCAGGTCAATACCAAACTCTACTTGTCTCACAGGAGGTACTCCCGGCAGTTCCTCGGGGAAAACATCTGGAAACTCACGCACCACTGGGACCTCCTCCACTGACTTCGGTCTCTCGGAAACTTCCCGCGTATCCATCACATACGCCACAAAACCCTTACAACCCTGCTGTATACACTGCCTCGCCCTAGCGGCCGAACAAAAAGCAGATCCCGAACGGGTACCCTCGCCGTACACCGAAATAACTCCCCCACTATGGTCTCGTATAGTCACCAGCTGACGCTCACAGTCGATGACAGCGCCGAATCGGCTCAACCAGTCCATGCCCACGATGACACAGACGTCACCCATCGCAATAGGAATCAGGTCTATCGGGAATTCAACCCCGAAAATCTCTAACACGCATCCCCGAAGAACCTCCGTGGCATAAATCACTTTCTCGTCAGCTATAGAAACTCTCAAAGGTCGGCTCAACGACTCACGACTAACGATGATATGCTGACTAAAGGCTAAAGATACAAAGGACCTACTCGCACCCGAGTCAAATAACACTAAGGCAGGCACAAAGTTCACAAGGAAAGTACCTACGCATATAACAACATAAGCATAACATCTCGACATTAAAATAAATACATGAATTACAACATACCTGCCACGACATCGGGCGCAGCGCGGACCTCCTCCGCAGTCAGCTGAAAGGCTCTCCCACGAGCCCTCGGGGCCTCGACCTTCACCGGTCGAGTCTCAGTAGTCCTGGCAGTAGGTGCAGATCCCTGACGAAGCTGAGGGCACTCGGCCTTCCGATGGCCGGTCTGGTTGCAATGAAAGCAAACCATAAACCCCTTGGGGCACTCCCTAGCAATGTGCCCCTCCTTGCCGCACTTGTAGCAAGCACCAGCTCGACATGCCCCATCGTGACCCTTTCCGCACTTTCCGCAAGTGCGGCTCTTCGAACCTCCCATCCTCGAATTGGCGGACTTGGTCCGCTTGGCTGCCGGCTGAGACTGAGCCGGCCGCCGGTCTGCCTGTTGAGACTCGGCCTCCTCCCTGGCCTGAGTCTCCAACTCGATCTCACGCTTCCTGGCATTCGCCTGAAGCTCAGTAAAAGTATGATAGGTGGAGTTTGACACAAACTCCCGGATATCCCTCCTCAACATATCCAAGTACCGGCTCATCCGAGCCTGCTCTGTGGACACCAGCTCGGGGCAAAACATCGCCCTCTCATGAAACTTCCGCGTGATCGCCGCCACCGAGTCAGTACCCTGCTTGAGGGTTAAGAACTCCTGAACCAATCGTTCCCGCTCCACCGGGGGAACGTACTCATCCCTGAACATGGCAGTAAACCCCTCCCATGTCACTGCTGTAGTTTCTGCCAAAGTGAAGTTCGCCGTCACGAACTTCCACCAGTCCTTCGCTCCCAGACGGAGCTGGTTCAATGCGAACCGTACCCTCAGGTGCTCTGGGCATGAACAAGTGTAGAAGCACCCCTCTATATCCGCGATCCACCTCATCGCAGCAATCGGATCCTGCGTCCCATCGAACTCCGGTGGCTTCGTGTTGCTGAACTCTCGGAACAGCAACGAGTCACCCCCCTGTGGCCTAGCAGCGGCCACAGCTGCGGTAGCTGCAGCGGTTGCAGCCTCAGTCAATGCGGCGTACCGCTCATCAAACGTCTCCATCAGGGTGGTCTTAATAGACCCAAACATCTCCGGGATCTCAGCCCGGATCGCCGCAGCTACCTCCTCGTGAATCATCTGACGAATCTCCTCGTCACTCACACCGCTCGTGCTCGCTCCGTGGCGTGGTCTAACCATGATGTCTCTGAAATACAACATAAAACCATCAGAGACTCCATCGAGTATAATCGTACTCGATACGCAACCCTACTCAGTCTCCGATATCCAGGGATTCTTACTTGGGTCTCCCACTGACCCGGTGTCTTCGGTAGTACGGGCCCAATACTACCGACCACACCGCATCAGCATTCATCCCAAATCTTCCTCCCCAAACCTCGGATAGTGAGTACTCTACTTCTGTTATGCACTATCTACTCGCACACTAACTCAGAATCTCATATCGGCAAACTTCCCTAGACTAAGGCATCACAAATCAGGCCACTCTAGTCCTATCATGAATACCTAGTCTTCTAGCATGCATAACAATTCATATCATATAATATTGTAAGGTATTTTGGGGATCTTTACCGTTCGGGCGCTGACTGATCGTACACACTGCTTCTTTCTTGCTTACCACAAAACCATTTACAAAAGTTTATGCCTTTATTTAAAAAGTTTTCCTCAAATCCTCGGTTTGAGTTCAGTTACGTCCGAAGGTGCACCCGAATCCCTCAAACCAAGGCTCTGATACCAATTGTAACAACGCAAATTTTTCAAACAAGTTTTTCATTTTAAAAGTAAAGTATTTTTATTCAAAACAAGGCATAAACAATTTAAGTATCATGTCAAATACAAACTGTCTAAATCCCAAGATCATAAAAACATCCTTCAGTGTGTATCGATCACGCCGGCGCCTTCCCACGGTCCTCGCTAGTACCTGAAACACATACATAACAACTGTAAGCATAAATGCTTAGTGAGTTCCCCAATATACAACTTATGCACATACGCCTTTCCAGGCCCTGACCTTCCGGTCATCAACACAACGCCTTCCGGCCCATAACATAATCGCCTTCCGGCCCATAACATACATAACACATATAACAACAACTTACCACATATAGCATACATATCACATATCATATCTGACCTTCCGGTCACACAGTCAACCCTTCCGGGTACAGTATAGTGAGAAGACTCACCTCGTGAATGCTGAAAGCTAGCAAATCCTGAAATCACTCGTGCACAATCCAACGAGCTACAACCTCCCTATAACATCACATATCCCTCATTAACACTTATATCTTCTAAGTGTGACTATCCCTAAGAAGTCAGACTTAGGTCAACTCTGGTCAACGGTCAACGGTCAACGGTCAACTCGACCGGACTCGGCGAGTGCCATGGCGACTCGGCGAGTCTAAACGTCCTCCCCAACTTCCCCTGATGTTCCCTTTCTACTCGTCGAGTATCCCTCTTGGCTCGACGAGATCCTCGTGGAAGAATCGCGGGGCCACCCCGACTCCACTCGCCGAGTCTGAAGAACAGCTCGACGAGTTCCAGTCAATCTCCAAGCTACTCGCCGAGTCTGTTCATCGGACTCGGCGAGTCCATGCCATGCAGTCGATCAAATTGCTTCCTGAGATAAGTTTTGTCCTGAAATACACAAGCATGGGACCTTCTGGACCTCTAAAGGTCCTAATACAGGGTTATAGTCGTTTGGGTAACAAGGCAATAATCCATCTAATCACCAAATGGGTTCCATAAACCCTAGATCCCTACACACATCAATATAACAGAAATGATCTGAAATATTACCTGATTAACGCACTCTCTGTGTCCCCAAACCTCAGAACTCGAATCCCTTGCAGTTCCTTTAGCCAAAACTCCCCTCCTCCTTGCACCACAATTTCTTCAAATCACCAATGGCCTTCAATCTTGCTCTAGATGCCCACAGCCGCTTAGGGTTCTTCTCAGTAGACTAAAAGATGGACAATGACGGCATATAGTGCCTTATATACGATCCAAAACCAAACGGCTAGGGTTTCCGCTAAACAGCGTCGACTCGCCGAGTCCATATCTGGACTCGTCGAGTCCAGTCGCGATCCCGCGACCAAGTCTGCGATCCTACTCGGCGAGTCTAGGCTCCAACTTGCCGAGTCCCCTCTTAAATCACCCCAAAAACATAATTTAATAATACCTGAGATTCCGGGCTGTTACACATGGCCTCCATTAACACTCATAAAGCTTGAGGGAAAAGGGTCTCTGGACCTCTTTGGGTCCAGATCTAAAGCACCAACACAGGAGGAGGCCAATTACTCCATGGATCTTTCCACAAAGAAACCCTAACTCTAAGATTTACACCAAGGACTGAGAAAGGAACAAATGGTTACCTCAAATGAAGTCTCTGAGCTCAGGAATCACTGGATTAGCACCTTCTTTGGTCTCCTTTTGCCTTGATCCTCTTCTATGTGCAAAAACACCCACAATAGTCAAGGATCTTCCTCTTCTCTCTCACAAATCGCTCAAAGACTCTTTAGGGTTCTCTCTGGGGTTGGTGGCCGCAAATGACGGCCATAAGCCCCCTTAAATAGGTCTCACACCCTGGAAATTAGGGTTTCATTAAACAGCATGGACTCGCCAAGTCCGGACGCGAACCCATGCCCAAACCGCGATCATACTCGGCGAGTTTGAGCTCCAACTCGCCGAGTCCCCTCACAAATCACCAAAAATTATAAGAATAAATAATACCTGGGAATCCGGGCTGTTACACAGACCTTGGATACTCTTTGCGTGCTATTTAGGCCTGTAAATAACACACATGTGAGATGGACATTAGTGTCCTTTTACATATATTTTGGGCCCATGTTATATAATATCACTCCTTTCGAGGCTTGAAATGACTTACATGTTTAGTGAGCCTTAGTTGTTCACTTACATGATTCATTGGGCCTGGAGTGTGCTTTATATGTTTCTCTTCGCGTAAATTTTGATTAAGGATCTAGTGAAACGTGTCGATTGACACCTATGGAGTGTACGATCGTAGCCTGTAGTTATAACCAAAGTCTGTTGGAGGGAGAGTGAGGATTTGTGTATAGATTTATACGTGGATGACACCCCACATCTGAGCTATTCACTACAGTTAGACTAAACCAGTCTAGGGTGACGAAAACCTTATTCTATTCCGCCGGCGTCCAACAACGCCATGACAGACGGAATTGTCATTATCTAGTATGGTTATAGCGACTCACTTAGAGGAATTAACATTATAAATTTACGGGAGACCATTCTCTTTTCTAATTGGATTACTCGGGAACCTACTCGTGCCGGTACTCAATCTCGAGGGTTGGTATACCAACATTCTCTTTTACAGACAACATAGGGTTGTCTGGGGGCATTCTCTGTACATTCTCTTTCATTTCTTCATTCTCTTTTGCATACTAGTAAACAATATCACACATGCATTAATACAAGATTGGACACAAACATACTGAACTGTTTTAAAAAAATATAGGATTTTCCGGTGTTTACAAAAATATACAAATCATTTTCTCAAACATGCTTATGAACTCAACAACATTTTATATTGACCTTTTAAATTAACTTGTATTCTCAGGAAACTGTTGAAGCAGGTTAGGCAGAACAAACTAATGGATATTTTCTTATATTTTGTTTCATCATACTTTAATTATTTTGTCATATAATATTCAAACACAATACTCGAGGTAATCAATGTATGTTGTTATATTACATGTGTAATGATGATGTTATGTTTCAATTATATACTATGTGATGATACTACAAGAATGAAGTCACGAACGAGTCCCCGAACGTTTCCGCCGTCTGGTTCGGGGGTGTGATAGAGATGACGGTGACAATCCTCCACACGAGGGCGCATATAGGATAACATCGGGTTGCATATCTTGTAAGTTACATGAAATTCTTAAGTATTGGATATATTTTTAAAGTTTTAAATTTCTAAATTTTTAATTCTATGTGTGAATGTAGCAAACTCGAAGAATGTGAGTGGCCTAGGAAGGAACTAAAATCTGTATGAAGCGCATGACGATAACAGTAAGAAGCCTTTAGTCGTGCAGCTTGATACCTCCAGCGAGACATGTCGATTCATAAGGGATTATGGGAAAATGTTAGTTAGATTGATCTAAAATCAAGTGGCATCAAATGTACCGCTACATTATCCATCTTAACGTTGTGTTCCTATCAACTACAATGAAGTTATTTATCTTGAGTTAGAATTCAGTATACAATACTTTTTATATTTATTGGATATAAAATTATTAAATATTTCTTTTACTAATCAACTATGTTTTCTTTGTAAACTTTTTTGATCCTAATAGGTTTCGAGGTACATATTTGTGGGAATCCGTTCGAGCGGGTATCCAAACCGACAACCAAAGAGCGTATAGAGAACGCAAACATGATGTGAAATGTTATTTTGATAGGATTGACATATAGCGGAAAGATTAGGCCGCCAATACTTGGAATGGATTGATTGATTTGTTGTTTTTGACATAAAAGCGCTCATGGTTTTAAGTCACATACTCAAATATGTCATATAGAGGTAATAAAATTTATTTGTGTCATATAAAATTTTTATTAACACTTGTATAAATATATTTAATGTTCGTGGCTTATTGATGGGTGAAGACGGATTTGGTACGACGGCTCGGGTTGATTTACACATCGAGCACAAGAAGATTGGGTAAGTAATAAACGAAATTAATACATTGTTTAAATATTTTATTATTATTATTATAGTTTTTTGTTTAATGTACATTATTATATTTTAGTGTTTAAATTAAGTTGTTTGTTTTAGTTAATGTATGTTTATTCTTTTTTTAATTTCAAGAAAAGATTCAAGATGAGTATATATGAAAATGCAAGAAGAAGACAGGGAGGGCGAAAATGTAAATGAGCTTGAATGTCTCAATCGTGCCCTCGGGATGAGACACACGCATACTTGCGGAGTGGGAATGAAACCAACCACCAACATAGACTTATTTCCAAATTAATGGACTTTCACATCTTCCCAATCTTAATCCCAACTATGAGTGATTCCCAATTTTTTATATTAACCCAACAAATGCAAGAATAGTTGAAACAAATGCAAAAGGGGTATAATGACTTATTGGCGGCCGTAATTCTTAACTTCCAACCACCACCAATGCTACAATTTTAATTCAATCCAAAAAATACCCCGATGTAACCGATGAGACTGAGGAGACGAAAGAAGATCATGAGGATTGATTTTTTGTGTTATTTTGATATGTACTATACTTGAATTTGAACAATGTTTGTTGAATTTTGGTAATATTTATTGAATGTTTGTTGATTATGAATATCTACGTTGCAAATTGACTAGATTTGTTAAGCAAATAGGAATGATAAATAAGAATCAAAACCAAAAAGCAAACATACATATAGTGGTTGTACTAATGACATGTCGTCGATATAGGTCTTAACTGTAAAAACGGTTTTGACCTATACCGACGACGATTCGTCACTATAGCTTAGTCTGTAAAATGGTTTTAAACTTGTGCCGCCGACTTGTCATCGCTGTAAAGTTAACATGTCCCAACGACTTGTCGTCAATATAGATTTGACATATGCCGACAACTTGTCTTCGTTAAAACTAAATAATAAAACTTTTTTTTTCGAAAGCCGGTCCGACAGGCGCTGTGAAGATGGCAAGTCATCGGTATAGGTGATACCTATCCCGACAACTTTTTTCACCTATGCCGACCATTTGTTGTTGGTACAGGCTATCCCGACGACATGTCATCGGAAATAGGGTTAAAAAATGTTGTCTACTATTATTATATAAAATATCAAAAGAGAAATGACACATTCGGTTACCTTAAAGAGAAATAGACTCATAAAAAACTAAGCATCGACAAGAGTCACAAATAAAAACGAGTAAAACTTGGAAAAACCTCGATTGTATAAATTTATTATTTATTACCTTTATACTTTTCTTTTCAACTAGATTAATCATGCCATCATCCAAACCCCCAACCCCCCCCCCCCCCCCCCAAGCAAAATAATAATAATAATAATAATAAATAAATAAATAAATAATAATACATAAATTTAGGATGAGAAAGATAACTTTTAGACCATCGTTACACACATATGAGATTCACAACCTATGCAAATTCATAAGAAAAATATATACCCATACAAGTTGTCTTTCTTATGTTTAAATAATTAAACACTAAAATAAAAGGATGAAATGATAAAAAGAATATTACACGGGTAAATTAGTCATTTAGTTTGAATATAGACCATAGTTTAATATTGATCATAAGGACATTTTTGCAAATCATTTTTGAAGGGACTAAATTCAAAAATGCTTGTTAAATAGAAGGATTATTTTTGCACTTTATTGTAAAAGTTAGGAAGAAAGAATGAAAGATATAGAAAAGTAGTAGAAATATAGCCGATCATTTCCACTTTCCCATATATATTAATAGTCGCTTCGTTAGGTTCAAATATACAAGTTTGGTCTTCTAAAAAATATTATAGATTGTTGTTTTATAGCAACCAACTATTTTAGATTTCCGATTGTATCTATGATTTTTCTTCTTTACCTAAATTCCATGAACTAAAATTTTAAGCTTCATCAATTTATGATCCATAACCATTTGTTTAAAAAAGTTAATATAATAATTTTAATTGTGTATGTGTGTGTTTTCATATACATAATAACATAAACTACATTTTTTAAACTCAAATTGAAGAAGACCTAGCATCAAAAATTAAGAATCATGATATTTAATTTAGCATCTACATGTCAACACCTACACCATATTCAATAACCTCTATGTTATATTGAAAATTTCCTCAATATTCAACCTTGGAACTTGTCTTCATCATAATTAAAAACAAAAAAAAAATGAAGGTTCAAGTCATGCTTTAACCCTTTATCTTTTTTTCGTGTTCTAGAATTTGAAATTTCCAAATAAAAACCATATATGAAAATTTAATTAGATTTATATTTAAACAATAATACCCTTTTTTAGAGTCATGCGCCTTCAAAATCACACCTTTAACCCTATATATGTGAGAGTGAGTTACTTAATTAGGACTTAGGAGACACTTATCATGATTAATGAACGAGTAAAAACTGAAATGTTTTATAAGACGATGAAAATTTATATATTCGAGCATAATCCAGGGACTATTATAGTAATTGTGCAACTGTAAACGATCCTTCTTCCGTCGTCGTTCTTCTTCGTTAAATTACGGCATCTATTTCAGCGCTATAAAACAAATTAACCCTCGCTCAGTCGCTCTTTTACACGTACCTAATATGAACGCGTCAATGAAGCTTCAATGTCAACTGCAAGAAATATCCTCGTTTATTCAGGAATACTTATCAACTGAAGGGTAGATTGTATATATATACATATTATTCACTAGTAATACCATCATCGAGATCAATTCTATATCTTCAGTTTCATATTTCCCTTCACATAAAATCTTAATCAGGGTTTCAAAGTTTTTTGTGTAATTATCGATGGCGGTAGTATTTGAGACTGCATTACAATTTGTATTGGGTGAGTTACAGAAAGCAGTACATGTTGTATGGCAGATTATACAAACTCACAGATTCAAAAGTCTTCTCAAACGCCTTGAAAAAACCCTAAAAAGCATCGAGCAGGTGTTTTATGAAAGCTGGAGATTAAGCAAGGTGTTGGATCGTCCTGAGAAAGAGATGATAATGTTCATCTGTTATCTGAGCAATGCCACAGAGATCGTTCTCAAGTGCTCGAGCATCAAGTATCGGACCATGAACAAGAAAATTCTTCATTCAAAAAAGCTGATTCGATTGAACAACGAGCTCTTGAGGTTCTTCCAGATTGATGTGCAGGAGAAAACGATGAACACTAATATGACGTATTCAATTGCGATTTCCGGATTGGAAGACAATTCATCAGTTGTTGTCTTTTCTGCAGATGGATATTCGAGTACGTGCAGTGTTTATGCTGGTCAACTACTCAATCTTCCATTGACAGATTCTTTCGCTAACCTAACAAGTATCAGATTCGAACATGTTTCATTTTCTTCCTCTATTCAACCACTCTTCATTTTGCCATTTCTTCAAAAACTTTCCTTTGTTATGTGTGAGATAGGTGATGCTTTTAAGAACAGTGTCACAGATCAGTCTCCTTATATTCCATCAAATCTCACTGATCTGGAATTTGATTGTTGTTATGATTTAATGGAAGTACCTTCAGCAGTATGTAATCTTGTTCATCTCCAGAATCTCAGCATCACCAATTGCCATGAGCTGGATGCTCTTCCTAGAAAGTTGGGGAATCTTTCCAATCTTCAGATCCTGAACCTCCATTGTTGCACAAAACTACAAGAAATACCAGAATCGATTGGAAGTCTTCATAATCTGAGGTTCCTTGATTTATCTGATTGTTTGAGTATAAGTCTATTACCAGATGAAATTGGGGAACTATGCAACCTGAGAGTGGTTAAGATGAGTGGTGTTCATGGATTACAAGAGTTGCCGGATTCCATGAGCAAATTGTCACAGTTGGAAGAAGTGATATGTGATGAAGAGACATCGTATTTGTGGATGGATTTTGAAAGTGATCTGAATAATTTGAAGATAAACGTTGTTGAAGATGACAGGTTTGAAAGCTTTATGAAAATCGTTCAGTAAGTTCTCTTGATCCGTTGGTGTCATTCTATTAACTATTAAGCATGTGGCTTAATATGTAAAGTGTAAGCTGTAAATTGTTGGATTATTCTTTAAATATCTTTTCTGAGTCAAAAAAATTATTCTCATTTGTTTTCATATCATAACATAGTTGTATTGTCAATTTAAAAACTTAATAAAGAATCACTAGTATTTCTACAATCCTTTGTTTTATGAGTGTAGTCTTTTTAGAGATGTAATTAATTAGGTTGGGACAGTAGTAGAAGATAGTATAATAGGTTTGATATTCACTGAAATACTAATACAGAACCATGAAGGTGTAAAGGCTTGATCCTATATATTGCATAAGGGTCGTATTGCATGTAACTCTAAATTCTAAGTAATGAGCCTTGCATGGTAGTCATGCATATTGTTTTTCACCAACAATTTTTTATTTTAAGCATTATTTTTGGATTTTATCAAGATATTCGGCTTCTATAGAGTAGGGGGCCATATTTTCTATGGAAGGGACAATCTTGAAGCTTAAGAACTTCATCTAGTTTACTTTTGTAAGTCATTTGTATTGCGTTTTATTAGTTTAATATTGACTATATCGATGAATTAGGTGTCATGCATGTGTGGATAAATTGCTTTGATTCCAACATTCGGGTTTTTGTTTGAAACTTTGGTTGATCTATATTGAAACTCTTATGCTAGATTACTTTTGAATTCTTTGTTTATATGAAATCTTGTGTTTAATTCCATATTAAATTCATATATAAATTAGTTTATTGATAATCTTGATTAGTTTGTTAGATTTCTTATAGAGGTAGATTTAGAACTTCGTCGTAATTCTAAGTTTTAGTATTCGAACAAATAATGGTATTATAGATTCATATGATGCAGCCTAAACATTTTGAACGACATGAATTGTTGGTCGTATTGACATTTCTATCAGAGTCAATGTGGAATTATCATTAAATTCTAAATTGCTAGAATTTAAAGTAGAATATTAGGTGTAATTAACTAACAACATTTTGTAAAATTACATAAATGGTAGAGTTATCAGCTCGATAACTAGCATCGATACAATTCCTTCTTTTGTTTTGCATCATATTTGTGAATGATCATAACTTGAACCATATGTAAGAACGCACTCAATGTTGAATTGTTATTTAATTCTAAATTTTCTTTAATTTCAGTTCATGTTATTAGTAACAATCACATACACAACCATCCTTATTTTATTTGCCTTAACTAGTTATATTCGTACCGATGTTTGAATGTTTTAGCATATATTGCTAGCTCTGATCCTTATGGATTGATAAAACTGCAAAAATGATCTTTGTGGTATGTATTTTTTTCAAGTTTTGGTCCAAAGACTAACTTTTTTGGATTTGTTGTCCTTTTGACCATGTTTATATGTGGAAAATGCTCCCCCGACTTAATATGAAACGTCTCATTTTCACAACAAAAAATTTTCATTTTTATTTAAATAAAACTTCTCAATTATAAATTCATTATGAAGAAAATGTTTATTTCAGATACATTTATTAAAAATCAGAGTAATAGTAAAGCGCGGGAATCTTCATTGTTGTTGATGAATGTGTATAGTTATGCCTTCGCCTTCCTGAGATAACCGATCATACTTGAAACAGTAAACAACTGGATAAGCACGAAGCTTAGTGAGTTTCTGTCACACCCCGAAATCAAAGGCGGAAACGTTCCGGGGCGAAGGACATCATGAATATCACAACCAATGTACATAGTAAACATAATAAACACAAAACTTTACATTACATAGATTCATTTACATTGTCTGAAAACAAAGATTTACATGTGTTATATATATATATATATATATATATATATATATATATATATATATATATATATATATATATATATATCATATGAACAAAAGTAAAGACGTGTCTTCTACGCACTCCGTCTTCGCGGATGATTTTAGGACCAATGAGAGCACTGTCGGGGAATCGCCTCTTGGCTAGTTGCGTGTCCCCTACCTCGGTCCAGCACAGAGGGGATCTGCACCTGCGACTGTATAGGGCCTCGAATGAAATTTTGTCGAAAAGATTATCTATTCGAGGAAGAGGATATCAATCTTTGACGGTCAACTTGTTCAACTTGGGGTAGTCTATACACATCCGAAAGGATCCATCTTTCTTCTTCGCAACCATACCGAGACTCCCCAGGGTGAGGAACTCGGTCTGATGAATCCCTTGCTGAGTAGCTCATTAAGCTGACTGGAAAACTCCTGCATTACTGCTGGCGCTAATCGATACGGGGGCTTGGCTACGAGGGTAGCTCCAGGAATTAGGTCGATGTGAAACTCGATTCGACGCTCGGGAGGAATTCCTGAAAGCTCTTTGGGAAAGACACCAGGAAAGTTGCAGACTTCGGGGATGCAACTTCCTGTTTCTCGATGGTCACATAGGCTAGGGATTTATGGCACTCCCTTTTGGGAAGCCTTTTGAGCTTTGATGCAGGAAATGATATGAAGATTCGAGCTAAACTTATTGCCATAGATCGTGAGAGTCTGACCAGAGGGAAGGTTGAGACGGATGGCTTTTTCGTAATAAAGGATATCCGCATGATTGGAAGTCAACTAATCAATGCCAATGATAACATCAAAGCTTTCTATGGGAACTGACATTAGGTTGACGGAAAAAGAATGATCGTTCGAGGTAAGGGTACAGCCTATGAATCTATCCCTAACGTCCTCTTTCTCGTTGATAGGCATCTCGACGGTAGACATTTCGGTTACTAATGAAGGATTAAGGTTAAGATGATGTTTTATTGAATAGATAACAAATTCTCTTTGAACAATATAATCGAAAAGGATTGTAAGTATAAGGGTTATCGAGGAAGAATATACATGTGGCAACGGTGGGATCGGCAGCTGCCTCATCTTGTCCTATAGCTAGGACTCTTCTAGTGTTGCCAGTTGTTGCTGCTTTGGGGCAGTTCCTCTTGAAGTGCCCAACTTCACCACAATTATAGCAGGCCTGACCCACACCCGCTCCGGAAGATTGATTTGTTGATTGGGCTGGTTTTCTGCAGCTTCGAGCAAGGTGGCCCTTCTTGCCACAGTTGTTGCAGAGACGTTCACGACATGGCCCGGGAGTACGGTGATGGTAGTTGCACTTGTTGCACCAAGGAAGGGTACCGGTATATCCGCTGGTAGGAGTCTGAGCAGTGGATCCAACAGCAGAAACAGTAGCAGGGGCAATAGCAGCGTGGACTGCTACCGTTTGCTGTTTCTTAGAGGATCCTTGTGTACTTTGGGCCTTCCGCTTATTCCAGAATTCCTTTTTACTTCCACCACTACTCTTAACCAGCTCAGGAGTGGTGGTCTCCTCATCAGGGTTATCTTTGTGATCGATCAGGGTTTGCGCCAGACGTTTGGCACTGTCATAGGTGTTTGGCTTTGCAGCCAAGACATTTCCTTTGGTTGGCTGGTTCAACCCCCAGATGAACCTCTCGATCTTTTTACTCTCCGGGGTAACCATTCCCGGACAGAGTAGCGCCAAGTCATTGAATCTTGAAGTGTAAGCGGCGATATCGGAACCCTTCATCTTCAGGTTCCAGAGTTCATGCTCCAGCTTCTGCATTTCGCCCCGAGGGAAGTACTCCGCAAGTAGAAGCTCCTTCATGGCCTCCCAACCCATGGCATTGGCTACCAGTAGGGTTAGGGATTTGACTCGGCCGTTCCACCAAGTTAGGGCTTTATCGGTGAACGTGCAGGCGGCGAATTTCACCTTATCCGATTTAGGGCAGGTACAGATTTCGAAAATAGATTCGATTTTCTCGAACCATTGGGTTAGGGAAATGACACCTCCGGTGCCATCGAAGGATGTGAGTTTTGCGTTCATAAAGTCCTTATAGGAACACTCCTTCCGGTGTCCTTGGCTATCATCTTGGTTTTGGGGCTAGGGACCACCTCTTGAACCACCGGGGTTCATTTGAGACATGGCGGCTGCCACTGCGGCAGTAAAAGCTGCCTGGAACATCACAGGATCAAATTAGGGAGGAGGTGGTGGCTGAGGGTTGTTGTTCTTTGAGCTGGGTCTCTTTCTCGGAGGCATCTTGAGCTAAAAAGATCAGGAAAGAGAGGATCATAAGTCCTCTGAATTGAATCAAGAGATATGGAACAGAGGATATCTCATTAAGACAGATATAACATTCTATTAAGCGATAAAGTAGGAAAAAGTTATCAAAGCAGATAAACTATCGCTAAAGGAATGATTGAGGAGCAATGCTGGAATGAGGATTTCTACAACGAATCTAGCTCGAGAAATGCTCCCATAGTATTTCATGGTTCGCTGTGATGACGGCTCGTTGTTTGAGTATTGGGTAAGTTTTAGGCATGTCGTATACCACAGTCACTCCCAAGCACATGTTGGTCGTGTCTCGAATGAATATAGTTGGCCAGGCTATATTGATCCTAGACACGACTACATAACTGCTCAGGCTTAACCGCAGCTTACAACACCCATTTACTTATGTTTTGTTCTACTTGTAGTTACGGATTTCGGCGGTTAGGTATACTTGTATACTGTTGAAAATACTTCATTTTTTAAGGTATACTTTTAGTTCAGAACACTTAGGCCCCTTAGTGTTTATAGTCTTATACCATGTAAGGTTTGGTATACTAGTTCACTATAAACAAGGGCTCTGATACCAATCTATCACACCCCGAAACCAAAGGCAGAAACGTTCCGGGGCGAAGGACATCATGAATATCACAACCAATGTACATAGTAAGCATAGTAAACACAAAACTTTACATTACATAGATTCATTTACATTGTCTGAAAACAAAGATTTACATGTGTTATACATATATATATATATATATATATATATATATATATATATATATATATATATATATATATATATCATATGAACAAAAGTAAAGACGTGTCTTCTACGCACTCCGTCTTCGCCAAAAGGATCGTTGGGTACCTGTCTAATGTGGACCTGAGAATACAAGCAGTTTGAAAATCAGCATAAAGCTGGTGAGTTCATAAGTGTTTTGTTTTTTAAAAATGAACATATTTTCTTTGATTTTCTGAAAAATTTTGTTATCCAAGAAAATCCCATATTTTCTTATAAGTATAGTTTAGTTATCTGTTTATTATACGATCTGATTATGTACAGTTCAATTATCCCAGGAAAAACCCTTATGTTCCTAAAAGTAAAGTTCAGTTAAATACCACAGTGTATAGTTTAATACATAAAACTATATATTGAAAACCACTGGGAATTACCATCCAGTACAACAGTAGATATTTTTTTTATACATAGAAATATTGATTGAAAACCATGGGAATACTATCCCGTACTAGATATAAAATAGTTTTTAATACACAAAACTATAGATTGAAAGTCATGGGAATACCATCCCGTACTAGATATAGATTGAAAACCATGGGACTACCATCCCGTACTAGATATAGATTGAAAACCATGGGAATACTATCCCGTACTAGATATAAAATAGTTTTTAATACACAAAACTATAGATTGAAAGTCATGGGAATACCATCCCGTACTAGATATAGATTGATAACCATGGGACTACCATCCCGTACTAGATATAGATTGAAAACCATGGGAATATTATCCCGTACTAGATATAAAATAGTTTTTTTAATACAGAAAACTATAGATTGAAAGTCATGGGAATACCATCCCGTACTAGATATAGATTGAAAACCATGGGACTACCATCCCGTACTAGATATAGATTGAAAACCATGGGACTACTATCCTGTACTAGATATAGATTGAAAACCATGGGACTACCATCCCGTACTAGATATAAGAACTATAGATTGAAGATAGATATAAAATCAAATCCATGAATAAACTTATATTAATACGTATTGTGAGTCGGGTAACCATGCCGATGCGACACCAAGACCTCCTTGACGTTCATCAGACGTCGGACGATATCCAGAATTTGTCACCCCAGGCGTGCCCGCCTAACTGTAGCTAGCAGTTTAGGTGTGGGATTGTTAGTCCCGAATAGATCTATTCACAAATTCCACGCTCTCCCTCCAGGAGACTCTGGTTACACTTCCGGGGAGGATTTATTAATAACCCAAAAGGGTAATGACGAATCTCACAAGCTAGTATTAAATTATTCACAGTGTTTTAAGACATTATCAAACATACTAATCATTTTGAAACATAATACAGTGAAAACAGTTAAATACAATGGAATTATCTGGCAATATACTATATATTAAATAGAGAATAATTGAATCAGACATAGTTTATCTAATAACTTTACATAAATTTGTGCTCGTTAAACAAGAACTAAAGATCCCAAATTATTCCCATAATAATTTGATTGATTTGTTTGTTTCCTTTACTAAAATCCATTTAGTTATAATCGATAAAACATCCCTTATGCTCAACATAATACATAAGGAGTAAAGATATCTAAAAGTTAGCCAGATGTTTATAGAAATACATCAGTTTTAGGTTTTGAAAACATTTATAGTTTGCTTGTATTCCCCCCCTAAAAACATTGAAAAACACGGAAAAAGAGTAGGGGTATGAACTCACCAGTCGAAGAACGAGTCGATTTGGATGCTAGACGTCGGTTCGGGGCTTGATAACGCACGAGGTTCCTATGTAATATGGAATGATATACAAATGTATCTAATTAGACTTTAATTCACTAATTAGATATGATTTTACACTCCAAGACGCGAAAACATTTCAAATCTAGTGTTTGGAGTGACCCGGGTGGCGTTAATGGACGAATAGGGCTTATATAATGAGTTTGCTCTTCAAGAGTAAACTCCTTAGGGAGTTTACATCCCTAAGACCATGTCTACATGAGTTCACGGCCGTGAACTCATGGTTGATTGGTTTTAAGGTTCTAAATGGTCTAATATCACATGGGAAATGTTGCTAAGATTTAATCTAAGACATAGGAATGGATTTAACCACCAAAGAGACCATCAATGGGAGTTTACGGCCGTGAACTAGGAGTTTACGGCCGTAAGCTCCTAAGTACCCTTTCTTTTCATGATTTGGTGGCCCTAGATTAATCATATGTGATTTGAAGTTATTTTACAAGCTATAGAATGGATTTAGGGCATCATTTTGCTAAGGTATAGGAGTTTACGGCCCAGGAACCTATCCTTGGGGGGTTTACGGATGTTAGCTCCTATAGGAGTGGTTTTAATCAAGTTTAAGGCCCCTAAATCGATTGTCGTTGGTTCTAGACTTAAATCCAAGGCTATTGGTGTGTTTAAGTGGCATTTAAACACTTGAATTTGAGTTTACTTCCCATGATAATGAGTTTACGGCCCAAGCATGTTCTTGGGCAGTAAACTCAAGTTTACTCCCCAAAAGTTAAGTTCAAGGTGTTCTAAGTCCATTCCATTAAGCCATTTAGCCATATCTAAGCTCTAAAGGTGGATTGGAAGGGTTTTAGGGATCAAAAACCCCTTTTATGTGTGTTTACGGCCCAAGCATGTTCCAGGGCCGTAAACACATGAAAATGGTCCTTTTTCAAATATTAAGCACGAATTTGAAAGCGAAGGATGCTAGTCTAGGAGTTAGAGGAGTTACCTTGATGATTTGAAGCCTTAATTTGATGATTTTGGACCTTAAGTTTGGATTGGGGAGAGAGGTTAGAGAGAGAGAGAGTAGTGAGAGAGTGCAAAAGCTTCAAATGGAAGCTTAATCCACTTTAAATATGATCCAAGTTTAGGACACTATGGAATTCTACCCGATACTGACGTTAGACGTGGCTTTTGGTCGCACCCGATTAAGTTGCCGTAACCCGATATGGTCGATTCTAAAAATATTCCGATTACTAGAATGGGGTGTTAATATGTGTTCTAAATGCGTTAGGACACCCATTAAGTCATAATAGAAGTCCCACATTTATGACTTAATTTAATGACGTAAACGGAAACGAACTTGAAAATGACGAATGTATTAACGGAAAGGGCTACAAATAATGGAACGAACTTCGGGTTGTCACAGTTTCCCCCAAAATACCCAATATGATAAAATACAAGCATGCATCTGGTCCACTCAGTTGTCGGACTGGAATACCCACGGTTTGTTGGCCTACCCCCTCAACCCAACCGCTCTACCAGAGTCTCCGTGCCTTCGGCTTACAGCCGGCCGACACCGGGAATCTTGGCCTACAGTACAAAGCAGGAGCGCCTCAACCCACCACTACCATATGTCGATATATAAACAAACAATGATCAAGTAGGCACATAATATAGACAACAAAAATCATACAACTCACTCCCGCCTACTAGTCCTCTCACAGCACATAGTCTCATTACCAGCTAACCTCCATGAAATGTGTAACCATAAGTAGCCAGATGTGAGATAGCCACCCGAACAGATGATCATACTCTAGAGACACAACCAAACAAGGAACATGGAAGAAAACCTAGATCAAGAGTTCTCAGGCTATCCTACATGGCCACAGACAGTCCCTAGGGCACTCCACTAAATGATAACCACCAAGTACAGATAACATACTGATCCAACAGTGCACTATAGCACTGCAACATCCTATATACCAAGATACCGATCTAACAGATCACTACAACACAAAAACATCCTATATAATAGGATACCGATCTAACGGATTACTACAACATAACAACATCCTATAGTATCAACAATCGAAGGAATGCATGACCGTATATATTTAGGGGTGAGATAACTACCCGAACAGGTGGTCCTACACTACAACCACAACCAAATAAGGAACATATAAGAGACCAAGACCAAGAATCCTCAGTTTATCCTACATGACTATATACAGTCCCTAAAGCATCCTTCTACTAACATAAACCAAAACTAGTGGGTTATTTTCATAATTTTGGGTCAGGAGGAGCATGCTAAGCGTACATAAGGGTAACTGAGCATACTAGGGCACGCCCTAGTACGCTGGGCGTACTCACGTCAGATGAAAACCCTAATATTTAGGGTTTGGGTGGTATATAAGTGTCCATATACCTCATTTCTCCCCATATTTTCAGCCTCCATATCTTTGAGACATTTTCCAAAAACCCTAGCCTTGTGTGTGTGATTTTGAGTGCGTGTGAGGGTTCTTTGGGTTGAGAAGAAGAAGAAAAGGAGATTCCTTGAAGAGCCTTGGTGTGGATTCAAGCTTTGGATTTTTGATCTTCATCCCTTGGGGAAGCTACAAAAATATAAAAAGCCTTTACCTTTACTTGTATTTCCCCATAGATCTTGAATGGAAGTTTTATATGTAAATAAGTCCCCTGAAGTCTACTCGACGATTTGGAGGCCCCAAACTCGTCGAGTAGGAACGGATGTTGGATGCAGGACTTGTGTGACATCCCCAAAATCACGGCCAGAAAAGACCGGTTTGTTTATGCTTTGTTTAAAAATCAGAGTAACATTTTAAATGAAAGTGTTGCGGAATTTGTCCCAAAACAAAATATGATAAAGATTTATCAAAAGCATTTCCGTAGAAATGTATTTCATTAAAAGACTTGGGATGTCATGTTCGTACAGATCAAAAGCATAAACAGTACAATATAAGCCTTATACATTATTTCATATCTACAGGCCTATACCCGTAATCCCTCGTCCAACATCATATCTATGCTCAAGCGCCACTACCTGTAATGCATAAAACTGAGTGGGTCAGGCTTGGGAGCCTGGTGAGCACATAGGGTTTTCAACCCACAATAAATAAGTTTATTAACTTCATTAAATTAAACAAACCCGATTACCCGTTCCCGTTATCCTCACATTATGTCCCTAAGCATCTATCATAAGGGACCTATCCTAAGGATTATCATCGGGACGGACACTACTGCTAAGGGGATTCCTCAACAATAAATGTCCTTAAGGCAACCATGTGGAGGATGGAGTACATCTGGTGAGCACACAGTTCAAATAAACACACAGTTCGAATAAACACCTACAGGTTGCGATCCTGCTAGTGTTCCACTGGACTGTCTAGAATAGTCCGTGGTCGTCATCTATACTCCGCTAGATGACTAGATCATCAATAACATCTATAACGAGGCCTCTCATTATTTCATTTTATCACACAACAACTAATACATCTACCCATGTTTTACCCCAACATTTTCGTAGATATAAAATAAATATACAGTTTAAATCTTTGAAAATATGTATAAAAATGTTCATCTAGCATAGATAGCAAGTATTCAGGTAATATGCACACATAGCACGTAATTTATATAAAATACTTCATATCTATGTGTAAGCTGAAAGTAACTATGCACTCACCTGGTAAGGTGGTGACTCGGCACTCGGACAGCTCTTCGTTACTTCTTAAAACAATTTTTCCTTGACCAAAACCTTGTATTAATACCACTAGAGTTTAGTTTTAACGTTAATCGTGACTAATTAATAGTCTAGCTATTATTACTATTATATAAGCGTTAAATAACACTCAATATAACTCATAATAATAGCCCAAATAATTATTTTAATGTCCTAATAATGTTACTATAATTAAATAAAAGCTATATTAAATATAGTATAGGCGTAACTCACTTACAATGGGTTTTTATTAAAAACCGGACTTCGCTGGAGCAGCGTTTCCGAGCCGAAAGCTTTTCTTCTCGGAGCCGTCGGGCGCTCCGGGGCTTTCTTCTCGTGATAGGGAGGTTCCCTAGACTTGGGAGGGGTTTAGGGAGGCTAGAGAGAAGTTAGAGAGAGAAAGAGAGGCTTATGGTGTGAAGAAAATATGAGGAGTTCACCCTTGTGTTTATAGGAGTTTTATAGTAAAGTAGTCTCTAAGCTTCGTCCGTAACTTTTGCATACGAGCTCCGTTTTTGTCTATCTTTTTACCGTTGAGTTCCTATTAATGAGATTTTCAACTTTCATTTAGACCTCGTTAGCTAATTCTCATTCTATCTCGGATTTACAAAACTGTATCGAATTCGCCGCGCTCGAAAAGTAGAGACTAAGCTTCGTCCATAACTTTCGCATACGAGTTCCGTTTTTGTCTGTCTTTTTACCGTTGAGTTCCTATTAATGAGATCTTCAACTCTCATTTAGACCTCGTTGGCTAATTCTCATTTTATCTCGGATTTACAAAACTGTATCGAATTCGTCGCGCTCGAAAAGTAGGGACTAAGCTTCGTCCATATCTTTCGCATACGAGCTCTATTATCGACGTTCTTTATATCCACGCATTGGTATTTACGAGTAATACAACTTTCATTTAGATCCCATCGGCTAAAAATCGACCGATCTAAAATTTAGATTTCGGGCTGTGCACTGCTATGCTAAATCTTAGAAAAATCATAACTTCCTCATACGAAGTCAGATTTGGGCGTTCTTTTTATCGATTTTCTTAGTTTAACATATTCAACGACTTTCGTTTAGATCTCTAAGGCTAAATATCGCTCTATCGTAAATTCACTATTTACGCTTCCCGGTATCGTGCCGGTTCTGTCGCGAAACTTCGACGGGTCATAACTTCTTCGTTATAACTCGGATTTCGGCGTTCCTTATATGCACGGAAACCTTGAGACATATTCTACAACTTTATGTAGAGATATCGGGATTATCTCACACTTTAATTTTGACGTTCATTTTTATTTTTTTATTAATTATACATTTATAATTAAATAATAAACACATAAACACACATAATTCACATAATACTCAAATATTTCATCTTTATTACTTCAAAAAGAGTTACAAGAGTTGACCTAGACTATTAGATTGACAAAAATGCTTAGCCCTGAAACCCGGGCGTTACAATTCTCTCCCCCTTAGGATGATTCCGTCCCGGAATCATGCATCAACAAACAGATGTGGATAGCGACTCATCATGTCATCCTCTGTTTCCCAAGTGAGATTCGGCCCATTCGAATGTTTCCATCGGACTAGCACCAAGTCGACCATCTTGCATCGTAACTTCTTAGTCTTACGGTCAACAATTGCCTCAGGCTCCTCAATCAGCCTTTTGTTCTCATCCATCCTTAACTCTGAGATTGGAATTATGTCGGGAACATCTCCCGTGAATTTCCTCAATAACACACATGGAAGGTGTTATGAATACCATCGAGTTCTTCGGGCAATTCCAGCTTGTAAGCTTGGTTCCTAATCTTCTGAAGAACTTTGAATGGTCCAATAAACCTTGGACTCAACTTTCCTCGTTTCCCAAATCGTATAAGTCCCTTCCACGGTGAGACTTTAAGCAAAACGGAATCCCCAACTTCGAAGGTCATCGGTCGTCTTTTCTTGTCAGCATAGCTCTTCTGACGATCCTGAGCTGCTAACATTCTTTCCCTAATCACCTTCAACTTCTCAGCAGTCTCATGGACTATCTCGGGGCCCATAAACTGCTTCTCTCCGGCTTCAAGACAACAAGACGGCGTACGACACTTCTGCCCATACAAGGCTTGATAAGGAGCCATCTTGATGCTCGAGTGAAAACTATTGTTGAAGGAGAATTCTACCAGAGGTAAGTGCTCGTCCCAATTTCCTTGGAATTCGAGGGTACATGCTTTCAGCATATCTTCCAATGTCTGAATCGTTCTTTCGCTCTGACCATCGGTTTGCGTATGGTAAGCAGTACTCAAACACAACTTTGTACCCAACTCCTCTTTTAGACTCCTCCAAAACCTCGATGTGAAACGACTATCACGATCTGATACAATCGTAAGAGGGACACTGTGAAGTCTTACAATTTCCTTCACGTAAGCATTTGCAAGCTTATCCATAGACCACTTCTCGTTGGCTGCTATGAAGTGTGCACTTTTGGTGAAACGATCCACGACTACCCAAATCATGTCGTGACCGTTCTTTGTCCTGGGCAGTTTAGTCACAAAATCCATGGTGATGTCTTCCCATTTACCCATGGGTACAGGTAAAGGTTCTAAACTCCCATACGGTTTCTGATGTTGTGCCTTAACCCTCACACATGTTGCACTCGGCCACATACTTCGCAACATCGAGCTTCATCGTCGGCCACCAGTAGTAGGGTTTTAGGTCCCTATACATTTTAGTGCTACCGGGATGAATCGAGTACATGGTCTTGTGTGCTTCTTCCATCAGAAGATCTCTTATTCCTCCCGTCTTAGGTACCCAAATTCGATCTTGGAATACCTTCAGTCCTCGACTGTTTGTACCGAACACTAACGTTCTTCCCAAACGTTCTTCCTTTTGGTCATTTTTCTCTAAAGCTTCTTCTTGAGCTTTCCTGATACTTTCCACAATCGTCGAGACGACTTCAATTCTTAACGCTCTTGGCCTTTTCCTTTGAAGATTGACTTTCCGACTGAGAGCATCAGCAACAATATTTGCTTTACCTGGGTGGTAAAGTATCTCACAGTCGTAGTCCTTGAGAAGTTCTAGCCAGCGTCGTTACCTCATGTTCAACTCCTTCTGATTAAAGAGATACTGGAGACTCTTATGATCAGTGAAGAGCTTGCACTTCGTGCCGTAGAGGTAATGCCTCCATATCTTTAAGGCAAAAACTACCGCTGCCAACTCCAGATCATGAGTGGGGTAGTTCTTTTCGTGATCTTTCAATTGTCGAGATGCGTATGCTATCACCTTTTCTCTTTGGGTTAAAACATAACCCAACCCGACTCCAGATGCATCACTATAAACCGCGAAATCCTCAACTCCATCGGGTAGAGAAAGTATCGGTGCTTCACATAACTTCTTCTTTAGCTTCTCGAATGCCTCATCGTGCTTCTCACTCCACGTATACGTAGCTCCTTTGTGGGTCAACGCTGTTAATGGAGCAGCTATCGAAGAAAAGCCTTGGATAAATCGTCGATAATATCCGGCTAATCCTAGAAAGCTTCGGATCTCCGTGGGACTCTTTGGACGTTCCCACTTCATTACAGCCTCGATCTTTGCAGGATCAACCATTATCCCTTCCTGGTTAACCACGTGACCCAAGAACTGGACCTCTCGTATCCAAAAGTCGCATTTGGAGAACTTAGCGTAAAGCTTCTCCTTCTTTAATACTTCCAACACTTCTTGTAGATGCTTGCCATGCTCCTCCTGGCTTTTCGAGTAGATGAGAATGTCGTCGATGAACACTATCACGGATTTATTGAGGAATGGTTTACAAACCCTATTCATCAAATCCATGAATGCTGCTGGAGCATTGGTTAGTCCAAACGACATAACCAAGAACTCGTAGTGTCCGTATCTCGTTCTGAACGCAGTCTTCTCGATATCCTGATCTCTCACTTTCAGCTGATGATATCCCGACCTAAGATCGATTTTTGAGAAGTAGCTCGAACCTTGCAGCTGATCGAATAGGTCGTCAATCCTCGGCAATGGATACTTGTTTTTCACCGTTGCCTTGTTCAGCTCTCGGTAGTCTATACACATTCTCATGCTTCCGTCCTTCTTCTTTACGAATAACACCGGAGCTCCCCAGGGTGATGAACTAGGTCGAATGAAACCGTTGTCCAACAGCTCCTGAAGTTGCGTCATAAGCTCCTTCATCTCCGTCGGTGCTAATCGGTAAGGTGCTTTCGCTATTGGTGTCGTCCCTGGTAACAAGTCTATTCGGAACTCTACTTGTCTATTAGGTGGTAATCCGGGAAGATCTTCGGGAAAGACTTCCGGATAATCACACACAACTGGTATATTCTGCACCTCTTTCTTCTCCTTCTTAGCATCGATTACGAATGCCAAGTATGATGCACATCCCTTGGACAAACATTTCCTGGCTTTCATCAGGGATATGATTCCAGAATTTACTCTGCGTTTGTCCCCATACACCATAAATGATTCCTTTCCAGGTGGGTTCACCCTTACCATCTTCTTTCGGCATTGAATCTCAGCATCGTTGGCGCTAAGCCAATCCATACCCAAAACGATGTCGAAACCGTTTAACTCTATGGGTAATAGCTCTTCGTGGAATTCGTTTCCGTTTAGGTCAATGACGATGTTCCTAATACGATTACTAACAGGTACGAATTTGCCACTGGCAACTTCTATAATCAGGGCATTATCAAGTTTTTCTACAGGCAATGCTAATTTCCCACCAAATTTATGCGACACAAAAGAGTAGTTGGCTCCGGAATCAAATAGTATATTTGCAGGCAAACCATTTACAAGAAAGGTACCTGAAGCGACGTCTGCTGCCTCCTTTGCAACCTCGAGCGTCATCTGGAAGGCTCTCGCCTTCGGCTTCGGTGGTATGTTGGGTCTTCCCGCATCTTTCTTCTTTGGGCAATCCTTAGCAATATGCCCTTCTTCACGACACTCGTAGCACTCCCTCTTGTTGGTGGTGCACTCATTGGCATAGTGCCCCATTTTCCCACACTTGTAGCAGGTTACTTCCTCGCCACATTTTCCGAGTGCTTCTTCTTGCACTTCTCGCACCATTTAAATTCATTTCCTCCCCCGAACTTCCTTGAACCGAACTTGCTCTTCTTTTTGTTGGGTTTAGCAGACCCTTCAAATTTCCTCTTCTCGCCAACCTTGACTTTGCTGGCAGCTCTTCCCTTAATCATATCCTCCACAAACTTGGCAGCCCAGATAGCTGCCTCCAAAGTAGGTTCCTGACGCACTGGCACCGCGTACTCCCATGGTAATCCCTTTGCGTACTTATCAATTTTCTTCAGCTCATCCGGAACAAGACGCAAGGAAAACTCCATCTTTTCTGTGAAGTTGTTCGTGTATTCATCGATTGACATGCTTCCCTTCTTCAGGGTTAGAAACTGGTTCTCTAGCTCGAGCAGGTTTTGAGCTGAGCAGTACTTTCGTTTGAATTGCACCAGAAATTCTGCCCATGTCAGTTGCAGGGGCTTGTTGGGGCTTAAAGTCTTCCCCAAGGTATTCCACCAACGTACAGCGCCTCCTCGAAACTGACGCACTGCAAACGTGGTCTGTAGCTTTCCTCTGCAACCGCACGTCATGAAAGCTAACTCCATTTCCGAGATCCAATCCATGACTCCGATTGGATCTTCCTTTCCCGTGAAAGTTGATGGCTTGCAAGTCTGAAAATCCTTGTACTTGCATCCATTTCTCTCGAATTCGTCATCTTGGTTATTTTGTTGAACTATTGGTGGGTTGACTTGACCAACAGTTCCACTGTAGTCTCCTTCATCAGTCTGCCCTTCGTTCAACTCGGGCTGTTCGATCTGAATAGTGGCTTCCTCACGATTTTCCTGGAGCAAACGTCTAGTTTCCTCCATTTGACGATCCAACATCGCTTGGATCATCGCTTGCACTCCGGCCATTGTTATTGGCTCAGCAGCGGCTTCCACAACCGGTATTTGCTCAATCACTGGGGGTTGGTTTCTGTTTCCATTTGCATTCACGTTTCCGCTACGGGTCCTTGCCATCTTGATCTATACACCGAATAAGGTGAATCTAGACCTTTACTTATGATTGACGTTTAAATCATTCTTATCACTCCGAAACGTTTATATGCTAGTTCTAATATCGTAGTTAAACACTTAGAATCCTAAACACATAAGCTTTCCAGATCCGGTCGGCAACAGACCATAGATCCGAAAAAATAACAGCATATCAGGCACAAGCATTTAGCACATAAAAGCATTTTAGGCACAATTCCTAAAATAATCTAGTGCTCAAACCTCACAATCATCGCTTAGCATTCTAAGTTTAAGTCTAGAAATAAATCCATATTCCCAGTTCGCTTAAACTAATGCTCTGATACCAACTGTGACATCCCCAAAATCACGGCCAGAAAAGACCGGTTTGTTTATGCTTTGTTTAAAAATTAGAGTAACATTTTAAATGAAAGTGTTGCGGAATTTGTCCCAAAACAAAATATGATAAAGATTTATCAAAAGCATTTCCGTAGAAATGTATTTCATTAAAAGACTTGGGATGTCATGTTCGTACAGATCAAAAGCATAAACAATACAATATAAGCCTTATACATTATTTCATATCTACAGGCCTATACCCGTAATCCCTCGTCCAACATCATATCTATGCTCAAGCGCCACTACCTGTAATACATAAAACTGAGTGGGTCAGGCTTGGGAGCCTGGTGAGCACATAGGGTTTTCAACCCACAATAAATAAGTTTATTAACTTCATTAAATTAAACAAACCCGATTACTCGTTCCCGTTATCCTCACATTACATCCCTAAGCATCTATCATAAGGGACCTATCCTAAGGATTATCATCGGGACGGACACTACTGCTAAGGGGATTCCTCAACAATAAATGTCCTTAAGGCAACCATGTGGGGGATGGAGTACATTTGGTGAGCACACAGTTCAAATAAACACACAGTTCGAATAAACACCTACAGGTTGCGATCCTGCTAGTGTTCCACTGGACTGTCTAGAATAGTCCGTGGTCGTCATCTATACTCCGCTAGATGACTAGATCATCAATAACATCTATAACGAGGCCTCTCATTATTTCATTTTATCACACAACAACTAATACATCTACCCATGTTTTACCCCAACATTTTCGTAGATATAAAATAAATATACAGTTTAAATCTTTGAAAACATGTATAAAAATGTTCATCTAGCATAGATAGCAAGTATTCAGGTAATATGCACACATAGCACGTAATTTATATAAAATACTTCATATCTATGTGTAAGCTGAAAGTAACTATGCACTCACCTGGTAAGGTGGTGACTCGGCACTCGGACAGCTCTTCGTTACTTCTTAAAACAATTTTTCCTTGACCAAAACCTTGTATTAATACCACTAGAGTTTAGTTTTAACGTTAATCGTGACTAATTAATAGTCTAGCTATTATTACTATTATATAAGCGTTAAATAACACTCAATATAACTCATAATAATAGCCCAAATAATTATTTTAATGTCCTAATAATGTTACTATAATTAAATAAAAGCTATATTAAATATAGTATAGGCGTAACTCACTTACAATGGGTTTTTATTAAAAACCGGACTTCGCTGGAGCAGCGTTTCCGAGCCGAAAGCTTTTCTTCTCGGAGCCGTTAGGCGCTCCGGGGCTTTCTTCTCGTGATAGGGAGGTTCCCTAGACTTGGGAGGGGTTTAGGGAGGCTAGAGAGAAGTTAGAGAGAGAAAGAGAGGCTTATGGTGTGAAGAAAATATGAGGAGTTCACCCTTGTATTTATAGGAGTTTTATAGTAAAGTAGTCTCTAAGCTTCGTTCGTAACTTTTGCATACGAGCTTCGTTTTTGTCTGTCTTTTTACCGTTGAGTTCCTATTAATGAGATCTTCAACTTTCATTTAGACCTCGTTAGCTAATTCTCATTCTATCTCGGATTTACAAAACTGTATCGAATTCGCTGCGCTCGAAAAGTAGAGACTAAGCTTCGTCCATAACTTTCGCATACGAGTTCCGTTTTTGCCTGTATTTTTACCGTTGAGTTCCTATTAATGAGATCTTCAACTTTCATTTAGACCTCGTTGGCTAATTCTCATTCTATCTCGGATTTACAAAACTGTATCGAATTCGTCGCGCTCGAAAAGTAGGGACTAAGCTTCGTCCATATCTTTCGCATACGAGCTCTATTATCGACGTTCTTTATATCCACGCGTTGGTATTTACGAGTACTACAACTTTCATTTAAATCTCGTCGGCTAAAAATCGACCGATCTAAAATTCAGATTTCGGGCTGTGCACTGCTATGCTAAATCTTAGAAAAATCATAACTTCCTCATACGAAGTCAGATTTGGGCGTTCTTTTTATCGATGTTCTTAGTTTAACATATTCTACGACTTTCGTTTAGAGCGCTAAGGCTAAATCTTGCTCTATCGTAAATTCACTATTTACGCTTCCCGGTATTGTGCCGGTTCTGTCGCGAAACTTCGACGGGTCATAACTTCTTCGTTATAACTCGGATTTCGGCGTTCCTTATATGCACGGAAACCTTGAGACATATTCTACAACTTTATGTAGAGATATAGGGATTATCTCACACTTTAATTTTGACGTTCATTTTTATTTTTTATTAATTATACATTTATAATTAAATAATAAACACATAAACACACATAATTCACATAATACTCAAATATTTCATCTTTATTACTTCAAAAAGAGTTACAAGAGTTGACCTAGACTATTACATTGACAAAAATGCTTAGCCCTAAAACCCGGGCATTACAACTTGAAGTCTACTCGATGAGTTGAGAAGCCTCAACTCGACGAGTTGAGAAGCCTCAACTCGACGAGTAGGGACGCCAGAGTGAAACCCTAATTTTCAGGGTTTGCACCCTATTTAAGCACATTATGTAACACCCAGTTTCCCAGGTATATTAATTTATGTTGCAATTCTTTATTTGTGTAGGGTGACTCGACGAGTTGGTGCTCAGACTCGTCGATTCTGGTCGCGACTGGATGATGTGGTTAATGAGGGGACTCGACGAGTCAGGGGAGTGACTCGCCGAGTCAGAGCTGACGAAAGCAACCCTAATTTCTCGGGTTTGGGACCTATTTAAAGGCCCTTATGGCCTTCATTTGCAGCTACCAGTCCATAGAGAGGAACCCTAGAGTGCTTGAGCGTTTTGAGAAAGAAAGGAAGCCATTCTTGACCTTTGTGGTGTTGTTTAGCAAGAAGAAGGAGGTCCTAGCCAAAACGAAGCAAAGGAGGTTGTTATTCTATGGATTTGAAGCTAAGATAATCGCATTTGAGGTATTAAATTCGGCTCATCTTCTGTTTTATGAAGTATATATGGATTTAGGGTTTCATATGCCCTTGGTTAGGTTGATTTGATGTCCAATAGTCCCTTTCTGGTGATGAGGCTTTGGATCTGGATCCATAGAGGTCCAGAGAGCCTCACTCATCAAGCTTTATAGACAACAATGGAGGTTTTGGCCTTGGGTTGTGGTATTTGGGGCTAAATCATCATATATGGCCATATAATTGTTGCATGTACATCAAGATATAGACTTTACGTGATTATTGAGCTTGGGAAGGTTAGATCTAAGGATTAGAGGAATAGATCTGACCTCAAAAGGTCGTTTGAGGTTGTTCATGAAACGAACTCGCCGAGTCCATGAGCAGACTCGACGAGTCGGAGCAGGTTGTCCCGTGATTCAGATCAGTGGATGACTCGCCGAGTTGGGTGAGTGACTCGGAGAGTCAGAAGGGATTCAAAGGACTCGAGCTCACGTATGGACTTGACAAGTCTATGCAAGACTCGACGAGTCGGGTCAAAGGTTGACCGTTGACCAGGGTTGACTAACGTTGACTTAATAGAGTTATTCAAACTAAGTCAGGAAGGTATTAATTAGAGATGTACTAATGATATAGGAGGCGATACATTGGGGAATCGAGCTCGAGTGATTATCCAACATCAGCGGGGTGAGTTCTCTCACTATGCCATACCCGATGGGGTAACTAAGTGTGACCGAAAGGTCTTATGTGTATGTTGTTTATGTGATGCATGTTATATATGTGATATGTTATGATATGAGTATGATGATATGGACCGGAAGGTCAACCGAGTATGGGCCGGAAGGTCAACAGAGTTATGGGATGGAAATCCCCTGAGACACTTGGATCGGAAGACCCTATAGAGTTATGGCCTGGAAAGGCGTATGTGTTGCATGTGGTATTTTGGGAACTCACTAAGCATTTATGCTTACTGTTTGTGTGTTATGTGTTTCAGGTACCATTGATGATCGCGGGAAAGTCCCGACATGATCAGTACACACTTGCATATGACATGTTTCTTTTTGAGATCTTGGGATATGGATTTTGTATTGTGTTTTATTTTTGGTGAAAATATTGGATATATGATTTTGGGATGATTTGGAAATGAAATGTTTTATTGAAATTAAACGAAAAATTGTTTGAAATTTAATGGTGTTACACATTAACACTTTATTGTGGCCTCCCTCATCGCCTCCCTCGGTCCAGCAAAACCCTAATTCGTGATCTTGAGCCTTTTGAGTGTGTGTGAGTGAAAAGTGAGTGGTTCTTTGGTATTTCCTTGAAGGAGTGGAAGCTTGAAGTGCTTGGTTGAAGGAGGAAGCTTTGGATACAGAGATTTCATTGTCAAAGCAGCCTTATTGAGGTATAGAGTCTATACCTTGACTATTCATTTACTAGATCTCTTCATGGAATAGTTTAGCGCTTTAAGGAGCCTATTTTGGAACCGTTCATGGATGTAAGCATGTTTTGGAGTCATGACTTCAGATCTAGATCCTTTGAGGGACTCCATGGCATAAAGGTGCCAACTTTATGGCCATGGGAGTCCCATGCAACTCGTGAACCACTTTTTAGGGCTTTTTGAGCTAAATAATCCATGCATGGACGTAAAGTTGGAAACTTTATGTGATATATCGACCCTAGGGAACCAGATCTATAGTTAGGAAGCATTGAACGCAACTAGAAATGACTGCATGGATTTAGACTATGGGGGACTCGACAAGTTGTTCATACAACTCGACGAGTGGGTTGTGGTTCCCCAACCTTTTCTGTTACTGAGCAAACTCGTTGAGTCTAGGAGATGACTCGGTGAGTTGGCCATGGTTTTGGATTATGAAGATTGAGGAACTCGACGAGTTTAAGGAGTGACTCGATGAGTTGTGAGTGAAAGGGCCTAACTATGTTATGAGGAGAAACTCGACGAGTTCATGAAAGAAATCAACGAGTAGGATCGAGATTCCATGGTTGTATAGATCATGGAACTCGACGAGTTCATGAAAGAACTCGACGAGTAGGATCGAGATTTCAGGGTTTTATGGATTAAGGAACTCGACGAGTTGATGGACCAACTCGGCGAGTTGAGTAAACCAGGATGTTGACTTTGACCAAATTTGACCCTTAAAGGGGTTATGAGTATGAAAGGGTAATTAAAGGAGATTGTTATGTGTAGGAGTTAGAGAAGAGTTGACCCCAAAGCCGAGGACAATTCATCTACTTCATAAAATTGAGGTGAGTTACCTTCCAGTAGAAGTAGGTCGAATGCAACAATGTCGTCCCACTAGTAAGAGTTATAGTAGAGATGATTGTCTTTGTGATAATTATCTGGTATGTCACTATCTGTTATGCTTGATGTGCTAATATGCTATGATGTTATGTGATAGTGGTAGGAGGGGTAGGATAGACCCCAGTACTTGTCGATAGGGCCGAAGGGGTATGCCAGCACCCAGATAAGCTAGGAAGTATATGACTTATATGTTTATGCACTACAATGTTATGTGGTAGAAGTAGGGTGGTGAAATAGTACTAGGTAGCGGTCGAAAGGATCGAAGTGGTAAGCCAGCACCCTAGTATGCTAGGCAAGGTACCGGTCAAAAGGACCGAAGGGGTAGGCCAGCACCCTAATATACTAGGCTAGGTACTGTTCGAAAGGACCGAAGAGGTAGGCCAGCACCCTGATATGCTAGGCAGTTACCGGTTGAAAGAGACTGAAGGGGTAGTCCAGTACCCGAATATGTTTGACAATATGTATGTTGTATGGTATGTGGTATGATAGGGGATCTCATTAAGCTTTTTGCTTATATTTTTCAGTTTTTGTTTCAAGTCCTTCTTCTTCGAAGGGAAAGGAGCCGGCACGGTAGCAGCGCATCACACACACGATTTTCCACATATGAGATTCTTGGGATTTGTACTTTGACATTATTACTATCTGATGACATGCTTTTGAGACCAATGATCTATGGTTTTTATAAAATAAAATAACTTGATGTTGTTTTCTATAAATTGTTTTATGAATCATTAAATCAAAAATGGAATTTTTGGTCTTGAATTTTGGGATGTTACAAGTTGGTATCAAAGTTTTGGTTTGAGGGATTCGGACACACCTTCGGGGGTGTCTGGACTCAAACCGAGGGTTAGAAATATTTTTACATGAAAATAGTTTTTCTAAAATTAAAATAAATATTTTTGAGAAAGAACAAGGTGTGTGATGCATGCAATCAGCCATGCTCAAGTAATTTTTCCCCAAGATACCCATACATGTTTGTTATGATATATGATATGATTATGAGAACTGCATGCTAGATTAGGGTTGAGGATCTAGGAAGGATGCCTTATATGCCTATTATATGTGTATGAGAGCTGCATGCTAGATTAGGGCTAAGGATCTAGGAAGATGCCTTATGTGCATATTATATGTGCTTAATAAACTACATGCTAGAACTGATTAGTATGTGATATGATGGCCTGAATAGGATATGCTTGGTTTGGTTACTCAATGCCTGAATGTTGCTTGCTCTGAGCTTTTAGGTATTCTAGTTATCTTTAACTAATTAGTAAACGAATACTTTAAGTTACATATTGCAAGGACTAAATAATTTCAGAAGGTTAGGTCTAGCCGTATTTCACAGCTCTTGTCTGAGTCCAACCGTTGTAGGGTAGGACCTCTCATTCGAAGAATTATCTGGTCTTAGTGATGTGTAATGGTATTCGCGAGCTAACTAGGTAAAGGTAGCAGGGATTCCTTATGCAGCTGATGGTGGGGAGTGGGTTGGAGAGTTACCATAGGATAAGCCTAGGATGAGATTAGTGCAGTGAGTAGTAGTAGTGGAAGGGACTTGGTGAAGTTAAGGCAATCCTTAAGGAAAGTATGGATAGATGTAGAAGGTACTATGGGCCCATACTACTGAAAGCAGAGGATCCGTACTCAAGTCAAGGAGGGCTGAGATAGAACCAGGGAGCTTGTAGAGTGTGTGAGACCACTCGAGGTTATGTATGACCCTGAAGGTTATGTGTTTTGTTTCAGAATGGTGGTAACACATCACGGAGCAGGAGGTTCAGGGTCTGGTTCATGTTCAGTTTCGGGTTCGGGTGCATGTTCCGAGCCGGTTGGTGATGGAATACGCGAGTTCATCGCGTCTGAGATTACAAGACGCATCCTTGAGGCGACCCTGGTGATTTTCGGGTCGATCAAGGAAGGGATCATCAAGTTGATGGAGGAGCGTCTCAAGGAGTTCAAGAGCAACATGGCATCTGGCCAATCAAGGACACGCACACTCTCCTCTCCTTCAAGGATTTAAGGGGAGGAGGTGCGCCAGACTTCCACGAGGTGAAAGAGTCCATTGTGGCCAGGAGATGGATTGTCGACATCGAGTCTGCACAGCTGACGAGCTTTTGCCCTGAGGGATTGAAGGTCCGGTATGCCACAGGGTGTTTGAAGGACAGAGCTATAGATTGGTGGGAGACAGTTAATGATTTGTTAGGAGCCCCAGGAATTGACGTTATGCCTGGTTGTACTTTGTGACCAGGTTTAGGGATAAGTTTGCGCCAGCTGTGGAGATTCAGCAGCCGGCCAGGGATTTCTTGATATGAGACAGACGACTGAATCGGTGACGGAGATTACCGCCAAGTTCAGGGAGAGGGCCTTACTGGTGCCTCAATACGCGGGGGATAGGGAGATGAGGAAGACGAGGTACTATGACATGTTGAGAGCTAACATCTGGAAACATGTCAACTACCCAGCATGCCCGACTTTGGAGGACATGATAGCAAGAGCGAGAGAGAGGGAGATTGATATAGAGAACATCCGGAAGAGGAAGGCGGAGGCTGGGCACGTGACTGGGGTTTCGGGGAAGAATCCCAAGGGATCCGACACTAGTTCGAAGCGCCAGCCAGGCCGGAGCCGCTGCGGGAAGTGCGAAAAGACACATGAGGGGGTTTGTAGACTAGGGTCATCGGGCTGCTATAAGCGAGGCAAGATTGGGCATTTTGGCAGGGATTGTACTTCCCATGCTCCCACTCTTCAGACATCAGACCTGATTTGCTTCCATTGCAATCAGAAGGTCCATAAAAAGGCCAACTGCCCGAGGTTGACATCAGGAGTGCCAGTGACGGCGCCAGCTCCAGCGACCATGCGGTTCACGGATGGCCAACAGGGCAAGACAGATGCTCTAGTGGTGAGGAGTCGAGCCTTACAGCTGACCATCGAAGAGGCATGTGTCGCACCGGAAGTGGTGACGGGTATGTTTTCTTCTTCCTAACTCTTATTACATGTTGTTTATGATATTTATGTGCTATGTTTATGTGTTTTGTTTAGGATCGTTCCATGTGAACGGCATCCCAATACAGGTGTTATTTGACTTAGGGGCTACCCGATCATTTGTCTCTCTTTCACTTAGCAAGAGGTTTTTTGAGTCTTCGGGGATGTTGGATTTTCCTTTCGAGGTCGAGATTACTGACGATCGATCAGTCCGGGCATCAGAGATTTTCAGAGATTTTGAAATTATATGACGAGCGTTACCTCGTAGATTTGGTTCCGATTCCATTGTGTGGGAACAAGGTTATCATCGGCATGGATTGGATGATCCCTAATGGGGGCGGTGATCGACTGTGCGCAGCAGTTGGTGCATGTGAGGAACCCAAGTGGGGGAGAGCTGGTGATTCAGGGCGAGAGGCCGCAACATGGACCGGATTTATGTTCGGCGGCGAGGGTTAGGCACTACCTTCAGCAGGGTTGTGCAGGGTATGTCGCCTACGTTATGGATACCTGGGACACAGGTAAAGCGACTGCGAGTGATGTGCCAATGGTGCCAGAGTATCCGGACGTATTTCCAAAGGAGCTGTCTGGGATACCTCCGGAGAGACAGGTGGAGTTCAGGATCGACCTAGTCCCAGGTGCAGCTCCAATAGCCAAGGCACCATATCGGTTGGCTCCTCCCGAGATGTAGGAGTTGTCTACACAGCTGTAGGAGCTGTTAGACAAGGGATTCATTAGGCCGAGCAGTTCGCCATGGGGAGCCCTGATCCTGTTTGTGAAGAAGAAGGATGGGTCACATCGGATGTGTATAGACTACCGGGAGCTGAACAAGGTAACGGTGAAGAACCGTTACCAACTCCCAAGGATTGATGATCTCTTCGACCAGCTACAGGGGGCATGTTTGTTTTCCAAGATAGATTTGGGTTCAGGCTACCACCAGATGCGATTCAAAGACGAGGATGTATAGAAGAATGCTTTCCGGACCTGCTATGGCCACTACGAGTTTGTGGTGATGCCCTTTGGGCTCACCAATGCCCCTGCCACTTTCATGGACCACATGAACCGCATATGCAGACCAATGCTGGATCAGTCTGTGATAGTTTTTATCGATGACATCTTGGTTTACTCCAAGACGCAGGACCAACATAAGGAGCACTTGCAGGAGGTGTTGGATACCCTGAGGAGGGAGAGCTTGTATGACAAGTTTTCTAAGTGCGAGTTTTGGTTGCACGAGGTGCGGTTTCTGGGGCACCTTGTCAACTAGAATGGGATTTTGGTTGACCCGGTCAAAGTAGAGATTCAGAATTTCCTCGAGTTACCAGGAAATTATTGGAGATTCATACAAGACTTCTCCAAGATAGTAGTACCCTTGACACAACTGATGAAGAAGGTCGTCGTATTTCGCTGGGGGCCTGAGCAGCAAGCAACATTCGATACATTGAGGCAGAGGTTGTATGAGGCGCTGATCTTAGCCCTGCAAGAGCGGGTAGAGGAGTTTTTAGTGTAATGTGATGTGTCCATTTTAGGTTTGGGCGCAGTGTTGATGCAGAGAGGGCACGTGTCATCGCTTACGCCTCGAGGCAACTAAAGCCTCATGAGGCGAACTACCCGACACACGATCTAGAGATGGGGGCGATTGTTTTCGCGCTCAAGATTTAGCGACATTACCTCTATGGGATCCGTTGTACCATTTACACAGACCACAAGAGTTTGAGGTACCTCATGGATCAGCCAAATCTGAACATGAGGTAGCGTCGGTGGCTAGATGTGGTGAAGGATTACAACTGTGAGATCCTCTACCACCCGTGGAAGGACAATTTTGTGGCTGATGCGCTTAGCCAAAAGGCATCCCTGATTAGAGACATTTGCTTGAGGATGACGGTGGTAACTCCACTTTTGGAATGGATCCAAGAGGCGCATGTTGAGGCTATGAAGGATGAGCATTGGAAGTGTGAGCGGATCATAGGCCAGGTGTCCTCGTTTTACTATGACAGTCGTGGGTTGCTGACCCTGCATGGGAGGGTCTGGGTTTCGTACTGGGGCGGAGCATGACAGATTCTGATGGATGAGGCCCACAAGTCCAGATTTTCCATCCATCCCAGGGCGACGAAGATGTATAGAGATCTTCGTCCTAATTACTGATGGCCCTGCATGAAGTGGGATGTAGCCTGTTATGTTGAGAGATGCCTGACCTGCAGGAAGGTCAAGACAGAGCACCAGAGGCCTCATGGCAAAACGCAGCCGTTGGATATCCCTGTGTGGAAGTGGGAGGACATTACTATGGATTTCATCACGAAAATTCCTAGGACCGCACAGGGAGTGGATTCGATTTGGGTCATCATGGATCGGCTGACCAAGAGTGTCCATTTCATTCCAATCCAGGATAGAATTTTGGTTGAGAAGTTGACCAACATCTACATCAGGGAGATAGTAGCTCGACACGGAGTGCCGGTTTCCGTGATTTTTGACAGAGATGTACGGTTCACTTCCAGATTCTGGAAGAAGTTTCACGACGATTTAGGTACTCGTGTTCATTTTAGCACGACTTTCCACCCACAGACGGATGGTCAGAGTGAGTGGAGCATCCAGACTCTAGAGGATATGCTGCGGGCATGCATCCTAGATTTTGTGGTAGCTGGGATACTTACCTTCCTTTGGCAGAGTTTTCCTATAATAATAGCTACAATACGAGTATCGATCGTCTTCCATTCGAGTTGTTATATGGGAGGAAGTGCAGAACCCTGATATGTTGGGGTGAGGTGGGGTAGAGCGTCATGGGGAGTACCAACGTGGTACTCAAGACGAAAGAGAGGATCCAACAGGTCCGGAGTAGGCTTCAGACTGCTCAGAGTCGGTAGAAGAGCTACGTCGATAGACGTCGATCGAACTTGGAGTTCTAGGTCGGGATATGGTTCTCATAAATGTGTCCCCTTGGAAAGGTGTCGTCCTATTCAGGAAGCAGGGAAAGTTAGGCCCTAGTTATATTGGTCCTTTTAGGGTTGTAGCCCGGGTGGGCAAGGTGGCGTATAAGCTAGATCTGCAGCCGAGATTAGTCAGATCCACATCACCTTTCATGTCTCCTCGCTGCGGAAGTGCCTCATAGATGACTCGGCGGTGGTACCTCTAGAGGATATTCAGGTGGAAGACAGCCTAAACTACATAGAGTGGTCAGTATCCATCCTTGACATGAAGACGAAGGATATGAGGAACAAGAAGGTCGAGCTAGTGAAGGTGCAATGGCAGCACCGCAAGGGCTCGGAATGGACCTGGGAGCCGGAGGACGAGATGAAGGAGCACTACCCAGAGCATTTCCCAAATGCAACAGACTTTGAGGATAAAGTCTAAAATAAGTGGGGGAGATTTGTAACTCCTGGATCCTAGTATGTATTTTAAATTAAACCATTCATTTTTTGCAAAAGGAATCGACGAGTTGGAGGCCCCAAACTCGTCGAGTAGGAATGGATGTTGGACGCAGGACTTGAAGTCTACTCGACGAGTTGAGAAGCCTCAACTCGAAGAGTAGGGCTGCCAGAGTGAAACCCTAATTTGTTTGCACCCTATTTAAGCACCTTAACACTTTATTGTGGCCTCCCTCATCGCCTCCCTTAGTCCAGCAAAACCATAATTCGTGATCTTAAGCCTTTTGAGTGTGTGTGAGTGAAAAGAGAGTGATTCTTTGGTATTTCCTTGAAGGAGTGGAATCTTAAAGTGCTTGGTTGAAGGAGGAAGCTTTGGATCTAGAGATTTCATTGTCAAAGCAGCCTTATTGAGGTATAAAGTCTATACCTTTACTATTCATTTACTAGATGTCTTCATGGAGTAGTTTAGGGCTTTAAGGAGCCTACTTTGGAACCATTCATGGATGCAAGCATGTTTTGGATTCATGACTTTAGATCTAGAGCCTTGGAGGGACTCCATGGCATAAAGGTGTCAACTTTATGCCCATGATAGTCCCATGCAACTTGTGAACCACTTTTTAGGGATTTTTGAGTAAAATAACCCATGCATGGACATAAAGTTAGAAACTTTACGTGATATATTGACCCTAGGAAACCAGGTCTATAGTTTGGAAGCATTAAATCCGACTAGAAATGATTGTATGGATTTAGATTATAGGGGACTTGATAAGTTGTTCATACAACTCGACTACTTGGGTCGTGGTTCCCCAACATTTTTTGTTACTGAGCAAACTCGTTGAGTCTAGGAGATGAATCAGTGAGTTGGCCATGGTTTTGGATTATGAAGATTCAGGAACTCGACGAGTTCAAGGAGGGACTCAACGAGTTGTGAGTGAAAGGTCCCGATTATGTTATGGGGAGAAACTCGATGAGTTCATGAAAGGACTCGATGAGTAGGATATAGATTACAGGGTTGTATGGATCATGGAACTTGACGAGTTCATGAAAGTACTCGACGAGAAGGATCGAGATTTTAGGGTTTTATGGATTAAGGAACTTGACGAGTTCATGGACCAACTCGGCGAGTTGAGTCAACCAGTATGTTGACTTTGACCAGAGTTGACCCTTAAAGGGGTTATGAGTATGAAAGACTAACTAAAGGAGATTGTTATGTGTAGGAGTTTGAGAGGATTTGACCCCTGAGCCGAGGACAGTTCAGATAGTTTATGCCATTAAGGTGAGTTACCTTCCAGTAGAAGTGGGTCGAATGCACCAATGTCGTCCCACTAGTAAGATTTATAGAAGAGATGATTGTCTTTGTGATAATTATTTGGTATGTCACTATCTGTTATGCTTTATGTACTAATATGCTATGATGTTATGTGTTAGTGGTAGAAGGGGTAGGTTAGACCCCAATACCGGTCCATAGGGCCGAAGGGGTATGCCAACACCCAGATAAGCTAGGCAATATATGACTTGTATGTTTATGCACTAAGATGCTATGTGGTAGAAGTAGGGTGGTGAAATAGTCTCTGGTACTGGTCGAAAGGATCGATGGGGTAGACCATCACCCTAATATGCTAGGCAAGGTACCGGTCGAAAGGACCGAAGGGCTAGGCCAACACCTTGATATGCTAGGTTAGGTACCTGTCGACAGGACCGAAGGGGTAGGCCAGCACCCTGATATGCTAGGCAGTTATCGGTTGAAAGAGACCGAAGGGGTAGTCTAGTACCCGCATATGTTAAATAGTATGTATATTTCATGGTATGTGGTATGATGGGGGAACTCACTAAGCTTTGTGCTTACGGTTTTCAGTTTTTGTTTCAGGTCCTTCTTCTTCGAAGGGAAAGGAGCTGGCACGGTAGCAGCGCATCACACACATGATTTTCCGCATATAAGATTTTTGGGATTTGTGCTATGACATTATTACTATCTGATGACATGATTTTGAGACCGATGATCTATGGTTTTTATGAAATAAGATAGGTTGATGTTGTTTTCTATAAATTGTTTTATGAATCGTTAAATCAAAAATGGAATTTTTAGTCTTAAATTTTGGGATGTTACACAAGGGTTTTGAGTCTAGGGACTTATTTGGCATGTGTAACCATAAAGTTGGAAACTTTATGGTTTGGGACATCTTTTTAAGTGTAGATCTAACTTGGGACGTCTGGACGTAATGTATTAAGGACTTAATGGAGTTTTGAATGGCCACGGTGTACGTTGGGCATACCAAGGCATACGTCGGGCGTAGGTTATTAGTGTCCTGTTTTCTTGTCAAGGCAGGTACGCTGATCATACAACTGAGTACCCCCCGTGTACTTAGCCTGTTTGGCTTAGCTATTTTGGGCTTCGGGTATTGGGCCATCTGTTTGGGCTTGATGCTTGGGTCCTACTGGATCATCTGGATAAGTGTAATTTTGGGCTAATTAGAGGATCAGATCTTTGGGTGAGGCCCAATAAGTGATTTGGGCCCAATTTGGAATATTAGGCCAATTATGGGCCTTTAAGTAAATGGGCTTTTAGATCTAAGATGTGGACTTGGGCCTTGCCCAATTAAGGAAAAGGTGAAGTGGACAATTACCCTATGTTCGGGCCCTTAGTCAAGAGTGGTATCCCAATTGTTGATTTAGTGTTTGTTTCTTGTAATATTTCGGGATTTTGGTGAGTCAGCAGTCAGAGGTTTCAGTTTAGTTCGACATTATGAGGTGAGTTGTCCTCACTATACTTTTTGGTTGAAGGCACCAAGGCCAACCCATTGATTTGATAACCTGATATTGTTGATATGTTGAGTATGATATACATATGCATGCTAGTTTTGATTTGCTAGTCTGGTAGACCCGTAGGACTACCTGTGAATTGCCTGTTTATCTGTTTGTGATATTATCTGTTATATGTCGACATATTGTGTGGATGGGTTGAGGTAGTACTGCTTTGTGTTGTAGCCACCAAACCTTAGAGTATACCAGATATGAGCAGAGGGCCAGACAAGGCATGCCAGACTCATACTGAGGACTCATTAGTATTCCAAATACGAGCTGAGGGGCAGACAGGAGACTCGTATTGAGGGCTTAGCGGTATTCAATATGTTAACTGATCAGGCTAGGGAGCAAGCCAGACATAAGTTTTGGGCCCTTGGGGTAAGCCAGACTTATGCTGTGGGCTTAGGGGTAATCCAGTCTGTAAAGTTGTGGAGCCATTACATGCTATTATTATATTTTGTGCTAATTGTTATGTATCGGTATTTTGGGGGAAACTCACTAAGCTTTAGGGTTGGCAACGGGACAGGTTTGGGACGGGTTTTGGTAATCCTATCCCCATCCCCGAATATGAAAATCGATCCTATCACCGACCCGATTCCTAATGGGTACCCGTTTACCAAACACTATCGGGTCTGTGGGTATCCCAGCGGGGTAACGGAGATCCTCATTTAACATTCAAACTAAGAATAATTTTGATGCAATAAGAATAAAAAAAAACATTAGACTTAGTGATGCAAGCATAAATTCATATCCAAAATAATTTTAATAATTTTAATAATTTACAAAACCATTAAGAGCAAACGTATTTGTTCTGATACATACATGGTTACTAGTGGCAAATAACCAATAAAGACACTAGCATTCATAAATCATAATATCAGTACTATTACTCTAAGTACTATGAATAAAAAAATGTCAAAACACTATCACTACAAATAAACCGGAAGCTATCTTAAGAAATTATCTTTAAATGTTTCACAACAAAGAAGATAACTCAAAGAAATTAATATATATATATATATATATATATATATATATATATATATATATATATATATATATATATATATATATATATATATATATAATCATATGAACGGTTTCGGTTTCGGTTTCGGTTTTGGGTAATTGGCACGGGTATTTTGTTTACCATCCCCGTAACCAAACCCGCAAAAAATTTCCAAAAGCATACCAAACCCAATCTCGGCCCTGATTAACTGTCCCCAAACCTGACCCTAATATGTCGGTTTTCGATTTTCACCACCGGGTTCAGTTTCTTTTTCCATCCCTACTAAGCTTTGGGCTTACAGTTTTGGTTTGTGTTTCAGGTACCTCAGTGGATCGCGGAAAGGAGAAGACGTATTCGTGCACCTCCTCATGTTTTGATTTCATGATTTTTGGATTTCTCTAATATGAAACTTATTTTGAAAACAATTTGTAAACAATGTTGGTTTTTGGGTTGCTTAAAATTTTTTAAATTTTTGAGAATTTTATGAATGTTACACTTCTCCTTCTCTATTGTGCTAAGATCATTCTTGAGAATATGATCTTTGTAACAGTTCTCTTTAAGTAAAAGAAGCCAATCTAGAGAAGTCGATCGTGTTAATAGCTTTGTAACTTGTAAGATAACATAAAAGTAGTGTACAAGAGCATAAAAAGTTTAACAATTGTTCAATTAGGCCAATCAATCTTTTTTATAGACTTGTGTTTTGTAAAATGTGTCAATTTCCGAGATGATGATCATCCAATTAAACAAAAAAAATCATCACCGATAACTTCCCAAAAATACGGATAAAATTTCGTTTTCAAATGCATTCAAATTATACGATATTAATATCAAAAAAATCAAAAGTGTATCATAGCAACATGTTATCAGAGTACAAATTCCCAAAATCTCAAAATGCGGGAACCATAGGGTGATGCGGTGCGATCAGGTCGGGCCCTTCCCCTTTCGAACTGGAAGTACCTGAAACATAAACTGAAAATTGTAAGAGCAAAGCTTAGTAATTTCCCCCAAATTACTGCATGCCATACAACATACATCCAAGCATACATGGGTGCTTTCAATCCCCTTCTTCTATTTCAACCGTATACTGTCAAGCATATCTAGCTACTTGTCATCCCATTCGGTCTATTTCAACCGAATACGAGTCTATTTCACCCCTACCCCTACCATATAATATTGTAACAATGAATCACAAAGTCATCAAGCAAACACAAGCATAACTGAAAATTGTCACGAAGACAATCATCATACTACATCATAAACTAGTGGGCCAACAATGGTTCCTTTGACCCATAGGTACAACAAAGGAAATTCAACTCAGACTGAAGGTATTAAATCGCACTCAATGGATGACTCGCGAAATCCTATCCCTAAGGCACAAGTATAAAACCCTAATTAGAAATTAGGCAAATATTCTAACCTGAAAGTCCAAATCCTCATTCTTGACTTAAGGAAAAAAGGGTTTCTTCACCCTTGCCTCATTAAGCCTCCCTCCCATCAAGGCCCAAATCCATACAAGTCCAAAAAGGCATCCAATCCCAACTACAACGCCTTTAAGGCTCGATATGGCCCAAGAGCAGCCAACATGGCCTAAAGCACACAAATGTCTTGCTACAAAAGGTGGACCTAAGGCCCAATCCTAAACAAGTCAAAAGCCCAACAATACTCGAGCCCAAAAATCTCCTAACTCCACAAGCTATGTACACCCGGCGTACATGGCTCGTACGTTGATGATCCAAAATTGGGGCACTGTCCCAGTACACGCAGCGTACTCTAAAGTACGCCCGACATACTGGTCAGTCAGCCTAACTTACACCCATAGCTTAATCCATTAAGCTCTAACGTCTAAAACTTAGATCCAAGCTCATAATAGCGTATTAAGCCATAAAGTTTCAAACTTTATTCTCTTGCATGCCTTATTGGGACTCAAATCATGAATTAAGCCCTCTAACTCTCTTAGTTGGTCATTAACACATGCATGGCTGAGTCATAACCTCCAAGATATGATTTTTATGACTCCATGCACTTCCAAGAGTCCAAAAGGATAGCCCATAGTCCAAAAGACCAAGTTATGGGACCAAAAGATGCTAAATCTTCCCTAAGTCTACATCTAAGCTTAGAATGAACAAGTTTCAGACCTTATACCTTCAATAGGCTAGAAATAATGCACAAACTCTGGATCTATAGGCTCCTTTTCTCGTTTGCTTTTCCTCATACTTCCTTCTTCTTCAAAACCGTAAAAGAACACCCAAACACTCTAAGTAAGCTCCAAATGCACTCAATATGTCTAGGGTTTCGGGATTAGCACTAAAAGGCAATGGAGGCTGAAAGGGTGATGCACACTAAGAACATAAGGACCTTAAATAGGGTGCAAACCCTAAAAAATAAGGTTCACCCCTGGCTTGAGTACGCCCAACATACGTCGGGATTACCCCGATGATGCCCATGCAAGGAGTACGTCATGAGTACCTAATGTATGCCTAGCATACTCACAAACCCCTTTACTACCTTTTAATGGAATTAAATAGAATAATAGATCAATTTCATACTTGGGGACTCGGGCATTACAATTCTCCCCCACTTGAATCAGACTTTATCCTCGAAGTCCGCTGCCGAAAATAACTCTAGGTAATGCTCCCTCATCTCATCCTCCGGCTCCCACGTCCATTATGAACCCTTGCGGTGCTTCCACTTCACCTTTACCAACTCAACAACCTTGTTCCTCAAGGTCTTCGTCTTCCTGTCAAGGATCACTACCGGTCTTATGGGATTTTGATATGAAATAAAACTTTGTTTTTCACAAAAACCGGTAACGGAATACTTTAAAAATAACAAGTTTATTTTTAGTTCATAAAAAACCGAATCGTCATGGATCCATTTAAAGAGGTTAGAATGAAATAAAACCAACCATAGGATGTTTTAGAGATAACCTTTGATGCCTTTGAACCCACTTGGTTTTAGGTGTTGATGAAGATAACAAAAGATCAAAATGTATGATCTTCTCTACAAGTATCCACCATCAAGAGTAATGTACTTGGAACGCTAGTTCCTTCTTGTATTCTTGAGTGTCTAAAGTATTTAAGTGCTTAACTCAATTAAGCACTAAAGGGAACAACTGAAGAGGTCTTCTGAACCACCAAACTAACTTCAAAAAAAAGAGGGAGAGGAGTAGAAAACCCACGGTTTTAGAGAGAAAGAAAGGAAGAAGAAGAGTTTCACTCTTGAAAAATGCAAGCCTCATGCATCCATTATATAACCCATGAAAAGTAAGGCCTAACCATTAAAATAATCTAAAGTAATGGTAGCCTTTAGAAGCATGGGAGAAAAAAGGTGGAAGGTTGAAAAAGCCACCTCCTACACCATCATTATGCATTTTAAAAAGTAAAATTCTTTACTTTTCATAAACTCCGAGTTTATAAAACATAAACTTTGTCTTTAGGTAAAAGACAAAAGAATCCAACTAGTCTAAAATGTTGTGCATGAATTATTAATTCATACCATATGAAATAATAACTAGTAATACTCTCTTATAATTATTATTTTCACAAAACAATAATTATTCCCTATTTAAAATACAAGAATCGATATTATTTATTAATAATCATATTACTAATAAATATATACAAAATGTGCCAACTTGATAAAGGAGTGACCCTATAGGATCATATATTATTAGCAATATCACTCCATAATGATTCTTGGGCATATAGATCCAATAATCTCCCACTTGCACAAGATTCATTATAGATTGACATAGACAGTAGCTGGCGTCTAGCAATTGGTTACCTAACAACATATGAAGGGTGTCATCTCATCAACATCCAGTTCCAGGAGTTCTAAGCTGCAGTTGTTACTAAAAGTGTGGTATTAATTATTCCTTTGTCTCAGACATTATGTCGAACATGAGATATGGATCACGATCAATATCATTTACCATTCAAATTTAAGTAAGGCCTTAGATTTCATTCTCTCAACAAATAAGAGGGACAAATCCCATCTCGACTACATACGCCCATCAACGTAGTTCATGCCATAACCAAAAAATGGCCCTCATGAATGTCTTTTACGAAACAACATTAAACCATGTCAAAACACAACGATTCCTACACTTCAAGTCCCAAATATGCATCTCAGGTCTTAGAATACAAATACCATCTTGACAACATACTCCCATCTATGCAGTTCATGTCATACCCAACGATGGCCCTTATGAATTCTTTTTACGAAACAACATTAAACCATGTCTAAGCACAACAATTCCTACACTTCAAGTCCCAAATATGCATCTCAGGTCTAAGAATACAAAGATCATCTTGAATACATACGCCCATCAATGCAGTTCATGTCATACCCAACGATGGCCTTATGGGTGCTTTTTACGAAACAACGTTAAACCATGTCTAAGCACAATAACTCCTACACTTCAAGTCTCTAATATGTATCTCATGTCTAAGATCAAAAGATACAACCTTGATCAAAACATCACTCTTGACTATGATCCATAAAGTGGTTTAGATGTTGGTCAAGTCCAATACTTATTCTCCTAATCAAGTACCTATGAAGTTGGTAACAGCTCTTTACTATTTTCATCTCCATGAAAATCCACCAATCCACTCATATTAGTCTTATCTCATAGATGCTCCTACAACTATGAACGACTATGGACATTTAGAATAACCAAGTTATTCAAGGATTTAAACATGCTAATATAGAACACAACAATTATTTAATGAAAGACTCATATCTAATATATCACTCATTACAATATATGTTGTTGTACTATTCCAATATCCAAATACTAAATTTCAATCAAATATATCTACTTATATCAACAAGGTCGTATAGTACCAGCTTGACTTTCATGCTTTAGCTAATGATGGAGCTTTGTCAAGTAGATTTGACAAACTTGATTTGTATAAACTTTGTGAATACAATCATTTTCCTTTATATATATATATATATATATATATATATATATATATATATATATATATATATATATATATATATAACTCATATATAAAGAAAAACTATTGAGAATGAATTAGATCTTGAATATGACTTAGATACCAATACTTACGTAATATGATTAATCATTGTCATAATGAACTATACATTAAGCATCTTTGTACGTGGTTCTCCAAACCACGAGGTACTCTAACTCTGATGTGTAACTGTAATTAAAATCTACATGGAACCACTATCCATGTAACTATCTCTTCATTTATAATGATGACACACCCGATTGTGATTGGGAGTCATCTCAATCTATTTGAAAATTTAGCACATGTGTAGCAACTTTAAACATAGCTTTCTTTCAAATACTCTGTAGACTAGGAATATTTCTCTAGTTCTCGAAAGTACTTTGGAATATTCCTATAAATCACACGACTTGTTCTCGGATTATACTGGTATCATCCATCATGCTTTAAGCATACGACTTATTTAGCATTTATGCATAATCATGACATATATGATTAATCCAATTACATCAGCATACGAAATACAATCATGTTATCTAGTTCAAAAACATTTGCACTATGATTTTGCTTAAAATCATGTCATATGGTATTTGACAAGATGACTCTCTCAGAGTCCTTTATCTTAAGCTCCTTTAAGATCCTTGACAATTAATGTAATTTTACTTAATCCTTTAAGTTTCCATGATCTATCTATATAGATCCTTATTCCATGAATTAATATGTCGACTACATATAACATTAGGAATGTTACTGCGCTCCCACTAGCTTTGTGGAAAAACACAAGAATCATCTTGATTTATAATCAAATCACACTATGTAATTATCTTATAAGAAAGAAGATTCTTACTTTGAGATGTTAGCTTAAATCTGAGAAGATTTTCAATCATGTATGTTTTCTCCCTTGAAAACTCACTTACTCTTTATAGTCAAACTATATCGAGGAAGATTAATCAAGCCCATACTTGATGATCATACATGAATGCATCTCTATGTGTTTTACTAAATTCTGGTCAACCATTGAGCAGATTCAACAACAATTGAAATTTGCTAGTTCCAAACTATGATGCATTTAGTTTATGGTTCTTAAGCTCTTAAAGTTCCATATGCCAGTTTAAAACTTTTTCAAACATCAAAAAGCCACTAGTTATTACAAAGTGTTTTCAAAATAGTTTAATATCAGAGTATCCCAGAAACCATAAGTCCAAAACACGAGGATGTGTACGGTCACGCCTTCGCCTTGCCAAGTCATCTCAAGCACCTGAAACAATAAACTAAAACCGTAAGCACAAAGATTAGTGAGTTAACCCCAAAATACCGATACACATACAGTCCACATAACAATATCAACAATATCATAACATAACAAACTGAACAACATGCAATGGGTCCACAACTTTATAGACTGGTTTACCCCTGGGCCCACAGTGTGAGTCTGGATTGCCTTCCGGGCCCACAGCTCATATTTGGATTGTCATCGAGCCCACACTACTAGTCTCCCTCAGCTCGTATCTAGAATGCTCCCGAGCCCACAGTACGATTATGGTGTGCCCCACCTGGCCCTCATCTCGTATCTGGAATGCTCCTAGGTTTGTTGGTCACCGCACGAAGCAGTATCACCCCATATAATATGTTGACATATAACACAACTAATGCATATACAGATAATCACATAATAACACATGTAGTCCTACAGATCTACCCAACTAGTGTAGCAACGAACATGCAATACTAATTCATACTCAATATACTACCAACTGCTAGGATATTATATCCAATGGGCCGACCTTGGTGTCTTAGACCCCTTAGTATAGTGAGGATAACTCACCTGACACTGCTAAAGTCCCACGGATAAAACCCAGCTGTTGGTTGACAGATCTTAAAACTGTCAACATCAAACAATACCCAATTAATAATTGGGGTCCAAGCCCAAGGTCCAACTCACACTACAAAAACCCAAAAGTCAAATAATGGGTCAAAGCCCAACATATGGCCCAATCTTTCAAATTGGGCCCAGACCTATACATGGTCTTTCCTTAAGGCTAATCCAATTATTCCAATCCAATTCCCATGGCCCAATATCACATAATCATGAATGCCCAATTCTGACCCATCTATGGCCTAATTTTCCAAATTGGACCTAAGTCCTCACATGGACCTTATCCTAAAGCCCATCTAATTATTTTGGTCCATTAACTTGTACTTGGATAGCACATCAATATTCCAATCGCCAAAGCCCAAAAGGAAGGCCCAACTCAAGGCCCATGTGAAATTAGGGTTTTCACATGAAATGACGATTAGGGTTAAGTGTTCCTACTTAACCTATTAAGGACTTAATCCACAAAGGACTTAATCCATTAAATCTAATAATGCTTTAGGTTAATTTGCAATTGATCATTAATTAATATTTTAAGTTTATAAATAATTCTTGTGTGTGTCCCGAACAATTACCACAAATTAGGGTTTTATGTCATTAGGGTTTTCCAAACCCTAATTAGAGTTTTTCGACCCAATACTAGCATATTAGTCCATTGGTTGGTCTTTTAGGTCACTTTGGGCCTTATTGGGCCCATTAGGGTTTCATTGGGCCCACTACTGTCCAATCATCCCAAACGAGTCCAAAACACAAGCACACCACCACCTAACACGGGGGCTGATGGCGGCAGGAGGCGGCAACCACCACCTTACGGTGGTGGTTTAGACTTTTCTTTTCATTATTCTGATACAGATTACAATACAATTTACGATAATCTCTAAATAACACACACCCACTCATAAAATAATACACACACAACCACCCTTGTGGTGGCCGGTGGTGGTTAATGGTGGCAGCTACCACCTCACGGTGGTGGTGGTAGCTTTTCCGGTCAACTAAAATCCAAACACCACTCCATGAAATAACACATACACACCACACGAACTCAAAGCAGTAGCACACTAGCACCCGCGTGAGACAAGAACACGGCGGCGCAACAGCAGCGGTCAGTGGCACAACCTCACTATCAGAAGCAGCCACCATTGCCGATTACCATGGTGGTTCTTCACGCCTTCCACTGGACAGTAACACGCACCCGTAATCCTCGTCACAAAACACCATGGTCTCCACAGTTGTCGGCCTTGATCCCCACGGCTGAAACACGACGGATGATGACACCTTTGTCTTCATTGGCGGCGAGAAGACCCAACGACTTCTCGGTGGTCCCATGCCTGCAAAAGCAGCGGCAAAGGTCGTCGAAGAAAGCAGTCACAGTGGAGAATGGAGGCTACGCGTCCACCAGAGTACGAATTTGACAAAAGCGGCGCTAAGTGGTCCGATGACCCACTAAACCGACGTCACTTGAGTTCCTCGTTGCTGTCGTGACTTCCCCGAATGTTGACTTCGATCGGCAACACCGGTTGGCAGGGAGGCTGTCGGAAATTGCAGCAATGGAAGTAGCAGCTGTTAAAGATGAGAAGGAGGTATAAGGGTGGCGGCTACATTATGTTGCTAGATTTACACCCTGCTCCCGAGTTCAACTTAAAGAGAGAAAAGAAAGGAAATGGGAGGAAATAAGAGGAAAGTAAGAGAGAATGGTGCTCCCGAGTTTCATTAAAGGAAGGAAGTGGAAGGAAATGGAAGGAAAACTTTCCCTCCTAACTTTCCTCCCGATTTGGGAGGATTTGAGAAGAAAGAACAAAATGTTTAACTTTCCTTCCATTTCTCTCCAACTCGGGAGCACAAATGATAATTTCTTTTTCCTTTCTTTTCTCTTCTTTTCTTTCCTTACTTTCTTTTCTCTTCTCTTCTTTTCTTTGCTACAACTCGGGAGCGGGGTGTAAGTTCCGTACACTCTCAAACATTGGCCCATATTGTCACTTTCAGTCCCTCCTTTATTCTTTTCAATTCAAATCCCAACATTTACAATTTGGCCCTTGCTCTCATAATTCTTTTCAATATAAATCCAATAGTTACAAAACAATCCTCCTCTACAAAGGATTCTCAATTAAGATCCATAAATTACCATTTCCACCCTGGGTTCAAGAATCCTTCCCAGAATAAGTGTGATACTTACTCTTTAACCCTCGGAAATCAAAAGTGTATCATTTGGCACCCCGAAACCAACACCTCACTAATTATTATTCGATCTTAGGCTATAATAATATAAAGTAATCATAATAACTACTCCCCGGGGTTCCTGATTTATTACTTAATTACTCTATTTAAATAGGATGTTACATCCACATAGCTCCCACTTAGAAAAAGAACTTTCTAATCACTTGTCTTATGGAATGACAATTAGTGGGATTAGTAGAAACTTCATCCTAATTGTAACGTCCGTCACTTGAGGTAATAATTATTAAATATTTCTTATTATTTGTTGTTGGGCTATGAATTGGATAAATGGATTATTGAGTTGGACTTTAGCAAAGTGGGCCATGTAGTTGGGCTGCCCAGAAGACGTGCGATGGGTGTAGCCTTGGCGTACGCGGGGCATAGAGGAGCATTGGATACGGGGGACGCATGCACGTACGCGCAACGTACCGAGGGGTAAGCGCAGTGTACGTGGGCAGATTCAAAACCCTAATTTTTAGGGTATAAGCCATATAAATACCACATTATGAAAAAAAAACCTAGCCTCCTTACCAGCCCCTCATTATCAGAAACCCTAGTTAGCCTCCCTTTCTCATTCTTGTTTGTGTCTTGGCCTTGTTAAGCTTGTTTGGAAATTTTAAGCTTTAAAGAAGGAAGGAGAAGATAGTGAAGAGGAACTTAAGTATCTTGAGCTCATAGATCCAGCATAACATCAGCTTTTGGGAATCATTGGAGGTATAAAGCTTTCAACTTTCTCTTTCAATACTTAGATCTAGTGTAGTGTTGTTTTGGGGTCTTTTAGTTCCAAGAATGGGCCTTAATGACTCAAGTTCGTTTTTAGGCCAACAGGTGCCACTCTCAGTGATATTCATGTCCCATAAGCAGTAAAGTCTTGACCTTTAAGGTCCTTTTATGACCATGCATGAGTTTGGAGTCATTCCATGGAAGTTAGTTGCTATATTCCAAGTTTGGTCTTTCTTGGTGGGTTGCAAGCCATCAAGTAAGTGGTTTTATGGGTTAGGACGGGTTATTGAACTCAGGTCTATAATTTGGACTTAGTTTCTTAAGGGATTAAGCAGTTTTGAAGAAAATGGCTTAACAGAGTAGTACGTGGGGCGTACAAGCCAGTACGCGCAACGTAAAAGCCATGGAAGCTGTACGCGTAGCGTACAGAGGAGTATGCTCAGCGTACCCTCAAATTTTGGGCTTTGGGGCATTTGGGCCTCAGTTTGGGCCAATCATTGGGCTTAACAGATGTTGGGCTGAAATGGGCCACTAGAAGTTGGATAATGGAACAAGGATGTTTAGACTCTGATATTTGGCACATGATTTTGGTACGGCATTTTATATTGATGATTTGAGATATATTACTTATGTTTTTGTGAAATGACAAAGGGTATCTATGGTTTTTATAATTAATCAAAAGGAAATTTTTGGACCGTACTTTTGGGATGTTTCAAGTTGGTATCGAATCCTTGGTTTGAGGGATTTGGGCACACTCTCGAGTGTGTTTGAACTCAAACTGAGGATTTGGTATGAAAATTTTAAATGAAAATAAGTTTTATAAAAAGAACTTTGAAAAGATAAAAGAATTTTAAAAAGAGAAGGGGTGTGGTGCATGCAATCAGCCGAGCTCAAGTAAGTACTCCCAAATTAACCATACAATTTTATGTTATGATATGTTATGAGAACTGAATGCTAGAGTAGGACTAAGGATCTAGGAAGGATGCCTTACGTGTCTGTTATATGTGTATCAACTTTATGAGAACTGCATGCTAGATTAGGGCTAAGGATCTAGGGAGGATGCCTTATATGCTTGTTATATGTGTCTCAACTTTATGAGTTTCATGCTAGTACAGATTAGTCAGGGATAGCCTGAATGAGATATGCTTGATTATGTTTACTCGATGCTCGAATGCTGCTTGCTTTGTGCATTTAGGAGTTCTAGTTATGTTTTTCTAACTAGTAAGCGAATATGTTAAGTTACATACTGTGAGGACTAAACAATTTCAAAATGTTAGGTATAGCTCTATTGCACAACTCTTGTTTGAGTCCAACTGTTGTAGGGTAGGACCTCTCATTCGATGTATTATCTAGTCTTAGTAATATGTAATAGTATTCACGAGCTAGTTAGGGGAGATAGCATGGACTTCTTATGATGCTGATGGTGGAGAGTGGGTCAGTGATTACCCTAGGGAAAGCCTAGGATGAGATAAGCGTGTGAAGCAGTAGTAGTAGAAGGGACTTGGTGGAGTCAAGGCAGTTCTTAAGGAAAGTACGAATAGATGTGGAAGGTAATATAGGCCTGTACTACTGAAAGCAGAGGATTTGTACTCGAGTCAAGGAAGGCTAAGATGAATCCAAGGAACTTGTAGTATATGTGATCCCTCGAGATATGATTAGTATTCTGATGTTGTTTTTCAGAATGATGACACTACACACTAGACCAGTCGGTAGTTCAGGCACCGGTGAGGATCAGCCTCAGGCTCAGGATTCGGGCAGCTAGACGACCAGACTAGGGAGTTTATCTCCTCTAAGATCACGCGCAATATCCTGGATCAGACTCCTGTGATCTTTGGCACGATCAAGGAGGGTATTTTGCAGCTTCTAGATAAGAGATTGAGTGTGTTCCACACCGAGGTGGCGACCATGATGGGGTCGCACACACTGACATTCAGGGAGTTCAGAGCTTGTGGAGCTCCCGACTACCATGGGGCTTGAGACCCCATTGCAAGTACCAGATGGTTGGCGAATGTCGCCAACGCATTCCACACCACCAGATGTCCTGATGGTTACAAGGTTCAAATTGCGTCCTATCTTCTGAAAGACATGGCACGTGACTGGTGGGAGGAGGTCAAACGAGCCATTGGAGATGATGCAATTCTAGATGCGATGACTTGGAGTGGTTTTTCGGCCAGGTTCAGCGCCGAATTTGCGCCAGTTATTGATGCAGCAGCTTGCTAGGGAGTTCCAGGATCTCCAACAGACGACTGAGACGGTGATTGAGATCACCACGATGTTCAGGGAGAGGTCCCTTCTCGTTCCGCGGTACGTGGCAGACGAGGAGATGAAAAAGGCTCGATATCATGAGATGTTGCAGAGTGATATCTTCCAGTTTGCGAGCCGCTCCAGCTGCAAGATGCTGGAGGACATGATTGCTAGGGCTTGAGAGAAAGAGTTGGATTTACAGATGGAGAGGAAGAGGAAACTTGAGGAGGTTTAGACAGGGAGTGCGGGCAAGAAGCTCAAGGTGTCAGACCACAGACCTAGGAGCCAGCAGGGCCACAACGGTTGTGGCAAATGCGGCAAGATGCACGATGGGACGTGCAAGGCAAAATCAATCCCAAAGTGCAATATAAGGTATTATCAAGGGACCATTTATGCCAACCTCTTAGGAACTTTACTGTTCCTAATAGGTGGATAACTTATATATATATATATATATATATATATATATATATATATATATATATATATATATATATATATATATATATAAGAACTGAATGCGTCAAAGTTGGCAAGTATTCTTAACCTACATCCAATTGAATCGGTATTCCTCACTTCCAACCACTTGAATCGGTCAAATATGAGCTATATCAACACATCTTTGAAGTTGATCTCTATCTCTCTCTTCGTCTCTCTCTCTCTCTCTCTCTCTCTCTATATATATATATATATATATATATATATATATATATATATATATATATATATATATATATATATATACAAGAAACTCAATCGTTGCCCTCACCAGCTTCAATAACCAATGTCGTCTTTCCATGATCTTTGAAAACCCAAAAACACTTACCCAATCTATGTTTTGTTTGGTATTTTGAAGACAGATGCATATGAAGGTAAGATTATCTTTATTTTCTTGTGTTAATTGTGAGTGTGAAGATATGTTTAAATCAGAATCTCACCACCACCACCCCATCTTCGTCTTCAACATCAGAACATCCACCTTTACCCTATATCATCGAACCCACCGTTTTTACCCAGTCTGTTGGGTCAAAATATGGTTTACACTTTACTTTTCTGGGCAATTATATTTTTGTGTAATAATTGTGGAGTTTTGGTTTTGTTTACGGCTGAGTTTACGGCCGTAAACTCATTTACGGACCATGTGTTTCCGGCCCGTGTTCTACAAGTATAAATAGAGGTGTTAGGGTGAGGAGTTAGGATTGATGAAACCCTAAAGAGTTTACGGCCAGAGAGCATTTTGTGTGAATCTTTTGTATCTGGAGCTTTAATTCGTATAATTACATACAGAGATTCATATTAATTCTTCTTCTCCTTCTCTTCTGCTTGATCTGACATCATCCGTTTGATTGGGATTCCGCACCATCAAACGGATCTGACTGATACACAGGCAAATTAGGGACTTACGATTGGTATCAGAGCCTGGTTGTATCAGTCAATTTTGTCAGATTTGGGGCATAATTTGATCTTATTTTCGAAATATTTTTGCGTTTTTGGATAGATCTCTGAAAAATAAGGGGGGTTTGTTCTTCGTGTTTTTCATAAAAAAGGGTTTTGGATCGAGTTTTGGAGCAAAAAAGGGCAAAAATCACTGTTTTTGGTCGTAACCTGCGAGGGGGTGGCGGCCAGCAGCTAGGGTTTCCGAGGTTCTCGGTCCGGAGTTTACTGCCCGAGGTTCACGGTCCGAGATTTCGGCCTCGGTTTGCGGCCTGCACCTCGTCCTCGCATCGCTTCTCGGCCTCGCAATGGATCCGAAGTTCGCAGCGGCATTTTCCTTCGCATATTAAAAAAGGGGGTAACGGATTTGGGGCTGCAGAGGATCGAACCCGCGTCCTCTGATTCCACACTTCAGAGCCTTACCAATCCAACTAGCTAGCAACATGTTCAAATCCTTCGCGAATTAATTCAAAAGGCTTCGCTACTGCAACCAAGTTTCGCATTTTTACACTTTTAACCCCAAAATTCAATTTCTTTTTATTTTTAAATTCTTTTTTCATCCAAAATAAATAATAATAATAATAATAATAATAATAATAATAATAATAATAATATAAATAAAGAAATAAATAAAAATAAATAAAAATTAATAAATTAATAAATAAAATTATATTTTAATTTTTTTACTTTTATTTTTAACTTTTGACCTTAAATTTTGACTTTGACTTCCAAGTTTGACCTTTGACTTTAAACTTTGACTTTTTCATTTAATTTTTTAAATTTTCAAATTTAACTTTTCGGTTTGACTTTCAAGTTTGATTTTTTTGTTTGACTTTTTCAAGGTTGACTTTTTCATGTTTGACTTTTGAGTTTATTTTTTTGACTTTTAAGTTTTATTTTAGCTTCTAGTTGTGTTTTTTTATTGATTTTAAGGTCTACGAGGGACTTGAAAACATGAAATAGAGTCGTCAGGATATGTTAAGACAAAATTTCAACATTTTTGATTATATCCCTGGAGAAACCCTCGAAACTCAGTTGCAGCGATTTACTACACTTATTACCGAGATGAATATAGTTGGGATCTGCTTGTCTAAATCTGAGATAAACAAAAAGCTATTGAATTCACTTCCAAAATCGTGGGATATGGACGTGGCTAAAATCAAGAAGACAAAAGATCTCAATCGTCTTAGTCTGGTTGATATAATTGAAGAACTTAACGCTTTGAATTGTCGAAAAACAATGAGTTTAGCAAACCTTCTGGTCAATGAAGTGTCGTGTTCTCACTCATGTGAAGTTTCATGTTCTCAATCATGTGAAGATACGATTAAATTTCTTCGGGAACAAATTGATTTATTAAAAGGGGAAGTTGAGGATTTGAGATATAAAGGATATCAACTCAGGAAAGGACAGAAACCCCTGAAGGCTGAATTAGAAGCAAAAACCAAGGACTTTAGGAAACTTCAGGAAGAGTACAGCAACAAGTGTGAAAATTATGATTATGGTAAGAGACAACTTGCTGCTGTAACTGAAGAACTTGACACTTTAAACATTAAGTATGGAAAAACAGATGTCATTTTCAAAAATTATACAACGTCAAGTCAGACAGTCGAGTCCTTATATGAAACCCAATTAAAATTCAAAGAAAATCAAAACAAGGGTCTAGGGTATGATTGTGTTCCTCCTCCTTATAATCATAACTACACATCCATCCCTATGACACAGGACGAAACTGGCAGGGAGGCACATCTTCAATATGGCAAACGAGCTGGATTTGTGTCAGGAGGAGTTATTAATATTGAAGATACTAATGTTGCTACTTCATGTGCAGGTAAAGTAGCAGAAGATGAGAACAAGGAGAAAACCATTGAACAAACCAACATCTCTTTGAACTCTGAATCTGTTGCTTCGAACTCACCTACTTCTGATCAACCTGCCGTTGAGAAATATAGGCCACCAATTCCAACGCAATAGAGTTCTTGTGGCAAGTGTGCATGTGGGAACAATAAGAAACAAGGCAAAGATACGCCACCAGGGGCAGGAAGAAACAATTTCCCAGTGAAGAAAAGGACTTGTTTTCACTGTGGAACACCTGGACACATTGCCAGAAACTGTCCAAATCGCGCATACGCTCCTTACTATGCACAAGGCTAGCAGAACGCACCAAGAGGGAGATACGCCAAAAGAAACCCCTCAAGGTCACGTTCAGACAATAGCGATTGGAACGCGCAGAAGGCCAAGAATCAAATTCCCAAGGCCAAGCATCCAAATCCCAAGGCCAAGAATCCGAATCCCAGGGGAAAGAAGGAAATGTCGGCCAAGAACTCCAATCCAAGAGATGCTCCTATGAAACCAAGACCGGTTAGGTCAAAGTCATCTAGGCAGACGACTTCAAGTTCCAAATCAAGTGCTGAGGCACCCATCAGATCGAAAAAGAAATGGGTTAAACCTAACTACAAATGGGTTCCGAAGGCTCAATCTCCCAAATCTTCTAACGATTCTAATATTTCTATATCTTCTGTTTGTGATAAACAGGACATGTCATGGGAGAAAGTACCTTGCATTGATGACAAAGGTCGACCCAGTTTCAAAATGGAATGGGTTCCAAAGACCAAATGATCCCGCTCTGTGCTGGAGCAGCTATGGAGGCATATCATCAGACTTCGGTTTGTTGGTAGTGGTTGCTCCTGGCATATGATTGGGGACATCTCTCAATTGTACAACACTCAGAACATTGTTTGAGAGCATGTTTCCTTTTGCGGGAAAGGAAGAAAAGAAGGGATCACATGGGGTTAGTGCTTAATGATATAAAGAATTTTCGGATCTGTTCTGAGATTATGCGTGCTGTTCTCAGACCTTCTGGATGCAAATTCAATCGGTGACTTACGGTTTGAGTTTTCTTCTCTATACTCCTAAGTTTTTCTTAACCTGATTCGCTTTAAAGACTAATTTTTGTTTTAGGATAATTTAAATTTGCGCATTTACTTCGTTTCTCTCCTATGCACAAATTTAGGGGGAGAAATAAAAACAAAACAAAAATTTTTAAAAAAAAATAAAGATAAATAAATAAATAAAAAATAAACAAAAATCCAAAAACATTAGAAAATTAAAAAAAAATAAAAAATTGTTGGTTATGAAATGTGCTGCTTGAGGGAGATGTTCTGGGAAGTGATATTATCTAGTGATAACAGGCAATCTGAGTCTGCGTAACGTACCCAAAGTTGAAGGGTCTATGCTCTGACTTGATGCGTCGGTAGGCACGAAAATTTTTAAATGGACATGACTAGGCAGAGTTGAACTTAGGAAATTTATAGACTTGACAAATCTTGACCTAGTTAGATATGTTTAGCCTGACAATACGACGCTCGGATAGGTTGAGCAGGGAGATATATATGGGAATCTACTCGTCACATTAAATGAACCCGTACTTGGAACCGTGGTTTAACTTTTCCTCGATGTGCGGATTTTGTCCTTAATTCCGGTTGGATGGGGCGTGTTGAGTTGAAGACTCGTTTGAAGATTGCGTCATTGGGCTCGGCTGTTAGTCCATTTATTTTGTACTCCGGTTTTGGGCCTGTCCAACCGTGAGTTTATTAGGTTTACTATATAAAGATATGCTTGCATGCATATTAGGTGATCGATTTATAAGAAGTAACGATTATTACGATAGTATTACAGATTTCTTTATCGTTCTTGTAAACCTCCAACCCTCTACAGTTGATGTTCTTAATCGAGCTCTTCTGAGGGTTTATTTAATAATCATTCGACACGTTTGATTCATCCTTGAGTTGTTCTTTATTTTGCGTTCATTCTTGCTGTTTAAATATTTATTTACCTGTTTAAGATCTAATCGATCTTCCAGATTAATTTTTAATCTCATCAATTGGTATCAGAGCAGGAGGCTGTGTAATCGATACACTTCTTTTCTGTGAAAAGTTTTCAATTAGGGTTTTTCCGCAATAACTGATATTTATTGAGCCGTCATCTCATTATTGACGTATCTTGATATTTATTGTTTTGCCCTAATCTGATTTATTACAAGTCTGATCTTTGAACAGGTTATTCGATCATAATGGACGAGTCGCAATCGAATCCCATCAATATTTCCAACAGCATCGGTTCAACCACGAAGATTCCCATCCTATATACCCATGATTATGAAGTCTGGGCGCATCACTTCGAAGACTACGTTATAGGATCTGAGGATAATGGATACCTCATATGGGAAGCAATCATTAATGGACCTTTCTCTCATTCTGCAACGTCGAGGATTATTAAAACTCAAAAGGAGTATAATGATCTACTGAAGGATGTCAAAGATATTACACAAGATGAAAAGGATAAATTCCAGTGTAATATCAAGGCGTTACGATTGATCAGATTCGCCCTTCAGTCCGACACCTTCAGGTTGGTAAGCTCATGCACGACGGCAAAGGAAGTTTGGGATAGACTTCGTGAACTGTACTCTACAGACGAGGATCTTGAACACTCTATCCAAACCTTACTCTTATCTGAGTTTGGAGAATTTAGGCAAGGAGCCGAAGAAACTGTGACCCAAACGTTCGATCGCTTCAATCATCTTCTCAGCAAGATGATCAAACATGACATTGAAAGGAAGCTTATCGAGCAGAAGGTTACGTTTCTAAATGGTCTAAGGTCAGAGTGGAGAGCAGTGGTGTCTACAGTTAAAGCCCATGAGCAGTTTAAATCATATTCTTTGGCGAAACTGGTGGGTATTCTCAAGTCCCAGGAGAAGATTGTGCAGCAGGAAAAGAACGTTGTTTCAAGCCTAGGATCGCTGGCCTTCTTGTCAAAAAGTAAAGCTGTGATGGAGGACGAAGATCTCAACCTGGAGGAGTATGACCTCACGTCGGAGGATTATGCTATGATGGTGTCTAACCCCAAGAGGTTCATTAAGAAGAGATTCCCCAGCAACAAAAATCGAAACTGGCAGGGGAGTTATAGTTCAGAAAAGGTTAACAATGAACCGAAGGTTGAAGAGCCCAAGAAGGAACCGAAGGCAGATGGTGATTCTGGAGTAAGCTGTTACTACTGTGGTGGGAAAAATCACTTTGCTAAGGATTGTGTCCTCAAAAAGATGGTTGAAAAGGATGAGGAAGCTTTGCTGCAGAAAAAGCTTGATGAGATAAGGAAGAAGAAATCTACCGCTAACCCTTCCATGAATGCTCTAATTGTGTAGGGTTCGGTTGCTGATGACGAGTTTGGTGGCGTGGAAGTCTGGTCAACCGACTCCGAAGACGATGAAGTGAGGATGCCTTCGCATGGAAAGGCCTGTGTGGCTAAAGAGGAGAACAGTGGAGGCAGGTGCTTGATGGTGTCTGAAGTATCTCAGATGAGGGGATACAACACTGATGGTGGAAGCAATGAACCGAAGGAGCAGCAGGATATGTGCTTTACGGCCAAACCACTCAGCGTGCAGTTCAACGAGCTCGATGAACTGATCAAGAAGGTACAATCGGTTTTTGTTTCATTTAAAGTACCACAAAGCTCATATGAAAAAGAACTAAAAAGTGTTAACTCTCGAATCTCTCATCTAGATAGTAGTTTAACTCAAACTCGAGTCACCAATTCTAACCTGACTGATCAATTAAGCAGGGCGTCTTCGAAGAGTGAGGAGCGGCACATGTGGATCGAGTTGAAGGAGTCTGAATTAGTTAAAATAAAAGACGAAAACATTTATTTACAGAGAGACAATTTAAAGTTGTTAAAACAACGAAATGTTTTTTGTTTGATTGCAAAACGTCTTTATACTAATATTACTCAGCTTCACTTGGATTGTGAGATTGGAAAAAAGATCCATCGCATGATTCTGCCCTTCCTTGAGTTTAAGGAGGATGAAATTGATGCTGAAGCCTATAATTGTGAGAGTGTAATATCATCTGATGACGTCAATCCGACCTATATGTATGGACTGGACAAAATTGAATCTTTCATTAAATCCAAGGACCATAAAGATATGCTCAAAAACCTTTTAGATGAAAATGATAGACTTAAACTGAGAACCGAAACCATACAAAAATTTGACTCTTTAAACGCCAACTTGAGCTCAGAAAACAAAATTGATGTTGAAAATGCATCTGAGCTTAATGAGGATGACAATATGAGTGAAATTTCTGTAGAGGACACGGTTGACTGCTCAGAATTTGTGAAAAGCGAACCTAAAAGCCACAAGAATCTAATTTCAGAAAATTCAGTGGAGTTCGCTCGAGTGTCCCAACAAAAGTCCCCGATCTTAGCAGAAAAAGCCGTTGTATATCAAAAGGTTAGGACCACTCCAAATCAAGTTTACAAGGTCACAGGAGTAACCAAACATCAGACTGCTGGACTCACAACAATTGTAAACGAAGACAATGCTGATGGCTGCGATGAGTTCTTCTGGTCAGCTCCAATTGATAATGCACATGAAACGGTAGGCTTATTAGAAAGGACCTCATGGATAAGTAAAGGTAGATACATACCAGAACCCTTGAACAAGCCAGATAATTTCAATGTGCCAAGTACCAGTGGTACGAAAGACATTCCTCTAGAAAATGGAAGTTCGGCAAAAGAAGACATTCCCTCTAGTTCCTCAGTTGTGACATCCCCAAAATCTCGGCCAGAAAAGACCGATTTTCATTTATGCTTTTAAATATTTTCAGAGTAAATCCTTTTGATTTGAAAGAGTTGCGGAATTTGTTCCCAAAACAAAACATGATAAAATAATATTTATCAAAGCATTTCATCAAGAGATGCATTTCATTATATAATCAAAACTCGGGATGTCATGTTCCGATACAGACCATAAAGCATAAACGATAAACATTACAAGTCATTCAACAAATATATACATATACAGACTTGTAAACAAAACAACAAGATGATCCATCCATCTTACGCCCTTGTGCCACTTCCTGTAATACAAATAAAACTGAGTGGGTCAGGCTTGGGAGCCTGGTGAGCATATAGGGTTTTCAACCCACAATAAATAAGTTATATTTAATTTCACCAACCAAACACTATCCCGATTACCCATTCCCGTTATCCTCACTTTACGTCCCTAAAACAACTATCTCAAGGGACCTAATCTAGGATTTTCATCGGGACGGACATCACTGCGAAGGGGTTTCCTCAACAATAGATATCCTAAAGGCAACCATGAGGGGGATAGAGTACACCGGTGAACACATCGTTCACAACACCTACAGGTTATGAACCTGCTAGCGTTCCACTAGACTGTCTAGAAAGAGTCCGTGGTCGTTATCCATACTCCGCTGAATAACTAGATCAACAACAACAACAACATCGAGGCCTCTCATCTGTTTATTACACACCAACTATCTACCCATGTTCTACCCAACATATTAGTAGATAAAATATATATTTTCATACGTAGTTTAAAGAAAAACCTGTATAGCATGCTTTAATCAACACATATATCACATAACAGATGAGGCACACACACACATAACACATATCTCATAAAGAAATAAGCAGATCTATAAGATAGAAGAGAGTGAATACTCATTCACACATAACACAACCAAATATATACACATAGCACGTATTTTTATATAAAATACTTCGTATTATTGTATTAGAAGAAATAACTACACACTCACTTGATCAGAAGACGATCCGACAGCACTACGGCTTATAGAAGTAGTAATCCACAGCAGATCTGGAAGATCTCCTCGAAAATCGAACTTCTCGCGGGCAGAGCTTCGACTCGGGAACCGCGCTTCTCGGGATCTTCGGGATCTCGGGACTTGCCTCGGGGCTAGAGTATGATACCGGGGCTTCGGGGTAGCTTCGGGGGTAAAAATGCAGAGCTTCGACACGAAAATGAGAGGGAATTGGCAAAAATACCCGGAACCCTCGCATCCTATTTATAGGAGGCTGGAGCCTCGGAGTACGCGGGGCGTACTGCGTTACGCGGGGCGTACTGCCCAAAACGTCATTGCTTACGTATCCGAAGTGCTCGAGTGCGAGTGTCGACATCCCTCGGAGTACGCGGGGCGTACTCGAGTACGCGGGGCGTACCTCGGATCAGATCGGTGACTCCTTCGGATAATGCTTCCGAATTTTGATTTAAATTTAAATACAAAATGATTAATAAACTTCGGAAATTCATAACTTCTTCATACGAACTCCGTTTTCGACGTTCTTTATATCCACGGAAAGGTGAGACCATGCTCTACAACTTTCGTTTAGACTCCGTCGGCTAATTTTGACTTTATTTTTATTAATTATTTTTAATAGGCCGCGACAGAAACTTTCGTTATAAATTCATAACTTCTTCGTTTGACGTCCGTTCTCGCCTAACTTTTTATCGCTTCGATACCAACAACGAGATCTTCGATGCTCATTTAGATTGCTTCGGCTAACAACCGCTCGATCTCAATTCGAGTATTTCAGGCTGTATACCGCTAAGCCGGAACTTCGATAAATCATAACTTCCTCATACGAAGTCAGATTTGGGCGTTCTATATATCTTCGGAAACCTCGTTACGACTACTACAACATTAACCAAAGATATTAAGTTTATTTTACACTTAAATTTTGACGCTTATTTTTATTCTTAATTAATCAGACCACATAATTAAGCAATTAAGCACAAATCACATAGTACTCAAATAATACATTCTTATTATTTCAAAACGGGTTACAAAGGTTAACCTAGACTATTATATTGCTAAATATGGCAAGCCCGGAAACACAGGCGTTACATCAGTTCAAAGTGAAACTTCCACAGTTCAAAGTGAACCAACGAAAGAGAAACCGAACATGAAAGCCAATATCCATCATCAACCGAAGCAGATGAGGAATCAGAAACGTGAAAGGAACCAGAGATACAGGAAGAATCTCTCTGAAAGGAAACAATTCTGGCAATCCCAGAATGCATATTTCTCTCATCATGACAAGAATCTGAAGTTTGAGAATAATCCTGTTAAAAAGCATGAGAGCCACAACAACCAAAAGCCAAGGTTCGGTTCGGAAAAGAATACCAACCGAAAGCAAAGGTTCAGTTCTGAAGATGACTCCAACCGAAAGCAAAGGTTCGGTTCAGAGAACGACTCCAACTGAAAGCAAAGGCTCGGCTCAGAGAACGACTCCAACCAAAAGCAAAGGTTCGGTTCTCAAATCAAAAGAGATCAAAATTCTAAGGTTAGTCCCACCAATAATCAAAAGCAAAAGGGTCACCTAGAGTCTCCAGCCAAGAAGTCATCCCCTTCTCACTCATCTAATTTTTCTACTTCTTCAAATTCATCTCGATCTCACTCAAAAGTTCACTCAGCTCGTTCTCAAAAATCTCATTCGTCAGCTGAACAAAAGGGCAAACAGAAGGTTTCTACATCCAAACCAGAATCTAAACCGAACGCACCTAATCCTAATAAAATCAAAGTTTTTACCATCAAAAAGAAAGATGAAACAACACTAATAAAACGAACGTATCTAGTTGACATCTCTCTTACTATTCATGTTCCTGTGAAAGGCTCACGAGGACCCAAGAGACTTTGGGTTCCTAAATCTGCTTAATTTTTGCAGGTTATAAGTGACGAGCAGTTTGACGAAGAATGGTACATCGATAGTGGCTGCTCACGTCACATGACAGGAAGGAAAGAAGAGCTCAGGGAATACAGGTCTCTTTCAAATGGTGGCAACGTCAAGTTTGGAAACAACTCTTTCGGCACCATAAAGGGATACGGAATGATTACCAATGGTGATTTTACTATAAGGAAGGTGGCATATGTGGAAGGATTGCAACACAACCTCATAAGTGTATCTCAGCTTGTTGGAGGTACAGGTCTTAAAGTCTCATTCGACGATGAAGGCTCTGAAATTATTGAGAAGAAGACGAAGAAAGTAATTCTCAAATTAGAGCGTAAGGGTGAAATGTTTCCTCTAAACCTCAAACCCATCAAAGGAAACCCAGCTATATGCTTGTTATCAAAAGCACAATCTGACGAAAGCTGGTTGTGGCACCGAAGACTCTCTCATCTCAATTTTAAAGACATAAACAAACTTGTCACTGGAGGCCATGTTCGAGGTCTTCCATTGCTCAAGTTCGACAGAGATCATTTGTGTGCTGCATGTGAAATGGGGAAGCAGAGTCGTCAAAGTCATCCATCTATAATTAACACGAAAGTTGTTGAACCACTCGAATTACTTCATATTGATTTGTGTGGTCCATCATCTATCGAAAGCATCGGTGGTAGCAAGTATATTCTTGTTGTTGTTGATGACTTTTCGCGATTTACATGGGTGTTCTTTCTAAAGCTCAAATCTGAAGCGACTCATAAGCTGAAAGTGTTCATCAAGCAGATTGAGGTACAGCTCAAGAAGGTCGTTCGCAACATCAGGAGCGACAATGGTCTGGAATTCAAGAACAGGGAATTTGAAGAATTTCTGGCAGAAAAGGGAATAAGTCACAACTTCTCAGCTCCCTACACACCTCAACAGAACGAAATTGTCGAAAGACGAAACCGATCTTTGTGTGAAGCTGCCCGAACAATGCTAAGTTTCGCTTCCTTACCTCTTTATTTTTGGGCTGATGCTATTTCTGCTGCTTGTTTTACATAGAACATGTCATATCTAAACAAGCGATTCACGCTCACACCATATGAGATTCTCAACACCAGGAAGCCTAATGTGAAATTTTTCCACGTGTTCGGCTCACGGTGTTTCATCTTTAACTCTAAAGAACACCGCAACAAGTTCGATGTCAAAGCCGACGAGGGAATCTTTCTGGGCTACTCTCTCACTTCCAAAGCATACAGAGTCCTAAACAAGCGTTCGAGGAAAATCGAAGAGACCTATTATGTGACTTTCGATGATAGCTATGTCAAAAAGCTACAGGCCAAAGAAGACATAGCTGGGGAAATCTTTCCTCAAACTGGCCAAGTCACAGTCTCGATCGCTAATCTATACGAGAAATTTATGGAGCTATTTGACGAACTAGAGAAAGCTACTCTCTCAGAAGCAGGTGCAGCAGACAACAAGGTAGACCATATGAAACAAATTGTCGAAGAAGCTGCCAGGAGAATGAACGGAGGAGGATCGAATTCTGGTGAACCTCCATCCAATGATGCTTCAGTTGAGGGGGAGCCAAGCTCACATGTTGGGGAGCCAAGCTCTACAACAGCTACCGAAAGTCCAACCATTCGTCCTCAACAATGCTTGGTGATTGACCTCACTCCTCAGTTGTACGATTCCTATATGGCTCCGATCATCGAGTGCCTGAAGTACTCCCAGATTGCTCCAGCACTTTCCAGAGTTGAATCTGTGCCCATGGAGATTTTGTCGCAGGTGTATTCGACTGCCCACTATGACAAAGCCGTCGAAAGGGTGTTCTTCGAGGTTGCTGATCACAAGACCTCCATTTCTCGACAACGATTTGGTACACTGCTAGGGTTGGCTGCTGACCCTTCAAGAATTAATCCGGAGACGATTCCAGTTGGGATGCTTTACAACATGTTTTATAATATGGGGTACACGGAGGTCCTCACCTCCATCGTGAAGTTCAAGAAATCCTGCTTGCCGCTACAATGGAACGGCATGTTTACAGTCCTCTTCAAGGGCTTATCTGAACGGAGCTCAGGATCCGATGGTTCAAGTCGACTGTTCTTGTCGATTTTGTACGGCGTCTACAACGGCGTAAATCTTGACTATGGGTTGGTTCTCTGGCAGCAACTCATCCAGAGCCTTTCTTCCTCTTCACGACACTCTGAGGTGTCGTATGCCCGGTTCTGGACAATCATCACCAAATGGGCGATGAACAAATTCGATATCTCACCTGCTGCTGGTGCATCGATGTCTTCGATCGGTACTTTTCATACCACGAAGATCATCGTCTCTAATGCATCCAATTTTTCTTTCGTTGGCTCTATTCCGGAGACAATGTATGGCGATGTTCCCTCTGACAGTAGGGTCATCAGGACCATTAAGGAGTTCAAGGCGTCTGGTCCTAGGGTACTTACACAGGAAATGCTCAAGTCAATCCATGACAATGACAAGCCTGTTCATAGGGGCAAAAAGGCAGAAAAAGGGAAGCAAGTGACCAAAGCTCCTAAAGGTCGTTCTCCCAGGAAGAGGAAACCAACCAAACCTGCCAAGTCCCCGCAACCGAAGAGAAGGAAGACTCAACCGAAGCGAAAGCTTATTATCGCTTCTTCTTCGAGTGACTCAGAAGGCGAGAGTTCGGGTTCGGACGGCTCTCAAAGAGGCGAAACCCCTCCCAGAGGCAACACCCCACCCCGATCACCTACCCCAAACATGGACATTCCTGTCTCACCAATTTCCTCACCTCCTCCAACAATCCCTACTTCCATTCCGACCATAAACCCCACTACCACCATCCCTAAAACCCCTTTCCCTATACCACCACCCATTTTCACAGATACCACTACAACAACTGCAAAGGTAACAACCAACGTATCTGATACGGGGGTTCATACCAGTGCAACCGAAACACCACCTGTAACCGAACCACCTCAAACCGAAACACCACCTGTAACCGAACCACCTCAAACCGAAACCCAGCATACAACCGAACCTACCCACACCTCAACACCTCCAGCTTCCCCACCCCCTCCATCTCCAGATCATGCCTCTGATGGAGACAACCCCTTCCTTGGCGGTGAAAATATGACCTTCGATTCGGTCTACTTTAGTCCGTTTCAGGTTCAAAGTGACGATGAGGACGATGCTCCAGTAACAAAGAAGCATCTAAAGGAGCTAAACGAGAAGGTTGACTTACTTCTTGCGTCATCCTCTAACACTCAGTCCTCTCTCTCTGAAGCCGCTCTTCAGAAGATTGTTGACGCCTTCTCCAGGGCTTAGCATGATTCTGTTGCTTCAGCCACAGCCGCCATTGATGCCTCCACAAAAGCATGTGAGGCTGCGACCGCAAAAGTCGATAAACTATTCTCAAACGCCTCTTCCCTGTTGAAATCCTTACAGGAGAGTGCAGACGCCACAAAGACAACGTTGGAACCAATCCTTCAATAATTGGCCACGTTCGTCTCAACGGAGTTACAGTCGTTCGCTACACTTCGCAAATCCATAAGCGACGACAACTCGGCCCTTCGTGCCTCCATTGATGAGCGCCTTGCTAAGCTTCAGGAGGATCTCGCTGCCGAAAACTCATTAATGGACGTTTTGGCAAGTAAAACCACCGCCCTTAAGGTCAAGAGCACTCAGCTTTCAAACTCTCAGCAACAGATTGAAGCTCTTCGATCCGAATGGGAGGTTATGAAAACTTGTGTTTCGGATGTACACGCTGCCCTATCCAACATCCTGGAAGCACACAATCCAATTCTCAATCATTTGGTGAGGCGAACCCTTGCTGAAAAACTTGCTCCTGCCCTGGACCTTCTCAGCAAACTTGAAGGCTTACCTAGTTTCGTGTCCGATCCGAAACAAGGGGGAGAAGCGAAGTCCGGATCGAAACCACCTCCTTCCTCAAAAGCTGCTCACACAACCGAACCACCTCCGACTGGTCAAACTTCGGGTTCGGGTGTGAAGGACAAAGGAAAGAACATAGCTGAGGAAGAAGAAGAAGATGATACATAAACCATTGCTGACTTGCTTAAACGCAAAAACAGTCGCAATGAGAAAGATGATATCAATCGTGTGGCGAGTGAAGCTGAAGAAGCTGAATGAAAGAAGAAAGAATCCCACGATCTCCTCGAGAGTAGGAAAACTCTTTTCCCTGCTTGGACTCGAGAGAGAATGATTAAGGAGGCCATAGATACTCCTAGCATCCTATGGCTCGAACCGGTGATATCCTTCGACTGCTATAATTCTGTCGATTCGCAGTTCGATATGTCGTTGACTCGAAAGGCGTTTATCTTCCACGCCTTCTCCAATATTTTTGAAGTCCCTCATCCTAATTCTGAGGTCGATAAGGAGCTTATCGAGTTCTATCTGAAGGCCGCTCAACCGCAATACCAAACATGGAGCGCTCAGAAGATCGTGAACGTTCGGGTCTTAAAGCCTTATACCGAAGGAAGATTCATCAACGTTCGGTTCAGGGTGATAAGAGGGTCTGCTAGAACCGAACATCTTATATCATTGGCAGATCTACCGAACCTAAACCCTCATGATTGGATCGTTTTGCACACCATCCTTTTGACGAATGAAGCTGAATATGGTCCAATTATAGACCATCTCAAGAGGATGATTGTTTGTTACATCATGGAGGTCGCCCTAATGGATCAGGAGATAGCCATAGTCTTCAAGAAGAAACCGAAGATAGCTCCTGTGGGATTGGCCAGTGATCTCAATCAAATGAAGATAGGCAAGATCGACCCAAAGCGTAATACGGTCATGTTCACTAGAGCAGAAGGACAGAAATGCCTCTTTGCTTTAGCGGATAAACATCTTTATACCACTGCTTGTCTTGAGCATGTGATGTTTATCATCCGGCGGTGTAAAGAGAATGCAGCAGATGATGTCAAGTATTTCAATGATATGATCCAGTGGTACATCAGATTTAGACAGACGATACTTGCTCTTGTTTCTCGTCTGTTTCAGACTGTGAAGAAGAAGGTACCTGCTGCTGCTGCTGGCCCAAGTAACAAGTGAAGATCTCGCTCCAATTGACGCAAAGGGGGAGATTGTTGAGTTGAAGACTCGTTTGAAGATTGCGTCATTGGGCTCGGCTGTTAGTCCATTTATTTTGTACTCCGGTTTTGGGCCTGTCCAACCGTGAGTTTATTAGGTTTACTATATAAAGATATGCTTGCATGCATATTAGGTGATCGATTTATAAGAAGTAACGATTATTACGATAGTATTACAGATTTCTTTATCGTTCTTGTAAACCTCCAACCCTCTACAGTTGATGTTCTTAATCGAGCTCTTCTGAGGGTTTATTTAATAATCATTCGACACGTTTGATTCATCCTTGAGTTGTTCTTTATTTTGCGTTCATTCTTGCTGTTTAAATATTTATTTACCTGTTTAAGATCTAATCGATCTTCCAGATTAAGTTTTAATCTCATCAGGGCGACTGGTAAATTCCGATAAATTAGGTCTGTAGAATATCATTTTTTTCTTTCTGTGTGTTATTCATATGTTGTCTCCTTTGCGTGACTTATAATCCGACCTGGTACACAACATATGCAACTCTATTTCTCTGCAGGCTATATATAAATGTGTGAAATACTTCTTATCTGTTAGCCATATGCTGTCTCCTTTGCGCGACTTCTAATCCGACCTGGTACACAGCATATGCAACCTTCTTCTTCTCAACCCCTCTGAAGTAGTTAGCAATAGAATTCTGAATCTCTTCTCTCTCTGAATGGTTGTCTGCTCACCCGGTGTAAGGAGTACTCTGGAAGTTCTTGATGGCTGGGGCATATCAGGAAGCGGGAAACACGTTCCAGTACACTTAAAATTGAACTCATACAGATTGTCTATAGATCTCGCTGCTCAATTTAGGTGAACAACAATATCCCTAGTCGTCGTCAGATGAATGGACCTTAAGATATAGTATCTAAGGAATTAGGATCAGATGTAAATTTTAGGATTTTAAGTTCATCCTGTCTTGTAACAAATAGTATGTCCTAAATCTGTCACAAATTTTTCGTGTTTAAGTGGACCACAATACCGACGATCGACCAGATAAAGATGTGAATATGGAAGGTACCGACAAGTGGATAAAGGTTGTCTAAAAACTTTGATCCCAAATCATTCTTAAAGTTAGATATCATTTTTATTTTTGTTAAATTTGTCATAGTTTCTTCTAAATTAAATATTAGGGGAGAATTAAAAATTCAAAAATAAAAAAAATAAAAAAAATCAGAAAAATTAAAAATCCAAAAACAGTGTTATTTCTGTTTTATTTCTTGTTCAGAAAAATCAAAAATCCAAAAATATTTTTGTTTCTATTTTAATTTGTGTGCTAAGTTTTCTTTTAGTTTTGTTGTGTCTTGAAAAGTGATTTCAGGTATAGATAAGACTCATGGAGTTTGTGTTGAAGATTTCTAAGCCAAAGCCTCGTCCGTGAGCATCGAAGAATTCGCATTCGAAGTAGCAAGAAATGAAGATCATTCTTTCAACATTCAATCTTTCAACCCCAGAAGCAAGGTGAAGCTGAAATTGAAGATTATGTGACGGACTGCATTGAAGCCTCCTCAATCAGTCTACTGCTATCTTTGTACCTGTTGAAGTGATCCAGAAGATTTGTTCTCTCTGATGTTCTCTCTGAAGATTCTCAAGCTGAAAGCGTTATCTTTCAAGAATCAGTACGTCAAGCCTCCTTACCCAATGTGCGATCAATGCCAAATTCTGAAGAAATGCCCAACTGCTCAAGATGAAGTCAATTATTGAAGATTCATATGTTCATCCTGATGCTGTGAAGAAATCGAAGGTTAAAGCTGAAGCCAAGCTCTCATTGAGGATCAACAAGAAGAGCCAACTACTTTTTAGGGGGAGCTTGTTGGGTCAATTAAGAAAAGAAAGCTATAAACCAAGAGGGAGATTGTTGGGTCAAAATATGGTTTATACTTTACTTTTCTGGGCAATTATATTTTTGTGTAATAATTGTGGAGTTTTTGGTTTTGTTTACGGCTGAGTTTACGGCCGTAAACACCTTACGGCCGTAAACTCATTTACGGCCCATGTGTTTCCGACCCGTGTTCTACAAGTATAAATTGAGGTGTTAGGGTGAGGAGTTAGGATTGATGAAACCCTAGAGAGTTTACGGCCAGAGAGCATTTTGTGTGAATCTTTTGTATCTGGAGCTTTAATTCGTATAATTACATACAGAGATTCATATTAATTCTTCTTCTCCTTCTCTTCTACTTGATCTGACATCATTCGTTGGATTGGGATTCCGCACCATCAAACGGATCTGACTGATACACAGGCAAATTAGGGACTTACACAGTCTCATCTCCCACACCACTTCTCTAGTGACGAACCCCTACCATGATCTGTCTCTCTCTAAACCCTTCATCTACATACACCAGCACTTATCGTAACCGACAACACCATCGCGCTCACCCTGCAACCAGGTATTTCATATTAGGGTTTCTCTTAGCTACCCCCAATGTTTTTGTCCATGTATCGTTTTCCTACAACCAAGTATTTCAGCCGACTGAATATCTCTTTCAAATTATAGATTTAATTGGCATCCCGGATTTCACCATTCTCTTCCCCTATCCACCTTCATCGTGTGTAGTTTCTGGCTCTTAGGAAGTTATGGCAACTTTCCGTTGTCGTTATTCTCCATCTTCGATGATGGGTCAGACCATCGGATATTTCACCAATGGAGTATTTATGGCTTATCGGTTACAATGCCCAAAAATTTGATGCCTAAAACAAAATATTTTTCATACGCGTCCCATCACCGTCATCATCACCATCAATCGGAACCCCAACACTAATTTCCACAACAAAATCGATGTCGATGGTACACTTTCTCCGCCAAAACATTCGTCATAGTGACTTATACATTGCTCCTCCTTTTCGATGCTAACACTAGGGATATTTATTGATTTTAGGTTTAGACTTATTTTCTGTATTATTTAACAATCTATCTTCATTACTTTGTTTTTTTTTTTTGATTACTTCTGTTGTTTGAAGGTTCTTAGCACCAGCGAAAAATGTCACCATGCACAACTAGGAATGCCCATAAACACATATGCAACATCATCACCGACCATTTTCACAATTTCTATTTATAAATACCCTTTTGTCTATAACGTCTCTCCCTCTTAAGGTAATATTCAAAATTTTAGATGCTCGGGAGTTTTATTATTGGTTATTAACTTGATTTATGCTAAATTGTATTATCAGTTCAAATTTCTCTACCATCTCACCGTGGTTTTCCATCCTCCTTCACCCTCCCCTTCTTCATGTCTCTCTAAAAAGCACCTCACAACTTTCATATATGATTTTCCTTCTCTATATCTCTGTAAAACACCACAATTGTTGACCCTTTTTGTTTATATGTGTCTGTATGTTTACTTATGTATATATGTGTCTTTACAGGTTCTAAAATAGGTTGATATGAACTATCGTTGTATTTATGAGTAAGCTTCTTAATACATGGATTCACATGCTTTTTGTTTTCCTTTGATTTTATGGACTAATGAGATTTTGTCATGGATAACTGAAATTCACATGGTATTCATTGTTGATTGATAATTATTATCAGTCAAAGACTAATTCTAAATTATAGATTTGGTACGTCTGGGTACATGATGTATATTATGCTATTTGTAAGATTGGAGCTTTAGATAAAACAATTCATGGTTTCACTATTTGGATTGAGAAATAAAGGTATCATTTGTGTTTTATCTTGATCTCTGTCATGACCATACATATTTTGGGCTGCCATGCTTAACGACTTTTGTGTGCATTTCCACATTTGTGATAATGTACGCCCTCAATGTCAATATGAATATCTTCTTAGTTGTGCATTTTGCTATTTTCTCATTTAAGTTATATTTGTTTAATAGTTGACATTAAATTTCAAAATATTTTTTCCAAACAGGGCAAAACTATTGGTCTTTAGAATTTGGGTTTCAAAATCCAAATGTAATAACAAAATTGTTTTGGGTATGTAAGACTGTAGTGGGTGCTATATGGTATGATGAATACTTTAAAGACTAATTTTAAATATTATAATGTATTTTGTGTTTGTTGAACTGGTATAGTGTTTTGTAGCAGGATAGCCTATGTTATTGGAGAGCGAAAAAAATGTCAGAATGAAATGGGTGGTGAAGACGTGCAAAGTACACAAAGTTAAGAATGACTCGATCCAAAAAGAGAGAGGTAATCTTGGTTATAAATATGATTAATAAAATGATGACTCAATTAGTGAAGCTTTCCTCCTTTTTAATCAAAATCATGACCATTTTGCCCTTGGTGAGGCTTAATTTGCCCAAATCTACTTTTTTTTTTAATAGTTTTTATCATTTAATAATAATTTTTTATAGTTTTAAATCATTATAATTGAAAAAAAAAATAGTAAATGGACAATAATACCCCTACCTTCTAAATTGGAATTGCAAATTATATTGTCAATTAATAACACGATTGTATTTTACCTGTGACCTTCTTCCTCACGATCGTCGGTATGTCATCCTCCTTGCCATGTCACACCTTTCTTCTTGCAAGTTGCAAATAACTATTCACACCATGTAATTGTAATTCACCCGTGTTCCTATTTGTCCTCTCTCCATCTCAGTTCATGCTTTTGATCAATTTTTACCAAGCTAATAAGCATCGAGTAATTATGTTTATTAAAAGTTATGTTTTTGTTTAATCATAAACCCCTTGAATCTTGAATGTTGCAAGCAAGTATATCTATACCAAGAATCATAAAATTACCTGGTAATCCTTTTGATCAATTTTTACCAATCTCCTAGAATCTTGAATGCTGCAAGCAAGTATAGCCATACTGAGAATCTTGAAACTATCTATTATGCTTGAAGTTGTTGTGTTAATGAAGTGCCCCACTCAAATGTTGTTTGTAATTTCTTTCTAGCATGTTCATATGTTTAATAAAGTTCCATTAGCAATAGAAGACAAAGAGTTCGCTATATATGATGTGTGTTGGTTGCTATTTCTTGGTTCATAGATCAAATGTTGCTATTTGTGCAAATAGTTTGAAAGTATATTGCCTTTTTTTGGGTGTTGTTGTCTGATTTGTGATTTATGAAACAGTAACCTCTTTAAATGACTATTGGTTAACATGTCTTTTTTTAAATTCCATAAAACAATATCAAAACTTACAATGCTGATAATATTTTTATTTATTAGGAGGCGTGGAAAGAATACAAATCCCGTGGTGGCTTGGAAGTTTCAGCGTGTACGTGAAAAAAAACTTGTGAAAATAGTTCGTCTGTTTGACAGTTTTGTTAGTTTTAGTCACAATGTTCAATTAGGGTTGAATCTTGTTTTAGTTTGCAGTATCAAAATTTTACGATTTTGTTTTTGTATAGTTCACAAGTTGAAACTTATTTACGAGCTCATAATTTTTAGTTTCAGTAAATGTCAACAGATTATCATAAACATTTACTTCAAACTTGGTTATTATGATTGTAAGTGTTCATTACTTTGATAACTCAAATTCCAATTTTAATACCATCATTTTTGTACAAAGATGTAATGAGAAATCCATAATAACTTGGGTTTGAAATGCTTTTATGAGTTCAAAATTGATTATCGTGTTAAAGAGTTCATGCTATTTTAAGGGTAAGGGCAATATGGTCCATGCAAAATTTTGTTCATTTTTAATGATTTTAAAATATCAACCCGGATTATAAAATATTAAAAACAATATAAGGAGACTTCATTCAAAATGCACATATTTTACATTAGTTAGCGGGGAGCTGGTCCAATTACAAACATGTAATTGTACAAAATACATGAAGATGCGAAAAATGAAATGTTGAAATAACAGTCAACTTTATGTGAGGTAATGGGCGCACTTCAACTACACCTATTTAAAGCAACAAAGCAACAGACTTTCATAATGTCTTTTTAAACAGCAACCAAATTCTGGATCTTTGAAGGCACAAGAAAAACTTGAAAACAACACATGTGTACCAATTATACATCACAACTTGAAATCAACATCATTGTACATTACCTGCGTTATAAATGAAAATTAGAAGCGCATAACCGAAATTAAAACATGCGATTTGGAGTTGTAGCCTAAACGAATGACATATATTGAAAGAGAATAATACAGGGGTTTTAACCATTCAAGGTCGCATAATGGTTGATTCGGTTGCCAAAAAGAAGGGGATATACTGAAACGACATATTACCTTACGTTTATTAACAATTGCAAGAAGAAAGCGGTGAGAGGCAAAAACGAAGATTGAGAGAGGTGAACGTACACCTATCTTGAGGAAGACGACGACCAAAGCAATACAACCTCTTTTGAAAGATTCCAACGATTTAGAAATGAAGGGTATTAATGTCTATTTAGTTATTTTCTTTAGTTTTAATGATTTTAATATATAAAAATGAATTATAAAATAATAAAAACTATTAAAAATATAGATTTGGACAAATTTGATATTTTAAAGCATTAAGAATGTGAAATACGATATTTAGCCATTTAATAAGGCTATATATGAAATTCTTTCTAAGTTATAAAAAAATAGATGTGAAGTTCATATCATTTATTATTATAAAAGAACTAAAAATAAATGTGAAATACATTATGGTTTACTTGGTAAATCGAACTAAATAGACAAGAGCTTAATTACTCAAAAATCGGTTTTACCAAAACTAATTTTGTTTGGTTATCACTAATTTTTATATTTAAAAACACAATTAAATCAAACCTCATAAACAGGAAACCTATTAAACCGACAACACTAACTAAACATATGTCATGTTTCATATTTATGTAAATTCAAATCCCTTGAAGTCGAATTTCTTTAAGAAATTCTATATCCTACAAAAATCATAAAATTTGACACCACCATCCAGATAATCTTTTACAAAATAGCAGGTATGAACACGAGCATAGACTGTGGATTCTAGCATTCGAATGTCGTCTCTTTGGTCTTAGATTATCAAGTTGCGGTTAATTATAAATATGAGAGCACTATCTGATCCATTGTTTAGATGCAGTAACTATTTGCACAAAAGTACTAATCGTTTCTAGAAACTAATTTCTGAAAAAACTATTTGCACCAGTCGCTTGGCGCGGGTAAACGGCTAGTGTATATATATATATATATATATATATATATATATACACACACACACACACACACACACACACACTAGTTTATAACCCGTGGGAACCACGGTTATAAAATTAATTAAACTTTTATAATAAAAATTTATAATTTTTAATCAATTATTTTAAATAAGTAATTTTAAATAAATTATTAACTAAGAGATATATAAAAAAATTAAAGTTATTATAACTTCAAATTTAAAAAATAATTAGAAAATATAAATTTGAATTTTGAAATGAGTTGTCTAATATATCTACATGACATATGACATAATATTAATGAAGAGTTCTATTAGAGTGACAAGTGGCAAAAAGAGATTAAAATTATTCATTTATTAGAATTAGAATAGGGATATATATATATATATATATATATATATATATATATATATATATATATATATATATATATATATATATATTAGACGAATTCTCGCGCGTTGCGCAGCGAAGATTAAAAATATATTGTTAAAATATTAAAAAAATATATGTTTAAAATGGTTATGTTATTGACATTAACATTGAGATAATATTTTTACACTAATTTATATATATATATATATATATATATATATATATATATATATATATATATATATATATATAATGTATATTATTTTGAACATTAATATTCATTCACATCAACCCACATTTCTCATTAATAGAATTAAATATAATTATCTATTTAATATTATTTTTAAAAATTATTATTATTGATTAATTATATTTTTACTTATGCGATCATTTTCTAATTTCAATAATGATGTTCATTTAAAATACAAATTATTTATAGCTAAATGTAATTTATAATTTGATGTTATTATTATTTAAAATTGTTATTCATTAATTTTAAATCATTTATTATTAATAATAAGTTAAAGAAGACTCTTAAGAAACATTTAATATTATTATTAAAATATGAAACACACACTAAATAATAAAATGATAAGATATCCATGTAATTTGATTTTATTATTTATAATTATTGCTTATTAATTTTAAAAGTACTCGTTATTATTAATAAGTGAAAGAAACTTTTAAAAAACACTTATTATTATAATTAAAATGTTAAACATATATTAAAATATAAAGTATTAAGATAGACAATTTGCATTTTAAAAAAGACATACATGGATAATATGGATAATATGACATATCCATTATTATATAGATATATTAATGCCCATCGCAGTTAGGAATAATATACTTCTTCGACTTCATACTTCGTCGACACTATTTTACGGGTATTAAATACTACTTCTTCGACTTCATACTTTGTCGACACTATTTTACGGGTATTAAATATGAAATGCACACATCTATGCTCTCTTCCGACCAAAATTCCCTAAAACCACCCGACCGCCTCCCCGTTTCTTCTCATATGCGTTCCTGTCAATTGGTTAACAAGTCGACTCGGATTCTTTGTTGGTCATTTAATCATCGAATTTATGTTGTTACAAATAAGAGAGATGTGATTAATCGTTTCAACCTATGATTTCTGCGTGGAGAAGAAAAGGGGCGGCGACCAAACTCCGACTCAAGCATTGATGGGGCTTCAAAGTAAGAAATCACGTTTGAATTTATCCGCCTCAACACAAAACATCAAGTGGACAACGCAGGAGTGAAAGAGATGAGTAGAGAGTAATAGAGATGCTTTGTGGAGGTTTGGTTAGCCATCGTTATTGTCGATGATTGTGAAGGTGAAAGAAACAACGAGGATTGTCGGTGCTGTTTTCTTTGGGGTCTACAAGGGAGGTCTTTTGGTCAGCGCCTTCATAGGTTTACCGCAATTGTATTCATGTATCCATCAATAAATTTAGAAAACACATACAATTGTATATATGTCCAAGTTTTACAATATGTGATTCCTTTTGTGGGTATGTGATATTAGCTTTGATCTTCATAAATACGCAGATGTCTTGCAGGAACCTGAAGATATTTATTCAAGTAACATCGATTTGAACGCATTTCACCCTTTTATTCTGATTATAAAAGATGCAACAAATAAATTGTGTTTTCAATGAGATAACTGTCTGAATTACACGCATGACCTGATACAAATCGAGCAGATGCATGTTAGGTGTTTAGTGAAATGTCTAACTGAAGCTATCCTTCATGTTTTACCCTTATTCATGACAATAGGTATGCTTTTGTATGAAATTCCATTTCTTTGATCATAACTCTAATCCATTTTTTGCAGGCAAAACTGTTTCAATTTTTTTGCAGGCAAAAGATGTATGATATATATATAGTTTTTATATTTATATTCTTATATTTTTTTAAACCCAAATTGAAGAGGGCCTTATATTTAAAATTAAGAATTAAGATATTTAATTACAATCTTTATGCCAAATCTTCTTACCATTTCAATAACCTCTATGTTTGAATGGAAATTTCTCAAGAATACCCTTTGCCCTTGTCTTCTCCAAATTAAAAATATAAGTTATATGAGGTTCAAGTTGAGTTTTAACCCCTTATTTTGTCGTGTTATAAGATTTGATATTTCCAAATAAAAACCATATATGACAATTTAATTAGATTTATATTTTAGACATTAATACCCTTTATGAAAGGCATGCGCCTTTAAAATCACACTTTTAAATTTTAACCCTAAAAGTGAGTTAATTACGATAAACTTATCTTGAAGGACTAAAAACTGAAATATTTTACAAGACGCCGAGAAATTACATATTTCAGCATAATCCAAGGACTATTATTTTAATTATGCTAGTGTCAACGTTCCTTCTTCTTTTCGTCCTTCGTTAAATTACAGCGTATATTTCAGTATCTATAAACAAATTTAACCTTGATCTTTTACTCGTACCTAATATGAACGCGTGAATGGAAGATTCGATGTAATCTGCAGGAAACATCTTCGTTTATTCAGTGCAGGCGAGGCCAGATGATATATACATATTATTCACTAATAACACCATCATCCTTATCAATTGAATTTCTTCAATCTCAAATTTCCCTTCACAGTTCACATAAAATCGTAATCAGTGTTTCAGCTTTTTGTGTAATCATCGATGGCTGTAATATTTGAGACTCCATTACAACATGTATTGGGTGAATTACAGAAAGCAGTACATGTTGTAGGGCAGATTATACAAACTCACAGATTCAAAAGTCTTCTCAAACGCCTTGAAAAAACCCTAGAAAGCATCGAGCTCGTGTTTTATGAAAGCTGGAGATTAAGCAAGGTGTTGGATCATCCTGAGAAAGAGACGATAAAGTTCATCTCTTATCTTCGGAATGCCATTGAGATCGTTGTCAAGTGCTCCAGCATCAGTTGTCAGACCATGAGCAAAAAAGTTCTTCATTCAAATAAGCTGATGCGTTTGAACAACGAGCTCTTGAGGTTCTTCCAGATTGATGTGCAGGAGAAAACGATGAACACTAGTATGACGGATTCAATTGCGATTTCCGGATTGGAAGACAATTCAGTTGTTTCCTTTTCTGCAGATGGATATTCGAGTACATGCAGTGTTTATGCTGGTCAACTACTCAATCTTCCATTGACAGATTCTTTTGCTAACCTAACAAGTATCAGATTCGAACATGTTTTATTTTCTTCCTCTATTCAACCACTCTTCATTTTGCCATTTCTTCAAAAACTTTCCTTTGCTATGTGTGAGATAGGTGATGCTTTGATGAACGGCGTCACTGAGTCTCCTTATATTCCATCAAATCTCACTGATCTGGAATTTGATTGTTGTTATGATTTGATGGAACTACCTTCAGCAGTATGTAATCTTGTTCATCTCCAGAATCTCAGCATCACCAATTGCCATGAGCTGGATGCTCTTCCTAGAAAGTTGGGGAATCTTTCCAATCTTCAGATCCTGAACCTCCATTGTTGCACAAAACTACAAGAAATACCAGAATCGATTGGAAGTCTTCATAATCTGAGCTGCCTTGATCTATCTGATTGTTTGAGTATAAATCTACTACCTGATGAAATTGGAGAACTATGCAGCCTGAGGGTTCTTAAGATGAGTGGTGTTCATGGATTACAAGAGTTGCCGGATTCCATGAGCAAATTGTCACAGTTGGAAGAAGTGATTTGTGATGAAGAGACATCGTATTTGTGGATGGATTATGAAAGTGATATGAATAATTTGAAGATAAACGTTGTTGAAGATGACAGGTTTGAAAGCTTTATGAAAATTGTTCAGTAAGTTCTCTCGATCCTTTGGTGTCGTTCTATTAACTATTAAGCATGTGGCTTAATATGTAAAGTGTAAACTGTAAATCGTTGGATTATTCTTTAAATATCTTTTCTGAGACAGAAAATGTATTCTAGATCTCATCTGTTTTCATATTATAACATAGCTGTATTGTCAATTTAAAATTTTAATAAAGAATCACTGTATATCTACAATCCTTTTTGTTGTAAATATTATGTTTTAGAATCGAAGACTTAAACTTTTCATTAATCACGTTCAAGAATATATATACAAGGAAATCCCTTTAAATCTGGGAATGATAAACACAATTAAAAGGCTTTTAAATAAAATAAGATAAGACTCAAATATAAGGATAACTCGTGAACCCTCATTATCCTTATTACTTCCCCTCAAGTTCTTCCCCTTAAGTTGGAGTGTGAAGATTGTGAGCACCAAGCTTGTATAACATAAATGGGAGTGATTCACCATTGAGAGGCTTAGTAAAAAATTTAGGGGTGAGCAAAAACCGCACCGCAACTAAAATTAACCGCATAAACCACATAAACCGCAACCGTAATAAAAACCGATGGTGAGGTTTTCTGGTTTTCAAAAACCACAAATTTGCGGTGCGGTTCCACTGCATATATTATATACAATTTTTTTTTATCAATTATTAGTTTATTAAATATTAAAAATAAGACAAGTTTCATGAATGAAAGACGGATAAAATACTAGAAGACAAAAGTGTTGGTTTTTTCTTATGTTTAACTTTAAAAAAATGATGAAATTAGACAATTTTAAGATATTTATTGTTAATTACTATTGATTCGACATTTTTAAGGTATTAGTTGTTTGTGGTTTAAGTTAAATAGTTAATTGTCTTATACCTTATGGTTTTTTTTTAATTATTACAAGTAATATGTTTGAACTCTTAAAACTACTTAAGCTCTAAATTGTGGTTAAAAACCACACAAAATAACCACACCAAATCCATGCAGTTAATAACCACAACACAGAAAAAAAAAACCGCACCGCAAAAATAACCGTCTAACCGCACCATGCGGTTTTGAAAATGGATTAACCACATTTGCGGTTAGTGGTGAGGTTTTGGCTAATAACCGCACCGCTCACCCCTAGTAAAAATGCCTCCAATTTGGTTGTTTGATTTAGAGCTTTTGGATCCAGGCCTTATGCACCTAGATCTATCTTCTGGAGGTATAAAGTCTCAACTTTGAAAAGTCTTTCATGTAGATCTATCTAAGTGGTATTTTTTTGTGGTTTTGGTCACTTTGAGGTGGTTCTTGTGAGTAGAAGTTACTCTAGAACCTTTGAGCTTCGTATTTGGTCTTTGTTGGGGTCATGGAGTCATAAAGTTTGGATCTTGATGAGTATAAACATTCAATGCATGATTTGGTAGTCTTTTGGTGAAGTTTGGGACTTAGGGTTTTGATTTGGGTCCCATTGGGTCATGCTAAGTAATAAAGTCAGGAACTTTATGACTTAAGAGGTCCCTTTGAATCAGATATGGATGTTTAGACTGAGGTCTTAAGGTATTAAGGAGTTTTTAAGACATTTTGGAGTGATTTGGACCTTTGGAGTTCATCTTTGGTGTTCGACTTCATTAGGCAATGCAAAGGCTTAAAGCCTTCGACTTTTTGGATCAAGTCACTTATATTTAGCTATTTTGAGGTTTTGGGCTCTTAGCTTAAAGGATTAAGTCATTGGAATGAATTTTGGGTGGCCGTCGAGAACGTCGTGCGTTCCGGCTATGATGCCCATTTTTTAATCGGCGACGTACGTCGTGCATACGTTTGATCAGATGGGTATTGCGCTTTATGGACTTGGACTCTTTGGATTGGGCTTCAGTTGGGCTGGATTGTTTCTTTAGGCTATGAATTATTTGTTTGGGCTCTGGTTGGGCCTCAGGACTTTAAATGGATCTTAGGTTTGGTTTGGGCCTCAGGTTGTGTTGTTGGGCTGTTAGTCGGCCTTGGGCCAAGGATGAGTTGGGCCCATTAAGGAAAGGGTAAAATGGTCTTTTACCCTAGGATTCGAGACTTGTGATTTGAGACCATGTTTAATGGATTATGGCATAATTATTAATTGGGATTTATTTGTTGTTAGTTGGCATATGGTTATCCGGTTCAACGACGCAAGCAGTCATTTGCGTATCAGCGGATTGAGGTGAGTTATCCTTACTATACTTTCAGGTCAAAGGCATCAAGGTCGGCCCATTGGTTGGAAAACCTGATATGTTGAGTATGGAATAGATATGCATGCTAAGTCTGGTAGATCTGTAGAACTACCTGTGATTTTGTCTGCATGAATACATGTATATGTTGTTAGCTGTCGGTATATCATGTGGGGTTGAGGTTGTACTGCTTTGTGTTGTAGCCAACAAACCCTGGAGCATTCCAGATATGAGCTGTGGGACGGGTAGGGCATGCCAGACTCATAGTAAGGGCTCAGGTGCATTCCAGATACGAGCTGAGGACTTGGTTTGTATGCCAGACTCGTACTGAGGGCTTTAGGGTATTGAAGCAATCCAGATATGAGTTGAGGGTCGGGTACGACATTCTAGACTCATACTAAGGGCTCAGTAGCATTTTAAATACGAAATGAGGACCCGGTTGGTATACCAGACTCGTACTAAGGGCTGAACATTGGTATTCCAGCCTGATGACTGATTAGGTTGGAGCAAGCCAGACATAAGTTGTGGGCAACGGGGACAAGCTAGACTAATGTTGTAGGCTCAAGATCAGGCCAGATATGAGTTGCGGGCCCGTTAAGCAAGCCAGACTCATATTGTGGGCTTAGGGGTAATCATGTCTCTTAGCTGTGGACCCATTTACATGTTATTATTTGTATATGTTATATGTTGACTGTTGGTACTTTGGGGGAACTCACTAAACTTTATGCTTATAGTTTTATTTATGATTTCAGGTTCTTGAGATGATTCTTGGCAAGGTGAAGACGTGACCGTACACATCCTTGGTTTCAAAAAAGATTGGATATTGGGAAACTCTGATTTTAAATCATATTTTGGAGACAATGTTTTTGTAAACACTTTTGTTAATAAATGGGTTGTTTTGAAAAGTTTTAGTTTGCTGAAGTTTTTGGGATGTTACATTTAAACATTCAGAAATCTAAAAAAAAATGTCCCTAAAGTTTGGAAGAAGTGATATGTGATGAAGAGACATCGTATTTGTGGATGGATTATGAAAGTGATATGAATAATTTGAAGATAAACGTTGTTGAAGATGACAGGCTTGAAAGCTTTATGAAAATCATTCAGTAACTTCTCTTCATCATTCGGTGTCATTCTATTCAGCATATGGCTTAATATGTAGAATACAAACCATAAATTGTTGGATTATTCTTTAAATATCTTTTCGGAGTCTGAATATGTATTTATTTGCTTTCATATTATAACAATATAACTGTATTGTCAATTTAAATACTAAATAAAGAATTACTTTATATCTACAATCCTTTTTGTTATGAGTGTAGTCTTTTTAGAAATGCCATTTTGGTTGCTTAATCTATAGTTTCGAAAAGATTTATTAAGCATCATATTTATACTCTCATAAATATTTTAACTAAATGTAAATCAAATTAACTAGTGTAGCTAATCTATTTTACTTTTGTATCATTGTATGTTATTAACTTATATTGCGTTTTAGTAGTTTAATCTTGACTATATCGTTGATTTAGTTGTCATACGTGGCTAAATCGCTTTGACTCCAGCGGGTTTTTGTTTGAAACTTTGGTTCATCTAAATTGAAACTTTTATGCTGGATTACTTTTGAATCCTTTATTTATATGAAATTTCGTGTTTAATTCCATATTTAATTCACATATAATTAGATAATTAATAAACTTGATCGGCTTGTATGTTTTCTAATAGAGGCTTACTTAGATTTAGAAATTGGAACAAATAATATTATTGTTTTTTTTTTCTATGATTCCGTTACCATTATAGATTCACACAATACGGTTTAAATATTCTGAACGACGTGAATTGTTGGCCGTAATGACATAAATGGAAGAGTTACCTACTCGATAACTAGGGCTGATACAATTCATTCTTAAAGTTGTTTATTGCATCATATTGTAAATGATCATAATTTGAACTTTATTTAAGAATGCACTCAATGTTAGAGATGTTTTTTAATTCTTGAGTTTTCTTTAATTTCATTTCATGTTTGTAGTTACAATCACACAACACACCATCCTTATTTTCTTTGTCTTTTATAGTTACTCCCTCCATTCCAAAATAATTATCCACAAGCAAAAAACATACAGATTACGAAAATATTAATTACCATCAAATTTATTAAATGAAATGACAGTTTTACCCTTTTATTGCATTTAATTTCATAGTAATTTAACTAATAATGAGGGATATTATGGTAAAAACATTTATTTTTAGAAGTAGACTATTATTTAGGAACAAATTAAAAAAAAACATGGACTATTAATATAGGATGGAGAGAATATATTCGTACCGGTGTTTGATATTTTAGCATATGTTGCTAACTCGTATGGGTTTGATCTCTATTTCTGTTATACAATTCATTTCGTAGTATATGTAGGTTCCTTTTCTTTATATTATTTGTTGGTCTTAACAACCAACATACGGGATGGGTGCAAAGTTTCATAAGTACATCATTGGCCAAACTTATGATAAATGGTCACAAAACACACCATCTTAGGACTATTTCTATAACATATTTTTTGATAGTTGTATATGTATAATTTGTATGCATAGTATATGACATGTTGACATAATTAGTCCTCAAACTTATGTGAAATGTTGCTTGATGGTAGTAATTATCTTGAATTAGGTAATATGGTTATTTTCATTAGGCTAAAAGCATACAAGTCACTTAGACACTTAGGATCATTTTTCTCTCCTAAGAAGTGTTAGAAGAAAGGATTTAGAAATATTAAATATAGATATTCTTCAAGGACCATGTCAACTCACTTTATGTATTGATTTTCACATCTATGTTTGAATTATTAAGTAATTCAATTTGAGATATTTCTTAAATAACACTTTTGTTTCATAAACAAACCGTAAAACAACATTTCTTGAGAATATATGGATTCTTAGATTTTGTAAAACTGTTTCAAAATGCGAAATATATGCATACGTACTCACCTCCCCAAACGAAAATGGATATGATCAAAAAAATTACAAGATAAGCAATTAAATAATGATTTTTGAAAGTTGGCAGGCTGCTTGCCAAAACCGCCTAAACAAACTTAAATATATCTTGGAATATAAAGTAGCTTTACTATCAATAACTTAAGTTGCAAGGCAGCTTGGCTGGTAGGAGAGTTAAGTCGTCCTCGGAGTATACCCAAACCACCGAGGACTCTAGCTCTCGGATACTAGTGTGTACTCTGCACCTCATGTTGTGTATTGAATCATAGTTTGAATACATATATGACACTTCTAATTGGGTAACACTAACATCACCAATAAGAAGACCATAACAAATCTTGTAGTCTCACATCAAAATATAACATGATAACATGTATTCAAGGTTAAGAAAGAATTATTAATGTAACATCCGTTTTTCAAAATGGTTTAACTAAAGACCCAAAAGGATAAAAAATGCAGTTTTTAGGAAAAAAAAAAAAAAACTATGCCACAACGTGTCATGGATTAAATGAGTGTGTCCCCCCAATGAACCCCACAACGTGGCAAGATAAGGGCCACGACATGGTGACTGTTTCGGCCCAAGCCCATAATTTTAGGGTTTCTCCTTATTTAAGCCTCTAACCTCAAGATTATGACATCATTTTCAGCCTCCATCACCTCCAAGAACCTTAAAGCAAACCTTAATACCCTCACCTCCATATTTGAGCTTACTTTTGGTGATTTGGTGCATTTGTAAAGGAAAAGAAGACCCTTGTGGTGTAGAGAACCTCTTGACAAGCTTAAAGATTTCATTTGAGCAACTTTTGGACCTTTGTGAGTCTCCTTTTTCTGATCTTGTTGGTTAGCCTCTTCTAGATCTAGGTTCATGATTTATGATATTTTGAGTGGATAGATTCAATAAAGTTTGTGGACATGCATGTCTATAACGTTTGGATTTTTATGAGCCTTTGGAGTCTTTAAAAGCTTTCTAGAAACTTGGTGTTGAAGGCTTAATGGATTAATGATTCGGTCTATTAAGTTGTTTACAACCAGTAACTACGACATGGCATGAAGGGTGTCACGACATGGAAATGAGGGACTCATTGACTGTTTTGGACGGAGTCTCCCACGACGTGGTGGCGTGTTTTTGATGATGTGGTAATGGAATTGAACACGACTGAGTTCATTAGCTATAATGTGGCCATGGGTTGGCTACAGCGTGGAGGTCAACTGATGTTGACTTTCACCGTTGAACTTTTGACATGGGTTGACTTTTGGCCAAATTTCTAGTTTTAGAAGGTAGACTAAGGGTTTACCTTGTATGGTTTATTAGGAGGTGTGCAACACCCACTTTTCTTTAGTGTGAGCTAATAGTTGTGCATTATGTATGTGAGGTGAGTCTTCTCATTATAATATGTAGGATGCAAGTTTTCTTTGTGATACTTGCATGGAAGACTAGGATCTGGCCAATGACATATGTATGAAAGACCGGGATCTGGACCCTCGCGATTGTATGAAACACGAGGATCCAGGCCCTTGACAATTGTATGTAAGACCAGGATCCGACCCCTTACATTTGTATGTAGGATGCTAGTTGTCTTCGTAAAACTTGTAGGGAAAAACATGATGTGGGCCTTGACACTTGTTTGTAAGATCGGGATGTGGCCCTCGGCATTGCAAGGAAAGACCATGATTTTGCCTATGGCAGGAAGTGACTGTAAGACTATGATTCGGCCTATGGAGATTTATTCCGTATTGGTTGTTTTTTATTTTACTCTTATGTTTAGAGAATATTATTACTCTGATTGTCTTTTGGAACAAATGAATGAACGGTTTTGATTTATTTAAAATGAAATTTTTACTCAGTATTTTTGGGACATTGCACTTAATTATGGAATCATCATCATCTAACCCCCCCCCCCCCCCTCCATAATTAAAATTGGATCCCACCAATTGAGTTTCTAATGATTTTCATATTTTAAGTGGAATGAAATTCTTACTCGGTATTTTTGGGACGTTACAATTAATTATGGAATCTTCATCATCTAATCCTCTCCCCTTCTCCCCCCACCCCCCCCCCCCCCAAAAAATATAATAATAATAATAATAATAATAATAATAATAATAATAATAATAATAAAATTGGATCTCACTAATTAAGTTTCTAGTGATCTTCATATTTTAAGTGGAACTTGTCATGAATTGATTGAAATATGCTTTATACAACTTAAGTTTAATAAAAAAAAACGTTTCTAAAAGATGAAAACTCATAGACAACCAATGTAAAATCTTAGAAAAAACACAATATATTTTCATTTAATTATTAAAAAAAACCACTATATTATTATTTCGAAGTATATTAAAACCTCTATATTAAAAACCCACTTTATTTTTTTAGTGTGTTAAAACAGTTGTACTTTTTGAAATCTACTCTAATAAATGTAATAAATGAAGGTTTTTTTGCCACCTGTCATACTCTCATTCAATTTGCCACATGTAATTTTATAGGAATTTTAAATTAATTTTTATTCCACTTGTCATTTTATGGTTTTTCTATTTTATTAAATGCCAAATATTATTTAAATCTAATAATAAATGATATCAATTTCATTAATCGACTTTCCTTTTAATTTCAAAATTACTAAATTAAAGTTACATTAATTTCCTATATTTATTTATTTAAATTATTTGTTTAAATTTAAAAGAAAAAAAAAACACCTTAATTTTTATAATTCAATTCTCACTTTTCTTATAAATTCAAACTTCTCAAATATTTTAAATTTTATATTAATTTTTTTTGAATAAACTCATCTGACACATGGGTCTCACACCTAGTTATCTAATATATGGGATGTAAGGCTCGTAGGTGTACACACTCTTCACATTGTGAGATGTTGACTTGTCACCGTGAGTGTGCGGTGTCTACCCTCACGCTAGGATCTTGCCCCACATATACCCCTCTCTTTGTTATCATTTGTAGCCATTGGAATTCAATTTTTTTTTCATTTTCTCTATTATAAATAAACATCAACCCTTTATATGGTAAACTACACAACAAACACCCAAAACCTCTATTAGATTCAAAATTTCTTCATCATCTTCCACTTTATAAGATACATTAGCTTATCAGAGTCGGAATTTATCCAGAACGTTCTACGAACAACATTTTCTTATCTACAAGAAAATAAAGTTGAAAGTTCTCGTTAAATTAATCAGAAATCCTCTTTTACAAAGAAATTGTGTGATTGGGCACAACCATATTGTAAAAGACCACGTTGACGATGTGTCGTCTAAGTTGCAAAAATTTAGGTCAGTACTGGACGGGAAAAGAATTATTCCTACACATTGTTAATAAATTGGAGAATCGATTTCCATATTTTCTATATAAGTGGGATGTGAGAAGCAAACAAAGTTTCTCTCCAATTCAAAAATATACAATGATAATTCGTTAACTATCATTCAACATGGGATCGGATTCATAGTAATTCAAGCGTACAAGAATGTATAGTTGATCATGTATGCATGCATCATATTGCATAATATAATCATAGAAGATAAAGGGAAAACGATTTGTCACTACAATGAAAACGAGAATTTACCAATATTTGAAGGAGTATATATTGGTACGCCGAAATATATGGAGAACACAGGGAATTATATGATTGTGTTGCAGATCACAACCTTCGTGCTGAATTGGTGGAACGTGTCTTCAATGCTCATGTAAATCATGTCTTCGACAATTGGTACGACAAAACAAATGAAGACTCGGACATGTTTGAAGATGATTCGGGGGAGGATTATGACGACGTTATAATCGACGATGATGAAGGGTGTTGTATTATTCTATTATATTTCGATTACGTTTTTTTATTACGTAATATTTTGATTATGTATTTTTTTAATTAATGAAATAGTTTTCTTTTTATTAATTTTATATAATTATTAAATTACATTTTAATATATTTAATTAAAAAACGTGAGATGTAACGAGGGATAACCATTTCTAATTGGTTAAGGGGCTAAATAGGCGCTAATGTTGTAAGAAAAAATAGGAATGGTGGTAAAAAGGTATATCCACCAGCTAAACCAACAATTTTTTAAGACTTAGCGGATAACCCCTTCACATATTATCAGATGGAACGTATCGAATACTTGTTGGGAATCAGAAATTGTAGATAAAAAATCTTTTGTGGTGGTTGAACTGCGGGGAAAAGATTGAGCACGCCCCTCATTTTGTCTGTGATGGTGTGTTCTCCTGGTCAATATTGATTCCGTTCAAGGTGTTGTGTTTTGTGTGGCATGCAAGGATAAGAAAGATCCCGAGTACTTTGGAGTTAAGTAAAAGGAGAGTTCACATTAATTCACTAAACTTTCTGGCATGTGGTAATAATATGGAATGCTCGAACCATTTATTCGTCTCCTGCCCGATGGCAAAACAAGTGATAAATATGATTCTTCAGTGACGAGTCTTGAACGTAAAATCATATGGTTCACTTTTTAAACAAAAAAACGATAAAATAAATAGTTGTGCATCCGGATAGTGTCAAATCGTATAAGCAAAAAAAGATTTGGATTTCTTATAATTGTACCGAGATGTAGTCTTATACTATTGATATAGATTTTCATAATTTCACATGGTAAACTTAAATCAACTCTTATATGCTTATGTTCTTCATTATTTTTTTCTACTATTTTTTAATCAGTCTTTTAAAAAAAACTTAAATAAAGATATTTTTTCCTAATTTCTGAAACAAGAAGCAAGTCAAAAATCAACAATCAAAACAAAGAAATAAGGTATTATTAATAAACAATGATTTTGTTTTTGGTGTGATATTTCTTATTTCGTTAGTTAAGAGATTTCTTATTTCACAATTTTTAATTTACAAGCAACACTTGAAATATCAAATAATCAGACAAATGAACTACGATTAAATAATCAATTCATATTAAAACAAATAAAAAACACATAACATACAATCATGGAACAATAAAAATTTATGTTGTTGAATCATTGAACAATTCACACATCACCCTTCAATATTCACTATTAGCGAGAAAAAAAAACCCTACTTTAGAATCGATATTCTCATATTCACAGTTTATTATTAACAAATATTTAATATCCTTTATATTATAATATAGGAATAATGATCCAGTGAAGCAATAAGTTAAAAAATAAAGAAAAAAATAAAGTTACATTCAATTTATGAATTTTAGATCTTTGATAACTAATTAATCGATGGAATTGGGGTCTTGCGCTTGCCCTTGGAGTTCCTATTGAGTCGCTCCCCCTAAGTAGTCACTCACGATTTATTTTATTTTCTGTTTTGTTTTCGATTTAATTTTATATTGGGCTATATATTGTATCTAAACTTTTTGGGCTTTTAAAGTATAGAATATAGGCTTTAAAAATATGATTCTGAATATCTTTTTCCAATAATATCAGTTAGTTCACTTAATTTTTTTAGATAGGTTACATTTTTTAATTATATATATATATATATATATATATATATATATATATATATATATATAAAGGTAGGTCAAGTGACCTACCTTCAACCTATCTAACTTCGCTACTGTGATTCTCAATTGGTGTGGCTGGGGGATTCAACGCTTCGAGTCTGTGAAGGAGATCTTGACATTTGAGTGCAAACAAAGGACAAAATCGAAAGAAGCAAAAAGTGTTATGTAGAATCATTTTTGATGGTGTATTTGGAGAGCCCGTAATGAATGATTTTCGTATGGTTTGGTTGAAACACAGATCATCAAAGGGAAGTTTAGATTGGAAGTCTTGGATCTTCCTTCCTTCCCCCCCCCCCCCCCCCTAATTGCTTGTAAATATTTTCTTTTTTCTATTCCTGTACTCCTTGTTATCACTAGTTACTTGCAAGGGGTAACTTTTAATATATTTGTCGGTTAAAAAAAACGACAATTTTTTAAGAACCGTTACCTAACATTTGTGGTTATCTAGGCTTTACTGGTTTCAAAGCTCTAAATTAGGCAATTTAGAAAGCATAGTGATTTTAATACACTAAAAGTTATTATAATTTAAAAAGGTTAAATGAAAATATGTTAAGTTATTCTTAAATTTGCATTTAATTAATTTTATTTTATTTTTGGAAACGAACGATATATTATAGAGAAGACCCCGCTAGCAAGAAACTGAACGAGGTCCAAAGACTTACAGCAAATACACATCAAGAAATAGAAAAAGGGGATACATTCCAATTATCGCAACTACAAATACCTTTTTTACCCCTACATTTGATCCAAAGATAAACTAAGGACTTAATGTTCTCGACCGCTTGATTAGGATAACATGCCAATCGTTGAAATACTCTATTATTCCGAGATCTCCAAATAACCCATAGCATCCCATAACATATTGCAGAGAATCTTTTCCTGTGATTGGAGCAGTTTCCCCATTTGTGTGTAAACTCAATGAGCTCCCCACTGTGTTTACTGCCATATCCTTAACCCCGCACCAACTGAGAATTTTTTTTCTCGAACCAAACACGCAAACGAACATTTGATGAGTATGTGATATGCATTCTCCTGCTGGTTTACACAAAAAACGCAATACATGAAATCAATTGGAATGTTCCTGTGAATAAGTTCCATAGCATAAGGTATACGACCTTGCACAACTCTCTAGATGAAACCCACCACCTTTATAGGGATTAACTTGCACCAGCTGATCATACCATGAGAGGGATAATTGATATGGTTGTGGTCAATTAAATTCCTGAGGGCCACTACTTGATAGATACCATCAGGGGCAATTAAGCAATAAGTATCATCCGCACCAGGGTGCAGCCTAACAGATTCAATCTTATGGACTAAACTCAATAGGTGGTTCTACAACCCATAGTTGGATGGGTTGGTCTTCCAGCACCAACTGATATCCCCGTTTCCATTGATTATGTCCTTCACCTTACGTCTCTTTTGAGCCTTAATATCATAAAGAGCTGGATATACCTTTTTTAATTCGAGAGGTCTGATCCAAGTATCGCTCCAAAATTGAGTGTTGTCACCAGATTTCACACGTTGTCTAAATACATCATTGATATTCATTCCCATAGATTTCAAGTCATTCTTTGCCCCTGCTATGTTGTTCTATACACCACTAAGAGATTTCTTAGAAATATAGTCTTTAGGCTTGTTAGATAAGTTATGAAGTCCCTGTATGGTCTTACTCCATAGAGCTAATGAATCATTCCACAGTCTCCACCGCCATTTGACTAATAATGCTATGTTCAGAACTCATATGGTACCAACACCTAAACCACCCAACTCTTTAGGACTAGTTACTTTATTCCACGAGATCCAGTGTACTTTATTATTCCCTTCACTGCCCCCATAGGAAAGATCTTCTTAGCTTTTCGAGTTTCTCAATTACACCTATCGGAGCTTTAAACAACGAGAGGTAGTATGTGGGAAGATTTCCCAACACGAAAGTAATAAGACTTAGTCTCCCCCCTGAAAGATAGTGTTTTTGCTTTCCAACTTGTGAGTTTTGATTGAAACTTGTTAATAATAGGCTGCCAATTTCTAACTAGGTTCATGTTGGCCCCTACTGGTACTCCAAGGTAGATAAATGGTAGAGCACCAGCCTCACAATGGAGTATCCTAGCCCCCGATGCAGTTTCACAACTTGATGCCCCCACACCGTATACTTTGGATTTGTAGAAGTTAACCTTCAGACTAGAGGCCACATGGAAGTAGTGTAAGATACGGGCCAAGTTTTTCATATTTTCTCTACACCATTCTCCCACAAATAACGCATCATCGGTGTAAAACAGATGTGATATTTTGGTGTCAGCTCCTGGAATTTTTGTACTTTTGAATAAGTTTTTCTCACCAGCAGTCTTCATGGATACGTTTGGCCCTTCCATTGCTATAATGAATAGAAGTGGGGATAAAGGGTCGCCTTGTCTCACCCCTTTTGATATCTTAAATTCTTTAGTTGGGTTGCCGTTAATGATAACAGAAGCACCGGCAGATGACAGACAACCTCGAATCCACAATCTCCACTTGTTCCCAAATCCCATTTGATTAAGGATTGAGTCAAGATACTCCCAATTGACGGAATCAAATGCTTTGTCAAAATCTACTTTGAAGAGTAACACCTTATTTTTTTGTTTTTTTGACCCACGAGCATATTTCATTGACCATTAAAAGCCCTTCGAGTATACTTCTACACTCTACGTAAGCAGAATGACTTTAATCTAGCTGCCAACACTTTGGATATAATCTTATATATATAGCCTATCAAGCTAATGGGCCTGAAGTGTACCAGGGAGGTCGGATCTTTAGATTTGGGAGCTAGTGTAATGAATTAGGAGTTACAACCTTTGGACAGAGTTCCTGTATCCTCGAATTTTTGAACAACCCTCATCAAATCGTCTTTTATCACATCCCAAAATCGTTTGATGAACTTGAATGTAAGCCCATCTGGACCCGGAGCCTTATCTCCGCCACAAGCCCACGTGGCCTTTTTGACTTCATCTATAGTATGAGGGGCCTCGATACGAATCGCCTCCATCATCGAAATTGATTTGAATTGGGAGTTCACAAGTTTTGGTTTGGAGGGCCATCTTTCACTGAATTTATTTTGGAAGAAGCTAAACACCTCTTCTTTGATCTCCTTGACTTCAGTGCACCACGTGTCATTGATCATTAAACCATCAATGTGATTCTTCCTGTTACGGTTGTTGACGAAACCATGATAAAATGATGTATTTTCATCCCCGTCCACAGTCCATTTAACACGCGCCTTCTGTTTCAAGTCCTCAGCAGCAAAATTGCTCCTGTTTTTAAGTTCATTATCAGTTAACGATCGAGTTTCTGCCATCTTCTCAATATCCGCCAATACTACTTTCAATGACTCTATTTCCTCAACTTCTTTACTGTGTTTGATTTTCTGCCATTTACGAATAGCTTTTTTCACATATTTGAGTTTTGCAGCAACATAAGCATCAGCTGGCCCATATTCTTTGAATTCTGACCAAGCTTTCACCACCACTTGATCAATACCTTCCACCAATAACCAAAAATTAAAGAATCTAAATGGTGTAGGACCAAAGTCTTTTCTTCCCGATGCGAGTATAATAGGACAATGATCGGACAGGTATCTTGGATGATTGTTGTTGTGAGTACAGGACATGAAGAGAGGAAGTTAGGGCATGCAAGGAGCCTGTCGATTTTGCTTAATTTCGCATCAGTCCTACTCATGTATGTGTATCGCTCACCACCCATGTTGAGATCTTGTACGCCCGCCTCATGAATAAACCGATTAAAATCACGGGAGCTGGATTCACAAAATTGGGAATTAAATCTTTTGTCTTCACGTCTCAGTACATTAAAATCCCCAAATATGATCCAATTTCCAGATTAATTATGCTTGATTCGTAACAGATCACTCCAAAGTGTTCTTTTTCCCATTATTGCTTGAGGACCATAGATATTTGCAATGATAGTACGCCCCAGAATACCAACCCAAGAGCCAATAACAATTTAATAGTGTCGACTTTTAATAACATCTGATTTCTTAAAAAGTCTTGAGTTACAAATTGATACCAATCCACCTAAACGACCAGTAGAGTCCACTCCTTTAAAGTCCAACTCAGTACCATCCCAACATCCTTTTAAATCAATATTAGGGTAGTTGGAGATTTGTGTTTCCTGTAAACCAATGAAGTTAATACAATGCTGCAATTTCAGTTACCTTACCCATTTCACCTTGACATCCGCCCCGATGCCACAAACGTTGAGTGACATAACTGTAACGACCCAAAATACGACCCAAAAATTTTGTTTTAATATTACTAAAAATCACATCATCTAATGCCATATACAATAAGAACCATGGAATGAGTACTCAAAAGTCATAGTAACTGTGTCAAAAAGAAAACTGTATCTATCATAACAAAAGATTTGAATAAAACTCCCAGGCTAAAACTGAAGTTGTGGTGGGTGCGATGCCATCAACCCGAGCTCTTCCCTTTGCTAGCTAAAGTACCTGAAACCAAAACTGAAACTGTAAGCACGAAGCTTAGTGAGCTCCCCTAAACTACCACATACCATACAACAACATATAAACACATATTGGGCCTTGCCCACTGCATCGGACCCAATTCCGGAAACTGCATCAGAACGGAGTATGGAACTAACTAGGGCCTTGCCCTCTGCATCGGACCGAAGTCTGGAAACTGCATCGGACCGAAGTCCGAAACTAACCAGGGCCTTGCCTTCTGCCTCGGACCGAACAAACTGTCTGAACATAGCATAGCATAATCATAACTACTAGCATAAACACATATACTGCATACTGCATCGGACCGAAGTCCGGAACACATAACACAAAAACTAGCTTGAATCACAAAGACATCAAGCACACCGAACTACTACATCGGACCGAAGTTCAGAACTACTGCCGACTAAACGGGCCGACATTATGGTCGTAGACCCGTTCCTACTGGAAGGAAACTCACCTCGTAACGTTGGCTGCTGAGATGCTAAATCTGAAACTACCTGACTACTGCTCCGGAACTCCCCGACTATAAATCCCATAAACACTAAATCAAATACTGATAACTAATCTCAGGGTAAAATGACTATTTACCCCTAGTCAAGTCAACTTCCTGGTCAAAGTCAACTTCTAGTTGACCGGACTCGCCGAGTTGGACCGCCAACTTGCCGAGTCCCTAACATCCATTCTAGTCCTCCACTCGCTTCAACTCGTCGAGTTTGGCAAGGACTCGACGAGTTCTTCTTTGATACTAACATCGAGTCTAACTTCATCCGACTCGCCGAGTTATATGTACAACTCGTCGAGTTCTCCTTCATCATATGAACATGTCCAGTCTATGGCTCGCCGAGTCGTATGAACAACTCGTCGAGTCTGAAGAACAACTCGCCGAGTCCCAAGCATGCTATTACTATAAAGTCGATTCTAATAGATTTCAGTGCTTCCAAATCATAGAACTGAGCTTCTAGGACCGGTTTTACACGTAAAGTTTCCAACTTTACGTGCATGCACAAGAGTATAAGGCTAAAATACCCAAAATCCTCAAATACTAAGCACTTAGGGTTTGGAACAAGGCCATGATTGCATAAAGGTGGCTATAATGAGCTCCTGGAGTTCAATAACTTCCAGATCTAAGGTTTCCATCCAAAAAAGAGTCCATATCTCAAGTTTTGAATCATATAAGGCTCCAAAAGAGACATAACAAGCATAAAAGAGGGTTTAATGGAGGAATACACAAGGTAATGACTTTATTACCTGAATGAGAAACAGATGGAAGCTAACTCTTGGATCTCCTTTCTCTTCTATGGACCTTCTTTCCTTCCTTCTCTTCCAAAACTTCCAAACTAGCACAAACACACTCAAGCCCAACAATGGTGGCTAGGGTTTACAGGGAAATGCTCTAAAGGTGCTGGAGGCTGGGATGGGAGGCTATAATGACATTTAAATAAGGTACAAACCCTTGAAATTAGGGCTTCATCCAGACAGGCAGACTCGCCGAGTCCCAACATATGGACTCGCCGAGTAGCCAACTTAAATCGCGAGCTCATCCCGCTTCTACTCTACGAGTCGGGCTACAGACTTGTCGAGTACCCCTTAAGAAATGGAGATACTTTAATTAAATTTACATACCAGAAATGGGCGTTACAATAGCATTCATTGGTCACGCGTATGTACTCCAACTTCACCAATGACTGCATTGAGGATACTGCAGTCAACATTGATTTGATATCCAAGCTCATTCCCAATTTTTGAAGTTTGAGCCACTTCATCTGCACACAAACTCTCTGAGGCTTCAACAGCAGAAGCATGCACAGGGTGTTCGAGATCAGGGCTTTGATTGAGGTTTAGATTAGGTGCATTGAAGTCAGATGAAGGATTTGGGAGCGTCAAAGGAGAAGATAAAGGGATTTGAGAGATGGTTTGTTCTAGAGGGGGGTCACCGATATCACCATGGCACCTCTTCCTTTTTTTACCATGTGATTGTCTGAACAGTAATTCAAGTGGGGCTCCGATGAACGGTCTAGTTGAGCAAATATAATGGGCTGGGATTTCGAGAAAGGCCCAAAGCATCCCAATGGAACCAGTTTATTGATAGATCCAAACCTACTGCGCTCCGAGTCCATTGGTATATCTTTTTTAGCGTCAAATTTGAAAATTGGGCGGGAGTTTAATGATTGTTCATTGTCTACCAGTTCCCCATAGATATTCTCTAAAATTGCAATCGACTTTGGAGAGCCCTCTGCATTAATTCCGACATCATTTCTGACAAACTCCAGTGACGTCATTGCATTTTCGATGACCATTGACTTGCCAACCGGAGACACATTCACGTCTAGACCTTTGTCAAAGGTATCTGATTCCGGAGATATCTCTCCTTCTTCCGTTTCGACATTTGGTTTTTGATCACCCAACCATGTATCTTAGATTCCTTCGTCAACTCCGTCATCGCCCTACGCCTCTGAATCGTCACCCATTTCGACTTCATTGTCTGACTCTTCTTCAACTTTGTCGTATGGAACAGGATGAAATGGGGACCAATCGTCAGTATACTCAACAACACCGATACTGAATATTTCGCCATTAGCACATACAGTGGTTTGATCATTAATCCATTTCCTTTCTGAGGTTAACACACCAACCTTACCCATGGAATAATCTCTTCTACTTCTTATGTCACTTATGTCACTGAAGGGAGATATGACTCTGCCGTATTTACTAGCAATATTTGAAAAGTTATCTTCTCCCAATAACTTGTGCGGGAGACCAATAATCTTTAACCATGCAATTCTTTCATACTGAAATTTATACTTATCCCTCGTGGTTAACCATTGGAACCAATCTCTCCATCTGGACTGGTCCTCAGGACTCGTACGCCTTCATTGTGCTATCAAATTCCAAGGTTAATCATAAACCCCCAAGTACTTAGTTTTCTCATACAACAACAGTGATGATGGCAAATTTGCCGTATCGTCTATATTATGTGTGTCCCCAATTAAGAACCTGTTATTCATCCAATTTCCGTGTTCGGTATTTGAGTTTAACATGATCATCGGAGGTGGGGGTGGAGGAGGCGGAGCATAAGTAGAAGTATGCCTTGCACCATAACGGGTCTTTCGATTCTTGAATATGAGAGGAGGGTTCAAGAGCAATAGGAATAAAATGAGTGGTAGTGGCATTCACAAAATTGGAATTATATAAAATATTTTTGGTTCGGTTTGCGTGGTCAATGTGTAGGACCCGTAGGTGGAATAAGAGAGATGTTAGGTGGTGACTGTGGAGAGACTGGTGTAGGTGAGGAGGAAGCAGCAGGGGAAGATGGAGCAGAGTTTGGAGTGGAAGATGGAATGGGAGGATTAGGAACAACAGGTGTAGATGTAGTTGGTGTTGGTTGGGTAAAAATTCATCTACAGTAGGTAGAGAGAGGGATGGAGGTGGGGATGTTTTGTATGGAAAAGTATGGTCTATAAATTCAACATGAAGAGAGTTATATAGGCAACCTGATTCAAGGTGAAGACATTTGTAAGCTGATTTGGCGATAGAATAACCCAAGAAAAGACATGGGGCTGAACGCGGTTGCAATTTTGAGGAGGAGTAAGGGCGAAGCCATGGATAACAGAGATATCTGAAAGGTTTTAATTTTTTGTATTTGGGAGAGCAGCCATACATTAGTTCGTATGGGCATTTAGAGTCAAGTATTGGTGTCGGTAATCGGTTGATAAGATGCACAGCAGTTTGAAAAGCATGGGACCAAAAGGTTAAATGGAGGCCCACATAGTGTAGTAGAGAAAGACCCGTTTCGACAATGTGGCGATGGCGTCGCTCAGCAATGCCATTTTGCTCGGGTGTGTGTGGCGGTGTGGTGTAGTGAGAGATCCCCATGGACTGAAATACCGGTATAAGGGCTTGATACTCACCATCGTTATCAGTGAACATGAAAATAATAGATGTATTGAAATATTTTTCCACCAGTAATTTGAATTGAATGAAGGTTTTGGAGACATCGAATTTAAGCTTGATGGGATACAACCAAATATATTTTGAGTAATAATCAACAAATACGACATAATAAGCAAACTCATCAATTGATTTTTGAACAAGTCCCCATACATCAGAGTGAATGAGTTGTAACAGTTTATTTGCAATAAAGGAATTCGAGCCAAAAGGTTGCTTGTGGCTTTTATTGACAGAACAGGAAGCACAGTGAAATTTAGTAGAAGACAACGACTTAAAATTAAGATCTAATCTTCTAGTAATATGTTGAAAGATGCGGATGGAGGGATGACCAAGTGTGTGATGATAATCAGCAGGTGATGCTCTAAGGACAAAATTGAGTTGAGGAAGGAGCATGTGACTGGCATAATAGACATACTTTATGTTCTTTCCTTGCATGAGGGGCGCCCCCGTGACTAGATCCTTGACAAGAAAAAAAAAAGGGAGGGGGGGGGGGGAATTCAACAGAAACGTTATTAGCACGACAAAGTTTTGCAGCTGAGATAAGATTTGTATGAAGATTGGGAACACAAAGAACATTAGATAATTTTAAATTTCGAGATGAAGTTGGAATTTGTGTGTGACTCGTATGAGATATAGGAAGAGTTGTACCATCACCAAGAAGAATTTCATCTAGTCTACCGTATTCTGAAACCGTGTGAAGGTTGGAACGGTCTGAGGTCAGGTGATGAGAAGCTCCACTATCAAACATCCAAGGTGTATTAATTGGTGTGGAGTGTGTGCTGGAAGATGTGATATTAGCAATCGGATTGGTGTTATTGATGACACCTGTGATGTTGTTGTCTTTTAGGAAGCGAGCAAGTTTTCTACAATCACGAGTTTCATGGCTTGGAATGGTACAATCTTGACAATAAGCACTGGAACGACTGTTTTTGTACTGATTGTTGTTGTTGAAGCGGTTGTTGTGGCATGGTTGATTGTCTGAGTTGTAGCGACTATTTTGATTGGAACGAAAGTGAGAATCAGATGAAGACCGGTTGTTGAACCGACCTATTTGTCGTTGAGAGTAGTTGACTGTGACAACAATAGGGGCAGCAGCAGATTCTGTTTCTTTTAAGGATCTTTCAAAATCTGTGAGTTTCTCAACCAGTTCTGAGGAGATGGTTGTTTCTCGGACTTTCAAGGTAGCAGTGAGGGGACCGTACTCGTTCCCAAGTTGGCTCAATATGTGAACTAGCAAATCTTTTTCATCAACGGGACTTTGTGCTATAGCCAATTCGTCAGAAATCTGCTTCATATCATTGAGAAATTCTATGATGGAGCAACTTCCTTTTGGGTTCTTTGCAAGTTTTGATTTGAGGGAGATAATACGAGATCTAGATTGGCTAGCATAGCTGGTGTTAAGACGATCCCATGCTTCTTTTGTTGTAGAAGCTGATGTGAGAATCGGTTGAATGGCGTCAGAACAGCTTCCGAGAATGGCACTGAACAAAATTTGGTCTTGGCGACACCAGGTTGTGTATGTTGGATTTGTTTTGGTTGTGTCTTTTTCGATGATGGTTTTTGGTGGTTGATTTTGGCTGGTGATGAACTTTTCCAGATCAAGCCCGATTAGAGTTGACTGGGCTTGTTTGCGCCACACTGGGAAGTTTGTGGCGGTGAGTTTGATTGGAAAGTGACTGGTGGTTGTGTAACAATCGTAAAAATTAGGTCGATGTTCGTCGAATGACGACAGTAACTAATTTTGATGGAGGACTTAATGTACGATGTTCTTAAAAACATAAATATATATTTTAGCAATAAGAATCGTTTAATATAGATTATTATTCATATACGACTAGTTATATGCTAATAAAATCAATAAGATACATACAATTATGTTTATGTAGTGAAAGAGTTATATTGATAAAAATATCTAAGTCCTTACAAATGTTATATGTAATAATAAGGGGACTTGATTATTATATGACAAAAATATAACAAAATAAATAAGTATGAGATGTATGTATGTGTGTATGTGGTTAGATATCTCGAAAGTTATCCATAAAAACCCAAAAGTCCATTTTTGACACTACACCCATTTAAGAAACTAGTACATACAATCAACTCTAAATATATCTAGAACTAGCATTGAAGGCCAAGTCAACTCCTAAGAGTCTACCTCTTCATATTCACGTAAGGTCATCCGTTATACCCACAACTAACCACTATAGTGGTGGGTGCCACGTCATCACCACTAACCACCACTAAAAGGTTGGTATACCCACCATTATATCTCTTATCTTTTGATTTTAAATAATATATATATATATATATATATATATATATATATATATATATATAGAGAGAGAGAGAGAGAGAGATAGAGACAAGAAGAGAGAAGAAACGAGAAGAAGAAATCTGATTGGGCGTGCTCTTCCATTCTCCCCACCACAAAGAACAACGACCACTAAGAAGCATTAAGGTCCGGGGTGGTGTGCACTAACCACGGTCGTGGCCACCTAGACCACGACCCATTTCGTGGTATGCATACCAGACGGTCTAATTAAGGCCTTCCAACCATAAATGCCTCAAATTTTCATTATGAAGCAAGTACCACTCATTAAAGGAGGTTGCTTTAAAGCTTCACTTTGAAGTACAATGTAGATGAGAGACTTTAACACACAAACACATTCACCTTACGTTTTCTTTCTTCCTTCTCTTCTCCCTCACATATTTCTCCACTCATATAAGTTACTAGTACACATGCATGATGAATGTATGACAAAACTTCTAACTTTCCTCCATGAGTCAAATCCATCTTGCAGCATAAATACCCAGCTATGTTATAATTCTTTTCCTTTACATATTTCAGCCCCAAACTCACCAAAACACCTTAGCCTACCTGTTCTTTCTTTTCTGCATCGTGATCCCCAAGAACACCTCTATTTGGAGGTGTTGTGCACCTGTTTTTCCAGCAAGAAAAGAGGGCAACAAAGCTGTTAATTTTCCATGTTTTTGCTGTCAAAATTAGCTCCAAACACCCACTGTTTTCACCCCTACCTGCTGCTCTCTCCTTTGTGCGAAACAATTTCCAAAAAAAAAAAAAGGAGGCAAGGAGGATGCCGAAACAGCCCCTGCCACCTTTTCGCTGTCGAGAACCACCAAAACAGTGGAAACATTTCGTGTTTTCTTACCTTTTCGACCCTAAAACAGTCCCATAATCATCATTTCAGCGGGATGGAGTAGTTCCGGGTCTTCTTCCATGAGTTGGTGAAGAGTTACGACAAGAAATTTCCGGGAAGTCAAACGAAACCAAACTGAAAATCACGCTCCAAATGTGAGTCTTTATGGCCCCGTTTTTACATTTACACTTATTGGGGGGGGGGGGGGGGGGGGGAGACACATACCTGAGTATTTTGATATATTAATATGGATAAAATTTATGTGTTACATGCAAGCACAGTAGGATAGATACAAAAATGTTTGACAATGTTTATTATAAACACTAAATTTCTTTTTTCTTTTTTACAAATAAAGTTTGTCAAAAAGATGGTGATTAGTAATGGTTATACACAATAATTTTATAAAATGTTAGACTTATTTACAAGCACTTGTGTAAACAAAAATGTTAGATAAGAGAAATCTAGTGTTATATTAATCGTCGGAATAAATAAAGACATCGTTAAGAACTTGTGTCGAAATCTTGATAGATGAACACTTTTAACTTGTCATAATAGGCATATCTCTATGACTTGTGTATGCTAGGGAATTAAGCTTATTATTCATCAAGTATTAATAGTAAGGAACTAAACGAGATGATAAAATAATAATAACAAGAGTATGAGAATAAAGCACAAGTAGTTATTTACTATGGTATGATACGAAATCTTATCGAAAAATAATGTGTATGTATTTTTAAGACTAAAGTTTATTTACAAACGAAAATAATACATTTTCAACATTAAGTAAATATTAAAAATACAAAAATATTCGATTTAAGCTACAACCAGTCAACCCACGTAACACCGACACGTATGAAGTACTCGACTACGCTAACGAAACGTATTTCCTATCGGTTGGTAGATTGAAATTATTTGAGTCACTACCGTCTCTTTATTTGAAAGCTAAGTTAAATTTAATATTTAACTAAATGTACTAGCTAAAAATATAAAATCATAAATAAATTAAAACTCGCGTTGGTGATCACTGGAAGCGATGTATTTTTATTGCCATGTATTTCGCGGATTGTGTATCCCATGTGTGTTTGTGGGAGGAATCTATCGAAAGGGGTGAAGGAGAGAGTTTGTTGATGGTGTGTTTTTCCCTTGCAAGGATCAGATCTTAGAATCGACACCTAGTTCTATAACTGTTAATCCATGAGGAATCATATATTGTAGGTCTATGTACACGGCATAGATTTATAATAAAGAACTTTGGTGTAGATCTAATTCTTATGGAAAGATTTATACGAATGGTTATTTTCCGTCTGTGGTTGCTAGCTACAACTTCGTCTGACGGGGCAACAGGCGTCAAGTGTTTCTTTCTTCGTTACTATACGACTGCTTTTAAACATTAGTAACGATCTCGATTCCTCTATATTTATTTGTATTGTGCATGTGTGGCTTGTTTATTACACCTATGCGGCTTGTGGAGGAGCGATGAATAGTGTCGGTTATGGGCAAATTAATATATTGAAGATTTTTATTCTAAGATGTATAGATCTATATTGAGTCAATTCTCCCAATTTGGGACCGAGAGTGTCGAGTGTTGGGACGTTATATATTTCTCCTTACGGCATAACTTTTCGTAACAGACAAGATCCAGAGAATAAAAATCGTCATGAAAATGACTAACATTTATCGTTTAAAAAGTGGTTGAATAGAAAAATATGCTTTATAATTTACCGGTCTTTGGAAACATTATTTTGAATTATAAAAATCTTCAGAGTCAAAAGAAAACCTATAAAGCTCACCAACATTATTATTGACGTATTTTCAAAATGTATGTGTCTCTAGGTGTTCAAGGTGGCCAGAAGAACTCTCACCACGTGTGAGGATGATGGGTTTGACGTTGAAAATAAATTGTTGGTTCTATAGTAGCCTTTTGTATCTTTTATGTTGTAAGAAATTGAAATCCGCGTATAACGCTTTTTGGACTATTAAACAGTATGTTTTGTCATATTCAGACTTCGGATGAATGTAATGTCGAATAAATTATGTTATTATTTCATTATAAGTTGTTGACTATGATCCAAATGTTTAAGTCGCAACCCCGGCGTTTCCGCCGTTGGTCGGGGTGTGAGAGGTTGTGAGTTGGACGATGGTGTCTGGTGGTGCCATGGATGACGGCTAGGCTAGGGTTACAAGGAGGAAGGATCAGAAACTCGTTAGAGTGATTGGTACTTTGATACTATATACAAATATTGATTTACTGAGTATAACACGATACATATATATACTATTTTACAACAGACAATTTACAATTAAGACTATATATGGAATGTATGAGTTGTAGATGAGAAGGTGATTGATCCTATAATTGGGCTTGATTAGGTATATCCTTGATGGATTTGTCCCTTGCCACGGTGAGATTACTTGAGCAAACGATCTTCCGTCTCTCACTCCGTATGTTTTTGTAGGCGCATAGCTATGTGTTATATTTCTTCTAACAGGTATGTGTTGGGTTCTCTTCGATTTCCTTGGGCGTCTTAAGAGGTTGATCAGAAGACTCTTCCCTTTGTATTTGATTCCTTGTAGTTTCTTTTCCAGCGACTGTTCATCTTCCACAACTTTAAAACGAACGAAGGCAAAGTTCATCCTCCGTGAGTCTTTCTTAACCCCATATAAACATCCGCCACCGAGCCAAGCCTAGCGAAGAGCTTCCACAGTTATGATTTCGTTGTATCACCATGGAATTCAGCGATGTAGATAGTCGTGAGACAGTTAACTGAACTGTGATGGTGCCTTGTTTGACGTTTCCGGCGTACTTCCGTCCATTCACCTCCTCCGATATTCATCCTTTATGTGTAATCTTTGTATAAGCATAATAATAATAATAATAATTAATTTTATTTTTTGTAGTGGATATATAACCATAATAATAACATCAACATCGGTCACTTTTGACCGCTTAACGAATTGAAAAGCAAAATTAATATAAGCAAATATTACTAACATCCAAAACCACACGTCATCTCATAATCCATACAATTCTTTACAAATATATCCTATAAAAAGAAATATAAAGTCCACCTGAAATAAAAGCCTTAAGCTAAACACCAAGTCGAGAAACAATGTGGGAGTTGGCCTTAGCTGATTATTTAACATTATCATTTAATTTTTTGTCATCATTGATTAAAGTTGGTCAGAAAGAAAAAATGTTATTCGACATAAAACTATGATGGTGTAAGGATTTAGGCCCACATATGCTTTGTGCTCTCCAACATCCAACCTTATTACAACACCAAAGCTCTTTCTCGACAACGTAAGGAATAACTTTACCAACATATTAAACAATCAAATCACAAACTATATAAAATAACGCATGTCTTCTCTAAAAACTTTAAAGAACTTAAGTTCACTTTCCAACTATCAAGTCGCTATCTAATCCTATTAAATTGTTAGTTGACCCTTCAGATTTTAGGAATGAACGGAAAAAGTCTTGAAATGTCTCTAAAGGATCATGTAATCGGCTTGCACACAAGACAAAGATACTCCTAAATACAAAACGATATCTAACCTTCCTTGTACGTATCCTGCAGTCCTGCACACATTGTTACCACTTTGTAGTCATCGATTTGGCTGTCTTATCACATGAAAACACGATTGCACAAAATAGTCTTTTTTGATAAATCCCCAAAAACTAACACCAAAACATGACAAGACTAATAGAAATCTTCAAATACATGGATAATATTCCTTAGAGAGCGAACTAAGTCGACAAAACACTATCCTTTTGATAATAGTATATGTGGAGGTAATGCATTTTGGTTGATCATAATGTAGTCATGGCAAAGGCTTGAAACTATATCTATTAAAGAACCAACAATTGTGTTACAAATTTACGTCAAATAAAAATAAAATATTAGAATACACTACAAGAAAAATCCTAAATAGCTACGGAAAGTTACTATGAAATCAAAATCTATTGTTATTTTACTACGGAATATGCTACGGAATGACTTGTCGTAACTAGTTTGCTACATGAATGGTTACGGAATTGCATTATGTAGCTAAATCTTAAATAGCCACGTGAAATTGTTACGGAATCTAAATTCATAGTTATTTTACTACGGAATATGTTACAAAATGGTTGGTTGTAACGAATTTGCTACGAAAATGGCTACGAAATTGCATTCCGTAGCTAAATCTTGAATAGTTGCTACGGAATTAAAATTCGTAGCTAGTTTAAGCCATGTTCTTCTGGTTGATTCTTTAGGTGCCTCCATCCTCCCACAAGACAAGGTATACCTGATTGATTCTTTAGATTAAGCCATGTTCTTCTGGTTGCAATAGTTGATTAAACCAATAATTAATGTTTATGATATTGGATATTCTCATTGATGGAAAAGATTCTGAATCTACTGATTTTGTTAACCATGTCAACATCTATTGATGTTTGAATATTCTTATTTATGTTCTCTGTTTCTTTAATGATTAACAGGTAGTTATTACTGGAACAGATGCAATCAAGAATTTTGATTTCTCTCAATAAGATATTGTGAGTTTCATTTTTTTGATTTATAATCTAATTGGTATCTTATTTTTTTACTATTATTTGAGGTTATGATAATATTTACAAAATCATACTCCTGGTTAAATGTATTTTATATTTGTTTTTACTATTATTCATTTATTTTGTGGTTATGATTCATTGATTTGCAATCTAATTTGTATCTTATATATTTTACTATTTGTTAAGGTTAAGATTTATAATCTAATTCATATTTTGTAAATTTTTACTATTATTTGAGGGTAAAAACATTTATTTATGTGTGTGTGAAAGCAAAATATTTGTAGTCTTTTTGATGTAGGTATAAAATTTGTGATTTCAGCTATTGATGAAAGATTTTTTTTTTTACTTAAATTGATGGTTGTTGGTAATGTTATATGGTTGTTGGTAATGTTATAGGTATTTTGTTTACTTTTATCTGGACTCAACCATCATTTATGCAGTTTTCATTGCATCACAATCGTCTCCTAGAAGCAATCGCAAAGATAAGTCCTTTGTACTTCTATCTATTCAGTTCTCATTATGGAAGATGTCTAGTAGGGTGTACACTAATGATTTTTATCTTCAACAATTTTATACATTTCAGATTTTATATTTCTAGTTGGTCAAAAACTAGGGAAACCCTCAAAGCAAAACAAAATGGGATTTCATACAACATACTCAATTTTAATCAAGTTGATTGTAAATTTGATTTTGCAGGTTTTGCCATTTTGGTTGAACATATGTGGTTGTTTGTGTGTACATGGCGGTTCAAATCTAAACTGCTTGATTGTATTTGTAATTAATATTCAGTTTTGATGATTAGACAACCTTGTAGAAGAATTTTTTATGATATAATATATCTATAAATTTGATGTAATTATTAAATTTATATTTAAAAATATTTTTATATATTTTTTATGAATATTATAACTGGAAAATTGGATGTTGCTGAATATTTTTATCATACTGAATTTGCTTTGGAACAAATTGTTGCTAAACAAATGGCTACAGAATTTTCTACGAAACAAATGACTACGGAATTTGTTACAGAACAAGTAGTTACGGAATTTGCTACGGAGCTGATGGCTAAGGAATTTGCTACGGAACATATGGGTACGGAATTTGTTACGAAACAAGTAGTTACGGAACTTGCTACGAAACAAATGGCTTCGGAATTTGGTACAGAACAAGTAACTACAGAATTTGCTACGGAACAAAAGGCTGTGGAATTTGTTATGGAACAAAAATCTACAAAATTTGCTACGAAAAAATAGTTACGGAATTCGCTATGGAATTCAAATGCAACCAAATAGATGTCTTAGAAATTGTCATAAGAAAAATGTTATGGAAATATAATTCCGTAGCTAAACAGTTTGCTACAAGAAATAAAGCTACGGAGTCTAATTGATAAATTACGTAGCAAATTCCGTAGTTATTTAGGTTTAGCTACGGAATTTCAGTTTTTTGCTATGGAAATTTTCCATAGCTAAATTGAAATTTTCTTGTAGTGTAACTTTGGAGGAGTAATTGATAACTTTGAACGTTTATTTTAGTATGTTAAATGTGTTTATCTTTCAACACGTGTTACCCATATACACATTTGTATAAATCTGAGTAAATGCATGTATCTTTTGGGAGATTAAGGTTGCATTTAGTTATGGAAAAACAATTTTCATTTTCCGTTTTTTGTTTTCCCTTTTCGATTTTCATTTTCCGTTTTCATTTTTCATTGAAAACTTTAGAAAACGCGTTTAGTTAAACTTATTCATTTTTCATTTTCAGTTTTAGAAAATTAGAAAATGTGTTTAGATATGTAGTTTTCTATCGGTTTTCATTTTTAAAAAAACGGTAGTGGTGGTAGGGTGTGGGTTGGGGCGGTGACGGTAGCGGGTCGGCGGCGGTGGTGATGATGACTGGCGATGGTGGTGGCGGCATCAATTTTGTCGGTGGTGGTGATGGTGGTGGCAGCAGTGATGGTGGTGGTGCTAGTGACGGGTTAGTGGCGGTGGTGGTGATGGTAGGTCTGTGATTGTTGTGGTGGTGTTAGGTGGGTGGGGGTACGAGTGTATGTTTGTGTGTGTATGTGTGTTTGTGGGGGTAGGTGTGGGTTTGTGTGTGTGTGGGTGTGTGTGTCTGTGAGGGTGGGGGTGGGGGTAGGTGTGGGTTTGTGTGTCGGTGTGTGTGTGTGTCGGTGGGTATGTATATGTGGGTGTGGGTTGGGGTGTGTGTGTGTGCGGGTGTGTGTATGGGTGGGTATGTATATGTGTGTGTGTTTGTGGGTTGGTGTGTGTGAGGGGGTGGGTATGTATGTGTGTGTGTTTGTGGGTGTGTGTGTGTGGGTGGGTATGTATGTGTATGTGTGTGTGTTTGTGGGTGTGTGGGTGTGTGTGGGTGGGTATGTATGTGTATATATGTGTGTGTGTGTGTGTGTTTATGGGTGTGTGTGTGGATGGGTATGTATGTGTGTGTGTGGGTTGGTGTGTGTGTGTGTACGGGTAGGTATGTATGTGTGTGGGTGGGTATGTATGTGTATGTGTGCGTGTGTTTGTGGGTGGGTGGATGTGTGTGTGGGTGGGTATGTATGTGTATGTGTGTGTGTGTGTTTGTGTGTGGGTGTGTGTGTGTGTGTGGATGGCTATGTATGTGTGTGTGTGTGGGGGTTTGTGTGTGTACGGGTGTGTGTGTGGGTGGGTGGGTATGTATGTGTGTGTTTGTGTGTGTGTGTGTATGTATGTGTGTGTGAGTGGGTATGTATGTGTATGTGTTTGTGGGTTGGTGTGTGTGTGTGGGGGGGGGGGGTGTGTGTGGGGTGGGTATGTATGTGTGAGTGTGTGTGGGGGGGGGGGGGGTGTTTATAGAAAAATTTTGGAATTAGAAAAATATGGAAAACAATGATTATCAGTTTTCCAGAATTTTCCAACTTCTTTGTAATTTTAGAAAACGGAAAATTTTCATTTTCCGTGAAAAATTTAAAAAAATAGACGAAGTAAACGCGTTTTCAAAATTCTCATTTTTCTTCGAAATTTTTTCCGAAAAATGGACCATTTTTCCGCAACTAAATGCACCCTAAGATTCTAGAGTTTTTGGAATCGCACGACGCATCATAAAGGTGAGCCTTTTTGCTGCATTTGTTGCTTCCGTCCAACAAAAGATGACAACATGAAAATTCAACAAGGTTATCGTATATAGATATATATATTCATTTTTGGTTACCTTCACGTCTTTGTCACACTCACATGTGGAGAGAACAAACACAATGATAAGACGTGGAAGAACAACGGTCATAATGATATGTACTAAATGTAGAATATAAGTATAAGATAATATAATAGATGTAAATGAGTTGATAGTTGAGATTACTAGAATGGGTATGTAAATGACAATAAGAATACAAAGTTATAAATCTGTAACATTAATAACATTCAAATATCTTAATTAAACTATTCTTGAAACCAAATTGTTGGTATTTATCATAATTTTGGTTGGCAAGGACACCTTTTTAATCACTGGCCTTCGTGTTATATACAATGTGTTGATCAAATCAATTAATGACCTTTTATTTGGCAACAAATTCCAAATTTTCCACCCTTATCTCGGCTATACATAGGGATGAAAATTTCACCCGACCCGGTGGGGAACCCGATTGACCCGTCTCAATCAGGGACAACTATTCCCCGCCAAAACGGGTACCGGGTACGGGGATGGGGTCGGGGCCGGGATAACAATCCCCAACCCGCCCTCGCGTTTACGAATATATATATATATATATATATATATATATATATATAGAGAGAGAGAGAGAGAGAGAGAGAGAGAGAGAGATATTCATTTCAGACCATATTAATTTTGTGAGACCGTGAGACGCAATCTAAAAATAATTTTAAAATACAAAATAATTTTAATTTTTTGCTACAGAATTTTTCCATAGCTAAATTGAAAATTTCTTGTAATGTAACTTTGGAGGAGTAATTGATAACTTTGAACGTTTATTTTAGTATGTTAAATGTGCTTATCAATCAACACGTGTTACCCGTATAGACATTTGTATAAATGTGAGTAAATGCATGTATCTTTTGGGAGATTAAGGTTGTGTTTAGTTACGGAAAAACAATTTTCATTTTCTGTTTTTTGTTTTCACTTTTCGATTTTCGTTTTCCGTTTTCATTTTTCATTGAAAAATTTAGAAAACGCGTTTAGTTAAACTTATTCATTTTTCATTTTCAGTTTTAGAAAATTAGAAAACGTGTTTAGATGTGTATTTTTCTTTCAGTTTTCATTTTTAGAAAATGGTAGTGGTAGTGGGGTGTGGGTGCGGGTGGTGACGGTAGCGGGTTGGCGGCGGTGGTGGTGATGACAGGCGATGGTGGTGGCGTCGACAATTGTGTCAGTGGTGGTGATGGTGGCTGCAGCGGTGGTGGTGGTGCTAGTGATGGGTTAGTGGTGGTGGTGGTGGTGATGGTGATGGTAGGTCGGTGATTGTCGTGGTGGTGTTGGGTGGGTAGGGGTGCGAGTGTGTGTGTGTGTGTTTGTGGGGGTAGGTGTAGGTTTGTGTGTGTGTGGGTGGGTATGCCTGTGTGTGTGTGGGTTGGTGTGTGTGTGTGTGTGCGGGTGGTGTGTGTGGGTGGGCATGTATGTGTGTGTGTTTGTGGGTGTGTGTGTGTGTGTGTGGGTGGGTGGGTATGCATGTGTATGTGTGTGTGTGTGTTTGTGGGTGGGTGTGTATGTGGGTGGGTATGTATATTTATGTGTATGTGTGTGTGTGGGTGGGTGTGTGTGTCGGTGGTTATGTATATGTATGTGTATGTGTGTGTGTATGTGTGTGTGGGGGGGGGGGGGGGGTTGGTATGTATGTGTGTGTGTATGTGTGTGCGGGTGTGTGTGTGTGTGGGTATGTATGTGTGTGTGTGTTTGTGGGTTGGTGTGTGTGTGTGTGTTGGTGGGGAGTGTTAAGGTGAGTGTAGGTAGAGGTGGATGGGGTGGAGTGGGTGTGTGTTTATATTTTAGAAAAATTTTGGAATTAGAAAAATGTGGAAAACAATCATTATCAGTTTTCAAAAAGATTTCCAACTTCTTTGTAATTTTAGAAAACGGAAAATTTTCATTTTCCGTGAAAAATTTAGAAAAATAGACAAACTAAACGCGTTTTCAAAATACTCATTTTTCTTGGAAAATTTTTCCAGAAAACGGTCCATTTTTCCGCAACCAAACGCACACTTAGGTTGCGTTTAGTTACGGAAAAACAATTTTCATTTTCCGTTTTTTGTTTTCCCTTTTCAATTTTCATTTTCCGTTTTCATTTTTCATTGAAAAATTTAGAAAACACGTTTAGTTAAACTTATTCATTTTTCATTTTCAGTTTTAGAAAATTAGAAAATGTGTTTAGATATGTATTTTTCTATCGGTTTTCATTTTTAAAAAACGGTAGTGGTGGTAGGGTGTGGGTGGGTGTGTGTGTGTGTGGGTGGGTGGGTATCTATGTGTATATGTGTGTGTGTGTGTGTGTTTGTGGGTGGGTGTGTGTATGGATGGGTATGTATGTGTGTGTGGGTTGGTGTGTGTGTGTGTGTGTACGGGTGGGTGTGTGTGTGTGGGTGGGTATGTATGTGTGTGTTTGTGTGTGTGTGTGTGTGGGTATGTATGTGTGTGTGAGTGGGTATGTATGTGTGTGTGTTTGTGGGTTGGTCTGTGTGTGTCTGCAAGTAGGTGTGTGTGGGGTGGGTATGTTTGTGTGTGTGTGTGTGGGGGGGGGGGGTGTTAAGGTGGGGGTAGGTAGAGGTGGATGGGGTGGAATGGGTGTGTGTTTATAGAAAAATTTTGGAATTAGAAAAATGTGGAAAACAATGATTATCAGTTTTCCAGAATTTTCCAACTTCTTTGTAATTTTAGAAAACGGAAAATTTAAAAAAAAAAAAAAAAAGACGAACTAAACGCGTTTTCAAAATTCTCATTTTTCTTGGAAAATTTTTCCGGAAAACGGACCATTTTTCCGCAACTAAATGTACCCTAAGATTCTAGAGTTTTTGGAATCGCACGACGGATCATAAAGGTGAGCCTTTTTGCTACATTTGTTGCTTCCGTCCAACAAAAGATGACAATATTGAAATTCAACAAGGCTATCGTATATAGATATATATATTCATTATTAGTTACCTTCACGTCTTTGTCGCACTCACATGTGGAGAGCACAAAAACAAAGACAATACGTGGAAGAACAACAGTTCTAATGATATGTACTAAATGTAGAATAAAAGTATAAGATAATATAATATATGTAAATGAGTTGATAGTTGATATTACTAGAATGGGTATGTAAATGACAAATAAGAATACAAAGTTATAAATCTGGAACATTAATAACATTCAAGTATCTTAATTAAATTATTATTGAAACCAAAATATTGGTATGTATCATAATTTTGGTTGGCAAGGACACCTTTTTAATCACTGGCCTTCGTGTTATATACAATGTGTTGATCAAATCAATTAATAACCTTTTATTTGGCAACAAATGCCAAATTTTCCACCCTTATCTCGGCTATACATATGGTTTACACATGTAAGTACTTTTGCCTGGTCGTAGTTTTTAGTTTTACAATTTACTTTTTATATATTTTTTTCTTGGAAAACTGAATTACAATTAACTATCAAAGGGAGAAAAAAGTTAGGACCATGGAATTCATAGAAAATATTCGAAAATATATACGATGTTTTCTATATGTCCTGAAAAATGATGTTTTCTATATAATTTTTTTAAGAAAAATTATATATGTTTCTATTTTTTCTTCTTATTCGTTCTTCTTAAACGTGACATTGTCACCATTTAACATAACTAGAATGATAAGTAAAAAATACTAATATTTCATTTCTCTTTCTTTTGACAATCAAAAACCATCTCCGTATTTGAAAATTGATATTTTCTATATAATTATAAATGTGTTAAATGTATCCGAAATCACCAATGTAGATTGCCATCGTAACCATCGTTTGCTGAAACGGGATCCAAAAGGTGTTCGAGGTTATTTAATTTGTGCTCCTGGAGTTCGTGTTTCACTAAAATTGAAACGTTTCTTGATGCTAAAAAGAAACAAGTTTGTGCGGCTTTTTTTGTTGGATTACTCAGTCTTGCTCATTCATTTTTTATTGAACGAAACATTTGTTTTTTACTTCTATAAATATTTGTTACTTGCTAATTCTAAACTTCTACAAACATTTTTTGTAGAAATGTATAAACGAAGGTAATATTCTGAGTTTCTTTATGTGGAAGAATCAATTTATTAAGCGGAAATATCACTTCCCAGTTAGAAACCATGTTGATTCAACTCCGTGAGTTATGATGGATTCATTATAATCGAAGGAAAGATAAAGTCAATATACAAATGTGCAAAAAAATTAAAATACAAAAAAAATGCGATCGAAAAACCAAAGTTTGGTTTTGGTTTTTATGAAAAACGATTTTTTCGGAGTTAGTTTCTTTTATATATATATATATATATATATATATATATATATATATATATATATATATATATATATATATATATAAAAGAAACTAAACTCCGAAAAAAACCGTTTTTCATAAAAACCAAAACCAATGCTAATATTCATTTGATATATATATATATATATATATATATATATATATATATATATATATATATATATATATATATATATAAAGAGAGAGAGCGAGAGAAAGAGATTCATTTGAGATCATGCTAATTTTGTAAGACCGTGAGACGCAATCTAAAAATAATTTTAAAACACAAAATAAAAGGAAAAATCCGAAAATTGTTTTTTTAATTATTATTTTCGTTACTTTTTTACCTAAAAAAATAAAAAAAAATACGTTTTTTTTCTAATAAATACATGAAATATTCTAATAGAGTATTACACTGTAATATTCTAATGTGATTTTTTAGAATATTAGAATATTTTACTAGATTCGTCAGATATGTAAATATTATAATATTCTACTAGAATATGTAAAAAAACGATATTATTAATTTATTTATTTTGGTGTTTTTTATTAATTTTTTGGAAAATATAAACAACGAAAATAATATTTGAAAAACAAAATTCAATAATTTTCAATTATTTTGCATTTTAAAAATGTTTTTTTATCTACAAAATGAATGGATATGATTGCGTCTCACGGTCTCACAAAATTAGGCTGTCTCAAATGAACTTAACCATATATATATATATATATATATATATATATATATATATATATATATATATATATATATATATATATATATATATATATATATATATATCATATTCTAATAAAACAATACTTTTATTGCCACGTGACATCTCCTCAACCTTCCTCAGCTTCTTTTGCCCACCTAAATTTATTAAGTGAAGTACCAAAAATACCCTTGTAACAGTTTAAAATATGGGTGCATTAAATCAGGAATCATGAATTAGCAGGAAATCAACAACAAAAATCGCAACAAATCAGGTCATCTCCAAATTTGAATTAATCGGATTTTGTATGTAAATAGAACACACCTTATTTCTTTTGAGTAGCTACAACGTGTGAGATCAGTTTCGAGAAGGGTAGGTGGCATCAACATTATGACGAAGGGATTCGGAGTTGGTGAATCCAAACGTTGCCTTCCACCTTCTCTCTATCTATTACTTCTATTGACACTGATTCTTCTTTTATTCGGTTCTTATAAAATTCTATATGTATTCGTGATTAGTTCTTGATTGAATTAAGGCCTTTAATGATTGTCCTCTCTTCATTCTAATTCTTTAGCCATTGAAACCTTGTATGAATTAAATCTTGTAATTTTTTAGTATAGAAACCATTGGACATAGGTCTATCCTCCATCAGCACCACTCAGAGGCCTCCCATGAAAGCAATCCATCATTGACGGACCCAATACCATCTCAGTTTCTTAGTTTTCACTTGTACTCAATGCTTTTGGCTCTCCGACCTCCTTCTTCAAGCTCATGTTGACGCCTGTCTCAACCTCACCGATATGGTATTTCAGATTTTTTTTCGTCGTCTATGTGAGTATCTGTATGTGTGAACCAATTTCAGGTTGAATATACAAAGTGGGAAAACGAAGATGGATATCTATTTTCATAAACTAAAATTTTCCAACTTCTTTGATGTGTTTCCCTTTATGGAATCTTCATATTTTCCAAATGTGCTCTCTTTGGCTAATGAAAAAAGACCCAGATCTTGAAGCAGCCTTAAACCGTGATCTTGAAGCAGCCTTAAACCGTATATGGATCATAAATAACCAGATTAAAAACATTATCTTGTGATATCCAGATTATGTAACATCAGTTGGTTACCTCAAAAAAAAGTTCAAAACTTTTGATCTTCATGGGAAACACATGAATTGGCTTAACAAATACCCATGTTGCTTTGAAGTATACTTTAAAAATGATGAATACCATTGTTTCCTTACTTAAATGATGCTTTCTTTAATACAAGAAGAATAAACTGTAAAGGCTATTTATCAAAGTTACTGACGATGGTTTATAATCATAGACTCAATGTCTTAAAGTTAAACGAGTTCAAAAGAAATTTAGGATTACCAGATCCTGATGAATATCTAATAAGAATCATACCTAAACATCTTGATATATTTTATGCAGTCAACCATAGCGGAAGAAGAACTTCCATGGAAATCGAATTCATGACATGGAATACGGAGTTGGTTGTTTCCGTCATTGAAAGAACAGGGTCGGAATCTATGATTCCAATGTTTGTTACCTTTATCTTGGGTGAAATCATGAGAAAGATTTCATGAATTCAATTCATCTCATTACATTTCACCTTATGTGAATCATGGAGAGCTGGACAAGAGAACAATTGGTGTAATTCATGAATTCAGATGTTATTTTTAGATTTTTTTTACTAAGTTATGGGGCTGTTTTGACATTTTTTCTAACTTAAGGGGTTGTTGTCAATCGAAAAATAACAACAGTAATAGAACACATTTTTAGAGCATGTTTTATTTATTTATTTTTATTTTGGTTCTCGGTTATTATAAGTTATCATTATATTGGTTATCAATAGAAATGTCTTGGTCATGGTTTTGAACACCATGTTTCAAGTGAGGAAAATGTCATTGTTTTTCCTTTTATCCGTACAAACAAAAAAAACATATTGTAATTCCAATTTTACCCTTCTTCCTTAGAAAACTGTATAAAATTAGCATTCCCATAATTGATATTTTACAAATGACCATTTTGTCCTTGGACTAAAATTGTAAAAAGAAAAATACTTTAAGGATCAAATTTCTACATTTTTCATATTTTTTGTTATAAAACATATTATATGATATCATTATTGATCCTCAAGTTATGAAACATCCCAAAAACACGACCCAAAAATTTCATTTGAAAATTATTATAAAAACCATAATCATCCATGATTAATAAGAAACCAAGTGTCATGTGTATCAAAATATCATATAAAATATTGTATCAAAAACAAATGATAAAATATCAGAGTCTCAAACAATCCCAAGATGAATACTGTGGTGTGTGCCATGTGATCACCCCAAGCTCTTCCCCTTGCTACCAGAAGTACCGGAAACCAAATTGAAAACTGTAAGCATGAAGCTTAGTGAGCTCCCTCAATCTACTACATACCATACAAAACACATATGCATATATTGGGCCTTGCCCGACATCGGACTGGAGTCTGGCATAAATTGGGCCTCGCCTACTGCATCCGGCCCCGCCCGACATCAGACAGAAGTCCGGTATAAACGGAACATAACATAAACATAACATATAACACATAACATAACATGCATGAATCACAAAGACATCAAGCATAGATGACTACTACTTCTCAGGACTGCCCCGACATCGGACCGAAGTCCGAAACATATAAACTACATCGGGCTAACTCCGGTATACTATACTACTAAAACGGGCCGATATTGGTTACTTAGACCCGTTCCTACTAAAGGGAAACTCACCTTGTGTGACTGACTGCTAAAAGTCGAGTGAGAAACTCCCTGACTGTTGCTCCAGTGACTTCCCGACTATCAATTCATAACAACACTTAATCAAAAATCTGATAATCCTTCTTATGGTAGAATGACCATTTTATCCATGGTGAAAGTCAATGTCCTGGTCAAAGTCAACCTTCCAGATTGACTCTACTTGTCGAGTTAGCATATTGACTCGCCAAGTTCTAGAACTCAGAAACCCTATGACTCGTCGAGTTCTTCAACCTCCGAGTCCTAGTCCTGTCCAACCCACTGAGTCACCTCCTTAACTCAATGGTTCAACTCACAACCAGGAAAAGTTAGGGTTCACGACCCGACTCGCCGAGTCCTCCTTGTGACATATCCATTCAGTCGATTATAATCCATTCCAATGCTTCTAACTCATAGATCTTGACTCCTAAGGCTAGCATTACATGTAAAGTTGCTAACTTTACATGCATGCATGGTGTTATGAAGCTAAGACACCCAATTCAAGCCAAAATGAAAGTATAAGTCATAGAATGGAGCCATTCTTGAATAAAGCTGGCAACTCTGAGCTTCTGAAGCTCAAGAGTGCCCAGATATGAAGTTCTTTCGTCCTCAAGGGCTCAATGCTCGGATTGACCTTGGAAATGGCCCAAATGTGACAAAATACAAGCTAGAAAGAATATCTAAATGAATAACAACCAAGGTATAAGCTTTATACCTCCAAAAGGTCTAAAATGCCACACTAACTCTAGATCTATTGCTTCTTCTTGAATCACTAAGAGTCTCCTTCCTTCTCCAAGCTTCAAATCATACACAAAGGCAAGAAACTAGCTCAATATCTCACAAGGTTGATTAGGGTTTCGAGAGTAGGCTATGGGAGTGATGGAGGTTGGGGTGGAGATCTGAAATGAGGTTTAAATAAGGTACAAACCCTAAAAATTAGGGTTTCATCCAGTCTGTCCTACTCGTCGAGTCAGGGTTGCGACTCGACGAGTAGCAAACTTAAAACCCGAGCATAAACTGCATTCTACTCGACGAGTTAGGGCTACCAAGTCATCGAGTAGCCCTTCAAAAATGAATAAATAAATAATTAAATACGTACCAGGGAAAACCGGGCATTACAAGTTATCTTGCTATTTCATGCATATCTTTTTATCATATGTGAGTTGAAGTCTTCTGATACTTCTTATGTTCATTAAACCTCTATATATTTTAACTAACAGATTTTACTTATTACAAACTTACATTGGGTCGACAACATGCAGGGTTGGAGCTATAGATGCAAAAAAAAGTGTTGCAATGACGAAATTATGTATGAAAGAAAAGGGTACTTTTCTCCTCCAATTCGTTATTTTATAAGGGTTAAACCAAAAAAATAGCAACATACTTTCATTTGTTTGATTTTTGTAACATCTAAGTTGGTTTGTTCGATCTTCCTTAAGAACTATTGCTTACCTAAAGCTTTCCAAATAATTAAACAGGTTTGGACCGAATGTTACTTTTATGTTTTACTCGTGTCATAGATAATTTAAAATAGCAACTTACTTTCAATGATTTATTACATAATCAATTCTTAATTCTATTTAAAATTTACACCCGTGGGTTCTACGGGTTTTAACCTAGTTTGTATATATATATATATATATATATATATATATATATATATATATATATATATATATATATAACGAATAACTAAAGTACCAAAAATTATGTCATTTTACGATATGTTTCATTGATTAAGTGTGGTAAGAATGTGTTGATCTCGTCTTATATTAATTATTTACAAAATTATATGTTCATGTTAAATTTTAACACCATGGATGATATAAAAACCAATGAAAAGAAAAGAAACTAAACCGAGAAAAATCGAAGGTTTTTTATTTTCAGTTTAAAAAACCTAAATTTTTTGGGGTTTAGTTTTAGTAAATATCAAGGTTGTAAAAATTGTTTGGCGGTAGCTTGACATTCGACTGGCGATAAACGATTAATCGGACTAGACGGGGATTAATCAAAGATTAATCGGGAACCCTTGATTATTAATAAAATTATTTAAAAAATTAATATTCCTAAAAGAGTAAGTATTTGAAATTTTGAAAATTTTAGTATAATATTTTAAAAGTTGAAAGCTTAAAAATTTACAAATTTAAAATTTGAACGATAAAATTGGAAGATACAGAGAAGTTGAAAGCTTAAAATTTTACAAATTTAAAATTTTGGTGTAATATTTGAAAATTAAAATTTTGGAATTTTTTCAAAATTTCCCGTCAATGACCGCCGAGGACCACCAAGGGCTGCTAAAGACTGTCAAGCCCGACTTTGACCGATTTTGACAAATTTCTGTCAAACACCTTAATCGTAATCGGTTCAAGGCCGTCAAATGATTAATCGACCGCCAAAGCCGATTTCAGTAACAGTGTTAAAGATCAATCCATTTTTACTTAAAGCTTAACAAATGTATTGTATGATAACAAATTACGTTGTATTGTTTAAGAAATATATTTTTAAATAATGGTTTTTTTTTTTTAAATTTTAATAATATGAGTAATTTTCCTTGAAGAAAAAGAAATAAGATAATGACTTTTAAAATAAAAAAATTATTAAAGTTTAATGGTTTTCAATAGAAAAATCCATTATGAAACATGAAAATGATTTCTACAAGCTAAAAAATGATTAAAAGTTAAAAATATGATTAAAAAAAGGTGTTAAATAAACATGTACATGGAATCTTCCACCTTCGGGAGCATCCATTAAAAAAAAAGTTTTTTTTTTCTTTTTTAATTTTTTTTATTTGGGTATGCCTCGAGTGTTCAATTATACACACATCGTATAACGTCAAATCTTGGGATTGTACTCATTTCGTTCTCTAGTTTTGTAGGTTAGTATATATTATTAGACTCAGAAGTTTTGGATATTTAGGAAACCTTTGGTTCTTGTTGTCTTTTCAAACCTTTGTTTTTGTAATACTCTTTTAAGAAATGTTTTTATTAAAACACTATCTGTTTGAAATTTTGCAATTGGGACTGTTATCCGTCGTTTTTGAACTCTGAAAAAAAAAAAAATTGTGGTTTTTCTAGGTTGCAAAACATATAGATCTAGGCAACGGAAATCATAAAACAATTTATGGGTACATGCAACCTAAAGATCCATGTCATTTTCTCATTATAACAACATACAATGAAACAATGATCTAATTTACTTATTTGCAATGTTATATCATATTAGAAAAGATACATTTAGTATAATCGAATATTGAAAATCTAGGATCTTTAATTTCACCTTGGAAAACAAGCACCAATAATGTGGTTGTCTCTAATGGATCACACCAAAAACCCTATAACACTGTGGACGAAAAGGAGAGAGGAGGATGGCGAATAACATTCAATCTTTTTCCTTGTGGATGCTAAGATCAGTTTTTGCTTGCCAAATGGTCCCTATTTATAGCTCATGGATCTCCAGGATAAACCCTCATTTAATTAATTAAATATTTTAATTTAATCTATTCAATGCTTTATCCTTATCGGTTACTATGAGGCTTCCAAAATAATTCTAGACCTCCTATAAATCGTCCACTTTTAGGGAGGTTCTAGAATTGTCTTCCTTTCTCATTTACGAACAATTACAATTCAACCACTGTATCTCTAATTAATTCCTAATTAGTTATGATTAATTCTAAACATTTTCTAATGAGAAGATGACAAAAATAGCCATTTATACTAATTACATTACAAAAATAGCAAAAAAAATCGAAATTGCAAAAATAACCCTCAATTTCGCAGATGGAGTTGCCCCATCTGCGAAATGGGCTTTCCATCTGCGAATGTACAAGCAGCTAAAGCACAACTGTGCTTTAGCTGCTTGTACATTCGCATATGGAAAGCCCCATCTGCGAAATTAGGATCCCATCTGCGATTTCCCCTCTTTTTGACTATATAAACGTTTTTTTTCTCCATTTTCACCCTTCTCTACACAAAAACTCTCTCTATCTCGAGGCTATTTTCGCGATTTTTGCTAGTTTTTGAAGAAAATGGAGGATTATATCAACAATCCCGCAAATATGGTTAGATTTTAACTCTTTTAATTTTTTAACTCTTTATTATTTTATCATTTATTGTATTATTTAGTGTAAAAAAATAGAAATTATAAAGTTTGTGAAATGGTAATTTTGTTGTGTTTGATAGTTTTAATATTTCTTTAGTATACTTGAACTTTAAATGTTATTTTGTTAGTAGTTGTTTGAATGTACAAGTAGAGACTGCATAGAGTGTGCATCTAGTGGTTTTACATTTAATAAAATGGTTAAAATATGCTTATTTTTTTAAATTATTAGTTAAATAAACTGTCAGAATAATGTTTACAATTTGTTATTTTTGTTGTTTGTTTAGTTGTTGTATAACTTGAAAACTTGTATATTCTTATCATATAATTGTTTATATAAAGTGAAAAATAGTTAAATTCCAGTATGTGCAAAATAGTCATTTGTATATATAATTGTCGTATAAGTATAACATTTGTATAAGTTGAAAATTTGTCGTATATATATTGTTAGGAATTATTTGTATTTGTTGTATAAGTTGAAAATTTGTATATATTTGTCGTATAACTTTCAAAATTGTTAATTTGGTTGTCGTTTTATTTGAAAAATTATTTGTTTATATGGTTATAAAATATTAGTTTATATAATTAGAAAGATAAAAATTGTTTATATATTTGTCGTTTAAGTTGAAAATTTGTTTAATAAAATGTTTATATATTTATGTATGATATTGTTTTTTATCGTAAATATATTTGTTGTATAACTTGGAAAATTGTTTATATATGTGTATGTTAGTGTTTTTTATCGTAAATATATAAATTATTAATTTAGAATTTGTATTTGCATTACTAAAATTATTATTGTTTATGTACTTATTGCAGTTCATAATCATATATTTTAAAAACAAAATATTTTTTAGTTCTCTAATTTGTTTTTGTGTTTTTTTTTTTTGCAGCATGATTTTAGTTTTATCAATATGAAAGCAATTGTGAACTTAAAAGGCTCGGGCGGTAATATATGGGAAGTATTTGAAGTTTTAGATGGTGTCAGGCGTGCCATTTTCAGAGATACTGTATTTGGTTATTTTATGGATGTCCCTCGTATACAAGGGGACGCATTGTTGTTCCATAAAATGTTCCTTCATCATATCCGGCCGGACCCTGTTTTATCTCCAGATGGAATAAAACGATTATATTTTAGAGTAGGCAATATGAAAATGGTTTATGGGCCGGAAAAGTTTTGTTTGATAACCGGCTTCAATTTTGGGGAGTATCCAAAAAACATCGGGAAAAAAGCGTCGGAAAAATTATTAACTAGTAAAAAAAGATGTTTATTACGTGAGCGGCTATTTCCGGACCATACCAATAGTTCGGTGAAAATTTGCGACCTGAAACGTTTAATTTTAAATCGAACATTCTTAGAAGTTGACGACGTTGATGCAGTTAGAGTGTGTTTGATATACATTTTGTGTGAATGTTTTTTGGGAAAAGAAATTAATGATCGGGTGCCACAAGATTGGTTTTTTTTTTTTTGCTGAGAATTTGGATCTCTGGAACAGGTATATTTTGTTTACGTTAAAGTTTTATTTTATTAAAGTTATAATTTATATAAAAACCAATTTTGTTTTTTTGTTTTGTTAGTTTCGCTTGGGGTAGCTATCTTTGGGATTCTACTTATGTTGACCTTGAGGATACATGGAACAAAATAAATAATTATTTATCACTTCCTGATCGTCGTCAAACTTTAAAGTACTCCGTCTCAGGATTTACGGCTCCAATAAGGGTATAAAAAATTTCTTATATTTAAATTGTTTTATTGTTATGTTTTTTATTTTAATTTTAACTTTTATTACGTAATTGTAAAAAATTATAGATATTGATATATGAGATGATTCCGGCTGTTCGTGCATGTGGATTTGTATTGAGAAAAAATAACATGCCTCGGATGAAACGATGGAGTGGAACAAAAAAATTGAAATGGGTTGACGTGAACAAGATTTTTTCAAAGATACAGGTTTATAAATTTTTTGTTTATTATTAATAAACTTGATTATTATACTTTTATATGCATTTTTAATATGTTTGATTTTTTAGGAGGAGCAACCACCAAGACAAAACATGTTACTGAGTGATGGTGAGATGACATCTTGTTATTATATATCATTTCAAGAGTATGTATATGGTGAAGGAAAACCAGTTCCATCCCCAGTACGGGACCATTTTAGGAGACAAGACGAATCTCCGTCTAGTATGTTGTCCAGTGGTCGCTCTCATGGTAGAGCGGTGGGAAACACAACCTAGACGAGGTGTTGAAACGGCTACATGCACTAGAGCAGCATGTGTTTATGAACCGACAACCTACAGAGGTTTTTGTTGAAGAAGTGAATACTGAACAATTTTGGAATGACATTACTTTTGATGATCCTATAGTGTCACAAAGAAAATATGATGAACATGTTAGTTACATGCTACATTATTTTTTAAATTTTATTAACATATATGAATACCTGTGTTCATATTTTATATTTGAAAATATAGGTTGTACAAGATGAAGTGATGAATAAAAACAATACAACTGAAAATATTTTTGATGATATTGAAGACAACAAGGTTGTTATAGATATTACCTTTACGATTTTAATAATTACTTTTTAATGTGTCTTTCGTTATTAAGTATAAAGTTTTATTTTTAATGTAGGTGTTGGAGGAGAGGAATGACTATGCGGGGAACAAATTTGATGATGATGTGTTTGATGTAAATGATTATAGTGAAGTTAAAGAGGTTCTTATACTTACATTAATTTATATTTTGTTTTTAGTAGATTGAAACATTTTTTTAATTAGAGATTATTGCTTATTAAATTATGTGTCTTTCGTTATTAAGTATAAAGTTTTATTTTTAATGTAGGAGTTGGAGGAGAGGAATGACAATGCGGGGAACAAATTTGATGATGATGTGTTTGACGTAAATGATTATAATGAAGCTAAAGAGGTTCTTATACTTACATTAATTTATATTTTGTTTTTAGTATATTGAAACATTTTTTTAATTAGAGATTATTGCTTATTAAATTAGGTGCCGGATGAAGATGAAATAATAATTACGGGAATTGTAGATTATTTTGATGAGTATGGTGTTGATGGCAAAGAAGTTACACCCGATAAACAGAGGACTCGAAAACCATCACAATATTTGTGCCCTCCTTACACCGAGGTATTTGTTTTATTTATAAACTCATAATTTTATGTTTATGTGAATTATCTGAAAGATAGAGATTTAAACATTTGAATATTGTTTTTAGTTGCACATGACACCGAAGCAAAAAAGAAGAGCAAAAAAGAAGGTTGATATCAAATCAACAAGCTCCGTTCCTCCTCCAACTTTTGGTGTTGCTCACGACTTCTCCATGTTGCGCCTGCAACCTTACGTAGCAGGCGGTGAGGTTGTCATCCAAAATTATTTATTTCATTCATATGATGTCCAACATCGTTTGTTTAATTTCGTGTTAGATAGAGATTTTTGGAGCTCATTGTTTGGGCATACACACGACGGATGGTTGGAGTCATCGGTAAATTAATTGTTAATTTATTATTTTAAAAGTAAATTGTTTTTTAGTCAATAACAAAAGTATCAGGATTTTGTGCAGCATATAACCATTTGGTACCGACTATTGATGGAGAGATGGTTTGAGGGCGACCCACATACAATAATGCCTCCAAATTTTTTTGTTTCTCATGCTTTGGAAGAAGGGCAACATTGGAGGGCGTTTATGACTGGTATTTCTACGTACCCCAACTTCATGGGTGCTTGCTGGGATGTTGATATGGTAAACTTAATTGTTTATATTGAAAATATTATCGTTATTTTTGTTATGTTTTTGTATTGTGATGTAAAGAAACATAATTTTATTTTCTGATCCTTATACAGGTCCTATTGCCGATTCATTCATCCCCTAATCATTGGCTATTTATGACAGTCTTGGTAGAGGGGCTTATGAAAAATTCAAATTTGAAGGAATCTTTTCCAAATTTGAACGTCGGGTGGCAAATTATTTGGACAAGATTAAGTATTGGGCCCGGAGGAACATCCCAAGGATTCCATTGAATATGCAATTCATTTATGAAGAAAATGTTCCCCAACAAAGTAGTCATTTGGGAGATTGCGGTGTTTTTGTTTGTATGTTTATGGAGCAATTTGTTTCAGGTCAACCAATACATGTTTTTATTGACCCAAAGAATGCAGCTTTAGAGTTCCGTTAATGGATGACAAAAATTTATTGGGGGTCTAGTCTTGGTCCTATGTAGTTGGATTATATAATTGTATATCTAAATTAATGTTGGATTTGATTATTAGTTTATTTTTATAGTTTCGTCAACGGATGACAAAAAATTTAACGTTACGACAATTACAACAAATTAATGACCTACTAATAACTTATCAATACTTACAACATAAGAACGACTACAACATTTGTTTTAACGGTACAAGTACACTGTTCTAAACATAAGTACAAATACAACAATTTATTGACCTGACAACTTCAAAACCATAAAAACAATATTAAAAAGCTTACAACTTGTAAACAAGAACTGCCAAGAACAACACCCAACTACAAACCAACGCTATCTTTAACTTCTTATTTTCTGATTGAAAGAGCTTATTAGAGTTAGCTACTTTAGCTATTACCATAGATGATTGGTCCTTCTCTTCATCAACCCAACTGATAAACCCGCATTTTGGTCCCTATTAAATTTAACATTGACAGTAAGAAAATAAATTTTTGTCATGTAAACACGAGGGTTTAAATTTGAATGACGTTAACAACATGATACCAAATATGGGCAAGCGTAAAACAATCTTTCTGGGTTTTTAGCTGTACCCAAAATCCTAACGATACGTTCTCCTCCGCAATTGCAGTATGCCATTAGCCTTATTTTTCTTTTAAATCGGAGTTACTTTCTCAGTTAAATTTTTCATAATGAGCGACACCCATTTATAGAAGAAATCATATTACAGACAATTCTTTTTGACTATGAAATGAACTGGTTTGACTATGAATTCAAAAAGTTGAACTACGAAATCCAGACAAGTACATTGTGCTGTCTTGTCTTTTCTTGTCGATATATGATGTTTGACTATGAAATGAATTGGTCTGACTATGAATTTAAAAAGTTGAACTAGAACTGCATTCCAGTACATTCTGTAGTATTGTCATGTAGGTCAGTGATTTTTGACTATGAAATGAATTGGTTTGACTATGAATTTAAAAAGTTGAACTATGAACTGCAGACAAGTACATTCTGTAGTATTGTCATGTTGGTCAGTGAAATTTGACTATGAAATGAACTGGTTTGACTATGAATTTAAAAAGTTAAACTATGAATTTTGAACAGTAGAGATACAATATTTTCTATTTATAATTTCATTTGTGTGATATTGCATTTGTCTGATGATTGTAAAACACTTTCATTGGTTTTGAAAATGAGTACTTACACCAAAAGAAGCTTTTCTCAGCTACCAATATTCTTGCATAACCTTCAAAGAACAAATCCTAATACCTTCACAGCCATTAAGAAAACCGATACCAACCGCTTTCAATTCTTTTTTTGTGGCTTTAGGTTGCGTGGTATAACATACTTCTTTTATTGAGTTATATAATATTTCATGGTAATGTATCTCGATTACTTTTTACTTATCACTAATATGTGTTCGTTTTTATGTAGAGTCGTACCTTCCTTAGGTGCATGATACCGTTGATATATGTGGGTTATTTACCCCTTCTTGGGAGCTATCTGACAACAATGTACTTCGTAGTGGCTTTAGATGGAAATCATGAACCACTACTCTTAGCAGTTGGTTTGGGAACCTTAGAGTGTGAAGAATCATGGAGATGGTTCATGATGAGGTTAAAAGATTGTTTAGGTGAGGACATAGAGGTTGGTTTCATAAGCAACTTATGTGATAAAATAGACTTTGGTGTTCAGAGTGCCTACCCGGATTCCTATCATGGATATTGTCCTAAAGATATAGCTCGAAAAATACGTGAGTCTGTCGGACATAACAATACGGAAGTCGAATCGTTGTTTTGGAAGTCATGCAATGCATCTAGTGTTGATGATTTTTACTTGTGTTTGGAAAGGTTGCAAAGTACATGTAGGAAACCACCTTTCTGCACCTTTCTTAGGAGTCCAATTTACTGTCTTGACGATATACCGATTTCAAAATGGACACAAGCATTTTTCCCAAAAGTACGTTACAATGTTAAATCGATTGACGTCCCTGAAATTTTGCAAATTATATCCACACGTGAGTTTCCTATAACAACGATAATTGAGTTAATCACTACGTCGATACAATCAAAGTATGGTGAATGGGATGAAGTGGCGGGTAAGGGAGATTGTTATATTTAGTTTTTTTATTGTGCTATTATTTTTATTAAAATATCAAATTTTACAGGGAGGTTGTCTGGTGGGTTGACCCCTTACGTTGAGAGTAAGGTTCAAAAACGTCTCAACAAGTCTTATAATTGGAAGGCAAGACGTTTGTATGGGGATACATTTGAAGTCGATGACAATTTTGCCACCACCAACGTACAACTTGAACGAAGGGTATGTACTTATGGTAAATGGCAAAAAAGCGGTATACCATGTGGCCACGCTATAGCATGTCTAAGAACCCGTACATCTGAATCCATTCACAGAATGGTTGATTACAAGTTCACTAATTTTGTGTATCGACTTGCATATGGATCTGAGTTGGTGAATACTATACCATCACATGTGCATTAGGAAATACCAAATGAAACGATGGTCCTGTTACCTCCCTCAATGCAGTAGTTATTCATGTAGCACCTTTATATTTTATGTAGTATTATGTATTAGTTTTTTATGTACCCCGTTTTTATTTTAGTGTCATGTTACGTATTAGTTATTCCTGTACCCGGTTTATATTTTATGTCGTATTATGTATTAGTTATTTATGTACCCCATTTATATTTTATGGCGTATTATGTATTAGTTATTTATTTTATGTCGTATTATGTATTGGTGATTGAGGAAACAACATACATTAAAACAAATGGACATCTATTAAATAGCAACAAAACACACATACAACAACAAGCAACTTAAATAACGAAAAACAATTAACTTAACCAACATGCATATTAAAAATAAGGGACATTCTTTAAAAGATTCCATGCATCTAAGTGGGTAAACTCGCTACCATCATATTCAAAACGGTATAGTTCCAAAGCCACCTGCCGTAGAATGTCTTCATCCGTATTTGCATGTTCATTATCCAACTCGTTATAAATACGTTGAAATTGTTTCACCTTTATATTCAAATCCAGAAACTTCACTTTGACATCTCTTCTTCTTCAATATTGAGTACGCCCCATTAAATGGTGAAATAAATGACAGACACGAGACCAAAATGATCCAGCACGAACTTGTGGGGGACCCGGTGGAAAATCCTCCTCTATAGTTATAATCCAAGCTTGAACCAAAGCGACCTCCTCTTCGTTCCTCCATATATGTGGTGAGTCCATAATTGCAAGGGGGGAAGTAATACGATACAATTACAATGGATATTAAAATCTATTTATAACGACTCCTTATTTTCCCGGTGCAATGGCTTGTCAATTCAAGTAGCAATGTATTGTGTTGTCATTCGACGGGGGATGACTTGTCAACTCGAACAGTGATATGTTGTGTTATAAGTATAGTACACTGCATTTGTCAGTTAATTTTGAATATGAATTGCAGACATATTAGAAGATTGGACTGCGGTTTTGTGTAGAAACTACTATAAATTGACATTAAGTTAAATAAATAGTTTACTAAACAACCAATACAGTTGTTCAAATATTGTTTTTTAGATTCTACTCTCTTTGTTTCAATCAAAATGAGTTCTATATCATGGAGCAATGAAGAGTTCTTGGTTCTTACACGTGCTTATATTCATGTGTACGAGACAAGCAAGTTGAACGATCCAATGTTTTGGAGCCGTTTAACCAATATTTTCAATGCTGAAAACCGAATGACTACAAGAAACGATCGTGACGAACTAGACATCTTAGCAAGATGGTATGAAATGAAAACCGAAGTTCTATTATTCAACGATCTTTATACCAAAATTGACGACACCCGTTTAAATGCTACTGAGGAGGTCATCTTGGAAGCTGCTAAGGAGGAATACAAGTCATTAAGTAACGGGTTGGAATTCCAGTTTGAAGCCCCTTGGAATATTTTGAAATATATCCCGTTTGTTTAAAATCTATTTTAGTTTATTATGTGAGTACTAGGTTATTTTCATGTATTTCGTTTGTTTAAAATCTATTTTAGTTTATTATGTGAGCAACTCGTATGTTAATTTGAATTAATAAATGTCAATTGCATTAGTTTTCACAATACATTAGAATACATTACCAACAATAATTCCATGAACCATTACAAAAATTACAACAATTACATGAAAAACAACGACATAATACAAACAAAACATTAAAGTAAAACACAAGTCCATGGGTTATTCTGAACAGAAATTAGAGCGGTCTATATGAAATACTGTTTATTTTTAACAACCTTCCAAACTTCCTCATATTCAAAGTCTCTGACGTCATGCTCACAGATGTAAAAATCTGTAACAACTTCCAAGAACACTTCTTCGTCCCGATAACGAACATTGTTACTTTTCGCATAATTACATGCTCGATTGAACCATGTCACTTCTTCCTTTACATCCATCCACTTAGTAACAACATCTGATTTTTCTCTTTGTTGTCCTTCTCCCATATCATGGTTAAACAAAGATGTTATGCGAGTCCATTCATCACCAATTAGGCAATGCGGGGGGAGCAAGTAACGATACACCATCCTTAACACTTAGCCAACATAGTGTAAGAACTAACACCTCGTTTGTCATCCATGGCCTTTCAGAATTGGAACCAGGTACTTCATTCGAAGAACTTGCTGCATTCGACGACATTTCTAATAATGGGAGTTCGTTTCGTTTAGGTGATTTGGGTGTTTGGTTTTTATATCTTAAACATCTATTTATATAAATAAATACAGGACTATGAATTACAACTTTGACTATCAAATGGTTACATTTGGACTACGATTTTCAGCTTTATGTAGTGATTTATCATGTCAAACTGTCATTTATGTCTTGTCACTTAAGGGTTCCACTACGATTTGCAGGTTACTGCAGTGACTTGTCATTACTGTCTAGTCATTTCAAAGTTGGACTTGTCATTACTGTCTAGTATGTATAAATACCACTTATAGCACAAGTTTATTACAATGTCGACTTTATTATGAGTTCCTCACACAAATTCGAAGTTTGCTCATGCAACGAAGTAGATTGTTACTACTGTGATTCGGTAGACCCTTTTTTTACACCCTCTTCAACCGGGCCATATATGTCACATGAAAATTTTGAAGAATTGAAGAAGGCTGAAGAACAACGACAAGAGGACAAAGAGTCATCCCGACTTCTCACTCAGCTTGCTAATGATATTGCATCGGAATGCAAACAAGCTCAAGAATGGATAGACCTCAATAAAAACAAAATCAATGAGCATAAAGATTGGATAAAAAAGAGTAAGAAGGCAATCAAAACGACTGAAAAATGGCTTGCTGAGAAGGATGAGCAGTTGATACACATTATGGTAAAAAAGGATCGTTTGGAAGACAAAATGAGAATTAGGGATGACTATATAACAATGGAGAAAGAGAAGTACCCATTGCAGTTCCCCGAGTTTAAAAATTAGTTACAAAATTGTTGTAATATTATCATGATACAGATTAGGTTGCAAAAGGATCGTTTGTTGTTTTTTTAAATAGCATGTTGTGATTGTTAAAAAAAATCTACAAACTATATTTTATAATATAAAGGCTTCATTAATTGTTATAATCAACAAACTAAACTAAAATATGAAAGCATAGCAATTTCTTGTAAGATTTAATAAAAATATTACAATACATAATAAGTTAACCACTCGTCATTACTCTTCATTTCAAGGTTGTTTTATATCAAAATCAGCGTTATAGGTTTGTGAGCAACTCGCTGAACCACCAATATTAAATGCCATTTTTGCAGTAGAAATTATGTGACGTGCTCCACTACCGGACGCCCTTCCAGTAAATTATTTCTCGTGTGTCCTATTTGACCACATGTAGAACACTCTTTTATAATTGGACCCTCGCCTTGGGATGTAATGCGGTCTGTGTTTCTTGGCCTGCCTGGCTGACGTTTATCCATTATAGGTGGCTTAACAATCATCAAATCATCGGGGATCTCCCATTCGGATGTCTTTGGCAGAGGGTTTATTGATTCCTCATATGTTTTCCTCAGTGTTTCGGTAAAGTAAGCATTTAATGCATACCTCGAGCAGTCTTGGTAATTGTTCACTGTTAAACATCTTATGACATGACCACAAGGTATCCCATCAAGTTGCCAATGCCTACATTTACATGTCATATGTTGGAAATCAACAATCACATTTTGTGCCCCCTTTTTGACATCGCATTTCGTATTTGAGATCATGCGAACATCCCATTTGCTAAAAGTTTTCTTGTTTTCTTTTACAATTTCATCCGCCCAAGGGGTAAGTATTGTTGTTGCTTCCGCTAAAAAAACAGCCAAAATGAAGAAATTAAGATCAATAACATCAAAATTAATAAAACATTAATATTAAAAATTTACTTAATACCTGCAAAGTTACGTCTTTGAAACCACCATTGTTGCATTGTAGCACGAAAAAAATTGATCAACATAAGTATTGGCACCTTACGTGCGTGTCTGGATAATGCATTTATAGACTCCGCACTATTGGATGACATAAGATTGTATTGGTTCCCTTTAAAATGTGCCCTTGACCAAGTTTCTGGATTTATACTTTTTAAGTACTCCCATACTGGTTCTTTTGTCTTTTTCATAACATCCATTGCAGCATCAAAAGCATCAACTGTGTACGCCCTACATGCCTCCCAAAAAATTCCTTTAACTATCTTACTATTGCCGAATCTAGATACTATGTTGAAATACAAATGGACACCACATATTCCATGATGAGCGTGAGGAAAAATGTTGGCAACGGATGTTGCTATAGATGGAGACCTATCATATATAATTGTAAGCTCCTGCATATTTCCTAAGCAATCACATAGTTTTTGAAAAAACCATGTCCAAGAATCGGTACACTCATTTTTGCATATACCATATGCAGCCGGTAATATTTGGTTTTGTCCGTCCTTAGTAACTGCAAGTAACATGGTACCTTTGAACTCACCCTTTAGGTGAGCTACATCTACTACTAGGGTCGGTTTACAAAAATTGACAAAAGCGCGTACCTACAATACATTGTATATCAATTCAAATACACCAAAATAAATATTAAAAAATTAATATAATATTATAATACTAACCGAGTAACCGAGTGCGACGTACAAAAACTCAAAGCGATCATCAGCATCTGTTTTAATATGTGTGACAGTACCCGGATTATGTTTGGCCAAGTTGTGACAATACGCCGGAAGTTTGGTAAAAGAATCCTCTTTCGTACCCCTTAACGACAACAATGCATATTGCTTCACACGCCATGCCTGATGGTATGAGATAGTGATATTCAATTGAGCATTCATATCATTAACAATATCTTTTCCCCGATAAACTCTACTATAGTCTTCAGCCAAAACATCAGCAACATATTCACCCAAAACATATTTGTTTGCTTGTCGATGATTAGGTTGCAAAAATGTTGAAAAACATGTGTGTACATCAACAAATTTATTCAGTTGGAAAAGTCCATCAGAATGTTTAATTGCTTTTGCTCTTAGTAACCAAGAACAATTTTTCGAAACACACAAAGCTTCATACCTTGATTTGGTGGATCTACTTGTCCTCGTCTGGAAACCTTCTCGAAGACATTTTTTTACCAATACACCTCTTTAAAAGTTCTTTGTTCTTAAATATACTCTCACATTGAATCTTTTGAAGATTCATGTCTACCATCTATGTTGGGATATCTTCATTTATATCAACTGGGCATGCTGGTACAGGGGGCAAACCGTGAAAAAGGTTATCGGGAAACTTAGCTTTAACTTCATCACCCAAATCATCTCTATCGGAATTGCTTTGTAGCTCGATTATATCTAAACGTACATCACCAACATCAACATAATGCCCGTAAACATGATTTTTTTCATTTTTTTGACTTGATTTTTTTTCTTTTTAGTTTTATCTACCACACGCCTATTCATAACTTTAACTTCTTGTTCAGCAACATCATCACAATGACCACCCACATCATTAAGATATGCACCAACATCATCATCACCAACAGACTTGTAATTCTCAGGATCCACATAGTGAATAGGTGAATAACTAACATTAACATTTTCAGCAACACTGTGAAACTGAGGTACACTAGGAGTATTGAAAGTACCTATCGGATCGCTGCTCCCTTTATAACTGCATAAATTACCAACAAGCTGATTTCCAGTTTGACCACCCCCATTAACCTCCTCAACTTCATCAACCACCACAAACACTTTCACAGCCCTTCCTCCACTACATTTGATTACGTTTATCAACATTCTACCATCCATGTATTCAACTATAGCTATATAATAATTTAATTCAGGATGGTGGAAACGAAGACTAATTTTATATTTGTCTAACAAACCAATTTTGCTTCTTACCAAAGATATAAAATCACTATAACTAATATACTCAGAAAATATCAAAGCAAATTCAGAAATACCTCCCTGTGGACATACGTATTCCAAATTAGTTCCATTAACTTGTCATCTCCCACCGGTTACAAGACAAACCAAATATTCAATCATTTTTTAGAGCAAATTTTAGAGAAACTTCGTAAACAAATAACAACCAAACTGATAATTTTCTACAAAACTTTTTATATAGCAACATGATTTCGTAGTCAAACCAATTGATTTCATAGTCAAACTAAAAAAATCACAAATTCGCAGATGAAATGAGAGTAAATCGCAGATGGGGCTATTCCATCTGCGATTTTACCCTACATTTTCAATATATATAGAGAAAAAAAATTAAAAAAAAAAAACCACATGCGAATGTACAAGCAGCTAAAGCACAATTGTACTTTAGCTGCTTGTACATTCGCAGATGGGAAGCCCATTTCGCAGAGGGGACTATTCCATCTGCGAAATTCAAGGCTATTTTTGCAACTTCGGTTTTTTTGGCTATTTTTGTAATGTAATTAGTGTAAATGGCTATTTTTGTCATTTTCTCTTTTCTAATTAATTTGTTAAGCGTGTAATAAATTAACAAATCATTTCCTCATCCTCCTAAAGTCATCTCTAGCTATTTCTAGTTATTGAAGGCAACCAAAAAATGAATGTGGTTTTATTCCATAAAGTTATACCAATCTAGATATGACCTTAGACACCTAATCCAAGAGTCTTCCACTTGGAGAAGTCATCAACATAAAATTTGCAAGTGTAGACTTTAAATAACCAACGAAGTGTGTTTTCCAAAACCACTTCCAAACGTTGAATCATATCATACGATGACCCAAATATAAGTGATCAACTATTCCTTTGTTTTACAAGATATCGTATGGACATGAGACATAGATACAATTCAATCTTATGGTCCAAGATTCTATTTTCCTATTTTCGATTTATGATGACCTTATTAGACTACAAATTAAACACATCAATTTAGTCCAAGCTGGTCCCAACACTATAATGTCAACATCAAATCACTGAGGGGCCCAAAAATATCACTTTTCCTCTAAAGGCAAAAGAAAACGAATAAACTTCGATTACATAATTATAACCTTTAGTTATCATGCCATACATGAATTTCATTTTATAACATCCAATTACAGATGCGTTTATGTAATACAAAGAAGAGAGGATGTTATTGTCTTAAAATTACTTGTGAATGAATCCATGAAGTAATCTCTATGCTTGGGTTTATCGAATACTTAAAATCTAATTTAAGTACTCATGAGTAATTGCATCAATATCCATGATATTTCCATTCACAATAGATAATCTACTAATACTCCATGACAATCTTAAATCACTACTTACTCTCAAAAGTATGACCGACTATGGCATTTTGAATATATTAAATTTGACAAGTAAACTAGCAAAACGAAACACAAGAATAAATAATTGAAGATTGTAGTTAATCATCTCATAAATAAATCTATATTATTTAATCACAAAAAACAATTACAATTTATTTTGTTACATTGTTTCAAACTATCAACTTACCACTAAAACTAATATCATTTCTTTTTCCAATGCTTTTAGCATGTTCGAAGTGCTTGTTCTTGCATAACACTTTTATAAAAGGACTGGTAGGATTATCATCTGATGATACTTAATTCATGTAACGCCCGAATAGTCAGGTACTTTCTTATGCAGCTTATTCAAAAATATATATGTATTTTATGAATAGGGTCGTACGCTGGGTGTACATAGTGTACGCATGACGTGCACATGGTGAGGCGCGAAGCGGGAAAGTCCCTGTGTACGTTGGGCATAGTTTAGCCAGAAGCAAACCCTAAATTTTAGGGTTTGCACCTTATTTAAAGAACTTATGTCCCTCTTAACCCTCATTCTCTCAGCCTCCATTTCCCTTAGAGTGAAATAATCGAACCATAAACCTCTTGCATGCATTTTGAGCTTACCTTTATGCATTTTTGGTGTTATTTGGTGGTTTTGAAGAAGAAGGTGTATCGAGAAGAAGCAAGGACATGAAGAGAGCTTGTAGATCCAGAAGTTTGGCATCATTTCTGACCTATGTGAGGTATAAAGCATAAACCTTGGCCATTACATGCTTAGATCTAGTTTTGGGGTGATTTATGTTATATTTTGGTGCCATAATTGAGGTTCTTTGAGTTAAAGGAGTTTTAGTCCATATGAGTTGTCCTTTTAGTCTCTTGGAAGTGTTAGGAGCCATAAAAACCGGACCTTGGTGGTTTTGTCTCAACCATGCAAGTGCTAGATATCATCTAAGTGTTTTTATGGACTTAATATATGTCTTAATCCCCATCCATGCATGCAAAAGCATAAAGTCTATAACTTTATGGCTTAGGGCGTTTTTAAGGACCTTGATCTATGTTTTGGAAATTAGGGCTTAATGGATTAAGTCACACAAAGGTCCTTGGGTTGGCTGGCCAGTACGTTTGGCGTACTCCTCGGTACGCTATGTGTACTGGGTCAACCACCTGAATCTGGTCAAGAACAGCGTACGCTGGGCGTACATGCAGAGTATATCGCGCGTATGCGTGTAGTGGGCAAAAGTGATTTTGGGATCTTGATTTGTTGGGCCTCAAGCCCACCTGTGGATGAAGGCCTATGGGGCTAAGGTTATGATGAATGGTATTTGGGCCTTATAGAGCCTAATAATTTTATTGATTGGGCTTGGACACTTTAGGTTGTTTTAAAGTTTGGCCTTCGGAGGAAGAGGCCCAATAATGCAAGGATTTGGGAATTTTTTTGCCTTAAGACATGAATTAGGGTTTGGAGCTTGGAGTTATAATGCAATAGCTAATTAGAATTTTATGTTGTGCGATTGGGGTAGGAGTTCATGGGTCGTTCACTGAGTACGATTTAACACCCACAGTTTGAGGTGAGTCTCCTTTCATAGAATTCGTGGGTCAAAGGTACCAAGGTCGGTACATTAGTTATGATATGGCATGATGATTGTCTTTGTGATGATTATCGGTTGTGCATGTATTTTTTGACGATTCTGTGAACTATGTGTGATATTATATAGTAGTGGTAGGGGTGAAATAGACCCGATATACGGTTGAAATAGACCGAAGGGGCAGGTAGAGCACCCAGATATGCTCGACATTATCTGGTTAAAATAGACCAAAGGGGCAGGTCAAACACCCATATATGCTCGGTAGTATCCGATTGAAATAGACCGAAGGGGGTAGGCCAACACTCGAATATGCTAGGCAGTATGTTTATTTTGTATATGGTATGGTGGGGGAACTCGCTAAGCTTTGTGCTTACAGTTTCAGTTTGTGTTTCAAGTACTTCTAACTTGAAGGGAAAAGGGTCGACTTGATTACGTTACATCACACTATGATTTTCCGCAGTAGAGATTTTGGGACTTATGCTCTGATAATACTTTTTTATGTTTTGTTTTGTTAAAGTGATATGATCACAGTATGTTCACATTGCTTTTGAAATTGATGATGTTTTGGGATATGGATTTAGTAACTTTGAAAATGAAATTTTTGGGTCATATTTTTTGGATGTTACAGTTCACCACGAGGTTGAAATCTTCAACTCTATGTTGGATGTAACTATATTTTCTTATAATATGCCTTAACCGCCATAATCCTTTAGTTATTTTGTTAAAGTTACCGCACCTTAATTGTCGCAGAAAATCTCCATGGGTTCTTGGATTGACGGAACAACTCTGAGATCACCAGTGAAATTCTTTAACCAAGTTGCACCCTTTGTTGCCTCGCTTGATGAAATGTACTCTGAATCGCAAGTAGATTCATCCACCGTTTTCTGCTTGGAACTTTTTCAAGTCACCACTCCCCAATTCAGTAGGAATACCCAGTTGGATTGTGAACAACTATTATCTTTATCCATTTTAAAGTTGGCATCACTATAACCACTCACTCTTAATGTAACAACATAAAATTTTCAAAAAAATAATTCATTTCAAAGCATAATAAAACATATGTCACATTTTCTCAAAATCACAAGTAACAGTTTCCAACACATTTTTATTTAAAATTGTTTATCACAAATCCAGGATCCTCCAAACATACTCCTTCTCTCGTGTGTACAATTGAGCCGGCACCTTCCTGATATCATGAAAATACCTTAAACACATATCACATAACACGGTAAGCATGAATCTTAGTGAGTTCCCCAAAATACCACCTACGCTGCAAATAAGACCCTCCAGTCAATGTGTCTCAGTGGAGACCCTCCGATCCCACAACTCGGGTGGACCCTCCGGTCCTAACTCAGCAAAGCATAGCATAATCACAAAGCATAATGTATAATAAATATCACATAACTCAGCGTAAGCACATATAATAACATTTACATTGATAACATAACAACATAAGTCACAAAGACAGTATGCATAATAACGCATATTACATTATAACAATGAGACCCTCCGATCAATAATGAGGACCCTCTGGTCCAACATCTCTATGAAGACCCTCCGGTCACATAGTAACTACTACTCATATATGTATAGTGAGAAGACTCACCTCGAAAGCAAGCAATCAATAATCCTCGTACTCGAATCTCGAACTAGCCACTGCCTAACACATAGGGCAAATATCTCAATAACTGCTCGATTCTCGACTCTAAATAACCAAAGGTCATTCTTCCTCCTTCTAACTCTTGAAGTGGGTAAAAGACCATTTTACCCCCCTCCAAGGTCTCCATTACTCATGTTTAACCAAAACCTAAAGTCAACAGAAGTCAAACTCGAGTCAGCAGCCCATGTTTGACCCAACTCGCCGAGTGCACCCATGTAACTCGTCGAGTCCACTCATTTCCCCGGAAGTCTCGTGAAGGTCCAGCTCAGCTCGTCGAATTGACCCCCAACTCGCCAAGTTATCACGTGATCCAACTCATCGAGACAAACCCTAACCAACTCATCGAGTCGGCTCATTGACTCGGCGAGTCCATTCAAACTTATTCCTCATTCAGACGATTCAAAGAAGATCTAGCATCTCAAGACTCAATTGTCACATAAAGCTTCGATCTTTATGTTCATGCATGGTATTCAAAGGTTGTTGCTGGAAATGGACTAGAAACATTACCCTAAACTGTTTTGGAGTTATAAAACTTGTTTTTGATGGTGTAATGGTTATGCTAATCCATTTTCAATGGCTATTATCAAATTTTCAAGTATTGTATGGTTTATTTATGATTCTTGAAATTGTTGATATGAATATTCATGAACTTATGAGTTTAGGTGATCATAGGAATTACTTGCAACTTGTTTGGTAGTTTAATTCTTGATCATTGATGTGTTTTAATGGAATCCATAACTTGTCCTCAAGTTATGGATAACCAAAGGTCACTATTAGTAATTCCATTAAAAGAACACATAAGTTAGAAAAATGAAGAGTCTTCATTTTAATAAACAATTAATCATAAGTTATGAAAGATGAAAAGTTTTGAAAGTTACAAAACTTGCCCTCAAGTTTTGGAACATGTAAAGTCACCTTAAAACTTTAGTTCCAACCCTTAGAATTTTAGAAGTTAAAATTCAACTCTTATAATTTATAATATTATAAGTTGATAATATATATATATATATATATATATATATATATATATATATATATATGTATAAGATCAAGTCGTCTTACCTTTAGTAGGCCTCATTCACGAAGCCGGATTATAAGGGGGGGGGGGGGTATAAGGTTGTTGCCTATAAAATGGCAACTTAATGGGTGTCCATTCTCACCCACCGCTTCCTTGACTGGTGGAGGTTCGTTAGCAGAATAGGTTGGACAGGGACTATAATTCTCATAAAACGTATGATGAATAATATAAACTAACTAAACCTTTTATAAATTCCCAATCTTAGTTACTTTAGGAAAATGTGAAAAATGTGCTAATCCATGAAATTACACTTTGCACTTTGTTTGAGCCGTTAGTGGAGCGTGTGTGGGTAACCGGCACACTAATTGGTTTTAACAAGGTAGGCAAAGGGTTTCTTAAAGTTTATCATAGGTCGGTGGAGCGTGTGTGGGTAACCGGCACATCGGGTGAGTGATAAACCTTTAAGAGTACCAAGTAATTTACATGGTTACTTCACACCTTGTTTTGTGATCCTCGACATCCCAGTCACAAAACCTGAAGGGCACACTCGAGAATGAAACATGCCATTGAATAGTTCAATGAATCTCAAAAGAATCTAGGAGTTTCAAAATCCAATTAAAACCTAATAATACATTTCGTTTATTGGTAGAAATTGGTGAATCGTCATTCACCTACTGTGACATCCCCAAAATCACGGCCAGAAAAGACCAGTTTGTTTATGCTTTGTTTAAAAATCAGAGTAACATTTCAAATAAAAGTGTTGCGGAATTTGTCCCAAAACAAAATATGATAAAGATTTATCAAAAGCATTTCCATATAAATGTATTTCATTAAAAGACTTGGGATGTCATGTTCGTACAGATCAAAAGCATAAACAGTACAATATAAGCCTTACTACATTATTTCATATCTACAGGCCTATATCCGTAATCCCTCGTCCAAACATCATAACTATGCTCAAGCGCCACTACCTGTAATACATAAAACTGAGTGGGTCAGGCTTGGGAGCCTGGTGAGCACATAGGGTTTTCAACCCACAATAAATAAGTTTATTAACTTCATTAAATTAAACAAACCCAATTACCCGTTCCCGTTATCCTCACATTACGTCCCTAAGCATCTATCATAAGGGACCTATCCTAAGGATTATCATCAGGACGATCACTACTGCTAAGGGGATTCCTCAGCAATAAATGTCCTTAAGGCAACCATGTGGGGGATGGAGTACATCTGGTGAGCACACAGTTCAAATAAACACACGGTTCGAATAAACACCTATAGGTTGCGAGCCTGCTAGTGTTCCACTGGACTGTCTAGAATAGTCCGTGGTCGTCATCTATACTCTGCTAGATGACTGGATCATCAATAACATCTATAACGAGGCCTCTCATCGTTTTATCTTGTCACACAGCAACTATTACATCTACCCATGTTTTACCCAACACATTTTGTAGATATAAAATACATATACAGTTTAAATCATTGAAAACATGTATAAAACGTTCATCCAGCATAGATAGCAAGTATTCAGAAAATATGCACACATAGCACGTAATTTATATAAAATATTTCATATCTATGTGTAAGCTGAAAGTAACTATGCACTCACTTGTTAAAGTGATGATTCCAAAATCGGGCAGCGCTTGCTTCTAACGATTCTATTTTCCTTCGACGAAACCTAGCATTATTATCGCTAAATTTTAGTCTAATATTTACCGTGACCAACTATTAGTCTTATTATTATTATTATTATTATTATTATTATTATTATTATTATTATATAAGCGTTAAACAATATTTTCCAACCACTATGTACAGACAGGGGTCAGACATAAAACACCGGAGGCCAAGACCATTTTGACATATAGCACTTCTGAAATCCAACAACCCTATGCGGCCCTTTAAACCAGATTCCCCGTACCGCGAGTAGTTAAAAAAAATTATAACGACACTTATATAAGTTATAATAATAGCTCAAATATTTATTATAAGTTCATAATAACAATACTAATTTTAAATATAAGCTATATTAAAATAAGGTAAGCATAACTTACTTACAAAGGGATTTTAGCTATGAGTCGGGCTCTGCAGGGGCAGAACTTCGTCGCTGAATCTTTCTAAGAAAGATTCGTGCAGCGCTTCAGCGCTCAACTTACTATACTAAAACTACAGAAAGAGAAGTCGAATCACGAGGGACCAAAATGCTCGGGGGATAAGGAGAGAAATACTCTTGAATCAAGAGAATGGTGCAAGAAATATGAGAGCCCAAGCCTCTTATTTATAGTAATTGAATTTACAAAAACTACCCTCCATAATTACTTAATGCCCTTATAGTTATATAAACAACTAAACACCCCTTTATAATAATATTTTAAATAGATTTAATGATATTTGCACTAAACTAATGTTGAAAGAACTCAACATTAGTCTTATAATGACCGCATCGTCGATACCTTTCTAATGATATATACATATGTATATATATGTGTACGTATATATGATTTATACTTTATTTTAATACGTAAATATGCTATTATAATTTGTAACTCGTTCATACGAACTCCGTTTTTGACGTTCTTTATATCCACGCGTAGGCGGGAACGTACCCTACAACTTTCGTTTAGACTCCGTCGGCTAATTTTGAATTTATTTTTAAAGTTATATTTTTAACAGGCCGGGACAGGATTGGTCCGTTAAAATCTCATAACTTCTTCATCCGATGTCCATTTTTGTCTGTCTTTTTATCATTATGCTACTAATAACGAGATCTTCGATTCTCTTTTAGGTTGTGTCGGCTAAAAATCAATCGATCTAAAATTCGAATTTCGGGCTGTACACCGCTAATCCGAAACTTCGAAAAATCATAACTTCTTCATACGAAGTCAGATTTGGGCGTTCTTTTTATCGATGTTCTTAGTTTAACATATTCTACGACTTTCGTTTAGAGCGCTAAGGCTAAGTCTCGCTCTATCATAAATTTACTATTTACGCTTCCCGGTGTCGTGCCGGTTCCGACGCGAAACTTCGACGGGTCATAACTTCTTCGTTATAACTCGGATTTCGGCGTTCTTTATATGTACAGAAACTTTGTGACATATTCTACAACTTGGTTAAGATTATTTACTCTAAATAATCTTTTTGTCGAAAAGTCGTTTTCGACCCTTATTGCCTCTAAATTGACTAGCCCGGATCTGCGGGCGTTACACCTACCTTCAAATATTTTATAGCTTGGATTACGACATCCCTCTTCTAAGTTATAAAATATTCTGTTGGTTCCTAGCCTTAATATTACATTTGGGTGTTTTATTAAGGACTATCCTATATCTAAATTTAAACTTGTCCTTTGTTTCAGATGTCTTCTAACAATGTTGCTTCTGGCTCATGAACCTTGGTGGGAGAGTCATCTTTGATCGATCCAACTTTATGGATTGGATCAGGAACATCAGGACGGTCACTCGTTATGAGGACAAAGAATATATCATTGACAAGGAGCTAAAGTAGATTGATGAGACCACTGCTACTCCTGAGAATATCACTGCATTTTAGGCACATGAAAGGGATGCTACCAAGGTATCATGCATCATGATAGCCACCATGACAACAAAACTCCAAAAGTCCAATGAGGACTATTACCCTTTCGAGATGTATCATGATTTGATGGACCACTACCAGTAAAGTTCTCGTCAAGAAAGGTATGAAATAATCTCCTCCATAATAACAACCCAAATGAAGGATGGTGAACCCATCACGGGCCACATGCAGAAAATGCAAAGATTTGTGGACCGTTTGCTAAAGCTTAATGTAAACTTCCCCGAGGATTTGGCAATAGATATCATTTTTCACTCCTTGCCTTCATGTAATGATCAATTCCGAATGACATACCACGTGAATAAGGAGGAAGTCACACTTAGTAAACTTCAAGGACTCTTGAAGACCGCAGAAAGTGGTCTCAAGGGTAAGTCGTTTGTTACCACTCCTACTCCTACCGTCTCCCCTGTCTTGGTAATTGGGCAAGGCAAAGGGAAGAAGAAGAAGAAGAACCCTTCTAAGGGTACCAAGGGAAAGTCCCTTGAAGGCTCCTCCTCAAACAAAGACAAGAAAGGCTTTGTTACTCCTTCTTCAACCCTAATGAGGCTGAATGCTTCTATTGCCATGAAAAATCTCACTGGAAGCGAAACTGCCCAAAGTATCTGCAAGATGTGAAGGATGGGAAAGTTAAACCCAACCATACAGGTATTTACACTATTTTGTCTAATAACTCACACCATTCTAAGTCTTGGATCCTTGATACCAATTGTGGTATTCATATATGTTTTGATTTGCAGGGACTAAGAAGAAGTGAGAATGTGGAGCATGGAAAGATAAACTTGATCATGGGGAATAGGAAAGTTTCACCTGTCACGTAGATTGGAGTTTATACTTTATTGCTAAGTAGTGGGTTTAGTTTAGATTTAAATAAGTGTTATTACTTGCCTGAAATGGCAAGAAACATTATTTCCTTTCACAGTTTGTACAAACAAGGTTTTACCTTTTCTTTTGATAATGAAAATGGTGGTATTAATGCTTTCTTTAATAATGTTCTTTATTTTAAAGCATTACCTTGTGATGGTGTGTATGAAACTGTATCTATTGTAGATAATTTAGGAAATAATGTATTGTGTATTGATTCTTCCATTACCTTGGATAAAGCATATCTATGGCATTGTCGTCTTGGACATGTAAGCAAGAAACACATAGGCCAACTCCAAAAGGATGGAGTCTAGGAAGCATTTGGCTTAAAGTCAGATGATAACTGTGAATCTTGTTTACTTGGAAAAATGACAAAGTCACCCCTTACTGGTACTTGTGCCAGGGGTGAGGGTCTGTTGGACCTCATACATTCTGATGTGTGTGGACCCTTCAGAACCACCACAAGAGATGCCAACCGCTTCTATGTGACTTTTATTGATGATTACAGTAGATATGGATATATCTACTTAATCAAGCATAAGTCAGAAACCTTTGAAAAGTTCAAAAAGTTTAAGCAAGAAGTGGAGAATCAATTGGGAAGGAACATTAAGATGCCCCGATCCAATCAATATGGTGAGTATCTTAGTACCGAGTTCCTTAACTATCTTAAGGAATGTGGGATTGTCTCACAATTGACACCTCCTAGGACACCACAGCTTAATGGTGTAGCCGATAGGCGCAAACAAACCTTGTTGGACATGGTTCGTTCCATGATGAGTCGAGCTTCGCTACCAATCTATTTTTGGGGGTATTCCTTAGAGATTGCCGCCCATATCCTTAATCTTATCCCTACTAAAAAGGTTGCCAAAACACCTCACGAGATGTGGACTGGAAAAGTACCAAATCTATACCACATCAAGATTTGGGGTTGTGAGGCTTTCATGAGGCGCGAGTCTCTCGATAAGCTTGAACCCCAAAGTGAGAGGTATATTTTCATCGGCTACCCACAGAAATCCTTTGGTTACCACTTCTACAGACCTAGTGAAAATGTGGTTTTTTGTAGCAAGAAGAGGAGTCTTTCGAGAAATAGAGTTTATAAGCCAAGGAAACAGTGGGAGGCAAATTGACCTTGAATAAATTCAAGAGTTAAGTGGTAAAGGAACCTCAAACTCTAGCCATCAACCTGAGGAGGAAACTCTTGTTGATCCGACAGAAGAATCTATACCTCTGAGGCGTTCCACAAGAGTTAGGACTGCACCTGAACATTACTATGGTTTCCATATTACTGCTGAAGGTGATACACTTATCAGTGATAACACACTGGTGAGTCTGGATGAACCTAACAACTACTCGGAAGCCATGGCATGCCCTGCGTCAGCCAAGTGGAAAGAGGCTATGGATAGCGAGATACAATCCATGTATGACAATCAAGTTTGGAACTTGGCTGACAATGTACCAGGTCGTAAGACGGTAGGGTGCAAATGGATCTTCAAGAAGAAGATCGACATGGATGGTAATGTACACACTTACAAGGTGCGACTGGTTGCGAAGGGCTATTCTCAAACTCCAGGAGTTGCTTATGATGAGACCTTCTCACCAGTAGCAAAGATTAAGTATATTAGGGTCCCGTTAGCCATTGCTTCATTTCATGATTATGAAATATGGCAAATGGATGTCAAAACCGCCATCCTTAATGGAAGTTTGGCTAAAGATGTTTACATGTGTCAGCCAGAAGGTTTTGTCAGTACAGAATACCCTAATAGAGTGTGTAATCTTGAAAAATACATCTATGGATTAAAACAAGCACCTCGCAGATGGAATCTTTGTTTCGATGGGAAAGTCAAAGAGTTTGGCTTTTCGAGGAGTGAAGATGAATCTTGTGTATATGTCAAGGCTAGTGGGAGTATAGTCAGCTTTTTGGTATGGTATGTGGATGACATACTGCTCTTAGGAAATCACATTCCAACCTTGCAGGAAGTCAAGTATTGGCTTGGGAAGTGTTTCTCTATAAAGGACCTTGGAGAAGCTGCCTATATCCTAGGGATAATGATTCTAAGAGATCGAGGTAAAAGGCTAATTAGGCTTAGTCAAAGTACCTACTTGGATAAGGTGCTGAAGAGGTTCAACATGCGGAATTCCAAGAAAGGAGAGTTACCTATCCAGTGTAATGCCAGACTGAGTAAGACTCAGAGCCTCTTACTCAGAGCCCGAGTACTGAGGCTGAAATAGCATAAATGAGTCGAGTACCATATGCTTCCTTTGTAGGCTCGATCATGTATGCTATGACTTGTACTTGTCCTGATGTGGCCTTTGCATTGAGCATGGTCAGTAGATATCAGGGGAACCCTGGAAAAGCTTATTGGACTGTGGTAAAGAATATTCTCAAGTACCTGTGGAGGACTAAGGACTGGGTTCTTAACTCGGTGGGAGTGATGATGTAACGTCCGTAGATTAGGGCTAGTCAATTTAGAGACGATAAGCGTCAAAAACTACTTTTTGATAAAAGATTATTTAGAATCAATAATCTTAACTAAGTTTTAGTATATCTCACAAGGTTTCCGTGCATATAAAGAACACCGAAATCCGATTTATAACGAAGAAGTTATGACATGTTGAAGTTTCGCGACAGAACCGGCACGGCACAGCGTGACGTAAATAGTGAAATTATGTTAGAGCGATATTTAGCCCTATTGATCTAAATGACAGTCGTAGAGTTCGTTAAACCGAGAGAGTGCATAAAAAGAATGCCCAAATCTGACTTCGTATGAGGAAGTTATGATTTTTCTAAGTTTCTGCTTAGCAGTATGCAGCTCGAAACTCGAATTCGAGATCGAGTGATTGTTGGTCGAAACAATCTAAAAGAGAATCAAAGATCTCGTCGATAGTAGTCCAATGGTAGAAAGACAGACGAAAACGGACGTCAGATGAAGAAATTATGAATTTATAACGGAGTTTTCCTGTCCCGATCTACTAAGAATATATAATAAAAAATAAATTCAAAATTAGCCGACGGAGTCTAAATGAAAGTTGTAGAGCTTAGTCTCACCTACACGTGGATATACAAAACATCAAAAACGGAGCTCGTATGCAAAAGTTACACAAGTTTAAAGTCTGCTTAATCGAGTACGCCCAACGTAATTTTGGAGTACGCCCAGCGTACCCGGAACCGCCTCAGCTACGCATGCAATGACGTCACTCGAGTACATACGCATGCAATGACGTCGCGTACTCCCAGCGTAAGGCTTAGTATGCCCAAAGTAATCCCTGATTCAACACCCTATAAATAGAATGCGAGGGCAGCCGATTCCTTGGCTCATTTTCTCTTCTCTCTCTCTCTCTCTCTCTCTCCCGTTTTGACTCGATTTTCGTGCAAGAAATATCCCGAAACCCCAATATCATTCCCGGGTGCCGAAGCAAGTCCCGAAGCCCCAAAGATTCCGAGAAGTGAAATTTCCAATCCGAAGCTATGCCCGCGAGAAGCCCGGTTTTGGTGAAGATATCCCGGTTTCACCGAAGAATACTACTTCTACAAGCCATAGTGCTGTTCGATCAACTTCTAATCAAGTGAGTGTATATTTACTTTCTTCTAACACATAAATATAAAGTATTAGCTATGAAATACATGCTATGTGTTATATATTATTTGTCTATTTGATATGGACTTGGAGTTGATGTTTTTATACGAGAGTTAAATGATTTAAATTGTGTTTGTATTTATATCTACAAAAGTTTTGGGTAGAACATGGGTAGATGGAATAGTTGGTGACGATGCAACTTCGTCCCTATTGAGTAAAGCCTTGGTGGCGATGCGACTTCGTGCCAATTGAGTAAGCTTTGGTGACGATGCGACTTCGTGCCTATTGAGTAAAGCCTTGGTAACGATGCGACTTCATGCCTATTGAGTAAGCTTTGGCGACGATGCAACTTCGTGCCTATTGAGTAAAGCCTTGGTGATGATGTGACTTCGTGCCTATTGAGTAAGCCTTGGTGACGATGCGACTTCGTGCCTATTTGACAAACCTTGGTGACGATGTGACTTCGTGCCTGTTAAGTGAACCTTGGTGACTATGGAGTTAGCGCCTGATAGCTATGGATTTAGTACCTGATAGATAAACTTTGGCAGCAATGGACTTTGTGTCAATTCCTTAGGTCAATCCTTAAGTCAATCCTTAGGAACGAATGAAGGAAGGATAGTCGATTCTTAGGGTAAAACCTTAAGAAATAAAGAAGATAATGGGGATGGGTAATTGGGTTGATTGTTTGATGATTGAATATAATAAATATATTATTGTGGGTTGAAAACCCTATATGCTCACCAGGCTCCCAAGCTTGACCCACTCAATTTTCTTTGCATTACAGGTAATGACACAAGAGTATAAGTTGGTGGACTTGAAGAAAGATTTTGGATTATAGATCAGTGATTATAAATGACTGTTGTAAGGTCTATTTTATATTGTTTATGTTTTTGATCTGTATCGAAACATGACATCCCGAGGTATTATTATTTAATGAAAATATACTTTTCCTTAAGAAATGCTTTGATAATTTTTTATCATATTTTGTCCGCAACAATTTTCTTTAAACGATTACTCTGATTTTATAAAACAAAGCATAAACAAATCGGTCTTTTCTGGCCGTGAAAATTGGGGATGTCATAGTTGGTATCAGAGCATTAGTTTAAGCGAACTAGGAATTTGTAGGATTTCTAGACTTAAACTTAGAATGCTAAGCGATGATTGTGAGATGAGTGTCTACCATATTTTAGACACGAGCACTAGTATATTTTAGGAAAGATGTCTAAAATGATTTTATGGGCTAAATGCTATATGTTTGTCATATATGGAATTGTTTGTCGGATCTATGGTCTGTTGCCGACCGGATCTGGAAACCTTATGTGTTTAGGATTCTAAGCGTACGACTACGGTATTAGAACTAGCATGTAAACGTTTCGGAGTGATAAGGAGATTTATACGTCTGTTGTAAATAAAGCTTTCGTATCTTAAAATTCTTGCCTAAGTACACCGAGTGTCTGCTTGGGTGTACAAAACGTTATGGTGAAGACTCGTAGAGAATTGAGTAAATGGAGGAAATGAAAGGCTTATGATAGCGAATGACACCTATCGGAAGATATCGTAAGAGTGGTGTCTTTCCTTTAGTTTATATCTAATAAAATAACAGAACATTTAGAGGAGTACGGTACGTCTGAAGTACACCTTCGATTGGCAGGATGATGGAATGTAAGTCCCCAAATTTGCTTGTGTATCAATCAGATCCAATTGATGGTGCGGAATCCCAATCAATTGGATGATGTCAGATCAAAATAGAAGAGAAGTAGAAGAAGAATTAAGATGAATCTAATGTATTGATGATATGATTGATGCTCCTTACAATAGATTCTCTCCCACACACACTTCTTCTCTCTAACTTTCTCTCTCTTCTCTAGCCTTACCTCTTCTAACCGTACACTCCCACATGCACTCTTCAATTTATATGGACCTCCAGCCATACACATGTGTACAGCCGCACACCCTGTGTATGGCCGTACACAGGGTGTACGGCCGTACACACAAACCGCAAACACATACAACATTACATAAAAATATATTTTCCTAGAAAAGCAAAGTATAAACCATATTTTTGACCCAACAATCTCCCCCTTGGTTTATAGATTTCTTTTCTAAATGACCCAACAAGCTCCCCCTAAAAGTAGTTGGCTATTATTGTTAGTCTTCATTGGGAACTTGGCTTCAGCATTAATCTTCAAATTTCTTCGCAGCATCAAGATGAACATATGAATATTCAATAAATGGCTTCATCTTGAGCAGTTGGGATTTCTGCAGAATTTGACATTGAACGCACATTGGGTGAGGAGGCTTCTTGTAGACATTCTTGAAAGATAGCGCATTCATCTTGAGAATCTTTAGAGAGAACAACGGAGAGAAATAATCTACTGGATCACTTCAGCAGGTTTAAGATAGCAGCAGACTGATTGAGGAGGCTTCAATGCAATCTGTCACATAATCTTCAATTTCAACTTCACCTTTCTTCTGGGGTTGACAAATTAAATGTTGAAAGAATAATCTTCATTTCTTGTTCCTTCGAATGAGAATTCTTCGATGCTTACGGATGAAGCCTTGGCTCAGAAGATCTTCAATACAGTCTCCACGAGTCTCATCTACGCCTGAAATCACTTTTCAAGACAAAACAAAACTAAAAGAAAATTTAGCACACAAAAAAAAATATTTTTGGATTTTTGATATTTTCTGGAAAAATAAAACAGAAATAACACTTTTTTTAATTTTCTGTTTTTTGTTTGATTTTTGAATTTTTCTGATTTTTGTTTGATTTTTAATTTATTTTTAATTCTCCCCCTAAAATTTGTGCATAGAGGAAAACTATGAACAAATTTATTAAAATTATATCTAACTTTGAGAATGATTTGGGATCAAAGTTTTTAGACAGCCTTTATCCGCTTGTCGGTACCTTCCATCTTCACGTCTTTGTCTGGTCGATCGCCGGTATTGTTGTCCACTTAAACATGAAAAATTGTGACAAAATTAGGACATACTATAAGTGACATGACAATGTGGTCCTAAGTTCCTAGATATTATATATGATCCTAAGTTTCTAGTTACTATATCTTAAGGACCATTAGCTGACGACGACCAGGGATATTGTTGTCCACCTAAATTGAGCAACGAGATCTATAGACAATCTTTGAGTGTTCAATTTTAATTGTACTGGAACATGTTTCCCGCTTCCAAATATGCCCGGTAATCAAGGACTTCCAGAGTACTCCTTACATCGGATGAGCAGACCATCATTAGGGGAGAAGATAGATTCAGAGTATTATCACTTATAGTGCATATGCTGTGTACCAGGTCGGATTGTTAGTCACGCAAAGGAGACAACATATGGCTAACAGATAAGAGGAATTTCATATGTATATGTATATATATATATATATATATATATACACATATAATATGCAGAGAAATAGAGTTGCATATGTTACAGTCCAGTTCGGATCTCTTCCAATCACGCAGAGGAGGTAACATATGACTAACAGACAGAAAGAAAGAAAATGATTTTCTACAGACCTAATTTATAGGAATTTACCAGTTGTCCCATCAATACCGGAATTAAGGACAGAATCCACACATGGAGGAAAAGTTAAACCACGGTTCCAGATACGGGTTCATTTAATGTGACGAGTAGATTCCCATATATATCTCCCTGCTCAACCTATCCAAGCGTCGTATTGTCAGGCTAAACAGATCTAACTAGGTCAAGATTTGTCAAGTCATTTGATTTCTTAAGTTCAACTCTGCCTAGTCATGTCCATTTAGAATTTTTCGTGCCTACCAATGCATCAAACCAGAGCATAAACCCTTCAACTTTGGGTATGTTACGCAAACTCAAATTGCCCGTTATCAATCACTTCCCAAAACATCTCCCTTAATCACATTCCATAACCAACATATTATTATTATTATTTTTTGATTTTTGATTTTTTAATGTTTTTGGATTTTTTAAAATTTAAAAATTTTTGTTTTGGTTTTATTTCTCCCCCTAAATTTTTGCATAGGAGAGAAACGAAAGTAAATGTGCAAATTTAAACTATCCTAAAACAAAATTTTGTCTTTAAAGCGAATCAGATTAAGAAAAACTCAAGAGTATAGAGAAGAAAACTCAAACCGTAAGTCACCGATTGAATTTGCATCCAGAAGGTCTGAGAACAGCACGTGTAATCTCAGAACAAATCCGAAAATTCTTCATGTCATTAAGCACAAACCCCGTGAGTGATCACTTCCTTTCTTCCCTTCCCGCAAAGGACACATACTCTCAAACAAATGTCTGAATTTTGTACAGCTGAGAGATGTCCCCTATCCAGTGCCAGGAACAGCCACTACCAACAAACCGAAGTCTGATGATATGCCTCCATAGCTGCTCCGACACAGAGCGGGATCAGTTGGTCTTTGGAACCCAGTCCATTTTGAAACTGGGTTGACCTTTGTCATCTTTCCAGGGTACTCTCTCCCATGACATATCCTGCTTATCACAAATAGAAGATGTAAAAATATTAGAAGCGTTAGAAGATTTGGGAGAATGAGCCTTTGGAACCCATTTGTAGTTGGGTTTAACCCATTTCTTTTTCGATCTGATGGGTGGCTCAATACTTGCTTTGGGACTTGATGTCGGCTGTTGAGATGATATTGATTTTGGCTTCATGGGAGCATCTCTTGGATTTGACTTCTTGGCCGAGATTCCCTTCTTGTTCTTGGGATTCAGATTCTTGGCCTTGTGGGTTTGATTCTTGGCCTTTTGCGCATTCCAGCCACCATTGTCTGAACGTGACCTAGAGGGGTTTCTTTTAGAAAACCTCCCTCTTGGCACATTCTGCCAGCCTTGTGCGTCGTAGGGAACGTATGCATGATTTGGACAATTTTTGGCAATGTGTCCAGGTGTTCCATAGTGAAAGCATGTCTTTTTCTTCACTGTGGAGTTGTTTCTTCCTGCCCCTGGTGGCGTAACCTTGCCTCATTTCTGATTGTTCCCACAAGCACACTTGCAGCAAGTCGGCTGTTTCACTTGATTTGGTGGCCTGTACTTCTCAACAACATGTTGATCAGAAGCAACTGAGTTCGAAGCAACAGATTCAGAGTTCAAGGAGTCATTGGTGTGTTCAATAGACTTCTCCTTGTTCTCATCCTCTACTACTTTACCTGCACAAGAAGTAGAATCATTAGTATCGTTCAGCTCAACACCCTCAGTTGGCCCTGATTGTTCAGTCTTAACTGAAGCTGAAGCAGGGGTTTGGCTATACTGAGCAGGCATGTCTTCCTCATTGGTCTCAAGGGGTGGGTTATAGTTGTGATTGAAAGGTGGAGGAACACTATCATACCCTAAACCCTTGTTTTGATTATCTTTGAATTTTAATTGGTTTTCAAATAATGACTCGACTGTCTTACTTGACGCAGTGTAATTTTTGAAACTAATATCTGTTTTTTTCACACTTAATTTTCAAAGCGTCAAGTTCTTCAGTTACAACAGCAAGTTTGTGTTTAATGTGATCCTAATTTTCACACTTGTTGTTGTACTCTTCCTAAAGCTTCCTAAAGTCTTTGGTTTTTGCTTCTAGTTGTGCTTTTAACGGTTTCTGACCTTTCCTTAGAGTATAGCCTTCATATTTAAGGTCCTCATTTTCCCTTTTAAGCAAATCAATTTGTTCGCGAAGAAATTTAATCGTAGCTTTACAAGATGGAGTATATAAAACTTCATTTACCGGAATTGATGTGGAACTCATTTTCTTTTTATTCTTTTTAATTTTTTTTATATTTTTAATTGCCCTTTGACTTAAAAACTGAGAAAGTCAACCTTAAAAGTCAAAATTAAAAAATCAAACTCAAAAGTCAAACTTGAAAAGTCAAACCGAAAAGCCAAATTTGAAAATTTAAAAGTCAAACGAGAAAGTCAAAATTTAAAGTCAAAGGTCAACTTTTAAATCAAAAGCAAAATTGTAAGGTCAAAAGTTAAAAATAAAGTCTAAAATTAAAAACTAAATTTTTTGGGATGAAAATGAAATTTAAAAATAAAAAAAAATTGATTTTTAGGGTTAAAAAAGCCAATTTTCAAAAATAATAACCGAGAAGGAGAGGTTATGTATTAAATTTCAAAGGAGTAACACAAAGATTAAGCTAGATGAGTTGGTAAGGCGCGCTGTGGCAATGACCCGGAGGTCCAGGGTTCGATCCCCGGCACCTTCAAACCCGATTCCATTTTTTTATGAAAGCACTGCTGCGAGGACTAGAGCTGCGAAGCGAGGATGCAGATGCGAGACCGAAGCGAAGATGCTGGACCGCACACCGAGACCACACACGTCCGAGCCGCACACTCCGAGGCCGCACACCGAGGCCGCTGAGCCGCACACCTTCAAGAGCTCAACCGCACACCTTCAAAGTCTGGCCGCACACCTTCAGCAAAGTCGCGAAAAAAAAACGACGTTTTTCACCCTTTTTTACTCCAAAACTCAATCAAAAACTCGTTTTTATGAAAAATTCAAAGAAGAAACCCCCCCTAATTTTCAGAGATCTATCCAAAAACGCAATTATATTTTCAAAATAAGATCAAATAAGCTCTAGATCTGACAAAATTGACTTATACAACCTTGCTCTGATACCAATTGTAAGTCCCCAAATTTGCTTGTGTATCAATCAAATCCAATTGATGGTGCGGAATCCCAATCAATTGGATGATGTCAGATCAAAATAGAAGAGAAGTAGAAGAAGAATTAAGATGAATCTAATGTGTTGATGATATGATTGATGCTCCTTACAATAGATTCTCTCTCACACACACTTCTTCTCTCTAACTTTCTCTCTCTTCTCTAGCCTTACCTCTTCTAACCGTACACTCCCACATGCACTCTTCAATTATATGGACCTCCAGCCATACACATGTGTACAGCCGCACACCCTGTGTATGGCCGTACACAGGGTGTGCGGTTGTACACACGTGTACGGCCCTACACACAAACCGCAAACACATACAACATTACATAAAAATATATTTTCCTAGAAAAGCAAAGTATAAACCATATTTTTGACCCAACATGGAACGATTGGTGTAACTCTTGAAGTTGTCCCATCGTCTGGAATTCCCATCACCAACCGAGTTGAAGTAGAACTGATGATTGAAGATACGCATGGAAGAAGTCCTAGTAGAGTCTAGGAAATTTTTATGATTAATTGGACACATTCGTATGTGTTAAATTGTTTTGTGATATTAGAACTTGGAGACTGCGAGACAATACTTGGGAAAAGTATGAGTAGGTGTGAATAGTAGTAGAGATCTATACTACTTGAAGCACATGAATCACGCTTAGATCAGGGAAAGTCACAAGGTTACCAAGAAGCTTGTAATTGAGTTCGTTTTTATTCAAGTATGTCGTTACCATTGTTTCGGTAATGACTACGAAGATGATTGATATTTTGACCCTAGTGGTCATATCAAATTGAGTCTGACTACGATGAGTTGTTACGTGGTTCCGAGAACCAAGTTCGATGTAACATCTGACTTAAGTCAGAAGATTGGAATTATTTTACAAGCCCTATTTCGTTGATGATTCTGGGACGTAATCATCCTAAGGGGGTGATAATTGTAACGCTCGTAGATTAGGGCTAGTCAATTTATAGACGATAAGCGTCAAAAACGACTTTTTGATAGAAGATTATTTAGAATGAATAATCTTAACTAAGTTTTAGTATATGTCACAAGGTTTCCGTGCATATAAAGAATGTCGAAATCCAAATTATAACGAAAAAGTTATGACCTGTCGAAGTTTCGTGATAGAACCGGCACGACACAGGGTGACATAAATAGTGAAATTACGTTAGAGCGATATTTAGCCCTAGTGATCTAAACGAAATTCGTAGAGTTCGTTAAACCAAGAGCGTGCATAAATAGAATGCCCAAATCTGACTTCGTATGAGTAAGTTATGATTTTTCTAAGTTTCAACTTAGTAGTATGCAGCCCGAAACTCTAATTCGAGATCGAGTGATTGATGGTCGAAGCAATCTAAACGAGAATCGAAGTTCTCGTCGATAGTAGTCCAATGGTAGAAAGACAGACGAAAACGGACGTCAGATGAAGAAGTTAACAATTTATAACGGAGTTTTCCTGTCCCGGCCTACTAAAAATATATAATAAAAAATAAAATCAAAATTAGCCGACGGAGTCTAAATGAAAGTTGTAGAGCTTAGTCTCACCTACGCGTGGACATAAAGAACGTAAAAAATGGAGCTCTTATGAGAAATTTACGCAAGTTTGAAGTCTGCTTAATCGAGTACGCCCAACGTAATTTTGGAGTACGCCCAGCGTACCCGGAACCGCCTCAGCTACACATGCAATGACGTCACTTGAGTACATACGCATACAATGACGTCGCGTACGCCCAGCGTAAGGCTTAGTACGCCCAGCGTACCTAGATTTACGCCTAGCGTAATCCCAGATTCAGCACCCTATAAATAGAATGTGAGGGCAGCCGATTCCTTGGCTCATTTTCTCTTCTCTCTCTCTCTCTACCGTTTTGCCTTGATTTTTGTGCAAGAAATATACCGAATCCCCGGTATCATTCCCGATCCCCGAAGCAAGTCCCAAAGCCCCGAAGATTCTGAGAAGTGAAATTTCCAAGCCGAAGCTCTGCCCGCGAGAAGCCCGGTTTTTGTGAAGATCTCCCGGTTTCACCAAAGAATACTACTTCTACAAGCCATAGTATTGTTCGATCAACTTCTAATCAAGTGAGTGTATAGTTACTTTCTTCTAACACATAAATATAAAGTATTAGCTATGAAATACGTGCTATGTGTTATATATTATTTGTCTATTTGAGATGGACTTGGAGTTGATGTTTTTATATGGGTGTTAAATGATTTAAATTGTGTTTGTATTTATATCTACAAAAATCTAGGGTAGATGGAATAGTTGGTGACGATGCAACTTCGCGCCTATTGAGTAAAGCCTTGGTGGCGATGCGACTTCGTGCCTATTGAGTAAGCTTTGGTGACGATGCGACTTCGTGCCAATTGAGTAAAGCCTTGGTGACGATGCGACTTCGTGCCTATTGAGTAAGCTTTGGTGACGATGCAACTTCGTGCCTATTGCGTAAAGCCTTGGTGACGATGCGCCTTCGTGCCTATTGAGTAAGCCTTGGTGACGATGCGACTTCGTGCCTATTTGACAAACCTTGGTGACGATGTGACTTCGTGCCTGTTAAGTGAACCTTGGTGATTATGGAGTTAGCGCCTGATAGCTATGGATTTAGTACCTGATAGATAAACTTTGGCAGCAATGGACTTTGTGTCAATTCCTTAGGTCAATCCTTAGGAACGAATGAAAGAAGGATAGTCGATTCTTAGGGTAAAACCTTAAGAAATAAAGAACATAATGGGGATGGGTAATTGGGTTAATTGTTTGATGATTGAATATAATAAATATATTATTGTGGGTTGAAAACCCTATATGCTCACCAGGGTCCCAAGCCTGACCCACCCAGTTTTCTTTGCATTACAGGTAATGGGACAAGAGTATAAGTTGGTGGACTGGACGAGAGATTTTGTATTATAGATCAGTGGTTATAAATGACTGTTGTAAGGTCTATTTTATATTGTTTATGCTTTTGATCTGTATCGGAACATGACATCCCGATGTTTTATTATTTAATGAAAATATACTTTTCTTTAAGAAATGCTTTGGTAAATTTTTATCATATTTTGTTTTGGGAACAAATTCCGCAATAGTTTTCTTTAAACGATTACTCTGATTTTATAAAACAAAGCATAAAAAAATTGGTCTTTTCTGGCCGTGAAAATTAGGTATGTCACAAATGACTTGAGAGTAGTAGGATATAGTGATGCCAGCTTCTAGACTGATCGGGATAATTTCCGCTCTCAGTCAGGATGGGTCTTCAATTTAAATGGAAGGGCAATCACTTGGAAAAGATCCAAGCAGGAGACAGTAGCTTATTCTACTTGTGAATTAGAGTATATAGTAGCAAGCGAGGCAGCAAAAGAGGCTATATGGCTAAAGAACTTCATTGGAGACCTTGGAGTTGTTCCAACTATAAAGGAGCCTATGAAAATTTTCTATGATAGTGAAAGTGCAGTTACCTTAGCGAAAGAACCAAGGGATCATGGAAGATCCAGACACATCGAAAAAAAAATATTAATTCATCAGACATCGAATAGAAGAAGGACTCCTCGTGGCTAAGAGGGTATCATCGGATGAGAACCCAGCAGATCCCCTCACGAAGAGACTGAGTAGGGTTAAGCATCTCCAACATGCAAGGTGCATAGGGTTAAAAGATGATAATAGTTTTAATAGTGGATAGTTTATGAAATTTGTAATATGTAATTGACATTTGATGATAAATATAAGTTGTTATTTATAGGTAAAGTGTTGCTATCTCTTGTCAATCATTTACTAGAACTTCATTTTGCATGTTTTGACTTCCAGAATAATTGGGTTATAGTATAGCATATTATTTAAATTCTCCACATTCGGTCATATGTTGGAAGTAGATATGAATCAAGACTATCATGAGTTGGCTTGTAGATGTCTAAGTTGTTGGACATGGCAAAGAGTTGCTACAACACTCATGAGTGCTCTGAAGTTCTGAGTATTGGAGTCAACCCACGCTCGCTAGTATCACTTCATGGAATTTATCTTGAGTGATCGTGAGACTGTAATATCATATAACTCTTCAAACCTAGAGATATGATTTGTTTCTTATGAGTTGAGTGTACATTGATTGTGTGAAAACGCATCGGTAACTCGATGTTATAAAACGTACCTTTGTGTATATTTCAACAAGTAGTAGAGGAAACATATGAGTCAAAGTTTATATGTTCCCTCTTAGATTAGAAGCGATATCTAGGCCCCTCGATGATTTTGTTTTGACCTATGTACCGGGCCCGGTAAAAAATAATTGATGTGTTCAGTTAAGTTCTATGTCAAACAAATCGGAAATCGAGAAACAACTGCTGTACAATAAGTAAGACATTGTTCCATGTATTTGTCCAGCTGATTTCTAGAACAGAGGATTATATGATCACTTATCTTAAATGGCGTATCATCATCATCTCAGTTCCAAGAGACTTTGAAAGAGCTACGATTGCTAGTCGGTTCCTGAAGACATACCTATAGTTATTAGACTTATCCAAGTGGGAAACTATTGGATTAGATGTCTAAGTCCATAACTATATTTGGTATGTACTTGACCCGACCTGACATGGTCCATTTGGGTTGCATGACATCATAACATTTGGATAGACTAAATGTGAGAAATAGCACTTAAGGTTATTAATATATTATAAGTTCTAATATATTAACACTACTAATATTTAATTAGTATTGATCAAGAATTAATTTATAATTAATTAAGTGATCAAATGGAGACTAATTAAATATATGGTTTGATTATGTAAATAATCTATTGTTACATAATGGGCTAATGATCCATGGTTTATTAGTTGGGCTAAACCCATAGGGTGCTCCATGGATAGTCCATGGAGGTTATAAACCCATGGATCATGAGAAATGAAAAGTCATGACAATTAGGGTTTGCATGGTGTAACCCTAGTTGTGACACCACTGTAAAAGGAACTCATGTCCAACCAAAATCGACACTAAGTTGAGACTAGAGGGCTAGCTGATTTTGAAGTGTAGTATTTCTCTCAAATAGTTATTCCAAAGTTATTGGTGTTGTGTGAAACATTTGAGGCATCACACATGAAGTACTAGGCTCACAAAGTTCTCAAGGAATCCAAGCAACAAAAAAAGGGTATGTTCTTCTACTAGCTTTATGATTTAATGTTCCCCGTGCCATGCTAGTTAAGAAAAGAACCTTGGAAAAACAAATTTGCATGTGTCTTAGACAAAACATAGATCCAAGGTTTCTAGGGTTGCATGTACACCATAGGAGTGTTAGAATGCTCAAAACCCATCAATTTTTGCTCCAAAATGCCAATACATGCTCTTCATGAATGATTAAGCACAATAACCCTCATATGGATGAATGAAGTTGGGACCTCTTACCTCTAAGAACATCACAAGGTCCAGATCTGAGGTCTAGACTTCTTGATAACCCATGCTTCTCAAAGACCCAAACAAAAGGTGGTAAAAGGCCCTAAAACTCCATAGATATGAGATCTAACCAATATAAGGAGAAGGTGAAGACTTCTTACCTTCCTTAGAAACTCTGGACAGAAAATCACTGGATCCAACAGCCTCACTTCCTGCTCCTTGCTTGATAACCTTCTTCTCTTCCTCAAATGATGCACTAAGAACCTCAATATTAGCTTCTCTCTCACTCTCTAGCTCAATTAGCAATTAGGGTTTCTCCCAAGGGTGTAAGATAGCTAGTGAGTCGGAAATGAGGGCACAAGGCCCCTTAAATAGGCCACAAACCCTAGGATTTAGGGTTTCATCCCGCAACGCCAACTCGGCGAGTTGGCACTCTTACTCTTCGAGTCCACTCATTAACCCTCGCGGCCAATCACGACTCTACTCGATGATTTTAGGCACCAAATCGTCAAGTCACCCAGTCAGAACATATATATATCATTCCTCGAAATCAGGATGTTATACTTAACTTGTCTTTTCCACCGAAAGCTAAGAAAATTTCTTTTGTTTTCTAAAAATACTTAAGAATGTTCTTTATTATTGTCCAATGACTTCCGCCAGGATTGTCCTGGTATCGACTAATCATGCATAAGGCTTATGACACATGAGGACAAATACTAGTCATAGCATACACGATCGATCCTATAGCTAAAACATATTAGACTTGACTCATAGCATATATCTCGACGATGTCATTTTCATGTTGATTCCTCGTATGTCGACTATGAACTTGTTCCAATGACTAATGGGGGAGGAGGGGGAAGTTTGTAACGCCCGCATATACGGGCTAGTCAATTTAGAAACAATAAGCGTCAAAAATGAGTTTTTGATGGAAGATTATTTAGAAGGATTAATCATAACCAAGTTATATTATATGTCACAAGGGTTCCGTACATATAAAGAACGACGAAATCTGAGTTATAACGAAGAAGTTATGGCCCGTCGAAGTTTTATGGCAAAACCGGCACAATGTTGGGCAACGAAAATAGATAATATATGATAGAGGACTTTTTAGACTTATTGATCTAAACAAAAGTTGTAGTATGTGTTAAATCGAGAGCGTGCATTAGAAGAACGCCCAAATCTGACTTCGTATGAGGAAGTTATGATTTTTCTAAGATTTGGCATAATAGTGCACAACCCGAAATTTGAATTTTAGATCAAAAAGTTTTTAGTCAATGCGACCTAAATGAGAATTAAATACATCATTATTAGGAGCTCAAAGATAAAAAGACAGACGAAAATAGAGTCCGTATGTAGGAGTTATGAATTTTACGCAGTCATTTAACAGTATAATCTTCTCGTACTGTTAAATTAAAAATCGGTCGAGAATTAGCCGACGGAGTAAAAAGTAAAGTTGTGCATCTTGTTTTTTCCTACGCGTGGGTATAAAGAACGTCAAAAACGAAGCTCGTATGCGAGAGTTATGATTTTTTCTAAGTCGGGAATGAGCTGTGCGAAATCAGGTAACGTGGCACAATCCTGGTCGTTGCTTCCTCCCCAAGGCTAGCTGTGACATCCCCATTGTCACGGCTAGAAAAGACCGATTTTTTTATGCTTTATAAAAATCAGAGTACTTCTTTTAATAAAATGTTGCGAAATTTGTTCCCAGAAAAACATGGTAAATACGTTATCAAAGCATTTTCCGAAGAAATGTATTTTATTTATTTTCAAAACATTTGGGATGTCATCGTCAATACAGAAACATAAGCATAATCAAAACTTACATTTATTTACACTAGTGATCTACATCTCTTTAATCGCTCTGTGTAATGTAACTTCATATCGACCCTTGTGATACAAATAAGCTTGTTGGGAAACCTGGTGAGTACATAGGGTTTTCAACCCATAATAATATAATTATTATGTTTAAACATCAAACAATCAACCCAATTACCCATCCTCATTATCCCCTCTATTCTACCCTTAGAAGCTATTCATCGTTTATTTATTCCTAAGGGTTATCCTAAGAAATATGTAGGAATTCCATCGTTGCTAATGACACAGCTGTCAAGCAAAGCTACTAATATTATCACTTAGGCGCATCTTCCGGGGTTATGATGTTCTCTATTAGGCACAACTGCCGTTACAATCCTTAGAGCGCAGCTGCTAGGATGTTTAGAGTACCTCGTAGATCAAAAACATCTACAGGTTGTGGCGCAACTGCCAGTGCTCATCTATAGGGTACTAAGTCCATTGCTGCCAATGTTCACCTATAGGGCACTATTTCCATACTACCAATGTTCCTCTATATCAGCTTTCATCCCTCATCATTCATTTACCCATGTTTTACCAAACATATTTGTAGATATAAATACATATACAGTTTAAATCATTTAAAACATGTATAAAATCATTCACCCAGCATAGACAGCAAGTATTCAGATAATATGCACACATAGCACGTAATTTATATAAAATATTTTGTAACTATGTGTTAGATGAAAGTAACTATGCACTCACTTCTAAAGGTGGTGACTCGGCACTCGAATATCACTTCGTTACTCTTAAAACAATTTTCCCTTGACAAAACCTAGTATCATTACCACTAGAGTTTAGTCTAACATTCACCGAGACTAATTAATAGTATAGATATTATTACTATAATATAAGCGTTAACACAATACTCTTCACCCACAATGTACAGACATGGGCCAGACATGGAACACCGGAGGGCAAGATCATTTTGGCATCAAGCACTTCTGAAATTTAGCAACCCAAGCGGCCTTCCAAACCATATTCCCCGTACTGGGAGTGGTTAAAAATATATTATAACGACACTTATATAACTCATAATAATAGCCTAAATAATAATTATAAGGTCCTAATAACATTACTATATTAGAACATAAGCTATACTAAAGATAGGTTAGGCGTAACTCACTTACAACGGGTTTTCTTGAAAACCAGGCTTCGCTGGAACAGCGTTCCCAAGCTGAAAGGCTCTTTTCTTGGGACTCTGGGAGTCTCGGGGCTTCTTTCGGGTGCTAGGGGGTTTACATAGACTTTAGGGGGTTAGGGAGGCTAGAGAGAGAAAGTGAAGTTGGGAGGTGTGAGGAATGAGGTGAACCCGGAACCTCTATTTATAGTGAAGCTGGCAGCTCGACTCGTCGAGTTAGAGGACCTACTCGACGATTCCATGCCATTTGTCACTTTTCTGGTGGCAACACGTGTGTGGCCTGTATTGTGCCACGTCACCCCTTTTGCAGCAGCACCATGCCGACTTGTAAACCCCGTAACTTTCGCATACGAGCTCCGTTTTTGACGTTCTTTATATCCACGCGTAGGTAAAAACAAAATCTACAACTTTCATTTAGACTTCGTTATCTAATTTCTGACCGCTCTTAAATTTAACAGTAGGAGGTGATTAGACTGTTAAATGACCGCGTAAAATTCGTAACATCTTCATACAGACTCCGTTTTCGTCTGTCTTTTTATCGTTGACTTCATATTAATGAGATATCAACTCTAATTTAGGTCGCGTAGGCCAAAAACTACTCGAACTAAAATTCGAATTTCGGGCTACGCACTGTTTTGCCAAATCTTAGAAAATTCATAACTTCCTCATACAAAGTCAAATTTGGGCGTTCTTTTTTTTTTTTGTATGTTCTCGGTTTAACGTATACTAAATATTTTGTTTAGATCACTAAGGCTAAAAATTCCTCTATCATAAATTCACTATTTATGTCTCCCGGTGCCGTGTCGATTTTGCCGTAAAACTTCAATGGGCCATAACTTCTTCGTTATAACTCGGATTTCGACGTTCTTTATATGTACAGAAACCTTGTAACATATACTAAAACTTGGTTAAGATTATTCCTTATAAATAATCTTCCATAAAAAAAACTCATTTTTGATGCTCATTTTCTTTAAATTGACTAACCTGAATTTGCGGACGTTACAATTATCTCCCCCTTAGGATGGTTACGTCCCGGAGTCATCAACGAAACATGGATTCTATAATGACTCCATACGTTATCTCTTCATCCTAGGTAATAACCGTAACTTCTATGCTACTTCAAACGAGTATCTAACTCTTGGACTCCTTGACTTCAGGCGGTGCTTGATCTTTCACTTGCTCCCTATCTCACGTTAGACTCCAAACTATGACCTTCAAGTCACAATCTTGATCCTTATTGGATACTGCTTCTTCTTCTTAACAAACTTAATATAAGGTCTTTGATTACTACAATGGACCGATGTGTCATATTCTAATAACCTATCATCGTATGTTGCAACGCTTAGACTCAGGTCTCTTATAGTCTTCCAGAACAGACTATACCTTCCTTCATGTTCTAATCTCATCTTAAAAGGTAACATTTCTAGCTACAAGAAACTATCACGATACCTCTACTGATCGCTTTGATTATCTTTCACTTCAATCTTCTGCCTTAAGTCAGATGCTACATCGAACTTGGTTCTCTGAACCACGTAACATACTCGTCTTAGTCAGACTCAGTTTGATATGACCACTAGGGTCAAAATAACAATCATCTTCTTAGTTATTACCGAAACAATGGTAACGACATACTTTAATAAAACGAAATCAATTACTAGCTTCTTGGTAACCTTGTGACTTTCCCTGGTCCAAATGTGAATCCTATGCTTCCGGTAGTATAGGCCTCTACTACCATTCACACCTACTCATACTCGTCCTAAGTATTGTCTTGCAGTTTTCCAACTCACCATACAAGAAAATCACATAACGGCTTAACACATCAGATAGCAAAACGAAGGTTTCATATTATTTCTTGAAACAATTACATAGGTGTTCAATTTCACCCTAGACTATGTCTCTAATAGGCTACACCATGTGACACAATCTACATGGCTTCTTCATAACTTGATCTTCAGATATCCATCCTCACTCCTGATCCCTTGCATTGTCAGGTGCTTCGTCTAGGATCATACGGAATGCTCTTGCTTTCAATTTTAGCGGCACATTTGGCTTTGTTGCCCTTTCTCTCTTTGGGCAGTCTTGCTTGAAGTGCCCTTCCTCATTACATTTGTAACACACCCTTTTTTTTTGAATTTACACTCGTTGGCATAATCCCACGCTTTCCATACTTGAAACAAGTCACATACTCGCCGCCTTTTCCAGAGTGATTCTTTTTGCACTTCTTGCACCATCTTGTTTCACTTCCAACTCCTCCAGACTTCGAAAATTTTCTCTTCTCGTTGGACCTTGAAGATCCTTCAAACTTTTTCTTCTCGCCAACTTCGACCTCATTGGCAGCTCTACTCTTGATCATCTCTTCAACAAACTTAGCAGCCCAGATAGCCGCCTCAAGAGTAGGTTCCTGGCGTACTGGCACAACATATTCCCATGGTAGTCCCTTTGTATACTTATCGACTTTCGTTAGTTTGTCAGGGGCAATGCGTAGAGTAAATTCCATCTTGTCGGTGAAGGCATTGGTGTATTCGTCAATAGACATGATGCCCTTCGTTAACATTAGGAATTGGTTCTCTAACTCTAGTAGATTTTGGGCCAAGCAGAACTTCCGTTTGAAGTGCACAAGGAACTCTGACCAAGTCAATTGCAGTGGCTCATTAGGGCTTATGATCTTTCCCAAGGTGTTCCACCAGCAAATGGCGCCACCCCTGAACTGACGCACTGCATATATGGTTTGTAGCTTGCCTCTGCATCCACATGTTATGAAAGCTAACTCCATCTCCGAGATCCAGTCCATAACTCTGATTGGATCCTCTTTCCCAGTGAAAGTCGATGGTTTGCAAGTCGTGAAGTCTTTGTACTTGCATCCGTTCCTTTCAATTCCCTCTTCTAGTTTATTTCTCCTAACCACTGATGGTTCATCTGGACCAACGGTTATACTATAGTTACCTTCTTCTGACTGACCTTCATTCAGTTCAGGTTATTCAACAAACATTGTAGGTTCATCCATATTCTATTGAATTAAATGCCTTGTTTCTTCCATTTGACGATCCAACGTCATCTGGATCATTGCTTGCACTCCGGCCATCGTGATTGGCTAAAGTGTAGTTGCTACCTTGGGTGCACGTTCAATCATAGGTTGCTGATTAACAACCCCATTAGCATTTACGAGTCCACTTCGAGTTCTCACCATGTCGATCTATACACCAATTTAAATGTTCGGTGTGTAGTGACGAGAATTTAGATAAGAAAGATTTTATTTACGATCGACATGTAAATCTCCTTATCACTTCGAAAAGTTACATGCCAGTTCTAATACCATAATTAAACATTTAGAAACCTGAACACATAAAGTTTCCAGATCCGGTCCACAACAGACCATAGATATGATCATTTAATGCATATCATAAATCCTTTAGCACATAAAAGCATGTTAGGCATTTTCCCTAAATAAGCTATACTTGTGTCTATTTAGGTATACTACCCAAAATATATTAGACACACTCCTCATAATCATTGCATAGCATTCTAAGTTTAAGTCTAGAAATAAATCCTTATTCCTAGTTATCTTAAACTAATGCTCTGATACCAACTATGACATCCCCATTTTCACGGCCAGAAAAGACCAATTTTGTTTATGTTTTTAAAAATCAGAGTACTTCATTTAATAAAATGTTGCAGAATTTGTTCCCAGCAAAACATGATAAATACGTTATCAAATCATTTTCGAAGAAATGTAGTTTGTTTATTTTCAAAACATTTGGGATGTCATCGTCAATACAAAAACATAAGCATAAACAGAATTTAGATTTATTTACACTAGTGATCTACATCTCTTTAATCTCTCTGTGTAATGTGACTTCATATTGACACATGTGATACAAATAAGCTTGCGTGGGTCACGTTGGGAAACCTGGTGAGTACATAGGGTTTTCAACCCACAATAATATAATTATTATGTTTAAACATCAAACAATCAACCCAATTACCCATCACCATTATCCTCTTTATTCTACCTTCAAAATCAGCTATTCCTCGTTTATTTATTCCTAAGGGTTATCCTAATGAATAGGTACGAAGTCCATCGTTGCTAGTGACATAGCTGTCAAGCACAGCTGCTAATACTATCACTTAGGCGCAGCTGCAAAAATTGTGACATTCTTTATGGGGCGCATTTGCTGGTATAATCCTTTAGGTGCATCTGTCGGGGTTATGATGTTCCCTAATAGGTGCAACTATCGTTACTATCCTTAGAGCACGGCTGCTAGGATGTTTAGAGTACCTCGTAGATCAAAAACATCTATAGGTTGTGGCGCAACTGCCAGTGCTCATCTATAGCGTACTAAGTCCATTCATGCCAATGTTCACCTATAGGGCACTATGTCCATACTACCAATGTTTCTCTATATTAGCTTTCATCCCTCATCATTCATCTAGCCATGTTTTACCCAACATATTTTGTAGATATAAATGCATATACAGTTTAAATCATTTAAAACATGTATAAAATCATTCATCTAGCATAGACAGCAACTATTCAGATAATATGCACACATAACACGTAATTTATATAAAATACTTTGTATCTATGTGTAAGATGAAAGTAACTATGCACTCGCTTGTAAAGGTGGTGACTCGTCGCTCGGACAACACTTCGTTACTCTTAAAACTATTTTCCCTTGACGAAACCAAGTATCATTACCACTAGAGTTTAGTCTAACGTTCACCAAGACTAATTGATAGTCTAGCTATTATTACTATTATAAAAGCATTAATACAATACTCTTCACCCACTATGAACAGACAAGGGCCAGACATGGAACACCAGAGGGCAGGATCATTTTGGCATAAAGCACTTCTGAAATCCAGCATCCCAATCAGCCCTCCAACCAGATTCTCCGAACCGCAAGTGGTTAAAAAGACATTATAACAAAACATATATAACTCATAATAATAGCCCAAATACTCATTATAAGGTCCTAATAACATTACTATTTTAGAACATAAGTTGTATTAAAGATAGGTTAGGCGTAGCTCGCTTACAACGAGTTTTCTCGAAAACCGGGATTCACTAGAGCAGCGTTCCCGAGCCAAAAGGCTCTTTTCTTGGGACTCCGGGAGCCTCGGGGATTCCTTCGGGTGCTAGGGGGTTTACCTAAACTTTAGGGGGGGTTAGGGAGGCTAGAGAGAGAAAGTGAAGTTGGGAGGTGTGAGGAATGAGGGGAACCTAACACCTCTATCTATAGTGAGGCTGGCAGCTCAACTCGTCGATTCAGAGGACCTACTCGATGAGTCCATGCCACTTGTCACTTTTTTGGTGGCAACACGTGTGTGGCTTGTATTGTGCCACATCAACCCATTTGTAGTAGCACCATACCGACTTCTAAACCCCGTAACTTTCGCATACGAGCTCCATTTTCGACGTTATTTATACTCACGCGTAGGTAAAAACAAGATCTACAACTTTCATTTAGACTCCGTCGGCTAATTCTCGACCGGTCTTAAATTTAACAGTAAAAGGAGATTAGACTGTTAAATGGTCGCGTAAAATTCGTAACTTCTTCATACGGACTCCATTTCCATCTGTCTTTTTATCGTTGAGTTCCTATTAATGAGATATTCAACTCTCATTTAGGTTGAATAGGCCAAAAACCGGTCAAACTAAAATTCGAGTTTCAGGCCGTGCACTGCTGTAACGCCCGCAAATCCGGGCTAGTCAATTTAGAGGCAATAGGGGTCGAAACAACTTTTCGACAAAAGATTATTTAGAATAAATAATCTTAACCAAGTTGTAGAATATGTCACAAGGTTTTCGTACATATAAAGAACGCCGAAATCCGAGTTATAACGAAGAAGTTATGACCCGTCGAAGTTTCGCGACAGAACCGGCACGATACCAGAAAGCATAAATAGTGAATTTACGATAGAGCAAGATTTAGCCTTAGCGATCTAAAAAAAAAGTCGTAGAATATGTTAAACTAAGAACATCGATAAAAAGAACCCCCAAATCTGACTTCGTATGAAGAAGTTATGATTTTTCGAAGTTTCGAGTTAGCAGTGTACAACCCGAAATTCGAATATTAGATCGAGCGGTTTTTAGCCAACACGACCTAAACAAGAATCGAAGATCTCGTTAAGAGTAGCGTAACGAGAAAAAGATGGGCGAAAACGGACATCGGATGAAGAAGTTATGAGGATTTAACGGACCAATCCTGTCCCGGCCTGTTAATAATATAAAATTTAAATCGAGTCAAAATTAGCCGACGGAGTCTAAACGAAAGTTGTAGAGTACGTTCCCACCTTCGCGTGGATGTAAAGAACGTCGAAAACGGAGCTCGTATGCAAATGTTATGATTTTTAGAAGTCGGAAAGTGAATTTGCGAAATCTGTTGCGAGGGTGATGACGTGGCTCAATCAGGGACGTCGCTTGCTGATCACGCTTCGCTTCGGATTTACAACACGTCGCTTCGCAGTACGCCCCGCATCCGAAGAGGTTACGCGCCGCGTAGGTCCGATCTGATCCATCCGATGGGTGCAAGACAGTTGGGTCTGAGCTGGTGGTCTTATCCGAGGAGTACGCCCAGCGTACCCTCGGTACGCCCAGCATAAGTTCCGAAGCTCTGGCTATAAATAGAAGGCCGAGGCTGCAATAATTCTTCACTCCAAAATATCTTCTTTCTCTCACTAATTTCTCTCTCTAGAGTTCCAAACCCCCCCCCCCCCTTAAGCCCTAGATAAAATCCCTAGCTCCCGAGGGAAGCCCCGAGGCTCCCGGAGTCCCGAGAAAATGAGCCTTTCGGTTTCGAAACGCTGCTCCAATTAAGTTCCGGTTTTCGATAAAATTCGCTGTAAGTGTGCTACGCTTACGCAATTTTTAATATATTTCAAATAATTATAAGAATGTTATTAGGTCCTTAAAATAATTATTTGGGCTATTATTATGAGTTATATTGAGTGTTATTAACACTTATATAATAATAATAATCGCCAGACTAATTAATTTGTCGCAGTTATCGTTAGACTAAACCCTAGTGGTATTGGTACTAGGTTTTATCGAAGAAAATCGTTTTAAGAGTATCGAAGCGTTGTCCGAGTGCTGAGTCATCACCTTTCAGGTGAGTGCATAGTCTCTTTCATCTTACACATAGATATGAAGTATTTTATATAAACTACGTGCTATATGTGCATATTATTTGAATACTTGCTGTCTATGCTGGATGAACGTTTTATACATGTTTTAAAGAATTTAAACTGTATATGTATTTAATATATACGAATATGTTGGGTATGAGATGGGTAGATGAATGATGAGAGATAGAAGATGATGTGAGTATACATTGGCAGCTATAGACTTAGTGCCTATGGGACAAACACCGATAGCTATTGACTTAGTACCTGTTAGACGTTGATAGCTATGGATTTAGTACCTGTTAGGAATTGGTAGCTATGGACTTAGTACCTATTAGTTAGACGCTGGTAGCTATGGATTTAGTACCTGTTAGGAATTCGTAGCTATGGACTTAGTACCTATTGAACACTGGTAGCTATGGATTTAGTACCCGATGAGTAGGATATAGCAGCTATGGATTTAGTGCTTTACGAACGAACATCGGCAGCTATGGATTTAGTGCCAGTCCTATAACCCTGGAAGTAAGGGACTTCGGAATAAACGAATGCAGGATAGATGACTCTTAGGTTAAATCCTTAAGAGTAAAGAAGATAATGGGGATGGGTAATTGGGTTAATTGTTTGATGATTGAACATAATAATTATATTATTGTGGGTTGAAAACCCTATGTACTCACCAGGTTTCCCAACCTGACCCACTCAGTTTATTTATATCACAGGTGACGATATGAAGTGACATTACACTGAAAGATTTAAAGAGATGTAGATCACTAGTGTAAATAATTGTAAGTTATGTTTATGCTTATGTTTCTGTATTAACGATGACATCCCAAACGTTTTAAAATGAAATAAATACGTTTCTTCGAAAATGTTTTAATAAGGTATTTACCATGTTTTTCTGGGAACAAATTCCGCAACTTTTTTATGAAATGAAGTACTCTGATTTTTATAAAGCATAAACAAAATCGGTCTTTTCTGGCCGTGAAAATTGGGGATGTCACAACTGCTATGCCAAATCTTAGAAAATTCATAACTTCCTCATACGAAGTCATATTTGGGTGTTCTTTTTATGCACACTCTCAGTTTAACGTATACTACAACTTTTTTGTAGATCAATAAGTCTAAAAAATCCTGAATCATAAATTGTCTATTTTCGTTGCCCAACGTTGTGCCGGTTTTGCCGTAAAACTTCGACGGGCCACAACTTCTTCGTTATAACTCAGATTTCGGCGTTCTTTATATGTACGGAACCCTTGTAACATATACTACCACTTGGTTAAGATTATTCATTCTAAATAACCTTCCATCAAAAAAATCATTTTTGATGCTCATTATCTTTAAATTGACTTGGCCGAATCGCGGTACAGAGAATCTGGTTTGAAGGGTCGCTTGGATTGTTGGATTTCAGAACGGCTATATGCTAAAATGGTCCTACACTTCGGTGTTTCATGTCTGGCCCCTGTCTGTATACAGTGGGTGAAGAGTATTGTTTTAACGCATATATAATAGTAATAATAGCAAGACTATTAATTAGTCTCGATGAACATTAGACTAAACTCTAGTGGTAATGATACTAGGTTTTGTCAAAAGAGGTTGTTTTAAGAAAACGAAGTGTTGTATGAATACCGAGTCGCCACCTTATCAGGTGAGTGCATAATTACTTTCATCTTGCACGTAGATATGAAGTATTTAATATAAATTACGTGCTATGTGTGCATAGTATATGTGTTCTTGATATCTATGTTGGATGAACAATTCATACATGTTTTAAATATTTTAAACTGTATATGTATTTTATATCTACAAATATGTTGGGTAGATTAATGATGAGGGATGAAAGCTGATATAGAGGAACATTGGCAGCTATGGACTTAGTACCCTATAGATGAGCATTGGTAGTTGCGCCAAAACCTGTAGATGTTTTGATCTACGATGTAATCTAAACATTCTAGCTGTTGCGCTCTAAGAATAGTATCGGCTGTTGCGCCTAATAGAGAACATCATAACCCTGGAAGCTGCGTCTTGTAGCACCCGATTCCTGGTATGTATTTCATTCAAGTACATTTCATAATTTGGACTGAGAATCGGCGAGTTGATGGCCCAAATCTTCTAGTAGTAGCGACTTGGACCCGGGGGTTAAGTGGCAGACTCGTCGAGTCGGCGGCATGAATCGACGAGTAGACTCTGGTTGGACAAAACCCTAATCCAAGGGTTTGCACCCTATTTAAACGTCTTATTCAGCCTCCCTCGTCCCTTATGCTCTCAAAACCCCACTCACTTCAAACCCTAGTCGTCCTTGTTGAAGATCTAAGGCCTTTTTGGTGATTCTTGGTGGTTTGTGGTGGCAAGAAGGAAGGAGAAGATTGAGGAACAAGGAGGTTGGCCAGAGGAGTCAAACTTGTGCATCATCTATAGTTCTTGGAAGGTATAAGTCGACACCTTGCTCCTTCTTGTATTAGATCCCTTTTTGGGGAGATTTAGGGCTTTTATGAGCCATTCTTAGTGACGAACCATGATTGCAAGCATGGTGGGGGTTAAGGTTTTAGATTTAGGCTCATTAAGGGGTTAGAAGGCAGAAAGGGACTGCCTTTGAACCCATGGAAACCCCATGCAACTCAAAAGCTTCTTTTATGGTCTTTTTATCTCATAATCCCATGCATGCACGTAAAGTTCGTAACTTTACGTGCTAGATCGATCTTAAGAGCCTAGATCTATCATTTGGACAAGTGTTGTACATCAGAAATCGAGAAATGTGACTTGGACAACCTCGACTCGATGAGTTGTTCTTGGAACTTGGCGAGTCTGCGGCTTGACTCCCTTTTTCCTATTAGGGTTTAAAGGAACCCAATGAGTGTTAGAATGGTCTTAGAAGGGTCCGGGGGAGTGACCCAACGCATTGGACTTAGCCATAGACCCGGAGTTCATAGGACTCGACGAGTGCATGAGCAGACTCGGCGAGTCCAAGGTAATCTCCCAACTTTTGAAGATGAACTCGACGAGTTGTTCTTGCAACTCGGCGAGTCGAGGATAGGACTTGGTTGTAGGATGAGGGTGAACTCGATGAGTTGTTTATACAACTCGGCGAGTAGGATGAAGGTTCATTCGAAGTTGTTTTAGAAGGAGAACTCGTCGAGTCATTGCTAAACTCGACAAGTAGAAGCGTCAAGAAGGACAGATGAAGGGTAGAGACTCGACGAGTTGGAGGCCCAACTCGACAAGTCAGGTCAACTGGAGGTTGACTTTAACTTTAAAATTGGTCAGGGGTAAAGTAGTCATTTTACCCTAAGAACAGTTATCAGTGCCTGACTAAGTGTTTTATGGGAATTATAGCAGGAGGATCACCGGAGCAGCAGTCAGACATCTGTCAATCAGCTTTTCAGCAGTCAACCTTACGAGGTGAGTTACCTTCCAGTAGGGGTGGGTCTAAGGCACCAATTCCGACCCACCAGTAGATGATTATGGTTGAGATGGTTATCTTTGTGATAATTGTCTAACTACTATATTTGTGCTGAGTATATGTTAAGTAGTAGTAGGACACACTAGCCCTGGTTACCGGTTGAAAGATACTGAGGCTGATTACCGGTTGAAAGATACCGAAGGGGTTGACAAAACCCACGCATGTATAGTAGTATGATTATGATATGTCATTATGTGACTTAGTATGCTTATGTATGTTATTATGAAACCAATATGTTTATGACCTTTAATATGTGATAGGGATAGGGGTGAAATAGTCCCCAGATACCGGTTGAAAGATACCGAAGGGGAGGTTAGTTCCCGGATATCGGTTGAAAGATACCAAAGGGGAGAGTAGCTCCCAGTTACCGGTTGAAAGATACCGAAGGGGAGAATAGTTCCCAGTTACCGGTTGAAAGATACCGAAGGGGAGGGTAGCTCCCGGTTACCTGTTGAAAGATACCGAAGGGGAGGGTAGCTCCTAGTTACCGGTTGAAAAATACCGATGATTATGTGCAATGGGTATGACGGGGAAACTCACTAAGCTTCGTGCTTACAGTTTCAGTTTTGGTTTCAGGTACCTCTTCGTCTAAGGGGAAGGAGCTGGTGGTGTAGCAGTACATCACACACACACACATGTTTTCCACATGGAGTTTCCTGGGAATGTACTCTAATTTATTTTAGTCTTGACAAAATGGTTTTATAGTGACATGTTTTGGATTATTGAGACATTGGTTGTGACATGAGATATCATTACGAATGTTTTTATACCGATGGTTTTTATGTTATAATTTAATTAAAAACGAAATTTTTGGACTTGAATTTTGGGATGTTACACGTCTAAAGGACAATGTCGACAGCTGTGCCTTATAGAGAATGTCACAATTTTGGCAACTACACCTAAATGATAATATTAGCAGCTATGCTTGAAAGTTGTGTCATTGGCAACGATGGAATTCACGCCTATTCCTTAGGATAATCCTTTGGAATGAATGAACGAGGAATAGCTTATTCTTAGGGTAGATCCTTAAGAGTAAAGAAGATAATGGGGATGGGTAATTGGATTGATTGTTTGATGTTTAAACATAATAATATTATTGTGGGTTGAAAACCCTATGTACTCACTAGGTTTTCCAACCTGACCCACTCAAGCTTATTTGTATCACAGGTGTCGATATGAAGCTACTTTATACTGAGAGATTTAAAAGAGATGTAGATCACTAGTGTAAATGAATGTAAGTTCTGTTTATGCTTATGTTTTTGTATTGACGATGACATCGCAAGGTTTTGGAAATGAATAAAAATACATTTCTTCGGAAAGGATTTGAAAACGTATTTATCATGTTTTTCTGGGAACAAATTTCGCAACATTTTTATTAAAAGAAGTACTCTAATTTTTATAAAGCATAAACAAAATCGGTCTTTTCTGGCCATGAAAATGGGGATGTCACAGTTGGTATCAGAGCATTATTTTAAGCAAACTAGGAATAAGGATTTATTTCTAGACTTAAACTTAGAATGCTAAACAATGATTGTGAGGAGTGTTTCTAATATATTTTGGGTAGTACACCTAAATAGACACAAGCACTGGCTTATTTAGGGAAATTGCCTAACATGCTTTTGTGTGCTAAATGATTTATGATATGCATTATATCATCGAATCTATGGTTTGTTGCCGACCGGATCTAGAAACTTTATGTGTTCAGATTTCTAAATGATTAATTACGGTATTAGAACTGGCATGTAACTTTTCAGAGTGATAGGGAGATTTACACGTCAATCGTAAATAAAATCTACGCTATCTAAATTCTCTTCACTACACACCAAACGTTTAAATTGGTGTATAGATCGACATGGTGAGATCTAGAAGCAGACTCGTAAATGCTAACGAGGATGTTAATCAATGGCCTGTGATTGAACATGCACCAGAGGTAGAAACTGCACCTGAGCCAATCACGATGGCCGGAGTGCAAGCAATGATCCAGATGATGTTGGATCCTCAAATGGAAGAAACAAGGCATTTACTTCAACAGAATAAGATGAACCTATAATTCCTGTTGAACAACCTGAACTGAATGAAGGTCAGTCAGAAGAAGGAAACTATATTAGAACCGTTGGTCCAGATGAACCGTCAGTGGTTAGGAGAAATAACCAAGACGAAGGATTTGAAAGGAACAGATGCAAGTACAAAGACTTCACGACTTGCCAACCATTGACTTTCACTGGGAAAGAGGATCCAATTGGAGTTATAGATTGGATCTCGTAGATGGAGATGTCTTTCATAACATGTGGATGCAAATGCAAGCTACAAACCACATATGCAGTGCATCAGTTCAGGGGTGGCGCTGTTTGCTGGTGGAACACCTAGGGAAAGATTATGAGCCCCAATGAGCCACTGCAACTGAATTGGGCAGAGTTCCTGCTGCATTTCAAATGAAAGTTTTGCTCGGCCCAAAATCTACTAGAGTTAGAGAACCAATTCTTAACATTGAATAAGGATCATTAGAACGTGAGTCTAAACGTTTAGACACACGATGAAAGGTTATTAGAACGTGACCCAGTGGTCTATTGTGGAAATCAAATAACTTATCTTTAGTTGTCAAGAAGAAGAAGGAGTCTCCAATAAGGATCGAGATTGTGACTTGAAGCTCATAATTTGGAGTCTAACAAGGGATAGAGAGCGGGTGCAAGATCGAGGACCTCCTGTAGTCAAGAAGTCCAAGAGTTAGATACTTGTTCGAAGAAACATAGAAGTTATGGTTATTACCTTGGATGAAGAGATAACGTATGGAGTCATTATACAACCTTGTTTTGTTGATGATTCTAGGATGTAATCATCCTAAGGGGGAGATAATTGTAACGTTCGCAGATCCGGGCTAGTCAATTTAGAGACAATAAGCGTTAAATATGAGTTTTTGATGGAAGATTATTTAGAAGAAGTAATCTTAACTAATTTATAGTATATGTCATAAGGGTTCCATACATATAAAGAATGCCGAAATCCGAGTTATAACGAAGAAGTTATGGCCCGTCGAAGTTTTACGGCAAAACCGGCATGACGAAAATAGTGAATTTATGATATATGACATTTTAGCCATATTGATCTAAACAAAAGTTTTAGTCTAAGTTAAACCAAGAGCGTGCATAAAAAGAACGCCCAAATCTGACTTCGTATGAAGAAGTTATGATTTTTCAAAGATTCGGCATAACAATGCACAACCCGAAATTCAAATTTTAGATCGAGCGGTTTTTGGCCAATGCGACCTAAATAAGAATTGAATATATCATTAGTAGGAGCTCAACGATAAAAAGAAAGACAAAAACGGAGTCTGTATGTAGGAGTTATGAATTTTACGCAGTCATTTAACAGTATAATCTTCTCGTACTGTTAAATTTAAAATCGGACGGGAATTAGCCGAAGAAGTCAAAAGGAAGTTGTAGATCTTGTTTTTACCTATGCATGGATATAAATTACGTAAAAACGGAGCTCGTTTGTGAGAGTTGTGATTTTTATAAGTCGGGAATGAGCTGTGCAAAGTCGGGTGACGTGGCGCAATCCTGGCCGTTGCTTCCTCTCCAAGGCTAGCCACCAAATGGTGACATGTGGCATGGACTCAATGAGTAGGTCCTCCTACTCAATGATTTGGGTTGTTTCCCAGCCTATAAATAGAGAGCTGGGGGAAGAGCTCTCCTCACACCTTCCTTCATCTCTTTCTCTCTAAACTCTCTCTCTCTAACCCTCTAAACCCCCCCCCCCCCCAAAAGCCTCGGGTACCTCCCTAGCACAAGAAGGAAGCCTTGGAGCGCCCGAAGGCTCTGAAAAGAAGAGCTTTCGACTTAGAAACACTGCTTCAGCGAAGCCAAATTATGAGAAAAACTCGTTGTAAGTGAGATACGCCTACCCTACCTTAAGTATAGCTTTTGTTTTAATATAGTAATGTTATTAGGACCTTATAATAAATATTTGGGCTATTATTATAAGTAATATAAGTGTTGTTATAATATATTTTTAACCAATCGCGGTACGGGGAATCTGGTTTTAAGGGCCGCTTGGGTTGTTGGATTTCAGAACGGTTATATGCTAAAATGGTCCTACCCTCCAGTGTTTCATATCTGGCCCCTGTCTTGTAACGCCCTGTTTCTGGTATGTTATTTAATATTATTATTTATTCAATTTTCAAGAGGAACTCGACGAGTCAGTAGCCCGACTCGTCGAGTAGAGACGGGATTTCGAGCACGTGTAAGTTGGCGACTCAGCGAGACCATCAATCTGAATGAAACCCTAAATCCCCAGGTTTGTATCCTATTTAAACGACCTTTTGGGCATTCAGTAGCCTCCCTCACCCACAGAAGAGCCTCACACGAAAACCCTAGCCACCCTTATCATTTTGGTGTGTTTTTCTCACTTGGTGAAGTTGTGGTCCATTTGTGGAATAGAGGAAGAGGAGAGAAGAGGAGGAATAAAGGGATAAGCAGTTAGATCCGATTTTGTGGTGGTATCATAGTATTCTTTGAGGTATCAAGCTCAAACCTTTGTCATTCCTCGATTAGATCTCTCGTTTGGCTTGTTTTTATCATTTTTGGCTTGGTAGTAACATTGAAAGCATGTGTTGCCTAGTAGCCTTCAGATCTATCTATGTTTGAGCTTCAGAAGCTCAGATCTTCTACCTTTATGGAACCCTTTTCGCATGAACACCCTAGATCTAACCTTTTAGTGCATTTTGAGCCTTTAAACTCATATTAATGCATATCTACACGTAAAGTTGGAAACTTTACGTGCTAATCAAGCTTTAGGAACCCAGATCTGTAAGTTGCATGCACCGGTTTTGAGTAGAATCAGTGGAGTAGTGTTGCATGCAACCAACTTGAAGAGTCGTTCTTCAGACTCGGCGAGTCGAGTCGCAAGTCCCCAATTTCTTCCCTTTTATGTGTCATGCCGAGTGGAACCAGTGATCTTTAGGTGGACTCAGTGAGTAGGAGGTCGGACTCATTCATGAAGGGACTCGGCGAGTCAATGCCCTGACTCGGTGAGTGCAAGGTAATCTTCATGCCTCAAGAACAGACTCGACGAGTTGTTCATACAACTCGGCAAGTCACAGTCAGAGTGTTCATGTGTTGAAGGAGGACTCGACGAGTTGTTCATACAACTCGGCAAGTTGAATGCAGATTGACTGAGTGTTAGTATCGAAGAGGAGCTCGTCGAGTCTATGCCAAACTCGACGAGTAGTAGCGAGCAGAAGCAAGAAAGTGAGAGTAAGGACTCGACGAGTTGGTGACCCAAGTCGACGAGTCAGGTCAACTGAATGTTGACTTTGACCAATAGGTTGACTTTGTCCAGGGGTAAAATAGTCATTTTACCCTCAGTATGATTATCAGTATTTGATTGAGGGTACTTATGGAAATTATAGTCGGGGTGAAACCGGAGCCGCAGCAGACAGATTCCGGAGCAGTTCTTTCAGCAGCTAGACTACGAGGTGAGTTTCCTTCCAGTAAGAACGGGTCTACGGCCACAATGTTGGCCCGATTAGCTAGCAGTAGTTTTCGGACTTCGTTCCGACGCAGCAGATAGTGTGTTTGATGCCTTCGTGGCTCAGGCAGGATTTATGTGTTATGTGTTCCGAGCTACGGCCTGATGCAGTATGCAGTATATGTGTTTATGATGATGTGTGTTATGCTATTTGATATGTGTTTATGCTATGCTATGATCAATTAGTTCCGTACTTCGGTCCGATGCAGTCAGTTCCGGACTTCGGTCCGATGCAGCTAGTTCTGGACACCGGTCCGATGCAGGGGACAAGGTCCCAGTCAGTTCCAGACTACGGTCCGATGCAGTTTCCGGACTTTGGTCCAATGCAGTGGGCAAGGCCCAGTACGTGTTTATATGTTATTGTATGGTATGTGGCAGTTTGGGGGAGCTCACTAAGCTTCGTGCTTACAGTTTCAGTTTTGGTTTCAGGTACTTCCGCAAGTAAAGGGAAGAGCTCGGGATGATGGCATCGCACACACCACAGCTCCAGTCTTTATCCTGGGAGTTTGTTTTGATTCATAGTTTGATTTGATACAGTTGTTTCACGACATTTTATTATGAGTTGAGATATTTGACGTATGGTTGTTATGATGTGACGATCAATATATGATTTTTATTATTAAAACAAAAAAGTTTTGGGTCGTATTTTGGGATGTAACATGTTTGTACATAGTGGGTGAAGAGTATTGTTTTAACACTTATATAATAGTAATAATAGCAAGACTATTAATTAGTCTCAATGAACATTATACTAAACTCTAGTGGTAATGATACTAGGTTTTGTCAAAAAAAGGTTGTTTTAAGAAAACAAAGCGTTGTCCGAATACCGCGTCACCACCTTATCAGGTGAGTGCATAGTTACTTTCATCTTACACGTAGATATGAAGTATTTAATATAAATTACATGTTATGTGCATATTATCTGTGTTCTTGATATTTATGTTGGATGAACAATTCATACATGTTTTAAATAATTTAAAATTTATATGTATTTTATATCTACGAATATGTTGGGTAAAAATGGGTAGATTAATGATGAGGGATGAAAGCTGATATAGAGGAACATTGGCAACTATAGACTTCGTAACCTATAGATGAGCATTGGCAGCTGCGCCACAACCTGTATATGTTTTGATCTACGATGTACTCTAAACATTCTAGCAGTTGCACTCTAAGAATAGTATCGACAATTGCGCCTAATAGAGAACATCATAACCCTGGCAGCTGCGCCTAAAGGACAATATTGGTAGTTGCGCCTCATAGAGAATGTCACAATTCTGGAAGCTGCGCCTAAATGATAATATTAACAGCTGTGCTAAACAGCCGTGTCATTAGCAACGATGGACTTCATGCCTATTCCTTAGGATAATCCTTAGGAATGAATGAACGAGGAATAACTGATTCTTAGGGTAGATCCTTAAGAGTAAAGCAGATAATGGGGATGGGTAATTGGATTGATTGTTTGATGTTTAAACAAAATAATATTGTTGTGGGTTGAAAACCCTATGTACTCACCAGATTTCCCAACCTGACCCACTCAAGCTTATTTGTATCATAGATGTCGATATGAAGCTACTTTACACTCAGAGATTTAAAAGAAATGTAGATCACCAGTGTAAATGAATGTAAGTTCTATTTATGCTTATGTTTCTGTATTAACGATGACATCGCAAGGTTTTGGAAATGAATAAAAATACATTTCTTCGGAAAGGATTTGAAAATGTATTTATCATGTTTTTCTGGGAACAAATTCCACAACATTTTTATTAAAAGAAGTACCCTGATTTTTATAAAGCATAAAAAAAATTGATATTTTCTAGCCGTGAAAATGAGGATGTCACAAAGTTACGGGAGATCAAGGAGATCATCAGTCTTTTTCGCCTGGAGGATTTGATGCCACAAGCTATCAAGTTGTCAGGTTTGTTTACGTTGCAATCTGATAAACTAACATTAGCGTCTATATCAAGTAAAATCTTCCTGATTTCAATGGAGGTAAAATCCCGTTTCTTTTCTTTACGTTGATTTTTTAGCGATTAAGTATTCTAAAACACGAATGCTTCCATAAACCAAAGTCTAACTTCATCTAAATCGATCCCTATTCCTTCTTACTCTAAAACGAACTTGGAAATATCATCTACACTTGCTAATTTGAGCAAATTCGAGCATTTCAATAGAACCGTAAATTTCTTTTCTCGCAATGTCACTCCCTCCATGGTTAAACTTAGGGTTGTAAACGAAGTGAACGTTCAATGAATTGTTCGTTAACCGTCCGAAGGGAAATTCGTTTATTTAATAAATGAACGAACATGAACACAAATTATCGTCTCGTCTGTTTAGTTAAACGAACATGAACAATGATCTCGTTTGTTTAATTATGTTCGTGAACGTTTGTTTATTTTCTTTCATATAAGTTTTTTTATGTTCATATATTCTTAGTTGTGTTTGATTACGTTACTATATTATATGTTAGTTTATGTTCAATTATGTTTGTTTATTTTTGTTCATTCATGTTTGTTCGTTTATGTTCGTTTAACATGTTCACGAACATAAACGAACGGACATGAACAACGTAATTTGTTAAACGAACGGACATGAATAAAAAAACTCGTTCGTTTATTTGTTTGTGCTCATTTATTTGTTCAGCCAACTTAAATGAACAAACATGAACAAGCCTCGTTTATGTTCGTTCGGTTCGTTCATAGCCCTAGTTGAACCTGTACAATAAAATTCTTCCCTTTACAACTCTTTACAAAGCATAATTGGCCGATAGCTAACTATTTGTAGCTTAGTTATAGAAACCCGTTTATGTGAATCGAGACGAATAATGGAGAAGATAAAGATGAGTAGAATGAATTTTAATGAACGATAATGTCACATGGATTAATAACATGGCTCCCATTAATTAAAAAAGAAGAAATTATATTCCACGTAGGTTTGGTCACCGAATAACTAGTGGCGGATCTAGGTATTCCAGGTTACTATTCGATTTCAGCTTATAAATGTAATATATATATATATATATATATATATATATATATATATATATATATATATATATATATATATATATATATATATATATATATATATATATATATATATAAGTATAACCACTAAAAAATATGTGCAACTAGTAGTAAATTTAGTTATATGTCCTTGCGGATAACCGTTTTAAATAGACTAAAATGATTTAAGACCGGAGGAATGTTAGAAATTCGGGATAATAATAGCCATGGAAATTCTAAGAATTGTGTATACACTTTCATATTAAAGTATTTGGGTGCTACTCCCAACCTTTAATCGGATAAGACTCAGAAATGAGAGCAAGAACAAGAAAAAATGGGTGTTATGAATTTCGTGATTGTTGTGTACCAAGAAAAATGATGACCAAAATAAGTAGTTAATCTGTCCCAAAACTGTCAAGGCAGATTTCTTTGTCCAAAAACTGCTCCAACTGTCAAAACAGTCATAAACTATCACTAAAAAACGGATCATTAATAAAGGTCAAAATGAAGTCAAAAACGGGTTCATTTATAGAAAATTCAGAAAGTGTATACTTTAGGGGCTTCGCCCTTAAATAACAGTCTACTTTAGAATCTTGAATGAACTTAAACAAATGTGAACTCCGCACCTTCCTTACTTGTTTAATATTCATCAAGACTGATTTTTGGTCAACAAGTTAATCCATTACACTTAAATACATATTGATGATACAAAATCACCAACACGGAAGTAGTGCATGACATGTCATGCTGCCACATCAGCTATTTGACATCGATCTTGCCACCATCTCACTTTTGCCACAAAACATATATGTTATGTCATTTTCGGAGGATGAATCACATAGTAAATTTTGAGAAAAGCAAAACAAAAAAATATATATAAATAGTTTTATCCTTTCTTTCTCTCTCTCGTCTTGGCATTGCAATGCCGTTTGAATCCATGCAACTCGGCATACCACCGTTGGGGAGGGTGTATGCTATGGACGTCGAGTTCAATGTCGAGCAATCTATCGGCTACTCCCCAAAGCCTAATTGACAAGTAACTAACAACTTAAGTGATTTATTATATAAAACTAAAAAAGTTTAGTAACAAAATCGTTATTATGCTATATCCTCCTAAATATGCTTTGCTATATTTTTGTTGTAAATTTTCATTTTGAACTTTCAATTAAATATGCATTCTGAAAATCATCCTCCTTAATAAATGAAAGTTTTTTTTTGCCACACGTCAATCTCTCATTAATTTTCACACTTGTTATTTTGTGGTATTCTTGAAATAAATATTATCCATTTGCCAATTTTTGGTTTGTTTCAAATTTTAAAATTAAAGTCATATACTTATATATGTAAAGTATTAAATATCATATATATGATATTAAATTGCAATAAATACGTTTCTTCTTTTCTTATTTTAAAGTTGTATATTAAAAAATATTATTTGTTTATATGTTAATGTTTAATCTTTTTTTAAATTAATTTGTGTAATATACGGGTTTTACACATAGTACGTGTATATTTGTTGTGAATTCAAAAAATCCATCATTTAAAAAAAAGTTTAGATAAACTATTACTCCATGGTAAGCTGCTCTTCAACCAATACAATGGGGTATGAAAGTATGAAAGAATCTTATCAAAAAACCTCGGTTGTGGAGCCGGCTTTTTTTCAATTAATTCATAATTTGGAAGCTCGAAAAGACGAGGAAGTTGTTATTGTGGGGGTCGTCGTAATAGCCGCATGTATATGTGGAGCATATTATTATGGGGTTTTTTTAAGACTAAGGAGAGTGGTAACACTCTTAATACCTTGTCATGTTAGTTTTTTGGGTGAAATTTTATTTTTCTTCATTTAATACCTAGTCTTAATATTTAGTATGGAGTTGTAACATTCAAAACACTCCATTTTTTCTTTTTTTTTCTAATTTAATTTAATTATTTTATTTTAATAGACAAACATTTTTTAATATTACACAAACATTTTTTTGATGTACTTAACATCACATAAAGTAATTACCATTTGGTTATCTTTATTGTGTTTGTTTAATTTGGTTCTGTTAGTTTATTTTGGGCAAACATTCAACCTGTAATGTGTTTGTTTGAGTCAACTCTGTTTCTTTTATATGGTTCAATTTATGTTTGTTTGTGTTTAGTTTTGTTTGGTTTGGACAAAAACATGTTACACTCAATTTCCTGTTGTAATATTGATTCCATTCCAATCTCCACTTGATTCCATTCCTGTTCCTGTCCAACATTTCTCTTTTCTGTCCCTGTGCAGTTGTTGTTCCTGTTCTATTATTGATTCCATTCCAATCTTCATTCCATTCGATTCCTGTTCTAATCTTGATGTTACAATCTATTAAATTACATTCTATTCTTGATTTCATTCGAATCTTGATTCCATTCCATATTAATCAAATTAAACATAATAAAAACGTTAAAACTGTCCAACAATTACAAGGGTAAAATTGTTCAACTATAAAAAAAAGAACCTAAAACAATCCAATTACTCATAAAAACACCACCGACAATATAAAGAAGGGTGAGAGCAAGCTGCAGAAATCATAAAAGTGTATGAATTTACGGTTTATGATAATGATCTTATGAACAGTTGATCTCATGAAGCAAATGGTTTTGAATCTCATTAGAAAATCCTGATGCTTTAAAATTGATCAGAATTATTGATGATAGGAGAAAATCTAATTACTAGATTCACAAATAGCAATATTATTTTCAGAGCAGAAATTAAAAGCATCACGATTGTTTTGACCCAAAATACTGTGAAAATCCCAATTAAAAGAGAAGTAGAAGTAAATTACCTCTCCACCAAGATAAGCTAGGTCACCCGAAGAAGTCTATTTTTTTCTTTTTTTAATTTAATTTAATTACTTTATTTTAATACACAAGAGTCAATGAACATTCTGCAAATCCAGGAAGAAAAACATTAAATGGAGACTTAAGACTGGAAAACATAATAAAACTTTAAAAATTGAGGATGGTTCTCAAGATCAAAACCAGAAAGATCGTTAAGATTAACAAAAGTGAATGACTTACTCCCAAGGAACATTACCAACAAGCATCCAATCACCATATTTGTCTTCGTATGTTAGCACATATTTAGAGCAAACAAGTGAAACAAATAAAAATTACCAGACGTCCCATGTTATTGTTCTTCTTTGTTTTCCTAATGTTTTAACTCTTCTTGTCCCACCTTGCCCAGGAAGCAAACAGGTGAAAATTACCTATCCAAGCCCTATTCAAATCCTCCACCACATTTAAATACTCTTTCTTCTTCAAAAATCTAACAAATGCAAATTGCCAAAGATCATTTACCTTCATCGATTCTGGGAAATTCGAAATATAAACATTGACCGACACATTATCCAAATTCTAGAAATTTGAATTCGTTCCTGCACATCCATCTCGGTGATCGTCAATTCTTTGTTGGTGATAATCCTTTCATCCAATTCTCCATTGCCAATCCTGCAAATGCTTCATGTGTACCATGCGATGGTATTAATTTCAAGGGTAACTACGGCCGGACCGGAGATGCCAGACACTGAGGTTGAAGTCGCTGGACGTTAGGGCTTTTTCAAAACGAAACTATAAAATTGAATTCGGTCAAACCTCACTCAACCAATCAAATCCTTTCCTTACCATCTCTCTTTTCTCGTCAAAGGTTTAGCACGTCTCCAGTGGCGAACCCCCTAGCGAGGGCTAGGGGCGGTGTTCCAGGGAGGTTGGCGAGGCTAGCGAGGCAAGTGGCGTGTGTCACTCCGCTTGGTCTAAAGGTTGTGCTATAAGTATCCTTTTAATCCATTTTACTCATCCTAACATCAATCTAATCAACTTTTTACTTTGATTTGACTATCATTTTTTTCTTTTTTTTTTCTTTTTGTTTTTTGTTGTTTTTTCTTTTATTTTTTCTTTTATTATTATTATTATTATTATTATTATTATTATTATATTTTAATTTTATTATTATTATTGTTGTAAATTTCGCACAAAATGTTAACATTCAGATGACATAAATTCGAACGACTATATAAAATCGGTTTTTAGATATTTTTATTTTTAATATTAATATAAATATTGTTATTATTATTATAATAAATTTCGAACAACATTTTATAAATCGGACATTATAAATTCGAACGGGTATATAAAATCGGAACAAAAGCAAAGTTTTGTCCCTATTAATTACGCATATTAATTGGTACGGTATTACAATTGTGTGGTGCGTTATGCGGATTTCGAACGGCTATATAAAATTGGTTTTTAAATATTGATTATATTTTAATAATAATATTATTATTGTTGTTATTATATAGTCGTTCGAATTTCTAATGTACAATTTATAAAATGTTATTCGAAATTCATAATAATAACAACAATAATATTATTATTATTAAAATATAATCAATATTTAAAAACCGATTTTATATATTCGAATGTTAAAATTTTGTATGAAATTTATAATAATAATAATGATAATAATAATAATAATAATAATAATAATAATAATAATTTGTGTCAAAAAAAAATGATGTCAAATCAAATGTCTAAAATTTGATTTGTTTCACATTAAGGGGGTAAATGTAGATACGGGGGATAATTATAGCACAACTCTTATTATCCATGAACACCATCTTTTAAGCAATTGATTTACTGGCGGTACTTTTCATCAGTAGAAGTTTACCGATTTCTCTTTTCTTTTTTACCATTCAAACTCACATTATTTCTTCCTCATTTATCGGTGATAATGTTAAAACATCACATCTTAACTATTTTTGTCATTGGCAAAAATAGCAGAATGTCACTATGAGCTTATCTGTCGATCGGTAAAAATTATATGAAACCCTATAGCCTTAAATTGAACATGTATTTTATGTCATTTCTTTTAATGTGGCAGATGCATTAAAATTAACTAGAAAAAAATAAAGTACAAATATAAAGCAGAAAATCACATAGTACAAACATAAAAAAGAAAATTACGCCAATAAAACCAATTTAAACTATTATAGAAAGATCTATGTTTAATCCAAGTAAACGCATTCAATTGGATGTCATCCGCCAATTTCATAGGAGAGCATCTCTTCTTTTTTTAAAACAAAATTGTTTCGGGCTCTCTAGATCAAAGAATAGACCAAGGTCAATTCTATTTTTCTCTAATTCTTCCATTGTGTCAACCTTTGCAATTTTCTTTGTAACTCCTCTATACCACTAGATCGGGGATTCAAACATCTCCATGAAGAAAACCAATGCCAAAACTATTTTGCAAAAGCGCAACAATAAAAGATATGCTCGACCTCTTTCTCATCAACGTGCAAAATTGGCAAACATTGGTAGGTAAAATAATGCCGCAAACCATAAGATTTCTAGCAACATCGATTCTATTATGAAGCATCCTCCAAACATAACAATTTAGCTTAATAGTTATCCAGCTAACCCATTTGAAATCACGAGCAGCAACCTCTGAACAACATTTATTAGCCATCAATTTTCTCATAGATTGTATCGAGAACCACCCCGAACTGTCAAAACTCCAGTTCCATTTGCCTGGGACTGAAGATAACTTTACATCCGCCAAGAATTCAAAGCAATAAGGTCGTTAGCTTCTTTATCTCTCCCCGACAATCTTTTCCACACCCCTTGAAAAACAGTCAATTCTTCACTTGAAACATGCTCACAGACTTTACAATTTTTCTCCACCTCAAATTTGTATAAATTCAGGAAAATATCTTTAAGAGCAAGTGATCCACACAACTAGTCTTTCCAGAAAAATGTAAGATTTCTAGCCCCTAGCTCCCTACCAAAGAGATCTTCAAGATAGATGTCCCATTTCGCGAAATCTCATTTTATTTGAAAAATGCTAAGCCACGTCCATGGAATATCACATCTAGCAAATGACTTTCCATCGATATAAGTAATAATATGTAAAGCTTTTATACAAAAACGTCATAGAGTATTGCTTTCAACCTTTAATCTTCTCCACCAATTAGCAAAAAGAGCAATATTTAGAGTTCTAAGACAATCAACCCCAAGACCACCTATATCCTTATGTTGGGTAATCACATCCCAAGCAACCAAATTAATCTTCTTTTTATTATCAATACCACCCCAAAGAAACGATCTCCTAATACTTTCTAGTAAGTCAATGACTTTCTTGGGAGCTTTAAAAAGAGCAAACTAATAAAGAGGGATGCTACTTAAGACATAATGAACAATAGTCAGACGCCTCCCAAACGAGAAATCTCTCTAGATGATGATGTATTAGTTATATTTATATTCCATTATAAATACACAATTATTTGACACATTACTTGTCTATATATAAGTAACTAATATACTAGTTATACATTTCACTTAAAATATCAAAAAATAGATGGTTGTAATATAAAAAATAAGAATTTCATATTATATCTAAGTGTATATAAATATTTATGTACTAGGCGTAACCTCGCGCGTTGCGCAAGAATGCATATAAGTGGTTAAAATAATTATGGGAAAAAATAGAAATATGTTGAAATTTACGTTTTTAGTCATACTTTGGGCATTAACCGAATTATCAAATAACATAAAAATCCATCAACTTATATTTTGATACTATCTAATATAATCCATACCTTATAAACTTTACTTTTACTTTTATAATATCCAATATATATTATAAGTTTTTGTATAACATTAATAGAATCTACTTTTTTATGTCCGATAATATTTTTTTGGATAAAATAAGAAATAAGTTGTTTTGAATGAGCTATTAATAAACAATATTGAACTAATAAACTTTGTATTACACTATTTATATTACACCAAACATCCAAGGTTTCATATATGAACTTTCAAATATTAAACATTGAAATTAAGAATGAAGTCATACAAAATATATAATTATACATAAATGTCATCAAGATTTTTAAAATAAATCGATTATTAATATGATATTTAATTTTAATTACATATTTTGCAAGGCGTACGTTTGACTTCATGTTGGTGCGCCGAAAATCCTCTTCCTTAATTTGTAACCTAAAAAATTAAGGTGAATAGGAATATAAAATAGATATTACTAAGCATTAATATAAATAATTAAAAAGGATATGTGGATCTCCTACCACCGGTTAAAGACAACATACCTCTCTAGTGGTATTGATTCCAATGTGAAATTGAAGTAGTCATTCTATGTACACCTTGTTTTCTAATTACATAAACAAATATAAATAACCAAACATAAAAATGTTATCTTTATGTATGAAAAATATTTTAGTTAACTAACAAATTAAATAATATAAGTTTAAGAGTTAGGAGTTTTAAAACATTAATATTTTTATTAATCAATCAATTAAGTAACACATGTTGAAAATTTTACAATCATTATTAAAAAGCATTTGAAATATTAGATTTTTAAATGAATTTTGGTTGAAGTTTTTTAACCTCTATTATAATATATATATATATATATATATATATATATATATATAGAGAGAGAGAGAGAGAGAGAGAGAGAGAGAGATGGAAAGTATAACATATGTATGAGTTTTAATTAATTATCTTTTTGAAACGGTACAATTACAAAACAAAACAAACATATTTAAAATATTTAATTAAATATTTTCGACGTCATCCTATATAGTCTATGATCAATATATTAACGATTAAACCACAATATACAACTATTGTATTACAATAATCCAAAAAAGAAGAAAATATAAAAACGAATTAGTATAAAAAACTTACAAATTAAAAGCTCTAATATAATTGCATATCTCCAAAAGTGGTCATAAGACCTCAACCCAACACAAAAACATTTAAGTTTGTTTTTCTTTTTGAAATTTATATATGATTTGTATGCATGTCTTCCCAAAAGATTGACCTTTTTAAAATAAACTTTTCACTAAATGCTAATTAAACATAATATAAGTTATAAAACTTTTGAGGGTTAAATCATAATTAAGAAAACTTTTGAGTTGCATTAGTTAAAAAAGGAGGTTTCAAATGAATGTGGTTTGAGGAAGTTAAAAAATGGGGTTTTAAATGCATGAGATTCAAGAAAAAATGCTAACTTTATAAGTATGTATGACTAGACGAATTCTCGCGCGTTGCGCGGCGCAGGTTAAAAATATATTATTAGAATATAGTTTTTAGATACCTTTTAGTTAATTCGATTCATCAATTTAGGTTCTTTTATTATTCTTATATTTAATGTTGTTTTCCATTTAATTATGTTAAAAAATATATTGAATTTTTTTAAAATATTATTTGATATTTTACTTTAGGTTTTAAAATTTACACTAAATTTTTAAGCTTATTTGATATATTAATGTAGGTTTATTTAACTATATATTAAAGTTAACAAATTAAGTATATCATATTGATAAGTCACAAATTCTTTAATTTATGATAATGTTTACAACTAAAAACATATTTAAGTTAATAAATTAAGTATATTGTATGTAAATATGAAAAGTTTGGAGTTTCAAATGAATGTGGTGAAAGAAAAAATGTTTCCTTTATAATATAGTAAGATGATTATAGTTTTAATTTTGTAAGTGATTGTGATATATACAATTATTTGATAATTTTATAAACCGTTTAAAATTGTGTAAATTATATATCAAACGTATGATAAACTATATATAACGGGTAACAAAATGTATGAACAAAAATATGAACTCCAAGTTTTAGTAACATAAAAATACAAAAACATATATTATAACATTTATATTAATATATATACAACGAATAATAAAAAATATAAAAAATAAACACTACAACTTTTAATAACATAAAAACACTAAAACATTTATTATAACATTTATATTAACTTTTCATATTTAAATCACAAATCTCTTCAAATACATTAATGTTTTTAATGAGCAAAACTTTACAACCTTATAAAAGAAAAGAATATAAAAATTTATTAGCGATTACTAATTAATAATCATAAGTTAAAAACTCTTGAGTTGTAACTAATAAATATACATAAATTAGAAAACCCTTGAGTTGTAGTATGGGTTTCAAATGAATACCGTACTTAGAAATGTGTATTTATTATTATTATTATTATTATTATTATTATTATTATTATTATTATTATTATTATTATATTCGTCTAAATAATTGGTTTTGATGCATCATTTTAACCCCTTCAATTATTAAACATAAAGATATTTAATTATAAATCTATAACATACATAGGTGCATATATATGTTAAACAAATCACATATAATATATATTTTCGTAAATGTCATATGTAATTCTTGTTGTAGTAATATGGATAAATTACTTTCATATAAAGAACATATCATGATAAGTCATCATAATTACATATCAAATGTTAAAAATTATGTTATCTTTTAAATATTGTCTTTGTAAATATGTTGTATAGGATAACCCAACAAAAAAAAAATAATAGAGAATAAACATAATCAAAATAGAAAAACTACAATCAAATAAATAAGAACATTGGGTGGTTGAATATATAAATAAAAATGTTACATAAATATGTGTTTAAATCAAAAGAAAAAACTAACATTCGTCAACTTTGCTCAAACAAAAAAAAAATCTATATCCGTTTTCTGAATCTTCTTTCTTTATTGAACACCATTCAACCATAGAAACTTGATAACAATTATTCACTAATCTGCAACCAAAATGTTTTTCTTGAAAAAAGAAGAATGAGAAAGATATTCCAAGCAAAACATTGATGTTTGGAGAGTCATATTCAAGATTGAGTAATACATACAAATCACATATAAAGGTCAAATGAGAAATTTAATATAAAGAAAGAATAGAAAAGCTTCATTTGTTTTGGTTGAAAGAAAAAATCATATTACAATTACCATCGATGCAACATAACCCATTTCTTCAAATCATCATATTTGGATCGTGAATGCTTCAACTATATGAAAACTTTTGAATCATAATATCTTCAACCAAATGAAGACTTTTTGTAAGAAAAACGTACTAATATAACTAAATATATAATGAAGGTGAAACGGTGTGGGGGTTTAAAATGCATGAGGTGTTGACCTTATAGAGTGTGTGATTTTCTTGGAATGAGGTTATATGTGACTAATTACTTTGAAGGTGAAAGGGTATGGGGGTTTCAAATGCATGAGGTGTTGACTAATTTTTATGGGGGTTTCAAATGCATGAGATTCAAGAAAAAATGCTAGCTTTATAAGTATGTATGATATTTATAGCGAATATAAAATTATGAATTTTAATACATTTAAGATAATAAAAAAGTGTTAAATTAATAAAAATAACATAAAAACGTAATAGTTTAGAATAAGTAAGTTTATTTTTAACACAATTATCATAAGGATTGTTACTCTAAATAGATGGTTGTATTATGAATTGACATATTTTTTTAGTATTGAAAAAACTTATATAATCCTAGTCTAATCTCGACCAAGTTATTCAATTTGACTGATGCAGGAGAGTAGGGATGAGAAAATAACGAAATAACCTAATAGATACTAAACCAGATCCAAATGTCTAGATAATTGCGGTTCTTGATTCCTAATTTTAAAGAAAATCAGTTTTCGGCCCATGGTTCTTGGTTTTTTTCCTAGATTGGAACCAATTTTTTTTTTGTCTAACTTTAAACAACTATAACTTGCTTATACAAGCTCTAGACGAGCTGATATTTTCCAACATTTAGTTCTCTATCTTGACTACAATTTAGACTTTTGAATCACCTTAGTTAAAAATGGTTGAGTTACACAACCTAAACAAAGGTTGTTAGGGTTATTGTTTTTTTTTTCCAATTTTTGCATAATTTTATGTCCAACTTTGACCAAGCATAACTTACACACACAAATCATTGCAAAATGATTTTTCCTTAGCTTGTAGTTCTCTATATTAGCTACATTTTAGGCTTTTGAATCACCTTAATTGGTTGAGAATTGACCAAGTTACATAACCATAAACAAGGGTTATTGGTGTTGTTTCCAACACTTTGTAGAAGTTTTCCTCAAATTTAAACAACCATAACTTGCTTATACGAGTTGCGATTAGGCTATCTTTTTTACCCAATATGCAACTCTCTATCCGGGGTACACTTAGGATTTTTGAATCACATTAATTGGTTAAGAATTGACTAAGTTTCAAACAACCCTCATAAATAACAATGTACTTTAGGCTCCAACCGGTTATTAAGTTGGATTTCAGGTATCGAAACAGGAACCGTACCCTCCTATACGGTTTGGTTCTTAACTCTTAATAGTCATATTTTTTGGTTTTTAGTTTTTTCAGTGTGTGTATAAATGATTTGTATTCTATATTAAATAATTAAATATTAGATTATATGTAGTACTGATCCTCACCAAATCCATTAACGATCTTTAAAAAAGAAAATGAAATTGAAATTGAGATTTCTTGTGATATTAACAAAATTTTCTTGTAACATCTGATTGTGGTTTAGGTGAACATCCTGACAAATAGACATTCACATGAACTAGCTTATTGACCCTATAAATGATATTATAAGAATCAATATGGAACATCGTCTCATGTAATTTTGCTTGTTGTCGTTGCAATAACATATTTTGGTTCATGCATTTGCTCGTATAATCTTATTAACGAAGTGGCAATTTTCATTGTTACTGTTTAAATTGTTAAAATGAAGACTGATGTAACATTCCAAAATTTCACACCAAAAATTTCATTTTGAATATAATAATTATAAAACCATATATCTGAAAACAACCATCGTATCAACTCATATAAAAACCCAAGTAACAATAGTCAAAATATGTAATGAAGTAACAACATCACAGGAAACTCCCAAAGGTCTCATGTGCGGAAATCATGGTGTGATGCGTTGCAGTCATGCCAGCTCCTTTCCTCTCGAAGAAGAAGTACCTAAAACCAAACTTGTAAACTGTAAGCACGAAGCTTAGTGAGTTCCCCCATCATACTACATACCATACTATACACATACTGCCTAACATATCCGGGTGCTGACCTACCCCTTCGGTCTCTTTCAACCGATAATTTTCTAGCATATTTGGGTGTTGGCCTACCCCTTCGGTCTCTTTTAACCAGTAACCGCCTAGCATATCTGGGTGCTGACCTACCCCTTTGGTCTCTTTCAACCAGTAACCGCCTAGCATATCCGGGTGTTGGCCTACCCCTTTGGTCTATCCGATCGGATACGGGGTCTATTTCACCCCTACCACTACCACATAATAACATACGTAAACATACACAGACATACTGTCAGGTATATCTGGGTGCCCGACTACCCTTTCGGTCTCTATCAACCGAATATTGGGTCTATTTCACCCCTACCATTACATCATAGTAACATAGCACATAAGCACATAAATCACAACAGATAGTGGCATACCGGACAATTACCATAAAGACAATCATCTCTACTATGAACACCTACTAGTGGGTCGGCCTTGGTGCCTTAGACCCACTTCTACTGGAAGGTAACTCACCTCAAATGTTGTAAGTAGCTGAACTGTCCTCGAATCTGAAATCAACTCCACTCCTACACATTAAAGATTTCCTTTAATTACTCGTTTCATACTCATAACCCTTAAGGATCACCTTTTGGTCAAAGTCAAAGTCAAGGTTAAATTCAACATTATGGTCAAAGTCAACATTCCAGGTTGACTCAACTCGTCGAGTTGGCCCTTCAACTTGCCGAGTCACATAACTCATAAAATCCTGAAATCGCGATCCAACTCGTCGGGTTCTTTCACGAACTCGTCGAGTTCCTCCTATCAACAGAATTGGGACTTTCCCATTCAACTCGTCGAGTCCTTCCTTTTACAAAATTGGGGCACTTCAACTCAACTCGTCAAGTTCTTCGGTCTGATAAGCTTTCTTAATGTATTAAGCCACTATTCGTCGACTCCAAGTCTCGTATTCTAGATCTGGGTCGAATACACCTCTAGGAGGGTAAAGTTTCTGACTTTACCCATTGATACCCAACCTAGAAGAAATGAGCCCTAACCCTATCTCAAAATGGCTTAGTATCAACGTCATAAACCTTCAAAACTTCATGATAAGTCATAGGATCATAGATCTGGACTCTAAAGTTTTCTTGTCCACGTAAAAGTCTCATTTTTATCCTCATGCGTAGCCTAATGTGACTAAAAGAACCCAAACGAAGGTCTAAAGGTTGCATGGGACTTCCATGGCCATAAAGTTGGCATATTTATGCCATGAAGTCCCTTCAAGTCCCTAGATCTGAAAGGTTTGATCAAAGGGACGTCCAAATCCCAAAACCCATAAGCTTGGAACAAAAACAAGAAGCAAAGCACCCTAAAACTAGATCTATGCATATCAAGGTCAAGGTTGGAGTTTTATACCTTAGATGAACCATAAATGAGGCTCAATTTCTGAATCTACCACTCTCTTGCAAGCTCTTGCTCCTTCTTCAAGCTTCTTCTTCACCAAATCACCAAGAATACACAAAGTTAGCTCCAAACTTCTCGCAAATGCAATAGGGTTTCGAGGCCATGGCTTAGGATAGTGGAAGCTGGAGATGAGACCAAATAATGGAGGTTAAGGTGTTTAAATAGGGTGCAAAACCGTAAAAATTACGGTTTCATTATGCTAGTGCTACTCGTCGAGTTGAGGCTCCTCGAATCGTCGAGTAGACTTCATAATCCGCGTCCAAATCCATCTCTACTCGACGAGTTTGGGGCCTCTAACTTGTCGAGTTCTATATCAAAAATGAATTAATTGAGAATTAAATGCATACCAAGACCTGACGTTACAACTGTTTATCTGAGACTCGACCTTGGTACTAGTCCATAACGATCAAAGCTTTGTCAAAGCGTGAGGCTATTAATGAAGCAAATTCAATGAAACAACTTGTACCAAAAACAAGATTCCCAATTTTCCTTAGTTAACTCGTCCCAACATTTCAATTTTCAAACATACCATAAATCACTGCCATATGTAACATTGTAATCGGTTATTTTTCATTTTTATAACCATAACTTATAAATTAAAAACACATTATTATTTTATAAGAAACAAAAGAGCAAAATACACAAAATCTTTTGTTTTTACAATCAGCCACCAAAGATCAATATATTTTCATGTTGATTATTTTTATATATTCTATAATCTTACAATAAAAAAAATAAAAACATTAAATTTAGTTTTTATAATAAAATAAATGCTTTATATTATTTATAGTTTTAAAAATAATAATGAGTGGTTATAAATTAAATTGTTTTTATTAAAATTAAAATTGCAAATAAAAATTAAGTTTGTTTGAATCGTTATCTGATTTATTAACCTGTTTCTTTTCGAAAATATTTAATTATAGTAATAAAAGCATGGTGTCAACCTATTTGATAAATCAAATATCAAACCTTTTTGCAATTTGAAGTGTATTATAATACCACTTCGTATCATCATCGTCGTCGTCTAGAAGAACTACTGCACTTATAAAAACCCACACTTACCTTCTCTGATTGTATCGATTATCATCCCTCTTATCCTCTGCCTCCAAAGAATTCAGCACTTCGATCTCATGGCTCTGCTTTCGGATCTCGTCAACCTCGACCTCTCTAGTATCACCGATAAGATTATCGCCGAGTATATATGGTTGGTTCCCTTTTTCTATGCTTATCAAATCCCCTGTTTTTCGCCATGAATCTCTCCCTCTCTTCTTGGATTCTTCACACCTTCCTGTTTTTTGCTATGAATCTTCAAACTAAGTTTGGATTCTCAATGTTTTAAAAAACGGTTTTTTAGTTGAACCGTTATGGTAACCGGTTTCCGGTTTAACCGGTTCGACAGCCGAGGGAACCGTTTTCTATATTTTTCATATTTTTTTTTATTTTCATGTTTAAAAGTTCAAATATTAAAAATACACATAAAACTAAATTGTAAATGAATCCAAATATATTCAAATAACACATAACCATAATTTTTAGTGTTTTACGTCAATCCATATAAGCCAAAAAGAAAATAAAATATAATATCGAAACGAAATATAATTTTAGATGAATACAATCACGTTAAAAAACTTTATAACATTTACTATATGTTTTTATTTAAGGAAAACTAAATAGATTTGAAAATAAACTCATCGCAACGTTTTTCATCTGTTTTTATTCGGTTCAACCGGGTTTTTCTAAAAACCGGACGGTTCAATCCGGTTCGGAAATCAATGTAAAACGGTGATAATTAAACCGTTTCCTCATCCGATTTCCGGTCCAACCGGTCCGTTCAAACCGGATTTAGTAGGAGATAAATCTTTGTTTTGGTACATGATTTTCTGAATTTGTATCTACAGTTTTGTGTGTGATCATGGTGTAAACGTTAGATAAATAGAAATCATTTGAACCAATGGAAACAAACTAATCTCGACTTGTTGGATCTACGAGATGGGTGATTGGGTGATCTGGAATCTGTACAAACACAGCAACTATTGAAAATGATTGATCCGATCTTCTTTTCCTCTCTTGTACTTCATCTCGTATACCACAATTGAAAAGTTCGGACTTTTTCGTCATTTACCGAATGTGTTAAAGAATCCAAAAGCAATTAGATCTAAAGGCTTAACCCATCAATCACATTCTTTAGTTTATAACGTATCTTTTACTTTCTTGAGTGTTTTTCGACGACTTTTGGCTACTTTAACCACCATCCATTCTTCTTTTTGTTTCTTGACTAATACCAATTCCTAAATGATTGATTTTCAAACAGGATCGGTGGATCGGGTATGGATCTTAGAAGCAAAGCACGAGTAAGAAATCAATTCAATCATTCTCTTGTATTTCAGGGTTTCAGCTTCATTGTCACCTTCTTTAAACTAATTCGATACAATTTCTTCGACCTTTTGTGTTCTTTAGACACTTTCAGGGCCTGTTTCGGATCCCAGTGAGCTTCCGAAGTGGAACTACGATGGCTCTAGCACAGGGCAAGCTCCCGGAGAAGACAGTGAAGTCATCATATAGTGCGTAATCGATTCGTAGTTCATACCCTCTAATTTTTAACTTATTTTTTCTTGATTTCTTAAATTAAAAATGTGTTCTTGATGATCGAAACAGCCCTCAAGCAATCTTCAAAGATCCATTCAGGAGAGGCAACCATATCTTGGTACATTTTCAAGATTCATACTTTTTGGGTTTTATAATCTATAATTAATTAACTTTAAAGATTTTGACTTTCTAACCCAAATTTCTTTATATTTACGTAATGTAGGTGATGTGTGATGCTTACACTCCCGCCGGCGAACCAATCCCCACGAACAAGAGGGCCGCCGCCGCCAAAATCTTCAGCAACCCAGAAGTCGAAAAGGAGGTTACATGGTAAATCGACTAAATTCCCTTTCCACCCTTCAAATTTCTTTAAAAAAATTTCAACTTTTTAACCAAATTTCATTACTTTTTGGGTGTTAACAGGTATGGAATTGAGCAAGAATACACCTTGTTGCAGAAGGACACCAATTGGCCAGTGGGTTGGCCTCTAGGTGGGTTCCCTGGTCCACAGGTAATCAAATCAATCAATCTATCAATCATTCTTTCCGTCTTTATGCTCATAAGTCATAAAAATGAATACTTTTTGTTTGATTCAACTTTATATTCATCGATTCAATGTGATTTAGGGTCCATACTACTGTGGAATTGGTGCTGACAAAGCTTTTGGACGTGATATTGTCGATGCACACTACAAAGCTTGTCTTTATGCTGGCGTCAACATTAGTGGCATCAATGGCGAAGTTATGCCTGGACAAGTAAACTTTCTGAATCTTTTGAGCAAAACCCATCTCCCTAATTCGCCGTTTTTTCCATTTTAAAGCGAATAGAAGTAAAAAGTTGAGATTTTTATGTTTGTAACTTTGTATTGTAGTGGGAATTTCAAGTAGGACCTTCCGTAGGCATAGCTGCAGCTGATCAAATCTGGGTCGCTCGTTACATTCTTGAGGTACCTTAAAATCTTTCGTCTTCTTTTCTTTTATTTTCTTGAAGGACTTCAATGGTGAAAAATTAATCTTTTTCTTGTTTATTTTCTTCAGAGGATCACTGAGATTTATGGGGTGGTGGTTTCATTTGACCCCAAGCCTATTCCCGGCGACTGGAATGGAGCTGGTGCTCACACAAATTACAGGTATTGTATGACAAAAGCACTTCTCTATTGCCATTACAATGGTGGCTTTATCTCTACGACTTTCTTCTAATTAGATTCTTCACAATCTTTCAGTACAAAATCCATGAGGGAAGAGGGAGGATATGAGGTGATCAAGAAAGCTATCGAGAAGTTGGGATTGAGGCACAAAGAACACATTGCTGCATATGGTGAAGGCAATGAACGTAGGCTCACTGGTCGACATGAAACAGCTGATATCAACACCTTTTTATGGGTACTACATCATGTTCATATAATTACTTATAAATAGTTTTATTTTTTCTTATTTTGTTCCAAAAAGATTGATTTTGTGCTTGAAAAATGTGTGTTTAGGGTGTTGCAAACCGTGGAGCTTCTATTCGTGTTGGAAGAGACACTGAGAAAGAAGGGAAAGGGTACTTTGAGGACAGAAGGCCAGCTTCAAACATGGATCCATATGTGGTGACTTCCATGATTGCTGAGACTACCATTCTGTGGGACAACAAATCTTGAAAAGAGATTGCAAATTATGAAGCCTGATTGGGAGGGAGATTTGAAAAAATGAATTTAGAATTGGGAACAAACAACCCTTCTTGTTTATTTTCTTGAAAATTAGATATTGTTCTTGTTTTTATTGTGTTGCATGTTGATCGTTATGATTATTATGGTAATGGTAGTTTTGTGTTTCACGTTTCTTGTAGCAAAGCATTTTGAGTCCAAAATGCATGGAAAGCTACTACTTGATTTGAGATTTCTCCCATGGTGTCTCGTGGGAATATTGTCGATATTGTCTATGATAATAATAAATATGAATGATAATAACAAATATGAAGGGTTGATTTTGATCCCTTATACCTTGCTATGCTCGCATTTTATTTGTGGTAACATTATAGGCATCCATAATACTATACAGTGTTTAATAGATTGTCTATCTTAATTCCAATTTTCATATTAATTTATCACTTTTTCCTACGAAAGTTCAACTGAACATAATTTTACGAAACAATTATTTATTTGCTACTTGTCTTATAATAACTATTTTTTTATGTCATTGAACAAACTAATGATCATTAAATCCATATATATATTTAACATCAAAAATAGTTAGTGTGCACTGGCTGCCCTAGGGTGGTGCCGGCGGTGCGGTCACATCGGGCCTCTGATCTTAGGGTGCTTTCGATTTTTGGGATAATTTATAGTTATATTATTGGTATTTTTGTAAAATCTATTTTTATGTTTTATCAATAAATAAAATTAGTCCGGTAACATTTGGTTCCAATTTTAGATGCATTTTAATTCTGAAAAAAATCAACATAAATCAAAATCTAATCATAAATTTAAAATTTATCAACAATTTAATGGAAATATCTATATAAAAAAAATGCAAATCTATTTTGTTTATAAATTTTAGACAACATTTTTATATTTTATAAACTCACCAAAAAGTAAGAAAAAATCTCATAGATGAAAGTCTCATAGATAAATTTTCTTCTAAAAATGTTAGAAGGTGGATGTTTAGAAAATAGTAATGCGTTGTTCTTTTTTTTTCGAAAAGTTGTTTATAACAGTTTTATAATTTTATTTGATTACCAACGAGTGAATGCATTATTTTGTGGTAGCGAATTTATGAGATGTTTTTTAGCAACTTTATGTTTTGAATTAGTGGTAACAAATATACTTAATAATATTTACAACAATTTTTTTTATGGGGCCTTACTTTAGTTTTTGCACAAGGTATCCGAAATGTCAGGACCGGGCCTGTTAATGTGATATACTACTATGGTTAAATTTAATCTACATTAATGACCATTAAATCCCATATATATATATATATATATATATATATATATATATATATATATATATATATATATATATATTCAACATCAATAGTTAATGTGATATACTAGTATGGTTAAATTTAATCTAAATAAATTAACCATAGTAGTATATCACATTAACTATTGATGTTGAATATATGTGGATTTAATGATCATTAATTTGTTTAATGACAAAAATATTGATTTTATGTATGAAAAACTTGTGTTTAGGGTGTTGCAAACCGTGGAGCTTCTATTCGAGTTGGAAGAGACACATAGAAAGAAGGGAAAGGGTACTTTGAGGACAGAAGGCCAACTTCAAACATGGATCCATATGTGGTGACTTCCATGATTGCTGAGATTACCATTATGTGGAACAACAAATCTTGAAAAGAGATCGAAAATTATGAAGTCTGATTGGTAGGGAGATTTGAAAAAATGAATTTAGAATTGGGAACAAACAACCCTTCTAGTTTATTTTCTTGAAAATTAGATATTGTTCTTGTTTGTTTGTGTTGCGTGTTGATCGTTATGGTTATTATGGTAATGGTAGTTTTGTGTTTCACGTTTCTTGTAGCAAAGCATTTTGAGTCCAAAATGCATGGAAAGCTACTACTTGATTTGAGATTTCTCCAATGGTGTCTCGTGGGACTATTGTTGATATTGTCTATGATAATAACAAATATGAAGGGTTGATTTTGATCCTTTGTATCTTGCTATGCTCGCATTTTATTTGTGTTAACATTATAGGCATCCATAATACTATATAGTGTTTAATAGATCGTCTATCTTAATTCCAATTTTCATATAAATTTACCATTTTCTCCTACAAAAGTTCAACTGAACATAATTTTACAAAACAATTATTTATTTGCTACTCGTCTTATAATATAACTATTTTTAATGTCATTGAACAAATTAATGATCATTAAATCCATATATATTCAACATCAATAGTTAATGTGATATACTACTATAATTAAATTTAATCTACATTAATGACCATTAAATCTCATATACATATTCAACATCAATAGTTAATGTGATATACTATGGTTAAATTTAATCTAAATAAATTAACCATAGTAGTATATTACATTATCTATTGATGTTGAATATATATGGATTTAATGATCATTAATTTGTTCAATGACATAAAAAATAGTTATTTATTATAAGACGAGTAGAAAATAAATAATTGTTTTGTAAAATTATGTTCAGCTGAACTTTTGTAGGAAAAAATGGTAAATTTATATGAAAATTGGAATTAAGATAGACGATCTATTAAACACTATATAGTATTATGAATGCTTATAATGTCGAACACAAATAAAATGCGAGCATAGCAAGGTACAAGGGATCAAAATCAACCCTTCATATTTGTTATTATCATAGACAATATCGACAATATTCCCACGAGACACCATGGGAGAAATCTCAAATCAAGTAGTAGCTTTCCATGCATTTTGGACTCAAAATGCTTTGCTACAAGAAACGTGAAACACAAAACTACCATTACCATAATAACCATAACGATCAACACGCAACACAAACAAACAAGAACAATATCTAATTTTCAAGAAAATAAACTAGAAGGGTTGTTTGTTCCTAATTCTAAATTCATTTTTTCAAATCTCCCTACCAATCAGACTTCATAATTTTCGATCTCTTTTCAAGATTTGTTGTTCCACATAATGGTAATCTCAGCAATCATGGAAGTCACCACATATGGATCCATGTTTGAAGTTGGCCTTCTGTCCTCAAAGTACCCTTTCCCTTCTTTCTATGTGTCTCTTCCAACTCGAATAGAAGCTCCACGGTTTGCAACACCCTAAACACAAGTTTTTCATACATAAAATCAATATTTTTGTCATTAAACAAATTAATGATCATTAAATCCACATATATTCAACATCAATAGTTAATGTGATATACTACTATGGTTAATTTATTTAGATTAAATTTAACCATACTAGTATATCACATTAACTATTGATGTTGAATATATATATATATATATATATATATATATATATATATATATATATATATATATATATGGGATTTAATGGTCATTAATGTAGATTAAATTTAACCATAGTAGTATATCACATTAACAGGCCCGGTCCTAACATTTCGGATACCTTGTGCAAAAACTAAAGTAAGGCCCCATAAAAAAATTGTTGTAAATATTATTAAGTATATTTGTTACCACTAATTCAAAACATAAAGTTGCTAAAAAACATCTCATAAATTCGCTACCACAAAATAATGCATTCACTCGTTGGTAATCAAATAAAATTATAAAACTGTTATAAACAACTTTTCGAAAAAAAAAAGAACAACGCATTACTATTTTCTAAACATCCACCTTCTAACATTTTTAGAAGAAAATTTATCTATGAGACTTTCATCTATGAGATTTTTTCTTACTTTTTGGTGAGTTTATAAAATATAAAAATGTTGTCTAAAATTTATAAACAAAATAGATTTGCATTTTTTTTATATAGATATTTCCATTAAATTGTTGATAAATTTTAAATTTATGATTAGATTTTGATTTATGTTGATTTTTTTCAGAATTAAAATGCATCTAAAATTGGAACCAAATGTTACCGGACTAATTTTATTTATTGATAAAACATAAAAATAGATTTTACAAAAATACCAATAATATAACTATAAATTATCCCAAAAATCGAAAGCACCCTAAGATCAGAGGCCCGATGTGACCGCACCGCCGGCACCACCCTAGGGCAGCCAGTGCACACTAACTATTTTTGATGTTAAATATATATATGGATTTAATGATCATTAGTTTGTTCAATGACATAAAAAAATAGTTATTATAAGACAAGTAGCAAATAAATAATTGTTTCGTAAAATTATGTTCAGTTGAACTTTCGTAGGAAAAAGTGATAAATTAATATGAAAATTGGAATTAAGATAGACAATCTATTAAACACTGTATAGTATTATGGATGCCTATAATGTTACCACAAATAAAATGCGAGCATAGCAAGGTATAAGGGATCAAAATCAACCCTTCATATTTGTTATTATCATTCATATTTATTATTATCATAGACAATATCGACAATATTCCCACGAGACACCATGGGAGAAATCTCAAATCAAGTAGTAGCTTTCCATGCATTTTGGACTCAAAATGCTTTGCTACAAGAAACGTGAAACACAAAACTACCATTACCATAATAATCATAACGATCAACATGCAACACAATAAAAACAAGAACAATATCTAATTTTCAAGAAAATAAACAAGAAGGGTTGTTTGTTCCCAATTCTAAATTCATTTTTTCAAATCTCCCTCCCAATCAGGCTTCATAATTTGCAATCTCTTTTCAAGATTTGTTGTCCCACAGAATGGTAGTCTCAGCAATCATGGAAGTCACCACATATGGATCCATGTTTGAAGCTGGCCTTCTGTCCTCAAAGTACCCTTTCCCTTCTTTCTCAGTGTCTCTTCCAACACGAATAGAAGCTCCACGGTTTGCAACACCCTAAACACACATTTTTCAAGCACAAAATCAATCTTTTTGGAACAAAATAAGAAAAAATAAAACTATTTATAAGTAATTATATGAACATGATGTAGTACCCATAAAAAGGTGTTGATATCAGCTGTTTCATGTCGACCAGTGAGCCTACGTTCATTGCCTTCACCATATGCAGCAATGTGTTCTTTGTGCCTCAATCCCAACTTCTCGATAGCTTTCTTGATCACCTCATATCCTCCCTCTTCCCTCATGGATTTTGTACTGAAAGATTGTGAAGAATCTAATTAGAAGAAAGTCGTAGAGATAAAGCCACCATTGTAATGGCAATAGAGAAGTGCTTTTGTCATACAATACCTGTAATTTGTGTGAGCACCAGCTCCATTCCAGTCGCCGGGAATAGGCTTGGGGTCAAATGAAACCACCACCCCATAAATCTCAGTGATCCTCTGAAGAAAATAAACAAGAAAAAGATTAATTTTTCACCATTGAAGTCCTTCAAGAAAATAAAAGAAAAGAAGACGAAAGATTTTAAGGTACCTCAAGAATGTAACGAGCGACCCAGATTTGATCAGCTGCAGCTATGCCTACGGAAGGTCCTACTTGAAATTCCCACTACAATACAAAGTTACAAACATAAAAATCTCAACTTTTTACTTCTATTCGCTTTAAAATGGAAAAAACGGCGAATTAGGGAGATGGGTTTTGCTCAAAAGATTCAGAAAGTTTACTTGTCCAGGCATAACTTCGCCATTGATGCCACTAATGTTGACGCCAGCATAAAGACAAGCTTTGTAGTGTGCATCGACAATATCACGTCCAAAAGCTTTGTCAGCACCAATTCCACAGTAGTATGGACCCTAAATCACATTGAATCGATGAATATAAAGTTGAATCAAACAAAAAGTATTCATTTTTATGACTTATGAGCATAAAGACGGAAAGAATGATTGATAGATTGATTGATTTGATTACCTGTGGACCAGGGAACCCACCTAGAGGCCAACCCACTGGCCAATTGGTGTCCTTCTGCAACAAGGTGTATTCTTGCTCAATTCCATACCTGTTAACACCCAAAAAGTAATGAAATTTGGTTAAAAAGTTGAAATTTTTTTAAAGAAATTTGAAGGGTGGAAAGGGAATTTAGTCGATTTACCATGTAACCTCCTTTTCGACTTCTGGGTTGCTGAAGATTTTGGCGGCGGCGGCCCTCTTGTTCGTGGGGATTGGTTCGCCGGCGGGAGTGTAAGCATCACACATCACCTACATTACGTAAATATAAAGAAATTTGGGTTAGAAAGTCAAAATCTTTAAAGTTAATTAATTATAGATTATAAAACCCAAAAAGTATGAATCTTGAAAATGTACCAAGATATGGTTGCCTCTCCTGAATGGATCTTTGAAGATTGCTTGAGGGCTGTTTCGATCATCAAGAACACATTTTTAATTTAAGAAATCAAGAAAAAATAAGTTAAAAATTAGAGGGTATGAACTACGAATCGATTACGCACTATATGATGACTTCACTGTCTTCTCCGGGAGCTTGCCCTGTGCTAGAGCCATCGTAGTTCCACTTCGGAAGCTCACTGGGATCCGAAACAGGCCCTGAAAGTGTCTAAAGAACACAAAAGGTCGAAGAAATTGTATCGAATTAGTTTAAAGAAGGTGACAATGAAGCTGAAACCCTGAAATACAAGAGAATGATTGAATTGATTTCTTACTCGTGCTTTGCTTCTAAGATCCATACCCGATCCACCGATCCTGTTTGAAAATCAATCATTTAGGAATTGGGATTAGTCAAGAAACAAAAAGAAGAATGGATGGTGGTTAAAGTAAGCTAAAAGTCGTGGAAAAAATTCAAGAAAGTAAAAGATACGTATAAACTAAAGAATGTGATTAATGGTTTAAGCCTTTAGATCTAATTGCTTTTGGATTCTTTAACACATTCGGTAAATGACGAAAAAGTCCGAACTTTTCAATTGTGGTATACGAGATGAAGTACAAGAGAGGAAAAGAAGATCGGATCAATCGTTTTCAATAGTTGATGTGTTTGTACAGATTCCAGATCGCCCAATCACCCATATCTCGTAGATCCAACAAGTCGAGATTAGTTTGTTTCCATTGGTTCAAAAGATTTCTATGTATCTAACGTTTACACCATGATCAAACACAAAACTGTGGATAAAAATTCAGAATCTAGCAAAAATCGTAAACGAAAATAAAGATTTAACTCCTACTAAAACCCTTAAAGAGTCCAAACTTAGTTCGGAGATTCATAGCAAAAAACAGAAACATATGAAGAATCCAAGAAGAGGGGGAGTGATTCATGGCGAAAAACAGGGGATTTGATAAGCATAGAAAAAGGGAACCAACCATATATACTCGGCGATAATCTTATCGGTGATACTAGAGAGGTCGAGGTTGACGAGATCCGAAAGCAGAGCCATGAGATCGAAGTGATGAAATTATTTGGAGGCAGAGGATAAGAGGGATGATAATCGATACAATCAGAGAAGGTAAGTGTGGGTTTTTATAAGTGCAGTAGCTCTTCTAGATGACGATCGATGATGATACGAAGTGGTATTATAATACACTTCAAATTGCGAAAAGGTTTGATATTTGATTTATCAAATAGGTTGACACCATGCTTTTATTATAATTAAATATTTGCCAAAATAAAAAGGTTAATAAATTAGATAACGATTCAAATAAACTTAAATTTTATTAAAAAATATTTTTTTTAGTTGTAATTTAATTTTTTTAATAAAAATAGTTTTATTTATAATCCGCTAATATAATTTTTAAAACTATAAATAATATAAACAATTTATTTTATTATAAGAAAAACTAACTTTTTATGTTTTTATTATTTATTGTAAGATTATTAAAAAAAAATCAACATGAACACATATTGACCTTTGGTGACTAATTGTAAAATCAAAAGATTTGGTATATGTTGTTTTTTTATTTCTTATAAAATAATTTGTTTTTTAATTATAAGTTATGGTTACAAAAATAAAAAACAACCAATTACAAGCTTACATGTGACTGTGATTTATTGTATGTTTGAAAGGTTGGAACGACTTAACTTAAGAAAAATTGGGCGTCTTTTTTATTTGGTACAGGTTGTTTCGTTAAATTTGCTTCATTAGTATGCTCACATATGACTTTGATTGTTTAGGACTAGTAGGTCGACTCCCAAATAAGCAATCCTTATTTTAACAACTTGAACAATAGCAATGAAAATTTCCCCTTTGTTAATGAGATTATATTAGCAAATACATAAACAAGAATATGCTATTACTATGGTAACATGTAGAATTACATGGAACGATGTTCCTTATCGATTCTTATAAATATTGTTTATGAGGTCAATAAGCTAGTTCACGTGGATGTCTATTTATCAGGTTGTTCGCCTAAACCACAATCAATATAGATGCTATAAGAAAATTTTGTTAATATCTCAAGAAATCTCAATTTCCTTTTTTTTTTTAAAGATCGTTAATGGATTCGGTGAGGATCACTACTACATATAATCTAATATTCAATTATATAATATAGAAGATAAATGATTTATATAAACACACCGAAAAAACGAAAAACCAAAAAATATAAATATTAAGAGTTGAGAACCAACCCGTATAGGAGGGTATGGTTCCTGTTTCGGTACCTAAAATTCAATTTAATAACTGATTGGAACCTAAAGTACATTGTTATTTATGGGTTTTTTTTGAAACTCAGTCAATTCTTAACCAATTAAGGTGATTCAAAAGCCTAAAATGTACCCAAGATAGAAAGTTGCGAATTGGGTAAAAAATCAGCTCAATCATGGGTCGTATAAACAAGTTATGGTTGTTTAAATTTAAGGAAAACTTCTACGAAGTGTTGGAAACAACTCTAATAGCCCTTGTTTATGGTTGTATAACTCGGTCACCAATTAAGGTGATTCAAAAACCTAAAATGTAGCCAAGACAAAGAATTACAACCAGGATGGTCACAAGATCTCGAAGAAACCAGGATCTCCACCCCCAAACGCCAAGATAATTAACGTTATCTCGAGCATATCTAACATTTGTGGTACTTCTTATTCTCACGCTAAAAGACACGTCAAGGTCTCTAAAACGGAAAATGAAGATAGACCACAGAAGAATACCTCAGTTAGCAATGAAAAGGAAATTACGTTTGATGAGACGGACAGGGAAGGGATCCAGGATCCTCACCATGACAAACTCGTGATAATATTGTACATTGCCAACCACTTTATTAGAAGGACCCTTGTTAACAGAGGATCCTCGGTCAACATCATACTCTTGAACGCACTGGAGAGGATGAATATCCCGAAATCAGAGATAATCAAAAGATCCTCGGTCCTCATAGGATTTAGCGGAGAAACGAAACACACCATTGCGGAAAGAAAGCTACCAATATACACAGATGGGGTAAACTCTATACAAAATTTTTTTATTATAGACACTTTATCTTCTTATAATGTGATATTAGATAGACCATAGATCCACAAGATGAAAGCGGTTCCATCAACATATCATCAATGTGTAAAGATGCCTACTCTGTGGTGAATAGTGAAGATCATGGGAGATCAACAATAGTCAAAGGAATGTTATAAAACCTCTATGAAGCCTACGACGAAACCCCAACGAGCATAGTAATTAAAGCAGGGGGCACAACACGTTCTAGAAAGGAAGGTGCAAGACATGAAGGAAGTGCCCTTGAGCAGCGAGGATCCTGAAACCAAAGTCCTCATAGGATCCTCAATACCTAAGCAAAATGAGCAAGACATATTAAACTTCCTTGAACCAGAAACAAGACGTTCGCATGGAAACACGAAGATATGACAGGTATAGAAAAGAGTACTATCACTCACAAACTTAATATTGATCCTTCTTTCAGACCGATACATCAAAAGAGAAGGAAGTTTGCACCCAAAAGGAATCAGATCATCCAGGAAGAAGTGGAAAAGCTCCTCAAGATAGGGATGATCAAGGAAGTGAAGTTCCTGAGATGGATAGCTAATGTAGTTGTCATACAAAAGAAGAACTGCAAGTGATGAGTATGTGTAGACTACACGGATCTTAACAAGGCTTGTCCTATAGGATCCTTTCCCTTTACCACACATTGACTCCATGATAAATGCAACAGTTGGCCATGAACTCTTAACCTTCATGGATGCTTTAGCAGGATTCCAACAAATCCATATGGAACCATCCGATCAAGAAGATACAACATTTATAACACCAACAGGTATATATTGTTACACTGCAATGCCTTTTGGTCTTAAAAATCCATGTGCAACATATCAAAGACTGGTGAACTAAATGTTTAAAGACTAGCTGAGGGACACCATGGAGGTCTACATTGACGACATGGTGGTGAAGCCCATGAAAGCTGAAGATCATCTCAGTGATCTCAAAGAAGCCTTCGACATTCTAGACAAATACAACATGAAGTTGAATCCATTTAAATGCTACTTTGGGATGAAGTCGGGCAAGTTCCTTGGGTATATGGTAACCAAGAGAAGAATAGAAGCAAGCCCGGAGCAGATCAAAGCAATTATCGAGCTGAAATCTCCATCTTCAACAAAAGACATCCAAAGGCTAACCGGAAGAATGGCGGCATTCAACAGGTTCATTTCAAGATCCTCATAAAGGTGTAAGCCCTTTTATGATATCTTGAAGAAGAACAAGAAGTTTGAATGGACTAAAGAAAACGAAGAAGCTTTTCAGGAACTCAAAATATTTAAGTTATGCGCCACTGCTAGTGAAGCCTGTAGATGGAAAACCACTTCTCGTCTACCTCTCGGTATCCTCAAGTTCGGTAAGTGTTTTCCTAGCCAAGGATATTAATGGAGACCAATATCCTATTTACTAGGTAAGTAAAAGTCTTCTGGATCCTGAAACCAGGTATTCTCATCTCGAAAAATTAATTTTTGCATTAGTAACCGCTTCTACTAAATTAAGACATTATCTTGAGACATATACTATACATGTGAAAACTAATTATCTTATTAAGAATGTGATGAGAAAAGCAGAGATGTTAGGAAGGATGGAAAAATGGTCAATGAAGTTAAGCACGTTTGACATCAAATATGAGCCAAGATCTGCCATAATGTCACAAGAATTAGTAGACTTTGTGGCTGACTTTAGTGATGATCTACAAAACGAAGTAGACATTGAAGCTAAACAACTCCTAGAAGATGAACACTTTGGAAAATGAACACTATTCATGGATAGAGCTTCAAATCAAAAAGGAACTGGGCTAGGGATCATACTAAAATCGCCACAAGGGGACATCCTACCCCAGGAAGTTATTTGCGAATTCAACGCAACCAACAATGAAACACAATACGAAGCTTTCATCATGGGACTGCAATTGGCTAAGGATCTTCAGGTATTTGTTGATTATTTATTATTAACCAGTCACTTCAATGGATCTTATGCAATTAAAGGTGGAAGATTAGCATTATACCTCGAGATCCTAAAAAATTAGCATCTGATTTTGAAAACTTTAGCCTAACCCAAGTTCTCAGGGAAGAAAACATAGAACCAGATGCATTAGCAAACTTAGGATCCTCCCTAAGGATCCCACCAGAAATGAAGATCCCTATAACCCACATAATAACTCTAGCTATAGAATCCCTTTCCGACAAACCCGATGATCCTGAACAACCAATAAGTGTAGCATCCATTGGCGATCTTGACGCTCAGATCCCTCCTCAAAGGGATCCCGACGAAGAGGATCCTCAAAGAAGTCCACGATCATGGATTTATGGAGTATCTCAAAAATGGCATGATCCCAACAGAAGAAAAAGCAAAAGATCATTCAGAACAAGAGTCTCAAGATTCATAATAATCCAAGGTAAACTCTATAAAAAGTCTATGGCAGGTCCATATCTCAGATGCTTCGAAGATCCTGAAGTTACGGAAGTCTTGAAGGACATACATGAAGGAGACTGCGGCAATCACATCGGGTGTAGATCCTTATACTCCAAGGTATTGAGAATAGGATACTATTGGCTAACCATGAAGAAAGATTCTTTTCTACATGCTCAAAAGTGTGATGCTTGCCAAAGACATAACAACATCCTACATCAACCGGCGGAACCTCTGCATCCTATTATCTCTCCATGGCCATTCATGAAATGGGGAATGGATATAGTAGGAAAATTACCTATAGCTCCAGGATGAAAAGTCTTCATGTTAGTGATGACCGATTACTTCTCGAAGTGGATCGAAGCTGAAGCCTTCATCCTAGTTAGAGACAAAGAGGTAGTCTTATTTATTAAACTTAATATCTTGACCAGATTTAGGATCCCTGCTGAAATCATATGCGACAAGGGATCCCAATTCATAAGCAATAGGACAAGAGACTTTTACACGAGTTGGGGGATGAAAATGACAATGTCCATTCCTGTTCATCCCCAAGCTAATGGTCAAGCCGAATCTAGCAACAAGATCATAGTAAACAACTTGAAGAAAAGGCTAGATGAAAATAAAGGAAGATAGGCAGAAGAGATTCCTTTCGTCCTATAGACAGATAGGACTACCTCCAAAGTAGCCACAGGTCTGACCCCCTATTCCTTGGTGTTTGGGATAGAAACAATGACCCTACCGAAGTAGTGATCCTGACAACAAGATACTCGCTCCAAAATCAAGAAAACAATGACAGGATCCTAGACCAGGATCTTAACACTGTTAATGAACTCATAGATCTAGCCAAGATAGGCATTGCTGCTCATCGACAAAGGATCACCAAGGCTTACAACAAAAACATAAAAGTTAGAAGATTCCAAATAGGATACTTGGTATTAAGGAAAACATTCCAAAACACCAAGGATCCTAGTGCATGTAAACTAGCTCCTAAGTGGGAAGGACCATATCTCATAGATGTTGAAGCAGGCAAAGGAGCATATTGGCTAGCACACTCGAATGATACATTTTGCCAACATCCTAGAATGTTATACATCTCAAAGGATACTATATGTAAACAAGATCGATTAATCTTCAACAAAACCGAGGTGCACATGTTCTTTACCTTAAACTTTTCATCATTACTTATTTTCTCCTCGAATACATCACTAACTTAAGCATCAAAGGGGTGTTAGCTAGACTAAATCCCACCCGTAGCTAACGTTTGCTATGCAGAACAACATACAGCTAAGAATATCCATAAGCAGTAATCCTAAAACATGAGGATCCTCAAGGTTGAAGATCCTGAAACTTAAGGATCTTGACACACAAAGATCTCAACATCTTAACACTTGAACAAATTACATTATATCAACGATATGATCTTTAAACTATCATACACACAAGCTAGAGATTGATCATCTCTCTTACACTTAAGGGTACTTAATCCCCTCTAAGGTTTAAAGAGCTAATTACCTCTTTCACACGAACTAAGGTTTATACACCTCGCTTGAACGCACGATATCTAATTATGGGATACGAATAAGGGGATCATTTAATGATACAGTGGCTTGGCAATCCTTTTATCTTTGAACATAAGTTAAGATCCTTAAGGTTTATAATATTTTCATGTTATCTAAAATTGTTATCTTACCCCAAAAATTACATAAGGTTTATAACATCTTCATGTTATCACGCGTTGGGATTTTTCCCCAGTAAATACACACGAATCATAACATATTCATGTTATCATAGGTAGGGATAGTTCTCATGAAATATGTCACAAGTTGGTATCCTCCCCAGTATATAACATTAACATGTTATCAATTGAACTTATGGTGTTACCAATGAATTTTGTCAAAGTCTATAACCTGAACAGGTTATCCTAAGAAGGGAATTCCCCCGTATAATCTTATGATTAAGGATCCTCATTAAGGATCCCCAACATTAAGGATCCTCATCCTTAAGGGTCCTCATCATTAAAGATCCTCATCGGTATGGATCCACATTAGTAAGAACCTTATCATCAGAAGTCAACAGCGATCCTAAGTTCTTTCCTAAGGTGATATTTATCCTCAATAAATTCTAAGGCTGAAAAGCTTATGAAGCTTAAGGAAAAACTTGAAGACAATCAGGTTCCATCTATCCTTATTCTCGAGAAGCTCTAAGTAAAGTTTAAGGATCCTGAACGTTCTAGGATCCTAAGCAAAAATCATTTGGCTATAAGAATTCAAATGTACTAAAAATGATTCACTAAAAGAATTTTGTCTCATGATTGTTTGTAGGAACCAAGTTTTTTGGGATCCTGATTATTTAACGATCCTAGTATCGTAATAGTCATGTAGAAAAATCAAGAGAGAAATATAAAAAGAAAACACAACCATTGCATTCAAAAGGGATTACGCACCAACCCAACCAAAAGATTAATTTCTTTACATTACTAATGAAAATAAAAACTAGATAAACTAACTTCTTGCAAGCCTAGACCTTAGCCTGGTCATCATCGGTCGCATCTTTCTTCCCCTCCTTTGGTCAGCGGTAGTACAGGATCCTGATTGGTGGTAGCAAACTTGCCAATTAATTGGGCTAATGCCTGATGCCAACCAACTACATTCTAGGATCCTGAATTTTTAAGATCTTCAGCAAGCTTGATCTTAGCTTCCCAAATAGCTATCACAACGCTGCTCTTCACCTCCTCAATCTCTGCAGCGTGCTCACCCTCTTTCTCAGCCTTCTCCTTACTCAAAAGTTCCACTCGTTTCAGAAGATCCTTATTGGTCGCCTTCCACATATTTTCCTGTTCCTGAAGAGTCTACTCAGTTCTCTTAGCTTGGAGCCTCAAATCGGCAGAGATATGGTCGGAAACCTGAAAAAGATTAAATGAAAGTAAGAAATAGAAAAATAACAAAGAATGAAAGAAAAACTTACGGATTGAGTAAAAGTGGTCAACTTCCTAAGAGCATCCTCAATGCCGAGATTCTTTAAACCAAAATCCACGACTTCAGAAGGCTTTCGCTTCCGAGATCTCAAAGCCTTGACTATAAGGTCTACGTGAGATCTCTTGGGAGGAAGAAGAGTGACATCTTTTTCTTGCTTAACCTTGATCAAACCGCTGGTCATATCGTCTTCAAGATCTGCCAAACCAAAATGAGCCTTGGACCGAGTAGCCTTGGAGCCTGTCAAAGATCCCTATCAACTCAGGATCTTTATCAATCTAAAAGAAGTATCCAAGCTGAATAATGTTACCAGTAGCCATAGATGCATTAGTAGAAGAACCCTCTTAGAGACTGGAATGTTCGAACATGAACGACCTTTCAAGTGCAGGAAGTGCGAGAAATTTGGAAACCTTGTCCTCGGAATAATCAATAGCAGGAACAAGCTCCTCAAATCTAAATGTTGCATCAAAACAAATGAAATAAGGGAAGTAAATTTCAAGATCCTTAAAATTTCAATTCAAATACTACCCTTTTTAATCCATGTTTTTGGCAAGGAATCCCCGTTGAGAATCGAATCATGTCTCACGAAGAAGTATTTTTCCTTCCAAGCACCATCATTTTGTTTAGATTTTAGAATGAGGTGGGGTTAGTTCGTCTTAACTCTTAATAGGAATGGGAATAACCGAAAGTAGAAAGATTATAAACGAGAGCCAGCTCAGGTACCCGATGTCCATATTTTTGGACTGATTCAAGCGATCAATTCAAAACATGATCCTCCAAACCACAGGAACGGCTTGGATATAAGAAATTTGGGTAGTCGAAAAGAAATCACGAACGATACCAGTAAAAGGATAAGTTAAACCTAGAGTAAATGGGTATTCATTAAAGCAAACCCACGTCGGAGAAACAAAATCTGGTTGAATGGTGGCCTCTAAAGGTCGAAAAACTACATCGGAAGCAAAACTCCAATGGCTTTCAACGATTTCATATCCTTATCATTGAAGGAGCAAACCTCATCATAAGATAAGATTACTTGATCACTGAAGTCGTTCTCGGGAGAAGTAACAACACTAGCTCGAGAACGACTAGTTTTCTTAACCACGACGAAGAAAATTGGAGGAATAGAAGAAAACAAGTAAGAGGAAAATGTACCCTCCTAAAAAGACGATGACGATTGAAGAGAGTAAAGAAGAAATTACCATAAGCCCATATTTATAGCAGAAAAGAGAAAGATGATTTGATTGCTTCTCGGTTACCTCGAGATGGATAAAACTTATCCATTAAGGGACAATATTTAAACTCTTGTTATATTATCGGGGGCAATTGTTAGGGCCAGGATCCTCAAACCTCATCAAATATGTAGGATCCTCAACTATCTCAGGATCCTGACTATTACCGTTATTATTACTTACTGACATTTATAATAGTTGTATTTCATTTTTAATTGACACATATGCAGAAATAGTCAAGAGAAGAATTATTCTCAACAGAGAGTCGTCTCAACTATGATAAAGATCCGGAATACCAAGTCCAACAATGTTCACAAAGCTAGTCATAGAGGATCCCGGGAATATCGGAGATCTTGTTAGCTAGTTTAGACTATAAATTGACACATGTATTTTGCACAAAACACACACTATTTACTCTTAGCTTACTCTATGAACTTTTTCACTTGTTCTTACTAGCAGACTTGCCAATCAATTGGGATAATGCCTGATGCCAACCAACTACATTCTAGGATCCTGAATTTTTAAGATCTTTCAGCAAGCTTGATCTTAGCTTCCCAAATAGCTATCACAGCGCTGCTTTTCACCTTAGAAATCACCTCCTCAATCTCTGCAGCGTGCTCACCCTCTTTCTCAGCCTTCTCCTTACTCAAAAGTTCCACTCATTTCAGAAGATCCTTATTGGTCGCCTTCCACATATTTTCCTGTTCCTGAAGAGTCTACTCAGTTCTCTTAGCTTGGAGCCTCAAATCGGCAGAGATATGGTCGGAAACCTGAAAAAGATTTAATGATAGTAAGAAATAGAAAAATAACAAAGAATGAAACAAAAACTTACGGCTTGAGTAAAAGTGGTCAACTTCCTAAGAGCATCCTCAATGCTGAGATTCTCTAAACCAAAATCCACGACTTCATAAGGCTTTCGCTTCCGAGATCCTAAAGCCTTGACTATAGGGTCTACGTGAGATCTCTTGGGAGGAAGAAGAGTGACATCTTTTTCTTGCTTAACCTTGATCAAACCGCTGGTCATATCATCTTCAAGATCTGCCAAACCAAAATGAGCCTTGGACCGAGTAGCCTTGGAGCCTGTCAAAGATCCCTATCAACTTAGGATCTTTATCAATCTAAAAGAAGTATCCAAGCTAAATAATGTTACCAGTAGCCATAGAAACATGAACGACCTTTCAAGTGCAGGAAGTGCGAGAAATTTGGAAACCTTGTCCTCGGAATAATCAATAGCAGGAACAAGCTCCTCAAATCTAAATGTTGCATCAAAACAAACAAAATAAGGGAAGTAAATTTCAAGATCCTTAAAATTTCAATTCAAATACTACCCTTTTTAATCCATGTTTTTGGCAAGGAATCCCCGTTGAGAATCGAATCATGTCTCACGAAGAAGTACTTTTCCTTCCAAGCACCATCATTTTTTTTAGATTTTAGAATGAGGTGGGGTTAGTTTGTCTTAACTCTTAATATGAATGGAAATAACCGAAAGTAGAAAGATTATAAACGAGAGCCAGCTCAGGTACGCGATGTCCATATTTTTGGACTGATTCAAGCGATCAATTCAAAACAGGATCCTCCAAACCACAGGAACGGCTTGGATATAAGAAATTTGGGTAGTCGAAAAGAAATCACGAACGATACCAGTAAAAGGATAAGTTAAACCTAAAGTAAATGGGTATTCAGCAAAGCAAACCCACGTCAGAGAAACAAAAATCCGGTTGAATGGTGGCCTCTAAAGGTCGAAAAACTACATCGGAAGGAAAAGCCCTAATGGCTTTCAACGATTTCATATCCTTATCATTGAAGGAGCAAACCTCATCATAAGATAAGATTACTTGATCATTGAAGTCGTTCTCGGGAGAAGTAACAACACTAGCTCGAGAACGACTAGTTTTCTTAACCACGACGAAGAAAATCGGATGAATAGAAGAAAACAAGTAAGAGGAAAATGTACCTTCCTAAAAAGACGATGACGATTGAAGAGAGTAAAGAAGAAATTACCAAAAGCCCATATTTATAGCAGAAAATAGAAAGATGATTTGATTGCTTCTCAGTTTGTAAGTCCCTAATATGCTTGTGTATCAATCAGATCCGTTTAATGGTGCAGAATCACAATCAAACGGATGATGTCAGATCAAATAGAAGAGAAGAAGAAGAAGAAGAAGAAGAAGATGATGATAAATCTATGTATGATATGATTAGAATGAATTTCCTGATACAAAAGATTCACACACAAAACTTTTCTCTAGTTTCTCTCTCTAGAACACCTTCAAATGCACACACTTAAGCTTCTCTAGTGTTCATCAATTTTTTCCTCACACCCCTCACCCCTATATATATACATGAAAATATGGGCCGCAAACATGGTTTACGGCCGTAAACACCCCCTTGGCCATAAACCTGACCATAAACACATAAGATATTACATAAAAATACAATTTCCTAGAAAAGCATAGTATAAACCATAATATTGACCCAACAATCTCCCCCTTGGTTTATAGCTTTCTTTTCTTAATTGACCCAACAAGCTCCCCCTAAAAAGTAGCTGGCTTTTCTTGTTAATCTTCATCGAGAGCTTGGCTTTAGCATTTATCTTCAATGAATGATTTTATCTTGAGCAGTTGGGCTTTTCTTCAAAATTTTGGCATTGAACGCACGTCGGGTGAGGAGGCTTGACGTACTGATTCTTGAAAGATAGCTCTTTCAGCTTGCGAATCTTCATAGAGAACTGAACTTCTAGATCACTTCAGCAGGTACATGATGGGTTTTAGCCATAAGAACTGTTGGATTAATGTCTAAGTTCATAACTATAATTGGTAAGACTTTACCCGACCCGGAATGGTCCATTTGGGTTGCATGGCATCATGCATTTGGATAGACTATAATGTGAGAAATAAGACACTTATGGTTATTAATATATTATAAGTTCTAGTATATTAATAATAAGAATAATAAGATTATTTAATTAGTATTGATCAAGAATTAATCTAGGATTAATTAAATGATCAAAAGAAGACTAATTAAATATATGGGTTGATTGTGTAAATCATCCATACTTGTATAGTGGGCTAATGCTCCATGGATAATCAAGTTGGGCTAAAACCCATAGGATGGTCCATGGATGCTCCATGGTGTATTTGAACCCATGGATCCAAGGAAATGGAAAGTCATGACAATTAGGGTTTACCCTAATTGTAACACTATATAAAGATCTTATTCTTGCCAAAATCAGCGACTCGTATCATTCTAGAGAGGGCTAGCCGATTTTCATGAAGTGTAGAATTCTCTCAAAATATTCCAAGTGTATTTGGTGTTGTGTGAACCATTTGAGGTTTCACACTTGGGGCACTAGGCACTCAAGCTTCATGAAGACTTTCTACATGAAAGAGGTATGTATTCTATCTTGTTATATTCATTATTTTATATGCTAGATTAGGATAATACCTTGGATGTTCATATTTGTATGTATAATAGAGAAAACATAGGTCCAAGGTATTTAGGTTTGCATGTACACTTAGGAGTGTTAGAATGCTCAAAACCCAACAAGAACATCCTATGTGCTCATGCAAACCCTAATGCTTGGATCTAGGTTTCTCGATTGTACATGCAATTCATCCAAGACTTTAAACCCTAGATCTAGCATACAATTAATCAAATTAACTTATGAATGGGGTTTAGATCTTACCTTGATTGTTATGTAGCAATAACAATCTCAAATCCTCCTTGTAATGACTTTAGAAAGCTTAGAGTCACAAATGTCACTCCTCTAATGGTTCACAAACACCAAGAGCAAGAGGATGAAGAATAAGGAGAAAGGAGACTGCCTAAAACATGTGAAAACCCTAAGGAACAAGTTCACCACGTTTTTGAGTCTCAAGGGTCCTTTAAATAGTGAGGCTATTAGGGTTATCTAATAAGGAAACCCTAATTTGGATGCTTAAGCCCTAAGCAACACATCGACTTCCTCCTTAGAGGCCTAGGACGATTTCTAATGGGTTTCCCCATAGAATTCGTCCACCCCTTTAATATGGAGTCCATTAGCCTAATATTCAACTATCACACAATTGACAGTTCTAGTCCCTTAAGTTTAATTAATGTCTTTTAGCCACAAAATAAATTCTTATTAATTCTTGAATAATATTAATTAAACAATATGATTTATCCTTTAATATATTATTCTCATAATATATTAACAAATCATAATTAAACCTCTCTCTCCATAATTCATCCTATCAAGTTGCTTCGGTGAAGGCAAACCAAAAGGATCATGCACCATCGGGTCAAGTGCATACCAAAATAGTTATGGACTTAGACACCAATCTAACAGTCTCCCACTTGGATAAGTCTAATAACTATTTTGCGTCTGACTTCAGATCCTGATCTGAAATCGTAGCTTTCAAAAGCCGTTGTTAACTATGATCTTATCAGATACGTGTGTCCTTTAGATAAGGGATCATATATTCCTCCATTCTAGATATCGTATAAATATAAGACATGAATTCTAATCATTCTCTCTATACTATTTCCCGACTTCCGATTTATGACGACTGACAACAGACTACAATTGATCACATCAAATTAGTCCCGTCTTGGCCAAGCGCTTAGGTTCCATCACTAAATCATCGAGGGGCCCAAAGATATCGCTTTTATCCTACTTTGGATGAAAGGAACGGATAAACTTTGACTCAATGCTCGCGTGCACTCACTTACCGAATCACACACAACAATATGTTTTATAACACCAAGTTACTGGTGCGTTTACATATTATCAATGTGTAACCGACTCGCAAGATACAACTCACACATCTCGGTTTCAAGAATATAAGATGTTATCGTCTCACTAATCACTTGTGATAAAATCCATGAAGTGATCCAAGTGAGCGTGGGTTTAATCCAATGCTCAAATCATATTCATAAGCAGTCATGAACGTTGCAGCAAACATTTGCTTATGTCTAACACTCTTTAGAAAATCCACACACCAATTCACGACAGTCTTCATTTATATCTACTTCCAACATATGAACGACTGTGGCCCGTTTGAATAATTTGACTGTTCTGAACCAATTAAATTATTCAGGAAGTCAAAAGATGCAAAGTGAAACACAAGAATAATACTAATCCCATATGGCCTCAAACCTTTGAGTATAAATAAAACACATTTTATGAATCACCATATCGATTACTCATTATTTGTTGTTTCGGGTAATCAACTTCTTACTTGAATTATTACAACACTTGTCCCATGCTCTTAGCATGCACATAATGTTTACCTATGGTTCTTAGTTTGTGAAATAGATCAAATGAACACATTTCCAATCATACTCATTTCACAACTCCCAATCCTTTTCACAAGTGAAAGAATATCAAATTCTTGCCACTTATAAAATATGCTATATTCTAACATTTTATGCAATGATCCTTTCGTAATGCCAGAGCACAAAAGTCACAATGACTATTGCCAATGAAATTACAAAGTCCTCTATTTGAGATTGTTACAATACAATTCCATAGATGTGATGTCTCTCACTCAAAGTACATCCCTTTGAACATCCTTTTGCATAAAATTTCTAATCTAGACATAGACTCTCAATATCCAACTCCCAATATGGAAACATTTCCATATTTTCCATATGACAACTCATTCTTAATAGAATCTTTTCTATTCATAATAATGTCGATATGGTCCATCCAATACTATACTTCCAACTACTCACAAGCGACCAATCCTCAGTGAGCTTTGGATCATCCTTTGATAGTTGTTTAATTATCTTAGTCAAAACCGATTCTTGTCCTTTTTCCCTCTAAATGTGCTAGACATTTGGAAAATTTTAGAATGGTCATATATTATAGCATTTGCAATTGATCCTTTACCCGAAGCATATAGGACCTGATGCATAATGTCTTTCATAAAGATCTGATACTTTATCAATCTTCTGCCATAATATTTTGTGTCACATTCTCACAATTCTAACTATGAAGAGGGATGCCATAATCATAATCGAAATTTTGAGAACGCACTATGTATCCTTGACTAAATTTATTAACATTTCACAACCTAAGCCTTTAGATTTGAAATGAAGCATAATATTCTCTCCCTTAATTATAGCAAAACAATTTTTCAACCATTACTCTTCTTTTCTATAATTAATATTGCTAACTTGCAATACTTTCCATAATCATACAAGCACAACATTTATGCTCCCACTATCATGATGATTATTATCATATAAGCATAACACTTATGCTCCCACTAGCTTTGACATGTATTCAGAAAATAGCTTAACTTCCAGAAAAAACAATACCTATTGAATTTCTTAAGTTCATGTTTCTAATACCTAATGCTTTGATAATCCTTTATCTAAGCTTATACACATTTGCCTTAGATAGCTCATATGTGTGTCTAAACAATTCAGACTAATTGCCAAATCTCACAATTCGAATCATGGAAAGGGATACTGTAACCATAATCGAATTCGAGAATCCAATTTTCACAATTACTATCTTCTTAAAATCTCTCTTGGTGAAAGCATTTCCTCACAGTCATCTTCATGAAGGAGGGAATCTTATGACACTTAGATTTTAATGGTGTACGTGTTCCTATCCATGCGAATTTTGTCCAAAACCAAAGTTTGCGACAAATCCAAACTCGTATGGACCGAACTTTCTCAATCTTGATTTCTTGCCTTATGGTAACACCAGTGCCCACCATGTCTTCCAGGTAGTTAAGCAACTCACCATTTCCTATCAATGTACTTTCCATTGATCAAAGTGCTTGCCTTTTATGCGTTCAAATGAGAACTCATAGAATTCACATGCATAATTAACTCGATTGGAACGGCACAGAAACAAGATAGTGTCAACACGATAGGTTATAAACCTCAAATCGTGTGCTAGTGATGTTCAATAAGGTTTATTTTGATTTGTTCTTGAAACCTTTCAAGACCATTAAGACTCCCACTGACTCCTTGACATATAAGATTCTCTTGTCAATAAACATTTCTTGACAAACAAATATTCAAGAGTTAGTGTAGCTTTTATCAAGACGAAACACTTCACAAATTGGTCCTCGTTGGTCTTTGTCTTATCCAAGACATTACAACTTACCAATTTCAAATGTGCAAGAATAAGAAAACCTTTTTCCAAATTCTACATTTGATGAATGTTATAAACCTTCTTAAGACTTGTCACTTAATGTCACAATCTTAACTCTAAGACTTGTTTTGGAACGAAGTATGATTAACTTCTTGATTTAACCATTTCTTCAATTCTTGATTCCTCTTCTCAGAAATACAATTGTACTAAGAATCACTTAGAGGATTAATTGAGATATGGTTCTTAATCATTAAGACCTATCATAAAACATATTAAAAGGTACTCTCCCTTCTTCTTATAATAGAGAAACTTTTATTTTTCTGCCTACTTGATTCTTCCTATTCGTTCTGCTATTGATTTAAACTCTTTCAATCAATTCAGAATTACACTTAATCTTATAAGTATAATCATATTTACTAAACCTTTAGTAAATCATGACGAATATCTTTGTTACTCTTGTGGTGGACTTGATCAACACACAACTTTGTGTACTAGATCTCCTAGTCCTTCACTTGACACTTTGTCAATGAATTAGTCTAATTTCCAAATATGAAATTTCTCATTCATCGTGCAACCAAGTTGCATGATTCCAAGTTTCTGTCCAATTGAAACTTGGGCGATGAGAAACTCTCCCTATTTGGTAAATTCTCGACATTTCCACAAATAACATAATTAAGAATCAAATCCATTATTACTAATAATAGAAACATTCAAAACATCAATTTTTCATACACACCATCGCAAAGATAAATAAATAATATAAAAATCAAAATTTATTTTATTGCGGAAAATTTTGTCCTTACAATGCAAATCTTTGAAAAACTATGCTAATACATATTTCTTAGCAATCTTATTCTAACTCCAAGTAGTAGCTCAAGAATCTAATCTTCAAGTAATGTGATCGAAATCCATTTCTTCACAATTAGATTCCGCTCACTTCTTCCCTTAAGTTTCCTCTCCTTTCTTCGATTCTACAAAACATCAAATGTAATCTTATCACATCATGTATTAAGAATCTAGAATAGGAACTTAAAAGAGTTAGTTAACGGATTTTACCTAAATTATAGTCATACGTTTTGACTCTCCCATCTCTTAGATCTCTTAGGTAAATAGGGTAGCTTCGTCTCCAATGCCCCTTCTCTTGGTAATAAAAGCAAATTGACTCTTTTGGAACAACACATGGAACTACTTCAGACATTGCCTTTCTCTTATGATCAAAATTTTCGATCATGGCATGCCTTTCGTTGCCATTGCCTATATCCATAGAGGTCTGGAAGGCAGATTCACCAATCAACTTTGCTTTTCCATTGAGCCAAACCATTGCTGATTCAGCAGCAATAATCATATAGGTGAGATCTATAAGAGTCACGTCGCGGTTCATCATATAGTACTCTCTTACGAGCTCACTATACGAGTTAGGAAGTGACTGAAGAACCCAGTCAACAGCCAGCTCCTCACAGACAATAGATCCCAACATTCTTAACCTATCAATGTGTGACTTCATCTCTAGGACGTGTGCACACACCAACTTTCCTTCTTCATGTTTACTTGCCGAAAGGGCTTGAGTGAGCTTGAACTTTTCAAGTCTTCGAACTTATGGGTTAGGGAGAATAATTGGAGGAGGTGGAGGAAGTGAAGCATGATCTCTTGTTCCTCGATCGAATCGTGGAATATCATCTTCATGTGGAAAGCTTGTTCCACGGGATTTGGGAATAACATAGTTGTCAAACTTTGAGATCTACAAAATGGGAGAAAACAAATTCAAGTTAGTTGATTGATTGAGTTCTTAATAAATCACCCAAATGAGATATTAAGGCTAGGACCCAACACAATACGCTACAACCTAGAAAAGGTATGCCGTAATCTAGTTGTAGAATATTTGAAGGTAAGTGAATGACGATTCACTAATTTTCCACCATGAAAAACGAAAAACCGATTAAGTTTTAAATGCTTTGAAAACTCCTAGATCGTTTGAGATTCATTGAACTTTTCAACGGCATGTTTAAATCTCGATATGCCCCTCTAGTTTGTAATTGGGATGCCGAGGATCACAAAGCGGGTGTGAATAACCATGCAAACTTACATGGTGCCCCCACATGTTACAGTCACCTATTCGATGTGCCGGTTAACCACACACGCTCCACCGAACTATGACAAACATTGAGTCACCCTTTGCTACCTTTGCTTAGAACCATTTAGTGTGCCGGTTAACCACACATGCTCCACTAACGTCTTCGCAATGGCACAAAGTGTAATTTCATGGAATTACATCAATTCAGTTTTGCCTAAAGTAACTAAGATTGAGAATTTGTAAAAACATTTAGTTACTTTTGTACTTCATTATACTTATAGTGGAAGGTTTCTGTCCTATCCTACCCGTTCGGCTAACGACCCTCCACTAGTCAAGAGTGCGGTAGGTAAGAGGGGATACCCATTCAATCGCCATTTTATAGGCAATTTCCTTAAACACCCCTTATAGACCAGCTTCGTGAATGAGGCCTACTAACGGTAAGACTGACTTTTACTCATACATATATATAATGTTAGACTTTTAATGTTTTATATAGTATAAGGTGTATTTTACACTTTTAAAATACTAGGTGGTCAAATTTAACAATTATACTTTTAATTCAATTAAATTGTGAACCAAAACTTTATGGATTTATTAAACCTCCTTTAATTATACACTTTAATTAATTAATAAAACCATAAGGGTGTGATTTGAACTTTTCAAAACAATATTAGGGTTTTAGAATTTAACATTTCTAAATTAAACTTTTAATCAACTTTTAAATTCCAAAAACTTGAGGGCAAGTTTTGAAACATTTCAAAACATTAGGGTTTCAACTATTTAAATTTCAAAAACAAAACTTTTAAGTTCAAATTTAAACTATAAAACCTAGAGGGGAAAAATTGAAACTTTTTCACAAGATAATTCAAATCTAAATTACAAATAATCAAACTTTATCTAATAAAACAAATGATTATCTAAAGTTTGACAATTATCTTCTATTTTGGTAAGGATAATCACCAAATATTGATAAAATTCGGATTTTATAACAAAAACACGTTTATGGTAATTATCCAAAGCCAAAACAGGAAGAAAATCGCGAATATGAGCTGTTAGACGCTTTGACTCGTCGAGTCTGGAGCTGGACTCGTCGAGTACAGCTGACTCGGCAAGTTCAACAAGTGACTCGGCGAGTCAAACATTCAGAAGCAAAAAATTTCGATTTTCAGTGCTGATTTCGATCAAATATGCATCAATACAATAGAAACCAATCAAGGCTCTGATACCACTGATGGGTTTTAGCCATAAGAACATCCTATGTGATCATGCAAACCCTAATGCTTGGATCTAGGTTTCTCTATTGTACATGCAATTCATCCAAGACTTTAAACCCTAGATCTAGCATATAATTAATCAAATTAACTTATGAATGGGGTTTAGATCTTACCTTGATTGTTATGTAGCAATAACAATCTCAAATCCTCCGTGTAATGACTTTAGAAAGCTTAGAGTCACAAATGTCACTCCTCTAATGGTTCACAAACACCAAGAGCAAGAGGATGAAGAATAAGGAGAAAGGAGGCTGCCCAAAACATGTGAAAACCCTCAGGAACAAGTGCACCACGTTTTTGAGTCTCAAGGGTCCTTTAAATAGTGAGGCTATTAGGGTTATCTAACAAGGAAACCCTAATTTGGATGCTTAAGCCCTAAGCAACCCATGGACTTCCTCCTTAGAGGCCTAGGACGATTTCTAATGGGTTTCCCCATAGAATTCGTCCACCCCTTTAATATGGAGTCCATTAGCCTAATATTCAACTATCACACAATTGACAGTTCTAGTCCCTTAAGTTTAATTAATGTCTTTTAGCCACAAAATTAATTCTTATTAATTCTTGGCTAATATTAATTAAACAATATGATTTCTCCTTTAATATATTATTCTCATAATATATTAATAAATCATAATTAAACCTCTCTCTCCATAATTCATCCTATCAAGTTGCTTCGGTGAAGGCAAACCAAAAGGACCATGCACCATCGGGTCAAGTACATACCAAAATAGTTATGGACTTAGACACTAATCCAACAGTACAAAGATAGCAGCATATTGATTGAGGAGGCTTCAATGCAATCTGGCACATAATCTTGAAGTCAGCTTCACCTTGCTTCTGGGTTGAAAGATTGAATGTCGAAAGAATAATCTTCATTTCTTGCTCCTTTAATGCGAATTCTTCGATGCTCACGGATGAAGCCTTGTCTCAGAAATCTTCGACACAAACTCCATGAGTCTTATCTATACCTGAAATCACTTTTCAAGACAAAACAAAACTAAAAGAAAACTTAGCACAAAAACAAAAATATTTTTTGGATTTTTGATTTTCTTGAACAAGAAATAAAACATAAATAACACTATTTTTTTTAATTTTTTTTAATTCTCCCCTAATATTTAGATTAGAAGTAACTATGAACAAATTTAACAAAAATAAAATGATATCTAACTTTAAGAATGATTTGGGATCAAAGTTTTTAGACAATCTTTATCCGCTTGTCGGTACCTTCTATCTTCACGTCTTTGTCTGGTCGATCGTAGGTATTATTGTCCACTTAAACACGAAAAGTTGTGACAAAATTAGGACATACTATTAGTTATAAGACAAATTGATCCTAAGTCCCTAGATATTATATCTTAAGGACCATTCAGCTGACGACGACCAGGGATATTGTTGTCCACTTAAATTGAGCAACGAGATCTATAGACAATCTTTGAGTGTTCAATTTTAATTGTACTGGAATATGTTTCCCGCTTCCTAATATGCCCCAGTAATCAAGAACTTCCAGAGTACTCCTTACATCGGGTGAGCAGACAATCATTGGGAGAGAAGATAGATTCAGATTATTATCACTTATAGTTTTAGAGGGATTGAGAAGTAGAAGGATGCATATGCTGTGTACCAGGTCGGATTGTTAGTCATGCAAAGGAGACAACATATGGCTAACAGATAAGAAGAATTTCATAGATTTAATATGCAGAGAAATAGATTTGCATATGTTGCACTCCAGGTCGGATCTCTTCCAATCACGCAAAGGGTGCAACATATGACTGACAGATAGAAAGAAAGAAAATAATTTTCTACAGACCTAATTCATCAGAATTTACCAGTCGCCCCATCAATACCGGAATTAAGGATAGAATCCGCACATCAAGGAAAAGTTAAACCACGATTCCAAGTACGGGTTCATTTAATGTGACGAGTGGATTTCCATATATATCTCCCTGCTCAACCTATCCGAGCGTCGTATTGTCAGGCTGAACGGATCTAACTAGGTCAAGATTTGTCAAGACTAAGAATTTCTTAAGTTCAACTCTGCCTAGTCAAGTCCATTTGGAATCTTTCGTGCATACCGACGCATCAAACCAGAGCAAAGACCCTTCAACTTTGGGTACGTTACGCAGACTCAGGTTGCCTGTTATCACTTGATAATATCACTTCCCAAAACATCTCCCTCAAGCACATTTCATAACCAATATATTTTTTTTATTTTCTGATTTTCTAATGTTTTTGGATTTTTTTTTTAAATTTTCTAATTTTTTGTTTTGTTTTTATTTCTCCCCCTAAATTTGTGCATAGGAGAGAAAAGAAAGTAAATGTGCAAATTTAAACTATCCTAAAACAAAATTTTGTCTTTAAAGCGAATCAGCTTAAGAAAACTCAGGAGTATAGAGAAGAAAACTCAAACCGTAAGTCATCGATTGAAATTGCATCCAGAAGGTCTGAGAACAGCACGCGTAATCTCAGAACAGATCCGAAAATTCTTCATGTCATTAAGCACAAACCCCATGAGTGATCACTTCCTTTCTTCCTTTCCCGCAAAGGACACATTCTCACAAACAATGTTCTGAGTGTTATACAGTTGAGAGATGCCTCCTATCATGTGCCTGGAACAGCTACTACCAACAAACCGAAGTCTGATGATATGCCTCCATAGCTGCTCCAACACAGAGCGGGATCAGTTGGTCTTTGGAACCCAGTCCATTTTGAAACTGGGTCGACCTTTGTCATCAACGCAAGGTACTTTCCCCCATGACATGTCCTATTTATCACAAACAGAAGATGAAGAAATATTAGAGTCATTAGTTGATTTGGGAGAGTGAGCCTTTGGAACCCATTTGTAGTTGGGTTTAACCCATTTCTTTTTCGATCCGATGGGTGGCTCAGTACTTGCTTTTGATCTTGATGTCGGCCTTTGAGATGACTTTGATTTTGGCTTCACAGGAGCATCTCTTGGATTTGGCTTCTTGGCCGTCATTCCCTTATTTCCCTTGGGATTCAGATTCTTGGCCTTGTAGGTTTGATTCTTCGCCTTTTGCGTGTTCCATTCGCTATTGTCTAAACGTGACCTTGAGGGATTTCTTTTGGAGTATCTCCCTCTTGGCGCGTTCTGCCATCCTTGTGCGTAGTAGGGAACGTATGCGCAATTTGGACAATGTCTGGCAATGTGTCCAGGTGTTCCACAGTGAAAACATGTCTTTTTCTTCACTGTGAAGTTGTTTCTTCTTGCCCCTGGTGGCGTATCCTTGCCTTGTCTCTTGTTGTTCCCACATGCACACTTGCAACAAGAACTCTGTTGCGTTGGAATTGGTGGCCTGTATTTCTCAACGGCAGGTCGATCAGAAGCAGTTGAGTTCGAAGCAACAGATTCAGAGCTCAGGGAGATGTTGGTTTGTTCAATGGTTTTCACCTTGTTCTCATCCTATACTACTTTACCTGCACATGAAGTAGAAACATTAGTATTTTCAACTTGAATACCTCCTGACACAAATCCAGCTGGTTTGCCATATTGAAGATGTACCTCCCTGTCAATTTCGTCCTGTGTCATAGGGATGGATTTGTAGTTATGATTGAAAGGTGGAGGAACACTATCATACCCTAGACCCTTGTTTTTATTATCTTTGAATTTTAATTGGGTTTCAAATAAGGACTTGACTGTCTTACTTGACGCAGTATAATTTTTGAAACTAACATCTGTTTTTCCACACTTAGTTTTCAAAGCGTCAAGTTCTTCGGTTACAACATCAAGTTGTCTCTTAATATAGTCATAAAGTTCACATTTTTCACTGTATTATGTCTGAATTCTCTTAAAATCCTTTATTTTTGTTTCTAACTGGGCCTTCAGGGGTTTATGTCCTTTCCTGAGTTGGTATCCTTCATATCTCAGGTCCTCAACTTCTCTTTTTAATAAATCATTATGTTCGCGAAGAAGTTTAATCGTAGCTTCACATGATTGAGAACATGAAACTTCACATGAATGAGAACATGACACTTCATTGACCGGAAGGTTTGCGGAACTCATTGTTTTTTGACAATTTAAAGCGTCAAGTTCTTCAATTATATCAGCAAGACTAAGACGATTGAGATCTTTTGTCTTCTTGGTGTCAGCCATGTCCATATCCCACGATTTCGGAAGTGCATTCAGCAGCTTTTTGTTTATCTCAGATGTGGTCAAGAAGATGTCAGCTATATTCATCTCAGTAGTGAGTGTGGTAAATCGCTACAACTGAGCTTCTAGGGTTTCTCCAGGGATATAATCGAACATGTTGAAATTTTGTCTTAACATCTCATGACGACTCTCTTTCATGTTTTCAATTCCCTCGTAAACTTCAAAAACTATTAAAAGCACAACTAGAAGTCAAACTTAAATTTAAAAATGCCCTTTGACTATAAACCTCAAAAGTCAACCTTAAAAAGTCAAACTCAAAAGTCAAACTTGAAAAGTCAAACCGAAAAACTAAATTTGAAAAATTAAAAGTTAAACGAGAAAGTCAAAGTTTAAAATCAAAGGTCAACCTGAAAGTCAAAATCAAAATTTTAAGTAAAAAGTCAAAATTAAAAGTCAAAAATTAAAAATTAAAATTTTTGGTTGAAAAAGATATTTAAAAATGAAAGAAATTAATTTTTGGGGTTAAAAGTGTTAAATATGCGAAAGTGGTGCGACAGGGAGAGGTTAAGTTTAAAATTTCGGGGGATTGAAACAAATGATTGGCTAGTTAAGTTGGGTAAGGCACGGAGGTTATGAACTTGAGGTCCTGGGTTCGATTCGTGGCACCCTCACTTTCATTCCCCCTTTTTAATTAAAGCGTTGTGAGGCTTGCTGCTGCTTAGCCGGCTTCCCTAGCCGCGATCCGAGCCGAGCCGAGGCCGCAAACTCCGGCGACTCGTTTCCGGCCGTAAACTCCGGACCGTAAACTCTTCAGAAATTGCTGTTCTTGACGAAAAACAGCGATTTTTCACCCTTTTTGCTCCAAAACTTGATCAAAAACTCGTTTTTAGGAAAAAACGCAAAGAACAAACCCCCCTTATTTTTTCGAGATCTATCCAAAAACGCAAAAATATCTTCAAAATAAGGTCACATAAGCTCCAGATATGAAAAAAATTGATTGATACAACCAAGCTCTGATACCAATTGTAAGTCCATAATCTGCTTGTGTATCAATCAGATCCGTTTGATGGTGCGGAATCCCAATCAAACGGATGACGTCAGATCAAATAGAAGAGAAGGAGGAGGAGAAGAAGAAGATGATGATGATGATGAATCTATGTGTGATATGATTAGAATGAATATCCGGATACAAAAGATTCACACACAAAACTTCTCTCTAGTTTCTCTCTCTAGGACACCTTCAAATGCACACACTTAAGCTCCTCTAGTGTTCATCAATCTTTTCCTCACACCCCTCACCCCTATATATATATATATATATATATATATATATATATATATATATATATATATATATATATATATATATATATACATGAGAATATGGGCCGCAAACAGGGTTTACGGCCATAAACACCCCTTTGGCCATAAACCTGACCGTAAACACATAAGATATTACATAAAAATACAATATCCTAGAAAAGCAAAGTATAAACCATAATATTGACCCAACACGGTTACCTCGAGATGGATAAAACTTATCCATTAAGGGACAATTTTTAAACTCTTCTTATATTATCGGGGGCAATTGTTAGGTCCAGGATCCAGAAACCTCATCAAATATGTAGGATCCTCAACTATCTCAGGATCTCGACTATTACCGTTATTATTACTTACTGACATTTATAACAGTTGTATTTCATTTTTAATTGACACATGTGCAGAAATTGTCAAGAGAAGACTTATTCTCAATTGAGAGTCGTCTCAACTATGATAAAGATCCGGAATACCAAGTCCAACAACGTTCACAAAGCTAGTCATAGAGGATCCCGGGAATATCGGAGATCTTGTTAGCTAGTTTAGACTATAAATTGACACATGTATCTTGCACACAACACACACTATTTACTCTTAGCTTACTCTACGAACTTTTTCACTTGTTCTTACTAAAGTACTCTCTATATTTTAATAAAATCATCAAGGTAGATGATCATTATCACCTCCAAAGGTTTTGTGTAGGATATCCTAGCAAGGATCAAGGGCTTTCCTTGTAAACAATCGTGTCATTCCCTTTACCTTTTTCTATTCCACAATTCGAACATCACAACCTTTCATTCAATTTGGTTGATTTATACTTGTGTAATTTTTGACCAAAAAACTGTAACATCCCAAATTCAGTAATATAAGTTTGGGGTGCTATGTGTAAATAAAGGAGTAGACTCGACGTGTAAGTGTCTTAACCCGTCGAGTCAGAGAGGGTGTTGGGCACGTGTTAAGTAACCTGACTCGCCGAGTCGGCGACTGGACTCGATGAGTTGGTGCTGGGAAGATAAAACCCTAATTTTAGGGTTTGCACCCTATTTAAAGGACCTTAAGTCATCACCCCAGCCTCTTTGTTACCCCTTGAGAGTCAGGAAACCCTAAGCTCGTGTGTGAACCATTGGAGAGAGTTTTGAAGGTTTGGAAGGTGATTCTAATAAAGGAGGCTTGTAGATCAAGAGGCTAGCATCAAGGAATCTATGTAGATCCAGAGTCTACTTCATCTTGGGCACATCTTGTAGGTAACAAGTCGTTACCCTGATCTCTCCTCTTCTAGATCTACTCATAGATGGAGTTTGGGGCCATTTTAGCATGTTTAGGACCCATTTCGGGTTTTGGGTCTAGATCTGAGGTTTCAACTTCAGATCTAGACTTGTCTTGGTCCATGGAGGCATAAAGTATCAGCCCTTTTAGCATGTATGTGAGCATTCTTGTTTTGAACCTTCTCTCTAGCTTGTATTGAGCAAATACCACCTTGCATGCACATAAAGTTGGAAGCTTTACGTGTAAAACTAGCCTTAGGATTCTAGATCTATGAGTTGGAAGCAGTGGGATGGACTGAAATCATCTGATTGGGGATGACATAAGTGAAATCGGCGAGTCTGTTCTTGGAATCGACGATTCGGGTCGCAAACCCTAACCCATCTGGTTACGATGAGGATCAGTGAGTTGAATGGTGACTCAGTGAGTTGGGAAAGCTAGGACTTGGGGATTTATGAACTCGACGAGTCATGGGGTGACTCGGCGAGTTGAATCGTGATATGAGGGCTTTCTGAGTTTAAGAACTCGGCAAGTCAATGGGCTGACTCAACGAGTAGGGTCAATCAGGAAGGTTGACTATAACTAGGACTTTGACTTTGACCAAGAGTTGACCAGTTTGACTTTAAAGGGTATTCTGGTAAATTGGGCACTTATAGATATGGTTTCATCAAAGTGTTAGGTGGTGGAGTTCGTGGCGGTGATCGGAGGATTTGATCTTATCTCTTCAGTTTGACATTGCAAGGTGAGTTATCCTCACTATATCGACAGGGTCTAAGGCACCAAGGTCGGCCCTTTATGGATTGAATTTGGATTATTGCATGTTATGCTTACTGATTTACATCCTGGTAGTTAGGATGGTGATATGCTATGCTTTAGTGACCCGGTTGGGTCGATATCCTGATTATAGGATTGTTGCTATGCTTTGTGATCTGTTAGATCGGTTTGACTGTTATATATATACATGCTAGTGTTATATGATATCTATGTGCACATGATTGTCCTAGTTATAGGATTAAACCTGGGAATTCCAGACACGAATACACGAATCTGTGAGAGACACGACACGACACGGATACATCTTAAAAATTGAGATAAAGCTTATTTCTCATCATGTAATGGTATCGTGTCAAATTCGTGGCTGACACGTTTTCATGAAACGAATACACGAATTGTTAGGTCTATATAGGATGATGCTATGTTAGTGACCGGTTAGGTCTGTACCACGGTTATTGAGATGTTGCTATGATTAGTGATTTGTTAGATCGGTTTGACTGTTATATGATATGAGCTAGAGTATGATACTTATGTGCACATGTTTTTTTTGGTTGGGGCTTGGGTTGAGGCAGTCCTGCTTTGGACTGTAGGCCAACATACCCGGTGAGCGGCCCGGATAGGCTGTAGGCCCTGCGAGGCGGTCCAATCATACCGAAGGCTCGTGAGCGGTCCAGATAGGCTGTAGGCCCTGCGAGGCGGTCCAGTCAGGCTAAAGGCTCATTATGCATGTTGTTCGGTATTTGTTGAAATGGTATGATTATGATTATGGTTATATGAGGTTGGTATTTTGGGGGTAACTCACTAAGCTTTCGGGCTTACAGTTTCAGTTTATTGTTTCAGGTTCAACGGATGGCCACGAGTAAGAGAAGGCGTGACCGTACACTTCCTCGATTGACGATTATGATTTCTGGGAACTCTGATGTATAAACTATTTTGAAAACAAATTGTAATAATGGAACAGTTTCAAATGATTTAAAAAGTTTTAAATTGGCTGAAATTTTATGGGTGTTACAAAAACAATCATCTAGAGAGATTTCTCGTTTGGGGGCGTCGTACTCTTGTTAATTATGTCTTAAGTAGCCTTCGTCTCTATTACTTTACTCTTTTTAAAGCTCTCAATAAAGTCATTGACTTACCAAAAAGTATTAAGAGATAGTTTCTTTGGGGTGGTATTGATAATAAAAACAAGATTAATTAGGTTGTTTGGAATGTGGTTGCCCAGCCGAAGGATAAACGTGGTCTTGGAGTTGGTTGTCTTAGAACTCTAAATCTTGCTCTGCTTATTAAATGGTGGTGGAGATTGAAGGTTGAAAGCAATACTCTATGGCGTTCTTGTATAAAAGCTTTACATAATATTACTTGCATTGATGAAAAGCCTTTTTATGGATGTGATATTCCGCATATGTGGCTTAACAATTTTCAAATGAAATAGGATTTCATGGAATGGGACTTCTCTTTTGAAGACCTCTTTGATAAGAAGCTTTGGGATGGAAATCTTACATATTTCTGGAAAGACAAGTGGTGTGGGTTGCTTTCTCTTAAAGATCTTTTCCCAGATGTATACAAAATTGAGGTGGGAAAAATTTTTAAAGTTTGTAAGCATGTTTCGGGTGAAGAATTTACTGTTTGTGGAAAAGATTGTTGAGGAGAGGTAAAGAAGCTAACAACCTTATTACTTTGAATTTTGTCTGGCGGATGTAAAGTTGACAACCTTATTACTTTGAATTTTGTCTTGCGGATGTAAAGTTGCTCTCGATCCCGGATTAATAAAGTTGGTGATCGGTTAGGTCTGTACCCCGGTTATTGGGATGTTGCTATGATTAGTGATCTGTTAGATCGGTTTGACTGTTATATGATATGAGCTATAGTATGATATTTATGTGCACATGTTTGTTTGGTTGGGGGTTGGGTTGAGGCGGTCCTGCTTTCTACTGTAGGCCAACATACCCGGTGAGCGGTCCGGATAGGCTGTAGGCCTTGCGAGGCGGTCCAGTCATACAGAAGGCTCGGGAGTGGTCCAAATAGGCGGTAGGCCCTGCGAGGCGGTCAAGTCAGGCTGAAGGCTCATTATGCATGATGTTCGGTATTTGTTGAAATGGTATGATTATGATTATGGTTATATGAGGTTGGTATTTTGGGGGTAACTCACTAAGCTTTCGGGCTTATAGTTTCAGTTTATTGTTTCAGTTTCAGCGGATGGTCGTGGGTAGGTGAAGGCGTGACCGTACACTTCCTCGATTGACGATTATGATTTTTAGGAACTCTGATGTATAAACTATTTTGAAAACAAATTGTAATAATGGAATGGTTTCAAATTATTTAAAAAGTTTTAAATTGGATGGAAGTTTATGGGTGTTACAAGTTGGTATCAGAGCCTTGGTTTGAGTGAATTGGAGGAACATTCGTGTAAATCCAGTCTCAAATAAAGGAAAGATTTTCAAAATGATTTTTAATGGTTTTCAAAATAAGTAAAAGAGGATGTGAAATGTACGATCAGCCGGAGTCAGTTAGTAGACCCCAAGATACCATACGGTTATTTGATTATGTGATATGTTAGAACAGCATGCTAGTGCTAGGCTAGGGATCTTCAGGAATTACATGATAGAGTTTCCTGATTACATGATGCCTGATAGCTTAAGGATTTCCTTATATGAGATTGACATCATTACTGTAGTTACTTGGGTATGCATCACAGTTGTATATAATTAAGATCTTATAGCCTGAGAATGTTTGATCTGGCCTTATGTTCTGTTCTTATTGAAAAGGGCTTAGGGTAGGATTGGATATTCGAAAGTCTATAGGGTCCAGCATTATGTATGGCTAGCATACACTAGTCCTGTAGGGGTGGGTTGGTGGAAGTTTCATGGATGGGTGGGTAGTGAGAGGCCGGGAGGCCAACTATGAGATATTTAGCATTCCTCTATGAGTGAGGATTTATCGCTTAATATGTATATGTGTATTGTAGGGTGCTGTAGTGATACTTGAGAAAAATATGGGTAGGTGTGGAAGGTAGTATGGGCCCGTACTACTGAAAGCACAGGACCCATACGCGTATCAAGGAAGTCACAACCCCTAGGGTTGGGTAGGGAATTGGTCCCCTGTCATTATATGGATTATCAGATATCTTTCTGGTGTCTTACCAGAAGGGTGGTTGCGAGACGTCTAGAGACCAGATCTAGGTTACGATCGGGAGCTGCCAGCTAGAATAGGCCAGCATTGTCAGAGGACCGTGTCAGGGAGATCATTCGGTAGGAGGTGATCGAGTTTCTCCGGGGACAATTACCGGAGTTATGAGGGTCTATTAAGACCGCCATGGTTGAGTATTTCGACGAGCGCTATGCATCCATTGTTGAGACGGCTGCCGCAACAACTTCAACAACTGTAACATCGGCAAGGGGAGGAGCCAGTCGAGCTTCCAGTACCGGGACTTGTTATTGGTACATATTCTAATGAGTAGAGGGCTACAGTTATCTAGGACCAGGAAGATGATCTGTACTCGTTATATTTCCCCGGGTTGAGCGAGGGGAGTCTAACTCATGAGTTTCTAGATTTGAGGCTCGGGGGTTTGCTCGAGGCCGGAATATAAGTCACGGGGACTCCAGAGGGGAGTGGTGATTATGTTCAGTTGGGATTTTGCTGCTAGAAGTGGAATGGTTAATTGATGGATTGGATTTTCGTTTTGTAGGGCAGGGATTGTGCTCTCTCAGTTTTTCGAGCTCGAAGGAGAGAACAGGCTTGCGACCCCAGGATCAGGATGTACTTTAGCTCGGGGTCAGTTGGTTACAGGAATAGGCAACATTATTTCAGCACCGGTGAGTGTAGGTGGGTCGACATGGCATAAGTACATGGGAGGTTCGGTTTGACTTGGGTCTATTGTATCGGATGGTAAGGATTGGTTGTGCGATCTATTTCACTTTTGGGACTAAAGACTATGTCTTGGGAGTAGTTTGTAGCCTAGTTTGGGGCGGAGGCCGTTTCAGCTGCTACAGTTCAACTATGGGCGTTTGAGTTGGTAAGTGAATTAGGGTGCGGACCCTGATGAGAACTAATTCTAGGGCTCGAGAGTGGGAAGCTTGGTTGGAACACCTTTGGGAAAATGGGTATTATGTGGGAGGCCTGCGGTTAGGGACCCACAGAAGGGTTGTTCAGCATTGTCAGGATTCAGTCGTTAGCAACCGTTAGTGATTGATGGACTAAAGCGCCAATGGAAGGGGTTCGTTGTCGAGGTATTAGTTGGAGCATTTATCTTTTGGTCTTCAGGCATGAGTGTGGGGTCGTTCAAGCATTAACGGCTGACGGTTTCACTGGGATTCAGGAAGTGTTCATCTGGTTCTTAGAAATGTGTGATCAATTGGGACTAACTAGCAGTGGAACATTAGTGGGAAAGAGTTGGTTGTCATCAGATCGATCGTTGGGAAGTGAGAAGGATTGAGAATCCTCCAAGTTTCATGTATTATGAAGGCTTAGTCGAATCTAAGTTAAGTGGGGGAGTGTTACCCCGAGATGCGGAAGTTGGAGAGGTTTTGAAACGGGGATAAGTTTCACAACCTGATAGGGAGAATGGAGGCCCTAGTGGCTACTTGGTTTGAGGGTTGTGTTGATTGGGGGTTCGGCAAAACTCCCCAGCATAATAACACGTATTATGGGTGCTTGATAGCATAGGTTGGGGAAACAGGTTGGAGTTCTAGTCAAGAATCGAGTTCAGTTTGAGTATTCGGTCGAGGGCGTGCTCGACTCTGAGGGTTTTTGGACTAATAGATTGAGGGATTTGTTAGCTGCCAGGGCTCAGCAGTGCATTTAACATGGGAGTGCTGGTTATTTAGCATATGTGGTAGACACACGAGTCAGGGAACAGACCACGGATCTCCGAGAGGGTGGACGATCGACATGAGGCCTAGGGTTAAGCTGAGGATATAGTCCACAGAGTAGATCAGGTGTTCGATGTCACACCCCCGAACCGTGGAAACAAACGGCGGAAACGTCCGGGGGTGGATGACGTCATACGTAGTATCACAACAATTGCATCATAGTAATCAAAGTAAACACAACCATTACATTGCAATATGAATATTTACATCTGTTTAAAACATAATTTGTATCCATAGAAATGAAACAAAAGAAAAGACGAGACTTCAAATACTCCGTCTTCACCAAAAGCAAGCAAGGGTACCTGTCTATTGTTGCCCTGAGAATACAAGCGAGTTCTTAAAACGTTTCAGCATAAAGCTGGTGAGTTCATAAGCATGTTTTTATAATGGAAACTAGTCACTGAATTTGTATAATTATTTCAATTTCATTATAGGTAAATATCGTTTGTATCGAAAACCTGGTTATCATAAGTGTGAAAATGGATTTCGTCTGAAAACCCTGGCTACCACCAGTAGGTAAAGTACGTTTGGTTGGGTTGGGAAAATCCCTTATTTTCCTTGGTATACAGACGTTAGTTGCTTTAATGGTTTCGAAATCATAAGGCATAAGTAACATACTTATGTTATTAAAGCAATTAGCTTAGGAAAGGTATATTATTACGTAAAAGAGTCGTACGATTGGCGAGTTTTATGACCATACTTAAACTTGACTCGACGTGAAACGGACGCCGAAATCCTTTATGACATTTGTCACGCGTAGACCTGCCGGTCTGACTGTAGCTAACAACCAGGTGCAGGGTAGTCAGTCCCGTATAGATCTATACACAAAGGCCACGTTTTCCCTCCAGGAAATTCTGGTTCATAAGGATAGTCCTCCACTTAGGTTATGTTGTAAGCGCCCAAGGACATGTCTCCCAATTAAGGTGACGACGTTACGAGTAATAATATATATAAGTTTACTGATCATTCAAATAGAAATTCGTTGTATCTTTTGTGAGGTAAAATAATCATACTAAAATAATTATTTACTGTTGTACTCTTGTAGTATTACACAACATAAACTAAATCTATCATAGTTCATTAACTTACTCGTATATATAGCTGGTATCTATGAAACTGATAATGAAATTCCCAAACTATACCCATTATAGTTTGATTGTAAGGTTAAGTTCGTGAAATATTCAAAAACTATGCACTTAAATTTAGAAAACGTCCCTTATGCTCTGCATGGTACAAAAGGGATTAGGTATCTAATGCTTTACGAAAACTGTTGATTTATACAAATTGCATAAATTTGATTTGTTTAAAAACCTTTGCATTTGGCTTGTATTCCCCCTAAAAACGTTTCAAAATCGTAAAAGCGTAGGGGTATGAACTCATAGTTGGTTGGTTGCAAAGGATTGAACTGGAAGATTCTTGAGTCGACGCACGTGGCACTTAACGGAATCCTAATATCAATAAATACATATATGTATCTAAATTAACTATTTCGTTAGATAAAGTGTTAGACAAACACTTGGTTTCGGTTAAGGAATGTTATTGGGACTTGGTTAAACCAAAGAAACAGGCTTTTCACCACTAAAGAGTTGTTTACGGTCGTGACTGGGTTTGCGGCCGTGAACAAGGTTTACGGTCGTGAATACAGTTTACGGCCGAGAACTGGGTTTACGGCCATAAACTGAGTTTACGGCTTTTGAAGATCCGAAGGATTACGACCGTAAACTCAAGAAAAAAGGTGCCCGATTTTGACTAAAATGTTTTCCTGATGCTCCCAAACGGCTCCAAGTAATGATTTCCGACGTTTTTCGGGCGAAAGAAGTGCTTTTTGGTTTTTATGGTCAACAGATTTAGAGAGAGAAAGTGGGTGTTTTCAGCTAAGAAGGTTCAAATGAGGGTGGGGATCCTATATTTATAGGACAGGGGGTATGGTCGGTGGTGGGGTCCACCTGGCACCTACAGTAAATGGGTTTACGGTTGTACACGAGTTTACGGCCACACACTCGTCTTCGCCGTGAACTCGACGTTTTCGAGTAAGGTTTCGGGTTTTTCGCGTGTTTTCTGGTTTATTCCGAATTGTATAAAATACATATTATTTATTTACAAATGTAAAGTCTTTCCAAACCAAGAAATTTGACGGAAATTAAATAAAAAAACCTAATTTTATTAACGGAAACCGGGTAAAGATAACGGAAAAAGTTTCGGGTTGTCACATTCGAAGCCCCAAGTGGGTGACAACAGGATGCATGGGAGAGAGCATCAGGAGGGGGTCCAGAGAGATGCTCAACAGTTTAGAATGGCCCAGATAGACTGAAGGCCTGGTAGGGGGGTCCAGTCATGCTGAAGACTCTGTATATGTTTGTAGATCTGTGTTCGGGTATTGAGTAGGCTGCTATGCAATATCAATCAATAGGCCTGTCCCCAAATATTGAACATGTTGCTGGAATAGGCTGAAGACTCTAGTGTATTTCGGTTGATCGGAAGTTGTTATTAGTGGTCGGTCAGAGTTCAAAGGATCTTGGTGATCTCATCAGTTCGGAGTGTCTTCGAGGTTTCATCTTCTTGGAACGGGTAACACTCCAGTGGGGACTGAGAGTGGATCCGTATCGGTATTTGACAGTATTGGGAAGGTTTAGGATTAAAAGATCCTATCATTCGGGTTCTGGGAATCGGGTTAGATCTTTCTCATGATCGTCTATGGCACTTGGAAAGGGTTGAGGCGGTCCTGCTCTATGCAGTTGGCCAAGATACCCGGTGCGGGCCGACTGTAAGTCGTAGGCACGGAGGCTCAAAGGGAGCGGTAGGGTTGAGGCGGTAGGCCAACAAACCCTAAGAATTTCAACTCGATAGTTGAAATGATTAGACATGATTGGTATTCCAACCAGAAGAGGCGGTATGAACTAGATATAAGTCGCGTTCTGGTTGGCCGTTAGTGGTAGGTACATTGATGATGGTTTGAGTTACTGTGATGTGTCTTGGGTTGGTTTCATCCATGATAGAGCCATTGCGTGTCTAAAGTAAGGAGAAGATGCATCATTAAAGACCAGGTAGGAGGTGAGGCTGACGTGGGTCATGTAACATTCATTATGTTGGCAGAAGTTGGTGGCAGGGTGTGGGACTGCTATTTATGTGTGTTTTGGTTCAGTAATTGGTGAGGTGTCCTATGTTCGGGTTGTGGGTAGACAAGTTGGGACCAAGGAGGTTTCGACTTCGCTTAAGAAACGTCATATGGTAGCAGGAAGAATTGAAGTGGGTTTATAACTCGGGATTCAGGTGTGGTAGTAGTTTTTGTATCGTTATGTTGTTCATTGATGAGAGGAACGTCGATTAGGCCCTTCGAGTGGCAGGTGAAAATGGATATCTGTAGGGTCGGAGTGTTGGGCAACGAAAGTGACGACATTAGTGTCGATCTGTCATCGGGAGCATCCCAGTCATGAGCTGAGGGTCAGGAAGGGCATACCAGATTCATGTTGTGAGCTCAGAGGCATCCAGACCTATGCTGAGGACCACGTAAGGGTATTCCAGTCATAGGTTGTGGGCATAGAGATTGTGTTGGTTATGTCTATTGAAGGAGCACGTTTGGATTGGTTGTATCGTTGAAGATTCGGGTGAGTTGTACTCGTTTGTGTCGAATTAGGGGAGTTTGAAGGAGATGCAAGGATGGATCATTGGATTCCAAGTATGGTTGTAGACATGGATGATGTATGTAGTGGTATTCAAATCTAGGGTATTCCATCATGAGGATGACGAGACCCTATGATTGATTGGACCCAATGTGTTTGGTATTCCAACCCGAGGGTTGATTGGGTTTTGGGCAGGTGAAAGATATCTTGGTGCTATGGCAAAGCCCAGTGGATTATAGTAGTATTCAACTCTTGCAAGTCACGAAAGTATGTACGTGTCGGGAATATGACAGTATCTCCTGGTGATACTTAAATTGAAGTGTGCTGACATTAAGGAAAAGAGGTCGGTGACAATCTTGCACCGGAAGGTGTAATCTTTGTAAGGATGAAGGAGTAGTGTCTGAAAAGACCTGGGTAGTGAGGAAAATTGGAGACTTCAAGGTAGGAGTGTTATCTGAAATCGTATGCTACAGCAGGCTTCGAGGACGAAGCCTAATTTAAGTGGGGGAGAGTTGTAACATCCCAATTTCAGGAATATAAGTTTGGGGTGCTATGTGTAAATAAAGGATTAGACTCAGCGAGTAGGTGTCTTAACTCGTCGAGTTGGAGCGGGTGTTGGTCATGTGTTAAGTAACCCGACTCGCCAAGTCGGCGACTGGACTCGAGGAATCAGTGCTGGGAAGAGAAAACCCTAATTTTAGGGTTTGCACCCTATTTAAAGGACCTTAAGTCCTCACCCTATCCTCTTTGTTACCCCTTGAGAGTCAGGAAACCCTTAGCTCGTGTGTGAGCCATTGGAGAGAGTTTTGAAGCTTTGGAAGGTGATTCTAGTAAAGGAGGCTTGTAGATCAAGAGGCTAGCATCAAGGAATTTGTGTAGATCCAGACTCTACTTCAGCTTGGGCACATCTTGGAGGTAAGACGTTGTTACCCTGATCTCTCCTCTTCTAGATCTACTCATGGATGGAGTTTGGGGCCATTTTAGCATGTTTAGGACCCATTTCGGGTTTTGGGTCTAGATCTGAGGTTGCAACTTTAGATCTAGAGTTGTCTTGGTCCATGGAGGCATAAAGTATCAGCCCTTTTAGAATGTATGTGAGCATTCTAGTCTTAAACCTTCTCTCTAGCTTGTATTGAGCAAATACCACCTTGCATGCACGTAAAGTTGGAAACTTTACGTGTAAAACGAGCCTTAGGATTCTAGATCTACGAGTTGGAAGCAGTGGGATGGACTGAAATCGTCTGATTGGGGATGACTTAAGTGAACTCGGCGAGTCTGTTCTTGGACTCGACGAGTCGGGTCGCAAACCCTAACCCATCTGGTTACGATGAGGATCAGTGAGTTGAGTGGTGACTCAGTGAGTTGGACAGGGTAGGACTCGGGGATTTATGAACTCGACGAGTCATGGGGTGACTCGGTGAGTTGAGTCGTAATATGAGGGCTTTCTGAGATTAAGAACTCGACAAGTCAATGGGCTGACTCGGTGAGTAGCGTCAATCAGGAAGGTTGACTATAACTAGGACTTTGACTTTGACCAAGAGTTGACCAGTTTGACTTCAAAGGGTATTCTGGTAAATTGGGGACTTATAGATATGGTTTCATCAAAGTGTTAGGTGGTGGAGCTCGTGGTGGTGAACGGAGGATTTGATCTTATCTCTTTAGTTCGACATTGCAAGGTGAGTTATCCTCACTATATCGACAGGGTCTAAGGCACCAAGGCCAGCCCTTTATAGATTGAATTTGGATTATTGCATGTTATGCTTACTGATTTACATCCTGGTAGTTAGGATGGTGATATGCTATGCTTTAGTGACCCGGTTGGGTCGATATCCTGATTATAGGATTGTTGCTATGCTTTGTGATCTGTTAGATCGGTTTGACTGTTATATATATACATGCTAGTGTTATATGATATCTATGTGCACATGATTGTCCTAGTTATAGGATTAAACCTGGGAATTCCAGACACGAATACACGAATCTGTGAGAGACACGACACGACACGGATACATCTTAAAAATTGAGATAAAGCTTATTTCTCATCATGTAATGGTATCGTGTCAAATTCGTGGCTGACACGTTTTCATGAAACGAATACACGAATTGTTAGGTCTATATAGGATGATGCTATGTTAGTGACCGGTTAGGTCTGTACCACGGTTATTGAGATGTTGCTATGATTAGTGATTTGTTAGATCGGTTTGACTGTTATATGATATGAGCTAGAGTATGATACTTATGTGCACATGTTTTTTTTGGTTGGGGCTTGGGTTGAGGCAGTCCTGCTTTGGACTGTAGGCCAACATACCCGGTGAGCGGCCCGGATAGGCTGTAGGCCCTGCGAGGCGGTCCAATCATACCGAAGGCTCGTGAGCGGTCCAGATAGGCTGTAGGCCCTGCGAGGCGGTCCAGTCAGGCTAAAGGCTCATTATGCATGTTGTTCGGTATTTGTTGAAATGGTATGATTATGATTATGGTTATATGAGGTTGGTATTTTGGGGGTAACTCACTAAGCTTTCGGGCTTACAGTTTCAGTTTATTGTTTCAGGTTCAACGGATGGCCACGAGTAAGAGAAGGCGTGACCGTACACTTCCTCGATTGACGATTATGATTTCTGGGAACTCTGATGTATAAACTATTTTGAAAACAAATTGTAATAATGGAACAGTTTCAAATGATTTAAAAAGTTTTAAATTGGCTGAAATTTTATGGGTGTTACAAAAACAATCATCTAGAGAGATTTCTCGTTTGGGGGCGTCGTACTCTTGTTAATTATGTCTTAAGTAGCCTTCGTCTCTATTACTTTACTCTTTTTAAAGCTCTCAATAAAGTCATTGACTTACCAAAAAGTATTAAGAGATAGTTTCTTTGGGGTGGTATTGATAATAAAAACAAGATTAATTAGGTTGTTTGGAATGTGGTTGCCCAGCCGAAGGATAAACGTGGTCTTGGAGTTGGTTGTCTTAGAACTCTAAATCTTGCTCTGCTTATTAAATGGTGGTGGAGATTGAAGGTTGAAAGCAATACTCTATGGCGTTCTTGTATAAAAGCTTTACATAATATTACTTGCATTGATGAAAAGCCTTTTTATGGATGTGATATTCCGCATATGTGGCTTAACAATTTTCAAATGAAATAGGATTTCATGGAATGGGACTTCTCTTTTGAAGACCTCTTTGATAAGAAGCTTTGGGATGGAAATCTTACATATTTCTGGAAAGACAAGTGGTGTGGGTTGCTTTCTCTTAAAGATCTTTTCCCAGATGTATACAAAATTGAGGTGGGAAAAATTTTTAAAGTTTGTAAGCATGTTTCAGGTGAAGAATTTACTGTTTGTGGAAAAGATTGTTGAGGAGAGGTAAAGAAGCTAACAACCTTATTACTTTGAATTTTGTCTGGCGGATGTAAAGTTGACAACCTTATTACTTTGAATTTTGTCTTGCGGATGTAAAGTTGCTCTCGATCCCGGATTAATAAAGTTGGAGTTTTGACAGTTTGGGTTGTTCTTGGTACACTCTATGAAAAAATTTACGGTCGATAAACACAATTCGGGGGTTGCTGCTCGGGATTTCAAATGGGTTAGTTAGATACCTATAAAGCTGAATTGTTTTGTTTAGAGGATGTTTCTTAATATAATCCTTGTTGCTAGAAGTCCTATGGTCCGTGGCATTATTTTACTTACCATTGTTTGCCCTTTTTGCAACGCCGATGAGGAAGAGGCCGACAATATCTTTTTTCAATGCTCTTTTGCAAAACAAGTTTGGCACCGGTTTTCTTCATGTAGATGCTTGACGTTGAATCCCCCATCTGATATATTAGAGAAGTGACAAAGAGAATTGAAAACGTCAACACAAGGAAAGAATTGGAAAAAAAAAAAAATGAAATTAGCCCTTGGTCTATTATTTGATATGTTGGATCCGAAGAGGCTGAAACGATTTGGTGTTTAAAAAGAAGAGATTTTCTTCCATGAAATTAACGGATGATATCAAATTGAGTGCGCTCAGTTGGATTAAATATATATATATTTTACTGTACTAGTTTAAATTAGTTTGATTTGTGCAATTTTTCTTTTTATGCTTGTAGTATATGATTTTCGGCTTTTCGTTTTTACTTTATTTTTTTGCTCTAAGATTGTTAATTGGGTTTAACACATTCGTGTTAAAAAACAAAAAATGACAACAGAAAATTTCAATTTAATTGCTATGATACGAAATTATAGGTATTGAAGTTGCCGTGTACGGAAAAGGACGTGAGTAATTGAGTATGGGAGTTTGTGACATGTCGGTGAATCCATAGATATGACCGACACGTGTCAATCAAAAAAGGGTTGGATGAATCACTTGAGAAATCCGCTTCTTCCACCAGGCAACAGCAGTCCAGCACCCCACACAATAACCTCCTCGTCTCCTCGAGCTTCCAAATTATGAATTAATTGAAAAAAGGTCGGCTCCACAACCGAGGTTTTCTGATAAGATTCTTTCATACTTTCATACCCCATTGTATCGGTTGAAGAGCGGCTTACCATTTTAAATAATACTATCTCAACTTTTTTATGGACTTTTGAATTCACAACAAAATATACATCACATATAATTTTCAGAATGCATATTTAATCGAAAGTTCAACATGAAAATTTACAACAAAAATATATCAAAGCATATTTAAAAAGGATGTCAACGTAGCATAATTATATTTTTTGTCAATCGTCTGATTTTGGCACTATTTTTTTCGTAATAAATCATTTAAGTTGTTAATTACATGTCAATTAATTAAGTTATTTTAGTCGATTTGAAACGGTTACCTGCAGCGACGTATGTATGAATTTACAACAGTAGTGACACAAATATATTTTTTTCATCCAACATATATATTAGTTACATATATTTTTTAGTGGTTGCATCTTAATTAATTAATTAATTAATTAATATATATATATATATATATATATATATATATATATATATATATATATATATATATATATATATATATATATGATGAGATTTAAAACCTTTAATCTATAAAGATCGATTAGATCTCAAACAGGTAAATAATTATAAAACTGTAAGAACACGAAAATAAGAACGAGACAAGAGTGAATCAAACGTGTCGAATGATTAAACAAAATCCTCAGAAGAGCTCGATTAAGAACATCAACTGTAGAGGATTGGTAGGTTACAAGAACGATTAAAGAAATCTGGAAAATACTATCGTTATACTCTGATCTATCGTTCCAATCATTAACCTAATATGCATGCAAGCATATACTTATATAATAAACAAAAAGGGCTCTCGGTTGGACAGGCCCAAACCGGAATATAAATAAAGTAAATAAATAACCGAGCCCAAATGACGCAATCTTCAAAATAATCTTCAGCCCAACAATCTCCCCCTTTGCGTCAATTGGAGCGAGATCTTCACTTGTTACTTGGGCCAGCAGCGGAGACAGGTACCTTCTTCTTCACGGTGTTAAACAGACATTTGGTGAGCGAGAGTATTGTCTGTCTAAACCTGATGTACCATTGGATCATGTCGTTGAAGTACTTTACATCATCCGCTGAATTCTCTTTACACCTTTTGATGATCGACAACACATGCTCCAGACAAGCAGTGGTGTAAAGGTGTTTGTCAGCTAAAGCAAAGAGACACTTCTGTCCTTCTGCTCTAGTGAACATAACCGAGTTGCGTCTCGGGTCGATCTTGCCCATTTGCATTTGGTTGAGATCACTGGCCGATCCCACAGGAGCTATCTTCGGTTTCTTCTTGAAGACTGTGGCAACCTCCTGATCCATTAGGGCAACCTCCATGATGTAACAGACTAACATCCTTTTGATATGGTCTATAATGGGACCATATTTGGCTTCATTAGTCAAAAGGATATTATGCAGGACAATCCAATCATGAGGATTTAAGTTCGGTAGATCTGCCAGGGAGATATGATGAGCAGTTTTTGCTGATCCCCGAATCACCTTGAACCGAACGTTTGTGAACCTTCCTTCGGCGTAAGGCTTCAGTACCCGAACGTTCACTATCTTCTGGGCGCTCCAAGTTAGATACTGAGGACGAGCAGCCTTCAGATAGAAGTCGATGAGCTCCCTATCAAGTTCAGCATCTGGATGAGGAACTTCAAAGATATTTGAGAAGGCGTGGAAGATAAACGCCTTTCGAGTCAGCGGCATGTCGAACTGCGAGTCGACAGTGTTATTGCAGTCGAACGAGATAACCGGCTCGAGCCATAAGATGCTGGGAGTATCTATGGCCTCTTTGATCATTCGCTCCCGAGTCCATGCAGGGAAGAGAGTCTTCCTGCTCTCGAGGAGATCGTGGGCTTCCTTCTGCTTGCGTTCGGCTTCTTCAGCCTCTCGCGCCACACGATTAACATCATCATCCACATTGCGACTGTTCTTTCGTTTCAACATGTCAGCAATGGTTTCATCATCTTCATCTTCATCTTCTTCCTCAGCTATGTTTTTCCCTTTGTCCTTCACACCCGAACCCGAAGCTTGACCAGTCGGAGGTGGTTCGGTTGTGTGAGTAGCTTTGGAGGAAGGAGATGGTTTCGATCCGGTCTTCTTCTCTTCTCCCCCTTGTTTCAGAATGGACACGAAACTCGGTAAGCCTTCTATTTTGCTGAGGAGGTCCATGGCAGGAGAAAGCTTTTCAGCAAGGGTTTGCCTCACTGAATGGTTGAGAATGGGATCGTGTGCTTCAAGGATGTTTAATAAGGCAGCGTGTACATCCGAAACACAAGTCTTGATAACCTCCCTTTCGGATCGAAGAGCTTCAAGTTGTTGTTGTGAGTTTGAAAGCTGCATGCTCTTGATCTTGAGGGCGGTGGTTTTGCTCGCCAGAACGTCCATCAATGAATTTTCAGCAGCGAGATCCTCCTGAAGCTTAGCGAGGCGCTCGTCGATGGAGGCACGAAGGGCCGAGTTGTCGTCGCTTAGTGATTGGAGAAGTGTAGCGAACGAGGTCAACTCCGTAGAAACAAACTTTGCCAATTGCTGAACAATCGGTTCCAAAGTTGTCTTTGTGGCGTCGGCGCTTTCCTGTAAGGACTTCAACAGGATGGAAGCGTCGGAGAATAGTTTATCGACTTTTTCGGTCGCTGCCTCACAGGCTTTGGTTGAGGCGTCAATGGCGGCAGTGGCTGAGGCTACCGAATCATGTTGAGCCCTGGAGAAGGCATCAACAATCTTCTGAAGTGCAGCTTCAGAAAGAGATGACTGTTGGTTTGAAGATGAGGCGAGAAGTAGGTCAAGCTTCTCGTTGAGCTCTTTAAGATGCTTCTTTGTCACTGGAGCATCATCCTCTTCGTCACTCTGAACCTGAAACGGACTATAGTAGACCGAATCGAAGTTCATGTTTTCACCGCCAAGGTAAGGGTTTTCTCCATCAGAGGCATTTTCTGGAGATGGAGGGGGTGGTGAAGCTAGGGGTGTTGTGGTTTTGGTTGGTTCAGGTTGAGTGGGTGTGGGGTTAGTTTCAGGTGGTGTTTGAGTGTGGGTAGGTTCGGTTGTATGCTGGGTTTCGGTTTGAGGTGGTTCGGTTATGGGTGGTGTTTCGGTTTCAGGTGGTGTTTCGGTTGCAGTTGTGAAAATGGGTGGTGGTATAGGGAAAGAGGTTGGTGGAATAGTGGTATTGGGGATTATGGTCGGAATGGAAGTAGCAATGGTTGGAGGAGGTGAAGGAACTGGTGAATTATGAAGTTCCATTTCTGGGGTAGGTGATCGAGGTGGTGTGTTGCCTCGTTGAGGGGTTTCGCCTCCTTGAGAGCCGTCCGAACCCGAACTCTCGTTTTCTGATTCACTCGAAGAAGAGGGAATAACAAGCTTTCGCTTCGGTTGAGTCTTCCTCCTCTTCGGTTGTGGGGACTGTGCAGCTTTAGGCTGTTTCCTCTTCTTGGGAGAAGGACCCGTAGGAGCTTTGGTCGCTTGCTTCCCTTTATCCGCCTTTTTGTCCCTGTTCACCGGTTTGTCAGCATCGTGGATTGACTTAAGCATTTCCGGTGTAAGTTCCCTAGGACCAGTTGCCCTGAATTCCTTGATCGTCCGGATCAGTCTGCTGTCAGAGGGAACAACGCCATACATTGTCTCCGGAATAGAGCCAATGAATGAGAATTTAGATGCATCCGAGACGATGATCTTCTTGGTATGAAACGTACCGATGGAAGACATTGATGCACCTGCAGGCGTAGGAATGTCGAACTTGTCCATCGCCCACTTTGTGATTAAAATCCAGAACCGGGCCAACGACACCTCAGAGTGTCGTGATGATGAAGAAAGGCTCTGGATGAGCTGTTGCCAGAGGACCAACCCGAAATCCAAGTTGACCCCGTTGTAGACGGCATACATGATCGACAAGAAAAGTCGACTAACACCGTCGGACCCTGAGCTCCGTTCCGACAAGCCCTTGAAGAGGACTGTGAACATGCCGTTCCACTGTGGCGGCAAGCAGGACTTCTTGAATTTTGCGACGGAGGTGAGAACCTCTGTGTACCTCATATTGTAAAACATGTTGTACAGATACCCAACCGGAATCGTCTCCGGATTTATTCTCGATGGGTCAACAGCCAACCCTAGCATTGTGCAGAAATGTTGTCGAGAAACAGAGGTCTTGTGTTCAGCAATCTCGAAGAACACCCGCTCGACTGCTTTGTCATAATAGGTAGTCGCATAAACCTGCGAGAGGGCCACCATGGGCACAGACTCGATCCTGGAGAGAGCCGTAGCGATTTGAGAGTAGTTCAGTCACTCGATGATCGGCGACATGTAGGAGTCGTACGCCAGAGGGTTGAGATCGATCACCAGGCATTGTTGCGGACGAATAGGAAGGATTTGTGATGTAGCATGGACTGAGGATGATTCCGCCATTGTTGAAAGTAGTAGAAGAAGAAGATGAACAGTGAAGCTTTTGGGAGTTTTTGCTCTCTAGAAAATCCGGAAGCAGTAAAAAGGTAAATGAGATTGTAAACTGCCTTTTATAGTGAGGGATTGGAGAGAGAAAAATCGTTTCAAATCTTCTATGCGATGATCACGTAGGAGAGAGAGTGTCAGATTCCTAGGATCACGCCACCCAACAAGCGTCGTTTCAGAAGAAAAACGGTTCAAATCCTCACGCGCCTTTAAATGCCAGAGGGATGTCGCTTGGATTTCGCACACGCGTCCATAATGTCAGTAAAAGTATGGGCGTTTCAAATTCACACGCGCCCACTTTTTACCGTCGTTTGAATTTCAATCCGTTTAACTCCCGCTGAGTCAGCAACCTTTCGTCTTATCTTTTTAAATGGCATCTTTTGAATTAAATACCCACATGGATTGTTTTTGACCACAGCTTCATAATTAACCACCAAAGTAATAATACAGCTTGTAATAATTAGTAACGGAGTTTTGGAAAATAAAGATTTTCGTGCAAAGAGTGTAAAAGGAAAAGAAATAAAGCAACTCTTTTAAGGATTTTCTGTGATGTCAATAATGACACGAAACTGATGATCCCGGGCACGAATCTCTTCCTTCAAGGTCAAGAGAGACCTTAAAGTGTTAATGTGGAATCCCGTTGAATTACGATCAAACACTTATTAATAAATGTTGAAAGGCTTCTTTTAATTAGGCTAAATAAGGGTGGCTTTCGCTTTAATTCAGCAATTCTAATCTTGAAATAAGAAAGAAAGTGACCAAAGTACTTGTGAGACCGGTGTAGCCTGTTGAACAAGTAGGTAGGTATTAATTTTAAATTGCCTTAGAAAAATATAAAATCTCAGATAAAAAAAATTAAAAACTGGATCCCAAGGGAAGAAATGTTATGGTGTTTAACAATTTCATAGGAATCACACAAAATAAAATTTGAGATTTCATGAAGGTACATTCGTCAATTCTTTGGTGAAAACTTGAGCAAAATAATTGTTCACCGTCAATTCATTAGGTGTTGAATTTTGGGTTTCACTCAGTTCGTAGTGACACGAAACTAAGATCATAAACACAGATGTTGTGTAACCATAAACCTCAGTGGTAATTTATGAGAGTCTCAAGGGTTACGTTGAGGAAACGAATGTAATGGAGAAATGTAATGGAGATGGTGAAATAGAGGAAACATAGTACCTCTGTTGCGAAATAAAGGACCAAGCAGCAAACTCTTATCTCATGTGAGAAGAGAGTGAGGTAGCTCACGATTAGAATAAATGTGTTAGCCTTATCGGGAAGACAAGGTTTGTGTATACCAGGTCATGAAGGCTATTATTCAAAATCTTATGAGGCTTGGGACACATGCAGCAACATGCTTCTAGGGACACTTAAGTAATTCATCAATTATATCCCCATAAACGAACGAACACACAAGAAAAATAAAAAAAATATTTTTGGAGTTTTTGAGATTTATTAAAAAAAAATAAATTAAAGAAATAAAAAAAATAAGTTAAAAAAATGAGTTTTTAAAAAAAACTTTGAAAGACCGAACCCGAACGTTCGGTTGGTTTCGGTTAGGAAAAATTTTGAAAAACCGAACCCGAGCGTTCGGTTGGTTTCGGTTCCAGAAAATTTTGAAAAACCGAACCCGAGCGTTCGGTTGGTTTCGGTTCAACAAAATTTTGAAAAACCAAACCCGAGCGTTCGGTTGGTTTCGGTTCAACAAAATTTTGAAAAACCGAACCCGAACCTTCGGTTGGTTTCGGTTCAACGAAATTTTGAAAAACTGAACCCGAACCTTCGGTAGGTTTCGGTTTTGGAAAATTTTAAGAAACCAAGGGATTTAGACATGCAATTGGAAAATACTTTCAATATTAAGAAAAACAAATTTTGTACAAGAAATATACAACATAGAAAAACTACCTTTGTAGTGATGAGCGAATCAGATGGTTTAACCGAACCTGAACTTTCGGTTAGACTCGCTTCTTACGTTTGAGGTTGAGAGATAGTGTGAGGTACTGACTCTGATTCCATCATACCTAGCCCTTGCAGTATTTTGTTGAATGATGCTTCAGGAAGAGCTTTGGTAAAGACGTCAGCCAGTTGATCAGTGGTTCTTACAAAGTGAACTTCGACGTTTCCATCTTCCACATGATCTTTGATGAAGTGATACCTCAGTGCTATGTGTTTTGTTTTAGAGTGTTGCACTGGGTTATGACAGATCCTAATTGCACTTTCAGAGTCACAATATAGTGGGATCTTTTTCATATTGAGTCCATAGTCTCGAAGTTGACTCTGGATCCAAATCACTTGGGATGTGCAGGATGCAGCGGCAATGTACTCAGCTTCGGCAGTAGACAACGACACACACGTTTGTTTCTTGGATTGCCAGCTGACCAACTTCCCGTCAAGAAATTGACAGCCACCAGTTGTGCTCTTTCTGTCGAGTCCACATCCTCCAAGGTCAGCATCAAAATAGGCTTGAACGAAGAAGCCTGAGTTGGAAGGATACCATAGACCTAAGGAGGTGGTTCGCTTGAGATAGCGTAAGATGTTCTTCACTGCAAGCATGTGAGGTTCGCGTGGGTTCGCCTGAAATCGAGCACAATAACACACAGAAAACATGATGTCAGGCTTGCTAGCAGTAAGATACATTAGTGAGCCTATCATTTGACGATAGAGTGTGATATCGACAGCCGGTTTGTCTAGGGATGGAGTTAGCTTGGTGCCGAATGCCATTGGGACTTTGACTTTTGAGTCTCCCATCATACCAAACTTCGCTAGGAGAGTCTTCGTGTAAGCTTCCTGATTGATAAAGATGCCTTCGGGTCCCTGTCTAATATTTAAACCAAGGAAAAAGTTAATAGGACCCATTGAGCTCATTTCAAATTTAGTCTCCATCAACTTTCTGAATTCAACTGTTAAGCTGGAATTCGTAGAGCCAAAGATGATGTCATCGACATAAATTTGAACAATCATAAGGTGGTTACCTTCCTTTTTGCGAAAGAAGGTTGGGTCAACCGAACCTTGTTTGAATTTAGACATCTTTAAAAATTTTGTTAGCGTTTCATACCAGGCTCTCGGAGCTTGTTTAAGGCCATACACAGCTTTATCCAGAATGTAGCAATGATTTGGATATTTTTCGTTCACGAACCCAGGAGGTTGCTCCACATACACAGTTTCTTCGAGTTCTCCATTGAGAAATGCACACTTGACGTCCATTTGGAAAACTTCAAAGTTTTTGTGAGCAGCATAAGCCAGAAATATTCTAACTGATTCTAGCCTAGCTACTGGAGCGAAAGTCTCTTCATAATCTAACCCTTCCTCCTGACAGTATCCCTTTACTACCAGACGAGCCTTGTTCCTTATGACATTACCTTCCTTGTCCATTTTGTTCCTAAAGACCCATTTGAGACCAACAACCGAAGCATCTGGAGGAGTTGGAATGAGGCGCCAGACTTTGTTCCTTTCAAATTCGTTTAGTTCGTCTTGCATTGCTTGAACCCAATCAGAGTGATCGAGGGCAGTGTTAACTGTCTTCGGTTCAAATTTTGATACGAATGAGTTAAACATACAAAACTCAACCTTTGAAAATAAGGATGTTTGTTTTGCCTTCAGTTGCGATCGGGTCAGAACCTTCTCAGAGACATCGCCAACCACTTGATAGATAGGATGATCTCTGGTCCATTTGGTAAGAGGTGGATAGTTTGGATCAAAGGTAGGGTCTAGTTCAGCATTGATCATTTCTTCTGGCTCAGATTGGCTATCGTAGTCAAGCGTCATATCATCATGCTCCCCCTCGTTTGATGAACTTTGAGAAACTTGAGGTTCAGGGGTTTCTTGTGATGCTGGACTTGCGGGCGTTGATGTACCTTCGGTTGGAGAAGCACTTTCGGTTGGAGAAGCACCTTCGGTTGGAGAAGCACCTTCGGTTGCAGTTGTAGAACTTGGCTCCCCCTCGACATGTGAGCTTGGCTCCCCCTCGACATGAGAGCTTGTATCCCCCTCGATAGAAGCATTGTTGAATTGAGGTTCATTAGAAGTCGATCCTCCTTCATTCATTCTCCTTGCAGCTTCTTCGACAATCTGCTTCAGGTGGTCAACCTTGTTGTCTGCTGCACCTGCTTCTGAGAGAGAAGCTTTCTCTGGTTCGTCAAAGAGCTCCAGAAATTTATCGTATAAATTAGCGATCGAGACTGTGACTTGGCCAGTTTGAGGAAAGATTTCCCCAGCGGCGTCTTCTTTGGCCTGTAGCTTTTTGACATAGCTATCGTCAAAGGTCACATAGTATGTCTCTTCAATTTTTCTCGAACGCTTGTTTAGGACCCTGTACGCCTTGGATGTGAGAGAGTAGCCCAGAAAGATTCCCTCGTCGGCTTTGACATCGAACTTGTTGCGGTGTTCTTTAGAGTTAAAGATGAAACACCGTGAGCCGAACACATGGAAAAATTTCACATTGGGCTTTCTGTTGTTTAGTATCTCATAAGGTGTGAGCGTGAATTGCTTGTTGAGATAAGACCTGTTCTGTGTAAAACAAGCAGTAGAAATAGCATCTGCCCAAAAATAAAGAGGTAAGGAAGCGAAACTTAGCATAGTTCGGGCAGCTTCACACAAAGATCGGTTTCGTCTTTCGACTATTCCGTTCTGTTGAGGTGTGTAGGGAGCTGAGAAGTTGTGACTTATTCCCTTTTCTGCTAGAAACTCTTCAAACTCCTTGTTCTTGAATTCCAGACCATTGTCGCTCCTAATGTTGCGAACGACCTTCTTGAGCTGTACTTCAATCTGCTTGATGAACATTTTCAGCTTATGAGTCGCTTCAGATTTGAGCTTTAAAAAGAACACCCATGTAAATCGTGAAAAGTCATCAATAATAACAAGAATATACTTGCTACCAACGATTCTTTCGATAGATGAAGGACCACACAAATCGATATGAAGTAATTCGAGTGGTTCAACAACTTTTGTGTTAATTACAGATGGGTGACTTTGACGACTCTGCTTCCCCATTTCGCATGCAGCGCACAAATGATCTCTGTCGAACTTGAGCAATGGAAGACCCCTAACATGACCTCCAGTGACAAGTCGGTTGATATCTTTAAAGTTGAGATGAGAGAGTCTTCGGTGCCACAACCAGCTTTCGTCAGATTGAGCTTTTGATAGCAGACATATAGCTGGGTTTCCTTTGATGGGTTTAAGGTTTAGAGGAAACATTTCACCCTTTCGCTCCGACTTGAGAATTACCTTCTTTGTCTGTTTCTCAATAATTTCAGAACCTTCATCATCAAATGAGACTTTGAGACCTGTACCTCCAACAAGATGAGATACACTGATGAGGTTGTGTTGGAGTCCTTCCACATAAGCTACCTTCCTTATAGTAAAGTCACCATTTGTTATCATCCCGTATCCCTTTATGGTGCCGAAAGAATTATTTCCAAACTTGACATTGCCACCATTTGCAAGAGATCTGTATTCCCTGAGCTCCTCTTTCCTCCCTGTCATGTGACGTGAGCAGCCACTATCGATGTACCATTCTTTGTCGAACTGCTCGTCACTTATAACCTGCAAAAATTAAGCAGATTTAGGAACCCAAAGTTTCTTGGGTCCACGTGAGCTTTTCATGGGAACAGGAATAGTAAGAGAGATGTCAACAAGATATGTTCGTTTTATGAGTGTTGTTTCATCTTTCTTTTTAATGGTAAAAACTTTTATTTTATTAGGATTGGGAACGTTCGGTTTAGACTCTGGTTTGGATTCATTGACCTTCTGTTTGCCCTTTTGTTCAGACGACGAATGAGATTTTTGAGAATGAACAGAATGAGCTTTAGAGCAAGATGGAGATGAATTGGTGGAATTAGAAGAATTAGATGAATTAGAAGAAGTGGGTTTAGATTGTGAGGACTTCTTGGCTGGAGACTCTAGGTGACCCTTTTGCTTTTGATCATTGGAGGGACTGACCTTAGAGTTTTGATCTCTTTTGACTTCAGAACCGAACCTTTGCTTTCGGTTGGAATCGTTTTCTGAACCAAACCTTTGCTTTCGGTTGAAGTCTTTCTCAGAACCGAACCTTTGCTTTCGGTTGAGGTCATTCTCAGAACCGAACCTTTGCTTTCGGTTGTTGTGACTCTCAGATTTTCCAACAGGATTGTTTTCATACTTCAGATTCTTGTCTTGATGTGAGAAGTATGCATTCTGGGATTGCCAGAATTGTCTCCTTTCAGAGAGATTCTTCCTGTATCTTTGGTTCCTTTCTCGCTTCTTATTCCTCATCTTCTTTGGTTGATGATGAACATTAGCTTTCGTTTTCGGTTTCTCCTTGGCTGGTTCCTTTTGAACTGAAGGAGTTTCACTTTGAGCTGAGGGAGTAGAGGGAACGTCTTCTTTTACCGAGCTTTCATCCTCCTTAGGAATGTCTTTCGTACCACTGGTGCTTGGCTCATCGAAATTATCTGGCTTATTCAAGGGTTCAGGTATGTATCTTCCTTTACTCATCCAAGAGGTTCTTTCAGATAAGCCAACCGTTTCGTTTGCATTATCTATTGGAGCTGACCAGAAGTACTCATCACAGCCATCATTGTCTTCGTTTATAATAGCTGTGAGTTCAGCTGTCTGATGTTCAGTTACTCCAGTGACCTTGTATACTTGATTCGGAGTGGTCCTGACCTTTTGATACACAACTGCTTTCTCTGCTAATATCGGAGACTTTTGTTGGGACAATCGAGCGAACTCCACTGAATTTTCAGAAATAAGATTCTTGTGGTTTTCAGGTTCGCTTTTAACAAATTATGAGCAGTCAACCGTGTCCTCTACAGAAATTTCACTCATGTTGTCGTCCTCGTTAAGCTCAGATGCATTTTCAACATTAATTTTGTTTTCTGAGCTTAGGTTGCCGTTTATAGAGTCGAATTTTTGTATGGTTTCGGTTCTCAGTTTAAGTCTATCATTTTCATCTAAAAGGTTTTTAAGCATGTCCTTGTGGTCCTTGGATTTAATGAAGGACTCAATTTTGTCCAATCCATACATGTAGGTCGGATTGACATCATCAGACGATATCACACTTTCACAATTATAGGCTTCAGCATCGATTTCATCCTCCTTAAACTCAAGGAAGGGCAAAATCATGCGATGGATCTTTTGGCCTATTTCACAATCTAAGTGAAGCTGAGTAATATTAGAATAAAGACGTTTTGCAATTAAACAAAAAACATTCCGCTGTTTTAACAACTTTAAATTATCTCTTTGTAAATAAATGTTTTCGTCTTTAATTTTAACTAATTCAGACTCCTTCAACTCGATCCATATGCGCCGCTCCTCACTCTTCGACGACACCCTGCTTAATTGATCAGTTAGGTTAGAATTGGTGACTCGAGTTTGAGTTAAGCTACTATCTAGATGAGAAATTCTTGTATTAACATTTTTAAGTTCTTTCTCATATGAGGATTGTGGTACTTTAAATGAAACAAAAACCGATTGCACCTTCTTTATCAGTTCATCAAGCTCATTGAACTGCTGGCTGAGCGGTTTGGCTGTAAAGCACATGTCCTCCTGCACCTTCGGTTCATTGCTTCCACTATCGGTGTTGTATCCCCTCATCTGAGATACATCAGACACCATGCAGCATCTTCCTCCACTGCTCTCCTCCTTTGCCACATAAGCCTTTCCATGAGTAGGCTTCCTCACTTCATCGTCTTCTGAGTCGGTAGACCAAACTTCCGTGCTACCGAACTCGTCATTTGCAACCGAACCCTGCACAATAAGAGCATTAATAGAAGGGTTAGCGGTAGACTTCTTCTTTCTCAACTCATCCAGCCTTTTCTGCAACACAGCTTCCTCATCCTTTTTATCATCCTTTTCAGCCATCTTCTTAAGGACACAATCTTTAGCATAGTGGTTTTTCCCACCACAGTAGTAACAGCTTACTCCGGAATCACCATCAGCCTTCGGTTCCTTCTTGGGCTCTTCAACCTTCGGTTCATTGTTAACTTTTTCTAAGCTATAACTCCCCTGCCAGTTTCGGTTTTTATTGCTGGGGAATCTCTTCTTTATGAACCTCTTGGGGTTAGACACCATCATAGCATAATCCTCAGACGTGAGGTCATACTCCTCCAAGTTAAGGTCTTCATCCTCCATCACAGCTTTACTTTTTGACAGGAGGGCCAACGAACCAAGGCTTGAAACAACGTTTTTCTCCTGTAGTACAATCTTCTCCTGGGACTTGAGAATACCCACCAGTTTCGCCAGAGAATATGATTTAAACTGCTCATGGGCTTTGATTGTAGACACCACTGCTCTCCATTCAGACCTCAGACCATTTAAGAAAGTAACCTTCTGCTCAATAAGCTTCCTTTCAATGTCATGTTTGATCATCTTGCTGAGAAGATGATTGAAGCGATCGAACGTCTGGGTCACCGTTTCTTCGGCTCCTTGCCTGAATTCTCCAAACTCAGATAAGAGCAAGGTTTGGATAGAATGTTCAAGATCCTCGTCTGTAGAATACAGTTCGCGAAGTCTATCCCAAACTTCCTTTGCCGTCGTGCATGAGCTGACCAACCTAAAGGTGTCGGACTGAAGGGCGAATCTGATTAATCTTAATGCCTTAATATTGCACTGGAATTTATCCTTTTCATCTTGTGCAATATCTTTAACATCCTTCAGCAGATCATTGTACTCCTTTTGAGTTTTGATAATCCTGGACGTTGTAGAATGAGAAAAAGGTCCATTAATGATAGCTTCCCATATGAGGTATCCATTATCCTCAGATCCTATCACGTAGTCTTCGAAGTGATGCGCCCATACTTCATAGTCATGGGTGTATAGGATTGGAATCTTCGTGGTTGAACCGATGCTATTGGAAATATTAATAGGATTTGATTGCGACTCGTCCATTATGATCGAAAAACCTGTTCAAAGATCAGACTTGTAATTAAGCAGATTAGGGCAAAACAATAAATATCAAGATACGTCAATAATGAGATGACGGCTCAATAAATATCGGTAGTTGCGGAAAAACCCTAATTGAAACTTTTTCACAGAAAAGATGTGTATCGATTACACAGCCTCCTGCTCTGATACCAATTGATGAGATTTAAAACCTTTAATCTATGAAGATTGATTAGATCTCAAACAGGTAAATAATTATAAAACTGTAAGAACACGAAAATAAGAACGAGACAAGAGTGAATCAAACGTGTCGAATGATTAAACAAAATCCTCAGAAGAGCTCGATTAAGAACATCAACTGTAGAGGATTGGTAGGTTACAAGAACGATTAAAGAAATCTGGAAAATACTATCGTTATACTCTGATCTATCATTCCAATCATTAACCTAATATGCATGCAAGCATATACTTATATAATAAACAAAAAGGGCTCTCGGTTGGACAGACCCAAACCGGAATATAAATAAAGTAAATAAATAACCGAGCCCAAATGACGTAATCTTCAAAATAATCTTCAGCCCAACAATATATATATATATATATATATATATATATATATATATATATATATATATATATATATATATATATATATATATATATATATATATATATATAAAAGCTTAAATCAAGTAATAGCCCGGAACCCCATGGATCTGTCATTAGTTATCCGACGACCAAACATACGTGGGATTTAATTTCAAAATTTCTAATCAATGGGAGTCATGTTGTTAATCTAGGAGACATTATCGTTCATTCAAATTCATTCTACTCATCTTTATCTTTTTCACTATTCTCCTCGATTCACTTAACAAGTTTCTACAACTAAGCTACAGATAGCTAGTTGTCGTTAATCCGGTCAATTTTGTTTTGTAAAGAGTTGTAAAATGTAAGAATTTTATTCGACTAATTTAATCATGGAGAGAGCAATGTTTCAAGAAAAGAAATTTAGGGTTCTATTGAAACGAAAGACCCCAATTTTCGTATTTTTGAAAGACTCAAACTTTCAAATTTCACAATATCATTACCTCAAAACATGCTATTTGCATATTCATAAAAGCAATATTTTACATTGATAAAGGAAATTACAAACTATTGGATACAAACCGTCTATTACAAAGTGATATATATATATATATATATATATATATATATATATATATATATATATATATATATATATATATTACATAACTACCCAGGATATTGTAAATTTATACAAACATAAACTGTGGTACAAAAGTACTATTACAAACTATTCTAAATAGTATGTGAACATACTAGTTATTTAACGAATACTACGACTTTCATTTAGATCACTAAGGCTAAAAAGTAGTTTATCAAAAAGTCACTTTTTACGTCATTCGGCGTCGTGCCGGTTTTGTCGCGGATCTTCGGTTGGTCATAACTTCTTCGTTATAACTCGGATTTCGACGAGGTTTTCGCCTATAAGCTTCTAACGAGATTATTACAACTTTCAATAATAAAATTTTACTTATTTCAAATTTTATATTTTTGCTAAATTTCACTTGTTGGTTATTAATTGGAATCTCATAAGACTTCCAATATTTTCTTAGTGATTCTAAACATAGTTTTACTTCATTTCTAGTAAAAACCATATGTTAGAACTCAACACTCAATTTCACATAGTATTTCACAATTTTATTCATTACAAAACACGATTTCAAAAACGTGTATGTTACAAATACCTCATCCTTTTGAGGATTTCGTCCTCGAAATTACATTGATTAAAATAAATGGGGATATTTTGCTTTTATCTCATTCTTATTCTCCCAAGTATAGTTTGGGCCTCGATGGTGTTTCCACTTGACAAGCACCAATTCTACTTCTTTATTGCGTAGCTTAGTTGTTCTTTCATTCACGATTTCTTCAGGCTCTTCTACATATCTTAACTTATTATCCAATTTCACCTCGGATAATGGAACTGTCTCATCGTAGATGCTCAAGCATTTGCGCAGATAACTCACATGAAACACATCATGAATACCTGCCAAATCTTCGGGCAATTCTAAGCGGTATGCTTGCTTTCCAATTCTCTAGATGATTTTGAAAGGACTAACAAATCTAGGACTCAACTTTCCTTTCTTCCCAAATCTGATAAGGCCTTTCCATGGGGATACCTTCAGCATCACGAAATCACCCACTTGGAATTCTATAGGTCGTCTTCTCTTTTCAGTATAGGACTTATGTCGATCCTGGGCCGCTTTCATTCTTTCTCGTACGATTTGAATTTTGTCGGTGGTGTCTTGAATCATTTCAGGGCCTCCAAGGATCTTATGTCCTACATCACGCCAACATAATGGTGTACGACATTTGCGACCATATAATGATGCATATGGTGGCATTTTGATTGAAGTGTGATAACTGTTATTGTATGAAAATTCGACAAGAGGCAAGTATTTATCCCAGTTACCACCGAACTCCAAGACACATTCATGAAGCATATCTTCTACTGTTTGGATTGTTCTCTTTGTCTGACCGTCTGTCTGGGGATGATAAGCTGTGCTGAGGGCAACTCGAGATCCTAATTCACGTTGCATGCTCGCCCAAAAATTAGAAGTGAAACGAGTATCACGATCGAAAATGATCTTTAGTGGCACACCATGTCTTGCAATAATTTCATCCAAGTATACTTGTGCGTATTTCTCCATTGGAGTCGTTTCATGCATGGCGAGAAAATGTGCACTCTTAGTCAGGCGGTTGACGATTACCCAAATGCTATCATGTTGTCGAGCAGTCTTTGGCAATTTGGTAATAAAATCCATGGACAGCTCTTCCCACTTCCATACAGGAACACTAAGGCTTTCTGGAGTTCTGTAAGGCTTTTAGTGCTCTTTTTTGACTTGTAATCATACTAAGCATTCTTGCACGTATCGCCCAATATCTCTCTTTAATCCAGGCCACCAATAATCAGCTCTTACATCATAGTACATTTTACTTGTACCAGGATGTATTGACAGCTTAGACTTATGAGCTTCATCTAAAATCTTCTGTCTTAATCTGCCAATCTTTGGAATTCATAGCCGATTCTAAAATACCTTTAATCCTCATGGATCATCAAGTAAAACATCAGCATAATGTACCATTCCTTCCTTCTTCACATTTTCTGGCTTTAAGGCCTCACCTTGCCACTTCTCTAGTTCATCAAGAATAGTGAACTTCACTGTAGTGTGAGTAATAGTATAACACATACTATTACGATAAACCTTCCTACTAAGTGCATCTGCAACCACATTAGCCTTTCCAGGATGGTACAGGATTTCACAGTCATAATCTTTGATCAGCTCCATTGCTCGTTGTTGTCTCATATTCAGAGTTTGCTGACTGAATATATACTTGAGACTCTTATGGTCGGTAAGCAATTGGCATTTCGTACCAAAAAGATAATGTCTCCAGAGTTTTAGGGCAAATACCACGGCGGCGAGTTCGAGATCATGGGTGGGATAATTCTTTTCATAATCTTTTAGTTGTCTTGAGGCATAGGCTATCACTTTACCACGCTGCATCAATACACAACCGAGTCCCAATCTTGAAGCATCGCTGTATACGGAGAAATCATCATCACCTTCTGGGAGTGATAAGATGGGAGCATGAGTCAAAAGACCTTTTAAAGTCGAGAAAGCTTTTTCTTAGGCTTCACCCCATTCAAACTTCACTTCCTTTCAAGTAAGACTAGTGAGAGGTACAGCTATACGAGAAAAATCTTTAATGATCTTCGGTAATAACCCGCAAGACCCATGAAACTACGAATTTCGGAAGCATTACGGGGCACTTCCCAATTTTGAATGGCTTCGATTTTGGTAGGATCTACGGATACACCGTCACCAAAAATAACATGGCCGAGAAATTGAACTTGGCGAAGCCAAAATTCACATTTTGAGAATTTAGCATAAAGTTTCTCCTTTCGAAGAAGTTCTAAGATTTCACGAATATGAACAGCATGATCAGCTTCAGACTTGGAATAGATTAGAATATCATCAATGAATACGATGACAGACTTATCGAGCATTGGGCGGGATACTCGATTCATCATATCCATGAATACAGCAGGAGCATTTGTCAAACCGAATGGCATGACAAGGAATTTGAAATGCTCATAACGAGTACAGAATGCAGTCTTGGTACATCTTGCTCTTGTACTTTCAACTGATGATAGCCAGATCTCAAATCAATCTTTGAGAAATAGCTAACACCCTGAAGTTGATCAAATAAATCGTCGATGCGAGGTAGTGGGTACTTGTTCTTGATAGTCACCTTATTCAGTTCACGATAATCTATGCACATTCGCATCGATCCGTCTTTCTTCTTGACAAATAGTACTGGAGCACCCCAGGGAGAGGTACTTGGTCGAATAAAGCCTTTGTCAAGTAATTCATGCAGTTGGATCATCATTTCTTTCATCTCGGCTGGCGCAAGACGATAAGGAGTCTTTGCAATTGGAGCAGCACCAGGCACAAGGTCAATCCGGAATTCTACTTGCCTTTCCGGAGGAAGTCCAGGCAGATCATCGGGGAAAACATCAGGATATTCGTTAACGATAGGAACATCATTTACAGTTTTATTCTCCTTTCTTTAGATGTCAACTGTATACGCTAGATAGATAGGGCAACCTTTCGATATAAATTTACGAGCTTTGATGAAAGAGATTATTTTTAAGATCCTTTGTTCACCGTAGACATGAATAAAATCTCCCCCTTCAATAGGAATGCGTACCATCTTTTCGTAACATAAGAGTTCTGCATGGTTCTTTGACAACCAATCCATGCCGAGAATAATATCGAAGTTGGGCAAGGAAATAGGGATTAGGTTAGCAAGAAAATTATAGCCTTCGATTTCTATAACACAATCCCTATAGATTTTATCAGCAAGTAATGATATGCTTCCCGCAGTATCTATGTGAAATGGTTGCGCGAGTGCATAACAAGCAGTTTGAAAAGAATGCGCAAATTCATAAGATACGAAAGAATCTGAGGCACCAGAATCAAATAAGATGTGAGCAGGTCTAGAGTTGACAAGAAATGTACCCGTCACGACATTCGGGTCCACACATGCTTCCTCTGCGGTAATCTGGAATACACGACCCTTAGCTTTTGGCACCTCCTCCTTTTTAGCTGGAGTATTCTTTGGTTGTTGGATAGGGACTTGACTTCTCGCCGGCTGTTGAACAGAAGCTTGACTTCCCGTCACTTGGCTGGTAAGAGTAGGACAATAACGCTTCTTGTGGCCAGTAATACCACATGCATAACAAGTCACATCTTTCCTTGGGCAAGCTAGCTTTATATGACCAGTTTCTCCACACCCATAACAGACAATGGATTCCTTGTCTATTTTGCATTGACCCGGATGATTCCTTCCACAAATGCAACATGAAGGCGAAAAAAGATTGTGACCTGCCACGGCCACGAAAAGCCCCTTGAGATTGCGCTTGCTTGGTAGGATCAGTTCGAACAGATTGAGCTGATGGAATAGTGGAAACAGGAGTAGTTCTTTCAGTACGTGGATGCTTTGAAACAGTAAGAGTGGCACCACATATTTCTAAGTCATGCTCACACCTTTGAGCATACTCAACAGCTTTATCGAATGACAGAACATCCCGATTGACAACAAAATCATGGTTTTCGTGTCGTAGTCCCTCCATGAATAACTGAATTTTCTCGTCTTCAGTTGGAATATACTTCGTAGCGAACCTTGATCTTTGATTGAACTGAGTTTCATACTCATTCACAGTCATTCCTCCTTGTTTGAGCTCGAGGAATTCCTTCTCCAATCTTCTCCTCATATCTAGAGGACGATACTTCTCTAGCACACGAGTCTTGAACAACTCCCAGGATAAGTTCTCCTGGTCACATCCGTTGAGAGCTTCATATGTTGCTTCCCACCAGACCAAGGCTTCTCCGATGAGCATTGCAGAAGCATAGATAGCCTTGTCTTCATCATCCACATGAGAGACACGAAATACTTTCTCGGTGTTCTGAATCCAAGTTAGAACAACTATAGGATTAAGGACACCAGAAAACTTCGTAGCACCACTACTCTTGAAATCTTTGAACGAGGGACGCTTCACCTTTCCGCTTGAAGATTCTCCAGTGACTTTCTCTTTTCCTTTATCTCCATTCTTTTTGTGTTCTTCGAGAGTCTGTCGAATAACACCAGTAAGTTTACCCAATAGTCGCTCCTCACGAGGAGATACTGGAGTATTCACTTCCTCGGGTTGAGGACCTCCACCAACCTCAGGGGTATGGCTACTTACTTGTTCAGCCATTGATCTGAAATACAGGGTAAGATAGCATTTTAGAATATTAGGGTTTATTATTACCTAATACTTAGTTATATATTTCTTATGGTTTGTATCCCTAATCTTACAATGATTAAGTTCATACATTGAACTTCCTATAGTTTAAGTCTAAATACCAATCCGTGGAATTTAGTTCGCTTAAACTACTGCTCTGATACCATGCTTGAAAGACACCAACTTTCGTATTTTTGAAAGACTCAAACTTTCAAATATCACAATATCATTACCCCAAAACATGCTATTTGCATATTCATAAAAGCAATATTTTACATTGATAAAGGGAATTACAAACTATTGGATACAAACCGTCTATTACAAAGTGATATATATATATATATATATATATATATATATATATATATATATATATATATATATATTACATAACTACCCAGGATATTGTAAATTTATACAAACATAAACTGTAGTACAAAAGTACTATTACAAACTATTGTAAATAGTATGTGAACATACTAGTTATTTATCACCTGCAATTGTTAAACAATGATAGGGTAAGCGGTGATGCTTAGTGAGTTCAATAATAGATACAATATAACATTATGCCATATATATACTTCAATGTGGCAAAGCAAAGAGGAACAACTAGACATATGTGAAATCATGTGACAAGCGTTCATATCAATCAAAGACTTTATTCAAAGATATACTTTTCAATTCTTGATATGCATCAATAAAGCTTTGGCCCAAATGGCATAGAAGACATGCAATTTCTGATTAACATCTTGTTAGATTTCAGGCTTATAGTCCTGTCTAACCATTTGTCAATGCCATAGAATAGAAGTCATTCTCTTACGGATACATGCTCTACATAGCCAGAGGCTACGTACCAGTACCAATGTGAATCTAAGTCCTTTCACTGATCACATGGTCAAAGGTATTACAATTGCTAAAAACATAGCGAATAAAATCACACGGGAAAATAACTCAGAATAATAACACTGAAAAGAACATAGCACATATAACACATAACATACAATTGTTCATATATATTGAACTCACCTTAAGTTAACCGAGGGTTAAAATTGTAATTTGGGCAGCACTTCGGCTTTAAATATGACTTTCTATGTTGAAAATCGGGAGCTTGATTGAAAACAGGGCTCTGCGAAGGTAGGGATTCAAAACCGAAAAGATAAAATTTTCGGGCTTCTCAGGGGTCTCGGGACGTGTTTCGGGTGCTAAAATTGATATCGGGGCTTCGGGGAAAGTCAAAATGGTGAATATATGAGATTAGGGGCTAAAAGTGGCAAAATTCTCATTCTAGCCGGGAGGGTTCGCACCCTCTCTTTATATAGGGGCGAAGGTTCGGAAATTTGGGGCTGGGAGGCGTCCACATCGCGCCTGCAAGGTTCGGTCTGGAAGCAGATGCGAAGCAGCTCGGTCGCTCGGACGTGGCTTCTTCGTGCGAGGGCTTCGGATGCGAGACAAGGGACGTGGCTCGCATCGGATTGGCCACCGGTGCGAGGCGTGTCCGACTCTTACTGGACCTCGGTTTCGGGGAATCAGAAGAAGACATGCATCAGTTTCGGATTGGGCCACGACCTCGGTGACGCACCTGCTTCGTGCGAGGTGACGTGTCCGAACACTGTTCATGCGAGGGTGACGTGGCGGCTTCTCATCCATGCGAATTTTTCGAAAATTGCACCCAAATCTTCTAAAATTGATAACTTTCGCATACAAGCTCCGTTTTTGATGTTCTTTATATGCACGCGTAGCTAAAATTACGCTCTACAACTTTTGTTTAGACATCATCGGCTAATTTTGATTTTAATTTTAATATTATTATTTTTAACAGACCGGGACAGGAATATCCGTTAAAAATGCATAACTTCTTCATCCGACCTCCGTTTTTGTCAGACTTTTTACCGTTGTACTACAAATGACGAGACCTTCAATTCTTGTTTAGGTTGTGTCGGTCAAATATCGCTCGATCTAAAATTCGAGTTTTTAGCTATCTACTGCTAAGCTGAAACTTCGAAAAATCATAACTTCCTCATACGAAGTCAGATTTTGGCGCTCTTTTTATCGAATTTCTCGGTTTAATGAATACTAAGACTTTCATTTAGATCACTAAGGCTAAAAGGTAGTTTATCAAAAAGTCACTTTTTACGTCATTCGGCGCCGTGCCGGTTTTGTCGCTGATCTTCGGTTGGTCATAACTTCTTCGTTATAACTCGGATTTCGACGAGGTTTTCGCCTATAAGTTTCTAACGAGATTATTTACAACTTTAAATAATAAAATTTTAATTATTTAAAATTTTTTATTTTCGCTAAATTTCACTTTTTGGTTATTAATTGGAATCTCATAAGACTTCCAATATTTTCTGAGTGATTCTAAACATAGTTTTACTTCATTTCTAGTAAAAACCATCTGTTAGAACTCAACACTCAGTTTCACATAGTATTTCACAATTTTATTCATTACAAAACACGATTTCAAAAACGTGTATGTTACATGAAATACTCGAATTTGCTCAAATTAGCACAAATAATATTTCCATGTTCATTTCAGAGGTAGAAGGAAAAGGGATCGGTTTAGATGAAGTCGAAATTCGGTTTATGGAAGCATCCATGTTTTAAAATACTTAATGCTATAAAAATCGACGTAAACAAAACCTTCGGTTCCGAAAATGTCACTGCATCAAGGAAAAAGGTTTTTATCTCCATTGAAATCATGAAGATTTTACTTGATGCAAGCGCCGATTTTGGTTTAACAGATTGCAACGGAAACAAATCCGACGACTTGATAACTCGTGGCATCAAATCCTCTCGGCAAAAAGGTTTGGGGATGTTGTTGAAGGGTTCGAATCATGGCTTCTCCCAGCTCAATAAAAAAACACGTTTATGAAAAGATGAAACTGATTGTACAAAAAAGTGTGTTTTTCGCTCACAAAGTTTACAAGGTGAGGCTTTTGTGTGCTTCTACCGTCTCAACCATCCCTTCACCTAAATATCATCATTTGATAGTTCGAGCGAAATGGGTTCGATGAGTCCCAACTAGAACCCAGTCACCTACCTTGTTGGTTCTAGGTTCAACCCTACCAGTGTCACCAACCCCTAACCTTATCCCTACGATCTCCTTAATCTCCCTTTAACTTCCCCTCCCCCACCATTGGTCGTCGGAACAATTTCATAGCCGACGAAGGAGGAATCAATACGAAATGGACATCACTATTGTTTTTTCCTCTTCTCACCCATACCTGTGTAGCTACTATTGTTGTTGCTTCATATTTCTCTCTTCTTCACCTTCTTCTTCTTCTTCTTCTTCTTCTTCTTCCTCTTCCTCTTCCTCTATAACACACGTTTTCGGGAATTGATCATATGAGGACAAAAGATAAGACTTTCAGTAAAACCATATGTCACGGCATGGTGAAGAGGTCACCACGTCGTTTAGTGAAGATCACATTTGGCTTGGTTACCGCGACGTGGCAAAAGGATGGCCACGACGTGGCTTCTGTCACATCCCAAGCCCAAGATTTTTAGAGTTTCCCCCCATATTTAAAGGCTCTAACTCATGGTCTAGGTCATTATCTTCACTCTCCACCCTCCTAACTCGAAACCCTAACCTTAGTTTGAGTGTTCTTAATGTTTGTGTGATGTTCTTGAAGTTCTAAGTCTTGAAATTCATCTTGAGAAGAAGAGGGTGGTGTGCTTGTTGGTTAAGAGGTTATATCTACTTCAGATCTTGCATTTCCTACATCTTGTGGAGATTTAGAAGGTATAAAGCTTCCACCTTTATCATTCTTATTCTTATTTTATGCTTTTGGGTCCTTTGTAATCCTTTGAAAGGATGTTCTTGGAGTTTTGAGCAACTCCAGACCCTTATACTTGCTTGGTGACCATCTCTTGGCCTTATTTGATGGAAAAAATGTTAGTTCATGGTTCCATTTGGACCATGCACAATTTTTGGTCATATTAAGGGCTTAATGGACTTAGGGATGTAGATATTGTCTTTTAATGAGGTCATAGTGGATAAAGCTGGAAACTGTATCCATTAAGTCATTAAGAAGAATGAAATTCGGAAGTATGAGCATTGATCTATAAGGATTAAACTCTTAATAAGAACATGGCTTACTAGTAGTAACCACGACGTGGCAAAGAAGGGTCCACGATGTGGTGGAGTTCAGCTTCACGACTTTTTTGTCTTGTGATGCCCACGACATGGCCAAGAGATCACCACGTGGTGGTGATCATTGGCTTAGCTGACCGTTGAATTATGACTAGTTTGACCTTGGGTCAAACTTGGAGGTTTTTGGTTGTGGATTAAGGAGTTACCTTTGTTTGGTGTTAGTCGGTTCACAAGATTTCCCAGTGCAAGGAGTGAGAGTGTTGACGTGCTTCTCCGAAACTACAATTTAGGTGAGTCTTCTCACTATGCTACGTATGACATTGTATATCTGGTATATGTTAGGATAAAGGTACTGTTGGAGTACATTCATGCTATTTAACTGGTATATATCCTTGTATTTGTTTGTGCAGGGTAAGACATGTAGTGTCATGATATGCTAGGCTGGTAGTGTCTTGCATGAGGATTGTATGATACAGGTAGCGTCTTGCCTGAGGATTGTATGATATTGTTAGGTGCCATGCTTATAGTACAATACAAGGTGATGTCACACTTGTGACATCGAAAATGTCTCAAAATAGCGTTCTAAATTCGTGTGATCAATCCCGATATCTAATTATTTTTATGAAGTTGGTGAATGAAAGTCTCGGTTTCAAGGATTCCAAAAAGTCAGACAGATCCTAATTCTAATATATAGAACTCCGAGAAAATTTGTTTAAAGTTTCGTGATTAATTGGTTCCGATTTGATATTTTTTGCGACTTTGTTAAATTTAAAGGTTAAAAATATTACGATTATGAAATCAAATATTAGACCTATGTTTGAGTCCAAAAACATTCGTGGAATTTCCACGTGAGCTGTGCAAGTACCTCAACATATCAATTCAGTTTTCATTTTTTAAGAAAATCAGTACCATGTTTATTTGGTTTCTTAAAATGGACGTAACTTTTACATACGACCTCTGTTTTTTAAATTCTTTATATCCACAAAGTCCTAGGAGTATAATCTATTCAATTTTATCATTAATTGGTCCTAACATACTCGATGCAAAAAATTATTTTGAACGTCACGAATATAATTAATTTTTGGTGGTTTTCAATTCGATCCTTAATGATTCACGGTTTGTTAAGTAGTTTGAGATGTTCTGATGGTAACTACCAGTATAATATATTTAATATATTATATTAACACAAAATTACACATTTAAGGTCTTAATACAACTGGGTTCGCGGTGATTTGACTGCCGTACACTAACATATTTTTACATATTGTTTCAGTATGTTAAAGTCGGCTTAACATATTAAGGAATTTACACAAGGATATAATAGAAGTTAATTATCACCCAATATTATTAAATACTAAGTCAGAGCATCGTATATATGGTACAAATTTTCTCTTTAACATGTAACAATTGCGACTTTTGGCACCGATCATTATTTACGAACAGTGACAAACGTCAAATATAATAGACTTAATACATTATATATATAAACATATGATAAAAATATAAAGTTTCATATTGAGAAAAATAGGAAATACCAACAAAATCGTCTATAAGTCGTAAAAATTTGTGCACCGAAGCATATATATATATTATTATATATTTTCAAATTACGAGTCTTTCCGATCCCAAAAAATATAAATTTCATAAAAATCCGAGTTCATATGAGGGAGATATGAATTTTATAATATATAAAAATCACATGCATAGTTAAAAACTATAACCATAAAAGGTATGGAGATAATGATTGACTTTTGGGTAAAGTCACTAAAAGGAAAGTCGTAGTACTCTTTATGATAAAAAATTTGGTAAAAAGGAACGCCAAAATCAAAGTTTGTACGAGAGAGTTGTGATTTTTGCAAAATCATTAAATTATTTAAAAATAAGAGCTAAAAAAATCAAAATAGCCAATGCAACCTAAAGGAAAATTGTAGATCTCGTCAATAACTTTTTGGTAACATAAAGAACATCCAAAATAGAGTTCGTATGAAGAAGTTATGAAATTTTGAAGTTTTGCAAAACGTGTCTGATGCAAGGAGATTGCACGTCGTGCATGCTTCTAGAAGGGGATATGCGGACCACCAGAATTACACCACATGTCAACACCAGACACACCCTTGAGTACGCTGGGTGTACCACTTTAGTACGCTGGGAGTACTCCTCCTGATGACCCTATAAGTAGCATTTCAAAACCCCTTCATTTCTCACTCAAATCTATTCCTTTCTCTCTCGTTTTTCTTCGAGGATTCCTTCAAATTCCTCAAGAAATTCTTAGAAGAAACATTATTTTTATATTTTAGTATTATATTACTATAATATCGAGTCCGGTCGATCCCGAGGCGATCTTCGAGTCTCAAGTCACGATTCTACCCTACATCAGCGGTATCACGCTTAAAGGGTGAGTTTCATGGCCCCTTTATCCATCATTTTATAAAATATGGGGGGAGTGGGGATACATGTTATAAAACTATTGTATCGATTTTACAAAATATTATTATTTGTAATATATTAGTAGTTTATTCGATAAATATGTTAGGATAATATTCAGGTAGAAACTCAACTTAGTTTAAAGAAATGATATTATGCCTAGTCGTTATACTGGCCAAGTTCCTATGATAACTTTACACCTAGTCGTTATGATGGTCAGTTCTAAGTGATAATTATTATACACTGTCATTACTCTGCCTATATAAATATCGATAATTATTATATGTCGTCGTCACTCTTTCACGTATTTCTAGTGATATTTAGTATATTGATACTCTGCCCGTATAAATATGCATAAATAATATACGTTGTCATCACTCTACCCGTATATATATACTGATACTTAGTATACGCCGTCAATACTTGTGATAACCCTAAGAATTTCCGTCACTAGTCACCGTTAGGAAATAATAGGAAGATAAATGTAATAGAAAGCATTGTAATTGTAACGCCCAAAAATTCAACCAAACTAAAATTTTTCAAAACATTTCAAACCATTAAAAATCATTACAATTTTTTTTTCAAAATGTATAATATCAGAGTTTTCCCAGAGACACAGATAAAACATGAGGAGATGTACGATCAGGCATTCGCCTTGCCGCGGTCCCCTGATGTACTTGAAACCATAAACTCAACATGTAAGCCCGTGAGCTTAGTGAGTTCCCCCAAAATACCAACCTCATATAATCATACTTATATTATATCAGCAAATACAAAACAACATGCATAATCAGCCTTCAGCCTGACTGGACCGCCTCCCGGGCCTTCAGTCTATCTGGACCGCTCTCTGAGCCTTCGACACGTCTGGACCGCCTCGCCGGGCCTTCAGTCTATCCGGACCACTCATCGGGCCTTCGGTCTAACTATCACACCCTCCGAGGTCTGTAGTCTATCCGGATTGCCCTGGGTATGTTGGCCTTCAGCACAAAGCAGGACCGCCTCAACCCAAACCCCCAATAAACAAACATGTGCACATACATATCATACGCTAGCATAAATAACAGTCAACCGATCTGACAGATCAAATAGCATAGCAACATCCTATAACCAGGATACCGACCTAACCAGTCACTAACATAGCATCATCCTATATTCTAGGATATCGACCTAACCAGGTCACTAAGCATATCACCATCGTAACTACCAAGATGTAAATCAATAAGCATAACATGCAATAAACCCGGATACCAATCCAATAGGGTCCGGCATTGGTGCCTTAGACCCTGTCGGTATAGTGAGGGGAACTCACCTCGCAATTGATGTCTGAAACTAGAAAGCTTAAACTCCCGGATCACCAACACGAACTTCACCACCTATAGATACCATAAAACCCTTTTTCATAAATCTTCCAATTTACCAGAATACCCTTAGAAGTCAACTGATCAACTCTTGGTCAAATTCAAAGTCCACAGTCAAAGTCAACAGTCCATGTTGACTCGACTCGTCGAGTGCAGTTCATTGACTCGTCGAGTCCTTCCTGAACTCGATAAGTCCTGAAATCCTTGATTGGATCGTCGAGTTCTCTTTTACTCGCCGAGTTCATACATGTCCCAGAATTTGGAGAAACCCTAGTCGACTTGCCGAGTCTTCTAACGACCCGTCGAGTTCAAGGCAAACTTCAACGGACTCGCCGAGTTGTTCATCCAACTCGTCGAGTTTATGGACACCTACATCAGGCTCGCCGAGTTGTTCATCCAACTTGTCGAGTCCTTGCAGACCTTTATCCATGAAGACGCTCTATAAGCCATGGCAAGGCTCCAGATTACAGATCCAAGCTTCTAAGGCATGTTTATCACGTAAAGTTGCAAACTTTACGCACATGCAAGGTTCTAAAGGCCCTAAATGACCAATCTAGGCTTCCAATGGAGCTTTACACCTTGGGAGAGTCTCATTCTTGCACAAAATGGAAACTTTATGGACTAGGAAGCCTAAGGGAGCTCAGTTCTGAAGTTACAACTTCAGATCTAAGCTTGCACACAAGAATAGCTTCCAATTATACAATGAAAACCCTAGAATCAGTCCAAAGAGGGTATCTAGAATGAGATGAGGTCAGGGTAACGGTTTTTACCTTCCAGAAGATGCCCAATGAGGTGTATTTCAGATCCCACAAGCTCCTTGCTCCTGAATACTTGCTCTCCAAGCTCCCTTCTCCACAAAATCCTCTTCCTAGCTCAAAATACACAAATAGGACACACACACTCGATTAGGTTTTGAGAAGGACAAGAAACAGTAAAGGGGAGGCCAATAATCCTTTATATAGGGAGCAAAACACCGAGAGTTAGGGTTTCAACTGCCAGTTCCTACTCGTTGAGTCCTTCCTTGGACTCGGTGAGTAGGTCATTAAAATACGTGGACCAACCCGCTACTACTCGACGAGTAGGGCAATCAACTCGTCGAGTAGCCCTTGAAATCAAGAAACTCACATATTAAATCAATACCTGAGAATCCGGGCATTACAATTCTCCCCCACATGAACTAGACTTCATCCTCGAAGTCTGCTGCAGTGAATAACTCCAGGTAATGCTCTCGCATTTCAGCCTCCGCCTCCCACGTCCACTCGGACCCCCTCTAATGCTCCCACTATACATTCACCAAAGGTACCTCCTTGTTCCTTAGAATCTTTACCTTTCTCTCCAGTATGGCCACAAGCCTTTCTACGTAATTCAGGCGCTCATCGACCTGAATATCATCCAGCGACACGACCGCCTCCTGATCCATGATGCACTTTTGCAGCTGCGAAACGTGGAAAGTGTTGGGGATCCGACCAAGCTCTTCCGGCAGCTCTAACCTGTAAGCCACCCTGCCGACCCTGACAATGATCCTGAACGGCCCAATGTAACGGGGACCTAATTTCCCCCTCTTCCTGAAGCGAATCACACCCTTCCAGGGTGAGACCTTTAGGAGAACCATATCCCCCACCTGAAACTCTAACTCAGATCGACGTCTGTCGGCGTAACTCTTCTGCCAACTCTGAGCGGTCTACAATCGTTGCCTAATTTGCTGAATTTTCTCGGTAGTCTGCAAGACTACTTCCGTCCGTCCCATCGCCTTGTGTCCGACCTCAGCCCAAAAAACTGGTGTGCGACATTTCCGTCCATACAACATCTCGAAAGGCGGGGCGCCAATGCTAGAATGATAGATGTTGTAGTAGGCGAACTCTGCTAGTGGTAGGTAAGAATCCCAACTCCCACCGAAGTCAATGACACACGCCCTCAACATGTCCTCGAGGGTCTGAATGTTCCCCTCGATCTGACCGTCTGTCTGAGGATGGAATGTTGTGCTGAAGTGCAACCCCGTGCCCAATTCCTCGTGGAACTTCTGCCAGAAACAGGAGGTAAATCTAGCATCCCGGTCGGAGACAATGGAGATCAGAACCCCATGGCGAGTGACGATCTTGCGGACGTACGCGTCGGCCAACTTCTGGCCGATGAACTCTCCCGTGTAGCCAAGAAATATGAAATCTTGGTCAATCGATCCACGATGACCCAAATGGCATCAAACCCCTTCGTCGTCCTCGATAGTTTGGTAATAAAGTCCATCCTGATATGTTCCCATTTCCACATGGGAATCTCCAGGGGCTGCAGCATGCCATGCGGCCTCTGATGCTCGGCCTTGACCATCCTATAGGTCAAGCACCTTTCGACATACCAAGCGATTTCTCGCTTCATGCACGGCCACCAGTAGCTCAAACTCAAATCCCGGTACATCTTGGTGGCCCCCGGGTGAATAAAGAAGTGAGACTTATGAGCCTCCTCCATGACTGTCTGTCTGACTCCACCAGACATCGAAACCCATACCCGACTGCATTAGGTCAACAAACCCTAGCTATCTTGCACAAACTGAGCGTTCTCGCCCCTGATCCTCTCCGGTTTCCAGTTCTCTGGTCGCATGCCCTCCACCTGAGCATCTCTGATCAAACCCACCAGCGGAGAATCCACCTCTATCCTCATACATACCACTGGGGTGGAAGACCCAGCTGATTTGCGGCTCAGAGCATCCGCAACCACATTCGCTTTACCAGGATGATAAAGGATCTCGCAATCGTAGTCCTTGACTACATCCAGTCACCTGCGTTGCCTCATGTTCAGTTTTGGCTGATCCATGATATGCCTCAGACTCTTGTGATCCGTGTATATGGTATAAAGGTAATGTCTCCATATCTTGAGGGTGAACACCGCCGCCCCCAGCTCCAAGTCATGCGTAGGGTATTTCGTCTCATGCGGCTTCAACTGTCGCGACGCGTAAGCTATCACTCGCCCTCTCTGCATGAGGACCGCCCCTAAACCTGTGATGGATGCATCAAATAACACCACGAAATCCTCAACTCCCTCCGGGAGCGTCAAGACTGGGGCCTCGCACAATCGCTGTTGGTGGGTCTCAAACACCCTCTACTGCTCAGGGCCCCACCGAAAGTCTACCCCCTTCCTTGTCAGACAAGTGAGGGGTACCGCAATCTTGGAGAAATCCTGAATGAATCTCCAGTAGTACCCTGCCAATCCTAACAAGCTCCTGATGTTTGAGGGAGATTTCGGAACCTCCCACTGCATGATTGCCTCGATTTTGGCCGGGTCGACCAAAATCCCATCCTGGTTAACAAGGTATCCCAGGAACTGGACCTCTCGTAACCAAAACTCACATTTTGAGAACTTGGCATAAAGACGTTCTCGCCTAAAAACTCCTAATAACTCCCGAAAATGCTCCTCGTGCTGCTCTCGAGTCTTGGAATATACCAAGATATCATCTATAAACACAATGACCGAGCGATCTAGCATCGGTCTGCAGACCCGATTCATCAGGTCCATGAATACTGCTGGTGCATTTGTGAGCCCAAACGGCATCACCACGAACTCGTAATGACCATAACGAGTCTGAAACACGATCTTCTCCACGTCCTCCTCTCTGACCCTGACCTCATGATACCCAGACCTCAAGTCTATCTTGGAAAACCATGACGCAACTTGCAATTGATCGAAAAGATCATCTATCCTCAGGAGTGGATAACGGTTTTTCACTGTTAACATGTTTAACTCCCGGTAATCAATGCACATCCTGTGTGAACCGTCTTTCTTCCTGACGAAGAGTATCGACGCTCCCCATGGAGAGCTGCTCGGACGGATGAACTGCTCTCCCAGCAGCTCCTGCAGCTATGATAACAACTTCTGCATCTCTGGTGGTGCCAATCGGTACGGCGCCTTGGCGATAGGGGACGCACCTGGCACTTAGTCAATCTTGAACTCGACCTATCTTTCCGGAGGCACTCCGGGTAACCCCTCTGGGAACACATCATCAAATTCCCTGACCACCGAAACCTCTGAAACTGGAGTCTGATCCCTTACCCGCGTATCCACCACATACGCTAAATATCCCGCACACCCGTGCTGAATGTACTGTCGAGCCCTGGAAGCTGAACAAAACCCTGATCCCACTTTGGTGCCCTTGCCATAAACAATTAGTTCTCCCCCACTTGGGGTTCAAACTATAACTCGTTGACTCTCGCAATCTATCATGGCACCAAAATGGCTAAGCCAATCCATCCCTACGATTACACACACCTCCCCCATGGGAATCGGTATCAGATCAATCGGAAAGGACACTCCGAAGATCTCCAACTCGCACCCTCGATAGACCGAAGAAGCAGAAACTCCGTGTTCGTTGGCGATAGAGACTCGCAACGGACACTCTAGTTCACCCACTGGCACACCAAACTTCTTACTGAAAGTCTGAGATACGAAAGACCGACTCGCCCCCGAGTCAAATAAAACCAAAGCAGGCAAGGAATTCACTAAGAACGCACCTAAAGGATAGAAACATACCCGCAACCACATCTGGTGTTGCCCTGGCCTCCTCTGCGGTAAGCTGGAAGGCACGCCCCTAAGCCTTCAGAGGCTCTGCCCTAACTGGCCTCCTATCAGCAATCCTCAATGTAGCCGGCGCTGGAGCCTGCGTCGGCCTGGCTGCGAGCTACGGACAGTTGGTCTTCACGTGACCAACTTGATGACAATGATAGCATATCCTCATATTTGATGCAGGGGCGGACTAGTGACAGTCCCTCACATAGTGCCCCTCCCTACCACACTTGTGGTACCCACTACTCGTTCGACAGGCTCCCAAATGACCATTCCTGCACTTTCCATAAGTGCGGCCCTGCTGGCTCCCAACCCTAGAATCAGCGGTCTTAGACCGCTTTGGCGCCGGCTGTGCCTACGCCGAAGCCCGACCTTGCTCTCTTAGCTACAACTCGATCTCAAGCTCCCGCCGCCTGGCGGCCTCCTGTAACAACAGAAGTGTATCAAAACGCTGAGTCACCAGGAACTGTTGAATATTTGTCTTGAGCATGCTCAGATAACGGGTCATCTGAGCTTGCTCAGAAGCAAACTCCGGGCAGAACATCGCCCTCTCAGTAAACATACGAGTGATCTCCATCATCGTCTCCCAATCTTGTCTCAACTCTAAAAACTCCTGAGCTAACCGTTCCCGCTCGACTCGAGGAATGTAGCGAGCGCGGAACATATCCCTGAACTGCTCCCAAGTAACAGCAGCCCTCTGCTCCTCTAAATATGACCCAATCATCAACCTCCACCAGTCCTTTGCCCTGACTCTCAGTAGGTTCAGAGTGCATCTGACCTTCTGGTCAACAAGACATAAGCATGTGAAGAAACACCCCTCCACATCTGAAATCAATCTCATAGCCTTGATGGGATCCTGCGTCCCATCAAAAGTAGGGGGCTTCGTGTTATCGAAGTCCCTGTACTGGAAACCCCTACCAACTCCTCCCCCTGTCGCGGATACAGCTGATGTAGCTGCTGCGACGACTGTCTCTGCAAGGGCTGCGTAGCACTCATCAAAATACTCCACCATAGCGGTCTTAATAGACCCGAACATCTCCGGCGACTCTGCCTGGAACAAAGCAGCAACCTCATCATGCAGGATCTCCCGGATCCTGTCATCCATCTCATTTGGCCTCATATGGCCGATAGTCTCGGGTGCTGTCGACGCCCCCTGTCCGCCCTCTCCCTCTCCCTCTCCTGATCTAGAACCGGATCCAGTCACAAAGCGCCTGGTCATCACCATTCTAAAACATAACACAAAATGTCAGATAATTCATACAAAGAACTGGGAACCAACTCCCGACAAAACCCTTGGGGTTATGACTTCCTTGCTATGCACATGGGTCCTATGCTTTCAGTAGTACGGGCCCATACTACCTCCCACACCTACCCATATTTGTCCCAAGTATCATCACAACGCCCTAACAATACACATAATCATAGCGAGCACTCAAGCCTCACTCCTAAGGGAAGGCTAAATGCCTCGTAGTCGGCGGACTCATCCCAACAACCTAACCACCCATGAAACTTCCAACAACCCTGCAGCGCTAGTGTATGCTAGCCATACATAACGCTGGAACCTATAGACTTTCGAATATGCAATCCTACCCTAAGCTCCCAATCAAACAAGAATAGAACATAAGGCCAAATCAAACATTCTCAAGCTATAAGATCTTAATTATGTATAACCGTGATGCATACACTAAGCAACTCCAGTAATGATGTCAATTTCATATAAGGAAAATCCTAGGCTAGCAGGCATCATGTAATCAGGCAATTCTATCATGCAATTCCTGAAGATCCCTAGCCCAGTACTAGCATGCTATTCTAACAGATCACATAATCAATAACTGTATGGTATTTTGGGGTCTATCCGCGAGCTCCGGCTGATCGTACACTGCATCCTCCTTTATTATTTGAAAACCTTTTTAGAACCCATTTAAAAATCTTTCCCTGATTTGAGACTGGATTTACATGAGTGCTCCTCTAATTCACTCAAACCAAGGCTCTGATACCAACTTGTAACGCCCAAAAATTCAACCAAATTAAATTTTTTCAAAACATTTAAAACCATTAAAAATCATTACAATTTTGTTTTCAAAATGTATAATATCAGAGTTTTCCCAGAGACATAGATAAAACATGAGGAGTTGTACGATCACGCATTCGCCTTGTCGCGGTCCCCTGATGTACCTGAAACAATAAACTGAAACTGTAAGCTCGTGAGCTTAGTGAGCTCCCCCAAAATACCAACCTCATATAAGCATACATATATCATATCAGCAAATACAAAACAACATGCATAATGAGCCTTCAGCCTGACTGGACCGCCTCGCGGGCCTTCAGTCTATCTGGACCGCTCTCCGAGCCTTCAGCACGTATGGACCGCCTCGTCGGGCCTTCATTTTATCCGGACCGCTCGCTGGGCCTTCGGTCTGACTATCATACCCTCCGGGGTCTGTAGTCTATCCCGACCACCCTGGGTATTTGTCCTTCAGCACAAAGCAGGACCGCCTCAACCCAAATCCCCAATCAACAAACATGTGCATATACATATCATACGCTAGCATAAATAACAATCAACCGATACGACATATCAAATAGCATAGTAACATCCTATAACCAGGATACCGACCTACTCGGTCACTAACATAGCGTCATCCTATATTCCAGAATATCGACCTAACCAGGTCACTAAGCATATCACCATCCTATCTACAAGGATATAAATCCATAAGCATAATATGCAATAAACCCAGATACCAATCCAATTGGGGTCGACATTGGTGCCTTATACCCTGTTGGTATAGTGAGGAGAACTCACCTCGCAACTAACGTATGAAACTAGAAAGCTTAAACTCCCGGATCACCAACACGAACTTCACCACCTATAGATACCATAAAACCCTTTTTCATAAATCTTCTAATTTACCATAATACCCTCAGAAGTCAACTGATCAAATCTTGGTCAAAGTCAAAGTCAACAGTCCATGTTGACTCAACTCGTCAAGTGCAGTTCACCGACTCGTTGAGTCCTTCCTGAACTGGGAGAAACCCTAGTCGACACGCCGAGTCCTCTAACGACCCGCCGAGTTCAAGGCAAACTTCAACGGACTCGTTGAGTTGTTCATCCAACTCGTCGAGTTCATGGCCACCTACATTGGGCTCGCCGAGTTGTTCATCCAACTCGTCGAGTCCTTGCAGACCTTTATCCATGCAGACGCTCTTTAAGCCATGGCAAGGCTCCAGATTACAGATCCAAGCTTCTAAGGCATGTTTATCACGTAAAGTTGCAAACTTTACGCACATGCAAGGTTCTAAAGGCCCTAAATGACCAATCTAGGCTTCCAATGGAGCTTACACCTTGGGAGAGTCTCATTCTTGCACAAACTAGAAACTTTATGGACTAAGAAGCCTAAGGGAGCTCAGTTCTGAAGTTACAACTTCAGATCTGAGCTTGCACACAAGAATAGTTTCCAATCATACCATGAAAACACTAGAATTTGTCCAAAAAGGGGATCTAGAATGAGATGAGGTCAAGGTAATGGTTTTTACCTTCCAGAAGATGCCCAATGAGGTATATTTCAGATCCCACAAGCTCCTTTCTCCTGAATACTTGCTCTCTAAGCTCCTTTCTCCACAAAATCCTCTTCCAAGCTCAAAATACACAAACAAGACACACACACTCGATTAGGGTTTGAGAAGGACAAGAAACAGTAAAGGGGAGGCTGGGGGAGGCCAATGATCCTTTAAATAAGGAGCAAAACCCCGAGAGTTAGGGTTTCAACTGCCAGTTCCTACTCGTCGAGTCCTTCCTTGGACTCGGCGAGTAGGTCATTAAAATACATGGACCAACCCGCTGCTACTTGACGAGTAGGGAAATCAACTCGTTGAGTAGCCCTTGAAATCAAGAAACTCACATATTAAATCAATAGCTGAGAATCGGGGGGTTACAATAATATCCAATTTTTAAGATAATAAGAGTCAGATATGTTGTTACATTTATTTGCTAAAATCGTTCGTTAGGCTCTAAAAATTAGCGATCAAAAAGTTATGACGTTTTCTGATTCGGTTAACATACTTGGATAGTACTCATTAACGTGATCTCAAGGATATAAGATTCGTAAAAATCCAAATCCGAAAGGAGAAAGTTATGGATTTTTTAAAAATAGAAATCAATCGCGTAGTTAAAATTAATTACGTCGAAACGGTACTTAGAGATTGCTTGACTTTTGACTAAAAGTGTCCATTCGGTAATTAACTTACATCAATATGAGTCCAACAAAGCACAACTCAATCATAATTCGAGCATCTAGAACTAAAAGCATTGTATAATCAGGCAGTCGTTTCTTAGAAGCTCCTAACGATCTCTAATCACTAGCATCCATCACTACCAACTCACACAACATGCAACAAGGCATCTCTCCTAATCAAGCATCCTACCATGCAACACTGGGCAGATCGTTGGCCCTAATCTAGCATTCATTTCTGATATACTCATATCAAACATCAATTATAAAACATGTATGAGTATTTTTGGAAATACTTACTTGAGCTTGGCTGATTGCACGCATCGCACCCCCTTTTATATAAAAAACTTTTTAGAAATTCATTTTCTTTTAGAAGATTTTACCAATTCCTCAGTTTGAGTTCAAACACACCCGCTAGTATGCCCGAATCCCTCAAACCGAGGCTCTGATACCAACTTGTAACACCCTAAAGTTCAACCCAAAATTTTTAAGAAAAAAAAGTAATTATTCCAATCACAATTTACAGAACTTAGATAAACCACATAACTCAAAGCATTTATCAGAGTATCATCAAAATTTAACATGTGCACAAATCTCTCATGGATGTGATGCAATTGATATGTGCCCTTCCTTTAATATAAGAAAGCTTGAAAACATTTAAACCACAAAACGTAAGCACAAATCTTAGTGAGTTGTCCCTAAAGTACCACATAAAACACAACAATATAACAACTATGGTTTATCAGCAAGCATGGAGACTATTCGAAGTTTCAGTAGGCAAACAACACGCCTGGTGGGTTATTAACAACCCTGGAGACTACCCGAAGTCTCAATGGGCAAACAACATGCCTGGTGGGTTATCAGCAACCTTGGAGACTACCCGAAACCTCAATACACATAGTAACACATATCACAGTAACAACAAATAAGACTCAGCTGGTCAACACATATATACTACCACACAGGCCCATAGAACATGCAAGAGTCACAAGGACAACTAACATCCTACATACATAATATAATTAGCAGACACTGGTGCCTTCGACCTACTAGCAGAATGAGAAGACTCATCTCAATTCGATGCTAATCAATCACACACACACACGGTCCGTTGATGTGAATGCTCCTCACACTAATCATAACCAAAAAGACCTTGATTAACAATTAAGGCAATTATCCGTAAACAAGGGTCCATATTATATTCTTTCATACCAAGGGTAAAAGACCATTTTGCCCTTCCATTACTTGACCCATCTAACCATTGCCAAAACCCACAATGACCCGAGGCCTAAAATGGACCAAATGGCTTCTTGGTGAGTACGCCACACGTACCCACCCAGTACGCCCAACGTACTACCAGATCGAAGAAAGGGAATTGAGTTGAAACCCATTACGTGCAGTGTACCAGAGAGGCACGCCCAACATACTCCAGCTGAAGTCAAAACAACTTTAAGCTCTTAATGCTTAGAGACCAATTCACCCAAATCATAGATCTAACCTCTAAGGGATCTCTTAAATCACAAAGTTCCTGACTTTATGACTTTGCATGACTTAATGGAGTCCAAACCAAAGCTATAAGGGATCTACTCACAACATCCAATCCATGGGACCAAGATATAACCAAAACATGGGCCAAATCCAGATCTAGTGAAATAAGTGATAAAGATTCAAGATTTATACATTCTGAGGTTGAGGAAAGAAAAGTGAGTTCAAGATCCAAAAGCTTGAGCTTCACCGAGCTTCAATTGTGGAATTCTTCTTCTTCAAGATGCACCTAAGAGTACTCAAGAGGCTCAAAAATCTTCACAAATGGGACTAAGGTTTTGGGATGATGGTTTGGAAAGATGGAGGCTGAGTACGGAGAAAGTTTCTAGAAGTTAAGTTGCTTAAATATGGCTCAAACCCAAAAAATTAGGGTTTATATTCTTTGTAATTACGCCCAACGTAATATATGTATGTGGAGCATATTGAGTAAAGTCCTGCGATCCATGTAATGAAGTACGACGTACGTACTCCCATGTATGCCCAGCGTACTGTTGATTCCTCGTTCTCATATAAACTTCAAATGAACATAACTTCTTCTCCGATTTTAGTATTCTTTATATCCACGGAAAGGTCTTGAAGAGCTCTACAACCCTATCTTGTTAAATTTGGCTTAACACAAGTCAAAATCAAAACCATAATCCTTTCAAGTAGTCTAACAACTATCCTTTCCCTATTCACCCTTAGATACAACTCATGATTCAAGGGCTTAGATCTCACAACCAAACTTGCCAACCTTAAATAAGGCCTAAAATTTACTTTCTCAAAGCCCCAAAGTTTTCACATAATCGATTTTCGGCCCATGAGTCCTGAATCACAGATTAATCCAAAACATGGTGTTATATTTTCTTTGGATTGGTTTCCGTATAGCTTGGTAGTGTCCCAAGAAATATGTCTTGTAGAACTTTTGAAAGTTGACCAACTTGATTTTTTATGTTCCAAACTGAGGCTTGTTGATTCCTAAATATGGTTTTTGTTGTAGCACTAAGTCTTTTCATAGTTTCTTCTAATTCATTTTGTTGTTTCTTAGAGGCTAAAATAAATTCTATGACTATACTTTCTAGGTCAATTTTTTTTCCTGGTTGAGGTATAACTTCCCTATTCACCCTTAGATCCAACTCATGATTCAAGGGCTTAGATCTCACAACCAAACTTTCCAACCTTAAATAAGGCCTAAAATTTACTTTCTCAAAGCCCCAAAGTCTTCACATAATCGATTTTCGGCCCATGAGTCCCGAATCATAGATTAATCCAAAACAGGGTGTTATATTTTCTTTGGATTGGTTTCCGTATAGCTTGGTAGTGTCCTAAGAAATATGTCTTGTAGAACTTTTGAAAGTTGACCACTTTATTTTTTATGTTCCAAACTGAGGCTTGTTGATTCTTAAATATGGTTTTCGTTGTAGCACTAAGTCTTTTCATAGTTTCTTCTAATTCATTTTGTTGTTTCTTAGAGGATAAAATAAATTCTATGACTATACTTTCTAGGTCATTTTTTTTCCTGGTTGACGTATAACTTGTTCTAAGTGTTTTTGTTTTTATAAAACCCACTGCTACTTTTCCTATATCTATTGTCTTTCTCCTTTATGTCCTTATCATAAGGTATTCATTCTTTCTTAGCTCTAGTTTCATATCTATATCCTTCATAGAATACATTTGTTTGCTCCATTTTTATAGGATTTGAGAAATTCTTTTGTAAGATTTGGTCCATTAAAGTTATCACAACCTATTTGTATAACATGTACCAATTAAGACATTTATCTTGTTAACTTACTCATGTCTTCAATTTTTTGAATTTAAGGCTTCTATTTTCTCAGAATGATTCACATCTTTCTTTTTCCTAATAGAGGGATCCCTTGAATATAACCATTTTTGTGAATGTTCTGCTAGCTCATCTATTATTTTTACCTTCAACTGGTAATTTCTTAGGTATAGGTCCCCTACTATCTATCAAATACCTAGTTGCACTACCTAACACATTGTAAAATGTTTGTACCTCTTGATGGTCATTAAGGTCATGTTGAGGACATTTCTATAACTTTCGTTTGTAGTGCTCCAATGCTTCATATAACGTTTCTTGCTGAAAATTTTGTATCTTAAATCTTTTCTTTGCAATTATTAACGGATGACTAAATCTTTTAAGGGATTTTTCTTTCAAGTCATTCCATGTTGAAATTTCTCCTGATGGCGTTATTTTATCCGATCTTTACCTGTTCCAATGAGTATAATATGGAAAATCTGTAGCATTGTTTGGTTTTCAGAAGCATTTGGTCTATTGAAATAATTTACAATCTTGATCACGTCTTCTCATGTTGAATGAAGTTTTCATGATCTTTCCCATCAAATGGTGTTTCTTTTAATAGATGAATAAATTTCCCAGTTCAAATTCAATATTTTGACGGGTTGACCTTCATACTCCAAAGCCTCTGCTTTCACTATTGTGTGTCATATATTGCTCCAAATTCATTGTGTCTGTCATATTTTTGCCATCGGTCTTTGGACTTTACGGTTCTTTAATATTCTCTTCTACTTCTTTCCTCTTAGTTGCTTTAATAAATTTCTCAAGATCGTCGACTGCATTTGTCAAAACTAACGATAAGCCACTGGTCATAAATTTCCCTCTAGGAAAATAGTAGTAAAAGTAGTTATCTGGAAAAGAAAGAAAAATAATTTTGAGTTATCTTTCAATTTTAGTGGCGAGATTTAGGAATCGCGTTGCTAGTTTGCGACAAAAAACCTTAACGGCGGCGTCGTTTTACACATCTCAGCGAGAAAAAAAGGTTAAAACGGAAAATAAGACTTTCTTAAAACAGAAAAACATCCTAATTTCAACTTTTACATAGTTGAAATCCATTCCCCGACAACGACGCTAAAAAATTTGATGTGCGGAAAATAGTCTAATAAATTAAACTTAATTCAAACAACAAATCTAGTTTAAATTTATAAATACTAACAAACAAAACTGTCTATTAGCACCAGGCAGTGTACCTGATCAGATATAGTATTAGTTGAAGTAAGTAAGGGTGTTAAACTCAAGTGTAATCAAGGTGTACTAAATAAAATAATAAAACAAAGTAATTCTGAAATAAGCAAGATACTATTATTTTAAAAGATACATTTGATTAGACTTTCGAATCACTATAGATATATGGTTAATTCATATGAAGTGTAATGAAAATTTGATAGATATTCGCTGATTTCTAATTTGATTAGCTCGATAGATATATGGTTAATTCATATGAAGTGCAATGAAAATTTGATAGATATTCACTATAGTACCGAGAATCCACTTCTGAAAGAGTAAGGAAGCTGACTCTAAATATCTTCTATTTTTTCGATTTGCCCTTATAATCTGCAAAATACAAATTTATATCTTTTCAGTATAAAATGTCACTAAAAATATGTAAAAAAGTATTAAATATGACAAATATGTATAATTTATTACATGTCAGAGTGCTATGCGTTAGAAATGTTACGAGCACCATAACACCGCATACACACCAAGTCTTGACTCACTATCCAGTTCTCGATTCACAAGTTGTTGCAGCGAGTTACATAATTGTAGTCCTTTTAAAAAAAGTCATCCAAGTCCCTTTTCAATGCCCTCATCGACCTTTCCATTTGTTATCCCGTCGACTCCTTAAGTGATCCTACATATTTGATGATCTCATTCTTCTTTTTGTTTCTTCGCTCCTCCAGCATGAGTCTAAGCCCTTCCAATGAAGTTAGCATTTCCTACTCCAGAGTAACATCCTCACCAATCCCTTTTTCTCGGTTGTACATTCAAGTTATTACCATCTTTAGAGATCTAATTAATTAGTTTTAATAAGAGATTAATTCAACATTATCTTAGATTAACCTCCTAAGCCTAAGACATAACAACTAAGAATGCTAGGATTAATATTTCAGCCTAATATTACCAACTCGACATTAACCTAATCAAAACTAGATCATTCAGTTTAAAAGAGCATGAGGGATGCTAAGACATATGTCAATAAGCATACAAATTTCTATTTCTAAATTACCACTAGAGTCTATAGTTCAAGTCTAAGTACAAATCTAAGCACCTAGTTCACTTAAACCATGTAACTGTTGGATTAATGTCAAAGTCCATAACTATAATTCGTAAGACTTGACCCGACCCGGCATGGTCCATTTGGGTTGCATACCATCATGCACTTGGATAGACTATAATGAGAGAAATAAGACACTTATGGTTATTAATATATTATAAGTTCTAGTATATTAATAATAAGAATAATAAGATTATTTAATTAGTATTGATCAAGAATTAATCTAGGATTAATTAAGTGATCAAAAGAAGACTAATTAAATATATGGGTTGATTGTGTAAATCATCCATACTTGTATAGTGGGCTAATGCTCCATGGATAATCAAGTTGGGCTAAAACCCATAGGATGGTCCATGGATGCTCCATGGTGTATTTGTACCCATGGATCATGGAAATGAAAGGCCATGTCAATTACGGTTTACATGGTGTAACCCTAACTATATAAGCATCTTATTCTTGACCAAAATCGGTCACTAGTGTGTGAAGTAAAAGGGCTAGCCGATTTCATGAGTTGTAGAATTCTCTCAAGTTATTCTAAGTGTTTTGGTGATTATGATTCCATTTGAGGCTTCCACACTATTGGGGCTAGGCACTCAAGCTTCATGAAGACTTTCTACATCAAGAGGTATGTATTCTATCTTGTTACATTCATTGTTTTGTATGCTAGATTAGGATAATACCTTGGAAGTTCTTATTTGCATGTATAATAGAGAAAACATAGATCCAAGGTTTATAGGGTTGCATGTACACCATAGGAATGTTAGAATGCTCAAAAACCCAACAGTGGTATCAGAGCCACGGGTTGTTTTTTGTTATATTGATGCAAATATTTTATTTTCAAAGTTGAAAAAAAAAAAAGAAAAAAAACATGAAGTTTGTCAAATTTTAAGATAATTACTTGTTCTTGTGAAAAACTAATTATTTGTAAAATTTGAATAATTTGCTTTATGAGTTGAATTAGGTCAAATTTAATAAAAGATAAAATGATATGATTATTTTATTAGTTTTAAAAGTTTGATCTAAAGAGTTTTATTTTTTGAAACCTCCATAAGTTATGGATATGAAAAGGTTTTAAAAAAAAATTGATTCAAAGTTTTTATGGAGTTACAAAATTTGGTGTTAATGTTTTAAAGGATTCCATAACTTAAGAATAAGTTATGGATCACCAAAAGTTTTTTGTGTTACCTTGTTTTATGAGTGAATTTAGATTAATGAATAAAATTATGTGATAGTTGGTTTTAATCCAAATTAATCTAAGAATTGATTCTAAAATGTGTTTTTGTAACTAGTCCTCAAGTTATATGAAAAGTCACATTTAAGAATCATAAAACTCATAAAAATTGGCAAAGGTTACAAAAATGAAGAGTCTAGTTCTAATTAAATGGTTTTATGACTCCATAACTTGTCCTCAAGTTATGGAGGACCAAGAGTCTCTTCATTTAATAAAATAAAATAAAATAAAAAATGTGTAACCTTAATTAATTCCATAAGTTATAAAATAAAGAAAAGTTAATTCTTTTATTAGTTTAAAGTCTTCCATAACTTGTCCTCAAGTTATGGAACTTGAAGAGTTTTTGGATTAAAACTACTTTAAACACATAAGTTATGGAATTAATTAGTTTTGAATAGTTTCAAAACTTGCCCTCAAGTTTTGGAATTTGAAAAGTTTTCACTTATGAATACTTTAATTCCAAGTTAGCCCTTAGAATTTTAAAGAGTTAAAATTCAACCCTTATACTTTATAATATTATAAGTTAATAATATATATATGTGTATAATAGTAAATTCAGTCTTACCGCTAGTACGCCTCATTCACGAAGCCGATCTATAAGGTGGGTATAAGGTTGTTGCCTATAAAATGGCGACTTAATGGGTGTCCACTCTCACCCACCGCTTGCTTGACCTATGGAGGGTCGTTAGCCGAACGGGTTTGACAAGACTATAATTCTCCCTTCATTAAAAGTATTAATGATAAATACTAAGTAACTAAACTCTTAATAATACCCAATCTTAGTTACTTAGGAAAAATGTGAATTTGGTGCTAGCCCATGGAATTCACACTTTGTACCTTACCAAGTCGTTGGTGGAGCGTGTGTGGTTAACCGGCACACTAACTTGGGCTAGTAAGGATCATGAAGGGTGACTTAATGTTTGTCATAGATTAATGGAGCGTGTGTGGTTAACCGGCACATTGATTGGGTGATAATATTAAGGGTACCAAGTGAATTGGTATGGTTATTCACACCTTGTTTTGTGATCCTCGGCATCCCAGTCACAAAATTTGAGAGGGCACACTCGAGATTGAAACATGCCTTTGAACAGTTCAATGAATCTCAAAGATCTAGGAGTTTCAAATCCAATTAAAACCTAATAATATATTTCGTTTATCTTGGTGGAAATTGGTGAATCGTCATTCACCTACCTTCAAATACTTTATAGCTTGGATTACGGCATCCCTCTTCTAAGTTATAAAATAGTTTGTTGGGTCCTAGCCTTAATATTTCATATTGGGTGTCATATTAAGGACTTTAAAATCAACTATCTTGAATATCTCCCAAAAGATGTCTGGTTTAGACATTTATGATCTTCCCAAATCTCTTGAAACAAGCTTTCCTAAATGAAGATGATGTCCCTTGGAAATCATACTTCTTTCACCTCCTTCAATTATTCTCCCTAACCCACAAGTTCAAGGTCACTCAAGTCCTATTGGCAAGGCAAAGTCTAGGTGTGATCACATCTCGGAGATGTAGTCACATATTGACAAGCCGGGAGAGTTGAGTGTCAAAGTCCTGAGAAAGTTGGTGGTTCAATCACTTTCTAAGTCACATAGTGAGTTCCTTTGGGAAACCTATGAAACAGACTATGACAAGACCCTTAATGATCTTATCTATTTGTTAAGATCAACTTCCTTAAAACTTGATGGACATTGACAATAGTGACACAGGAAATCCAGGAAAGCATTCTCTTCCCAATGGAAAGGGATCGGCCATAGTCAACTCGGTTGACCAAATGGTAAAGAGAAAAGCTAAGTCTATGATAGTCCCATGTACCATTATCAAAGGCTCCATATGTTTATATTGCCAAAGGAAGGGGCATTGGTTGCGAAGCTGCCAAATTTACCTAAGGATGTTAAAGTCAATAAGTTTGACTATACTTCAGGTAAATTCCACTATCTAACTCTGCTAAGTTTATATTCTGAGATTCCTGATACATGATGTGACTGGGTCACATGGTGATGTTTTAAGAATCAAAGAAAAGTGAAGAAACTTAAAGAAAGAATATGCTGAATCTGATGGCGTAGATGGATTTCTATCGCATAGTTTGAAGATCGGATTCTTGAGCTACTTCTTAGGAGTTATGAGATATTGCTTAGGAATAGATAACAACAAGTTTTCATATGGATTGTAAGGACAAGTTCTTCCGCAAAGTTTTTAAAATAAAAGGAAAATTTTTGACTTTATTTATTCTAAAATATCCTTATAATGGCATCTGTGGAAATTTTTGTTGCTTATAAGATTCCATTAATAGCAAGAGTGGAAGTATGAAATTGATTCTTTCATTTGTGGTAATGTCTAAATTTACCAAATAAGGAAAGATTCTCATCACCCAAGTTTCAATTGGACCGGAACTTGGAATCATGCAAGTTGTATAGCATGATGAATGAGAACTTTCAAGTATTAGAAAATTAAGACTAACTACTTGTTCACATGGATGTGTGAGTCAAGTAACGGACTAAGGGATCGAGTACACATTCTTGTGCACTGATTAAGTCCACCACAAAAGATCGATAAGATTATTCGTCATAATTTACTAAAGCTTAGTAAATATGGTTATACTTACAGGCTAAAGTGTAATTCTGAGACATTGGAAAAGTTCCAATGTATGGCAGAGCGAATAAGAAAAATCAAATTAGGTAGAAGGATAAAAGTTTCTCAAATCTGAAAAGATGGGAGAGAGTACTTTCGTATTAGTTTTGTGATCATCTTAATGATTTAGAGACAATTCATTCTCTAAGAGCCTTCTTATAGCTAAGAAGAGGAACTTGAATTGTTGAAGTGGTTAAATCAAGAAGATGATTCATACTTCGTTCCAAAAACAATTCTTAGAGTTATACTCTAAGATTGTAACTTGAGTGACATGTCTTAAAGAAGGTTTAAAACTCTTGTACATTTGAATTTGGTAAGTTGTGATGTTTTGGATAAAACAAAGACCAACTAAGGCCAATTGTGTGAAGTGTTTGTCTTGGTTAGAATCCACACTATCTCTTGGATGTTTGACAAGGGGGTCTTATAGGTCAAGAGGACAGTGGGAGTCTTAAAGGTCTTGAAAGTCTCAAGAACTAATCAAGAAGAGAACCTGAGGTTCTTCACCAGCACACGACTTGAGGTTTATAACCTATCGTGTTGACATATTCTATGCCCATTCCAGTTAAAGTTGGCTTTGCGTATGAGTTCTTAGAGTTCTCAATTAGTTGCACAACAACTTGGAAGCAATGGCAGGCCCTTGAGCTGCCAGGTGGCAAGAAATTAAGATTGAGTTCAATCCATATTATTTTGGATTTGTCATTATCCTTGTCTTGTGATTATGGTTATGACAATTCACATGGATAAAGAACACATACACCAGCAAATCTAAGTGTCATAAGGTTTCTCTCCGATTCATGAAAATGATGGTGAGGAAACACTTTCACTAAGTAGATTTTAGCTTAGATAGAAATTGTGATATTTGCATTCTCAAAGTCGTTAGTGGAGCGTGTGTGGTTTACCGGCACACTAACTTGGACTTGTGAGAAGTGGCAAAAAGTTCTAACCATATTGACATAATCTGTAAGGAGGCAACTCCTGTTCAGAAGTGATAGTCAAAATGGAATATGGAAATGTTTCAAAGTTAGAAATTATTCAATCTGTGTAAGATTAGGAAACTTAATGCAAGAAGGATGTTTCCAAGGAGCTGATCTCCTTTGGAATACTTTGTAATGATTGTTGTCAAGTCTTTCTGACTTTGTGCATAATCATTACAAGAGGATCAATGCATATAAGTTTAGAATCTAACAGATTTCAGTAAATGACATGAATTTGGAATTCTTGTATTTGCAGTAAGGATTTAGGAGTGTGAAAAGAGAATTATTGAAGTTATGTTCAATGGATCTAGTTCACAAAGTAAATATCATAGACAAACATAGTATGCATACTTGGTGTATGGCATGACTAGTGTTTAGCAAACATAGTGTACATGCTTGGAGCATGGGATTACTATTGTTTTAAATTCAAGAATAAAGTTGATAGCTGAAACAGTATACATGAATAATGTGTAATCATATGGTGATAAATAAAAGGTGTTTTATTTATGTTCATAGGTTTTGATACCATATTGGATTCAATTATTCTTGTGTTTCATTTTGCATGTTTTGACTTCTCGAATAAACTTGGTTATTCTTCCAGAATGACTAAGTTATTCAAACCATCCACAGTCGGTCATATGTTGGAAGTAGATATGAATTAAGACTGTCATGGGTTGGCTTGTAGAGGTCTAAGGTGTTGGACAAAGGGCTACAACACTCATGAGTGCTCATAAGTTCTGAGTATTGGATTCAACCCGCGCTCATTGGAATCACTTCATGGATTTTATCACGAGTGATCATGAGACGATAATATCTTATATTTTTCAAACCTAGAGATATGAGTTGTAACTATGAGTCGATACTACATTGATTGCACGAAAACGCATTTGGTAACTCGGTGCTATAAAACGTGCCTTTGTGTATGATTCAACAAGTAGTAGAACAAGCCATATGAGTCGAAGTTTATCCATTCCTTTTACCTTCGGGATAAAAGCGATATCTGTGGGCCCCTCGATGATTTGATGATGACAAATGGAAGTGCTCGGCCGGGCCAAGACTGATTTGATTTGTTCAATTAGTCAGTCGTCATAAATCGGAAATCGGGAAACAACAAATGGACAGAGAGAATGATTATAATCCATGTCTCAGTCCATATGATATCTAGAATGGAGGAATATATGATCCCTTATCTAATGGACAGGTCATTGACAAAGGTCAGAGTTCATCTACAAGGTCAGAGTTCGACAGAAGCTTTTGAGAGCTACGATTGCCAGTTGGTTCCTGAAGTCATACGCAATAATAGTTTTAGACTTATCCAAGTGGGAGACTTTTGGATTAATGTCTAAGTCCATAACTATAATTGGTAAGACTTGACCCGATCCGGCATGGTCCATTTGGGTTGCATACCATCATGCACTTGGATAGACTATAATGAGAGAAATAAGACACTTATGGTTATTAATATATTATAAGTTCTAGTATAATAATAATAAGAATAATAAGATTATTTAATTAGTATTGATCAAGAATTAATCTAGGATTAATTAATTGATCAAAAGAAGACTAATTAAATATATGGGTTGATTGTGTAAATCATCCATACTTGTATAGTGGGCTAATGCTCCACGGATAATCAAGCTGGGCTAAAACCCATAGGATGGTCCATGGATGCTCCATGGTGTATTTGTACCCATGGATCATGGAAATGAAAGGCCATGTCAATTAGGGTTTACATGGTGTAACCCTAACTATATAAACATCTTATTCTTGACCAAAATCGGTCACTAGTGTGTGAAGTAAAAGGGCTAGCCGATTTCATGAGTTGTAGAATTCTCTCAAGTTATTCTAAGTGTTTTGGTGATTGTGATTCCATTTGAGGCTTCCACACTATTGGGGCTAGGCACTCAAGCTTCATGAAGACTTTCTACATCAAGAGGTATGTATTCTATCTTGTTACATTCATTGTTTTGTATGCTAGATTAGGATAATACCTTGGAAGTTCTTATTTGCATGTATAACAGAGAAAACATAGATCCAAGGTTTATAGGGTTGCATGTACACCATAGGCGTGTTAGAATGCTCAAAAACCCAACAGTAACATCCCCAAATTACAAAACAGATTTTTCATTTAACATAGTTAACCAATTAAAAACTTTTACTTCAAATCATTAAGTGATATTCAATTATTCGAAAACCATAATATTTGCAGAGTTGAATTACGAAACAATGAAAACCAAATCTTCAATGTGAAGTGTACAGTCCCTCGAAACTCTTCACGCGAAAAACCTACAAAATATTTAATCCAAAACTATAAGCATAAATCTTATCGACTTCCCCAGTATACCGAAGATTCCACCGTACATACAATCCATACAAGCAAGGTCCTCGGCTATGGCGCTAATCTACCAACTCTTCTATCTACGTACATACAATATATGTAGCAACCATATGTGTGATTCACTGAAAATCTGCTATCGGCTCTCGGCCATCAACTACTACCGAATCTCAGCTGTCATGAAATCATCGGCCTTGCGACGGAACAACATTCATATTAGGGTCAATGCTAAAACTAACAATTGTCTCAATAATACATAGTCATATATAGTCGGGAGCCAAATAGACAATCAAACAGATAATCTCACCCGGCATCAATAAATCAAATAAGAACCATGCAATAAGGCTTTGTACCAATAGTTCTTCAGATATCTAACTTCGAATACATACTACCCCTAGGGTATCCACTTAGGGACCATCCGAAACTATCATTACCATATCCATTCTTAACTACACAAGTGTTGTGATCCAACCACACCTTTTCATATAGGTGTTGTGATTCGAACATAATCTTTCATACATGTGTTGTCATCCAACCGCGATCTTTGATATAGGTGTTGTGATCCAACCATATTCTTTTATGCAAAAATCACAAAGACAGTCTAGTATAACATGAAACCAAGTGTCCTACACTGTACACACATATAAAGGGATTATCCTAGTCAACAAACATGATCATACTCAAACAATACATCTTTTCTATCATAAAAAGGACATATAATGTCACATGTGGTATAGTAAGAAGACTTACTTGAATCACAGAAACCAGAGAAGGACAACAACACATTCAACTCCTTGTACTGATCAAACCTGTGAACCGACAACACCAATTAACGATTAAACCTCAATCCACAACCCAAATCATTCAACTTTGACCCAAGGTCAGACTAGTCAAAAGCCAATGGTCAACAATCAACAAAAGCCAATGGTCAACATGTCAATATCCACTGTGTCGTGGCCAAGTCCAGATGAAATAGACGCGATGCAGCACATAATCATGCCGCTGTCAGCTACTCTTCGTGCCACAGTTAATGATCCCAACAATTTATTCCATTAAGTACTTAACCATTAAAGAACATAACTTAAAAGCTCAAATTTGAAGCTCTTAAGGGAATTAATGGATAAAGTTCTTGACTTTATCCATTACATCACCAAGACAAGTCCAAAAATCAAACTCTATTTCTCAAATGGACTCAAAATAACCAACAAGGAAAGAATAGCTTGGAAAGGGTCCAAGGACCCAACTTTCTATCATGATAATGGTTCAGAACTAATGCCTAGCCAAAAATATCCAATGGAGTTCTCCAAACTCCAAGAAATCATAAGATATGGGACTAAAAGGCCATTAATAACCAACAAAGCAAGATCTATGCATGGAGTTCAAGAAATCACAGATCTTTGTTACTTACAAATGTCCAGAACTGAAGAGGAGGTTTCATAATCTCTGGATCCAATTGCTTACACCACAACACCTTGATCCTTCCACCAAAATGAAAAAATGCCAAGATTCTCACAAAACACTAAAAGAGGGGATATGGTTTACTTCTATGGAGAGGAAGGCTGAAATGGGATGAAACCCTAACCAACACGTCACTTAAATAGGGCCCAAGGTAGAGATCTAGGGTTTAGCACCTAGCCGCCAACGCGCCATCGGCGGACACCTACTATGTTGTAGTTGCCAAACAAATGCACATCTTATTTAATCGACGTGGCCACTCCGCGGTAAACCACCTATCATGTTGTGGCTAATGGTTTTGCACCGAAAACCTTATTCTAAAAATCTATAACTCTTCTACTGGTCAAATTTAGAAAACGGGCGTTACAACTCTCCTCCACTTAAATTATATTTCATGCGGCTTCAGCTACCTAGAAGCATACATAATAAATCTCACTCTCTACATAAGTACCACTTCCAAATCGATGATATAAGCATCACAATAAAGCACAAAATCCTCCACCAACCTCCAGAAGGGTCAACGCAGCCTGCTGCTCAGGCCTCCAATGGAAATACACGCCCTTCCTCGTCAGACGAGTGAGGGGTACAACAACCATAGTGAAATCCTGAATAAACCTCTGATAATTCCCTGCTAATCCCAGAAATCTCCTAATATCCAAGGGAGACTTCGAGACCTCCTAGTGCATAACAACCTCAATTTGGTTGAGTCGACCTAAATTCTGTTCTAGTTAACAATGTGTTCTAAGAGTTGGACCTCCCATAACCAAAACTCATGTTTCAAGAACTTGGCATATAGTCGTTCACGTCTCAAAAACTCTGAGAATATCTAGAAGGTGCTCTTCATTCTGCTCCTTAGTATTGGAATAAACCAAGATGTCATGGAATAAAACAATAACAGATCAGCTGAGCATCGACCTGAACACTCGATTCATCAAATCCATGAATGCCACAGGCATATTGGTGAGCCCAAATGGCATCACCACGAACTCATAATGAACATAGCAATTTTGAAACGTGGTCTTCTCTACGTCCTCCTTTCTAACCCTCATCTGATGACACACAGACCTCAAATCAATCTTGGAGAACCAAGAAGTACCCTGAAATTGATTGAAAAGATCATCAATATGTGGAAGCGGGTAATGGTTCTTCACCATTAATTTGTTCAACTCCTGATAATTAATACACATATGATGAGACCCATCCTTCTTCTTCACAAACAAGATCAGTGCTCCCCAGGGCGAATTGCTCAGTCTGATAAACTGCTTACCCAAAAGCTCCTGAAGCTGAGAGCATAACTTATGCATCTCTAGTGGTGCTAAGTGGTACGATGCCTTAGCAACCGGGGCTGTACCGGGAACCAAATGAATAATCTTGAACTCAACCTACTTCTCTGGAGGCACACCGGGTTATTCCTCCGAAAACACATCTGGGAAGTCTCTGACTACTGGCACATCAGAAACCGAGATCTCCTTCCCAACCCAAGTGTCAACCGCATAAGCAAGGTAGCCTATACACCAATGCTTCAGGTACTTCCGAGCCTTGGTAGCAGAACAAAAGGTTGATCCAACCTTGGTACCCTCTCTGTAAATAATCATTTCTCCCCCAGCTAGGGTTCGAACTACCACTTGGATGATCCTCGCAATCAATCATCACACCAAACCTGCTCAACCAGTCCATCCCTACTATCATGCATACATCCCCCATGGGGATAAGGATTAGATCAATCAGGTTAGATACCCCGAAAATCTCTAAAACACAACCCCGAAAAACACTTGATGCAGAATTCTCGTGTTCGTTGGCGATGGAAACTCGCAATGGGCACACCAACTTCCTAAGAGACATATCAAAACTCTTGCTGGAGGACTGGGACACAAAGGACCAACTTGCACCCGAGTCAAAAAGCACAATTGCTAGCAATGAATTCACTAAGAAGATACCTAGCAAAATCATAAATATAAGCATACGATAAAATAATTTGACAAAATAATAAATGAAAATATACCAGCAACGACATCCAACGCCGTCATGGCCTCCTATGTTGTGAGTTGGAAAGCACGACCTCAAGCCATCGGGGGCTCCGCCTGGCCCTGGTGCCCATCTGTGATCCTCAATGTAGTCATGGTTGGTGCCTGCACTAGTTTGGCGAGTTGCAATGGACATTTGTCCTTCATATGGCCAAACTGCTCATAATGGTAACAAATCATGGTGTTCGGTAATCGGTACTACGAACGACAATCCCTAGCGATGTGGCCCTCCCAGCCCCATTTGTGGCACCCATAAGTAGATCGACGAGCACCCTCAGGAACCTTGCCACACTTTCCACAAGTACGACCCCTATGTCCCCCAAATTGTGAATCAGCGGGCTTGTACAGCTTCACTTCAGGCCGTAACTGAAAGGGAGCATGCCTCTGATCCTTTGTCTGAGTCTCGATCTCAGTTTCCCATCTCCACGTGACATCCTGAAGCTCGTAGATGGTACTATAGCGCTCGGTAGACACAAACTGCCGAATATTAGTCTTGAGCGTGCTCAAGTATTGTGGCATTTGGGTCTGCTCCGAAGTAGTAAACTTGAGATAGAATAAAGTCCTCTCATTGAACATCTTAGTGATTTCCGTTATCGAATCCATCGTCTGTCTCAAATCTAGGTACTTCTGAGGCAGTCTCTCCCTCTCCACCCATAGAACATACCTCGTGCGAAAGATCTCTGTGAACTGCTCCCAAATAACAATATCCCTCTGCTCAGGAGTATAAGAATCGGTTACTAGGTTCCACCAGTTATTCGAACCCAGTCGAAGGAGGTTAAGGGTGTACTTGACCTTCCATTCCATTGGACAGGAGCAGATGAAGAAACAACCCTCTACATCTGAAGTCCATCTCATAGTTACAATCAGGTCCTTGGCCTCGTCGAACTCTGGGGGCTTCGTGCTACCGAAGTCCCGGTACTAGAATAAACCTCTTCCACGGATTCCCTCAACAGTAACGGTTGTAGTGTCTACAAGAGTAGTAGTCTCATTGGGCAGCATATCGATCATCGAATAGCTCAATCATAACAATCTTGATAGACCCAAACAACTCCGAAATAGAAATCCAGACAGTAGTAGCCACCTCGGTGGCAATCAACTCCCGTATTTGATCATTAGTCTGGCATATCCTGGCCATCCGATTCAGATCTAGAATTAGATCCTCTCGTGAACAACATACAGAAAATGAACAAAGTATATATCTCAGAAATTCCACAATTCATAATACTACAACCATCACGAAGAGACTAACCCTTGGGGTTTATGACTTCCTTGTTATGTGTACAAGTCCTATGCTTCCAGTAGTACGGGCCCATACTACCTTCCACTCCTACCTGTATTTTTCTCAATGGATCATCACAAACTACCCGAAAACAAACCCACCACTAGGATACTCATACATCCTATACTTACTCTTCTAAGAGTGGCTAATCATTCTTCAACTAGCATGCTACACTCATGAAACTTCCACCAATCCTACAGTCGTTCGTTCATGCTAATAATAAATAACGTTGGATCCCATAAACAGTCGAATACTTGATTTTACCCTAAGCCCACAACCAAACAAGGAGCAGGTAATAAGACTAAACCAAAAAATCTCAGGCTATAGAATCTTAGTTATGTACAGCTACGTTGCACACACTAAGCAACTATAGTAATGAAGTCAATTTCATATAACGTATAAGAAGTTCACCTAGGCTACCAGGCATAAAACATCAGGTAATTCTATTATGAAATTCCTGAAGATCCCTAACCTATCACTAGCAGGCAACTCTATCATAACTTAAACAAATAACATTACAGGTAACTTGGGGTATACTTCCTTGGTCCAGCTGATCGTACAAGTCTCATCCTTCCTTGGTTACTTTTTGAAAACAATTAAAAAACAATTTTGAAAACTCTTACAGATCCTTAGTTTAAGTCTGGATTCAAATGAATGATCATCCAATTCTCTCAAACCAGGGATTTTGTCACGCCCCGATTCTTAGGTACTGATTTATCGTTATAATTTTCATAATTTCAAGGTCTACTCGACGAGTTGGATACCCTGACTCGTCGAGTAGCAGCGGGTTGGGCCACGTGTTTAAGTGACGTACTCGCCGAGTCTAAGATAGGACTCGACGAGTAAGAGCTGGAGAATGAAACCCTAATTTTTGGAGTTTTGCACTATATTTAAAGGATCATAGCCTCCGTTGGCCTCCTTATAGTCCCTTGAGAGTCCAGCAAACCCTAATATGTGTGTGTGCTCCATTTGTGTGTTTTAAGCTTTGGAAGTTGATTCTTGGTGAAAAGAGCTTGGACAACAAGTGACTAGAAGCAAGGAACGTGTGGGGATCAGAAATCTACCTCAGTTAGCATCATTTGAAGGTAGCAAGTCGTTACCTTGACCTCGGTTCCTTCTAGATCCTATTTGGGTAAATATTAGGGCTTTTGTAGCATATTAGGAAGCTTTTCTTGTGCATGAGCTAAGATCTGAAGCTGCTACTTCAGATCTGAACTCTCTTGGGTCATTAAGTCCATAAAGCTTCCAGCTTTTGCAAGTAAGAACCTCTCCTTAGGTGTAAAACTCCATTACAAGCTTTGATTTGTCATTATGAGTCTTTAGAGCCTTGCATGCACGTAAAGTTTGCAACTTTACGTGATAAACATGCCTTGGGAAACTAAATCTGCAATATGGAACCTTAAAATGGCTTAAAAAGCATTTGCATGGATGAAGGACTGAAGGGACTTGGCGAGTTGCATGGTCAACTCGGCGAGTCCGATGAAGATTTTCGTGCAAGGACTTTTACATGGACTTAGGGAGTCAGTGGGGTGACTCAGCGATTCAACAAGGGTTTTCTCGACATTGGACACGCATGAACTTGGCGAGTTGCAGGGAAACTCAATGAGTCGGTAGGGGGATTTCACGACTACTCGAGTTCTGTAAGTACTCGACGGGTCGGTGACTACACTCAATGAGTCAGGTCAACATGGACTATTGACCTTGACCATTAACTTTGACTTTGACCAAGGGTTGACTATTTGACTTTTAGGGGTATCTTGGGAATTTATCAATATGATTCCATGGCGAATATAGGTGGTGGACTTTGTGGCGGTGATCCAAGAGTTTGAGCTTATCTTTCGAGTCGACAGTTGCGAGGTGAGTTATTCTCACTATACTTAAGGGTCTAAGGCACCAAGGTTGGCCCTTTGAATTGTTATCTGGATATGTTATTCTAGTATGATCTGTTAGACCGGTATCCTAGAGGGTAGGATGGTATTATGTGGTATGTGGTATGATATGATAGATCGGTATCCTCGTAGATAGGATGGTATTATGTGCTATGTGGTATGATCTGTTAGATCATTTGTTTTCTATATACTGTTATGTGATTATCTGTTATATGTGCACATGTTTGTTTGGAAGTTGAGGCTTATCTGCTTTGTGCGAAAGCTAATAGACCTGGGCATTCGAACATGTTGGTTGTGGGCCGTGAGTATTCCATCCTAAGGATGATCGGACTCATAGTATGTGGGCATTCCAACCTGTTGGTTGTGGGACTATGGTATTCCATCCTGAGGATGATTGGACCCATAGTATGTTGGCATTCCAACTTATTGGTTGTGGACCTGGGGTATTCCAACCCGATGGTTGACTGGACCCGTAGTATGTTGTTTATGATTATATGTGTATTGTTGTGGGTATGAGTATTTTGGGGGAACTCACTAAGCTTTGGGCTTACAGTTTTAGTTTATTATTTCAGGTACATCAGGGGATCGCGGCAAGGCGAAGGCGTGATCGTACAACTCCTCATGTTTTGTTATTGTTTTTAGGAAAACTCTGATAAAGACTATTTTGAAAACAAATTTGTAATAACTATTTTTTTAAATGTTTTGAAAAGTTTTAAATTGGCTTGAATTTTTTATGGGTGTTACAAGTTGGTATTAGAGCCTTAGTTTGAGTGAACTGGAGGAACATTCGTGTGAATCCAGTCTCAAATCAAGGAAAGATTTTCAAAATGATTTCTAAATGGTTTTCAAAATAAGTAAAGGAGGATGCAGGATGTACGATCAACAGGAGCCAGTAAGTAGACCCAAAAATACCATACAATTATTTGATTATGTGATATGTTAGAACAACATGTTAGTGTTAGGCTAGGGATCTTCAGGAATTACATGATAAAATTGCCTAATTATATGATACCTTCTAGCCTAGGGTTTCCTTTATATGAGATTTACATCATTACTATAGTTGCTTAGTCTATGCATCACGGTCGTACATAATTAAGATCTTATAGTGTGAGAGTGTTTGATTTGGCCTTATGTTTTGTGCTTGTTTGATTGGGAGATTAGGGTAGGGTTGGATATTCGAAAGTCTATGGGGTCCAGTGTTATGTATGGCTAGCATACACTAGTGCTGCAGGGTGGGTGGAAGTTTCATGGATGGGTGGATTGTATGAGACCCATAGGTCAGTTGTGAGACAGTTAGCCTTCCTCTAGGGGTGAGTTTGAGCGACCACCATGTGCATGTATAGTGTTAGAGTGTTGTGGTGATACTTGAGACAAATATGGGTAGGGTGTGGAAGGTAGTACGGGCCCGTACTACTAAAAGCACAGGACCCATACGCATAGCAAGGAAGTCACAACCCCTAGGGTTTAGTAGGGAGTTGGTTCCCATTTATTTATGCAGATTGTCTAATATCTCCCTGTTATATTTTCAGTATGGTGTTAACAAGGCATTTCGTTATAGGATCCGGATCGGGATCATGACAGGGTGATCAGGAGGCCCCAACAGCGCCTGAGGTTATCGGCTAGGAGGGGACAGTGGTGACAGAGGATCGAGTCAGGGAAATCATCCGTAAGAAGGTGGTCGAGATTGTATGGGGTCAGATTCCAGAGTTGATAGGGACTATCAAGTCCGCTATGATGGAGTACTTCGATGACAGATATGTAGCCCTTGCCGAGACGGCTGCTGCTGCAGCTACCGTGGCTGTAATAGCGGCAGGGGGAGGAGCTGGCCGAGTTTTTCAGTACCGAGACTTTGATAATACGAATTCCTCGACTTTTGATGGTACTCATGATCCTATTGTAGCTATGAGGTGGCTGTCAGACATGGAGGGATGTTTCTTCCTGTGTTCATGTCCTACTGACCAGAAGGTCGGGTGTTCCCTGAACTTGTTATGGACCGGGGCAAAGGATTGGTGGAGATTGGTTACTGGGTCATATATGGATGACCAGAGAGCTGATGTTACTTGGGAGCAGTTTAGAGATATGTTTCGCGCTCACTACATTCCTCGGGTAGAGCGCGAGCGGTTGTCTCAGGAGGTCTTGGACCTGAAGCAGGGTACGGAGTCGGTGACGGAGATTACCCGTATGTTTACTAAGAGGATGATGTTTTGCCTAGAGTTTGCCTCGGAGCAGGATCAGATGAAACGTTATCTGAGCATGCTCAAGACTGATATACGTCAATTTATTGCCACTTAGAGATGTAATACACTGTTGAACCTACAGGAGGCCACTAGGCGGCGCGAGTTAGAGATTAAGTTACAGTTGAGGGAGCAATGACAGGCCCCAACACAGTCACAGCCGATGCCGAAGCGGTCTAAGACCGTTGATACCAGGACTGGGGGACAGCCAGGCCGCACTTGTGGGGAGTGCAGAAAGGATCATTCAGGGACGTGCCGATCAGGGAATGGGTGCCACCGATATGGAAAACATGGTCATATGGCCAAGGACTACAGGCAGCCGACTCCGACTCCCGGAGTCAGGGTTTGCTATCATTGAGAGCAGGTGGTCCATATGAAGGCCTAGTGTCCTCTGCTAGCCACTAAGCCAGTGCAGGATCCAGCGCCGACTACATTGAGGATCACAGATGGGAGACCAGTTAGGGCGGATCCTACGAAGGCTCAGGGTCGTGATTTCTAGCTTACACCTGAGGAAGCCAGGGTAGCACCAGATGTGGTTGCTGGTATGTTTCTATCCTTTACCTCATTTATTATATCTGTTATATGCTTATTTGTGGTAGTTGTGATTAGGTACATTTTTAGTAAACTCCTTGCCTGCATTGGTTTTATTTGACTTGGGGGAGAGTCGGTCTTTCGTATCTCAGACATTTAGTAGGGAGTTCAGTGTGCCAGTAGGCGAGCTGGAGTGTCCGTTACAAGTCTCTATCGCCAACGAACACTGGATTTCTGCTTCTTCGGTCTACCGAGGATGCGAGTTGGAGATCTTCGGGGTGTCTTTCCCGATAGACTTGATTCCTATTCCACGAGGGAGGTGTGCGTGATTGTGGGGATCGACTGGCTTAGTTGGTTTGGTGTCATGATTGATTACGAGGGTCAGCAGGTGATAGTTCGAACCCCAAGTGGGGGAGAACTAGTTGTATATGGAGAGGGCACCAAAATGGGATCACGGTTTTGTTCAGATGCTATAGGGCTCGACAGTATATTCAGCACAGATGTGCGGGTTTTCTAGCGTATATGGTGGATACGCAGGTTAGGGATCAGACTCCAGTCTCAGAGGTTCCAGTGGTTAGGGAGTTTGCTGACGTGTTACTGGAGGAGTTTCCAGAGATACCTTTAGAGTGGTAGGTCGAGTTCCGGATCAACTTGGTGTCGAGTGCGGCCCCTATTGCCAATGCACCATACCGACTGGCGCCACCCGAGATGCAGGAGCTGTCATCACAGCTGCGAGAACTGTTGGGTAAGTAGTTCATTCGATCGAGTAGATCTCCATGGGGAGCACTAATCCTCTTCGTTAGGCAGAAAGACGGTTCGCACCGGATGTGCATTGCTTATAGGGAGTTGAACAAGTTAACGGTGAAGAACCGTTATCCACTCCCGAGGATAGATGATCTCTTTGACCAGTTACAGGGTGCATCTTAGTTTTCCAAGATAGATTTGAGGTCGGGATATCATCATGTCCGGTTTAGAGAGGAGGACGTGGAGAAGACCGCGTTTCGGACTCGTTATGGACATTAAGAGTTCGTGGTGATGTCGTTTGGGTTCACCAACGCGTCGACATTATTTATGGACCTGATGAATTGGGTCTGCAGACCGATGCTTGATCGATCGGTCATACTGTTTATTGATGATATCTTGGTGTATTCCAAGACCCGAGAGCAGCACGAGGAGCACCTCGGGGAGTTATTGGGAGTTCTGAGACGAGAACGGCTGTATGCCAAGTTCTTGAGTGTGAGTTTTGGTTATGAGAGGTCCATTTCCTCGGACATCTCGTTAACCAGGAGGGGATTTTGGTCGACCCGGCCAAAATCGAGGCAGTCATGCAGTGGGAGGTGACGATGTATCCTTCAGACATCAAGAGTTTTCTAGGATTAGCAGGGTACTACCAGAGATTCATATGGGATTTCTCCAAGATTATAGTACCCCTCACTCGTCTGACGAGGAAAAGGGTGGATTTCAGGTGGGGCCCTGAGCAACAGAGGGCGTTCGAGACCCTTCGACAGCGGTTGTGCGAGGCTCTAGTATTGACTCTTCCATAGGGAGTCGACGATTTTGTGGTGTTCTGTGATGCATCCATCACAGGACTGGGGGAGGTCCTCATGCAGAGAGGGAGGGTGATAGCCTACTCATCACGGCAGCTGAAGCCGCATGAGACGAGATACCCTACACATGCCTTGGAGCTGGGAGCGGTGGTATTCGCTCTCAAGATTTGGAGACATTACCTCTATGGGGTCCGCTGTACCATATACACGGATCACAAGAGCCTGAGACACATCATGGATCTACCAAACCTGGACATGAGGCAGTGCAGGTGGCTGGATGTAGTCAAGGACTACGATTGCGAGATCCTTTACCACCCAGTAAAGCAAATGTGGTAGCGGACGCTTTGAGTCGCAAGTCAGTTGGGTCTTCCACCCCAACGTTATGTATGAGGATAGCGGTGGATTCTCCACTTGTGAGCTTGATCACAGATGCTCAGGTTGAGGGCATGCGACCAGAGAATTGGAAGTTGGAGTAGATCAGGGGTGAGAACACCCGGTTTGTGCAGGATAGCCGGGGACTGTTGACCCGATGCGGTCAGGTATAGGTTCCGATATCTGGTGGGTTCAGACAGACAGTGATGGAGGAGGCTCATAAGCCTCACTTTTCTACTCACCCGGGGGCCACCAAGATGTACCAGGATTTGAGTTTGAATTATTGGTGGCTGTGCACGAAGCGAGTAATCGCTTGGTATGTCGAGAGGTGCTTGACCTGTAGAATGGTCAAGGTCGAGCATCAAAGGTTGCACGGTATGTTGCAGCCCCTGGAGATTCCCATGTGGAAATGGGAACAGATCACGATGGACTTCATTACCAAGTTTTCGAGGACGGCAAAGGGGTTTGACGCTATATGGGTCATCGTGGATTGATTGACCAACAATGCCCATTTCTTGGCTATACGAGAGAGTTCATCGGCCAAGAGGTTGGCCGATGTGTATGTCCACGAGATCGTCGCTCGTCACAGGGTCCCGGTCTCCATTGTTTTCGACCGAGATGTTAGACTTACCTCCCATTTCTAGCAGAAGTTCCACGAGGAACTGGGCACATGGCTGCATTTTAGTACAGCGTATCATCCGCAAACCGATGGTCAGAGTGAGCAGACCATACAGACCCTCGAAGACATGTTGAGGGAGCGTGTTATTGATTTCGGTGGGAGTTGAGATTCCCACCTACCCCTTGCATAGTTCGCCTACAACAACAGCTATCATTCCAGCATTGGCGCTCCGCCTTTTGAGCTGTTGTACGGGTGGAGATGTCGCACCCAGGCTTGTTGGGGTGAGGTTGGACATAGGGTGATGAGGCGGACGGAGGTAGTCTTACAGACTACCGAGAAGATTCAGCAGATTAGGCAGCAACTACAGACCGCTCAGAGTCGTCAGAAGAGTTACACCGACAAAAGCCGATCTGAGTTAGAGTTCCAGGTTGGGGACATGGTGCTCCTGAAGGTCTAGCCCTGGAAAGGTGTGATCCGCTTTAGGAAGAGGGGGAAATTGGGTCCCCCGTATATTGGGCCATTCAGGATTATTGCCAGGGTTGGCAAGGTGGCTTATAGACTAGATCTACCGGAGGAGCTCAGTCAGATCCACAACAATTTCACATTTTGCAAATGCGAAAGTGCATTATGGATCAGGAGACAGTAGTATTATTGGATGACATTCAGGTAGATGAGCGCCAGCATTATGTTGAGAGGCTCGTGGCCATTCTGGAGAGGAATGTGAAGGTTCTACGGAACAAGGAGATACCTTTGGTAAAGGTACATTGGGAGCACCGAAGAGGGTCCGAGTGGACGTGGGAGCCGGAGGCAGAGATGCAGGAGCACTCTCCGGAGTTGTTCATCGCGGCAGACTTCAAGGACGAAGTCCAGTTCAAGTGGGGGAGAACTGTAATGCCCCAATTTTCATGTATTGATTTATGGCTATAATTTTCATAATTTCAAGGTCTACTTGACGAGTTGGATGCCCTGACTCGTCGAGTAGCAGCGGGTCGGGCTACGTGTTTAAGTGACCTACTCGCTGAGTCCAAGATAGGACTCGACGAGTAGGAGCTGGAGGATGAAACCCTAATTTCCAGGGTTTTGCACCCTACTTAAAGGATCATTAGCCTCCTTTGGCCTCCTTATAGTCCCTTGAGAGTCCAGCAAACCCTAATACGTGTGTGCTCCCTTTGTGTGTTTTAAGCTTTGGAAGTGGATTCTTGGTGATAAGAGCTTGGAGAACAAGTGACCAGAAGCAAGGAACGTGTGGGGATCATCAATCTACCTCAGCTAGCATCATTTAAAGGTATCAAATCGTTACCTTGACCTCAGTTCCTTCTAGATCTCATTTGGGTAAATATTAGGGCTTTTCTACCATATTAGGAAGCTTTTCTTGTGCATGAGCTAAGATCTGAAACTGCAACTTCAGATATGAACTCTCTTGGGTCTTTAAGTCCATAAAGCTTCCAACTTTTGCAAGTAAGAACCTCTCCTTAGGTGTAAAACTCCATTACAAGCTTGGATTGGTCATTATGAGTCTTTAGAGCCTTGCATGCATGTAAAGTTTGCAACTTTACGTGATAAACATGCCTTGGGAAACTGGATCTGCAATATGGAACCTTAAAATGGCTTAAAAAGCATTTGCATTGATGAAGGACTAAAGGGACTTGGCGAGTTGCATGGTCAACTCGGCGAGTCCGATGAAGATTGTCGTGCAAGGACTTTTACATGGACTCAGGGAGTCAGTGGGGTGACTCAGCGAGTCAACTAGGGTTTTCCCGACATTGGACACGCATGAACTCGGCGAGTTGCAGGGAGACTCGATGAGTCAGTAGGGAGATTTCATGACTACTCGAGTTCTGGAAGGACTCGACGAGTCGGTGACTGCACTCGACGAGTCGGGTCAACATGGAGTGGTGACCTTGACCGTTGACTTTGACTTTGACCAAGGGTTGACTATTTGACTTCTAGGGCATTTTGGGAATTTATGAATATGATTCCATGGCGAATATAGGTGGTGGAGTTTGTGACGGTGATCCGAGAGTTTGAGCTTATCTTTCGAGTCGACAATTGCGAGGTGAGTTATCCTTACTATACTTAAGGGTTTAAGGCACCAAGGTCGGCCCTTTGGATTGTTATCTGGATATGTTATTCTAGTATGATCTATTAGACCGGTGTCCTAGAGGGTGGTATTATGTGGTATGTGGTATGATCTGTTAGATCGGTATCCTGGTAGATAGGATGGTATTATGTGTTATGTGGTATGATCTGTTAGATCAGTTGTTGTCTATAGACTGTTATGTGATTATCTGTTATATGTGCACATGTTTGTTTGGCGGTTGAGGCTTATCTGCTTTGTGCGAAAGCTAATAGACATGGGCATTCCAACATGTTGGTTGTGGGTCGTGAGTATTCCATCCTGAGGATTATTGGACTCATACTATGTGGGCATTCAAAACTGTTGGTTGTGGGACTGGGGTATTCCATCCCGAGGATGATTGGACCCATAGTATGTTGGCATTCCAACCTATTGGTTGTGGGCATGGGGTATTCCAACCCGATGGTTGATTGGATCCATAGTATGTTGTTTATGATTATATGTGTATTGTTGTCGGTATGAGTATTTTGGGGGAACTCACTAAGCTTCGGGCTTACAGTTTCAGTTTATTGTTTCAGGTACATACGGGGATCGCGGCAACGCGAAGACGTGATCGTACAACTCCTCATGTTTTGTTATTGTTTCTAGGAAAACTCTGATAAAGACTATTTTGAAAACAAATTTGTAATAACTGTTGGTTTTAAATGTTTTGAAAAGTTTTAAATTGGCTTGAATTTTTTATGGATGTTACAGATTTGATACCAACTTGTAACATCCCAAAATCACAATAAAATTTTAATTTTTAAAATCAACCCACAAATCAAAATTGTTTACAAAACTTAGTTTCCAAAAGTCAAAATCACAAATCCGAGAATCCCAAAATCAAATCTCATAATAATTGGAGGATGTGCACGATCATGCCTTTGCTTTGCCCTGATCATCTGAAGTACCTGAAACATAATACATAAGTACGTGACACTAACCTTGTGCGCACATCATACCACTTGGTATGCCAACATATGTCGTCTGAGCTCATTCCTTCTCATTAAGTGCTTAATCCTAAAGGGTTTTCCTTCTAAACTTAGATCTAGACTCAAAACATCGTCTTAAGTCATAAAGTTTCCACCTTTATGACTTCCATGGCTAGAAAAGGTCCAAAAGCTAAAACCCTAACTTATTAATCCATTAAGACATCATAACTCTTGCATGGAAGGGATAAAATGATCAAGATCATATTTTTATGGTTCCTAGCACCGAAGAACGTCTAAAAGGACGACTCTCCTGGTTAGAGTAATCCATACTCATGAACACCAAGCTTATGGGAGCAAAATGCACACAAATTCAAGGCTAATAAGATCTAAGCAAATAACTCATCAAGTTTTAGACTTTATACCATCAATGGATGCTTGAGGGTGAAACACTTCTGGATCCAAGACGCCTTGAGCTTCAAGATGATTTCCCTTCCTTCCTCTTCCTTCAAGAACACCAATAATTCACTCTCAAGCTCAAAAAGGCTCACACAAGGATTAGGGTTTGCTAGGGACGAAATGAGAGATGGAGGCTGATGAGGGAAGAGGTATTGAGGAGTTAATGATGTTTAAATAGGGTTCAAACCCTAAAAATTAGGTTCTGAGTTTTTGCGATGCACGCCTATCGTACCAAAGGCTACGCCCAACGTACGCACAAGTCACATATTTCTTACTTATGGAGCCATGGGACCATTTTGCTATTAAATTTCATACTTAGGGTCAAAAATATAAATTACCTGAATAATGAATGTTACATGATATCTGCTATTTGAGTTATTTGTTTTGGTACTTTGGTTATTCGTTTTTTACGGGTTTTTATATATAAGAAACTAAACTCATCCAAAAAATAGCTTTTTATAAAAACCAAAACCAAACCATTGGTTTTCAGTCGCATTTTTTTCGTATTCTGTTTTTTTCACATCTTTATCAATACATACTTTATCTTTCCTTCAATCACAATGTATCGACCATAACTCACGAAGTAGAATCAACATGGTTTATAATTGTATAGAAAATAGTGTCAATTTTTAGATACGCATGATGTTTTATGATTGTCGAAAAAAGAGAAATGAAATATCTGTATTTTTTACCTATCTTTCTACCTAAGTTTTTTTTAACAACAAATCTAATTTACTCTTAAACTACACCTTAAATCCACCGATGACCACAACGAGACTTGAACTCTCTACCTAAGTTAAATGGTGACAAATGTCACATTTAAAAATAATGGGTAGGAGAAAAAAATAGGAATATATATATATATATATATATATATATATATATATATATATATATATATATATATATATATATATATAACATAATTTTTTGAACCATATAGAAAACATCATATTTGAAAATATTTTCTATGAATTCCATAGTTGTCCTTACTTTTTTCTTTCTCATTATAATTCAGTTTTTCAAGAAAAAAAATATAAAAAGTAAATTGTAAAACTAAAAACTACAACCAGACAAAAGTACTTACATGTGTAAACCATATGTATAGCTAGAGATGAGGGTGGAAAATTTGGCATTTGTTGCCAAATAAAAGGTCGTTTAATTGATTTGATCAACGCATTGTATATACCACACAAAGGCGAGTGATTAAAAAGGTGCCCTTGCCAATCAAAATTATGATACATACCAACATTTTGGTTTCTATAATAGTTTAATAAAGATATTTACATGTTATTAATGTTACAGATTTATAACTTTGTATTCTTAGTTGTCATTTACATACCCATTCTAGTAATCTCAACTATCAACTCATTTACATCTAGTATATTATCTTAGACTTATATTCTACATTTAGTAGATATCATTAGAAGTTTAGAACCGTTGTTCTTCCTCGTCTTGTCATTGTGTTTGTTCTCTCCACATGTGAGTGCGACAAAGACGTGAAGGTAACCAATAATGAATATCTATATACCATAACCTTGTTGAATTTTCATGTTGTCATCTTTTGTTGGACGGAAGCAACAAACGCAACAAAAAGGCTCACCTTTATGATACATCGTACGATTCCAAAAATTCTAGAATCTTAATCTCCCAAACGATACATGCATGACTCAGATTTATACAAATAACAAATGTCTATATGGGTAACAAATGTTGATAGATAAACGCATTTAACATAGTAAAATAAGCGTACAAGTTATAAATTATTCCAAAGTTATTATTATATATAAGCGGAAATTGAGTCACACTTTTTGTCTCGATTTACTACAGGTTATCACCAAGAGCTGGTTGCGGAAAATAGCCGAAGCAATAAGGAATGTTTTTGTCAAGATATGGGAAAATGACAAAAAAGTATTACTTTTATCATTAACCTAAAAAAAAAAAAGCTAAGATGTGTAAAGTTAGTTTTTTTTCTACGCAATAATTTTTTCTTAAACAATGTTGGTTGTTTAATATATATATATATATATATATATATATATATATATATATATATATATATATATATATATATATATAGATTGATATATGTCATTTTAAACCTTAGTAAATATAATATTACAAAGGGTTTTATGGTGTTAGAATTCTATATATATCATTTTAAATCCGATCTCGAAGTCTGGAACGAAATGAAGAAACCCAAATGACCATTTCAAAAGGATATGTGTTTTGGAGCAGGCTAAGGGTCGTTAGGGCTTATGATTATATGTATTCGTGGCTAAAGATTAAGTAATATAAGCATTTCCTAGTTTTTACATGTGGACGAATGTCACATTCATTGAACCACGTTAATTCTATGTGTCGTCACGTTAATTCTATGCGACGTTTTTTCTTGTTTCTCCTTGATTGTTTGCGTAATGTATGGGTTATCTAAAATGTGTCTAACTATACATCATATATTACTAACGCCCTTCTCCTTCAATTGTATTAGGATGAGTTGTCGAACGTTCAAACTTGACTTAAACTTGTGAAATAGATACGACAACTCCTTATTGAAGAAATCATAATATTGCGAGTTGTATGGAATATGAAGCACTCGAACATGTCCCAAAGCAACATTATCTTGAACATATGTCTATCTTAATATGTTTGGTTGTTGATGTTGAATTGGGTTTGAGGACATGTAAATGACACTAACATTGTCACAAAACATAATTATGGTTTTGGAAAGAGAATTAGATAATTTGCATAAAAGATTTCAAAGCTAGCATGTTTCATCAATCATATGGGCGACCCCATATTCTCAACATTGACATTGGAATGGGATATCAAACCTTAAAAGGATTAGGTTATCAATTATTTCCAAGAAAGTATAAATGTATAGTAATCGAATGTAGAGTGTTGTGTAGAATGACATCATCCCCATTTGACATCTGAACAAAAATGAGACCTAGAGTGGAAGAAACATACAAATAGAACCCATTATTAATAGTACCCCCAAACATAGTGGAATAACTAGTATTCTCTTTAGCGTGCCAAATTCTACCTCGTAAGGATCATGCATAAACAAGCAAATCTACCGAACATTACATGTAAGATATGGGAATGCAAAGGAAAAGTAATGTGGATTTGTGACAGATTGGAAAAGCGTTCTAAAAGGTGTTGTAGAAATAGCTCCATACCACTCGACTGTTGGTGAATTTTGTTGAGACAGATATAGCTTAATTATTAGGAGTGTTTTGTTCCAGAATTTGTTTCCTTGGAGGGTTGTCCTAGTAATCTTGGAGTGGTATCCAAGCTATTCTAGAACACCTTGAGTTATAAGGAAAGTCTAGTTTGATAGGAATCCTAATTGTATACTAATCTCTGATTTAGTATAATATATATAGTTGATTAGGTTCCTATATTCTATTATCAGATTGAAGTTTTTTGAGTGAGTTTTTACTTCAATAAAGTTCATGCGACTTATGCACTTTACTCCAACCGAATTTGCAAAGTTGGACATGTGTGCAAGAGATATCGCAAGCAATCCACTATTTTTCGATAATGGGTAACTTCAACTTCTGGTTAACTCATTCAGTTTTAGTGCATCTAATGTAAAATAAATGAGCTCATTTCAAATGTTATAAGATGTCAAATGATACCTTACTTCCAAATGTGTAATCTGTCAAACGAATCAAACAACGCAAACCGCAACAATGATTAATGCATCTAAAAAACCGAAAAATTGTATTAAGTAGTTATGAACCAGGAAAACATTGAAACCTTATAGTACATGTTCCCTCGTTTCCAAAAATAAAAAGTCCAAAATGGAATTCATATGAAAAAGATACGACAATTTTAAGAAAACATGACAATAAAACACTAGTTTTCTTTAATCGTGTAAAACCGAATAGATCTGTTGAGGCACTTACACACATTCGATGGAAATTCTGATAGCGTTTTCAGACTCAGGCTATAGCCTAATATTTAATTTCATACTCAAAGTATTTTTAGCAAAAGTATTTGAGAAAATCGAAAATTCAAGCGTTACGAGCTTTTTAGACGCGAAACTTTAAACACGATTTCCCAGAGTTCCGTAACTCGAAAAATTAATATGTTTGAGTTTTCGGAATCCTTGAATTAAACTCTATCTATCGTCAAGTTCAAAAAGATTCTCGACATTCGAATCCTGATGTACCCGATAATGTGTGTCTTTAAGCGCTTAATGAGAGTATAACTTCATGTGGGCCCCACATGGCTTGCTTAAGAGTAAAAGTCAACCATATTTCCTTCCTCCTCTTCTATTCCCATGTGACTTCACATATACCTCCCTCACCCTTATTCCCAACATTCCACCACAAGTACATAGGGATGGTTTTGATTTTGTCTTTGACAGTTGATAGGGTATGGTGTCTTCTTGCATGAGTTTATACTCCTCTACAATAAATATAGAGCATTAGGAGCCTCTCAACTCACTTAAATCACCAAATCTCTTCTTTTTCTCTCTCTCTCTCTCTCTCTATCTATCTATCTATCTATCTATCTATCCTCTCAATTTTGATCTCTCATCCTCTTATACTCTCCCTATCTCTCTCGGTTATAAAAACACAAACATCACGGCACACCACTATTCTACCACCATAAACCCACCCAACACCTTCCTTATACCCCCTCCTCAAGCCCCTCCACCAGCCTATCCCTCCCTTTCTTCGATTTCAACTCGAAAACATGAGGAGAAACCGAAGACTGCCATTACCGGAAGTCCCCCTGCCACCTCGTCGGAACCTTCATGCTGCTTTGTGTCACTGCCATCCACCACCTCCTGTTGTGATAAGTCTTCTCCAAACACCCCCTTATTCTTTCGTGTTGCCCTTTGTCGATCACAAAAACCACATGACCATTTTCACTTTCTTGGGTGTGCATGAACTTGACGACAAGACAGGAGCTTATAAACATCATGTTAAGCCAACAATATATACCAAATAAATGTTTTTAACTGTAATGCCCCGATTCTCAGGTATCGATTATGTTGAATCTTTTTGGTCTTTGGGTCTACTCAACGAGTTGGTCGCCCTACTCGTCGATTAGTAGCGGGTTGGTCCATGTGTTTTAATGACCTACTCACCGAGTCCATGAGGGGACTCGACAAGTAGGAGCTGGCAGATGAAACCCTAAATCCCGGGGTTTTGCACCCTATTTAAAAAAGCATAAGCCTCATTTGGCCTCTTTACAGTCCATTGAGAGTCCAACAAACCCTAATCCGGGTGTGTGTGTGTGTGTGTATTCTTTGGAAAGTTTAAGCTTAGAGGAAGGTTTTTAGTGAAGGAATCACTTGGGAAGCAAGCTAGTTGAAGCAAGAGTTTGTGGGTTTCAAGTTTTGCATCAGCAAGGACTCTCTTGAAGGTATTGGATCGTTTTTCCCTTGGCTCATTTTCTCCTAAACCCTCTTATGCATGAGTTTAAGAAAGGTTTCTTGTGCTTAAGACAAGATCTGAAGTTGTAACTTCAGATTTGGACTCCCTTTGGCTTCAAGATTCATAAAGTCATCAACTTTGTCTAGTAAGAGTTTTCTTTCAAGGATGTGACTTCATTGCAAGATTAGTTTCGTCATTTTTAGGGTCTTAAAGCCTTGCCTACATGTAAAGTTTGAAACTTTACATGATAAGCATGCCTAAGGAAGTTGGATCTACAGTTTGGATCCTTTGCATGGCTTAAAGAGTGTCTGTATGGCTAAACGAGTGAAGGGACTCGGCGAGTCGCATGGTTGACTCGGCGAGTCATATGAAGATATGCCTGGACCCGATGAGTTGGATGAACAACTCGGCGAGTCCGATAAAGATTGGCGTAGACTCAACGAGTTGTATGAACAACTCGGCGAGAAGGTTAAGGTTTCCCCAAATTGATGAATGTGTGTGAACCTGTCAAGTTGCAAGAAGGAAAACTCGACGAGTGGCCTTAGGGCTTCAATCGCGAACCTTAGGAACTCGACGAGTCACTCCGGTGACTCGGCGAGTGGACGAGTATCTCGAGGAACTCGGCAGTAGCTGAGGGTACTCGACGAGTTAAGGTCAACATGGACTGTTGATCTTGATTGTTGACTTTGACTTTGACCAGGAGTTGACTAGTTGACTTATGGGGTACCTTGAAAGGCTGAGAACTTACGAGTATGGTTCTATTATGATAATAGGTGGTGGAGTTTGTGGTTGTGATCCGAGAATTGGAGTTTACTTACCAAGCCGAGATTTGCAAGGTGAGTTATCCTCACTATACTAAGGGGTCTAAGGCAGCAAGGCCGGCCCATTGGATATGTGATTCTAGTATGTTAGTATGATTGAGTATGAAGTAGGTTTTTTGCATGCTAGTGGTTGTGCCAGTTAGGTAGATCTGTAGGACTACCGTGTTGTTATATGTTTATCCGCATGCTCAGTAGTTATGTTATTATATGTTGATATTGTAACATCCCAAAAATACAGGCCAAAAATTTCATTTTTAATTACATCATTTTAAAACCAACAGTGTAATAAAACATTTGTAATATTATGTCATGTCAAAACCAAAGTAGAAATAATCAAACATGTTATCGTAAAACAATATCAGAGTGTAATCTCAAAGATCTCATGTGCGGAAAACCATAGTGTGATGCGCTGCGATCAAGTCGGCTCCTTACCTTTAAACACAAAGTACCTGAAACCAAAACTGAAAACTGTAAGCACGAAGCTTAGTGAGTTCCCCCATCACACCACATACCATACAATCACATAACATACATATATTGTCAGACATATCTGGGTGCCCGACCTACCCCTTCGGTCCTCTCGACCGGATACTGTCTAGTATATTTGGGAGTTGGCCTCCCCTTCGGTCCTCTCGACCGGATACTGACCAGTATAGCTGGGAGCTTGCCCCCCCCCTTCGGTCCTCTCGACCGGATATTGACTAGCATATCTGAGTGTTGGTCTCCCCTTCGGTCCTCTCGACCGGGTACTGCCTAGCATATCTGGGTGCTGGTCTCCCCTTCGGTATCGTTCAACCGGTAACCGGGGACTATTTCATCCCCTAACACTACCACATAAAAGCATAGCATAAACACATAAGTCAAATACTGCCTAGCATATCTGGGTGCTGGCCTACCCCTTCGGTCCTGTCGACCGGTAAGTGGAGACTATTTCACCCCCTACTACTACCACATAATATCATGTCACATATATCATAATCTGTCTAGCATAGTTGGGTACTAATCTACCCCTTCGGCCCTATCGACCGGTAACCAAGGACTATTTCACCCCCTACTACCACTATCACGTAACATCACATCATGCTAGCACATAAACATAACAGGTAGTAGCAAACATAAAAAAATTATCACAGAGACAATCATCTAACAACAACTCCTACTGGTGGGCCGGCATTGTGGCCGTAGAGCCACCGCTACTAGAAGGTAACTCACCTCACACTGCTGAAGTCCCGAAGACACAATCCCACACTTGCTGAAGTCCCGCAGACTCGACCCCAGCTGTTGGCTGACAGATTCCCGAACTGTCAACACCAAAATACCACCCAATTAATAATTGGGTTCCAATACATAACCATATGTAACACCCGTATATCAGGGCTAGTCAATTTAGAGACAATAAGAGTCAAAAATGACTTTTTGATAGAAGATTATTTAGGATGAATAATCCTAACTAAGTTGTAGTATATGTTACAAGGTTTCCGTACATATAAAGAACGCCAAAATCCGAGTTATAACGAAGAAGTTATGACCTGTCGAAGTCTCGCGACAGAACCGGCACGACACAGCACGACGTAAAAAAAGTGAATTTACGTTAGAGCGATATTTAGCCTTAGCAATCTAAACGAGAATCGAAGATCTCGTTGTTGGTATCGAAGCGATAAAAAGTTAGGCGAGAACGGACGTCAAACGAAGAAGTTATGAATTTATAACAAAGTTTTCTGTCGCGGCCTATTAAAAATAAATAATAAAAAATAAAATTCAAAATTAGCCGATGGAGTCTAAACGAAAGTTGTAGAGCGTAGTCTCACCTTCGCGTGGATATAGAGAACGTCGAAAACGGAGTTCGTATGAAGAAGATATGAATTTCCGAAGTTTATTAATCATTTTGTATTTAAATTTAAAAGGAAATTCGGAAGCATTATCCGAAGGAGTCACCGGTCTGATCCAAGGTACGCGCCGCGTACTCGAGTACGCCCCGCGTACTCCGAAGTGTCGACATTCGTAGCAAGTGGCTTCGGATGACGCACGCAGTGACGTTTTTCGGACCAGTACGCCCCGCGTACTGGCGTACGCCCCGCGTACTCCGAGGCTCCAGCCTCCTATAAATAGGATGCGAGGGCAGCCGACCCAATTGCCAATTTCTTCTCTTCTCTCTCCCGTTTTGCATCGTTTTGCGTGCCAGAAATACCCCGACGCCCCGGTATTATTCTCTAGCCCCGAGGCAAGTCCCGAGATCCCGAAGATCCCGAGAAGTGCGGTTCCCGAGCCGAAGCTCTGCCCGCGAGAAGTTCGATTTTTGTGGAGATCTTCCAGATCTGCGGTGGATTACTACTTCTGCAAGTCGTAGTGATGTCCGATCATCTTCTGATCAAGTGAGTGTATACTACCTTTCATAAACACGATAATAATACAAGTATGGTTTGAGTGTATTAAGTATATTGTTGTTTATATGTGTGGGTGTGTAGTTGATTTCTTCTAACACATCAATATGAAGTATTTGTTATGAAATACGTGCTATGTGTTTATATGTTATTTGTCTATTTGAGATGGACATGGAAATTGGAGTTTTATACAGGTGTTAAATGATTTAAACTGTGTAAGTATTTATATCTACAAAATTGTTGGGTAGAACAAGGGTAGATGGGATAGTTGGTGACTATGGAGTTAGCACCTACTGTTAGATAAACCTTGGTGACTATGGAGTTAGCGCCTGCCGTTAGATAAACCTTGGTGACTATGGAGTTAGCGCCTATTATTAGATAAACCTTGGTGACTATGGAGTTAGCGCCTATTGTATAAACCTTGGCGACGATGTGACTTCGTGCCTATTTGATGAACCTTGGCGACTATGGAGTTAGCGCTTGTTAAGTAAACCTTGGCGACTATGGAGTTAGCGCTTGTTAAGTAAACCTTGGCGACTATGGAGTTAGCGCTTGTTAAGTAAACCTTGGCGACTATGGAGTTAGCGCTTGTTAAGTGAACCTTGGTGACTATGGAGTTAGCGCCGCTTGAGTAAACCCCGACGACTATGGAGTTAGCGTCTGATAACTATGGATTTAGTACTCGATAGATAAACTTTGGCAGCAATGGATTTCGTGCCGATTCCTTAGGAATAAGTGAATGAAGGATAGTTGGTTCTTAGGGTGAAACCTTAAGAAGATAATGGGGATGGGTATTTGGGTTGATTGTTTGATAATTGAACATAACAAATGTATTATTGTGGGTTGAAAACCCTATATGCTCACCAGGCTCCCAAGCCTGACCCACTCAGTTTTCTTTTCATTACAGGTAATGACACAAGAGTATAAGTCGGCGGACTTGACGAGAGATTTTGGATTATAGATCAGTAGTTGAATAACTATTGTAAGGTCTATTTTATGTTGTTTATGCTTTTGGTCTGTAACGAACATGACATCCCGAGGTTTTATTATTTAATAAAAATACATTCTTTTCGAGAAATGTTTTGATAAAATGGTTATCATATTTTATTTTGGGAACGAATTCCGCAACCGTTTTCTTTAAATGATCACTCTGATTTTGAAAACAAAGCATAAACAAATCGGTCTTTTCTGGCCGTGAAATTGGGGATGTCACACCATACGTACATTCTTTGGGTAATTACTACATTACCCCTCGCTTGGCTTATTCAAGCCCAAGGCCCAATCCGTAAGCCCAAAGTTAATTAGGAATCAAAGCCCAACACATGGCGCAATTTTCCCAATTGGGCCTAGGCCTATACATGGTCTCATTCTGAGGCCCAACATCATGTACTCATTAAGGCCCAAACTATGGCCCATCTATGGCCCAATTTTCCAAATTGGGCCCAAGCCCCTTACATGGGCCTTACCCTAGGCCCATTAACTTATTCTAGTCCAATTGTTTGACTTTGGATGGCCCATTAATAATCCAAGTGAAATTAGGGTTTCACATAAAATGATGATTAGGGTTAAGTTTCCTACTTAACCCATTAAGGACTTAATCCATTAAGGACTTAATCCATTAAGTCCATTATTGCTTAGATTAATCTTTACCAATGATTATTTTTTTAATATCTCAAGTTATTAAATAATTTATGTGTGTCCCGATTAATTCCCCTAAATTAGGGTTTCATGGCATTAGGGTTTTCCAAACCCTAATTAGGGTTTCCAACCCAATACTAGTCCATTAATTAATTTGTTGGGCTTTTAGATCAATTAGGGCTTTATTGGGCCTATTAAGCCCACTAGAATATCATTAAGCCCATTAAGTCTTATTGGGCCCATTAGGGCTTCCTTGGGCCCATTAGGATTTCAAACCCTTCAAACGAATCAACACAATCGAGACAAGGCACATCGCCACCCGACACGGCGGTTGGTGGCGGCGGGAGGCGGCAGCCACCACCTCACGGTGGTGGTTTTTAGTTTTCCTTTCATTATTCCAATTTGAAATTACACTTTACAATGCTAAATCTCAAATAAACACACACACCTACTAACACACACATACATACGGCGGTGCATGGTGGCAGCCACCACCTCACGGTGGTGGTGGTGGCGGTTCTTCAATTTTCCAGCCAAACACAACCACTCATGACACACACATACATCAGACTTCGCTATACACTCCAGCCACCCACCTGGTTGCTCACAGCGGCGGCAGAAACGGGAAGGCGGCGATGAAAGCAACAAATTTGGGATGGCAACGATGGTAGCCACCACCTTGAGGTGGTGGCGGTGGGTTTTCTGTCCAAAATCGCTCCAATGATCTTCACAATACAATAGCCACATGAACACTCGACTACACACCTATAATGTCACCGCCTAGACGGAAGGCGTCGCTGGAAAAGACGCAAACGACGGCCCAAGGGCCACCGACGGCAGTTATAGCGTTGAGCAGATGACAGGAAAGAAGAAATAGCAGGTGACGACCCTTAACGAGAACCACCAAGTCACGCATGACCTTCTCAGTGGCAGAAACGGCTATTTGCCACTGGTGCGGTAGCTCTCCCAGTGATCCACGACGTCCGACAGGAAGGCAGCACGGTAATGTTGTGATGACGACTCAGCTTAATCGTCGGTCTCTAGCGGCTAACCCGACTGTATGCGACGCTCCCGGTAGCGGAGCTGCGATGACGGCGGCTGATGGTCTAGGTGTTCGAAGCATGATTCATCAACTGGTAAAGGGAGTAGTTTTTTTCCGTTTACACCCATTATCTCAAGTTTTGGATCGAACTTTCTTCAAGATAGGAAATGAGCAGCCGTTTTTCGTGACATCATATCACTATTCGGCAAGTCAATCCCGCTTACCGGCTCAATATATCTCTCAATAGATTCGCTTGCCACAACGACCGGACAGGATAGGAGATCGCCCAACCTTCCAATTTATCTTTCTGAAGCAACTATAACGGATGGGCAGCTTCCCTACCCACTGGGGATTTTTTTTCCCCGTTCCAACTTCGGATTCTTGGAAATGGTCCTCAACGAAGCAGCGATGGTTGAAGGTGCTCCAGGGCAGTGGTGGCTGGGGAAATGGCATTCTAGAGTTAGGGTTTAGGAATGATGATCTTAAGACGGGAGGGAAGGTTATCGGAACGAGCTAGGCAACGGTGGCGACGTCCATCAGTTTTCCGGCGAGGCTAGGAGGTGTCGGCTGAGGGGTAGAGGATGTATGCGACGGCTGCGACATAAGACACTTAGGGTTAGGGTTTAGCGGTAATGAGGCTATATACCCGATCCCTTATTATAACTTTTCCATAATGCCGAATCTAGCCCCTCCATCCAGAAATCATCTCAAAATAAATCACATATTTACCTTTTAAACCCCAACATTAAAAATCCATTGCAACCTAGGTACAAAACTTACCAAACAGCCCCCTATATCTTAATTACGACATAATCAACCCTTCCACCTCATCTCCTTTTAAATTAAATTCAAATAATTACCACAGAGCCCCTATCTTCATAAATAGTTATAAACTGAGTCCGAAAATTATGCTTTTAACCCTCGACTTCTAAAATGGTGGCAATTAGCTCTTCGAACCCAACACCCTGCATATATATTTATTTATTTTAGGCTACCATTCGTCCATTAATTTATTTATTTATTTAATAAATAAACGAGGCTTTGCATATATGTTATTTGGGATGGGTTGAGGTGAGGCTGCTTCGTGCGGTAATCCAACAAAGCCGGGAGCATTCCAGTTACGGGCTAAGGGAGACTCGTATTGTGGGCTTGATGGCAAGCCAGATGTGAGCTGTGGGCCGAAAGCAATCCAGACTCACACTGTGGGCCCAGGGGGTAATCCAGTCTGTAAAGTTGTGGACCCATTACATGCTGTTCAGTTTGATATGATATTGCTGACATGGTTATGTGGATTGTATGTGTATCGGTATTTTGGGGGAGCTCACTAAGCTTTTGGGCTTATAGTTTCAGTTTATTATTTCAGGTACATCAGGGGATCGTGGCAAGGCGAAGCCATGATCGTACAGCTCCTCACTTTTTTATGATTTTGTTTCTGGGATACTCTGATATGATACATTTTGAAAACAAGCTTGTAATAGTTAATGGATTTGAAATGTTTTTTAAAAGTTTGAATTGGCTTGAATTTTTATGGGTGTTACAAGTTGGTATCAGAGCCTTGGTTTGAGTGAATTAGAGGAACATTCATGTGAATCCAGTCTCAAATCAAGGAAAGGTTTTCAAAATGATTTCTAAAATGGTTTTCAAAATAAGTAAAGGATGATGCAGGGTGTATGATCAGCCAGAGCCAGTAAGTAGACCCTAAAATACCATAAAGTTATTTGATTATGTGATATGTTAGAACAGGATGCTAGTACTAGGCTAGGGATCTTCAGGAATTGCATGATAGAATTACCTGATTACATGATGCCTGCTAGCCTAGGGTTTCGTTTATATGAGATTAACATCATTACTGTAGCTGTCTGGTGTATACCTCATGGTTGTACATAATCAAGATCTTATAGCCTGAGAATGTTTTATTCGACCTTAGGGTAGGATCGGATATTCGAAAGTCTATAGGGTCCAGCATTATGTACGGCTAGCATACACTAGTGCCGCAGGGTTGATGGAAGTTTCATGGATAGCTGGGTTGTGAGAAGTCGTGAGGCCAGTCGTGAGATAGTTTAGCATTCCCCTAGGAATGAGGGTTGGGTGCTAGCTATGTTATGTATATTGTTAGGGTGTTGTGGTGATACTTAAGACAAATACGGGTAGGTGTGGAAGGTAGTATGGGCCCGTACTACTGAAAGCATATGACCCATACACATAGAAAGGAAGTCATAACCCCTGGGGTTTAGTCGGCAGTTGGTCTCCTACTGTTATGCGATCATCTAATATATGTTGGTGTGCTTCAGTATGGTGATGACGAGACGTTTTGTGACTGCATCCGGGTTTGGATCAGGATCAGGGGATGGAGGCCAGGAGGTGTCGGTAGCTCATGAGTGTGTGGTACAGATGAAGATAGATGAGCTAGACGCCAGGATTTGAGAGGTCCTGCATGATAAGGTTGCCACTTTGTTCCGGGAATAGCTACCGGAGATGTTTGGGTCTATAAAGACGGCTATGGTTGAGTACTTTGACGAGCGTTACGCAGCCCTTGCAGAGACGGCTGTCGCCGCAGCTGCATCAGCTGTAACAGCGACAGGAGGAGGTGGAGCTGGACGGGGTTTCCAGTACTGGGACTTCGATAACACGAAGCCCCCGACATTTGATGGTACTCAGGATGCGATTAGAGTTATGAGGTGGTTATCTGACGTGGAGGGTTGTTTCTTAACTTGTTCATGTCCTACTGACCAGAAGGTCAGATGTGCCCTGAACCTGCTGAGGCTATGGGCCAAGGATTGGTGGAGACTAACAACCGGATTGTACACTGATGATCAGAGAGCTGCTATTACTTGGGAGCAGTTTAGGGAGATGTTTCGTGCCCGCTATGTTCCACGGGTGGAGCGGGAGCGATTGGCTCAGGAGTTTTTGAGTTTGAGGTAGGATGGAGAGTCGGTGATGGAGATCACCCATATGCTCACAAAGAGGGTGATGTTCTGCCCAGATTTTGCTTCCGAGCAGGCTCAGATGACTTGTTATCTGAGCATGCTCAAGACTGACATCCGTCATTTTGTGTCTACCCAGCGATATGATACTCTGTTGGAGTTGCAGGAGGCCACTAAGTGGCATGAGTTGGAGATCGAGCTGCAGTTGAGGGAGCAGCGTCCGGCCCCGACACAGTCTCATCCGGCGCCGAAGCGGTCTAAGACCGATGATCATAGGACTGGGGGTCAGCAAAGCCGCACATGTAGGAAGTGCGGTAGGAGTCATTCGGGAGTATGTAGAGCGGGTAGCGGATGCCACAGGTGTGGCAAGGAGGGGCATTATGCGAAGGATTGTCACCAGGGCGCCCCGGTTACGGGTATGAAGTTATGCTACCACTGTGACCAGGTTGGCAATGTGAAGGCCAACTGCCCATTGCTAGCCACCAAGCCGGTGCGGGTTCCAGCCCCAGCTATTTTGAGGATCGCTGATGGGAGGCCTGTTAAGGCCGAGCCTCCGAAGGCTCAGGGGCGTGCTTTCCAGATGACGGTAGAAGAGGCCAGAGCAACGCCGGATGTGGTTGCTGGTATGTTTCTCTCCTTTACCTCATGTATTATATCTGTGTTATGCTTATATTTGGTACATGTGCTTAGGTACGTTTTTAGTAAACTCCTTACCTGCTTTAGTTTTATTTGACTCGGGGGCGATTCGGTCTTTCATTTCTCAGATGTTTAGTAGGGAGTTTGGTATGCCAGTTGACGAGCTAGTGTGTCCGTTGCGAGTTTCTATCGCCAACGAACATGGAGTTTCGGCTTCTTAGGTCTCCTAACGCGTCGTCAACATAAAAAAATGAGAAACAACTAACCCACCTTCACCAATTTTGAGACCTTTTAAAAAACCTGCATCAATTCATCTTCGACTGCCACATGAAGAGATTCCATAGCCAAAATAAATAAAAAAGGTGAAAGTGAGTTTCCCCGTCTCAAACCTTGTCTTATATGGAATTCGTCAGTAGGACTTCCATTCAAAAGAACAAAAGATCTAGCATTCCCCCGAACAACCTTTAATCAACACAATCCACTTGTCTGACTGATGAGTTTTATAGGTTATAAATCTATGCATGAGGCAGAAAAACACTTAACTCTTAAGTTTACATGCAAACTATTTGGATCTATGTTTTCTCTATTTATAGCAATAAACTATGAACATCAAGAACCCTAGTGGTAACTTATTATAACTAAAATATACATAGGATTTGGGTTACGTACCTCACGATTATTGTAGCAAATTATCACACCAATATCCTTCTTAAAAACCTTGAAAAGCAAGCACCAAAAGTTTAGTGCCTAATGGTTTGTACCTAAAACCCTAGAATGAATAGGAGAGAGGGGAGAGGAAGAGAAATTTTTTCCTAAGCTTGTAGGTAAAGTTATGAATGAAAATAACGAGCCAAGGGGTCCTATTTATAGTTTAGGTAACTTGCAGGCAAAGCTATGTTTGAATTAATTAAATAATAGATTTAATCTCAATTCAAATCATTTCCTTATCTGCATCCAGGAGGCTTCTAGAAACCCTAAGAACCCCTCCAAAACCTTCCATGCCATGGAGGGTTCTAGAATTGCTTCTTTTGTTCAACTATTGAATAATTACAATTCACCCCTTGTACCTTTAATTAATTCCAATTAATCCTGAATTAATTTCAGATTAATTCTAATTAATAATTAATTAATTCGAGATGATTTCTTATTAATTTAATAACCATATAAATTAACAAATCAATTATTTAACTACTGATCTCATGTTAATATATTAATCACATAACAAATTAACATATCAATTATTTATTCCAAATTAATATATTAATCACATAATATATTAACAATTCATCCTTCTCTCTCTCTCTCTCTCTATATATATATATATATATATATATATATATATCCCTATCTCCCTTCTCTCTCTCTCTCTCACACACACACACTCTCTCTCTCTCCTAATATCAGTTCTAGCTATTTCTAGTTATGAGGGTAACCCAAAAAGGCTTTGCTTCTATTTGCATGTTTATACCAATTTAGTTATGAACTTAGACACCCTAATCCAACAATCTCCGACTGGGATAAGTCTATAAAGACAATTACAAGTATAACCAAACAACAAATAGTGTTTTCCAAAGCAACTGCTAAACTATGATATAATCAAACATTGGTCCTAAGATAAGTGAGCAAATTTTCCTTTGTTCTGCAAGATATCGTATGGACATGAGACATGGATTACAATCAATCTCATATTCCAAGATTCTGTTTCTCGATTTTCCTGATTTATGATGACTGAATGCATACTACTAATTGAACACATCAATTTAGTATGGGCTCGGTCAAGCACTTCAGATTTCGACAAAAAATCATCGAGGGGCCCAAAGATATCGCTTTTCATGTTAAGGAAAAAAGGAACAAATAAACTTCGACTTATATACTTGTATCTTTTACTCACCAAATCATACATGACACTACGTTTTATGACATCATGTCACTGATGCGTTTTCGCAATACCAATGCATAACTGAATTGTAAATTACAACTTATATATATATATATATATATATATATATATATATATATCTGTTTGAAGAATAAAATATTTTATATATATATATATATATATATATATATATATATATATATGTTTGAAGAATAAATTATATTATCGTATCAGAATTACTTATGATAGAAATCCATGAAGTAATTCTCTTAGTGTGGGTTTATCCAATACTCAAAATCCTCATTTTTCTAAGTACTCATGAACATTGTAGCAATCTTATTGAAATGTATAATCCCCATAGACAATCTACAATTTAATTTTATGACAGTCTTAATTCACTACTTACTTCCAAAAGTATGAGCGATTGTAGAATTCAAATATTCAAATCATTCAGGAAATGAAACATGCAAAGTGAAACACAATAATAAACCAATTGATTATGGTATTATCTTTTTGAATATAAATAAATCATTATTATTTAATCATGATAATAATTACAAATTTATTCATTGTATATTGTTTCGAGTAATGAACTAACTACGTGAATTAAATAACATCAGTCATGTGAACATGCATACTATGCCTCTCTATGGCCCTTCCTTTGTGAACAATTCAATTGGTCATAACTCCAATCATGCTCATTTCATAATTCCAAATTCTTATCACTATCTGAGATGTGGTGGAATTCTAATTTTACATGTATTGGTCTCCTATGATATCGAGATTTCAAGGTCTCAAATATTGAGTCTTTGATATTACAAAATATTCCACTGGAACTTTGTTAATAGAAATAATTTCATGGTAATGAAGTTTCAAATTCAAGATACATTCCATGAACAGATTTCTTGCATTAAAGTTTCCAACTCACATGTAGATTTTACAATCATATCCCATTATGGAAACATTTCTATATTTCCATATGACCGTCGTTTCTGATCAAGAATCATCTCAATCCAGAAACGTGTCACTATGGTCCATCCTAAATAATATCACACTTCTAACTGTCCACAAGCAACCAATATTTGGTAAAACCTCGGAATGTTCTTAATTGTTTTTTAACAACTTTAGCCGCACAAAATTCTAATCATTTTCTCACAATGTTCAGGGTATTTGAAAAATAAGAATTAGTGAATATTATAGCATATATAATCGATCCTCTATCTGAAGCATAGGGACTCAATTCATTTTGTCTCACATAAGGGTTTGGTATCTGTTCAGTCTCTTGCTATAATATTTCTATATAACGAATTTCCTATGTTGAAACATTTCAACATGATATTCATATATGTCTTTGACTAAGTCCTTTTAAACTATACAATTTAAACCTTTAGATTCGAAACAAAGTATGAGTTCCCTCTCCCTTAAGCCTACTATAGTGAAACAATTCCCAAACTTTACAATTTGCAAAGTGGAGACATCGTTCCCTACGAACAGTATTGTAAACATGAAACATTGACATAACAATTATGCTCCCACTAGCTTTGACATGTACCCAAAAATCAACTGGACTTCTAGAAATCAATATTAACGACTTTCTTATAGAAGTACAGATTTCTGTTACGCAATGCTTCAATAAGTCTTTAATTTGACTTCTTAAGCTTATACACCTTAATTAGATAACATATGTGTGTGTTTAAATTCTTCAAGACTGACATATATATGTTGAAACAATTTCATGCCATTCCTCACAATTCAAAATATGAAGATGGACGTCGTAATCTATTATGAATTTGAGAATGCAATTAACACGACCAATATACATATTGATCTTTATCAGATCCTTAAAATCTATCAGCGAAAGTATTTCCTCATAATCATTTTCATGAATAAGAGTGAAACCTGTTCCAACTAGATTTTATAGTGTATATATTCTCATCCATGTGAATCTATCATTTCCAACCTTCAATCATCAAACAAGGTTTAGGATAAAACCAAATTCAAATTTAGCTTTCCTTTCTGGATTGGTTTCGCCATTATGAATTTCTTGTCCTCTGGCAGCACAAGGGCCTACCAGTGCTTCAATGTTGTTAGAAACTCACCCATATTGATCGATGTACTTTCACTGACCAATGTGTTTTGCTTGTGTAGTTAAATAGAAACATAGAACTCATAAGCATTCCCAACTCAACTAGAAGTGCACAGAATTAAGAATGTGTCAATCGAACACGACATGTTATCGACCTCAGGTCGCTTGCTAGTGAAAACTAAAATGTTTATTGTCGATTGATTCTTGAAACTCTCAACATCAATATAACTCTCACTGACTTCTTGACATATGAGTTTTTTCTCAAGGAACATTCCTCGACGAGCTAAAACAAATATTCAAAATTTCATGTGGATTCTCAACAAGAAAACACTTCATAGAATAGGTCTCATTTTATTTTTTGTTTCTCGATTAACGTAAACATCAAAACTCTAATTCTATATGTACTTGAGTAAGAAAATATTATTACTCCATATATTACGAGGTGTTATCAACCTTCTTGGTTTGGAATGAGTTTCAGGATGTGATTCATAGTTACTAGAGCATTGCTCTAAAACTTGGTTGGAAAGGTATTTAGTAATTTATGACCCAGACTATCTAGTAATTTATGCATCTCTCTTCTAGTACCCTTCATTTTGTGACCCAGAGATTTTGCAATCGAAAGGTATTTAGCAACACCATCTTAAAGAGAAGCATCACTCCTTTCCAAAAAATATCGCATTTAAATCTTTGTTATGTTGTTTACCCTTAAATATAGAAGTTTGGGATAAAGAAGAAACATCTCTTCCTTCCGTATTATGTGAGCTAGTATCTCTATCATCATAATCAACAAAGACCTTGCCACCGAAACCAAGTTGTTTAGACAATGATCATGAGTCTAAATTCCCCTTTTAAACATCATGGTGATCACCGACATTATCGACTTTATTTGAACTACTCACACACTCCTTGAATTCCATATCTATTCCCATTTTCTCATTTGCCACCAAAGAATTAACGTCCTTTGCAATATGTTGCTTTTCAACAACGACTTCCCCCTCCACATACTCATTGTTCATATTTTGACTATGCTTATTTGGCGGTGACTCAATAAAACTATCTCCACATCCTCTAAATATTCGTTATCATATTCATCAACTTTCCAATCTCCTTTGTTGTTATCATTAACATCATCATTTCCCCCTTCAATAATAACACCAACTTTCTTCAATCTAGGAGGTTTCCAAGAGAAAGTTTCCCGAACTCGAAACGGAAACTCCACCTGGTTGATTACTACTATAGCGTTCCCATACACCATCCTAATTACATTTGTTTTGATGTATACCCGACCCACATTGATACTATTTTTTCGGATCATCATCAACAAATAAGACTTTCCCCCATTTACTAGCTACTTTCAGAAATTCCTTAACCGATCAGAAGGCAGTAGGTAACTTTTTAATCTCAACCCAAATGACTTGATATCGTACTATAAACGAATTAGCCTACACTCTAAATGCATTAAATATCTTTTTAAAATGTAATAACAAGGTTGATTTGACGATTGATACCAATCTAACTAACCGAAACATCACTCAAATGTTTATTTTTAGTTACAATTGTTTTTACAAATATATAAATTTATGTGTATTTTTTTTCATTATATATATATATATATATATATATATATATATATATATATATAAAATTTAAATATTTATTAAATATTTTTTTATTTAATGAAATTTCTATTTCATTAATATAACGTTTAATTGTGACATTTTTTAGGCTTTTCAATGGTTTAATTGCTTTAAATAGTTGATTCAATGCAATTAAAAAGGAGAAACATCCATTAAAGTTCTATTATATTAACATTTAATCGTGAGATTTTTTAGGCTTTTCAATGGTTTAATTGTTTTAAATAGTCGATTGGATGCAATTAAAAATAGAAATATCTTCTATTATATTATTCTAATTTATAAATAAGTACTAACTACCATTTGTTTATGAAAAAAGTGATTAAAAAAGACGTTGTAATCCTTTTCTGTAAGACATTTTATATGTTGCATTGCTGACCTGAACGTCTAAATATTAATGAGCTAAGGCAATTTTCATAAAGTCTCATTATGTTACTAAAATTTAAGAATACATACCAAACTAAAATTTGTTTACGAAAAAACAAAAATTACCAATAAAAATGATGATTTGACCTTTTTATCCCTATGAAATAGGATCGGGTGATGACTCATTTTAAAGTGAGGGCTCGTGAGGACACCTTAAAAAAATCTAAAAAAAATACAAATCATAAAATCGAATATAGATCTATGTCCGGGAGAAAAAAAATTGGATCATTAAAATGAATCATGGATCATAATGATGCAAAAAAAATAATTAAAATTGAATCATTGATCAATTTTAATGATGCAATTTTTTTTCTAATTTTTTTTTCTCCCGGACATAGATCTATGCTCGATTTTATGATTAGTATTCTTTTAGATTTTTTTTTCAATTTTTTAAAGTGTCTTTACGAGTCCTCACTTTAAAACGAGTCCTCACAGGAACCGGACCCTTATCCCTATGACATAGTGTACGGATTCATTAATGACCTAGAAACATAGTCATTAAATGAGCTTATGACATAGATGTGATGAGTTATATAATGATATGTTTATAAAAAAACTTGATATCATGTTACATTGCATATTTTTTGGAATATTAAATGCATCCAATGAAGGCTGCAATAACTGCATAAACTAACAACAAATTCATCATTTTTATGTTTATAAGAAATTTTTAATTGTCTATCTAATTTATGTAACCCAACATATCCATCTTATCAACTCATTTAATAACTAGACGTTTAGGTCAACAACAAACCGATAAAATGTATGTTACCGGAAAAAAAAAATAGCAAAATCATCATTTTTATTGGTAAATATTTTTTTTTTCGTAAACAAATTTTAATTTGGACTTATATGTACATTAAGGTCAGATGATGGGACATTAATGAAGATTTTCATATATACAACATATTCATCTCATAACTCTATTTAATGACTATGTGTCCATGTCATCAATGAAATCGGTAAAATGTATGTTACCGGAAAAAAATAATCAAATCATCAATTTTACTGGTAATTCATGTTTTTTCGTAAATAAATTTTAATTTGGGAATTATTTGTATATTAAAGTAAAATAATTTGACTTTAATGGAGATTTCCCTCAATACAACATATTCATCTCATGATCATATTTAATGACTACGGGTCTAAGTTATTAACAAAACCGGTAAAATTTATGTTACTGGGAAAAAAATGGTCATATCATCAAATTTTACTTGTGATTCATGTTTTTTCGTAAACAAATTTTGATTTGAACTTACTTCGTAAATTAAAGTAAAATAGTAACATTTTAAAGACAATTCCCTATTAAAAAAGGTAAAAGAGTAACAATGTTCTTTGTATGAGTTATAGGTGATTGTTAATGTTCTTAAAGGCGGTAAAAAGATTAATATTTTAATTTTGGCAATGATGGTTCAAGACTTCACGCATAATAAATAGCGATATTGATATATCTTTTTTATACATATGATTGACTAATAATATTAATAACATCGGGTCCATGCACTATTACGCAACCGTTGTGGATCAATAAAACTATCCATACCAGGATGCCTATGACATGACATGACAGGATTTGAAGCTTATAAGAACAAAATTTTGGAAAAGTTATTTGGAGTGATTTATCCAAAAGTTATTTAGACAACGAAACATGTACGAACAAAACTTAGGAAATGTTTTTTGAAGTGGTTTTTCCAAAATACTTTGTATGTCCATCTTTAAAGTTCTTGAAAAAGTTACTAGAATGCTGGAAAGTCTATGATATGATGCAGGTTTTTCTAAGGAGGTGAAGTTGATGAAAAAGTATTTGTTAGATAATGGATCTTTAATAGGTGGAATAGATTGTTTTCCAAAAAAAATCAACATTTTAATGTGGAGAATTTTTCTTGATAGGTGCTAACCATAATTAATTTGTCCAAACTAGGTGTTGATATGGAATCGATTATGTGTCATGTATACCATAATCATGTGATTGATTGTGTGTAGATTCTTTGCGAGGTAGCTTCTCTTATTTGCTCTTTTATTGGTCAATGGTAGGATCTCCGAATTCTCGGTAAAGTAGTGGCTCTCTTGGGCGGACTTGGTGAATTTGATGGTCGCGTAGAGCTCTGGTTGTTTGGATGCAATTTGTTTGACTTTTTTTTTGGGTGTTTTCATACATGAATTCAATGATATTTTGGATCACATTAGTGTAATGACACTATTATTAATACAATAGTCTCGCAATTATTATTATTTTACTCGTGCTTACAAAACAGAAGCTAAAAGTAAATTTGGTTGTATGGTTTACAAAACTAAATGTTAGCTATTGTTTCCTTTTGATTGTTTTCCTTTTTTCTAATCTCCTTGCAAGTTAAATAAAACCATACATGTTAACGATAATTTCTATTTTCCGTATAAATCTTGATAAGTAAATTGTGAAATTATAATAGGCATAGGCATGGCCTTTCTTGACGTTAATGCCAACTTGTATTATATACTAAAAACGGTGTTCTCAATACTATAGGACAATATATACTAAAACCGAAACCGTTGTGTTAGTATGTAAATTATTATTATTTGAATATAATAAATAGTTTAATGAACTAAAAAGGTCATTTGGATGTTGATAAGAGGCATTGTTATGCTATTATGAAAGGCTAAGTTTGAATTTTTCTAAATTATTTGGATGGTTAAGATTCATTTGAACTTATTATATTATTTACGTATAAAAATTAATTCTTTAGTCAACTTGAATATTTGTGAGATGAGGGGGACAAGAAGAAGCAGAAGCAAGCATATGCATAATATTTAAAATAAATTAATCATAGAATGCATCGATATATAATTTATTAGGGTTTAAAATAGGTTATTATTATAAATATAATCGATTTTTTTAGATTTTTATTTGCTAATCTAAGTTTAAAAAATATCAATAAATGGCTAATTATTGTACAATATATCGTTTAATGTAGTACATTAACTTCATCCTTATTACCCTCAACAAATAATTTGGCAACTTATAAACAATTTCTTGTTAATTTTTAAAGTTTAATAATCATTATAAAGATTAGGAAAAGCTGGTTTCTAATCTTTGGATTTATTTCATCTAGAAACTCCAATACTTTTGGGTCTCTTTTGTAATTCAGACAATCTTCGGAAAAGAGTTAAAAACTTTTTAAATGAAAATATTATTTTGTTTTATTGGCCTAATCTTAGTAATTTATGAGCATCGATGTCTGGTGATACTAATAAGACATCCTATTGACCATTTCATAAAAAGTTAATTTATAATTAATTACTTATAATCAGCTTTTTCGGAAAACAATACAATTTCAACCAATAAAAATATTTTAAAATTCAATTAGGGTGTCCATATGGTAAAATGAGGTGTCGTTTTAATCAACCCCTTAAATTACTTGTCGACCAAGAAACATAAATAATTATTAATAAAAAAAACTAGATAATAGCAAAAGATAAAAATAAGTATTCTATTGCACCCAAAAACCACTTTCAAAAACTTTCATGACCATAAGACGGGGGAATGGTGCCACAAAATGTGCACTCATTTCACTGTCATGTTGGCAGCATGTCATTCTTTGCCACAAAAGTGTGGTTTTATGTCACATACAAGAGAATGGTAGTGTCGCACTCCTTTATTTATTTTTATTTTTAAATAAATTAATTTTTTAGCTTTAATTAAAACAAAAGATTTCATTAGTTACAAATAAAAACCATTACATTACTTAAAAAAATGGCATTAAAAAAATGTTAGAAAATTAAAAAATAAAAAATTAGAAAGCTTAAACCTACAACTTAAAAAAACACACATCAAATGATTAAAAACTAGAAATTAAAAAAGACTAGCGTAACGTTTTTTGACGTCCTCCTTCATTGCCAAAACAACTTGAAGCTCATCCCCGGTCATATTCGGCGTGTCCATCGCTAGCACTCTTATGTCACTGTCTCTTTGTTTCTGAGTCTTTATCCAAAGCAAGTTGCAAAGATTTATCCATTTTATCTTTTATGGCTCGCACATTCTTGCCCATTTCTTTCAAGTTATGTGACTTTAACGCTTTGCCATTGCATTTGCTTTTTGTTTTGTCCCTTCCCATCGGTCGTCGGGGGAGGGGGGGGGGGGGAGAGGGGACATTTGAATGGGCTCATCATCGTTGAGGTCGAAACCAACACGAGTATTCGATGTAGTGTGATCAGATTTTGAAGTTCTTGACCGTTTTGATCCACTATCGATGTGGATACTAACATTTCTTGAGGTTCCCACATTTTAGATTCCGTCTTTTCTTTTCTTTTATTTCATGGCTAAGAGGGTTGAGTTTGTGGAACAAATTCGGGTTCAGATTCGAAAATGGGTGTTTGTAGTTGTGTAACATCCCAAGTCCAAATATATCTTGTAAAACCTTGATCTTTTGAGATACTATCCATTTTGGCCCTTATTAGGGAAAAGGTGGTAAACGAGTACGCGGGGTGTACTAGAGTGTACGCTCAGCGTACTCGAATGCATGCATGTGACGCGGAGGCCACCTAGTATGTTGGTCGTACCATAGGGTACGCTGGGTGTACTAGACCCAAAATGAAACCCTAATTGCAATTGATCTCCTTATTTAAAGGACATGATGGCCTTATTTCGGGCCACCATTCCCAGACACCAAACCCTCCTAACCCTAAATCTTCGTCCTTATAGTTGGAGAGTGCATTTGGGAGCTTGTGAGTGTAATCTTGTGTTCTTGAAGTAGAGAAGGAGCTTGGAGAAGAAGTTGTGAGAGCCCTAGGAGTTTGGATCTGAGCTTAGCTGTGTGGAAAGCTTCACAAAAGGTATAAAGCTTCAAGCTTTCTCATTATATTTTTTGGTTCATTCATATGGAGTATTTTAGGGTTTTGTCCCAAAAGATGAAGACTTTATGAGATAATGAGCTCCAGAGACCTTGATCTACCCCTTTTTAGTGTATTTTGTGGAGTAGAGTCATAAAAATCCAATCTTGGACGTTAGAAGTGAGCCATGCATGAGTTAAGAGCTTCATAAGGAAAGGGGATGGGTGTTTTGGGTGTTTGTGACCTAATTAGCCATGCAAAGGCTTAAAGTCACTGACTTTATGGATTAAGAGACATTAGGGAGTCCATATCTGAGATATGAGCCTATGTCTTAACTGATTAAGACCAAAAGTGTGAGGAGAGTGAAATTGCGACGTACGCTAGGTGTAATCCCAGTACGTGCAGCGTAGGGGTCGAGCATCCCCGATGCCTGTATGACAGCCGAGTACACCCAACGTAGAGAGTTGGTACGCGCAGCGTACTCCCTGTCGTTGACTTTCGTTTGACTTTTAGGGTTTGGTCAACATGTGGTCTATTAAGCCCATGGAGGGGTAAAATGGTCTTTTAGCCTTCTATAAGTGCATAGAATGGTTAGTATAGCCTTGTGAGAGCCATTATTAATTAGGGAAATTATTGTGTGTATTTAGGTGGAGGCTAGACCGGTGATTCGAGTTCGAGATTATCCGGCTTCTTACGAGGTGCGTCTTCTCACTATACTTTACCTAGAGTGGTAATTATGTGTGACCATAGGGTCTTATGTGTTTGCTTAAGTTATGTATTTTCTGTGTGATTTGTACTATGTGCTATATTATGAGATTCTTAGACCGAACCAGAGGTTCCAACGAACTATGAGACCGGAGGGTCCTCACTTAGACCAGATTGGAGGATCCAACGAGCAATGAGACCAGAGGGTCCACACTTAGACCAGACCAGGGGGTCCAACAAGCTGTGGGACTGGAGGGTCCAACTGAGATTCATTGACCGGAGGGTCTTGCAGAGCTATAGCCTCGAGTGGCTAATTATATGTGCATGGTATTTTAGGAAACTCACTAAGCTTCATGCTTACTGTGTTATGTGTTATGTGTTTCAGGAACTTCCGAGGATCGAAGGAAGGCACCGGCTTGATTGTACACACACACCGGAGCTGGAGTCATATTTATTATTGGATCCTGGATTTGTGATAAACTATTTTTGAAATTATGTTTTGACATTGATACTTGAAGTTTAGGAGAATTGTGATAAGTAATTTAGTGTGTTTGAAAAATGAAAATTTGGTTTGAAAGTTTTACATCATTACAAGTTGGTATCAGAGTCTTGGTTTGAGGGATTCGGATGCACTTTCGGGCATGTCCGAACTCAAACAGAGGATTTGAGAAAATTTTCAAGAGAAACGATTTTTCTAAAATGAGTAAGAGTTTCTAAGAGAAAAACAAGGAAGAGCAGTGTGTACAACCAGCCAAAGCCCGAATGGTGATTTCCCAAAATACCCTTACTTTCTGTGTTATGATATATTTATGAGATATTATGCAATATGTTATGCATGCTAGAGAGTAGGCTAGGTATGTCATAATTTAGGACTAGAGTGGCCTTATTTGTGATGCCTTAGCCTAGGGGTTACTGCTACCAGTGATATGCTTTGTGTGCAAGTATGTAGTAGAGAGGAGCTTATGAGAGGTCTACTAAGAGAGTAGTCTGTGTTTGGCGAGATATAGAGTACTTGTAAACTAGGATCCTAGGAGGAAGACTTGGAAAGGATATAGATGCGGTGTGGAAGGTAGTATTAGGCCCGTACTATTGGAAACACCGGATCGGTGAGCGGTCCAAGTAAGAATAATTAGGGTGCTAAGGAACAAGTAGGGGCGAGTGATAGAGTGTGAGTATTCTTGATCGAGTCTCTGATTATTTTGTGTTATGTTTCAGAGACATCATGGTGGGTACGCGCCACAACCTTGAGAGTAGTGGAGTTAGCAATGAGGAGATTCGCGGGATGATTCATGATGAGGTGGCCGCTGCTATCCGAGAGACTATCCTAGAGATGTTTGGGTCTATCAAGACCACACTGACTGAGATGTTTGATGAGCGATATGCTACTGTTATTGAGGCGGCTGTTGCTGCAGCCACCGCAGTTGTCACTACTGCCAGGCCACAGGGGGTGACTCGTTGTTGTACCGAGAGTTCAGCAACACGAAGCCACCAGAGTTTATTGGGACTCAGGATCTGATTGATGCGATGAGATGGATCTTTGATATCGAGGGGTGTTTCTATACTTGTTCATGCCTGGAGCATTTGAGGGTACGGTTCGCGCTAAACCAGCTTCGCTTGGGGGCGAAGGACTAGTGGAAGTTTGTGACAGCCAGCTGCACTTCTACAGAGCTCACTGCAGTGACATGGGAGAGGTTTACTACGATGTTTCGAGATGAGTATGTTCCCCCGGTGGAGAGGGAACGGTTGGCCTAGGAGTTTCTGTCCCTCAAGAAGAGATCTATACAAAATAATGAGAAAGTGCAAGCTTTATACTTTTCCTAGAAGCTTTGAAGTGAAACAACCTCAGATCTAGCAACACCCTCATGTCCTTTGGCTTGGAAATCTTCTCTTCTCTTCACAAGATGCACCAAACACTCATAAATAACAATGCACTCTCTCTCTCTCTAAGCTCAAAGGTCATTTAGGGTTTCCTCTCAAGGGAAGGTATCCGCAAATGAGGATATAAGTGCCTTTAAATAGGCTCCAACCCTAGGAAATTAGGGTTTCTTTGCCCAGAACCTTCTCGGCGAGCCAGCTCTCTGACTCGTCGAGTCCACTCATTTATTCCACGAGGCCAACCCGACCCGACTCCATGAGTCGGACTCACAACTCGTCGAGTCACTCCATACATCTCAAGGTTAAACACACACAATAATGCATCTAAAGGTCTGAATGTTATAATTCTCCCCCACTTGAATTAAATTTTGCCCTCGAAATCGCTTCTCAACGTCACATACATTGAACCCAACAACCCAAAAAGTACCACCAAAGGATCTCATACCATACCACTAACTTCCTTCATAGACACCTAAAACCAAATAGGAACTCCCAAACCCGGAAGAGGACATACACTCCTGATGCTACGATACTCCTTCTGACTCACCAAAATCTGAAACTCTAGAGGCCTGTCTCACTGCCAAGTTGCCCTCTCAAGCTATCACCATGTCATTCGCTCCTCGAATAACAGACCCTGAAAACTCATTGCCCCTCTGATTCTCTCGTTGCGACTGCTAGAATAACGTCCAAGCCCAAAAATTTGCCACCGATCACTCATACCAGACATACTAAGCGATCCATGTCATACTCCAAGGAGCAAAAGTATTCATATCTTACCAGGGACTCATACACTGTACTCCTATCAGAACCCAACTTCTCAATGAGCTCTCAACACCATGTCCTCAGACACAAGAAAATGATCATGCTCGCTCAAAAGTGTCCTCTGGCATCTAAAATCATAAGCCCCAACTTCCTCTCCAATATCACTTTCAACACTTAGTACCAGGTCAACTCCCGACCCCAGAGTTGAACCTCCAAAGGTTACCCATTGCATGCCCCAAAATGTCTCACTGACTTCCTTCTCACAACCACTATCTCGAAGTTTGCTTTACTCCAAACGGATACCACAATCCCAACTATAATCGTCTCACCCTCGACCTCTGTCGTCTACTACTCATTAGTTACATGTGTCTCACGGTCCTTCCCATACAAATAAACTGGCCCACTCAGGTCTAAGACATCAGATGACACACAATACCCTTCAAAATGAAACCCCTTTGAATCCAGAATCTCATTCGCCTTCTCAATACACCACCAAAGCCAAAATCAAACTCGAGAGTCTGGTCCGACACAAAATTGGAACCACTCGCCCCAATGAAGCACTCAACTCATGACCCATGACCTACAACCCCCGTGTACATCACTACTCCAACTCCTATTGATTGCGATAACCACCACTTAACTCAGAATATAACGATCCCCGACAAAAATAGAGACCCCGGTCACGCCCATGGTCCGACCACCAGGATCCTAAAGACTCGAATAATGAGGTTGCTCAAGCCTAGGAACTCCCCTGAGTCATGCCCTGACTAGTGAATACTACGACTCCTCATAGATTCACAACACTTCTCGCTCTCTACTTGGTGAATACTACAGCTCCCCGCAGTATCATAACACCCTCTCGCTGACTGGTGAATACTACGGCTCCCCATAGTATCACAACACCTCCTCGCTGACTGGTGAATACTACGGCTCCCCATAGTATCACAACAAGCTCTCTCACTGACTGACCATGGGCTCACTCCATGGTTTTCCCTAGATAATCCGAAGTGATTACTCCTACTTGGATTTACTCACCCTCTTATCCCCCTTAATCTCCTCCTCGAGTCATCACCCTACTGAGTTCACTATCGAATACTCCACGGACCAACATATATAGGTACATACACCCACCCAGGTTAAGCATCATCACTCCTGACGACAAGCATTGCGACCAACACTTTTCTCGCTGCAATTCACATTCTTGGATACTCCCGTTTGATGACAATTAGTTGAAGGGCTCCCGCTGGAACCATAGCCGCTTGATACTCCACTTGCCAATTCATAACTCAAGTCTCAAAATAATCATAAATTCATGGCATTCTACTCGGATACCTCAGTACACCATCGCAGAACCACACGATGTCTTGCCTCAACCACTGATATCCTACTTACAACATCATACTCAGATACAACAATGCATCCTTCCAGAATCTCATAATTGATCTTCCTCTCACACAACTCGAAACTTTGTAATATTTCAAATTCTCAATTGAAACACGTAGGAATCGTCAATGACTCAGAACACGTTGACGACCATCCGAAATTCCCTCCTCTATTGCTCACAACCCATGCAAGAATACACATACCGACCCTGAAGTTGGTTTCCCAATCAACTTCTACCCTTCCCAGAGTGCAAATAACAATCCATACATTGAACCAGAAATTCTCAACCGCCGAAACTATCCTTACGAGCCACCCACCTCGCATTTACCATTACAACCTTGAAGAATTCCTAACCACCACAAGGTCTCCGTCCAACGGCCTCCTGCCGCGGAGACACTCATCCTTTCCTGAACATGTACAACATACATTATCTCGCTCTGCACCTCACCTCGACCACCAATAACCCTGGTCTTATGTATCCGAACTGTAGGTCACTATATTCAGTCCTCTAACCGCTCTTGAAAAAATATTTGATACTCTCAACAAAATACCATCCTCTCCCCCACTCAGGGCTCGAACCATCACCATTTGGCACACCAACAATCTATGCTACCTACTGTTCCACCAGGTACATCACACTTACTCATGAAAAGTACCACATAACACTCGATGATCTTCCCGATAGAGACCAAGCAACTCCAAACATCCCGAATCTTAGATAAAATCCTCAAAAACTTCCCAACGTGTCATCCAAAATCTCACACTGACACACTACCGGACATCTCAACTGTCCCATAGTATCCATGACTCTCAGTTTGAAAATAGTGAACTATCACACTCCTCATCTTCGACTCCCCAACCAACGTCCCTTCATAAGAATTTTCATGAGAGCAGAGACCTCACCCCCACACCCGATATCCATCATAGACAATGGGTGTCACCGCCCCAATATACTCCTCTTGATTACTCGACACTGTTGTTAATCATATGCCCTACTATCCTCAAATAGGTTATATCCTTTTCCTTGACCATCTCAGTCCCCAATGATGACCCTATCATGCTATAATATTATATTGCGGCAGACATACTGCCTAGATACTCAGGTGAAAGATCGCAACCAACGCTAGCCCACAGGGTTTACCTCCAAAATCAGGTCCCGGAAGCTCAATATTTCTTCTGCTTCTCACAGAAAATAGCACAACTCTGGTCACAGAAAGTGGCATCTCCACTATCGGCCAATTTCTCAACTCAGACCGTAATCCTCCATAAAGCACCATCTTTACTCGCCCCTCAGTCTTGCGACTCCAACTGTCATCTCACCACAAATCTCTAGAAAACTAACTCAATTTCCCTCTCAAGGTATGATCCACTAAAACTCCTTCAACATGACCCACTGGCTCCACACTCTATCACATCTGACCTCAGTCTAATTAATCTTAACGGGATAACTGATAAACCAGAAGTAGTAACCGCCACGAATCATGGTACTCGAACCATGATATCTCCTCTCAATCTGCTACTTAGAACCTCTGGAATTCTCCCTGTTTTGAGTATGGGTCCTCTGCTTTCAGTAGTACGGGCCCATACTACCTGCCACATCAACCCATACTTTCCACACGGATCGTTCTAGATTTTCTAAGTAGTTGCTCAACCTCCTCAATCACTAATCCCACCACGCATGTTCGCTCTCCAGCGAAACACTCTCCTATATTAGCATACTCATCTAACTAAGCTAACTCCCTAGGCTCTTCCTAGGTTCTCACACTTCTTTGCCATCACCTGCTGAAGAAATCCCCATGATACCAACCATCTACCTCCTAAATATCGTCATATTCACTTAGTAGCTGACTCCCATCATCGAGAGTTCTACAAATCATGAAGCAAGCAGCATTCAGGCATCAAATAATCTCCACCAGCATGTAAAACTACTCTAGGTTACAACTCTATTTGCTCTGCTCCCACTCAAAAGGTCTCACCGAACTCAAGCAACTCTACCCTACGCGGGTATCTAACTACTCTCTCAGTAGGTTCATCCACTGCTTATCTAGGTATCTCTCCTAGATTACTCCTCTACTAAAAGCTCTACCTCAGAAATATTCATGTTAGATACTCTTACCCAGCACATACTTAAGGCACATAACAGATAGCAACAACTTCTAGGCTAAGGCATCACAAATCAGGCAACTCTAGCCCTAAAATATTCAATACCTAGCCTATCCACTAGCATGCATAAATAGTATCTCATAAGTATCTTATAACACAAAAATAAGGGTATTTTGGGAAATCACCATTCGGGCTCTGGCTGGTAGTACACACTGCTCCTCCTCGTTTTCTCTTAGAAACTCTTGCTTGTTTTAGAAAATCTTTTGAAAATTTTTCTCAAATCCTCAGTTTGAGTCCAGAAATACCCAAAGGTGCATCCGAATTCCTCAAACCAAGGCTCTGATACCAACTTGTAACGCAATAAATTTTCATTTAAAATCACATAATTCCCATAACACATTTCACAAAAATATCATTTATTTAATTTACAAATTCGCAACTTAATAATTGTTTGATGAAATCCAGGATCTTCAAAACATAACTCTTTCACTGGTGTGTACAGTCAAGCCGACGCCTTCCCGCGATCCTGATAAGAACCTAAAACACATAACACATAACACGGTAAGCACTAAGCTTAGTGAGTTCCCCAAAATACCACATACAACGCATTAGCCACTCGAGGCTATAACTCTATAAGACCCTTCGGTCTATGTGTCTCAATGGGACCCCCCTGTCTCATGGCTCGTCGGACCCTCTGGTCCGGTCCCAGTGAGGACCCTCCGATCTCACAGCTCGTTGGACCCTCCGGTCTAGCAACTCGTTGGACCCTCCGGTCCGGTATCAGTATCACATAACATAGCATATATACCAGAAAGACAAAATACATAACTCAAGTAAGCACATAAGTCCATCTGGTCACATATAAGTACCACTCTAGGTAAATTATAGTGAGAAGACTCACCTCGCAAGCTAGCAAGTAACAACCTCGTACTCGGAAATCCCGAACTAGCCTCCGCCTAACACATATGATAACATCTCCAGTTAATACTCTATTCATACTCAAATACACCAAATGCTATTCTCTTTCTCTGACTAACTCTTGAAGTGGATAAAAGACCATTTTACCCCTCCATGGTCTCCATTCCCCATGATTGACCCAACCCTAATGTCAACAGAACTCAAACTCGAGTCAACAGCCCATGTTTGATCCGACTCGTCATGTGCACTCTTGCGAGTCGTCGAGTCCCCTTGTTTTCTCATAAGTCTCAAGAAGTCCAGCTCAACATGTCGAGTTGACCCCTAACTCTCCGAGTTATCACGCAATCAAACCCATCGGGACAAACCCTCACCAACTCGTTGAGTCAGGCCATGGACTCGGTGAGTCCCTTCAGACTCATATCTCATTTAGGCATTTTCAAGGCAGAGAACCTTCCCAAACTCTAGATCTATACCCATAAGGTGTAACGCCTGTGTTTCCGGGCTTGCCTTTTTTAGCAATGTAATAGTCTAGGTTAACCTTTGTAACCCATTTTGAAATAATAAGAATGTATTATTTGAGTATTATGTGTTTTGTGCTTAATTGCTTAATTATGTGGTCTGATTAATTAAGAATAAAAATAAGCGTCAAAATTTAAATGTAAAATAAACTTAATATCTTTGGTTAATGTTGTAGTAGTTGAAACGAGGTTTCCGAATATATATAGAACGCCCAAATCTGACTTCGTATGAGGAAGTTATGATTTATCGAAGTTTCGACTTAGTGGTGTGCAGCCTGAAATACTCGATTTGAGATCGAACGGTTTTTAGTCGAAACAATCTAAATGAGAATCGAAGATCTCATTGTTGGTATCGAAGCGATAAAAAGTTAGGCGAGAACGGACGTCAAACGAAGAAGTTATGAATTTATAACGAAGTTTTTCTGTCGCGGCCTATTAAAAATAAATAATAAAAATAAATTCAAAATTAGCCGACGGAGTCTAAACGAAAGTTGTAGAGCGTAGTCTCACCTTTCCGTGGATATAAAGAACGTCAAAAACGGAGTTCTTATGAAGAAGATATGAATTTCCGAAGTTTATTAATTATTTTGGAATTAAATTAAATCATTAATTCGGAAGCCTTATCCGAAGAGTAGTCACCGATCTGATCCGAGGTACGCGCCGCGTACTCGTGTACGCCCCGCATACTCCGAAGGTGTATACATCGCAGCAAGTGGCTTCGGATACGTAAGCAGTGACGTTTCTCGGACCAGTACGCCTCGCGTACTGGCGTACGCCCCGCGTACGTGCGAGGCTCAGCCCCTATAAAAGGCTTGCGAGGGTAGCCGAGAGTTTTGTTCATTTCTTCTCTTCTCTCTCCCGTTTTGCATCGTTTTGCGTGCCAGAAATACCCCGAAGCCCCGGTATCATACTCTAGCCCCGAGGCAAGTCCCGAGATCCCGAAGATCCCGAGAAGTGCGGTTCCCGAGCCGAAGCTCTGCCCGCGAGAAGTTCGATTTTTGTGGAGATCTTCCAGATCTGCTGTGGATTACTACTTCTGCAAGTCGTAGTGCTGTCCGATCATCTTCTGATCAAGTGAGTGTATACTACCTTTCATAAACACGATAATAATAGAAGTGCGGTTTGAGTGTATTAAGTAAATTGTGGTTTATATGTGTGAGGGTGTAGTTACTTTCTTCTAACGAGTAACTATGAAGTATTTTATACGATATACTTGTTATGTGTATATTTTGTGATTGTATGCGTGAATGGATATTCACTTTATTCTATCACATAGATTTGAATTGTTTTCTATGGAATACGTGTTATGTGGTATGCCTCATCTGTTATGTGGAATATATATTGAATGAAAATGATATACAGGTTTTAAACTATGTATGAAAATATATATTTTTATCTACTAATATGTTGGGTAGAGCATGGGTAGATAGTTGGTGTGTAATAAACAGATGAGAGGCCTCGATGTTGTTGTTGTTGTTGATCTAGTTATTCAGCGGAGTATGGATAACGACCACGGACTCTTCTAAACAGTCCAGTGGAACGCTAGCAGGTTCATAATCTGTAGGTGTTGTGAACGATGTGTTCACCGGTGTACTCTATCCCCCTCATGGTTGCATTTAGGATATCTATTGTTGAGGAAACCCCTTAGCAGTGATGTCCGTCCCGATGAAAATCCTAGATTAGGTCCCTTGAGATAGTTGTTGTTTTAGGGACGTAAAGTGAGGATAACGGGAATGGGTAATCGGGATAGTGATTGGTTGGTGAAATTAAATATAACTTATTTATTGTGGGTTGAAAACCCTATATGCTCACCAGGCTCCCAAGCCTGACCCACTCAGTTTATTTGTATTACAGGAAGTGGCACAAGGGCGTAAGATGGATGGATCATCTTGTTGTTTTGTTTACAAGTCTGTATATGTATATATTTGTTGAATGACTTGTAATGATTATCGTTTATGCTTTATGGTCTGTATCGGAACATGACATCCCGAGTTTTGATTATATAATGAAATGCATCTCTTAATGAAATGCTTTGATAAATATTATTTTATCATGTTTTGTTTTGGGAACAAATTCCGCAACTTTTTCAAATCAAAAGGATTTACTCTGAAATTATTTAAAAGCATAAATGAAAATCGGTCTTTTCTGGCCGAGATTTTGGGGATGTCACATAAGGCTCGTCAATCACGTAAAGTCACAGACTTTATGTTCATGGATGGCATTTTGAGCTTAAAATGCCAAAACACACCCCAAAGAGGGTTTTTCATTCAATATCACTAATATCGTTGGATAAAGCAGGAACTTTAGGACTCTAGGGACCTCACATGGTCCAGATCTGAAGTTCAACCCTCACAATGAGCATGAAACACTCTAGGCCCTCATATTTGGGTGGCAAAACCCTAGGTTCACAAAATCATGAGATCTATACAAAATAATGAGAAAGTTCAAGCTTTATACTTTTCCTAGAAGCTTTGAAGTGAAACAACCTCAGATCTAGCAACACCCTCATGTCCCTTGGCTTGAAAATCTTCTCTTCTCTTCACAAGATGCACCAAACACTCACAAATAGCAAGGCACTCTCTCTCTCTAAGCTCAAAGGTCATTTAGGGTTTTCTCTCAAGGGAATGTAGACGCAAATGAGGCTATAAGTGCCTTTAAATATGTTCCAACCCCAGGAAATTAGGGTTTCTCTTCCTGGCACCTACTCGGCGAGTCACCTCTCTAACTCGTCGAGTCAATTCATTTATTCCATGTGGTCAACCCGACCCGACTCGACGAGTCTGACTCACAACTCGTCGAATCACTCCATATATCACAAGGTTAAACACACACATTAATTCATATGAAGGTCTGGATGTTACAAGAACCGATTTGGATCCACTAGAAGAAGATCCATCATGAGACTTTACATTCCATTTCTTTGAGGGATATTTCCTCTTTTTCCCCTTTCCTTGTCCAATACCCACTATAGAAGCAACATCAGGAGTAGGAGTGGATTTGACAATTTTCCCTTTTAATATACTTTCAGCAGTTCTTAGCAGGCCTTGAAGCTTGCTCAATGTGACTTCCTCATTACTCATATGATAAGTCATCTTGAACTGATCATAGTAAGGAGGCAAATAATTTAATACTATGTTAATAGCCAACCCTTCATCAAAATTTACATTAAACTTCAAGAGAAGATCTACATATCTTTGCATGTGTTGCAGGTGGGTCGTGATGGACTCTCCCTCCCTTATTTTAGTGGTGATGAACGAGGTGAATATTTCATACCTCTCTTGATGTGCTCTTTGATGGTACTTTTCCATCAAGTCCTTGCACATCTCGTAAGGAAAATAGTCCTCATAGAATTGATGAAGCTCAAGAGTCATGGTGGCTACCATAATACAGGATACCTTAGTAGCATCCTTGTAGTGAGCCCCATACTCAGCTATTTCTTCGGGAATAGCTTTGGACTCATCAATCTCATTCAACGTTTGTCGAGGACATATTTTTTTTCCTCGTAATGCAAGGCCATATGAATATTCCGGATCCAATCATTGAAGTTGGAACCATCAAACGTGATCCTCACACACATGTTCAACAGCGAGAATGGGTTATTGTTGGAGGAACCGGAAGCGTTGTTTGAGGTAGACATCTGCAAAAGAAGAAGGACAAAGTTTTGATTAGATAAGGAATCCTTAATATAACACCCAAAATAAAATATTAAGGTTAGGACCCAACACAATAATTCACAATTCGGAAGAGGGATGTCGTAATCCAATTGTAAATTATTTGAAGATAGGTAAATGACGATTTACCAATTCCACCACGAAAACGAAATAAAAGAATTAGGTTTAATGAAATGAAATTCCTAGATTCTTTGAGATTCATTGAACTATTCAATGGCATGTTTAATCTCGATTATGCCCTTCAAGTTTGTGATTGGGATATCGAGGATCACAAACAAGGTGTGAATAACCATGCAAATTAGCTTGGTACTCTCAATGTCATTTACCACCTAATCAATGTGCCGATAAACCACATACGCTCCATTGATCTATGATAATATATGAGCTACCCATTGCCACCCTTATTAGTCAAAGTTAGTGTGATTGTTAACCACACACGTTCCACTAACGACTTGGCAAAGTGCAATGTGCAACTTCATGGATTAGCATCAAATTCACATTTTCCTAAAGTAACTAAGATTGGGAATCTATAAAACATTTAGTTACTTTATATTTATCATTATACTTATTAATGACGGAATTAATGTCATATACTACCCGTTCAGCTAACGACCCTCAACCAATCAAGGAAGCGGTGGGTGAGAGTGGACACCCATTCAACCGCCATTTTATAGGCAGCTTCCTTATACCGCCCTTAAGATCGGCTTCGTGAATGAGGCCTACTAATGGTAAGACTGACTCATCTTATACATATATAAATTAAACTTTTAATATTATAATATTATAAGGGTGTATTTTCAACTTTTAAAATACTAGGGTTTTAGAATTTAATATTTCAAAATTAAACTTTTAATTAAATTTTAAATTCCAAAACTTAAAGGGTGCAATTTGAAACTTTTCAAAATTACTAGATCAGATTTTAAATAATTAATTAATCACATAATTTTCCATTATCTTAAAATTTGATCAAATCCATATATTTTGATAAGGAAATCATATTACCATTCAACAAAATTAGTTTAAGGTGACAAAAACGAATTATGGTAATTATCCTAATCCAAAATAGATCTGAAATTCAAAAAATTTGTTAATGGATGAGTCAACTCGTCGAGTCAGGGAATGGACTCGTCGAGTTCATCCAACTCGTTGAGTTCATCATAAAACTCATCGAGTTTGTCAAGCAGAAAATGATTTCTGCTTTGTATTCGATTTGGACAAATCAGTATTGCATCAAATATAACATAAAAACATCCTAGGCTCTGATACCACTGATGGATTTTGAGCATAACGACATTCCTATGGGATCATGCAACCCAAATTGCTTTGGATCTAAGTTTTTCTCTAGTTATACAAGCAAATAGAAATTCCAAACCAATAACCCTAATACTAGCATACAATTTTCGAGATCTATATGAAAACTAGGGTTAGAACATTACCTTGCTTGTTATCTTGTAATAACAAGAATTCCACAGATGATCTTGACTCTTGAAAGCTCTAGTGCCTCAAGTGTTGCTCCTATAATGGAGTCCCAAACACCAATAGCAAAGTATGAGTGAGAGAGAGGTACAAAATTGGCTAGGGTTTCTTCTTAGAAAGCATCGGGTGATTTCAGGAGGTTGAGGGGTCTTTAAATAGTTGTGGCTGCTAGGATTTTCAGTTGAAACCCTAATTCCTTACTTAGGCTCCAAGCAGCCCATGGACACTCCTTCTAGAAGGCCTTGGACGAATTCTTTATAGGGCCTCCCTATAGAAATTCGTCCACCCCATTCTAATGGAGTCCAGCAGCCCAAGTCTGCAACTATCAATGATTTGCAAAATCAGTCCCTATACTTTCAATCAGTTCCTTTAATCCTAAAATTAATATCAAATTAATTTCTGATTAATTACTAATTGAACAATATGATTTCTAAGTAATATATTATTCTTATAATATATTAATAAGTCATTTATTAACCACTTTCTCTAAAATTCATCATGTCAAGTTGCTATGGTGAAGGCAACCCAGAAGGACCATGCTACAATCAAATCAAGTACATATCAATTATAGTTATGGGCTTAGTTACCTAATCCAACAGTCCAAACCAAAGCCCAAAATCTCTAACTTCATCAAAAGACCAGCAAGTCATGCATGGAAGGATTATACTCATCAAGATCTGATTTTTATAGCTTAGTGACCTCAAAAATGACTAAAAATAGGCTCAATGGTCCTGGAGTAACTCCTACTCACAAGATCCAAACCATGGGACCAAAACATGCTCATATCATGACCTAAGGCTAGATCCACATCGAATAACCATCAGGTTTGAAATTTTATACCTCCAGAAGATAGATCAAGGTGAACAAGGCCTGGATCTACAAACTCCAAGACAAGCAACACTTTTCCAATGACTTCTTATTTCAAATGTACCAAAAACCCACCACAATCACTCAAAGGCTCAATAATCTTTCAAATAAGGCTAGGGTTTCGAGGAAACAGCTTAAGAGGATGGAGGCTAAAGGTGAGGAGGGTTGGAAATGAGTTACGGACTTTAAATAGGATCCAAGACCTAAAATTAGGGTTTGCGTTTGGGGTGCGTACGCCCAACATACTACTGGTACGCCCAACGTACTCCTAGTGCGCCCAGCGTACCAGGTTGTCCTCCATGGTCAATCATTCCCAGTACGCCCAACGTATACCTTGTATGCCTAGCGTACTCGCCTTAACCCAAAATCTTAATAACTTCTAACGGTGACAACTTCTGCATCCCTAATCCGCTTTTGACGTTCTTTATGTACTTAGAATGGTAATGAGAAACCCTACAATCTCATTTAATCTCCTTCAACTTAAAATCATCCGAATATAAATCCTAAATTCAATAAAAGGTCCAACCCATCATTTTTACCATTATACCCTTGGGCTCCAAAGCACAAACCGAACTCTTGTATCACATAATCTACATTACCTACATCTAAATGGGTTTAAACCTCTCTTTCCTCAAAGCCTGAAGCCTTATGATAATTGATCTTCGGGTCATGACCCCGAGTTAAGAAACGACTCGAAACAAGGTGTTACAACTCCTCCCCACTTAGATTAGATTTCGTCCTCGAAATCATTCCTTACTACTTCCAGTGCCATCCTAATCGATCCTGCTCCCACTACCTGAATTCTGTTTAAGACTAAAGATTCATCCTATACAAAAAGACCACCTTCCTACCCTGTCATCCAAACCCCATTTTAGTAGAAATCACTTATCCATTCGAAAGAATGAACCTTAACACTCTGCCCTCAGCCAATGAAAGAAACCTAATTGCCCTGCTTGAGAACTGAAACAACTACCCTGCTCTTCTCAACTTGAAGACCACAAATCACAGCGTCAAACACTCCAAGAAGGAAACTTGTCGACGGTTAGAACCCATCAATTTAAAACCCCATAAATTATTCCCTAAAATTGTTGATCGTTCATTTGTCATACCCACCCCTAGTTCTTGACTAGGAACACCACTAAACCATGCAGAAGGAATAATCATAATATATCGATCATGAATTTCACCTAATCCTAATCCGGAGATTGTACCCAACAACCTTAGATACGTACTTGACTTCCTGGAAAGTCATCAATAACCCGTTGATCCCACAACTGTAATGATGGTCGATCCAAGAATCCCACATTGTGTGACATCCCCATTTTCACGGCCAGAAAAAACCGATTTCATTTATGATTTTATAATAAAATCAGAGTAATCTTTCAAAGAAAAGTGTTGCGGAATTTGTTCCCAAAAACAAAATATGATAAAAAAAATTATCAAATCATTTCTTAAAGAGATGTATTTTCATTACATTACAAAACTCGGGATGTCATCATCAATAAAGATCAAAAGCATAAACAAAACATCATAGGCCACAAAACAGAATTGTCCTCAAAACAATATAGGCTTGCAACATTCTGTTTATTTTCTACTGGCCTATAAATCCATAATATCTCGTCAGATCATCCAACTATGCTTTTTCCACTACTTGTAATACAAAAAACTGAGTGGGTCATGCTGGGGAGCCTAGTGAGCATATAGGGTTTTCAACCCACAATAAATAAGTTTATTATTTTCAACAGTTATTCAACCCGATTACCCGTTCCTGTTATCCTCACTTTATGTCCCTAAAGCATCTATTATAAGGGACCTATCCTAAGGAATTTCATTGGGATGGACACTACTGTTAAGGGGATTCCTCGTCCATAAGGGTTTGTAAGGGAACCAAGGGGGATGGAGTACACCGGTGAACACATCGTTCACAAACACCTACAGGTTGCAAGCCTGCTAATGTTCCACTGGACTTCCTAGAAAAGTCGATGGTCTTCATCCATACTTTTCTAGATGACTGGATCATCGTCAACACCGAGGCCTCTCATCATTTTATTTCATCACACACCAACTATTTCATCTACCCATGTCTTAACTAACATATTTGTAGATATAAAATACATATACAAATCATATATGAAAATGAAGTTTATATCTTTCATACAACATAGATCTCAAGTATAAATTATTCATATATAAGGTTTAGATCGGAAGAGTTCAGATCTGAAGTGAGAAAGTCAAAATCTGAAGGAAAAGGTTCAGATCTGGAAGAAAAAGTTTAGATCTTAAAGAAAAAGTTCAAATCTGAAGGAAAAAGTTTAGATTTGAAGGAAAAAGTTTGGATCTAAAAAGAAAGAGGTTCAGATCTTTCACCCATCATAAATCTTCAAGTAAACAGATAATACACATAGCACGCAATTGATGGGTTTTGAGCAATACATCAATCCTATGGTGCACATGCAAACCCTAAAGCTTTAGATCAAGGTTTATCTATTGTACATGAAAATCATCCAAAGCTTACAAACCCTAATCTAGCATACAACAAAACTTGAAAATAACATAAATAACCAACAAGAATGTTACCTTGATTGTTGCTTGAAGTTCTTTAGCTTATGAGAACCTAGCATCTCAAATGTGATTCCTCTAATGGATTACAAACATCAAAGCAAATTAGATGATATTGAAGAGAGGGGATGAGAGGCTCAAAATCGAATCTAAGACTTCTTCGGGTTTCAGGGAGCCGATTTCTGAAGCCCTAAGGGTCCTTATATAGTGGAGCTGCTGGTGTTTAAGTCAAAACCCTAACTGGATAGTTTAGGCCCTAAGCAGTCCAATGGAACCTTCTGGAATAAGGCCTTGAATGATTTCAAGGTGGGCTTCCACCCTAATTTCGTTAATCCCTTTATCCATATGATCCACATCCCAAAATCCAATTATCTTATAAATGCAATTCTAGTCCCCTAAGTTTAATTAATATCTTTTGATCACAAAATTAAATTCTTTTAATTCTTGACCAATATTAATTAATAAATATGATTCCACTTTTAATGTATTATTCATATAATATATTAATAAATCATAATATCCACTTTCTCCACTAATCATCCAGTCAAGTTGCTCCGGTGAAGGCAACCCAAAAGGATCATGCTACAATCGGGTCAAACACATACCAAATATAGTTATGGACTTAGACAATAATCCAACAGTTTCCCACTTGGATAAGTCTAATAACTATAGATACAAGTATGACTTCAAAATCCTATTAGAAATCGTAGCTCTCAAAAGCCTCTATCCAACTCTGACTAGTCCTTTAGATAAGGGATCGTATAGTCCTCCGTTCTAAAGATATCGTGTGGATAATTACATGGAACATAGTCATACATATTGTCCAGCAGTTTGTTTCTCGATCTCTGATGTGTCTGATATAGAACTTAATTGAACACATCAACTCAGTCCTGATCGGGCCCGACATATAAGTCAAACCAAATCATCGAGGGGCCCAAATATCGCTTTTACCCTCTTAGGATAAAAGGTACAGATAAACTTCGACTTATATGCATTTACTATTCACTCATCAAATCATACACAACAATGCATTTTATAACATCAAGTTACTGATGCATTTACGCATTATCAATGCTTAACCAAATCACAAACAATAAACCATATATCTAGGTTTAAAGACTATATGATATTATCGTCTTATGATCTCTCGTGATAAATTCCATGAAGTGATACAAGTAAGCATGGGTTTAATCCAATGCTCAAATCTTATTTCATAAGCATTCATGAACGTTGCAGCAAACTTTTGCTATGTCTAATACACTTTAGACAGTCTACAAACCAATTCACGACAGTCTTCTTTCATATCTACTTCCAACATGTGAACGACTGTGGACTATTCGAATAATCCTATTATTTAGGAAGTCAAAACATGCAAAGTGGAACAATAGGTAAATAATTAACACAATATTGTGGACTGTTCGAATAATCCTATTATTCGGATCTCCGTAGGACTCTTTGGTCGCTCCCACTTCATCACAACTTCAATCTTTGTTAGATCAACCATGATCCCTTATTGGTTAACCAAATGACCCAAGAATTGGACTTCTCGAATCCAAAAATCGCATTTAGAGAACTTTGCATACAAATTTTCCTTCTTCAAAACTTCTAACACTTCTCGCAGGTGCTTGCCATGCTCCTGCTGTCTCTTTGAGTAAACTAGAATGTCATCTATGAACACTATTACAGATTTATCGAGGAATGGTTTATAAACCTTGTTCATCAAATCCAGGAATGCTACTGGATCATTGGTGAGTCCAAATGACATAACCAAGAACTCATAGTGTCTGTACCTCGTTCTAAATGCAGTTTTCTCAATATCCTGCTTTCTCACCTTCAATTGATGATATCCTGACCTAAGATCGATCTTGGTGAAATAGCTTGAACCTTGTAGCTGATCGAATAGGTCATCAATCCTTGGCAATGGGTACTTGTTCTTCATTGGTTCCTTGTTCAGCTCCCTTTAGTCTATGCATATCCTCATGCTTCCATCTTTCTTCTTTACGAATAACATTGGAGCTCCCCATGGTGATGAACTTGGTCTAATGAAATCATTGTCCAATAACTCCTGAAGTTGCATCATAAGCTCCTTCATCTCCGTTGGTGCTAATCGATATGGTGATTTTGCTATTGGTGTCGTTCCTGGTAACAAGTCTATTCGAAACTCTACTTGCTTATCAGGGGGCAATCCAGGAAGATCTTCGGGAAATACTTCTGGATAGTCGCACACCACCGGTATACTTTTCATTTCCTTTTTCTCCTTCTTAGCATCAATCACAAATGTCAAGTATGATGTGCATCCTTTGGACAAACATTTTCTGGCTTTCATTAGGGAAATGATTTGAGAATTCACTCTACGTTTTTCCCCATACACCACAAATGACTCTTTTCCAGGCGGGTTTACCCTTACTATCTTCTTCTTGCACAATATATTTGCATCATTGGCGCCAAGCCAATCCATTCTCAGTACGATGTTGAAACCATTCAGCTCAATAGGTAACAACTCCTCGTGGAATTCATTTCCGTTCAATTCGATGATGATATTCTTAATGCAATCGCTAACAGGTATGAATTTGCAACTGGCAACTTCTACAACTAGAGCATTATCAAGTTTTTCTATAGGCAATGCTAGTCTTCCACCAAATTTACGTGATATAAAGGAGTAATTTACTCCTAAAGCAAACAATATATTGGCAGGAAATCCATTTACAAGAAAGGTACCTAAAGCGATGCTCGCTGCATCCTTCATGGCTTCGAGTGTCATCTGGAAAGCTCTGGCTTTTGGCTTCGGTGGGACATGAGGCCTTGCTGCCTCCTTTTTCTTCGGGTAGTCCCTCTAGATGTGCCCTTCCTCATTACACCCATAACAAACTTTCTTATTGAAGGCGCACTCATTCGCATAGTTCCCATGCTTTCCACACTTAAAATAAGTGACCTCCCCATCACATTTCCCATGGTGCTTCTTTTTTCACTTTTCGCACCATTTCTCTTTGCCTCCTCCTCCTCTCGAACCAGACTTCGAGGATTTACTTTTCTTGTTGGATCTTGAAGATCTATCGAACTTCTTCTTCTCACCCACCTCAGTTCTATCCAGACCCCTTTCATTTAACTGGGTTTTAACATTCTTGGTTTCTCTAACGGCTGCCTTGAACGTGCTTGCCATTTTGACTGTTGGGCCAAAGTCTGATGGCAATCCGTTAGCAAAATTTTCTATTTTGGCGAGCTCAGTCGGCACTAGGTATGGAAATAACTTCATCTTCTCAGTGAATGCAGTAGCATAGTCATCAATGCTCATTTTCCCCTTCTTCAAGTTTTGGAACTCATTTTTTAGATCAATCAGATCTATCTCGGAGTAGTACTGCATCTTCAACTGCTCCATGAACGTGATGGGTTTTAAGCAATACATCAATCCTATGGTGCACATGAAAACTCTAAAGCTCTGGATCTAGGTTTCTTTATTGTACATGCAAATCATCCAAAGCTTATAAACCCTAATCTAGCATACAAAAAAAACTTGAAAATAACATAAATAACCAATAAGAATGTTACCTTGATTGTAGCTTGAAGATCTTTATCTTATGAGAACCTAGCACCTCAAATGTGATGCCTCTAATGGATCACAAACACCAAAGCAATTGGATGATCTTGAAGAGAGGGGATGAGAGGCTCAAAATTGGCTCTAAGACTTCTTAGGGTTTCTGGGTGCTAATTTCTGAAGCCCTAGAGGTCCTTCTATAGTGGAGTTGCTAGGGTTTCAATCAAAACCCTAATTGGATAGCTTAGGCCTTAAGCAGTCCAATGGAACCTTCTTGAATAAGGCCTTGGACAATTTGAAGGTGCGTTTCCACACTAATTTCGTCCACCTCTGTATCCATATGATCTACAACCCAAAAATCAATTATCTTATAATTGCAATTCTAGACCCCTAAGATTAATTAATATCTTTTGATCACAAAAACAATTTATTAATTAAATCTTGACCATTATTAATTAATCAATATAATTTCTCTTTTGATAAATTAGTCATATAATATATTAATAAACCATAACAACCGCTTTCTACATTAATCCTCCAGTCAAGTTGCTTCGGTGAAGGCAACCCAAACGGACCATGCTACAACCGGGTCAAGTACATACCAAATATAGTTATGGACTTAGACACTAATCCAACAGTCTCATACTTGGATAAATCTAATAATTATAGATGCAAGTACGACATCAAAATCCGATTAGCAATCGTAGCTCTCAAAAGCCGTTGTCGAACTCTAACTTGTCCTTTAGATAAGGGATCGTATAGTCCTCCATTCTAAAGATATCTTGCGGACAATTACATGGAACATAGTCATACTTATTGTCCAATAGTTTGTTTCTCGATCTCTGATCTGTCTGACATAAAATTTAATTGAACACATCAAATCAGTTCTAATCGGGCCCGACACATAAGTCAAACCAAATCATCGAGGGGCCCAAGATATCGCTTTTACCCTCTTAGGATAAAAGGAACAGATAAACTTCGACTTATATGCATTTACTATTCACTCATTAAATCATACACAATAATGCATTTTATAAAATCAAGTTACTGATGCGTTTACGCATTATCAATGCATAACCAACTCGTAAACAATAAACCATATATCTAGGTTTAAAGACTATATGATATTATCGTCTCACAGTCACTCGTGATTAATTCCATGAAGTGATTCAAGTGAGCACGGATTTATTCCAATACTCAAATCTTATTTCATAAGTACTCATGAACGTTGCATCAAACCTTTGCTATGTCTAATACACTTTAGACAATCTACAAGCCAATTCATGACAGTCTTCTTTCATACCTACTTCCAAAGTATGAATGACTGTGGACTGTTTGAATAATCTTATTATTCAGGAAGTCAAAACATGCAAAGTGAAACAATACGTAAATAATTAACACAAGACACTAACTTTACTTATAAATAACACTCCTTTATTTAATCATTAAATGTTAATTACAATATATCTATTACACGTTTCAAAACTATCTAATCACTAAAACTTATATCATCATTCAACCCAATGCTCCTAGGGTGCTGCAAGTGCTTAACCCTGTTCAGTCCCTTTGTAAGGGGATCTGCTGGGTTCTCTTCTAACGATACCCTCTTTACTACGAGGAGTCCCTCTTCTACCCGATGTCTAATAAAGTGATATTTCTTGTCGATATGTCTGGATCTGCCATGATCCCTCGGTTCCTTGGTCAAGGCAACCGCACCTTAATTATCACAGAAAATTTCCATAAGCTCCTTTATGGCTGGCACAACTCCAAGGTCTCCGATGAAGTTCTTCAACCATATCGCCTCCTTTGACGCTTCGTTGGTTGCTATGTACTCTGATTCGCATGTTGAATCAGCCACAGTCTCTTGCTTGGAACTTTTCCAAGTCACTGCTCCTCCATTCAGGGTAAAGACCCAGCCCGACTGAGAGCGGAAGTTGTCTCGGTCGGTCTGAAAACTGGCGTCACTATACCCTCGTACCCTTAATTCATCACTCCCACCGAGGATAAGAAACCATTCCTTGGTCCTCCGAAGGTACTTAAGAATATTTTTGACTGTGGTCCAATTCGCTCTACCAGAATTCCCTTGATATCTGCTGACTATGCTCAAAGCGAAGGCCACATCAGGGAGAGTACAAGTCATAGTCAAAGCTCCTAAGATCAAACAATTTATTAAACAATGACTACAAATCAGGGATATACCAGCTAACTAATAGACGATAACTATGGAAACTAGATAAGTACTAAATCTGTTACAAAATGCTGAATATGAAACTATACACTGAACAATTAGAACGCTGACACTGATGTTGATACTGAGTCATACGCTGACGCTGAGTGATCAGTCTCAAACATCATCATATTATAAGGTTCGACCTTACAATCTCCCCCAATATGATGATGTTCAAAACCAGCTAGACTAGAACACCTCTGGACACAAATTCTTCATACTTAGCTTCAGCTTCTACTTTCACTGGCCAGTAAGGACTATCTAGCAGCTCCTGTCTTCTATTCAGTAACTCCATAGCAATCAGTATATGAAACTCTCCAGAGAGATTCTGATAACCCGTGCACATTTGTCTTAAACCAACAAGATGTTCTGTTGGAGCCCTTGGAATCTCTGCAGTACGCTGAAAACACATTTTCCTGTTCTTATCAAGATAAAACATTCCATGTTCAGGAACAGAGATGAACTGATGTAGAACCGGCTCAACACCAATAGGAAGAGAGTTGTTTATTACTTCAGCACCAAAATTTAGAACCAATACATCTTCACCATCAACTTGAAATCTAGTTCTTCTGATTCTTGGAACTGAGGAACTTGGACCTTGCTGCTGAGGATGCTCTATAGGAACAAGATCAAGACGCTGAACTTTCTTGATCAGTAAGTGAAGAGCACAGGTCAGTTCTGAAGAAAGAGCTGAAGTTTTCTTGGATGCCAACTCGAGCAATTCCATCCATTCAGAGTATCCGTATCTAATCATCTCATCTCTCTTTATAACTTCAGTGTACGGATGTAGAGGTCCTTGACGAGTGATCAGCAAAGTAAGGATTTTCTCGTCACAAGGTTTTGAGGTTTTAACTTTGATGATCTTGTCATTGCTTACTCTTTGTTTGAAAACATCTTAAAACCTTTTGCGATCGATCCTGTCAAGAGCACTATCAGTCTTTGACTTACTGCTACTGGAAGGAGGCAGTGAAGATTTAGTTTTGGACTGATATTCGAGAAACCTTTGCATTTGAGCTTCAAAGGATCCCATTGCCTGAAGTTTGTGCTGAATGATGGATTCATCAGCTTGAGCAATATTCTTTAGAAGCTGAGCTTTATTGGCTTCATCAAGGATTTGCTTAACTTGATCAGGGGTCATATTCCATTCAACTGCCAGATTTGATATGTTGACAATGGACTTATATTTCTTGCTATGAGGAGAAGTGTCAGCATGTGAATCAGATGATTCAGTAACTGCTGCCTTTCATTTTCGAGATAAAGGAACAAGATCCTCACTAACTACATCTGAGTCTTCACCTTGAACTGGCACAGTGGGATCTATGAAGTTCATGTCCAGCATCTGACACGCATCATCATGTTCATCTTCATCATCATGTTCACTATCTTCAGTAGGCTTTTCAGTTTCTGTTAGTCTCTCAGACTCGTGCTCAGGCTGTGGTGGCTCGGTCTGTTTTACAATGTTCCCTCCAGATCCATGCTCACAGGTTCAATCAACAGAATCAGTTTCTCTCCCTTTTTGATCATCATCATCATTTGGGCCAGGGGAAGGAGTTGTCAGAAGAACTCCCTTCAGTTGGTTGACATCAGCCTCAATACATAGAAGACGCTGACTCATATCTCGAGTCAGTGTAAGAAGCTCATTAAACACTGAGGCCGGAATTTGAATGAGCTGAGTACTTGTAATTTCTTGTGATCGATGCTGCTCCCCCTGAGAAGGTTGCCCCCCCCCCTGAGATGGTTGCCCCCCCTGAGATGGTTTCTCCCCCTGAGATGGTTGCTCCCCCTGAGCAGATGACTCCCCATCAGCTGAATGAATCCTTTCCGTGACAGAAATGGTATGGTGAGAAAGTTGAGGGGAGATATGACCATCTTCTTGACTAGGATCAGTTTGTATTTCATCATTAGTGTCGTTGTTATCAGCAGCTCCTTCGTCAGTGTCAGCGTTTAGTGAAGGAACGGTATAGGGATTCCAATACTTGAAAGTTCTCATTCATCATGCTATACAACTTGCATGATTCCAAGTTTCGGTCCAATTGAAACTTGGGTGATGAGAATCTTTCCTTATTTGGTAAATTTAGACATTACCACAAATGAAAGAATGAATTTCATATTTCCACTCTTGCTATTAATGGAATCTTATAAGCAACAATTCTTCCTCAAATGCCATTGTAAGGATATTTTAAAATAAATAAAATCAAAATTTTCCTTTTATTTTAAACTTGCGGAAAACTTATCCTTACAATCCATTTGAAAACTTGTTGTTATCTATTCCTAAGCAATATCTCATAACTCCTAAGAAGTAGCTCAAGAATTCGATCTTCAAACTACGCGACAGAAATCCATCTATACGATAAGATTCAGCATATTCTTCCTTTAAGTTTCTTCACTTTCTCTTTGGTTCTTAAAACATCACCATGTGACCCAGTCACATCATGTATCAAGAATCTCATAATAGAAACTTAACAGAGTTAGATAGTGGACTTTACCTGAAGTAGAGTCAAACTTATTGACTTTAACATCCTTAGGTAAATTTGGCAGATTCGTAACCAATGTCCCTTCCTTTGGCAATATAAACATATGGACCCTTTGATAATGGTACACGGGACTATCACAGACTTGGCTTTTCTCTTTACCATTTGGTCAACCGAGTTGACTATGGCCGATCCCTTTCCATTGGGAAGAGAATGTTTTTCTGGATTTCCTGTGTCACTATTGTCAATGTCCATCAAGTTTTAAGGAAGTTGATCTTAACAAATAGATAAGATCATTAAGGGTCTTGTCATAGTCTGTTTCATAGGTGTCCCAAAGGAACTCACTATGTGACTTAGAAAGTGATTGAACCACCAACTTTCTCAAGACTTTGACACCCAACTCTCCCGGCTTGTCAATATGTGACTACATCTCCAAGATGTGATCACACCTAGACCTTTCCTTGCCAATAGGGCTTGAGTGACCTTGAACTTGTGGGTTGGGGAGAATAATTGGAGGAGGTGAAAGAAGTATGATTTCCATGGGCCATCATCTTCATTTAGGAAAGCTTGTTTCAAGAGATTTGGGAAGATCATAAATGTCTAAACCAGACATCTTTTGGGAGATATTCAAGATAGTTGATCTTAAGTCCTTAATATGACACCCAATATGAAATATTAAGGCTAGGACCCAACAAACTTGTAACAACGCAAATTTTCAAACAATTTTTTTCATTTTAAAAATATATTTATTTCCATTCAAACAAGGCATAAATAGTTTAAGTATTCTGTCAAATACAAATAATCAAAATCCCAAGATCATAAAAGCATTCTTCAGTGTGTATCAATCACGCCGGCGCCTTCCCACGGTCCTCGCTAGTACCTGAAATACATGCACAACAACTGTAAGCATAAATGCTTAGTGAGTTCCCCAATATACAACTTACGCACATACGCCTTTCCAGGCCCTGACCTTCCGGTCCATGTGTCTCAGGGGACTTCCGTCCCTGCTGGGTAAACCTTCCGGTCCTACCCACGCCGACCTTCCGGTCCATCACACAACATATCGCCTTCCGGCCCATAACATATTGCCTTCCGGCCCATAATATATTCGCCTTCCGGCCCATGACATACATAGCACATATAACAAATAACTTACCACATATAGCATACATATCACATATCATATCCGACCTTTCGGTCACACAGTCAAACCCTTCCGGGTACAGTATAGTTAGAAGACTCACCTCGTAAATGCTGAAAGCTAACAAATCCTGAAATCACTCGTGCACAATCCGACGAGCTACAACCTCCCTATAACATCACATATCTCATTAACACTTATATCCTCTAAGTGTCACTATCCCTAAGAAGTCAGACTTAGGTCAACTCTGGTCAACGGTCAACGGTCAACTCGACTGGACTCGGCGAGTACCATGGCGACTCGGCGAGTCTAGACGTCCTCCAACTCTTTGGGATTCCCTATCTACTCGTCGAGTATCCTCCTTGACTCGACGAGTTACTCCTGGAAGAATCGCGGGGCCACCCCGACTCAACTCGCCGAGTCTGAAGAACAACTCGACGAGTCCCAGTTAATCTTCAAGCTACTCGTCGAGTCTGCTCATCGAACTCGGCGAGTCCATGCCATGCAACCGCTCAAACTGCATCCTAAGGTCAGAACTGCTTCGACCATTCCTAGGTCTGGCCTTCCTAGGATGATCCACCACGTGAAGCCCTCATTTCAGTGCTCATGATACACCATGTGATTCATAATTTACATTTTGACCTAAGGCCTAAGGATTCCAATCCAAAACCTTCATCAATTCCCGAAATGCATAGACATGCGACATTCTGGACCTCCATAGGTCTCAATACAGGGTTACACTCGTTTAGGGGACTAGGGTAACAGTCAATCTAATCATACAAGGGTTCCATAAACCCTAAATCCATAAATACATCAATATAGCAGAGCATACATGAATTCTTACCTGGATGATGTATTCTCTGTATCCCCAATCTTCAGAATGTGACCCCCTTGCTGCTCCTTTAGCCAATCCCTTCTCTTCCTTGCACAACCACTCTTCTATAATCAACAATGGCCTAAGATCCTTGCTCCAGATGCACCCAATCGATTTAGGGTTCTTCTCAGAAGGCTAAAATGAATAATGACGGCCAATAAGTCTCCTTTATACGTCCCAAACCTGAACGGTTAGGGTTTTCGCTAAACAGCATAGACTCGCCGAGTCCATATCTGGACTCGTCGAGTCCAGTCGCGAACCCGCGACCAAGTCTGCGATCCTACTCGGCGAGTCTAGGCTCCAACTCGCCGAGTCCCCTCTTAAATTACCCCAAAAACATAATTTAATAATACCTGAGATTTCGGGCTGTTACAACTCTCCCCCACTAGGATTAGACTTCACCCTCGAAGTCTCACTCTGCAAATAGCTCCGGATGCTGCTCCCGCATCTCACGTTCCGGCTCCCAAGTCATTTCCGAACCTTTCCGGTGTTGCCACTGGACCAACACCAGGGGTACCTCCTTGTTCCTCAGAACCTTGATCTTCCGATCCCTGATAGCCACTGGTCTCTCAGCATAATTCAGGCTCGCATCCCCCTGGATATCCTCTAATGGAACCACCGCCGACTCATCGGCTATGCACTTCCTCAATTGCGACACATGAAAGGTGTTGTGGATCTGTCCCAACTCCGCTGGCAACTCCAACCGATAGGCTACCCGGCCTATCCTTGCAATCACACGAAATGGCCCAATATACCGGGGCCCCAACTTGCCCCTCTTCCTGAATCGAATCACTCCTTTCCAAGGAGAGACCTTCAGGAGAACGAAGTCGCCGACCTGAAATTCAAGCTCGGATCGGCGCCTGTCTGCATAACTCTTCTGCCGGCTCTGGGCGGTCAATAACCTTTGTCTAACTTGCTGAATCTGCTCTGTCGTCTGGAGCACGATCTCCGTGCTGCCCATCACTCTCTGTCCCACCTCTTCCCAGCAAATGGGGGTCCGACACCTCCTACCATACAACAGCTCAAAAGGTGGCATACCAATGCTCGAATGATGGCTGTTGTTGTAGGAAAACTCTGCTAAGGGTAAATATGCATCCCAGCTACCCCCGAAGTCTAACACGCACGCTCGAAGCATGTCCTCCAGTGTCTGAATTGTCCGCTCGCTCTGACCGTCTGTCTGGGGATGGTATGCGGTACTAAAATGCAATTTGGTACCCAGCTCCTCATGAAATTTCTTCCAGAACCTGGAAGTGAAACGCACATCACGGTCTGAAACAATCGAGATCGGTACCCCATGCCGAGATACCACCTCTCTCACATATATCTCTGCCAACTTCTCTGCTGAAGAACTCTCACTGATGGCAAGGAAGTGTGCACTCTTCGTCAACCTATCCACAATCACCCAAATTGCATCAATTCCCCTGGCAGTCCTCGGCAATTTGGTGATGAAATCCATGGTGATCTGTTCCCACTTCCACTCGGGAATCTCCAATGGCTGTAACTTGCCATGCGGTCTCTGGTGCTCGGCCTTAACCCTACGACAGGTCAAGCACCTCTCAACGAACCATGCGACGTCCCTCTTCATACAGGGCCACCAATACTCCTTCCTCAAATCCAAATACATCTTCATAGCACCGGGATGGATCGAGAATTTCGATCTATGAGCCTCTTCCATCAAAGTAATACGCGTACCGCCCACGAACGGTACCCAAATCCGACCCTGAAACGTCATAAGCCCTCGTCCATCCTTAACGAACTCTGAAATTAGCCCCACAACCCGCTCTTTCTTCTGCATCTCCGGTAGCACAGCCTCGGCCTGTGCCCCACGTATAGCATCCAATACTGGAGTCATCACAGTCAGTCTCAAACATACATCTCGCAATGGAGTGCTCTCCGCCCTACGGCTCAATGCATCGGCTACCACATTAGCCTTGCCTGGGTGGTACAGGATCTCACAATCATAATCCTTGACCACATCCAACCACCTCCTTTGACGCATATTTAGGTTGGGCTGATCCATCAAATACTTCAAACTCTTATGGTCCATGTATATCGTACATCGAACCCCATACAAGTAGTGACGCCAAATCTTGAGAGCGAACACTACTGCCCCCAACTCTAAATCATGCGTGGGATATCTCGCCTCATGAGGCTTTAGCTGCCTCGATGCATATGCTATCACATGGCCCCTCTGCATCAACACTGCACCCAGTCCCGAAATCGATGCGTCGCAATATACTACAAAATCTTCCATCCCTTCCGGGAAAGCTAATACCGGGGCTTCGCACAACCTCTGGCGAAGTGTCTCAAAGGAGGTCTGCTGCTCGGGCCCCCATGAGAATGCAACACCCTTCCGGGTCAATCTGGTGAGCGGCACTGCGATCTTGGAGAAATCCTTAATGAACCTCCGATAATACCCTGCCAACCCAAGGAAGCTCCTGATCTCAGAGGGTGACTTCGGCACCTCCCAACTCATCACCGCCTCAACCTTGGCCGGATCGACCAATATCCCTTTCTGATTAACAACATGTCCTAGAAATTGGACCTCCCGCAGCCAGAAGTCACATTTGGAGAACTTTGCATAAAGCTTCTCCGACCTCAATACCTCGAGGACCTCCCTCAAATGCTCCTCATGCTGCTCTCTAGATCTAGAATACACCAGAATGTCGTCGATAAATACAATCACTGACCGATCCAACATCGGTCTGCATACCCTATTCATGAGATCCATGAACACAGCCGGGGCATTGGTGAGCCCGAAAGGCATCACCACAAACTCATAATGCCCATATCGCGTCCTAAACGCTGTCTTCTGGACATCCTCGTCCCGCACTCTCACCTGATGGTACCCTGACCTCAGATCGATCTTGGAAAACCAAGATGCTCCCTGCAACTGATCGAATAAGTCATCGATCCTCGGTAACGGATAACGGTTCTTGACCGTCAACTTGTTCAACTCCCGGTAATCAATGCATATCCGGTGTGAACCATCCTTCTTCTTGACGAACAGAATAGGAGCTCCCCACGGCGAGCTGCTCGGCCGAATGAATCCCTTCCCCAGCAACTCCTGGAGCTGCGAGGACAACTCTTGCATCTCTGGAGGTGCAAGACGATAAGGCACCTTAGCAATAGGCGCGGCCCCCGGAACCAGATCGATACCAAACTCTACTTGCCTCACAGGAGGTACTCCCGGCAGCTCCTCGGGGAAAACATCTGGAAACTCGCGCACCACAGGGACCTCCTCAACTGATTTTGGTCTCTCGGAAACCTCCCGCGTATCCATAACATACGCCACAAAACCCTTACAGCCCTGCTGTAGACACTGCCTCGCCCTAGCAGCCGAACAAAAAGCTGATCCTGAATGGGTACCCTCGCCGTACACCGAAAGAACTCCCCCACTATGGTCTCGTATAGTCACCAACTGACGCTCACAGTCGATGACAGCGCCGAATCGGCTCAACCAGTCCATGCCCACGATGACACAGACATCACCCATCGAAATAGGAATCAGGTCAATCGGGAATTCAACCCCGAAAATCTCTAGCACACATCCTCAAAGAACCTCCGTGGCACAAATCACTTTCTCGTCAGCTATAGAAACTCTCAAAGGTCGACTCAACGACTCACGACTAACGCTGATATGCTGACTAAAGGCTAAGGACACAAAGGACCTACTCGCACCCGAGTCAAATAACACTAAGGCAGGCACAGAGTTCACAAGGAAAGTACCTACGCATATAATAACATAAGCATAACATCTCGACATTAAAATAAATACATGAATTACAACATACCTGCCACGACGTCGGGCGCAGCGCGGACCTCCTCCGCAGTCAGCTGAAAAGCTCTTCCCCGAGCCCTCGGGGCCTCGGCCTTCACCGGTCGAGTCGCAGTAGCTCCGGCAGCAGGTGCAGATCCCTGAAGAAGCTGAGGGCACTCGGCCTTCCTATGGCCTGTCTGGTTGCAGTGAAAGCAAACCGTAAATCCATTGGGACACTCCCTAGCAATGTGCCCCTCCTTGCCACACTTGTAGCAAGCACCAGATCGACACGCCCGCTCATGACCCTTGCCGCACTTTCCGCAAGTGCGGCCTTTCGAACCTCCTTTGCTCGCATCGGCGGACTTTATCCGCTTGGCTGCCGGCTGGAACTGAGCCGGTCGCCGGTTCACCCGCTGAGACTCGGCCTCCTCCCTGGCCTGGGTCTCCAACTCGATCTCGCGCTTACTGGCATTTGCCTGAAGCTCAGCAAAAGTATGGTAGGTGGAGTTTGAAACAAACTCCCGGATATCCCTCCTCAACACACCCAAGTACCGGCTCATCCGAGCCTGATCAGTGGATACCAGCTCGGGGCAGAACATCGCCCTCTCATGAAACTTCCACGTGATCACCGCAACAGAATCAGTACCCTGCTTGAGGGTTAAGAACTCCTGTACCAATCGTTCCCTCTCCACCGGGGGAACGTACTCATCCCTGAACATGGCAGTAAACCCCTCCCATGTCACTACTGTAGTCTCTGCCAAAGTGAAGTTCGCCGTCACGAACTTCCACCAGTCCTTCGCTCCCAGACGGAGCTGGTTCGAAGCGAACCGTACCCTCAGGTGCTCCGGGCATGAACAAGTGTAGAAGCACCCCTCTATATCCGCGATCCACCTCATCGCAGCAATCGGATCCTGCGTCCCATCGAACTCTGGTGGCTTCGTGTTGCTGAACTCTCGGAACAGCAACGAGTCACCCCCTTGTGGCCTAACAGCGGCCACAGCTGCGGTAGCTGCAGCGGTTGCAGCCTCGGTCAATGCGGCGTACCGCTCATCGAACGTCTCCATCAGGGTGGTCTTAATAGACCCAAACATCTCCGGGATCTCAGCCCGGATCGCCGCCGCTACCTCCTCGTGAATCATCTGACGAATCTCCTCGTCACTCACACCGCTCGTACTCGCTCCGTGGCGTGGTCTAACCATGATGTCTCTGAAATACAACATAAAACCATCAGAGACTCCATCGAGTATAATCATACTCGATACGCAACCCTACTCAGTCCCCGATATCCAGGGATTCTTACTTGGGTCTCCCACTGACCCGGTGTCCTCGGTAGTACGGGCCCAATACTACCGACCACACCGCATCAGCGTTCATCCCAAGTCTTCCTCCCCAAACTCCGTATAGTGAGTACTCTACTTCTGATATGCACTATCTACCCGCATACTAGCAACGCATCTCATATAGGCAAATTTTCCCTAGACTAAGGCATCACAAATCAGGCCACTCTAGTCCTATCATGAATACCTAGTCTTCTAGCATGCATAACAATTCATATCATATAATATTGTAAGGTATTTTGGGGATCGTTACCGTTCGGGCGCTGACTGATCGTACACACTGCTTCTTTCTTGCTTACCACAAAACCATTTACAAAAGTTTATGCCTTTATTTAAAAAGTTTTCCTCAAATCCTCGGTTTGAGTTCAGTTACTCCCGAAGGTGCACCCGAATCCCTCAAACCAAGGCTCTGATACCAATTGTAACAACGCAAATTTTCAAACAATTTTTTTCATTTTAAAAATATATTTATTTCCATTCAAACAAGGCATAAATAGTTTAAGTATTCTGTCAAATACAAATAATCAAAATCCCAAGATCATAAAAGCATTCTTCAGTGTGTATCGATCACGCCGGCGCCTTCCCACGGTCCTCGCTAGTACCTGAAATACATGCACAACAACTGTAAGCATAAATGCTTAGTGAGTTCCCCAATATACAACTTACGCACATACGCCTTTCCAGGCCCTGACCTTCCGGTCCATGTGTCTCAGGGGACTTCCGTCCCTGCTGGGTAAACCTTCCGGTCCTACCCACGCCGACCTTCCGGTCCATCACACAACATATCGCCTTCCGGCCCATAACATATTGCCTTCCGGCCCATAATATATTCGCCTTCCGGCCCATGACATACATAGCACATATAACAAATAACTTACCACATATAGCATACATATCACATATCATATCCGACCTTCCGGTCACACAGTCAAACCCTTCTGGGTACAGTATAGTGAGAAGACTCACCTCGTAAATGCTGAAAGCTAGCAAATCCTGAAATCACTCGTGCACAATCCGACGAGCTACAACCTCCCTATAACATCACATATCTCATTAACACTTATATCCTCTAAGTGTCACTATCCCTAAGAAGTCAGACTTAGGTCAACTCTGGTCAACGGTCAACGGTCAACTCGACCGGACTCGGCGAGTACCATGGCGACTCGGCGAGTCTAGACGTCCTCCAACTCTCTGGGATTCCCTATCTACTCGTCGAGTATCCTCCTTGACTCGACGAGTTACTCCTGGAAGAATCGCGGGGCCACCCCGACTCAACTCGCCGAGTCTGAAGAACAACTCGACGAGTCCCAGTTAATCTTCAAGCTACTCGCCGAGTCTACTCATCGAACTCAGCGAGTCCATGCCATGCAACCGCTCAAACTGCATCCTAAGGTCAGAACTGCTTCGACCATTCCTAGGTCTGGCCTTCCTAGGATGATCCACCACGTGAAGCCCTCATTTCAGTGCTCATGATACACCATGTGATTCATAATTTACATTTTGACCTAAGGCCTAAGGATTCCAATCCAAAACCTTCATCAATTCCCGAAATGCATAGACATGCGACATTCTGGACCTCCATAGGTCTCAATACAGGGTTACACTCGTTTAGGGGACTAGGGTAACAGTCAATCTAATCATACAAGGGTTCCATAAACCCTAAATCCATAAATACATCAATATAGCAGAGCATACACGAATTCTTACCTGGATGATGTATTCTCTGTATCCCCAATCTTCAGAATGTGACCCCCTTGCTGCTCCTTTAGCCAATCCCTTCTCTTCCTTGCACAACCACTCTTCTATAATCAACAATGGCCTAAGATCCTTGCTCCAGATGCACCCAATCGATTTAGGGTTCTTCTCAGAAGGCTAAAATGAATAATGACGGCCAATAAGTCTCCTTTATACGTCCCAAACCTGAACGGTTAGGGTTTTCGCTAAACAGCGTAGACTCGCCGAGTCCATATCTGGACTCGTCGAGTCCAGTCGCGAACCCGCGACCAAGTCTGCGATCCTACTCGGCGAGTCTAGGCTCCAACTCGCCGAGTCCCCTCTTAAATTACCCCAAAAACATAATTTAATAATACCTGAGATTTCGGGCTGTTACAACTCTCCCCCACTAGGATTAGACTTCACCCTCGAAGTCTCACTCTGCAAATAGCTCCGGATGCTGCTCCCGCATCTCACGTTCCGGCTCCCAAGTCATTTCCGAACCTTTCCGGTGTTGCCACTGGACCAACACTAGGGGTACCTCCTTGTTCCTCAGAACCTTGATCTTCCGATCCCTGATAGCCACTGGTCTCTCAGCATAATTCAGGCTCGCATCCACCTGGATATCCTCTAATGGAACCACCGCCGACTCATCGGCTATGCACTTCCTCAATTGCGACACATGAAAGGTGTCGTGGATTTGTCCCAACTCCGCTGGCAACTCCAACCGATAGGCTACCTGGCCTATCCTTGCAATCACACGAAATGGCCCAATATACCGGGGCCCCAACTTGCCCCTCTTCCTGAATCGAATCACTCCTTTCCAAGGAGAGACCTTCAGGAGAACGAAGTCGCCGACCTGAAATTCAAGCTCGGATCGGCACCTGTCTGCATAACTCTTCTGCCGGCTCTGGGCGGTCAATAACCTTTGTCTAACTTGCTGAATCTGCTCTGTCGTCTGGAGCACGATCTCCGTGCTGCCCATCACTCTCTGTCCCACCTCTCCCCAGCAAATGGGGGTCCGACACCTCCTACCATACAACAGCTCAAAAGGTGGCATACCAATGCTCGAATGATGGCTGTTGTTGTAGGAAAACTCTGCTAAGGGTAAATATGCATCCCAGCTACCCCCGAAGTCTAACACGCACGCTCGAAGCATGTCCTCCAGTGTCTGAATTGTCCGCTCGCTCTGACCGTCTGTCTGGGGATGGTATGCGGTACTAAAATGCAATTTGGTACCCAGCTCCTCATGAAATTTCTTCCAGAACCTGGAAGTGAAACGCACATCACGGTCTGAAACAATCGAGATCGGTACCCCATGCCGAGATACCACCTCTCTCACATATATCTCTGCCAACTTCTCCGCTGAAGAACTCTCACTGATGGCAAGGAAGTGTGCACTCTTCGTCAACCTATCCACAATCACCCAAATTGCATCAACTCCCCTGGCAGTCCTCGGCAATTTGGTGATGAAATCCATGGTGATCTGTTCCCACTTCCACTCGGGAATCTCCAATGGCTGTAACTTGCCATGCGGTCTCTGGTGCTCGACCTTAACCCTACGACAGGTCAAGCACCTCTCAACGAACCATGCGACGTCGCTCTTCATACAGGGCCACCAATACTCCTTCCTCAAATCCAAATACATCTTCGTAGCACCGGGATGGATCGAGAATTTCGATCTATGAGCCTCTTCCATCAAAGTAATACGCGTACCGCCCACGAACGGTACCCAAATCCGACCCTGAAACGTCATAAGCCCTCGTCCATCCTTAACGAACTCTGAAATTAGCCCCACAACCCGCTCTTTCTTCTGCATCTCCGGTAGCACAGCCTCGGCCTGTGCCCCACGTATAGCATCCAATACTGGAGTCATCACAGTCAGTCTCAAACATACATCTCGCAATGGAGTGCTCTCCGCCCTACGATACTATGATAAACATTAAGTTACCCTTTACCTACCTTGTTAAATACGAGTTAGTGTGCCGGTTAACCACACACGCTCCACTAACCGACTTAAACAAAGTGCAAAGTGTAATTTCATGGATTAGCACCTTATTCACATTTTCCTAAGTAACTAAGATTGGGTATTATTAAGAGTTTAGTTACTTAGTATTTATCATTAATACTTTTAATGAAGGGGGAATTATAGTCCTGTCAAACCCGTTCGACTAACGACCCTCCACCAGTCAAGCAAGCGGTGGGTGAGAGTGGACACCCATTAATTTGCCATTTTATAGGCAACAACCTTATACCCACCTTATAGACCGGCTTCGTGAATGAGGCGTACTAGCGGTAAGACTGACTTTACTCTTATACATACATATATATATATATATATATATATATATATATATATATATATATTATTAACTTATAATATTATAGAGTATAAGGGTTGAATTTTAACTTTTAAAATTCTAAGGGATAACTTGGAATTAAAGTATTCATAAGAAAAAACTTTACAAATTCCAAAACTTGAGGGCAAGTTTTGAAACTATTCAAAACTAATTAATTCCATAACTTATGTGTTTAAAGTAGTTTTAATCCAAAAACTCTTCAAGTTCCATAACTTGAGGACAAGTTATGGAAGACTTTAAACTAATAAAAGAATTAACTTTTCTTTATTTTATAACTTATGGAATTAATTAAGGTTACACTTTTTTTTAATTTATTATTTAATGAAGAGACTCTTGGTCCTCCATAACTTGAGGACAAATTATGGAGTCATAACACCATTTAATTAGAACTAGACTCTTCATTTTGTAACCTTTGCCAACTTTTATAAGTTTTATGAAACTTAAATGTGACTTTTTCATATAACTTGAGGACAAGTTACAAAAACACATTTTAGAATCAACTCTTAGATTAATTTGTATTGAAAAAAACTATTTCACTCAACTTTTCTATTAATCTAAGCAACTCATAAGAACAAGATAATTCAAATCAAACTTTTTCACGTAATTAGTCTAAACCTTAAACTAATACAAAACATGAATCTATTGACAATTATCTTTGAAATTGGATTAGCATGAACATTACCACATCAAAAACAAGTATATAAGTTCAAAAACATCTTAGGGTAATGTTCCTAGTCCAATTCCAGCCAAAAAAGTCGAATTTATGCTGTCTAGGGGTCCAACTCGTCAAGTGCACGAACCAACTCGGCGAGTTGGATGCTTTTTGCCTTGGAATCGGCGAGTCCATTCATGGACTCGGCGAGTCTGCTGGGCAGACAACATCAAAACTCGATTTTTCAGCTCTATTTGCAAGTATAATAAGAAAACAAGCCTATGCTCTGATACCACTGTTGGGTTTTGAGCATTCTAACACTCCTAAGTGTACATGCAACCCTAAATACCTTGGATCTATGTTTTCTCTATTATACATACAAATATGAACATCCAAGGTATTATCCTAATCTAGCATATAAAATAATGAATATAACAAGATATAATACATACCGCTTTCATGTAGAAAGTCTTCATGAAGCTTGAGTGCCAAGTGCCCCAAGTGTAACACCTCAAATGGTTCACACAACACCAAATACACTTGGAATAACTTGAGAAAATTCTACACTTCATGAAAATCGGCTAGCCCTCTCTAGAATGATACTAGTCGCCAATTTTGTCAAGAATAAGATCTTTATATAGTGTTACAATTAGGGTAAACCCTAATTGTCATGACTTTCCATTTCCTTGGATCCATGGGTTCAAATACACCATGGAGCATCCATGGACCATCCTATGGGTTTTAGCCCAACTTGATTATCCATGAAGCATTAACCCACTATACAAGTATGGATGATTTACACAATCAACCCATATATTTAATTAGTCTTCTTTTGATCACTTAATTAATCCTAGATTAATTCTTGATCAATACTAATTAAATAATCTTATTATTCTTATTATTAATATACTAGAACTTATAATATATTAATAACCATAAGTGTCTTATTTCTCTCATTATAGTCTATCCAAATGCATGATGCCATGCAACCCAAATGGACCATGCCGGGTCGGGTCAAGTCTTACCAATTATAGTTATGGACTTAGACATTAATCCAACACCATTATGGTGGATCTAAAGGGCCCACACACATCGGTGTGTATGAGATCCAATAAACCCTCACCCCTTTCACAAGTACCATTGAAGGGTGACTTGATCATCTTTCCAAGTAAACAAGACTCGTACATGTCATATTCCCTAAGGTCGAATGACTCCAACACTCCATCCTTTTAGAGTTGGGCTATGTGTTTCTTGTTGACAAGTCCAAGACGACAATGCCACAAGCATGCTTTATCATTGGAAGAATCGACATACAACACATCATTTCCTAAGTCGTCTACAACCATCACAATTTCATATATTCCATTACAAGGCAATGCTTCAAAATAGAGAACACCATTAAAGAAAGCATTAATAGAACCCTTATCATTATCAAACGAAAATCTAAAACCTTTTTTATATAAACCATGAAAAGAAATGAGGTTTCTTGCCATTTCTGGCGAATAGAAACAATTATTTAAATCTAGTCCTAACCCACTACTAAGCACTAAAGAGTAAACTCCAATCTTGGTGACAAGCAACACTCTTCTGTTCGCCATGATCAAGTTTATCTTCCCATGCTCCAGATCCCTACTTCTTAGGCCCTACAAATCAGAACAAATGTGAAAACCACATCCTGTATCGAGAACCCAAGAAATAGCATGTGATGAGTTATTAGATTGAATAGTATAAGTACCTGTGAAGGATGGTTTTATCTTTCCATCCTTGATGTCATGCAGATACTTCGGGCAACTTTGTTTCTAATGCCCTTTCTCGTGGAAGTAGTAGCACTCTGCATCCTTCGGGTTGGAGGAGGCTGCAGCGGGACCAACCTTGGTTCCACTAGAAGAGGTGTCATCTTGGTACTTTCCTTTGTGGTGGCTCTTAGAAGGAGCCTTCCTCTTCTTACCCTTCTGTTGCCCAATTCCCAAGACAGAGGCGGTAGTAGGAGTTGATGCAGCAGATTTATCTTTTAGACTACTCTCAGCAGTCCTTATCAGGCCTTGAAGCTTGCTTAGAGTGACCTCCTCCTTGTTCATATGGTAGGTCATGCGGAACTGGTTGTAACAAGGAGGTAAAGAGTGAAGTATGATATCTATGGCCAGCTCTTCATCGAAGCTAACATTTAACTTCAGCAAGTGGTCCACGTATCTTTTCATTTTCTGCAAGTGGGCTGTGACAGACTGTCCGTCCTTCATCTTCGTAGTGATCATCGCAGTGATGATCTCGTACCTCTCCTGCCTCGCGCTTTGATGGTACATATCCATCAAATATTGATGCATCTCGTAGGGGTAGTAGTCCTCATAGGACTTTTGGAGTTTTGCGGTCACTGTCGCGAGCATGATGCAATGGACTTTCGTAGCATCTCGCTCGTGAGTTTTGAAGGCATCGATCTCTTCGGGAGTAGCAGTGTTGACTTTGACTTCTTTCAGCTCCTTGTCGAGGACATAATCCTTGTCCTCTTAGCGGGTAACCATTCGAATGTTGCGGATCCAATCATTGAAATTGGACCCATCGAAAATCACCATCCCATACAAATTCATGAGTGAGAATGGGCCGGAAGAGGTTGTGCCAGTAGCGTTGTTGTTGTTTGAAGTATACATCTAAAATAGAAAAGAGACAAAGTTTGATTAGATAAGAATCCCCAATTAATCACCCAAATGAGAAATTAGGGCTAGGATCCAACAACATTATTTGCAATTTATAAGAGGGATGTCGTAATCTAAACAACAAATAATTTGAAGGTAAGTGAATGACGATTCACTAATTTCCACCATGAAAAATGAAAAAGAATTAAGTTTTAAATGTATTGAGAATTACTAGATCTTTTGAGATTCATTGAAATTTTTAATGGCATGTTTAAATCTCGATATTCCCTTCAAGTTTGTGACTGGGATACCGAGGATCACAAACAAGGTATGAATAACGATGCAAATGTACTTGGTGCCCTCAATGTTACAGTCACCTAATCAGTGTGCCGGTTAGCCACACACGCTCCATTGATCTATTACAAACATTGATTCACCCTTTGCCACCTTTGCTAGACCCAAATTAGTGTGTCGGTTAACCACACACGCTCCACTAACGTCTTGGCAAGGGTAAAAAGTGTAATTTCATGGAATACCATCATTTTCATATTTTTCCTAAACTAGCTAAGATTGGGAATTTTATAAAACATTTAGTTACTTTATTAACCATTATACTTTTAATGAGGAATTAGTTGCCCTATCCTACCCGTTCTGCTAACGACCCTCCACCAATCAAGGAAGCGGTGGGTGAGAGTGGACACCTATTAAACTGTCATTTTATAGGCAACAACCTTATACCCCCCTTATAGATCGGCTTCATGAATGAGGTCTACTAACGGTAAGACTAACATTAATCTTATATATATATATATATATATATATATATATATATATATATATATATATATATATATATAGGTAAAAGTTCAAATGAGAACCCCTAAAGGTTAAGAACCCTAAGAAACTCTAAACTTAAACTACAAAATAAGATCTTGGTTATTTTTCTTGCATCCAAACACTCCCACTCAACTCAAACACAAACCCTCCATCTATCATCATCAACTACTACCATTGCTGCCACCTACCGTTGCCACCACCTACTGGCGCTGCCACCTACCGACGTCGGTTCCGGCCATCGTCCCCATCATATTCCAGCATCAACTTTTTCCCCTCATTTTTTTTGGTGAAACACCACCAGATCTACATCATATCTGGTGTCCACCATCTTTTTTTCTCTCGATCTCCATGAAAGAACACCATATCTGGTCCACCATGACCTCTACCAACCATAGATATATGTCTTCAACCTCTAAAATCTTTTGTTTTCATCAGATCTGAAGCGCTTCAGTCCAGATCTATGATCTCCGACGTTAGATCTATGATTTCCGACAACAGATCTATGATTTTCGCTTATGGATCTATGATTTATGCCTTCAGATCTATGATTTCTGACGAGATTGACGAACTATATTTGAGATCGATGTCAATGGTTACCACAACTACTGCCTTACTGGTCTGGTGTAACACCGCCAACTCAATTCCATCTTTTTCTCTCTGATCTTTAGTAAAACAAAACCATATTTGCATCAAGTATGTTAAACATAGTTTTTTTTCTTTCTGTTAAGTTGTGAATTTAATGTTCTAATCTCTCATTTGTTGTTTACTTTTGTTAAACATAGTTTTTTTCTTCTATTAAGTTGTTAATCCATATTATGTTTTTTTTATAATGTTTGCATCAAGTTTTTATTCACTTTATGTTTTATTGTTGTTAAGTTGTGAATTGAATTTAAAATGTGTGTTATCATGTTAGTGTTTTCTCAAATATATGAATTTTAATTTTTTTAAGCTTTGAACTGTGATGTTTTCATGTTTTAACTATTGTTTAGTTCTATTTAAGTTAGTTAATGTGAATGTGTGAATTAATATGTTTTTATGTTATAAATACAATGAATGAGAGTCCTAAATTGATAATTAAACTGTGAATGAGAGTTCTGAAAAACTCTATTAAACTGTGAATTTATATGGTGCACACGATGTATCTGATTAATTTTGTATACTAAACTGTGAATTGTGTATTACGTTGTAAATTTTAGTCACGACTTAATATATTAAATTCACCATTTAATATATATAAATGTCTTCATATATTAACCCCTAAATATAAGTTTTAATTTGAAAATATGACTATAAATATAATTTTTTTTTGTCTTAAATTATGAATTTATTATATTTAGCTGTGAATTTTATATATTAAACTGTGAATTGTCTGTATTAAGAGTTTTAATTGATATTATTGTTGAATTTATATTTTTTGTATTAAACTCTAAATTTATTGTAATAAACTGTGAATTTACGTATTAAGCTATGATTTTTGTACTTTAAACTTTGAATTAATTGCATTAAGCTATGCATATTTATTTAAATTGTGAATTTGACTATATTAAACTGTGAGTTTTTTTATATTAAATTGTGATTAATGTGTTTAAAAATGTGAATTGACTGCATTAAACTACGAATTTTTGTTTAAACAATGAATTGACTGCATTTTGCTGTGAATCTTTTGTTATATGTATTAAAATATGAATGATTTATGTATAATTTTTTCTAAATTTTCTTATGAATATATTTATTTTTTTGTTGTATAAATTTGTAAGAATCCACTAGTTTTTATAATTGTTTTGCATTAAATTCAAAACGAGTTAATTAATAGGTTTTATTAGACTGTAAATGTAGTATTTAAGTTGTTAATGCATGACTTTATTTACGGATCTGATTTGGAAGAAATAACGGCTACTATGTTGATACAGGTGGTTGGCGGCAACATGTGGTGGTAGAGTTTGAGTTTTGACTTCTTTGAATTAGTGAATTATTGTAAAACAATTTGTATTAAGTTGTGAATTTTTTGCATTAAACTGTAAAATGACTATGTAAATCTGTATTTTATATAAGTTTTGGGTTAAAATATGAGAACATATATGGATGAAATATTAGACTATAAAAATTATAAGTTTGCTCTTTTCATATCAAAAACACAAAAAAAAAAAAAATTAGGATTTTAACATGTTTAAAAAGAGTATCAAGTACATATTTACTAATTAATTGAGGTTCTTAGGGTTCTTAATCATTTATGGTTCTCATTTGAACCACTCCCTATATATATATATATATATATATATATATATATATATATATATATATATATATATATATATATATATATATTATTCTTATAATATTATAATAGTATAAGGGTTGAATTTTAAACTTATAAAATTCTAGGGTTTAGAATTGAAAATTTTCAAAATTAAACCTTTTAATCAAAATTTAAATTCCAAAACTTGAGGGAAAGTTTTGAAACTTTTCAAAACTTTCTAGATCAAAATTCAAATAATTTAATTAAACAATTAATAGGTGATTATCTAATTTTGACCTAATCTAATTCCATGGCAAGATAATTCTCTCAAATAATTCAAATAATTAACGTTTATCATAAAAGGAAATAATTATCTAACTAATTGACAAATATCTTCTATTTTGATACAGATAATCACATCATATTAATAAAATTCGGATTTTATCAATCAAAAACGTTTTTGGTAATTATCCCAAGTCAAAATAGGCCAAAATCCTGAAATTTCCTCTGTCTGACTCTCCGACTCGTCGAGTTCATTAGGTGACTCGACGAGTTTTTCAGGCAGAAAGCAAAAAATTCGATTTTAAGCAATGAATAATCATATAATGCATTAAATACAATAGAAACCAATCAAGGCTCTGATACCACTGTTGGGTTTTGAGCAATAGATCAATCTTATGGTGCACATGCAAACCCTAAAGCTTTGGATCCAAGTTTCTCTATTGTAAATGCAAATCATCCAAAGATTACAAACCCTAATCTAGCATACAACAAAACTTGAAAATAACATACATAACCAATAAGAATGTTACCTTGGTTGTTGCTTGAAGATATTTAGCTTATGAGAACCTAGTACCTCAAATGTGATGCCTCTAATGGATCACAAACACTAGAGCAATTGGATGATCTTGGAGAGAGGGGATGAGAGGCTCAAAATCGGATCTAAGACTTCTTAGGGTTTCTGGGTGCCAATTTCTGAAGCCCTAGGGGTCCTTATATAGTGAAGCTGGTAGGGTTTTAGTCAAAACCCTAATTGGATAGCTTAGGCCTTAAGCAGTCCAATGGAACCTTCTGGAATAAGGCGTTGGACGATTTCAAGGTGGGCTTCCACCCTAATTTCGTCCACCCCTTTATCCATATGATCCATAGCCCAAAAACCAATTATCTTATAATTGCAATTCTAGTCCCCTAAGATTAATTAATATCTTTTGATCATAAAATTAATTTCTTAATTAAATATTTACCAATATTAATTAATCAATATGATTTCTCTTTTAATATATTATTCATATAATATATTAATAAACCATAATAACCTTTTTCTCCATTAATCCTCCAGTCAAGTTGCTTCGGTGAAGGCAACCCAAAATGACTATGCTACAACCGGGTCAAGTACATACCAAATATAGTTATGGACTTAGACATTAATCCAACAAAATGCTTCCCAAGACATCTTCAAAGCTTCTCCCCGTGGCATCGTATCTGCTAACAATTTCCACCAGCTCAAGACTTCGGTTATCAGTTTTCGAACCGCAAAGACAATTTTCTGCTTATCGCTACACTTGCAGCTTTAGAATACCATCTCCATTTCGGAGATCTAGTCCATAATATCTACAGGCTTTGGGTTTCCGGAAAGACTTGGTGGGTTGGCACCCAATAAGTTCTTATACATACGCCCATCTATGTCGATTTCCTCCTCAGGTCATTCCTTCTTACCACTGGGGGATCCACCTGACTGACAGTGCGGTTGTAATTCTCTTCCTCTGACTGTCTGTCATTCAGTTCTGGTTGTTCAACAGACATCGAAGGTTCATCCCTGTTGTTTAGCAACAGTTGTCTCATTTACTCCCTTTGTTCAGCCATCATAGCCCGAATCATGGCTCGAACTCCAGCCATTGTGACTGGCTCAGGTGCAGCTTCTACTATTGGCACCTTCTCAATCACTTGGGGACAAGGCTACTAATTCATGTTCTCATTCGCATTTCCAGCTCCGCTTCAGGTTCTTTCCGTTTTGATCTATACACCAAATTAGGCGAATTTAGATCTTTATTCACGATAGACACTTAAATTCTCCTTATCACTCCGAAACGTTACACGGTAGTTCTAATATCGTAATCGAACGCTTAGAATCCTGAACACATAAGGTTTCCAGATCCGGTTGGCAACAGACCACAGATCCGAACAAAAAACAACATACGAGGCAAACATAAATCATTTAGCACATAAAAGCATTTTAGGCGTCTTTCCTAAAATAAACTAGTGCTCGTGACTAAAATATGGAAGACACTCATCTCATGATAATCGCTTAGCATTCTAAGTTTAAGTCTAGAAATCCTACAAATTCCTTGTTTGCTTAAACTAATGCTCTGATACCAACTGTGACATCCCTGTTTTTACAGCCAGAAAATACCGATTTCGTTTATGCTTTTATAATAAAATCAGAGTAATCTTTCAAGGAAAAGTGTTGAGGAATTTGTTCCCAAAAACAAAATATGATAAAAAAAAATATCAAAGCATCTCTTAAAGAGAAGTATTTTCATTACAAAACTCGGGATGTCATCGTCAATATAGATCAAAAGCATAAACAAAATATCATAGGCTACAAAACAGAATTGGCCTCAAAACAACATAGGCCTTACAACATTCTATTTATTTTCTACTGGCCTATAAATCCATAATCTCTCGTCAGATCATCCAACTATGTTTTTGCCACTACCTGTAATATAAGAAACTGAGTGGGTCAGGCTGGGGAGCCTGGTGAGCATATAGGGTTTTCAACCCACAATTAATAAGTTTATTATTTTCAACAGTTATTCAACCCAATTACCCATTCCTATTATCCTCACTTTACGTCCCTAAAGCATCTATTATAAGGGACCTATCCTAAGGAATTTCATCGGGATGGACACTACTGCTATGGGGATTTATCAGCCATAAGGGTTCATAAGGCAACCAGGGGGATGGAGTACACCGGTGAACACATCATTCACAAACACCTACAGGTTGCGAGCATGCTAGCGTTCCACTGGACTTCATAGAAAAGTCTGTGGTCGTCATATGTACTCTACTAGATGACTGGATCATCATCAACATTGAGGCCTCTCATCATTTTATTTCATCACACACCAACTATTTCATCTACCCATGTCTTACCCAATATATTTGTAGATATAAAATACATATACAGCTCAAATATGAAAACGAAGTTTATATCTTTCATACAGCATAGATCTCAAGTATAAATTATTCATATGCAAGGTTTAGATTGGAAAAGTTTAGATCAGAAAAGTTTAGATCTGAAGTGAGAAAGTCTAGATCTGAAGGAAAAGGTTCAGATCTGGAAGAAAAAGTTTAGATCTGAAAGAAAAAGTTTAGATCTGAAGGAAAAAAGTTTAGATATGAAGGAAAAAGTTCAGATCTGAAAAGAAAGAGGTTCAGATCTTTCACCCAACATAGATCTTCAAGTAAACAGATAATACACATAACACGTAATTTATAAAAAAATACTTCATATCTATGTGTAAGATGAAAGTGACTATATACTCACCTGCTAAGGAGGTGATTCGGACAGCGCTTCGTTCCTTAACATTATCTTCTTTCACGAAACCAGGAGGTTTGCTTTAAAACCGGGCTCTGCGGGGGCAGAGTTTCCAAACCGAAAAACTCTTTTTCTCGGAGCCTTCAGGCGCTTCGGGGCTTTCATCTATTGCTATGGAGGTTTCATAGGATTCGGGGGTGTTTTGGAATGCTAGAGAGAAAGTAGAGGGTGAAAGAGAGTTCAAAATGGCAAAGGAAATGAGCTGTCCTCGCAGCCCTTTTATAGTCGTGCGAGGCCTCGGTACGCTGGGCGTACCTCAGACCTACATTGCACGTAATGGGGCACGTGTTGGTTCCTCGGTGGTGCGACATGGCTTATCTCAAACCGCAGAAAAAGTCAAACCGCAGGGCGTTCGCTTCTCATATGCAGAGCGTACTTCGGAACGCCTGGCGTCCGAGGATACGTTGGGCGTACCCCCTCGGACAGTCTCGCAAATTGTCATCCCACTTTCAAAAATTCATAACTTTCACATACGAGCTCCATTTTCGACGTTCTTTATATCCACGCTTAGGCAGGACCACACTCTACAACTTTCGTTTAGACTCCGTCGGCTAATTTTGACTTTATTTTTAAAGTTATATTTTTAACAAGCCGGGACAGGAAAAGTCCGTTAAAAATTCATAACTTCTTCATCCGACATCCATTTTCGTCTGTCTTTTTACCGTTGAACTACTATTAACGAGACCTTATATTCTCATTTAACTTGTGTCGGCCAGAAATCGTTCGATCTATTATTCGAACTCCGGGCAGTATACTGCTAAGCTGAAACTTAGAAAAATCATAACTTCCTCATACGAAGTCAGATTTGGGTGTTCATTTTATGCACGCTCACGGTTTAACGAACACTATGACTTTCGTTTAGACCGCTAAGGCTAAAAAGCATTCTATCGAAATGTCACTGTTACATCACGCAGTGTCATGCCGGTTCTGTCGCGAAACTTCGACAAGTCATAATTTCTTCGTTGTAACTCGGATTTCGACGTTATTTGTATCTCCGGAATCCTTGTCATGACCACTACAACTTTCTTCATCGATATCGGGCATAGCTAACATTTATTTTTGACGTTTATTTTTATTATATCTTTACAAACAAGTATATAATCACATAAAAGCAAATAATTCACATAATATTTAGTTACTTTAAAATAGGTTACAACGGTTGACCTAGACTATTACATCATCGCATCAATGCTTAGCCTCGAAACACGGGCGTTACACATTGCATCCAAATCCCCCATCTGCTCAAGTGTACCTCCACCTGACAAGACACTCAAGGTGTTACAACGAACTCTATGACTTGATATTTCATAACTAATATCTAACATTTCTAACCAAGCTCCTAACAGGTGGCCCGCAAGCAAACGAGGTTCATAATGCAAACATTTAGCAAGACACTTCTCCAATGAGTTCTTCTTATTCCAAATGCACCAAAACCCCACCAAAATCACTCAAAGGCTCAATATTCTTTCAAATGAGGCTAGGGTTTTGAGGAAACAACTTAAGAGGATAGAGGCTGATGGTAAAGGAGGTTGTAAATGAGTTAAGGCATTTAAATAGGGTCCAAGACTCAAAATTAGGGTTTGAGTCTGGGTCGCATACGCCTAGTGTAACAGGTTGTCTTTCGCGATCAATCATGCCCAGTACGCCCTGTACGCCCAATGTACTCGGCTTAACCCAAAATTTTCATAACTTCTAACGTTAGAACTTCTGCATACCTAATCTGTTTTTGACGTTCTTTATATGCTCAGAAAGGCAATGAGAAACCCTACAATCTCATCTAATATCCTTTAACTTCAAATCATACGCACCTAAATCCTAAATTCAATAATAAGTTTGATGTTACATCCCCATTTTCACGGCCAGAAAAGACCGATTTTGTTTATGCTTTATAAAAATCAGAGTACCTCTTTTAATAAAAAAATTTGCGGAATTTGTTCCCAGTAAAAAATGATAAATATGTTATCAAAGCATTTCTGAAGAAAAATATTTTTATTCATTTTAAAACATTTGGGATGTCATCGTCAATACAGAAACATAAGCATAAACAGAACTTACATTCATTATCATTAGTGATTTATATCTTCTTAATCTCTCAGTGTAATGTGACTTCATATCAACACCTGTGATATAAATAAACTGAGTGGGTCGAGTTGGGAAACCTGGTGAGTACACATGGTTTTCAACCCATAATAAATAAGTTTATTAACTTTATCAAAGCAAACAAACCCGATTACCCATTCCCGTTATCCTCACTTTACGTTCCTAAAACATCTAACACAAGAGACCTAGTCAAAGGGACTTTCATCGGGGTGACAACACATGCTTCGGGGGTTCCTCAGCAATTCATGTCAAGTAAGGCAACCATGAAGGGGACGGAGTACTACTGGTGAGCACACAGTTCAAATAAACACCTACAGGTTGCGAGTCTGCTAGCGCTCCACTGGACTGTCTAGAATAGTCTGTGGCCGTCATCTATACTCCGCTAGATGACTGGATCATCAATAACATCGATAACGAGGCGTCACACAACAACTATTACATCTACCCATGTTTTACTCAACACATTTTGTAGATATAAAATACATCTACAGTTTAAATCATTTAAAACGTGTATACAATTCTTTCACCCAGCACAGACAACAAGTATTCAGACAATATGCACACATAGCACGTAATTTATATTAAAATACTTCATATCTATGTGTAATATGAAAGAGACTATGCACTCACTTGATAAGGTGGTGACTCGGTACTTGGACAACGCTTCGTTTACTTTAAAATAATTTCCTTCGACGAAACAGTGGGTTTTATAGAAAACTAGGATTTGCTTGGAGCAGCGTTCCTGAGATGAAAAGCTCTTCTTCTCGGAGCCGTCGAGCACTCTGGGGCTTCCGCCTCGTGCTAGGGAGGTTCCCTAGGCTTTTCGGGGGGTTTCGGGGCTAAAGAGAGAGTAAAGAGAAGAAATAATGGGAAAGGTGTGAAGAAAATAAGGGTGGGAGAGATTCTATTTATAGGGTGCAAAATGGCTGAACTTGGTGCCACATGTCACCATCTAGTTGCAAGACTTGGGGAGAAAACAATGACCAAGATTCTGCCACATCACCCATTTTCGCACAGCAAACTTCCGACTTCTAAAATCCGTAACTTGCACATACGACCTCCATTTTTGACGTTCTCTATATCCACGCGTAGGTAAAAATAAGATCTACAACTTTCATTTGGACTCCGTCGGCAAGTTCTCGACCGATCTTAAATTTAATAGTACGAGGAGATTATGCTGTTATATGCCCGTGTAAAATTCATAACTTCTACATACGGACTCCGTTTTCATCTGTCTTTTTACCGTTGACTTCCTATTAATGAGATATTCAACTTTCATTTAGGTCGCGTAGGCCAAAAACCGCTCGAACTAAAATTCGAGTTTCGGATCGTGCACTGTTATGCCAAATGTTAGAAAATTCATAACTTCCTCATACGAAGTCAGATTTGGGCCTTCTTTTAATGGACACTCTCAGTTTAACATATTCTACAACTTTTGTTTAGATTACTAAGGCTAAAAGTCTTCTATCATAAATTCACTATATACGTTTCCCAGTGTCGTGCCGGTTTTGCCGAAAAACTTCGACGGACCATAACTTCTTCGTTATATCTCGGATTTCAACGTTTTTTATATGTACGGAACCCTTGGGACGTATTCTACAACTTAGTTAATATTATTTATTCTAAATAATATTTTGTCAAAAAGTCATTTTCGACCCCTATTATCTTTAAATTGACTAGCCCGGATCTGCGGGCGTTACATCCGAGCCATCACTTTTACCATTATACCATTGGGCTCCAAAACACAAACTGAAGTGTTGGAGCACATAATTTATATTACCCATATCTAAATGGGTCTAAACCTCTTCCTAAAATTCAATAGCCTTATGGTAATTGATCTTCGGGTCACGACCCCGAGTTAAGAAACGAATCGAAACATGGTGTTACATTATTAGCTTATACAATGTCAAAACAGAGTTTTTCAAAAAATGTTTGAATTAACTCATCTAGTGTTAAAACGCTATAAGTCGATAAGTCATTTTTAGTGTTTGACAAAATGACCAAAAAAGACTTCCTGAGATGTTGGACAACTATAGGTTATAAAGAGTTATGATAAGTTAAGGGTTAGTAACTTATATAAAAAATTACTCATCCTTGGTTCCACACTACTATAAATTGTTTTTAAAAAATAATCTATCCAAACATTCATTTTAACTTATACTGGTATGGAAAAACGATAATAAGTTTATATATATATATATATATATATATATATATATATATATATATATATATATATATATATATATATATATATATATATATAATAAACTCCTTTTTTAAACCTAACCAAACACCCTCTAAGAAAATATACGAGTTTTTAGGAGTTTTTGGACACCAAAAAGCTCATAAATTTTGAAAAAGCTATTGAATGAGCCTTTTCAAATAATTCGTTAGGACTCATAAATTTTTAATCGTCTCAAATAAATGAAGTTTTTTTTGCCACTTGTCATATTCTCATTCAAATTGCCAAATGTCATTTGTGGTTATTTTGAATTTTTTTATCCACACGTCATTATTTTATGAGTTTTTCTATTTCATTAAATTATACATAATATTTTAATGCAATAATTACAATAAATGTAGCAATAAATGAATATTAATTTCATTAATAAATGTAACATCCTATTTCAGATCGTCTGAGATTAGGGTTTGTGGGCTGCAACCCGGGATTGGGGAAGTCTCGGGGTTGCGACGAGTTGCTAGAAGCGTTGGGCGTCTCGACACCTTTCCGTGGGTATGGGTTTCATTGGAATCGGAGTTATATCGAGGAAGCAATGGAAGTTTGAAGTTATGGTAGGATAAGTACTTTAATTGAAAAAGGTGGCAGCGGAGTACGTTGGGCATACGTGTGTGTACGCTTAGCGTACTCATGTGCGTGGGTTTTAAGCAGAGCCACCTAGTAAGATGGGCGTACTAGGCACATAATGGAAAATCCTAATATAGGTGTGTCATTATATAAAGAATGAGATGGCCTCATTCCTGGCCACCATTCCCAGACACCAAACCCTCCTCCCTAAATCTTCATTCTTATAGTTGGAGAGTGCATTTGAGAGCTTGTGAGTGTAATCTTGTGTTCTTGAAGTAGAGAAGAAGCTTTGGAAAAGAAGGAGTGAGAGCCCAGAGGTTTGGATCTGAGCTTAGCTCTGTGGAAAGCTTCACATAGAGGTATAAAGCTTCAAGCTTTCTCACCCTTTTGATTTGTGCATTTATATGGAGTATTTTAGGGTTTTATCCCAAAAGATGGAGATTTTATGAGATAATGAGCTCCAGAGACCTTGATCAACCCCTTTTCAGCGTATTTTGTGGAGTCTAGTCATAAAAATCTAATCTTGGATGTTAAGAGTAAGTCATGCATGAGTTATGAGCTTCATGAGGAAAGAGGATGGGTGTTTTGAGTGTTTTTGACCTAATCAGCCATGCAAAGGCTTAAAGTCACCGACTTTATGGATTAAGAGACATTAAGGAGTCCAGATCTGAGGAATGAGCTAAGGTATTAACAGGCTAAGACCAAGGGAATGGTCTAAAGCAAATTGAGCGTACGCCCAGCGTAAGATCCAGTACGCCCCGCGTACTAGGTTTGTAATGACCCAATTTTCACGTCCAAAAATTTCGTTATAAAACATTACATAAAAGCATTAATAGTTAAAACATTGTTTGATTAAACCATTTCACATCGAAAACCAAATTGAAAACCACAACATTCGATCATTCAAATATCAGAGTATCAATCCCAGAATAAACTAGTAACTGCGGAACAAGAGAGTGTGTGTGTGTGTGTGTGACATGCTGCTACCGCGCCGGCTCCTTTCCCCTAGCTGAGGAGGTACCTGAAACCAAAACTGAAAACCGTAAGCACGAAGCTTAGTGAGTTCCCCCACTGTACCACATACCATATAATCTCATAACATACATATATTTTCAGGTATATATGGGTGCCCGACCTACCCCTTCGGCCCTCTCGACCGGACATTGCCTAGCATATCTGGGTGCTGGCCTCCCCTTCGGTCCTCTCGACCGGATACTGCCTAGCATATCTGGGTGCTGGCCTCCCCTTTGGTCATCTCGACCGGATACTGGGGAACTATTCCTCCCCTTTACTATTACTACCACATAACATGTATCACAATATCAGAATCTATCTAACATGGTTGGGTATGACTACCGCTTCGGCCCTACCGACCAGATATCTCGGGGACTATCTCCCCCTACTGTCACTAGCACATAACATCATATCATACTAGCACATAAACACAAAACAGGCAGTAGTAATCCCTAGATGAATATCACAGAGACAATCATCTACATACAACTCCTACTAGTGGGCCGGCATTGTGGCCATAGACCCACCGCTACTGGAAGGTAACTCACCTCAAAGTAGCTGCTGATCTGATCGGGAACTGCCTGTCTAATACTGCTGCTACTGCTTCGGACGTCCTCCGGCTATAATTCCCACAAAACGATCAGTCAAACACTGCCAGATGTACTTAGGGTAAAATGACCCTTTTACCCTTGACCAAGTCGAAATCCAAGTCAAAGTCAACTTTCAGTTGACTGGACTCGCCGAGTCCTTCCCTTACTAATCCGGTCCTACTCGCCAAGTCCCTCTCCCACTCACTGAGTCACCCTTGACTCACCACTCGGGACTATGGGGCCGACTCGAGTCCCGACTCGCCGAGTCCTGCGAGCAACTCGCCGAGTTCCTTGAGCGGATCCCCTACTCGCTTCCAATCCACACCAGAACACCCCATAAAAGAGTTTGGGGTTTCGGGACTTCGTTACACAGTTAATTCCGCGCACAGGTACGAAGGGTTGAGCCTTCGATGCTTAAACCCCTCGTGCTCTGTGGATGTTCATATGACTCGCCGAGTTTGAAGAACTACTCGGCGAGCTCCAGGCAATCTTCATAGGACTCGCCAAGTTGTTCATCCAACTCGCCGAGTCGACGACCATCTTCATAGAACTCGCCGAGTTCCACTTTGGGACTCGCCGAGTCCTTCGACCCATTTCCTGAGTAGGCCAGATCTGGGACATGCAACACTTCAAAACCACAGATCCATGGTCCTAGGGCTCATTTACCACGTAAAGTTGCAAACTTTACGTGCATGCATGGACCTATGAGCTCAAACATGTAATTCCAAGCTCTTTAAGAGGTCCTATACTCAATGGGGACCTCAATCACCCCAACCACATAGACTTTATGCTACTAGGATGTAACGCCCAAAATTTCAAAACAATTAAAACTTTTCAAAAACCACTCATTTTAATAACGTTGTTACAAAAAGGTTTTCAATACATTATTTAACAGAGTATTTTCCCAGGTTCATATCATAAAACACCAACGCGAGGAACGGTACGATCACGCCTTTGCCTTGCCACAGACTCTTGAGAACCTGAAACATAAAACCACAACTGTAAGCCCGAAAGCTTAGTAAGATACCCCCAGAATACCAACCACATATACGCCTTTCCAGGCCCTGACCTTCCGGTCCATGTGTCTCAGGGGACTTCCGTCCCTGCTGGGTAAACCTTCCGGTCCTACCCACGCCGACCTTCCGGTCCATCACACAACATATTGCCTTCCGGCCCATAACATATCGCCTTCCGGCCCATAAGCATAAAATGCATATATAACATAACAAATAATCATATAGCAGTTCATAGACAACAATCGATCAACAGATCACATATCATAGCATTACTCTAAACAAGATACTGGTCTGGCCGGTCACTAGCATAACATTACCCTATGAATCAATCAACATACTAAATGCATACATACGCCTTTCCAGGCCATAACCTTCTGGTCCACATAGTAACGCCTTCCGGCCCATAACATGTATTGACAACTACCCGGATTTCCATCCGGTAAAAAGGGTCGGCCTTGGTGCCATAAACCCTAGCGATATAGTGAGGATAACTCACCTCGAAACTGCCGACTGAACAGATAGCTCAAGTTGCTCCGATCACTGATACGATCTCCACCTCTGGACAGCCACCAATACACTGAACTCAAACAATAAACAACAATTACCAAAATACCCCTGGAACCACTGATCAATCCTTGGTCAAAGGCAAGGTCAAAGTCAACCCCTAACTGACCCTACTCGCCGAGTCAACCTTATGACTCGCCGAGTCCCCATACTCAGAACTTCACTCAATCCGCGATCTAACTCGTCGAGTATTCCCCTTGACTCGACGAGTTCCTCCTGGAAGAATCGCGGGGCCACCCCGACTCAACTCGCCGAGTCTGAAGAACAACTCGACGAGTCCCAGTTATTCTTCAAGCTACTCGTCGAGTCTGTTCATCGGACTCGGCGAGTCCATGCCATGCAACCGCTCAAACTGCTTCCTAAGGTCAGAACTGCTCCGACCATACATAAGTCTGGCCTTCCTAGACTGATCCACCACGTAAGGTCCTCATTTCAGTGCTCATGATACACCCCATGATTCATAATTCACATTTTGACCTAAGGCATAAGGATTCCAATCCAAAGCCTTCATCAATTCCCAAAATGCACATGCATGGGACATTCTGGACCTCCAAAGGTCCCAATACAGGGTTACAATCGCTTTGGGGACTAGGGTAACATTCAATCTAGTCACAAAAAGGGGTTCTATAAACCCTAATTCCATGACACATCAACATAGCAGAGCATAACTCGAATTCTTACCTGAATAATGTGCCCTCTGTGTCCCCAAATCCTCATAACGTGACTCCCTTGCTGTTCCTTTAGCCAAGCCCTTCTCTTCCTTGCACAACAACTCTTCCAAGATCAACAATGGCCCTTAAACTTTGCTCCAGATACACCCAATCAATTTAGGGTTCTTCTCAGAAGGCTAAAATGAACAATGACGGCCAATGAGTGCCTCTTATACGTCCCAAACCTGAACGGTTAGGGTTTTCGCTAAACAGCGCAGACTCGCCGAGTCCATATCTGGACTCGCTGAGTCCAGTCGCGAACCCGCGACCCGGTCTGCGATCCTACTCGGCGAGTCTAGGCTCCAACTCGCCGAGTCCCCTCTTAAAATACCCCCAAAATCATAATTATATAAATATTTGGAATTCCGGGCTGTTACATAGGATGTCCAAAAGGTTCAAATCCGAAGTCCTTGCAGAACATTAACTATAGACACATAGGGATTTAGGTTCTTAGGGCTTAAAACCTCTTTTTAGGGACAAAAAGGGAACTCAATGAACTAAAGATCAAGGTAGGAAATTTTCTGCCTGAATAGAAGCCCTTCCCAAAGTAGATTCCGGATCTTCTTCCCTTCTTGCACTCTTCAACCTTCTCCTTCTTCTCCCAAGCTCCAAACCACCTTCAAAATGCTAAAAATCACCCACAAGGACACAAAGGGGCTAGGGTTTTGTTCTACAGATCTTTGGGAGTGCTAGGGGAAATGGAGGCTGGGTTAGATCGTTTAAATAGGTTGCAAACACCCGGGTTAGGGTTTAAGTCCAGACAGGGTCTACTCGCCGAGTCCCTCGGACCTACTCGCCGAGTAGACCGAGTAGATCCCGCGACTAGTCCCGCTTCTACTCGGCGAGTTAGTCCTTCAACTCGCCGAGTCCAAGGTTAATCATGCAATATAAGAAGGTTTAATAGCCAAGAGTACATACCAGGAACCAGGTGCTACAAATCTCCCCCACTTATTTTAGACTTCGTCCTCGAAGTCTGCTGCTCGATCCTGAAACAGCTCGGGATAATGCTCCATCATCTCGTCCACCGGCTCCCAAGTCCATTCCGAACCCTTGCGGTGCTGCCATTGCACCTTTACTAGCTCCACCCTCTTGTTCCTCAAATCCTTCGACTTCTTGTCGAGGATTGCGACTGGGCGCTCAATGTAGTTCAGGCTGTCATCAACCTGAATATCCTCTAAAGGCACTACTGCTGAATCGTCCACTAGGCACTTTCACAGCTGAGAAACGTGGAAAGTGTTGTGGATCTGGCTGAGCTCGACTGGCAGATCCAATCTATACGCCACCTTGCCCACCCGGGCCACAACTCGGAACGGTCCGATGAATCTCGGGCCTAACTTGCCCCGCTTCCTGAATCGAATGACGCCCTTCCAAGGCAACACCTTCAGGAGAACCATATCCCCGACTTGGAATTCCAAGTCGGATCGACGCTTGTCGGCATAACTTTTCTGCCGACTCTGAGCAGTCTGAAGCGTGCTTCGAACCTGCTGGATCCTCTCGGTCGTCTTGAGCACCACTTCGGTGCTCCCCATGACTCTCTGTCCTACCTCACCCCAGCATATCGGGGTCTTGCACCTCCGACCATACAACATCTCAAATGGGGGACGGTCAATACTCGCGTGGTAGCTGTTGTTGTATGAAAACTCGGCCAAGGGAAGATAGGTATCCCAACTACCACCGAAATCCAACACGCATGCCCACAGCATATCCTCCAAAGTCTGGATGGTTCGCTCGCTCTGACCATCCGTCTGCGGGTGAAAAGCGGTGCTAAAATACAAACGAGTGCCCAACTCGTCATGGAACTCTTCCAAAACCTGGAAGTAAAACGCACATCCCTATCCGAGATAACCGACACTGGCACCCAATGCCGCGCCACAATCTCCCTGATATAAATGTCGGCCAATTTCTCGGCCGATATGCTCTCCTGAATCGGGATAAAGTGAGCACTCTTGGTCAATCGATCCACGATGACCCAAATCGAATCCACTCCACGCGCGGTCCTGGGAAGCTTCGTGATAAAATCCATCGTGATATCTTCCCATTTCCACAACGGGATGTCCAACGGCTGCATCTTGCCATGCGGTCTCTAATGTTCGGCCTTGACCTTCCTGCAGGTCAAGCACCGCTCGACATACCATGCCACATCCCGCTTCATGCAGGGCCACCAAAAATCTGGACGAAGATCCCTATACATCTTCGTTGCCCCGGGATGAATAGAGAACCGGAACTTGTGCGCCTCCTCCATCAAGATCTGGCGCACGCCTCCATGATACGGTACCCACACCCTACGGTGTAGTGTCAATAGTCCTCGGCTATCATAATCGAATGAGGAAACCTGCCCCACCACACGCTCGCTCTTCCAATGTTCCTCCTTGATAGCCTCCTGTTGGGCCTCCCGAATCTGCTCCAACAGGGGAGTCACTACTGTCATCCTCAAACAAATATCCCTGATTGGTGCCGCCTTGCGGCTAAGTGCATCGGCCACCACGTTGGCCTTCCCTGGGTGGTAAAGGATCTCGCAATCATAATCTTTCACCACGTAAAACCACCGACGCTGCCTCATGTTCAGATTCGGCTGATCCATAAGGTACCTCAAACTCTTGTGGTCCGTGTAGATGGTACATCGAACCCCGTAGAGGTAATGCCGCCAAATCTTGAGAGCAAAAACCACCGCCCCCAACTCCAAATCATGCGTCGGGTAGTTCGCCTCGTGAGGCTTGAGCTGCCTCGAAGCGTAAGCAATGACATGCCCCCTCTGCATCAGTACCGCGCCCAACCCTGAAATGGACGCATCACAGTAAACCACAAAATCCTCTACGCCCTCTGGCAGGGCTAAGATCGGCGCCTCGCACAGTCTCTGTCTCAGTGTCTCAAATGCAGCCTGCTGCTCGGGTCCCCATCGAAAGACCACGGCTTTCTTCGTCAGCCGCGTCAGGGGTACGGCTATCTTGGAGAAATCCTGAATAAATCTCCGATAGTAGCCTGCCAACCCTAGGAAACTCCGAATCTCAGATGGAGACTTCGGAACCTCCCATCTCATCACGGCCTCGACCTTGGCCGGATCGACCAGAATCCCGTTCTGGTTGACAAGGTGTCCGAGAAATTGCACCTCGTGCAACCAAAACTCACACTTGGAGAACTTGGCATACAAGCTCTCCCTCCTCAGGGTCTCCAACACCTCCCTCAGATGCTCCTCATGCTCCTCCTGAGTCTTGGAATAAACCAAGATGTCATCGATAAAGACTATCACAGACCGGTCCAGCATCGGTCTGCATACGCGGTTCATGGGGTCCATGAACGCGGCAGGAGCATTGGTGAGCCCAAACGGCATCACCACAAACTCATAGTGGCCATAGCGCGTCCGAAACGCGGTCTTCTGCGTATCCTCCTCTCTGAACCTCATCTAATGATAACCCGAACGTAAATCAATCTTGGAGAACCAGGATGCTCCCTGAAGCTGGTCAAAGAGGTCATCAATCCTCGGGAGCGGGTAACGGTTCTTCACCGTTACCTTGTTCAGCTCCCAGTAATCTATACACATCCGATGTGACCCGTCCTTCTTCTTCACGAACAAAATCGGGGCTCCCCAGGGTGAACTACTCGGTCGAATGAATCCCTTGTCTAACAGCTCCTGTAGCTGTGTAGACAACTCCTGCATCTCAGGAGGAGCCAACCGATACGGTGCCTTGGCTATCGGAGCCGCACCACGAACGAGGTCAATCCTGAACTCCACCTGTCGCTCCGGAGGTATCCCAGGAAGCTCCTCCGGGAAAACATCTGCAAAATCTTGAACCACCAGAACCTCGCTCACTGTCGCCTTACCCGCTTCCCGGGTATCCATCACATACGCGACATATCCTGCGCATCCCTGCTGAAGATAGCGTCTAGCCCTCGCTGCTGAACATACAGTGGGTCCGTCATGTGGCCTCTCGCCATGAATCACTAACTCTCCCCCACCTGGGGTCCTGACTCGCACTAGCTGCTCCGCGCAATCTATCACTGCCCCATTAGGGCTCAACTAATCCACGCTTATAATCACCTTGTTCCCGCGCAGCGGAATGGGAACCAAATCTACCAAGTAACGCTCCTCAAACAAACGCAGTACGCAATCTCGAAATACCATCGATGCCTGCACCAATCAATCATCTGCAATCTCTACCTCCAAAGGGCAATCCAACATGCCCGAGGACTCATGAAACTTCTTGCTAAGCGCAAGGGACACAAATGATCGGGATGCACCCGAGTCGAATAATACCTGAACTGGGATACCGTTCACATGGAACGATCCTAATGCATACATATACATACAGAGCACATATCAATATCATAACATCATAAAAATAAGAGAGAGGGAAAGAATCATACCCATCACCACATCGGGTGCGGCGCGTGGCTCCTCGGTAGTCAGCTGAAATGCCCGGCTCCTCACCATCGGAGCCTCTGCCTTGCCCTGTCAGCCATCAGTGATCCGTAGGGTCGTTGGAGCTGGTGCCTTCACCAGCGCTGAAACTGTCAACTGGGGGCAATTGGCCTTCTTGTGTCCCCTCTGGTTGCAGTGGAAACACAGCAACTCAGACGTCTGAATAACTGTTGCCGGAGCAGTGCAATCCCTGCTAAAGTGCCCAGACTTGCCGCACTTGTAGCAGCCTGATGATCCCAACCTGCACGCCCCCTCGTGCGTCTTGCCGTATTTCCTGCAGCGTCCCCGTCCCTGTTGGCCTTTCGGCCCCGCATCTGATCCCTTGGGCTTCTTCCCCGAAGCCCCTCCTGACTGAACCTCTTCCGCCTTCCGTTTCCGGATGTGTTCCAAATCTATCTCCCTCTCTCTCGCCCTGGCAATCATGGAGTCCAGGGTAGGGCAAGCCGAAAAGCTAACATGCTCCCGGATATCAGCTCGTAGCATATCATGATAACGGGTCCTCCTCATATCCTCGTCACCAGCATACTGGGGCACCAACAAATCCCTCTCCCGGAACTTGGCGGTGATCTCCGCTACAGTCTCCGTCGTCTGTCTCATGTCCAGAAACTCCCTGGCCAGCTGCTGAAGCTCGACAGCCGGTGCAAACTCTGCCCTGAACCTGGTCACAAAGTCCGACCAGGTCATAGCCTCGATAGCTGAGGCTCCCAACGAGTCACCCACTGACTCCCACCAATCACGAGCTCGGTCTCGCAAGCACCCTGCTGCATACCTCACCTTCGACCCTTCGGGGCAGAAGCTACTCAACTGTGCAGACTCGATGTCTGCAATCCATCGCCTGGCAGCAATGGGGTCTTTCACCCCGTGGAAATATGGCGCACCATTGCCCCTGAAGTCCTTAAAGGACAGTGTACGAGGACCCGACTGGCCAGATGCCATGTCGCTCCTGAACGCCCTGAGGCGATCCTCCATCAACTCGATGATCCCTTCCTTGATCGACCCGAAGATAATGGGAGTCGACTCAAGGATACCCCTGGTGATCTCTGACGCGATGAACTCGCGTAGTCCCTCATCTATCTGCTCGGAACCTGATCCCGAACCTGAACCCTCTCCTGAAACGCCATCTACCAGCCTCGATCAAAGTACCACCATTCTGCAATACATCACAACAATCATTAGTGATACTGATACTTCCTGAGGGATCACAACTACTTACAAGTTCCCTGGTCTTATCTTGGCCTTCCTTGGTTCGGGTACGGATCCTCTGCTTTTAGTAGTACGGGCCCATACTACCTTCCACATCTATCCGTACCTTATTCAAGGACTGCCTTGACTCCACCAGATCCCTTTCACTATGGTTGATCACTACTATACTCATCCTAGGCTCGCCCTAGGGAAATCTCCGACTCTACTCGATCCAGTCCTCAGCTGCTGCAGACCTCCTTGTAATGCCAATTAGCCATTACCCGAATACCATCACACGTGATGAGGCTCTGATAATCCCTCGAGTACCCGACTCGTCCCTACAACGGTTGGACTCAAACAAGAGCTGCGCAGTAGGATCAAATTCGGTACTCTAAGATTATTCAACCCTGATCACATGTGACGTGACGTATTCTCCTAATGGCTAATTCCCATTATTCAGAGTCCCACATAGCACGAAGCAAGCAGCATTCAGACAAGGGAAACAATCTCAATCAACTCTATCTGCTTACAGGAATTATACTAGCATAAAGTGCTAAGCTCATACTATCAGGCATAACCTAATCAGGCTATCCTACTTGCTGTCTACTCAATAACTAGCATGCAATTCTCATACAACTGAAACACATAAAGCACATAAGGCATCACTCCTAGATCCTTAGTCCTATCCTAGCATGCTGTTCTACAAAAGCTGATCAACATAACATAAACTTGCATGGGTACTTTGGGGAATACTTACTTGAGCTCGGTCGGTCGCGCACATCACACACTTCGCTCTTTCTCAAAACTCTCTTCTCGATTTTAGAAAACATTTTCTTTTAGAAAATCTTTTAATCCCTCGATTTGAGTCCAGACACCCCCGAAGGTGTGTCCGAATCCCTAAAAACAGGGCTCTGATACCAACTTGTAACGACCCAATTTTCACGTCCAAAAATTTCGTTATAAAACATTACATAAAAGCATTAATAGTTAAAACATTGTTTGATTAAACCATTTCACATCGAAAACCAAATTGAAAACCACAACATTCGATCATTCAAATATCAGAGTATCAATCCCAGAATAAACTAGTAACTGCAGAACAAGAGAGTGTGTGTGTGTGTGACATGCTGCTACCGCGCCAACTCCTTTCCCCTAGCTGAGGAGGTACCTGAAACCAAAACTGAAAACCGTAAGCACGAAGCTTAGTGAGTTCCCCCACTGTACCACATACCATATAATCTCATAACATACATATATTTTCAGGCATATCTGGGTGCCCGACCTACCCCTTCGGCCCTCTCGACCGGACATTGCCTAGCATATCTGGGTGCTGGCCTCCCCTTCGGTCCTCTCGACCGGATACTGCTTAGCATATCTGGGTGCTGGCCTCCCCTTCGGTCCTCTCGACCGGATACTGGGGAACTATTCCTCCCCTCTACTACTACTACCACATAACATGTATCACAATATCAGAATCTATCTAACATGGCTGGGTATGACTACCGCTTCGGCCCTACCGACCGGATATCTCGGGGACTATCTCCCCCTACTGTCACTAGCACATAACATCATATCATACTAGCACATAAACACAAAACAGGCAGTAGTAATCCCTAGATGAATATCACAGAGACAATCATCTATATACAACTCCTACTGGTGGGCCGACATTGTGGTCGTAGACCCACCGCTACTGGAAGGTAACTCACCTCAAAGTAGATGTTGATCTGATCGGGAACTGCCTGTCTACTACTGCTGCTACTGCTTCGGACGTCCTCCGGCTATAATTCCCACAAAACGATCAGTCAAACACTGCCAGATGTACTTAGGATAAAATGACCCTTTTACCCTTGACCAAGTCGAAATCCAAGTCAAAGTCAACTTTCAGTTGACTGGACTCGCCGAGTCCTTCCCTTACTAATCCGGTCCTAATCGCCAAGTCCCTCTCCCACTCACTGAGTCACCCTTGACTCACCACTCGGGACTATGGGGCCGACTCGAGTCCCGACTCGCCGAGTCCTACGAGCAACTTGCCGAGTTCCTCGAGCGGATCCCCTACTCGCTTCCAATCCACACCAGAACACCCCATAAAAGAGTTTGGGGTTTCGGGACTTTGTTACACAGTTAATTCCGCGCACAGGTACGAAGGGTTGAGCCTTCGATGCTTAAACCCCTCGTGCTCTGTGGATGTTCATATGACTCGCCGAGTTTGAAGAACTACTCGGCGAGCTCCAGGCAATCTTCATAGGACTCGCCGAGTTGTTCATCCAACTCGCCGAGTCGACGACCATCTTCATAGAACTCGCCGAGTCCTTCGACCCATTTCCTGAGTAGGCCAGATCTGGGACATGCAACACTTCAAAACCACAGATCCATGGTACTAGGGCTCATTTACCACGTAAAGTTGCAAACTTTACGTGCATGGATGGCCCTATGAGCTCAAACATGCAATTCCAAGCTCTTTAAGAGGTCCTATACTCAATGGGGGACCTCAATCACCCTAACCACAGAGACTTTATGCTACTAGGATGTCCAAAAGGTCCAAATCCGAAGTCCTTGCAAAACATTAACTATAGACACATAGGGATTTAGGTTCTTAGGGCTTAAAACCTCTTTTTAGGGACAAAAAGGGAACTCAATGAACTAAAGATCAAGGTAGGAACTTTTCTACCTGAATAGAAGCCCTTCCCAGAGTAGATTCCGGATCTTCTTCCCTTCTTGCACTCTTCAACCTTCTCCTTCTTCTCCCAAGCTCCAAACCACCTTCAAAATGCTAAAAATCACCCACAAGGACACAAAGGGGCTAGGGTTTCGTTCTACAGATCTCTGGGAGTGCTAGGGGAAATGGAGGCTGGGTTAGATCGTTTAAATAGGGTGCAAACACCCGGGTTAGGGTTTAAGTCCAGACAAGGTCTACTCGTCGAGTCCCTCGGACCTACTCGCCGAGTAGACCGAGTAGATCCCGCGACTAGTCCCGCTTCTACTCGGCGAGTTAGTCCTTCAACTCGTCGAGTCCAAGGTTAATCATGCAATATAAGAAGGTTTAATAGCCAAGAGTACATACCAGGAACCAGGTGCTACAAGGTTGGTGTCCCCGATCAGTTTCATGCATGCGTGAGTACGTTGAGCGTACCATGAGAGGTACGCCCCACATAACTCCTCTGTGGGCTTTTGGGTTAGAGCTTATATTGGGCCTTAAGGGTTGGGCTTGAATCTTTGGGCTTGTGTATCGGAGTCTATGAGCAGGAAAATATTATGATTATGCATTGGGCCCTTGAGTTAAGCTGGTCACTTGGACTTGAGAGATGGGTCTCGGGAGAGTCCATTCATTATTGGGCCTTGTTGGGCCCGATGAGTTTCAGGGTGTTAATGGGCTAGTTAGTGGATTGTCTTTAGACCTAATGTGACATCCCCATTTTCGCGGCTAGAAAAGACCGATTTTGTTTATACTTTATAAAAATCAGAGTACTTCTTTTAATAAAAATGTTGCGGAATTTGTTCCCAGAAAAACATGATAATCGCGTTATCAAAGCATTTCTAAAGAAATATATTTTTATTCACTTTTAAAAACATTTTGGATGTCGTCGTCAATACAGAAACATAAGCATAAACAGAACTTACATTTATTTACACTAGTGATCTACATCTCTTTTAAATCTCTCAGTGTAATGTGACTTCATATCGACACCTGTGATACAAATAAACTGAGTGGGTCAGGTTGGGATACCTGGTGAGTACATAAGGTTTTCAACCCACAATAATATAATTATTATGTTTTAACAATCAAACAATCAACCCAATTACCCATCCCCATTATCTTCTTTATTCTTAAGGATCTACCCTAAGAACCAGCTATTTCTCATTCATTCATTCCTAAGGATCGTCCAAAGGAAACAACATGAAGTCCATTGTTGCCAATGACACTTTGGTCAAGCGCAACTGCTAATCTTGTCACTTAGGCGTAGCTGCCAGAATTGGGACATTTCCTATGAGGCGCTTCTGCCGGTATTGACCTTTTAACGCCACTGTCATGGTCATAAGGCTCCCTATTAGGCGCAGCTGCCGATACTGTCCTTAGAGCGCAGTTGCTAGGACGTTTACTGTAGATCTAAAACATCTACGGTTTGTGGCGCAGCTGCCAGTGCTCATTTATAGGGTACTAGGTCCACTGATGCCAATGTATACCTATAGGGCACTAGGTCCATGCTACTAATGTTCCTCTATTTCAGCTTTTATCCCTCATCATTCATCTATCCATGTTTTACCCAACATATCTTGTAGATATAAAATACTTTATACAGTTTACATCATTTAAAACATGTATAAAAATCTTTCACCAGCATAGACAGCAAGTATTTAGACAATATGCACACATAGCACGTAAATTTATAGTAAAATACTTCATATATATGTGTAAGATGAAAGGGACCATGCACTCACAACACTTAATATATATTAAATACTTCATATCTATGTGTAAGATGAAAGTAACTATGCACTCACTTGAGAAGGTGGTGACTCGGTACTCGGACAGCGCTTCGTTTACTTCAAAATAATTTCCTTCGACGAAACCTAGTATTATTACCACTAGATTTTAGTCTAATATTTACCGTGACTAATTACTAGTCTTATTATTATTATTATTATTATTATTATTATTATTATTATTATTATTATTATTATTATTATTATTATATGTTCATAATAACAATACTAATTTTAAATATAAACTATATTAAAATAGGGTAAACATAACTTACTTACAATGGGATTTTAGCTAGGAGTCGGGCTCTACAGGGGCAGAACTTCGTCGCTGAATCTTTCTAAGAAAGATTCGTGCAACGCTTCAGCGCTCACCTTACTATACTAAAACTACAGAAAGAGAAGTCGAATCACAAGGGACCGAAATGCTCAAGGGATAAGGAGAGAAAGACTCTTGAATCAAGAGAATGGTGCAAGAAATATGAGAGCCCAAGTCTCTTATTTATAGTAATTGAATTTACAAAAACTACCCTCCATAATTACTTAATGACCTTATAGTTATATAAACGACTAAACACCCCTTTATAGTACTATTTTAAATAGATTTAACGATTTTTGTACTAAACTAATATCGAAAATACTCAACCATAGTCTTATAATGACTGCATCGTCGATACCTTTCTAATGATATATAAATTTGTATATATATGTATACGTATATATGATTTATACTTTATTTTAATACGTAAATATGCTATTATATTTTATAACTCGTTCATACGAACTCTGTTTTTTACGTTCTTTATATCCACGTGTAGGCGGGAATGTACCCTACAACTTTCGTTTAGACTCCGTCGGCTAATTTTGAATTTATTTTTAAAGTTATATTTTTAATAGGCCGGGACAGGATTGGTCTGTTAAAATCTCATAACTTCTTCATCTGATGTCCATTTTTGTCTGTCTTTTTATCGTTACGCTACTAATAACTAGATCTTCGATTCTCGTTTAGGTTGTGTCGGCTAAAAATCAATCCATCTAAAATTCGAATTTCGGGTTGTACACCGCTAATCCGAAACTTCGAAAAATCATAACTTCTTCATACGAAGTCAGATTTGGGCGTTCTTTTTATCGATGTTCTTAGTTTAACATATTATGCGACTTTCGTTTAGAGCGCTAAGGCTAAATCTCGCTCTATCATAAATTTACTATTTACGCTTCCCGGTGTCGTGCCGGTTCCGACGCGAAACTTCGACGGGTCATAACTTCTTTGTTATAACTCGGATTTTGGTGTTCTTTATATGTACGGAAACCTTGTGACATATTCTAGAACTTGGTTAAGATTATTTATTCTAAATAATCTTTTTGTCGAAAAGTCGTTTTCGACCCCTATTGCCTAAATTGACTAGCCCGGATCTGCGGGCGTTACACCTAATGAGTGAGAGATTTGACTTAGATCTTATTTGGGTTAATTGTGGGTTTGGCACAAAGTTAATGGCCGGTGCGTAGCAGCAAGGTTATAGGGGATGTTCATCATCCGAGGTGAGTTTTCTCACCATACTTTACCTAGAGTGGTAATTATGTGTGACCAGTGGGTCTTAGGTGCTTGTTTGAGTTATGCATTTTTGTGTGATATGTGTTGTGTGCTATATTATGTGATACTTAGATCGGACCAGAGGGTCCAACGAACTATGAGACCGGAGGGTCCAACGAGCAGTGAGACCGGAGGGTCCTCACTTAGACCGGACCATAGGGTCCAATGAGCCGTGAGACCGAAGGGTCCTCACTTAGACCAGACCAGAGGGTCCAACGAGCTGTGGGACTGGAGGTTCCCACTGAGACACATTGACCGGAGGGTCTTACAGAGCTATAGCCTCGAGTGGCTAATCATTTGCGTGGTAGTTTTTGGAACTCGCTAAACTTCGTGCTTACCATGTTATGTGTTATGTGTTTCAGATTTTTCTCAGAATCATGGGAAGGCACTGACTCGATTGTACACACCAAAGAAGGAGTTATGTTTTGAGGATCCTGGATTATTATTAAATAATTATAAAGTTGTGTTTTGTAAATGAATTAAATGGGATTTTTGTGAAACGTGTTATGAGAATTATGTGAAAAATAAATGAAAATTTTGTTTGAAAATTTACGGTGTTACAATAAACTTGTCATTTAATTTCAAAATTCTAAAAATTAAAGCTCATTAGTTTTTTTCTTTATTTAAATTATTTGTTTAAATTTAAAAGATAAAAAATATTTACATTATATTAATTCATTATTTTTCTTATAAATTCAATTTTTTTTTTAAATATTTTGACCTTTATATTTAACTTTTTTTTTTCAAATTAACCCATACAATAACTAAGTCTCACAACTAGTCTTTTATAATAGACAACTTCTATAAAGACTCTTTAATAAAGAAAATTGTAAAAGTTGTGATATCGTGAAGATAAAATAACCTTGCATTTTAAGTTTTTTTTTAATGATAAACTCAGCCAAAAACTTTCATATGGTGGATGCCATAAGCTTTTTGAAAAAACTGTTGGTGATTTTGTATCATCAATGTGTATATAAGTGTAATGGATTGAATTGTTGATCAAAAATAAATCTTGATGAATATTAAACAAGTAAGGAAGGTGTGTAGTGCATATTTGTTTAAGTTCATTCAATATTCAAAGTAGACTGTCATTTAGGGGCGTAACCCCTAAACGAATGGGGGTCAGGGGCAACTCTCCTGGTAGCGAGGTCCAAGGGGCAGAGCCCCTGGCGGGGAAATCTGAATTTTCTGTAAATAAAACCGGTTTTTTGACTTCGTTTTGACCTTTATAAATGATCCGATTTTGTGACAGTTTATGACTGTTTTTGACAGTTGGAGCAGTTTTTGGACAAAGAAAACTGTCTTGACAGTTTTCAGACAAATGAAGTACTTCATCATTTTGGTCATCATATTCCTTGTACAATAATCACGAAAATCATACTTCATATTCTCTGTTCTTGAAACTTTTCTGAATCTTATCCGATTAAAGGTTGGGAGTATCACTCAACTACTTTAATCTGAAAGTGAAACCATAATTCTCAGAATTTCCAAACCTTTCTATACCCCAATTTTCTTATAAAAACTTTGATGTAAAAACACCTCTCCAATAGCTTTATCAGTTTCCATATGTTTTTATTTTTATTTTTTAAAAAGGCTCTGGACAAAGCTCATGTTGTGGATACTCGAATGGTGAACAAAGTTGATGTCTCCTCTCCCTTCGATGTTGGTGGTTCCAACTGAGTGGAATGATGTTCCTTCCCAGGCCACAACCTCTACAACCCACCGACTCTTATCCTTCTTTATGACTACAACTTCTTTTTTCTGGTATCGAGTAAGTGAGGTGGTATTCCAACCGGTGCTGCCTTGCTACCTCAACTAATGCCATTTTGATCATGTTTCCACTCTGACTACTCTAAGTCATATATAACTAATTTGTTTTATCAAATTACATTTCCATTAACTTTATCAAACAAAATGTTCGAAACTTAGGTGTTGTTTGTTTTTACCTCTTCAAACCTCTTATTGTTGCGCGGCGCAGCACACGCGCAACACTTTTCATCTTGCAGCTGTTTGTTTTTTAGAAGTCTTCTGAGTCAAAAACCTCTGCGCGTGCTCTGTTTGGCGCAACACTTGTACTGCCTCTTCCAACCTCTAATTCTTCTTTTTTTATTGTTGAACTTTTGATTATATGTTGTTAAAATTTTATTTCACATTTTTTTTTCATTTTATCTTGTTGAATTTATTTTTCGTTTTTTTATATTCAATAATGATAATTTTTTGATGAAATATCATTATTTTTTACTAAAATATCATTATTTTTTATTGAAATATCGTTATTTTTTTACTGAAATATCATTAATTTTTACCGAAATGTTATACATTATTAAATTTTACGTATTAAAAAGCTATTTTCGGTTTATAAAATTAGTTTATTTTAATTTTTTAGTATCTGCAGCAGTATGCAGATATTAAAAAAACAAACACGCTTCTTATTACAGTCTGCAGCCGTTTGGTCTACCTCTTCTACTGCAGAGGGTTGCAGAGGTGGTCCGGAGACTTCATGATTTTTTGCTTCAAAAAATCAAACAGCACCTTAAATTATTTCCAATTGCTGATCACTTTTAAAAGCTGTTTATGAAATTAAATAGTTATCCTCGTCTTTACACAATATTTTTTAGATCCTTCGTATATTTTCTTAATACTAAGCATATCTAATATTAATAAAATTATAAAATACTTGAAAATAATATTAAATAAAAACAATATATTGCGATATATGATTGAATAAATAATAATAATAATAGGAGTAAATTACACAAATGGTCCCTATGGTTTGGGATAATTTGCGCATTTGGTTCCTAACTTATTTTTTTCACTCGAAAGGTCACTACTATTTGTTTTTGTTACGCGCTTGGTCTCTACTGTTTGTTTTTGTTACGCGTTTGGTCTCTGTCTTACCTAAAAAAACTATTATTTAAATAGAGAAAAATGGTAGAGTGGGTAACGTAATGTGAAGATGTGGGGTTGGGGTGTGTTTATTGAAATAAATTAAAAACTCAAGAGCAAAATAGTCGTTTTAGGTAAGACAATGACAAATTGCGTAACAAAAACAAATAGTAGGGACATTTCGAGTTAAAAAAGTAAATTAGAGATCAAACGCATAAATTACCCTAAACCATAAGGACTATTCATGTAATTTACTCTAATAATAGCAATAATAGCAATAATATAGTATAACGAAGTAACGTTGAATACCAACAATGTCTCCATTTATAGTCATAAAATGCTACAAACAAATAAAGCTCGAAAATAACTAATATATCGGGTCTCTTTTTTCTTTTTTTTTAAATAAAAAGATGATAAAATTATTCTGTTTATGGTTTAAAAAGAAAATACGATAAAAATATCGTGTGATTATTATGAATTTAATATTTAATATTAGAGATTATAATAACAAAAAATATGTTTGTAGAAAAATAAAAAGGATCTAAAGGTTAAACAAAATTAATGGGTAAAATAGGATTGATAAAACTCAAAAAAAGAAAAAATTATAAGATATAAATCGTTGATATTATTGATTTTTTAAAAGCATTTTACTTTAATGATAAAAAAGTATATTTTAAAGTTGATTATTAATATTTAACCCTTAAAAAATGTTTAAGGTGTATTAGATAGTGGTTTGGGATTCTAGATTTATTTGGTATATGGAATGTATGACTAAAAAATAAAATAAACAATATAATAGAACAAGTAAAGTAATGAAATCGATCATTATATTTCATTGTTATATTTTGTTGGCTTATAAAAATATAATTAGTCATTTAAAAATATTGTTTTGTATCAACAGATATAAAACTAAGTAGATTAAGTTTGATAAATAAAGAAAAATATTTTATAATATTTAACTTTAATATTAACTAAATAAAGACATATCCTTGAGTTGCATCTATGTATATTTTATTTTGATTCAAAATACATGTTATGTGCTTTATAAATAGTTATATATATATATATATATATATATATATATATATATATATATATATATATATATATAATAAAAAGAATAATATAGAATAAAAAAATTATAAATTAAAAACTAGATATAATGAAATTTAGAAATATAATTATAATAAAAAAATATATTTTAATTTTTAAATAAAATAATTAATTAAAATTTTGAAAAAGTTATTATTAAAGATTATATGAATACAAGCAATGTCTAAATATAAATATAAATCATTATATTCATAGAAATAATGAAGAAAATACCTCTTCCTCCACCGAATGAAAAATCAACCCAAAAAAGAAATTGCATTCCATCAGGAATAACCCCATTCTATTCATTAAGGCAACAAAACAAGATTTTTTTTTTTCATTCCATTGTAATTCTACATTACATTCCCTATTCGATCACTATATCTCAAACGTTATCTTAGGTTTTATTAAACCGCTAGTGGCTTTTAGCATGTTTTAGTGGCCTTTTTAATGTTTTCAGTAATTTTTTGCTTTGCGAGATTTTTTTAGGTCATTAGGATATATATATATATATATATATATATATATATATATATATATATATATATATATATATATATATATATATATAATATTAAAATATATCATTAAATAAAAAATACATTAAATTAAACTAAAACTATTTTAAATTATACTGAAACTGAAAAGTTACATAATACTAATATTGAAAAAGACACTCATCAATTACGATATATATTTAATATTGCATCCTTCAGTGATAAAGTTGTTTCAACGGAATCCGTTAAATGATTGACGTTTGTCGTTATGATTTTAAAATCCACATAATTTCTCACCTCATTTTTTACACGTAATTTTTTTTTATCGAGTCATTTCTAAGAGATGAAGTTTTTCGCCTTTATCATCAATCTTTATAACATCTTAAGAAGGAAATGTGCAAAATTTGTACGTAAAACTAGGGGTGAGCAAAAAACGCACCGCAATTAAAATTAATCGCAAAAACCGCAACGGAAAAACCGCAACCGCAATAAAACCGATGGTAAGGTTTTCTGTTTTTCAAAAACCGCAAATTTGCGGTGCGGTGCGGTTATTAGTTTCCAAAAACCGTCAAAAAACCGCACTGTACCGCATATATTATATACAATTTTTTTTTATCAATTATTAGTTTATTAAATATTAAAAATAAGACAAGTTTCATGAATGAAAGACGGATAAAATACTAAAAGACAAAAGTGTTGGTTTTTTCTTATGTTTAACTTTGAAAAAATGATGAAATTAGACAATTTTAAGATATTTATTGTTAATTACTATTGATTTGATGTTTTTAAGATATTAGTTGTTTGTGGTTTAAGTTAAATAGTTAATTGTCTTATACCTTATGGTTTTTATTATCATTACAAGTAATATGTTTGAACTCTTAAAACTATTTGAGCTCTAAACTGTGGTTACAAACCACACAAAATAACCGCATCAAATCCATGCGGTTAATAACCGCAACACAAAAAAAAAAAAAAAAAACTGCATCGCAAAAATAACCGCCTAACCGCACCGCAAAAATAACCGCATCATGCGGTTTTGAAAATGGATTAACCGCATTTGCGGTTAGTGGTGAGGTTTTTGCTAATAACCGCACCGAACCACACCGCGCTCACCCCTACGTAAAACTGTATCTTTTTTGCTACCATACCCCCCCACCCCCGATACACTTGATTCCAATTTTTTTTCTTTATCCTTTTCGATTGTTCATAGAAGTATGTATTTATATGAGTGAAATAGTTTAAAAGAAAAAAATGAAGAAAGAGATTGATGTGTGGCTCCATTCTTGTTGGGGTTCAGATTTGCAGGCACGACCTTAGTCGACGTGATGCCCACGCCAAACACTACTGAGCTACAATACTAATATAACATAATCTTAGATTCATCCTTTCAAGTATTAGTTATTTTCTCCATGTTTGTTATAACTAACAATGGGTCGATCTGGGTTGGGTACGGGTTCAACCAATTTATTAATTGGGTTGATGATTTCAACTGAACCCAACCTGGTTAATTAAATGAGTTGATATTTCCAAAGCAACCCAACTTATCAAATAAATGAGTTGTCACTTGATTGATTTTTTTATATAGTTTCCAACCAAACTTATTAAATAAATGGGTTAAACCATTTAAAATAAAAAAAAAAGTAAATAAATTAACTCAAGTTACATCGCTGAAATTAGTTTTGAACTTAAATAAAATTTCAAAATATGACAGAAACACAATCCCAATTCACAAACACAAAGAAAATATTCAAATAACATTAAATATAAGTAATTTCAAAGTGATTTTGGACAGTGGTTAGTGTTGTCGATGCCAAGAAAAAAGAGAGAAATGAGAATTGCATTTTCTTTTAAACATAAATAATAATACAAAGTTGTAATTTATAAATTAGTACTTAGATTAATACATGAAAACATTTAAATAACTATTAAATTAAATATATATTAAAGGTAAATCGGTTGACGGGTTGAAAATTGATTAATAATTTTAACCCAATCCAACCTATCATATCATACATACTTATAAAGCTAGCATTTTTTCTTGAATCTCATGCATTTGAAACCCCCATTTTTTTCCTTTCACCACATTCATTTGAAACTCCCATGACTTTTCAATTTCTTTATAATAATAATTATAATTTGGTAATTAGGTTAAATAAATATCAAATCTAAAGTGTATTTATATATAAACTAAATTTCAATATTAAAATAATATCTTTAATTCTACTTATAAAATTATGTTTTTTTTTTAACTTTTAACATATTATACTTAATTTATTAGTTTTAATATATTGTTGGATGTAAACCATTATCATTTTAAAGGTATAATTTTTGAACAATTTGTATAAAATACTTAAATTATTAATTAAAATATAACATTATGGGCTCAACTTAAATATAAATTTTAGTTAACTTAAACAACCCAAAGATTATTTTATAAATAGTTAAAAGTGATAAATTGTAGTGTCTTTCTAATAATGATTGTAAGTTGGTTAATAAGGTTAAATAAATATTAAACCTAAAGTGTAATCATAAATAGACTAAATTTCAATTTTAAAATAATATCTTTACTTCTATTTATAAAGTTATTTCTTTAAATTGTAACATATTTTACTTAATTTATTAGATTTAAAATGTTGTTGCATGTAAACCATTATCAGTTTAAAGTTACAATTTTTGAACAGTTTGGACAAAATACTTAAATTGTTAATTTAAATATAACATTATAGTGTCAACTTAAATATAAATTTCAGTTCTACTAAAAAAACGAAATAATATTTTGTAAATAGTTAATAGTGATAAATGCAAAAAAACTAAATTGTAATATCAGCTTAACTAAAATATTTCCTAAATATATTTATATAATCATTAAAAAATTTCAAATAAGTAGCTTAAAATAACTTATAATAACAATAGTTAAAAATAACTCTATATAAATGATTATATTGTTACCTTTAAAATCAAAAAATAATGTTTGATGTTTTAAATAATTATAATGATAGAAATTAAAACATTAAGCAAATATATTTTAAAAAATTAGTTAAAAATAACAACTATAAATAATATTAAACCATATATAATATTTAATTTTATTGATGTGTAACTCGCGAGTAGAAGTCATTCAAACGATTGAGATTATAACGTTATAATATATTTATATATTATCATATAATTCAAAATAGTCAATATATTATATCAAATTAATATACGAATTATTATATCAAATTTAACAACAACGTTAGTGTTATATTTTAAAAAATATATATTTGTAAAGACTTCAACTATATAGGTGTTTATGCGCATTACAATGTCAACTCAAATATAAATTTCAGTTCTATTTAAAAATATTAAAGAATATTTTGTAAATAGTTAAAAGTGATAAAATGTAGTGATAAAAGCAAAAACTAAATTGTAATTTCAATTTAACTAAAATATCTCTTAAATATATTTTTATAATCGTTAAAAGTTTCCAAATATGTAGCTTAAAATAACTTACAATAACAATAGTTAAAAACAACTCTATATAAATGATTATATTGTTAGCTTTAAAATAAAAAAACAATGTTTGATGTTTTAAATAATTATAATGATATAAATTAAAACATTAAGCAAATAAATTTTAAAAAATTAATTAACAATAAAAACAACTATAAATAACATCAAATTATATATTATATTTAATTTTATTCATGTATAACTCGCGGGTAGAAGTCATTCAAACAATTGAGATTATGAAGTTATAATAAATGTATATATTATCATATGATTCAAAATAATCAATATATTATATCACTTTAGTATATAGAAATTATTATATCAAATTTAACAACAACGTTATTGTTATATTCAAAAAATAATATATTTGTAAACACTTCAACTATATAGGTGTTTCTGCGCAACGCGTGGGCATTCGCCTAGTTTAATTAAATTGGTTAGACGGGTTGACCAATCTAACTTAAATTGATTGAAAATCTCTACACAACCTTCTAGTTTTGGGTTGGGTTCAGATTGGATTGATTGGTTTGATCGATTTTTGTCGGCTCTAATATTTACTTATGATATTAATTTTAACTTTTCACTTTAATAAAAGTTTGACTTAAAATGTTTCTTTATCAATTTAGAATTACACACATCTTAAAGACCAAAAATATCAACTAAAATATATTCTAACATCTGTCTATAAAAATCTATCAACCAATTACATATTGTAGAAAGACTTCATATTAACACAAAAATTGAGATTTCTCATATGTACGACCACATGACTTAGAAAAATAGAAAGTTGTTCAATACCAAGCTCACGATGAAACACAATATGTCGTGCCTATGGGCAAGAACTTGTCAAATGTGTTCGACGGTTCGACCACATGACTTTACTAATGGATCCGAATTGACAATTATCCTTTGAATATATGCATAAAAACAAAAATCTAAGTACATAAGTACAAATTAGGCTCCTTCAGGCTATTTACTAGACAAATTCTTTGCATACCTAAAAATTGGATAATTTATGAACGGACATAACAAAACATAAACAATATATATATATATATATATATATATATATATATATATATATATATATATATATATATATATATATATATAAAGAGAGAGAGAGGACGGTTCACTTTAAATTTAAAAAAAATAAAATAGAGATCATTAGATTCAACCTCAGTCACATATTTTTCATTTTCTGCTCTAACGCTCTAACATACCGGCAACAACGGGGTATGCCTAATCATAAATGATTATATGGCAGAGTGGTATCGTCATATATGATTATACATGTTTATATGTATATGGCTAATCATAAACGATTATACATATAAGTCTGTTCACAAATTGAGTAATTATATATGATTATGATAGTTGATAGCAGAAGAGGTGATGGTGGTGGTACAAGTGACGGATGTGACAGTGGTGTGGTCGGCTAGTGACAGAGGTGGTGGTGGTGACAGTTGTAGTGGTGGGATGGTGGCGGAGGAAAAAGGAATGAGTGACGCTATACAATAATATATTATTATAACATGTCTGTCGCGCTGGTATGCGGGCAGGTTAAAGTGGCAGAAGTGAAATATGTAGTTGATGTTGAATCTCAAGATCTTTGTTTAATTTTTAATTTCAATGTAACCTCTCTCTCTCTCTCTCTCTATATATATATATATATATATATATATATATATATATATATATATATATATATATATATATATAAGTTCAATAGAAAACTATTAGACAAAATTGCAAAAATGGTCCCTGTGGTATGCATTTTTTTGGGGTTTTAGTCCAAACAGTGACTTTTTTGGATAGGTGGTCCTTTTGAGCTAGTTTCGTTGCGTTTTTAGTCCCTTAGTAAATTGAAATGACTGTAATACCCTTCTGATATTTTTTTTTATATTTTTTCTATTTAATTTAAATGAAAAAGAAAATAAATAATTATATTGGACCCACATACCCTTACTTCTCTTTTCTCTCTCTCTCTCTCTCTCTCTCTCTCTCTCTCTCTCTCTCTCTCTCTCCATACCGTCACCCCTACCATCAAAGTCCACAGCTTCTTGAAAGACCTCGCCTCCCACCACCTCCGATCACCAAGACCCTATGCCAAACCTCCATATTACGACAGCAACAACCACCGATTTCCCTTACATTGATGACCACCTTTGTTGCCTTCTTCCTCTTTGATGACCATCGCCACTTCAATCTGAGAGATCGATTTTTGCAACCTTCTTTCCACCGACTACCACCACCATCTTTGATGTCCTTCTCATTCATCTCCCCACCTGATAGATATCCAAAATTGACATTGTATTGGATATGTAACTAATTATTTCTAGTCTAGATCCACATTTATTGATGGTATAACATTGATTTTGTTTGTGTTTTCATGTGAAATTAGGGCAGAAGGTTAAATTAAGTTCTTGATTGTGGGTCTTATTCTCGTTCAGTCCGATTAGAACATAAATTTGATTGATTTATCTGTGTTTAATTAATTTGTTTGATTAAGTTCTTGTTTGTGTTCTCATCCCCGTCGACGACAAAAATCCCTTGAAAAACCGAGTCGTTTGCATCTCCGTCACCAAGGGTTGTAAGTTTTAGATCTCAAGAAAGGGGAGTAGTGGGTCTCGATTTTCTTGAGTTCATTTGGTGTGATTTTGACAAAAAAAGGAGTGGGTGTAGGAGCTGCATTTTTTTTTGTTTCTTCCATGGTTGAAGCTTTGAACAGAAAAGGGAGAATATACAGAGTTCTTTTCTGATACATATACCCACATAAAGGAGAAGTTTCTCCCATGGCTACCATTGTTGAAGCTTGAAAAGGCAAAAAATCTACGACTTAAAGAAACGATTTAGGGAAGTTCTTCAATTTAATGTGTTTGAAGCAAAATATAAAATGGATACAAACACAGAAGTTGGTTCTGTGAGAGAGAGAGAGAGAGAGAGAGAGAGGGAGGGAGGGAGGGAGGGAGGGAGGGAGGGAGGGAGGGAGAGAGAGAGAGAGAGGTGGGACCTTTTTTATTTTTTTAATTGTTAAAATAAATAAATAAATATTAAATTTTAAGAATAATGAAAGAAAAATGAAAAATAAATACCCCAAGGGTATTATAGTCATTTCAATTTTCGGAGGGACCATTTTCACATACAAACCACTCCAAAAGGACTACGAAACCAAAAAAGTCACTGTTTGGACTAAAACCCCAAAAAAATGCATACCACAGGGACCATTTTTGCAGTTTTGTCAAACTATTATAATCAAGGAACCAATGGACCAATCTAAAGCGTCGGAATTTAAAACGATCGGGAACAGAAAGAATGATTGTAGACTTTTATATGGACGCACATGTACCAGATTA